>NC_064628.1:130060291-131310291 GCF_023864275.1 Schistocerca cancellata
ATAATGATGTTAGAAGGTCAAACTGTAACGAAAGAAGCAAAATCCAGACTAACTAATGAAAAATCTAATAATAAACACAAACTACCAGGCAAAAATGAAGTATCCCCCAAATCAGTTCTTCCCTACCACTCGCCCTCAATCAGACGAAAAATTTTAAAATAGTAAAAAGAATGAAACCACGAGTCAATAACATAAACCCTCCGGCAAAGACACAGCAATACCCCTCGGCCCACCATTGTAACCAGAAAATATTAAAACGGCAGCAAAACCTCACTCAAGAGAAACCAAGAATGTAGCACTGGCACAATACAATAACATAAAAAAACGCAACATAAAACAAGAAAAAAGTGTCATACCCACCAACAACTAACTAACAAAACGAGGCTTGTGCATTTTGCTGACTACTTTCATAAATGCAAGAAATAAACAGTAACCTTTAGGAATACTCTTGCTACAACATTATTCATCTAAATGGCCTTGCAACACAGAAATCCTTCTCTTTCCCTGCCCGACAACAGTTTTTACATCCCCCCCCCCCCAATACCCATCGATAGTATTAGTACCTGCCGCCGTCTTATAATCTTTAAACTGAATATTGTGATTCACGACCAAATGATGATAACCCCTTTAATCCATCCTCTTGTACGAAGCAAACGCATCCGACATGACTACAGAACCTTCTTCCACATATTCTTCTATTAAAGATGTCAAGACTTCCTTTGTCCGATTTGGTATAACCCTTAATATAACATCAGCACAATCTCCTCCAGAAACAACTACTCCAAAAGCCCAAAGCCCAACAACCTCGTGCCCCCTTTCGTACTTTCTCTCACCAAAATGTGACTTATCTACTTCAACTGTAACCCCTGACCGTCCCAATGACCCCCTATACTTTATAAATTCCCCACAACTTCTCTTCAAAACGAGAAACATGAATTCGTCGGAAGTTCGTGATGACACAACCTTCGTCAAAACCATATAATTTCCGTAGACACTGCACTTGCAAAATTCATCAATGACGTCCAATGATTGCAAAAAATTTTATAGTTGATTTATGGTCACTCATTTTCTGAAGCCGAATTTTCACAGTAAAAACGACTAATGGTTATCACTGTTAGCATTCAACCGCGATTCTTATACATATATTTTAACAACGCGTTTCAAGAGACAATGCTCCCATCATCAGGTTGTAACATCTATCTCATGAAATTAAACGGACTAAAAAGACAAAATACCATCACAAATAGTTGGGAAGTCCATATAGTAAAACAGAATTAAAAGTATATTGGACTGTGGGTCCTCGTCTTACATTGAAGTTGTTGACACAAGTCGATGGCCGTCCCATAGCTACCAAATATGATGTCGCACTGTGCCGGCTCGGGAGCTGTTGTGGACTGACGTGCCTAGGTGTTGTGGCGTGGTTACAGCCGTGTGCTTGACGGTAACGCTATGCTATTGGGCGCCTGATTTCCTTATTACATTGGTCTGCCATCATTAGCCTCTCGCAACTCTGTCAGTGACATGCTACAAGTTCCAAGTCGCATACCTACCCTAAAATAATTCTAAAAACCCGCTAAAAAATCTCATTTCCGTAAAATTATCTTGTGCATTTAGAATATTGCTTTGTTTCTTTTCATGGATAGCTATCTCGAAAACCTCTAGTAAATTACTAGAGGAATTCGAGATTACTAGAGGAATTCGAGATAGCTATCCATGAAAAGAAACAAAGCAATATTCTTAATGCACAAGATAATTTTAAAGAAATGAGATATTTTAGCGGGTTTTTAGTATTTTTTTAGGGTAGGTATGCGACTTTGAACTTGTAGCATGTCGCTGACAGAGTTGCGAGAGGCTAATGATGGCAGACCAATGTAATAAGGAAATCAGGCGCCCAATAGCATAGCGTTACCGTCAAGCACACGGCTGTAAACACGCCACAACGTGCCTAACGTCAGTCCACAACAGCTCCCGAGCCGGCACAGTGCGACAGCATATTTGGTAGCTATGGGACGGCCATCGACTTGTGTCAACAACTTCAATATAAGACGAGGACCCACAGTCCAATATACTTTTAATTCTGTTTTACTATATGGACTTCCCAACTATTTGTGATGGTATTTTGTCTTTTTAGTCTGTTTAATTTCATGACATAGATGTTACAACCTGATGATGGGAGTATTGTCTCTTGAAACGCGTTGTTAAAATATATGTATAAGAATCGCGGTTGAAAGCTAACAGTGATAACCAGTATAACGACAACTGCTACCTCGACTCCATAATGGATTATATTAAAAAAAAAAGAAAACGACTAACTCATCCATAACGAACAGCGTCAGAAATCAAGACCTTATAAATCAAGACTACTTTCATTAACAAAAGATGCCGAAAACAAATTACGAGATGAAAACAAAACAATCTACATCGAATTTTTAATATACGCGCGTAACGAGGAAATCCACATAAATCATTTAACGTTCATCGACAGCAATATGCGGCACAAACAAAGTAACATCACACATTACCGACGGGTGGTATCGGACACTAGAATTGACCCAATTGTTGCATATCCCCCGACCACAACAGTCAGCAGCTCTCAATACTTTTGTGCTTTTGTGGTCTACTTTGAGGAGCAGGCTGCGTGATCACAATACACGTCCATTATTATTACCTGAATGTGACTCTATTTTGCAAGAAGAATTATATAAGATTCTTTGGAAACAGTGCAGGAAATAAATTTATCCATTCCGAGACGATTGGAAGCTGGCAACGGTTTTTCTATAGCATATTAGTCACGCTAAGATTTAGCGTTTTTGGTGTTTTTATGTTTTTGTCCACACCTTTAATATTTTCGCGTTGCAAAGTGGATAACCTCTGAGAAAAAAAAATCGTGAATCAAAATGGTATGGCTAGTTGGGGAATCATTCTTGTTCTATGATTTAAACCTACTACTATTTCTGCTGCTATTGCTACTACTATTACTACTATACCTTACTAATGCACCTCATCGTCCATACATCTTTATCGACTTTAAGATGGATGGAGATCTGAGAGGAAGGCTATTAATGTACGATTATCATTTTCTAGTTTCTTTATGCGCTCATTGACTCTACTACTTTCATTCATCGGTTTTGAATCAACTTACTCCTTCTTACAACATCTGTAGGTCTTGTTAGTTAAACCAATATCTGAAAGTTTATAACCTTCAAAACGTATAGATTCATTTATTATTTGGATAGGTAGGCAACTTGCCTTGTGTGGATTACATCCAAACTTATTCATTGTTTATGTGTCGCAAGCGACCTGAAATTTTCTATGTTCGCGTAAACTCTGGCACGGGAAAGTAGGTCATAGCCTAGGTGAAACCACAGGGTCAGTGACCCTGCTAAGTGTAGTTTCGTGTTGAGTTTGGGACGTAGGACAAAATATTTTAGCTACAAATAGCAACCGTGCTAAATAGAAATCTGCTACAGCTTTAAACATTTCCACGCTCACGTCAACCAGCAGGGTGACGGCATATGAGTAAATTGTTTCGTGAACTTCTAAGTGCATTCCTGCATGCTCCAAATAGCACAGGGAAAATAGCAGCATCATTCATTTTGCATGTTATAGCACGTCTGGTGGCAGTAGCCGCTGACTGCATGCAGACACCAGTGTGGCGAGTCACCAGCAGCTATCAAGAATAGGATTTTCTAACATAGTGGGAGGCATCTGGTGGGGGTAGCTCACAGCATCACAGTGCTGCTGCACCCCCCTGCCTGCACATGCAGTTCAAACGCCACAGCACTCATTTGAGTGACCTGACCAACGAACATAGCCTCTGAACCAATGGAGGCCCAAGTACCACATCCTGGTGAAGGTGGTGTGAGGGCAATGTAGGTGGTGTGGAGGGATAGTGCAAGTGATGGCTATTATGTCTGCTACCAGAATGTGAAGGATGCTCTCCCCAGTGCGAGTGGCAACTGTTTATAGTAGACCAGTTGTTTAATATAGACAAACCACAAGTGACTAAAGTTAAAATCTTCTGGGGTGTTAGGCCGCGTCGTATTTCCTCTCCTGAGATCTTCTTCGGGATCTTCCCCTGTCCACTATTGTTAGAACACTGTCAGATACCATTGTCGCATTCTGAAGTTTTCCCGCGTTTGTGCTGGAGAAGTGGAAGTATTTGTTAAAATTCTTGTGGCTACTATTGGTAGGCCACCGTCATAGTTTAATATTCCCGCGCTGAAGCAGAAGAAGGGGCGTTACTGGCTAAACACTTGTGGATACCAGTGGTGGCCCATCGCCATTAGACAGAAAGGCACTATTCTACACTTATGCTGGACAAGGGTTACTGGTTGAAATTTCTCCTACTGCTACTGGTTGGCCGTCATCATTGGCTAGATGCGAAATGGACAGAGCAAGAGAGGGGGGAACGTTTACCTAAAACATTATCGTCCGCCGAGGTAACTTGCAGTGCGTTGTTTATGTTGCTCGCACACCGCGACCGCATATTCACATCCTTGATGGCGGGGAGCCATGATGCCGGAAGCCTATAGCCGTCCTCTCTATTTAAATTACATGTACTCTAGGAAATTTCAACCTCTTCTCGGACCTTTCTTCTATAAATGTTTATTTCCTTAGCTAACACACGTACGTTATTAAAATCGATGTCATAACCACAGTTCTCATGATGTTCCGCTACTCTGATTTTACGTTTTGTTTAGCCGCGTCTGCTCTTGCTCTGTCCGTTTCGCATCTAGCCAATGATGATGGGCAACCATTAGCAGTAGGAAGAATTTCAACTAATAACTCTTCTCCAGCGTAAGTGTAGAATAGTAGTACCTTCCTATCTAATCACGACGGGCCACCAGTAGTATCCACAAGAATTTAGCAAATAACGCCCCTTCTTCTGCCTCAATACGGGAATATTAGCCTATGCCGATGGCCCACCAATGGTAGCCTCAAGAATTTTAACCAATACTTCCACTTCTCCAACACAATCGCGGGAAAACTTCCCTTTATAAGAGAACGCGACACTTGTCTCTGACAGCGTTCTAACAATAGTGCACACCGGAAGATCCTGAAGAAGATCCCAGCAGAGGGGTCGAAACGTCGATTATTTTAGAGGAAATGTGACCCGTCTAACACTCCATTAGATTTTAACTTTAGTGACAATGGCCACGAAAGCCTGCAGACTTACATAAACCACAAATACGAGGGTTGGAACATAAATAGTGGCAACTACATATACCAAACAGATACAAAAGAGTTACATGTTTGTACCTGTTACTGTCCTTCAGTGTAGTCACCAGCCTTGTGTAGAACCCATTGCCAGCGATGTGGAAGGCGTAGTATACCGTTAGCGGAGCCTGTTCTCTTGATGGTTAGAACTGAGCGGTCTAAAATTATTGTGATTCTCGTGTACGACTGTTATGGTGTTATCCTAACCCATTACGTTCCTCCATGGCAGACCGTCGATGCACAGTATTACTGTTCGTTTCTAGAGCATCACCTACGACCACCTTTGCGAAAGAAGCGGCGACACTTCCTGCGCAACCCACCCATCATTTTGTACGACAATGCGCTGGCGCATACAGCACAAGCTGTGGCTGCTCCGTTCGATCGAAGGGACTGGAAAGTACTGTACCATTCACCATACTCCCCGGACTTAAGTCCATGTGACTTTGATTTGATTCCGAAGATGGAGGAACCACTTCGTGGCATTCGCTTCAGAACTGTTCCAGAGATTGGCCAGGCAGTACGAGCAGACCGCTCCATTCGCACCATCAACAGAACAGGCTCTGCTAACGGTATACTACGCCTTCCAAATCGCTGGCAACGGGCTGTGCATAACGTTGGTGACTACTCTGAACGACATTAACAGATGAAAACATGTAACTCTTTTGTATTGGTTGTGAATAAGTAGTTGCTACTATTTAAGTTCCAACCCTCGTAGTTTGGCAGCTGGCATGGAAGCAACTGCTTAAATATTAAATATCAGTATTGCACAAGTGGGTTCCCAACATTTTTAAACTTAATACAAGTGCCCATCTTGGATTATTGAATTACCCGCCATTGACACAGAAAACAACTGAGCTGCTGTCATATTAAACATAGCAGAAGAGACGGTCTAGATATTTTTGAATTTTCCACCAATTTAAACACAAGACGTTAGGGCCTAGGTGCGCCAGCTTGGATTGTATACTTAGGACAACTAACCTATTTCCACTGTGACGTCATAAAATAGGGAAATCCCTAATTCTTAGAATCTCCCACCATTTTTTAAAATTTCCTATCATTTTAAGCATAGGGCAATTGCCCTAGTTCAACCACCTTGAATTGTAACGTCAGAGGGATTAGGACGCAGTGGAGGTGAAATCTGCCAACGTTACATGTTGTCATCTGTGACATCACCAGTGATGTCATTATAAATCTGCCGGCAATGGAGCCTGGCCCAGCTCCTGCAATTCCCTACTACCTGTTTGCTCTGATATGAGCCCTCATATCGCTTGTCTTTGCTGTCCTTACGCCTAATGTACTGTAGTGGCAGTAGAGGCATTCTGTAGTCTTTCACAAATGTCAATTCTCTAAATTTTCTCAATAGAGTTTCTTGAAAAGAAAGTCTTGTTCCTTCCGCAGATTGTCGTTTGAGTCAGTAGAGTATTTACGCTATAATAACATGTTGTTTGAATCTAGCAGTGATAATCTAGTAGAGTGGCCCTGAATTGCTTTGGCGTATTTCCTAGTGGGAATCCCAAACACTCGAGCAGTACTCAAGAATGGGTCCACACGTCTCCTTAATAGATGAGCTATGCCTTCCTAGAATTTGTGCACTAACCTAAGTCTACCATTCACCTTCTCTGTAACTACCTTTAACATACTCTTTCCATTTCATGCCGCCTTGCAAAGTTACGTCTGGATTTATAATCGACGTACCTGTGTCAAGCAGCACAGCACTGATACTGTATTCGAACAATACAGGATTGTTTTTCCTACTTACCTAGATTCACTCCTGCAACATGTACTTGGGGGACACACGAAGTTACTTTTACATGCGAGGATTTCTTTCCATTGAGAATTACTTAGTGGATAATGTCAGAAATTCTAGGAGGCCTTTCACGGACGACGCTCTTGTATAAACAAAACTCACAACGCTAGAAAACTGTAAACTGTAGCGAAATGGAGGGAGACTTGCAGAAAATCTATGTTTGGTGTAGTGTTTGACAATGACCCTTAGACCAAACAAATGCAACGTAGTGCGTGGCACATAATTAGACAGTAAGGCCCATTACTGTATGATTACCCGATTGCAGCACAGTATTTATCTAGAAGTATGCGTACGGAATTACTTAAAGTGGAAGGACCACCTAAAACTGATAGCTGGTAAAATAGATGCCAGTCTGAGATTCATTTGCAGACTCCTCGGGAAATGTAGTCCACCTACAAAGGAGGTAGTTTACAAAACCCTCATTCGACCAATATTTAAGTGTTACTTATCCGCCTGGAATCCGTACCATATAGGACTGCTAGGGAAGATCCAAACAAGAGCAGCGCGGTTTGTTACGGGTTCATTTCGTAAGCGCAATAGCGTCACGGAACTGCTCGACCAACTACAGTATCATATGACGCAAGAGAAGCGTTGTGCAACACGATGTGGTTTACTGTTGAACTTCAGAGAGCTTACGATATTAAAGGACTCATCTGCTATATCGCTTCCTCGTACGCCTATCTCGCGAAAATACCATCATGGCTAAGTCAGAGAGATCCGAACTCGCATCGGAGACTGACAACTAATCATTATCCCCCCAAACCATTCGAGATTGGAACAGGAAAGGTGTAAAGCGGAAGAGGTACACTAAGTACCCTCTGCTGTACACCGTGGCTTGCGGAGTATAGATGAAGGTGCCGAAGCTGTCATTTATCAAACAAAACAAAAATTCTGTCCATGTCATCCAGTACCCTCCTGCAGTAATTCAACGACGACACTTTCCTGTACTCTACAACGTTATCAACAAAGAGTCACAGATTGTTGCTCACCTTATTACAAATATCGCGCCATAAAAATGCAAACTCAGTAATGCTCGTTATGTGTCATTTATGATACCAAAAATAAAATCTACAAGATCCATGTTGCAATCATCAGAGCCCCTTCTTGCACTGCAGGAAACAAATCAAAAAGTTCGACGCAACTCTTGGAAGTGCTTACGACTAACAGATACGGCGCAATGACGATCCTAATGTGCCACATGCTGCACAGACCACACCACGTTCCGCTATTCGTGGATATGCGAAACAGGCTGTTGTGAATTTTGCATGCGAGGGTGAAAACACCAGCTCGGTATGAAGATGGTAGACAGAAGTGCAGAAATACCACAAACACAACACATTACCATGACTAATAAAATGTAAGAAAACAACCGGCATCCAAAACAGCTTCAAGTCATATCTATGTGGTTTTCAAGAGGATATTTTATCATTCTTTTGGCAAAACAGTGCCGAGATCAAGTAACGGTAATAGAGGTACATAGTGATCACACACCTCTCTACCGTATACCACGAAGGCTCGATAATACTGCGATCTGGCGACTGTGGTGGCTATAGGATATGCGACAATTCATCCTCGTGCCCACAGAACCAGCCCTGGACGATGAGAGGTGTGTCATCCGGAGCCCTGTAGCCTTGGAACACAGCATCACTATTGGGGAACAAATCTTCCAGAGTTACCATCGGGTCCACGGAATACCACGATATGGCTGCCCAAATCACCACCGAATCCCCAGTATGTTTCACACTTGGGAGGTAATCTCAGCCAGAAGTTGGAAACAATGTGAAACGGAACTGATCCATTGCTCCAGGTTTTATTCGGTAGCAGGTTTTCCTGTTTTGGAATTCCAGCTCAATCTGCAATTCTAGCTTATGGTGTTGCCTTCGTGTTGTTTTGGTGCTGAAAGGTTTCACAATTACTACATTCTGTTTCGAAGAGACTCTTTCGACTACCGTACTCTTATTTTTCGTCAAAATCCTCTTCATTTGCAGTCCGTCACGGTCGCACAACACGCACGTTCGTCCGCGTTGTGACTCAGAGGAAATTATTTTACGTTTTACCTCTGTTTGTTGTGGTCTTTAGTCCAAAGACTGGCTCGATGCAGCTCTTCATGCTACTCTACCCTGTCTCCGTCTTCAGGCCACGAGTGGCCTACCGGAACCATCCGACCGCCGTGTCATCCTCAGAGGAGGATGTGGATAGGAGGGGCGTGGGGTCAGCACACCGTTCTCCCGGCCGTTATGATGGTATTCTTGACCGAAGCCGCTAATATTCGGTCGAGTAGCTCCTCAATTGGCATCACGAGGCGGACTACAACCCGAAAAATGGCAACAGTTCATGGCGACTGGATGGTCACCCATCCAAGTGCCAGCCACGCCCAACACCGCTTAACTTCTGTTATCTCACGGGAACCGGTGTATCCCCTGCGGCAAGGCCGTTACCGTACTCTACCCTGTGCAAGAATCTTAATCTCCGAGTAACTACTACAACCTACGGACTTCTGAATCTGCTCACTGTATTCATCTCTTGGCCTCCCTCTACGATTTTGATCCTCTACGGTTCCCTCCAGCAATAAACCGGTGACACCTACGGACTTCTGAATCTGCTCATTGTATTCATCTCTTGGCCTCCCTCTACGATTTTGATCCTCTACGGTTCCCTCCAGCAATAAACCGGTGATCCCTTGATGCCTCAGAATGTATCCTGCCAGCCAATCCCTTCTTATAGTCAGCGCGTGCCACAAACCTTTCTTCTCCCAGTTCTTCTCAGTACCTCTTCATTAGTTACGTGATCACCCATCTATTTTTCAGCACTCTCCTGTAGCACAACATTTTAAAGATTCTCTTCTCTTCTTGTATAAACTGTTTACCGTCCATGTTTCACTTCCATATATGGCTACACTCCAAACAAATACTCTCAGAAAAGATTTCCTGGTATTTAAAACTATACTTCATGTTAACAAATTTCTCTTCTTCAGAAACGCTTTCTTGCCATTGCAAGTTTACATGTTATATCTACTCTAATGCGACCGCATCAGTTATTTTGCTGCCCAAATAACAGAACTCATCTACTACTTTAAGTGTCTCATTTCCTAATCTAATTCCCTCAGTATCACCCGATTTAATTTGACTACATTCCATTATCCTTGTTTTGCTTTTGTTGATGTTCATCTTGTATCCTCCTATGAACAAACTGTCCATTCCGTCCAACTGCTCTTCCAAGTCCTTTGCTGTCTCTGACAGAATTACAATGTCAGCGGTAAACTTCAAAGTTTTTATTTCTTCTCAAAAAAAAAAAAAAAAAAAAAAAAAGAGGTTCAAATGGCTCTGAGCACTATGGGACTTAACATCTGAGGTCATCAGTCCCCTAGAACTTAGAACTACTTAAACCTAACTAACCTAAGGACACCACACACATCCATGCCCGAGGCAGGATTCGAACCTGCGACCGTAGCAGTCGCGCGGTTCCGGACTGAAGCGCCTAGAACCGCTCGGCCACCACGGCCGACATTTCTTCTCCCCGGACTTTAGGTCCTACTCCAGACTTTTCTTTCGTTTCCTTTACTGGTTGCTCAATACAGAGATTGAGTAACATTGGGGATAGTCCACAACTCTGTCTCACTCCCTCCTCAAACACTGCTTTGCTTTCAAAATGCCCCTTGACTGCCATCTGGTTTCTGTACAAATTCTAAATAGCTTTTCGCTCACCGTATTTTACTCTCACCACCTTTAGAATTTGAGAGTATTATAGTCAACATTGTCAAAAGCTTCCCCTAAGTCTACAAATGCTATAAACATAGGTTTGCCTTTCCTTAACCTATCTTCTGTGAGAAGTCGTAGAGTCAGTAATGCCTCCCGTGTTCCTACATTTCTCCGGAAATGAAGCTCATCTTCCCCGATGTCGGCTCCTACCAGTTTTTCCATTCTTATGTAAAGAATTCGTGTTAGTATTTTGCAGTACTGACTTATTAAAGTAATAGTTCAATAATATTCACACTTATTAAAGTGATAGTTCAATAATATTCACACCTTCAGCGCCTGCTTCCTTTGGAATTGATTGTTGTTGAATAGATTCTTGATGAAGTTTGAGGGTATTTCGCCTGACTCAAACATCTTCCACACCAGATGGGAGAGTTTTGCCATGGATAGCTCTCCTAAGTCTATCAGTAGTTCTAACGTAATTTTGTCTTTCAGTGCTCTGTCAAATTCTTCACGCAGTATCATATCTCCCACTTCATCTTCATCTAGGTCCTGTTTCATTTCCACAACATTGCCCTCAAGTATATCTCCCTTGTAGAGGCCCTCTACATACTCGTTCCACCTTTCTGCTTTCTCTTCTTTGCTTAGGATTGGTTTTCCATCTGAGCTCTTGATATAGCTACAGATGGTTTTCTTTTCTCCAAGGGCTCTTAAATTTTCCTGTAGGCGGCATCTGCCTTACCCCTAGAGATACATGCTTCTACATCCTTACACTTGTCCTCTAGCCATTCCTGCTTAGTCATTTTGCACTTCCTGTCGATCTCATTTTTTAGACGTTCGTATTCCCTGCCACCTGCTTCATTTACTGCATTTTTATATTTTCTCGTTTCATCAGTTAAATTCAATATCTATTTTGTTGCCCAAGGATTCCTACTAGCCCTAGTCTTTTTACCTGCTTGATGCTGTGTTGCCTTCACTATTTCACCTCTCAAAGCAATCCATTCTTCTTCTATTGCATACCTTTCCCATGTTTTTGTCAATCGTTACCTAATGCTATCTCTGAAACTTTGTACAACCTCTGGTTCTTTTAGTTTATACAGGTCTCATCTCCTTAATTTCCTACGTTTTTGCAATTTCTTCAGTTTTAATCCACAGTACATAACCAATAAATTGTATTCAGAGTCCACATCTGCCACTGACAAAGTCTTACAATTCAAAACCTGTTTCCGAAATCTCTGTCTTACTTTTAAATAATCAATCTGAAACTTTCCCATTTCTCCATGTTTCTTCCACGTATACATTCTTCTTTTATGATTCTGAATCGAAGTGTTAGCTATGATTATATTGCGCTTTGTGCAAAATTCCACCAGGTAGCTTCCTCTTTCATTCCTTTCCCGCTGTCCATATTCACGTACTACTTCTCCTTCTCTTCCTTTTCCTTTTATCGAAATAATTTCCTTTGTCTCCTCTTACGTTTCTTCAATCTCTTTATCATCTGCGGAGCTAGTTGGCATAGAAACTTGCACTACTGTGGTGGGTGTGGGCCTCGTGTCTATCTTGGCCACAATAATGCTGTTCGTAGTTCCTTATCCGCGTTCCTTACTTTTTTATTCGTTATTAAACCTACTTCCGCAATACGCCTATTCCATTTTATACTTACATCCCTGTATTCACCTGAGCAGAGGTCCTATTTCTTACAGTTGTGAACGAGGCTCTTATTCAGTAACCGTGTACTTCTTTCAGTGCAAGATTAAACAGCCAACCGGTTGCACATAAACTTTAGGTACATTGACCTAGGTTTCGACACCTACTAAAGGTGTCTTCAACAGAATGAACAGTTGCTAAATCGTAAAATTACACTGCTAAAAATCAATAGTCAGAAATTGAAACAGCTATGCTCAAATCAAAAGGAAAACAAAACGTTGTACTCTTTGCCACGTGTACCTAGCTGGGAACACATTACACTGATATACATTAAAAACATAGGAAGTCTACGCCCGTCCGGAAGTTCATTAGAGTATTGTGTATAAATTTGAAGTAAATCGCTGCAGAACTTTGGTAAGAATGTTCCCCCTTTATATGTCACGTATGTTTTTATATGTTACATATATTACAAAAAATAAGGGTGACATCCGTTAGAATGTTCATTGGAGTATCGTGTAAAAATTTAAATAAAGCGGTGAAGTGCATTGAGATATTTTTGGTAATAACGTTAAAGAATGACTTGTATGTATTAGTACAGATTAGACTTTTCACTTCTTAAATTTTATTATTTTTCAATATTTTTAATACATATTTTTTGATTTTTTATTTTGGTAAGCTGTAAACATTATGAATATTGGACTTCTGTTAGTCTAATGATGCTTTTTTTCTTTTTTTTTTTTTTTGTTAAAGTACGAGTGGACGCACTCAGTTGAACTATGTGGTGACGAAGCGACTAGAGTGAAATCGTCCTTGCTGTCAAAAAGCGCCTGCAGATTGATGGAATTTAACAACACGTTGCGGTGCGCCTGTGGGTGACAGTTGTTGTCTGAACGGCAGAAGCGAGGACGTAGGGAGAGCGCGCAGATGAAAACTTTTCACGCGGAGATTCGAGTTTTCAGATTGAATTTGTCAGTTCTGAGTGCGGTGAAGCAGCGGCGGGTGTGGCCAGCAATAGCGCAAAACATTAAATCCGCCCCCAAAGTCCCGGCGCGGCAGCCGAGCGCGCCAAAAAGCGGAGAGAGTAGTTCCGCGGCTGAAGTGCTTTCGCCACGTCCAATCGAAGGAGTCCAATACGATTTTTATTCGCTTCGCTGCGGCGGAATCCGCCGCCGGAACGCTAGCTGGAGCTTCGGTCCGCGGCTTCCGGTCCGCTGGAGAGCGCCCGGCTGGAAATTCGGTCTACGGAAGCACTGTTAGCGTCGCCTGATGTCAACGCTGCTGGCGAGTCTCTTGGCGGCTGGCACGGGAGAAGTACTCTTATCAAATAAAAAAAACAAATGGAAATTAATTTCTGTTTTCTTTGAATTCATTTCGCTGATTATTCTTCGAGTGGCTTTGCATCATTACAGGTGTAACAGAGGGATTGATGTATGGACCACACTTATCCTTCTTACGCGTAAATGATGTGCCATCATCCACCAAGCAGAAATAGTTCTCTTTGTTGAATGTGCAATTACTATGATCAAACCTAATGGAGAAACTGCAACATGTGAAAATGTAATTTTTAAATGAGTTAATAACTGGCTCTCTATAAATGGGCCGGCCGTTGGTGGCCGAGCGGTTCTAGGTGCTTCAGTCTGGAACCGCACGACCGCTACGACCGCAGGTTCGCATCCTGCCTCGGGCATGGATGTGTGTGATGTCCTTAGGTTAGTTAGGCTTAAGTCCTAGGGGACTGATGACCTCAGATGTTAAGTCCCATACTGCTCAGAGTCATCTATAAATGGCCAACTGCCTTGCCGCAGTGGTGACACCGGATCCCGTCAGATCACTGAAATTAAGCGCTGTATGGGTGACCGCCCGGATCTGCCAAGTGCTGTTTTCAACCAGGGTGCACTCAGCCCTTATCAAGCAAATGGAGGAGCCACTCGGCTGAGAAGTGGCGAGTCCGGTCTCGAAAACTGACAACGGCTGGGTGAGCGGTGTGCTAACCATATGAACCTCCAGACCCGCTTCCAGTGACGCTTATCGGTTGAGGGTGACATGGCGGTCGGTCGGTAGTGTTGGGCCTAACAAGGCTTGTTCGGACGGAGTGGAGAGTCTCTGTAAATGATCTTTCGGAAGTACTAAGTACAACACGATATATGCAATTTTATGCTGCACAAAGCTTGTCCACAGCAATAAAAAACAAAACTTACAGGTAAATCAATGAATGGAACCGAAATTTTAAACTATTATGCGTTTATTTGGATAGGAACCTGAAATGGAAGTCACGCTGTGGCATTTGTGCCACATTTCAGGTCATTTTTTGCTATATTATACGTAATTGGTTACGTTTATTTAATTTGCTAACAATCAGAAACGGGAGAATCCACTCAGCAAGTAAGAAATGGCCAAAAGCGTGGGAAACGACGAGAATACTCCGAAACGTCGCCAGAGAATAGGGAATCCCGTGTTATATTTGTCACCAAGGGGGGGGGGGGGGGGGAGGGCGGGGAATAACGTTTAATATTAACATGTAATGTTTATACGTTATTCCAAAAATACTGAACCCGTTAACCACACTGATATACAGGGGGTATAAATGCAGATATTTCTGTTGCCAACTGAGGGCAGTGTACTGAACAACATTATATTTGTGTTAACTCCAATTGCAAACTAACAATTACAGCTACACTGAGTAGTATGTTTTTAGGTTGATAAGTACGTCCAAGAATAAATGGCACAAGCAAGACATTGATGTTTATTTCCTCTGGACAACAGATCAAGTACTGAGAGTGGACGCGTGGATTCAAAACGGAAGCTCCATACTAACAAATGTAGTCGACTTCGCATTGCAATTACATCCGCGCAGAAAATATCGGGTAGTAAATTACGTGATGTGTTTGTGAGAAGTCTGTTAGACGCAGAGAAAAAAACAAGAAACACATTGAAGTAGTTACATATTAACGTACATTATTATCACAATACCTGTACCTACACTGCTACACCCAATATACCTAACAGCAAATGTGATTATACAAAATTCACTTGCAAATATTAATCAAATAATTAGTTTAATGTTACAAGTGGCTGATGGACTTAATTAACCACTCACGGAAGCGCCCTGCACGGGCAGATGCGAAAGAGTAAGGATAGCCCATTAGCAGAATACGTGTAGTAAGGTTATCACTTTTTCCAAATTGAAAAGCCTCTGGCTGCGAATGAAGAACTTTTGCCTAAAACTCTCAAAAATGTCGTCCATTTTATAAAATTTTGAAAAAATGCCCATATTAACAATATGCTGTGTTAAATTGGAGTATCTAAAGCAAGTATACACAGTTTTCATTTGCAAATAAAATACATTATAGAATAATAAACAAGAACGTTTTAAATTTGTGAATTTCTGTTTATGGACTTGCTGTTAAGATATTTATCACTTTTACAAGTGTTTTGCAGCTCCTCCACAAGCTATTGCTCGCTCGGCTATCACATTTGAGCGAGGCAGATTAAGCATGGACCGTTTATTTTCCCAGTGAGTGAAAAAAAAAATTGTTAAATCTCAGGGCACTTGAGTTTAGATGCAGCAACATGCATTCTCTAAATATTGCTGTTCTGAAAACCGTGCCTTTGCTAATGTAATTGTGATGAAATCACAAGTAGCTTTGGGCTGATCTCTCCATTTCGGAAGGAGAAAATAAGCAGTCGGTGGAAAGACCACCTGTGAATTCCACCTGGCACTATGAAGGGGCGGTAGCCTCTGCCATTTGACTAGAAGCCATTTTTTTCCTCCTCGTGATGAAAATTACACTCTTCACAAAGTTGAAAAAGAAGCCTGAAGTCATCTCTCATCATAATTTTCAGTCACAGGTTATGAGTAAACGATTTAAAATTGCGCATCGTCGAAATCAGCTGAGCGTGCGATAAAAATAACGGTGATCGAATGCAGTCAAGGAATGGAACAATAAAAATGTATCTGCAGAACAGGATATGAAAAAACATTGTTTTTACTGGGCTTCTTAAAGGTCACATAACAGATTTTGAAGGCGAAAACTGGCTCAAATGGCTCTGAGCACTATGGGGCTTAACTGCTGAGGTCATCAGTGCCCTGGAACTTAGAACTACTTAAACCTAACTTATCTAAGGACATCACACACATCAATGCCCGAGGCAGGATTCGAACCTGCGACCGTAGCGGTCGCGCGGTTCCAGACTGTAGCGGCTAGAACCGCTCGGCCACCCCGGCCGGCTAAAGGTGAAAATATCAAGAAGTTGACTTACTTTTCCTCCTCCATAATGTCTTGCTGCATCCTATTCCGGGGCACCTTTTCATTGCAGTACAGTGTTTCCAGCAAAGAAAATCTAACAAGGAAAATATGTGGTGTCCACTCTACAGCCTCTTGCGCACATCTCTTTAAAAAGATGGCATGGCAACAATCAGTCGCAATTCGAAAGCAAACATGACATTTACAAATGTTATACTGGAAGAATAAATAACATATTCAGGGCGTAATGGGTATAAGTGCAGACATTTTTATGTGTGCTACTGTTATAAGTACACACATCAGTGTGCAGGTTGCTTGGTCTTCTCACAAACACGTCAAACACGTCAGAAACTTGGTCTGATGTTTACTGTATGATCGGAACTACATCGCTAAGTGGACTATGCCTGTCAGTACAGACAAATCATTTTGCATCCATATGCTCACATTTCAGTACCTGACCTGCTGCCATGGGAAAATAAGCGTTAATGCCTTTCGCTTTCTACATGTAGTTGGAGGTACTAAGCAATCTAAAAAGATACGACTTGTAGCAGCTATAGTCGTTAGTCTGCAAATGACGTAAGTATTGATGTAATGTTCTTCAGTACACCATCCTCAGCCACCAATAGAAATATTTGCACTTATATCCATTACACACTGTGTTATTCATTTATCAGCCTTAGTCTGGTACAGAAAAGAATGAGGTATTTAGCAATATAAATTTTTGATCACTTACATGCCTCGGGCATGGATGTGTGTGATGTCCTTAGGTTGGTTAAGTTTAAGTAGTTCTAATTTCTAGGCGACTGATGACCACAGATGTTAAGTCCCATATTGCTCAGAGCCATTTGAACTATTTTGAATCTTAGGCGCACTGGTGGAGATTTTGTGGCTCGGCCTTTCCTGCTCACGTGACGGTCAGCGTATGACATACGCGCCGCGGCCTGTCTTCCTCGTCGGCCTCGATGTGGACTACGGGGCGTGATATGCCGCACTTTTCGAAAGCGTTTGACTGTGTGAAGCGTTGAAGAAGATGGGGAATGGCGATCGTACTGCAACAATTCTCCGCAGTATGTTATCAAATGCTTCCTCTTGAATTTTAATCAACAGTCACCTCACAAAAACTCTCCGCTTTAATCAATAGCCGGCCGAAGTGGCCGTGCGGTTCTAGGAGCTGCAGTCTGGAACAGCGCGACCGCTACGGTCGCAGGTTCGAATCCTGCCTCGGGCATGGATATGTATGATGTCCTTAGGTTAGTTAGGTTTAACTAGTTCTAAGTTCTAGGGAACTAATGACCTCAGAAGTTGAGTCCCATAGTGCTCAGAGCCATTTTGTTTTTAATCAATAGTCACCTCACAAAAACTCTCCGCATTGATCAATCTGTCCGCCAAGCATGCCCGCTGTCTGTGGCTCTGTATGCCAAGCCGTTGAACCACTATTACGTCTCCCTGAAAACACAAGTGGACGACTAGGGGTTCAGCACCCGCGAATCTATTGTACAGCATACGCAGACGACGGATCTGTTGTTCTGTCTTCACAACAAGTCCTGGCCTCTGTGAAAGACTTAAAATCTACGTGAAATCGTCTGGCTCGCAGGTCAACAGCAAGAAGATGATCAAGCTTCCCCTCAGTGGCGGCTTTGGCAAAACTCCTGACGTGACATGGGCTGAGCAACAGACCTCGCACCGTTCTCTAGGCATGTACTGGGAGGCACACGTAACAGCTAAGAATTGGACGGACCTCCAGAGCGGCATAAGGGTCGCACTGAAATTGCACTCCGCTTGACACCTGAACTTTCTGCAAAAGGTGAAAACAATTCATATATTCACCACAAGCAAAATGTACTACATGTCCCGAGTACTTCCGCTCCCCGAAACTTTGGCGGCGAATATTCAGCGAGCATTCAGCTGGTTTCTTCTCAGTGGCAACATCCTCAAGTACGATTCGCCTACTCACAGGGCGGCTTTGGGCTTATCAGCGTCCGACAAAAATGCGTGACGCTCCTCATCAACCGAATGAAAGAAATACAGCGTCAGGTCGCATGCCTTCTTCGCATTCTCTTAACTAGCACGAGACCAACGCGCCCAGCGCCACCGATACACCTTGTATCAATTCTTCTGGAATAACAACACATTCAGAACATTTTCTTGAATTTAGTTACGTGCACCCAGTACCCCAAACAGCTCACAGATCGTTAATAAGACAATATACACCATCATGACAAAGACTGCTCGTGGAAACCCCGTTAAAGAAAGGGAATCACAGGTGAAATGGACAGTAATGTGACGAAACATTCACCAGCCATTCCTGCCTTCAAGGATTCGCTTACCTTGGTATCGGATTGTTAGTGGCCAAACTGCAGCAAATCCACCTCAGTGCAACAGCCGCCTGCCACAAATGCGGAAATGTTGACTCGCCCGCACATAGATTTGTTTGCGGAGCAGCGCTGGACATGCGGAACTTTCTCAGCCATCGATTATCCGTCACTGGCAAGACGAACGCACGCAGTCTGGAAGTTCGTGAACTGATATGGCCTGACCGCAGTTGATATCCAGTTATGAAACACAATGCAGCAGTATGGGCTATCGGACATACAGCCACTTACACTGCTGACATCCGTGATGCTACGTTTTCCGAATGTCTGTCCTACATTGAAGAGGAATATTTTCAGATTACGCAGGATAACAATCACCAAAAGACATTTGACAACGTACTACACATAAAGATCAGAGAACCCCTGCATGTATCCTCCTTCTCGCCAGTTAATAGATAATCGACGCAATGTAAGACAGTAACTATAGAAGAATCTCTTACACTGAAGTCGGCAACACAGGCAAAACAAGAGTGTGGATAAAAATTAACTTCCTCAAAATAATAGTAATAGTAATAATAATAATAATACGCAATACAGCTACATCCAAATGTATATATACTACAGAAATCTGTAATTATTGATACATGTTCAATTACCCGAAAGTTCCTAAATGCAATGTAACATATACCGTACAGTTAAAAGGAAGTCACGCTTGATCATGGTCCGCGTCACTTTCCATTTTTAACCAGACATAACGTCTGAGAAAGGAAAGAAATAATAATAATAATAAAGAAAAGGATCTTCAGTCATGTGGAAGACGAACCTTCAGCAACATAAGATTGATTTCATTTAATTGGAAGACAAATTTCTTTTTACTGCAGATATAGCTACTTTCCTCCATAGTAGCTAGAACGAAGGATCTTCTTCTTGTCAAGCGGGAGAAAATACAATTTATTCATTCAAGGGTAATACGTGTCTAAATTTAGTTCACCATTTATCTTTACTAAAGGAAATTTATTACTTTATGAAGTCGGAAGAACGACGAAATCCTTTATTTCCCTACTTTTATATGTTACATGCGCACCAACACAACATAGGCACTGGAAAATTCTTTCATTGCCCGAATGCGGCACAGATCGGAATTTTTCCTTTCTGAACAAATTTACTTATAGGCTTTGAAATGTGTCCTCTTGATAGAGCAAGTGCTACACTGGAACAATCCTGTAGCTAAACGACACTAAAAAAAAGTTTTTATAGCGGTAAGAAGGTACATTTCAACAGCGATGCAATTATATTCTAGGTCTACAAAATACCTTTTAATAGCAACCATTCGCGATCCGACAGAGAAAGATAAATGAGTAACGAAAAGATTAAAGTTTTATATTCTTTTGACTTAAAATATCGTGTCTGTAGAATAAGAATATTCTGTCACATAATATCTCTCCCTGATTAAAGAAGTAATGCTATATCGTCCCCTTGAATGCTAAAAGTTACGGGCATCAAATCACAGACTTCGAGCACTTAATCACACGCATAAGTTTTGTTTTAGCGTTAGACTTCCACGTAAAGTTTATTTGGCAAACACATTAATATATTTTAGCGCCTGGTGGGAAATGGGAATGAATTAGTTGTGCACCGGCAAACAATGCAAGTTTTGCCTTCCCATGTAGGCATATGCCATGGGAAACTGGATTAAGACCTTCCAAGTCCCATCATTTATCCATGGAAAAAAAAATCAGACTTTCAATTGGCTTAGATACGATGTTTGGTCATAGGCTTAACAAACAAAAGAATTGTTCGAATTTTTGGGAACTTTTCTTTACAGATTTACTTTTTTGTAGCTTTCTTTCCTTACGATGTACGCAAATTTTAGTTAAGGATTTCATCGTTTGGTTACCACTATTAAAAGGGCTTATTTTAAAATTTTTAAACGTACGTTGTCTTCGGTATTAAACGTAAGTGCAATGTTGTCTTTCTTGTGTGACCAAATCTGATTCGTAATTTCATCTATACCTTTTTTTATTTTATTTATTTATTTCTTGAGACTATCACTGACACGAATGCGTGGTGTTTAATGTGGTAATGTGGTGATGTTCGATAGAAGTGCGACGAAAGGGAACGTCGGTCGTCGATCCCATCACCGTCGATGAATCGGCAGGAACGTCGACTTAGAATCTGATGGAGCAGCCAGCGGTGCGATACATCAGATTTGATTTGCAGATCTTCTCAGGGAGTTACTAATCAGCCCATCAAGAACGAACGTGAAACATTAAGAGGGCAGTATCAATGGTACATAATAAAGTTTTTGTTAACATATTCTTAATATTACAAATATTAGTTATTTATGAAAACATTATGATCCACGCGTATTGGGCACTTCTGTCTCACTTTTACTTTTTAGTTGGTAAGCCTGCTTACGGTTGATGACCATTCGTATTATTTCAGTAGTTGAACTGTCTCTCTCTCTGTTGATTAGCTACCGTACAGTCCACAGATGACTTTATTTACAAAGAAGTCCACTACCAGCACTAAATGAACGTCTCTGTAGGGCGGTTTGATCATGTTATTGGGCAGTTGTCAGTTGAAACGTTTAAAATTCTCAACAGTTGCGCGTGAAGAGTTACACGGGATGACAATTTGATACCCTGCACTAACCGTTGTTGCCCCATGCCGTAACAGTCGCCGGATTGTAACTACAGCAGCAACGTCCTTTCTTAAGTATTAGGAAGCGTCAGTGCTTCACAAATGGTACAGAATTTTCGTCAAGCGGTGACTGTCCATGGATTAACTTCACGACAACATTACACTTCCAATTTGGCTCAAAAATGGTTCAAATGGCTCTGAGCACTATGGGACTTAACTACTGTGGTCATCAGTCCCCTAGAACTTAGAATTACTTAAACCTAACTAACGTAAGGACATCACACACATCCATGCCCGAGGCAGGATTCGAACCTGCGACCGTAGCAGTCCCGCGGTTCCGGACTGAGCGCCTTAACCGCGAGACCACCGCGGCCGGCCCAATTTGGCTCAGGCAAGTGCATTTCACTGTGCGCCTCTTTATGTTTTCAGCGTTTTGTCGTCCAGTTCGGCTCACTGGGATCACTCGCTTGAGCATCCTACATCGTCATGTCCAGCAAACATGAGCACTTGCTCAGTAGTACAAGTTTACATAAGCGTTTATTTCGTTCTTGCTTTTGTGTAGAAGCATACACACTGCTCTCATATTCATATGTATATTTATATAGCATTTACTCTCTATGGGAACGAACAGTCAATCTCTTTGATCTACGGATCGTAAATCGTTGTTTACAAGCGGTTGAATTAACATTGGTCATTAGAGACTTTTGAAAAATTCACCCATGTACTAAGTTTGTCGTACTTCTCATCTGCATGACCGTGTTAAATTTAGTATTGAACATGTTGGCCAGAAATTTACAGATAGAAGTATTTATTTTTATCAATTAAGCATATATTGTATATATTAATGCTAAGTCTGGAAATCATTGTCTCACCTAAGGACACTGAATCCTAGCACGTCCCTAAGTCAGACGGAGAATGAAGCAGACAAAACCACTGCGTACGCGAAAAGAAATGCATCCAAAGGCTCAAGAAAAAAGATGTCTGTCCCAACTGTAGTTAAACGAAGACTGGATAACTCATGGCCCATACTGAACACAGCGCCGTGATACTGAGTCATCTATAAAGAGAAAAAGAAAACGAATAATAGTTAGTAATGATGTATGGTGAAAAACCATCAATTTTAGATTATACTGCACAGAGAATCATAAGCATATGTACAATTACTAATGTAGGAGGTTTGTAAGTTCTCCTAATGCTAATATGATTTGCTTTGCATTATCTCTTGCATCAACGGTCCGATGGACAGAGGACATTTGTATTTACAACAGTTCTGTTCCATGGTTACACGATATAGTCCATTGGTCTTTATGGATTAAATTATCTCTACAATTAATGGCTACTTGGACATAAGACATTTATTTACAACAATTCTGTTCCGTGATTACACGATATAATCGATTGAACTTTGTGCATTACAAGATGTCGCATTATGCGCTGAGTGTAACATACTCCCTAAAAATGTTCATCACTCACTGACTATCGCTTACTTGTTTCCAGTATACAACGTTCAGTACTCTAGTGCAGTCAGTGTGACAAAGCATTATGTTGAAATTTAGAACAAAGCATATGTTCACCACTTGTGTACATAAGTACATATGTGATAGTGGAAGTTTCAGGGAAGGTCTATCATCACTGTCGAAGATGCACCATTAGTGAAAGTGGGTTACTGTTTCCACTTTTGCCAAACAGTACACATTCACCGTAGCTAGTGAAGGTATACCTTCCCTATCAAGAGGTAAGGAATGTGAAACATGGCTGCAATAACAAGTCTTTGATACCCGTGAGCCACAACTTTTTCCACAATCCGAATTGAACGATTTGATCAACAACAGCCATTACGCTCTAGGCCGCAGGAAAAGAGCTTGTTAGGCTCTAGAACTTCTTTCTCTTGATTCAGAAATACCTTTCTCATGACAGTGACCTTATGTACAGCTTCAATGTTCCTGATTTGACGCAAATGTTTGGAATTCAGCACGAGGCAAAAGATTTCAGACTCTTGATTAATTCCGCATACGGAATTTTCAAAGCTGTGCGTCTACTTGCGGCAACAAAAAATTATGATTCATAAAACTCTACTCCTGACAAGCTTTTTTCAGAGTACACGCGTGGACCATTTTCAGGGATTTGAAAGTTCTCTCCGTGGTCGTTGATCCATAGACCAGTTGTACGAACTATGTTTGCTTCCTATGCTAAAGGGACCGTAGTGCAAAAGACAGATACGGTTCTCCGAAAACCTGGCCAATTATGAAGCCAAAATCTGGAGGGAAAAACGTACTATTCCTTTCTTTGGTGCATCCCAAAACACTTCTGTTTCCGCTTCACATAAAATTGGCGTCGTGAAACAATGTGTTAAAGCCCTACCAAACGACGGTGACACTTCAAGTATATGGATAGGAAGTTACTGCGCCTGTCAGAATCTAAAATGAAAGAAGTAGTTTTCGGCGACTTGACGTTCGGAAGCTAACGTAGAATGAAACATCTGAAGACTAAGTGACTGAAATATAAAGGTCATCTTCGATAATGTTTAAACTAATTGTCAACAAGTTTCTCGGCAACTGGAAACAGCTCGATCACAAGAATATAGTAAGAAACATTCTGGTTAACTACAAAGTACTGAATGTCTCAATGAGCAAAGAAGCTGCACTTTCTGTACTCTAACTTCAGCTATTTTCCAGAAAATGAGTGAGGAAGAGGGAAAAAGTTCCATCAAGACATTAAATAAATGGAAGAAAAAGACCATGGTCGATTGAACGTCATAATGATGGCTGACTACTGCTTGATGCTGCATGGAGATGATCGTTAGGCAGTGCACGGAAGAAAACGCAATAAGGATTTGAGAGGAAAAGAAACAGACATTAAGATTTATATCTTTTTATTAATCCTGAAGAGCAAGATAGTCCATTACAATGTTAGGAGTGCCTGATTTTACCAAGTTTATTTCAACAGAGCTTCTTGAACATATGTGTTGTATGAATCATCTGGGTCTTTAGTGTTATTTTGTAATGAATCCTTATGTGACAGGGAGAAACCATCAGCATTTCCGGATTTATTACATTAAAGGCATTAGGATCACCTCTAATTACAAGGTATAAATTTGGTGACCTATGTTACATCACTGAAGCCAAGCTTAGAAGCTGTGTCATATGCTGTTGACAAGAAAGCTAAATTTTACAGTGTTTCCACCCATACTCTACCTACCGTAGGTTTCTTATAATCTGAAACTGTATTCACAATATGCTGTAGTCATTGCCATTTTCTTATGTATCCTCAAGCCTACTTCGATGTTGACATAAACAACATACTATCTAGAAACCTTCAAAATATCCGAATGAGAAGCCGTGTCTGCTGTTTCAGCTGGCACTTGAAACCAGCATTTCGTTAAGGCGCTCCGCTGTTTCGATATCTCTGCTTTATTTCGTCCCAAAACAGCTGTACATTTTCAAGTTAAGCTACAGAGCTTTAATTGAAGGTATTTCCTGACGGGTATTTAAGGTCAAATAAAACAGCTTGTTTTCCAGTTTAAACAGTTTGAAGCACTCTACCACAAACAATCTCGCTCCAGTCATCAGTCGGCAGAAACCGACAAAAGTCGGATGCTTTCGGTCACATAGCACAATTGCTTCATCAGTTGCTCTCCGACCTTCGATATCCTGCAATACAGTAGTGCAGTGGTTATAGTATAGTAGTTGTAATGTAGAACGCAAGCGAATTGCGTAGATGGTAGCTGTGTGAACCAAACGCACTGTTGCCATGTAAATTACATTAATGATTGACGTCAGCTCGGTAGCAGTCGTTTCTCTGTGATGCTTCATGGACGACAGGACTGACAATAGCGTGCGTTCACAGTCGTGGCCCAAGGAAAACGATCCTTCTCAAAAGTAGAAGGTAGGGACATGAAGGGTAGGAAAAATCGCGGGCTTCTCCGGGTTAATTCTTAAACCGTTTTACTTTCTTGTTTTTTCCGCTGAGTTCTAGGACATTCCCCCCCCCCCTCCCAACCCCTTCCCTGCAGCCTTGTGGCCGTGTCATTGGCGGGCCTTGGTACGGTCCTGGAGTAGCACAAAAACAGTATTCTGACTTAAAACTAAAACAGCAACAGCACCGAAACCTTAAAAAAACCTACAGGAGCTCAGATGTGGGCACAAATTGAGCCTCCTTTATAATCCGTGAGCAGCACAAAGGAAGACTTTTGGCACTGTCCCTCACAAGCGACTTCTAATCAAACTGCGTGCCTATGGAGCATCGTCTCAGTTGTGCGACTGGATTCGTGAGTTCCTCTCAGAAAAATCACAATTCGTAGTAACTGACGGAAAGCAATCGAATAAGACAGAAGTAAGTAGGGAAAGCCTTAACAAAAGGCGTTTTTCGTTGCGGCAGGATCTTCGCATGAAATTTCAGTCACCAACTGTCTCCTCCAACGCGAAAATACTCTGTTGGCAGCCATCTACAGGGTGTTTCAAAAATGACCGGTATATTTGAAACGGCAATAAAAACTAAACGAGCAGCGATAGAAATACACCGTTTGTTGCAATATGCTTGGGACAACAGTACATTTTCAGGCGGACAAACTTTCGAAATTACAGTAGTTACAATTTTCAACAACAGATGGCGCTGCAAGTGATGTGAAAGATATAGAAGACAACGCAGTCTGTGGGTGCGCCGTTCTGTACGTCGTCTTTCTGCTGTAAGCGTGTGCTGTTCACAAAGTGCAAGTGTGCTGTAGACAACATGGTTTATTCCTTAGAACAGAGGATTTTTCTGGTGTTGGAATTCCACCACCTAGAACACAGTGTTGTTGCAACAAGACGAAGTTTTCAACGGAGGTTTAATGTAACCAAAGGACCGAAAAGCGATACAATAAAGGATCTGTTTGAAAAATTTCAACGGACTGGGAACGTGACGGATGAACTTGCTGGAAAGGTAGGGCGACCGTGTACGGCAACCACAGAGGGCAACGCGCAGCTAGTGCAGCAGGTGATCCAACAGCGGCCTCGGGTTTCCGTTCGCCGTGTTGCAGCTGCGGTCCAAATGACGCCAACGTCCACGTATCGTCTCATGCGCCAGAGTTTACACCTCTATCCATACAAAATTCAAACGCGGCAACCCCTCAGCGCCGCTACCATTGCTGCACGAGAGACATTCGCTAACGATATAGTGCACAAGATTGATGACGGCGATATGCATGTGGGCAGCACTTGGTTTACTGACAAAGCTTATTTTTACCTGGACGGCTTCGTCAATAAACAGAACTGGCGCATATGGGGAACTGAAAAGCCCCATGTTGCAGTCCCATCGTCTCTGCATCCCCAAAAAGTACTGATCTGGGCCGCCATTTCTTCCAAAGGAATCATTGGCCCATTTTTCAGATCCGAAATGATTACTGCATCACGCTATCTGGACATTCTTCCTGAATTTGTGGTGGTACAAACTGCCTTAGACGACACTGCGAACACCTCGTGGTTTATGCAAGATGGTGCCCGGCCACATCGCACGGCCGTCGTCTTTAATTTCCTGAATGAATATTTCGATGATCGTGTGATTGCTTTGGGCTATCCGAAACATACAGGAGGCGGCGTGGATTGGCCTCCCTATTCGCCAGACATGAACCCCTGTGACTTCTTTCTGTGGGGACACTTGAAAGAACAGGTGTACCGCCAGAATCCAGAAACAATTGAACAGCTGAAGCAGTACATCTCATCTGCATGTGAAGCCATTCCGCCAGACACGTTGTCAAAGGTTTCGGGTAATTTCATTCAGAGACTACGCCATATTATTGCTACGCATGGTGGATATGTGGAAAATATCGTACTATTGAGTTTCCCAGACCGCAGCGCCATCTGTTGTTGAAAATTGTAACTACTGTAATTTCGAAAGTTTGTCTGCCTGAAAATGTACTGTTGTCCCAAGCATATTGCAACAAACGGTGTATTTCTATCGCTGCTCGTTTAGTTTTTATTGCCGTTTCAAATATACCGGTCATTTTTGAAATACCCTGTATATAGGGAAGAATGACCACCTTGAGGAAATAAGAGGAATCAGAGCTCGCACATAAAGATTTAAGTGTTCATTTTTCCGGCGCGTCTTTCGAGAGTGGAACGGTGGAGAAGTAGTTTGAAGGTAGTTCGATGAACCCTCTGCAAGGCTCTTAATCGTGAATTGCAGAGTGGTCATGTGTATGTAGGACAGAAACTGTCCCGTGGACTTAGACCGCGCAGGAGGAACCAGCTGCCATCGAGCGTCAGTTGTAACAGGGTAGTGACAGTGCTAAACGGACAGCCACTTAGCGGCAGTTAGCGTGTAGCGGCCAGTGTCGTACAGCTTCCTTCCTGCCGAATTTATGCGGCAGGCCGCCAGATCCAGATAAGCGCCGTCCAGCCTAATACGGAATGCAGTTACGGGTCGGGCCGAGGAGCTACAAGTAGGGCGCTATTGTTGTCAGACGTCGATTGTGATGCAAATGCGGCGCGCGCCGCGGGGAGTCCCCCGCCTGAACACTCGCCGTTCGCCATCGGTAGGCGACAGGTTGGCCGCCAGCTGCCGGCGGTCGCTGCGCTCCCGGTATGTCCGCTCCCAGGAGAAAGGGGACAGCGTCGGTGCTTAACGTCTTGCCGGCGCCGACACTATTGAGAGGCAGAACACTAGATTAGCTGGACAAGGATGCAGGCAGGGAGCGGTGGCGCATGGTACGGGCCAGCGTCTCTTAATCTTTTGGATAAGCGGAACCAACACTCCATTAGTCGCGGCTCCTGCCCGACAACATTGGCTCGCGGAGACTGAGATACAGGGCCTAATTTTAGTTTCCGCTTGAATAAAACCGGTTCACAAGTTTCATGTTTACGCTGTTGTAAAGTCATAAGCGATAGGTTTTTCATTTATAAACCAGCTGAGTACCTGGCACTGCCCAGCTAACATTGGAATATCTTCTATTAGTCCATCTACTCCTTCCCTCGCTCTGTGTGTATCTCCTTTTCTTCCCTGTCGTTGTCATCTCCTATTCTTCCTTTCTCTGTTAATCTCCTCCTCCTTCTAGTCCTCCTCTCTTCCCACCCACTCTCTATCCCTCCACCTCTTCCCTTTTTCTATCCATCTCATCCTCTCCCCTCTGTCCATCTCCTTCTATCCCCTCTCTATCTCCTCCTCTCTCTTTGTCCTGTTCCTCTTCCTCCCTCCCTCTATCCATCTCTTCCTCTCCCCTGTCTCTGACCATCTTCTCCTTTCTTTGGTCTGTCCATATTTTCCTCTCCCCTCTCTCTGTCCATTCCCCCCTCACCCTCTATCCTCCTCCTCCTCCTCCCCCTCTCTCAGCCCATCTCTGCGGTCCCCTCCTTCCTCCTCACTGTCTATCCATCTCCACACCTCCCCCTACCCTTCTCTCTATGTTATCCCAAGAGACAGCTGGTAGTCCTTATCCCACAGTATATTTCCATTTAGTAACTAATACGTTTAACAAATTTAGCTGAAAACGTTTCAAAAGTTTAAGATCAGCACACTAATAGTGGCTTTGAGTGCTTGCGCACATCAAATATATTTCACATTCTAACAATACCACCACTTGCAAAGTAGGTTAGAAATCAGATTAATAATGTTGCTCACACAGCATATGTTCGCTTTATCGGGCAATCTCAAAGTTATTGACTGTGGATGGTATCGTCAGAATGGAAATAATGAAGTCACTGTAAAAAAGTGAATAATTTTGGCACTTATCTTGAATGGATTCCCACGTAGATTTCGTCGAAGTTGTTATGGCTCATCTTGTTGATTCTAGAGTGATTCCACTTTGACTGCTAGAAGGTCTAGATCTGTATATTAGCAATATTTGAAGACCTAACAAATGCGTTTTTCAGGAAATTCTTAATGATCAAACAATCCCAGATCAGAACAATGGTATGGTAGAAATAATTTTTGACTTGGTGTTCACGAGCCACATTTTTATTAAACTTCTTGTAAATTCACATATACTTCTTCTTAATTGTCGCATTATCAAGAAAACAGTTTTGTATCAATCTTCATATATTTAATTTCCACTTTAACCAAACACAAGACTTGACTGTTCTTTTACAAAGCGGAATAACAACTTAACTTCTGCAAGGTGAAACAAAGACTGCTCTGTACGCATTCGCGCCAAAACGGTTACAAGTAAGTCAAAGATTATGACAGTCTCACAGAAATGAATACACACAAGAACCATATCACTGTAATATATCGATACATCGGAGTACCTATACATTAATAAAACCAAATGTGAATATTGTCACAAAAATATGTCTGTCACTTCGCAGAAAAGTAGTACGATATTACTGGTATCGAGAACTGGTGTTGGAGTGCTGTAATGGTCACGTAAGTAAAGAACCGTTACAACATCTATTTATAGCATGCAAGCTTCCGACTCTTTCAATCGCAATCAAGACTTTAATGAAATGGCAAAGGCAATGTAAATCAGAACACTGGGAGGAGTAGTGGTCTAAATAACAATTGATTTACTCATTCTTAACATCACATGACAAAAGATGGTTAAAGAAACACCACACAAACATTTTTATGTGACAAACACTTTCAATAGTATGCAGTCTATGGTTAACAAAGTGATCAGCTGAGGATCAACACTCCACACTAACCAGACCTAACAGCATTATCTGAGTTCATAAATGTGAATCTGTGGTATGGGCCAAAAACTACACCGCTATCAAGCACCTACACTCTACTATTCCACAAAGAAAAATATGGTTCCAAAGATCAGGGTGCTGAGAAGCACATATTGGAGCCTTATGCTGTAGCACTGACTACTTTAACCTTCTGTAGTAGATGAGAGCAGCACAGCACAACACGGCTGTCGACTTCAGTCACAGACAGCGACAATCTGTTATTAATGGCGCGCGCCCAGAAATAAGCAAGTATGCCGTCTCGCGTTCGGCTGATTCGGTACGCAGATACGTTTCTATGAGCGTCTGAAATCCCAGTGGATTCCAGTGGCAGGTGAAACCATTTACTGGTCTGCCAAACCAATTTGACTCCGAGACACGACTATGCGTGATGGAATATGTCAAACATTTAGACGACCGACTCAAAACAAATAAGTACACCCACGCATCACTAGCTGTGTGCATGATGCAAGAAGCAGTACCTCTGACGGTTCAGACGGTGACTGGCACAGGCTCTAAGTGGCACACTAGCAAAGGACACATTTCTCACTGTCTAGGTAAAGATGTGCCGTTCTTTACTAGCGAATAGCCAGTACAAGAGTGCGTTGTTTTGTTCTCTCTCTCTACAGCTTTTCTCCATAGCTCGATAGCATAGCAAATTTACATGCTTAGACTACACCAACTCTACCACAAGCCAATCACGATCTGGAGCTTGACATTCGAAGTTGGGAGACCGACCCCTGCTCTGCATACACAGATTTGACCGACCAGCTTCTTTAAAAATTAATTGGGAGCAAAAGAGGAAAGATTCAGAATGAAATTTTCACTCTGCAGCAGTGTGTGTGCTTATATGAAACTTCCCGGCAGATTAAAACTGTGTGCCAGACCGAGTCTCGAACTCAGGATCTTTGCCTTTTGTGGGCAACTGAGCTACCCGAGCACGACTCACGACCCTTCCTCACAGCTTGTTCTGCCAGTACCTCGTCTCCTACTTCCAAACTTCACAGAAGCTCTTCTGTGAACCAAGAGCTTATGTGAAGTTTGGAAGTAGGAGACGAGGTACTGGCAGAACAAGCTGTGAGGAAGGGTCGTGAGTCGTGCTTGGGTAGCTCAGTTGCCCACAAAAGGTAAAGTTCCTGAGTTCGAGTCTCGGTGCGGCACACAGCTTTAATCTGAAATGAAGTTTCAATAAAGATTCAGCTTCGTGCCGTCTTTCCCACGCATTTATGCCATTGAACCGTGGATTTACTTTCAAAATCTTTTCTTAAAGAATTTACTTTAATTACTAGCAATTGATCAAGAACATTAACACATTTAATCACAGTACGTAAGCGTGGAAGTAGTTGCCAGTGGGTAACTGATGAAAACAAATTTCTTTCAACAAATGGAAATTTTATTCCTAAAAACCATTTCTGTTTTTTCAAAAACAGATTTAAAAATTATAATCAGAAAGCACCCTCTTAATATCAAGTTACAATTTGTTCAGAGGCAGAAATAAATTTTTTTTTTTTTTTTGACAGTCTGAGCTTTCGGGCTGAGAACCTTGACGCTCCCTTTTAACACGATCGTAGTCACGACCGCTCACACCAACCTCCGAAAGACTACACTGGTGCAAATCTGCAACACACCAGATTACTCTAAACTAAAAATTTTAACAACTCACACAAACACATGAACTATGCACGCCGTAGGAGGGATGGAAATGGTACAAAACATTCACATTAAAATTAAAAATTACTTGCCACCTAAAGTGCAACTTGTTTTTAAAGAAAACTCTTACGGTGGGAGGATGGCAACTTCATGTACTAAAATGACCATTTAAATAAAAACCCATGAAATGCAGTCTTACATAAGATTTACATGCTCTACATTACGCATATACGGCCTCTCAAGATGATAGGCAAGATAAAAACATATTTCAGGAATTCGGCCTTTACACCTTAAGCAATAAATTCGTTAACACCGAATCCGACACACATGACAGAGGCAGCTATTAACGTATGGCAGATCGACAGGGGCATTACTGAACAACCCGAATCGCAGATTGCTTTAACCCGCCCCTACTCCACAAGGGAAAAACGGACTACCCAATTCATAAATAACTACCTTCCCGCGGGTGGGCAAACGGAGAAGAATGGTGCGACGATCCCAACACAAAGCGGGTGGTGACCTCACCAAGAAAACAAGTAGAATTTAACAAATAAATGAAACAACATATCTGCAACTTCAAATAAACGGCGATTTCTGGCGAAAACCTGGCGCAGCACCCCCAACGCTCTCCCGAACCGTCCGCTGCCAGCCGCTTCAACGGACGCAGGAAGGCGCGCCGATCTCCCGTCTCAGGGCGTCGCAGCTCGCACCGGCCAGCCCGATGTCGTGGGTTGACTCCTGTTGCTCTCGTGTCGACATCGAAGCCACTACACCTTTCTATACGGCGCGGACCACTGGTCTCACGTGGGGACCTCACATGCGCCGACGCTCAAGGCGGACAAGTCATCAAGTGTCTCAGTGCGGGACCGACCAACCGATCGACCCAACCGCCGATGACCGTTGCCCGAGCAACTCGAGCAGGCTGGCGGCCTAACGCGCAAACTCAGTTTCAGAAACTCAGCCCCGACCGGGCGACCACTAGCTGAATTTTGTTACTGGCGGAGTGGCAAGATTCTCATTTTCTGGTTTTAAAGTTTGATCCAAACAACAGACATACTAGCACTCCCACGACAGACAGACACTAACTGCCGCACAAATGCGAACGAGAGACAAACCAGCAACTGGTGACGCGAGATTGAGCCAGCCTCACTCCGACTGACCAACTGCCCCTGGCGAGTTCTTTTTTTTTTTTTCTTTATTGAATTTCAATTCCCCCCGAAGGGGGCGGGCTGGCAGCAGCTTAGTATGCCGCTCTTTTGTGACAAACATCAGGAGAACAAATAATCATAAAAAACAGGCGATAAAATCGGGGACTGAGAGAGTAACAAGGCGAAAAGAAATCATGGAACTTAAAACAAACAACAGAGGGATGATGATGCTAATAAAAATACATACGGAGCAGACAGGGAAAACAATAGACAATTAAAAAACACGGCGACAGTCTGGATTCTGTTCGCAAAAGACATAAAATTCACACCCAGCGACAGCATGGTTTCTGTTCGCAACACGAGAAAGACAAACAACACTGAATAGTCACTGGAACACTGCACGAAAAAGTTGGCAAATGTGACACCACAGTCGAGAGCAGGTGGGGGGAAACTGGACAGAAGATGGGAAAACAAAAAAGTGGGGAAAGGAGTGTAAAAGCGAAGGGGGGGAACCGGGAAAGGAGCTGATGGAGGATGAGGACCCATAAGAGGGGCGGTGGGCAGACGCGACAGGGAGGGGGGGTAGGCAGAGGAGGGGAATACAAAAGGACTGGGGGGGGGGGGAGAAGGGAGGTAGGGAGAGGTTTAGTGGGGAGGAAACAGGACGGAAGGGGGGGGGGAAGAGGGAGCCCAGGGAAAGGACAGAGGAAAGGAGGGGGAGGGAGGATCAGAGTTGATAGGAAGGATAAATGGAGGGAGAGAGGGCATCATCCGGGAGGGGGAGTTGACGGAAGCCACCGTGGGAAAGGAGATGGAGGGTGTAGAGATGGAGGGTAGGGGGGATACAACGGTGAAGACGTGGCAGGGGGCGGGGATGGGAGAGGAGAGGAGCAACCAGGGGGTGAGGGGGTTCAAGACGGCGGGAGGTGTAGAGGATGCGGATATGTTCGAGGAATAGGAGCAGACCCCTGGCGAGCTTATAGCGCCCCTTAAATGCACGTGAACAGGCAACCTTTCCCCTTTTCCATCAGAGGGAGACACCAAAGCTGCGATTGCCACAGCGGCGCCACCGCCAGGAACGGAGGGCGACTGCTTCACACTACGCGCTGCGGTGCGCTCTTCAAAACAGCAAATTTTACCACGGCTCAGCCATGTCTTTGCTAAAAGCATGACTTGGATGGAACCACAGCCGTCCATAAAAAATAGTTATCTCCCCTGTTGTATCCATTTCGAAATTACCAAAGAACGGCCAAAGAACGCTAAAAGCCTTGTGCCTTCACAAATATGTTTTGTAGCAGAGTCTGGACGCCTGGGCGCCACTGCCCTGTCCCACGGAATTCGCGGAAACTCTCAGCCATCTTATCCACTTTCTACCTAACAAGGGTCCATCCTCCACTTTTATTGCCAGTCATCAGATCTTACAATGGCCCACTCACGGCTGCAGTGACTCCTCAGCGCTAGTCAGCCTACCTGGACGTGGCCACAGACGGACTAGCGCCACCAAATGTGTCTGCACAAAGAAACTGGGAGACTTGGCTTTCGGCAAACGTTTTCACCCAGATTCTGCAGAAAAAAAAGAAAGCTCCCCTCTGCTCTCAGCCGCCGTACACTTTTACTGCAGTAAATTAATTCAGCACCCTCTTCCTTCGAACGCAGGTAAAGCCTACCACTATGACTTCACTAGAGCACAAAAGCAAGAGCGTCAACTACTGCCAACCATTTCATGATATGAATGTTGTCAGGTCGTATCAAATATAGCAACCAAGCAGTAAAGATCACCTTCCCTCTGAAAACCACCTTGAGCAGTTAAACAGAGAACCGACTCGTGGCGATAACATATTAGACCTTCTGGTGACAAACAGACCCGAACTATTTGAAACAGGTAACGCAGAACAACTATCATAAAGCGGTTACTGCATCGATGATTTCAGCCGTAAATAGAAATATTAAAAAAGGTAGGAAGATTTTTCTGTTTAGAAAAAGTGACAAAAAGCAGATTACAGAGTACCTGACGGCTCAACACAAAAGTTTTGTCTCAAGTACAGATAGTGTTGAGGATCAGTGGACAAAGTTCAAAACCATCGTACAATATGCGTTAGAAGAGTATGTGCCAAGCAAGATCGTAAGAGATGGAAAAGAGCCACCGTGGTACAACAACCGAGTTAGGAAACTGCTGCGGAAGCAAAGGGAACTTCACAGCAAACATAAACATAGCCAAAGCCTTGCAAACAAACAAAAATTACGCGAAGCGGAATGTAGTGTGAGGAGGGCTATGCGAGAGGCGTTCAATGAATTCGAAAGTAAAGTTCTATGTACTGTCTTGGCAGAAAATCCTAAGAAATTTTGGTCTTATGTCAAAGCGGTAGGTGGATCAAAACAAAATGTCCAGACACTCTGTGACCAAAATGGTACTGAAACAGAGGATGACAGACTAAAGGTCGAAATACTAAATGTCTTTTTCCAAAGCTGTTTCACAGAGGAAGACTGCACTGTAGTTCCTTCTCTAGATTGTCGCACAGATGACAAAATGGTAGATATCGAAATAGACGACAGAGGGATAGAGAAACAATTAAAATCGCTCAAAAGAGGAAAGGCCGCTGGACCTGATGGGATACCAGTTCGATTTTACACAGAGTACGCGAAGGAACTTGCCCCCTTCTTGCAGCGGTGTACCGTAGGTCTCTAGAAGAGCGTAGCGTTCCAAAGGATTGGAAAAGGGCACAGGTCATCCCCGTTTTCAAGAAGGGACGTCGAACAGATGTGCAGAACTATAGACCTATATCTCTAACGTCGATCAGTTGTAGAATTTTGGAACACGTATTGTGTTCGAGTATAATGACTTTTCTGGAGACTAGAAATCTACTCTGTAGGAATCAGCATGGATTTCGAAAAAGACGGTCGTGTGAAACCCAGCTCGCGCTATTCGTCCACGAGACTCAGAGAGACATAGACACGGGTCCCCAGGTAGATGCCGTGTTTCTTGACTTCCGCAACGCGTTCGATACAGTTCCCCACAGTCGTTTAATGAACAAAGTAAGAGCATATGGACTATCAGTGTAGTTGGATTGAAGAGTTCCTAGGTAACAGAACGCAGCATATCATTCTCAATGGAGAGAAGTCTTCCGAAGTAAGAGTGATTTCACGTATGCCGCAGGGGAGTGTCACAGGACCGTTGCTATTCACAATATACATAAATGACCTTGTGGATGACATCGGAAGTTCAGTGAGGCTTTTTGCAGATGATGCTGTGGTGTATCGAGAGGTTGTAACAATGGAAAATTGTACTGAAATGCAGGAAGATCTGCAGCGAATTGACGCATGATGCAGGGAATGGCAATTGAATCTCAATGTAGACAAGTGTAATGTGCTGCGAATACACAGAAAGATAGTTCCCTTATCATTTAGCTACAAAATAGCAGGTCAGAAACTGGAAGCAGTTAATTCCATAAATTATCTGGGAGTACGCATTAGGAGTGATTTAAAATGGAATGATCATATAAAGTTGATCGTCGGTAAAGCAGATGCCAGACTGAGGTTCATGGGAAGAATTCTAAGGAAATGCAATCCGAAAACAAAGGAAGTAGGTTACAGTACGCTTGTTCGCCCACTGCTTGAATACTGCTCAACAGTGTGGAATCCGTACCAGATAGGATTGATAGAAGAAATAGAGAAGATCCAACGGAGAGCAGCGCGATTCGTTACAGGATCATTTAGTAATCGCGAAAGCGTTACGGAGATGATAGATAAACTCCAGTGGAAGACTCTACAGGAGAGACGCTCAGTAGCTCGGTACGGGCTTTTGTTAAAGTTTCGAGAACATACCTTCACCGAAGAGTCAAGCAGTATATTGCTCCCTCCTACGTATATCTCGCGAAGAGACCATGAGGATAAAATCAGAGAGATTAGAGCCCACACAGAGGCATACTGACAATCCTTCTTTCCACGAACAGTACGAGACTGGAATAGAAGGGAGAACCGATAGAGGTACTCAGGGTACCCTCCGCCACACACCGTCAGGTGACATGCGGAGATTGGATGTAGATGTAAACGTTAAGCAGCATGACACCGTATCAAAAGTGAGAGTGCCCTACAAACTCTCAAGTATTTTACACGTATTTGTACGCATATTTCACATGTATATCTAGCGAATTTCGCTCTACAGCTTCATTATCACGCATCTCAGTGTTTATGAAGTCATACGTCCTGAACTATGTGTTGTACAATGATATATTTCTCTAAGCACATTCAGCGATACGTACAGATACTGCCTGCGAGAAGTGTTGCAATAGAGTCAGTACTGAAGAAGTAGTAAGCTATAACGTCATGCTTCATGCGGTAGATTTACTGCAAGAACAGCGGAAATGTCGTGACTGATAAACTGTTTACCTTTCATCCTTTTGATTGGGTTGTCAGGGAGAAAAAGTTTGGTGAGGTTTGAAATATGTGTAAAGTTTGTTGTAAGCCATTAACTGCTCTCATTCTCAAATACTGGAGTTATTTTACTATCTCACGCCTGCCTCCACCCCTTTGACAGGAAGGTGGTTCTTATCCCCACAGTTTCCATTCAAGATGGCTAGTGACACATTTACCTGGTTTGGTTGAAATCGGTCCATTGGCTTAGGAGGAGGTGTGGGGCATACATAAATACATATGCACACACACACACACACACACACACACACACACACACACATACTGCGAGAGGGCTGTACAAGCAATGATCACACGCACGGCACAGCGGACACACCAGGAACCGCGGTGTTGGCCGTCGAATGGCGCTAGCTGCGCAGCATTTGTGCACCGCCGCCGTCAGTGTCAGCCAGTTTGCCGTGGTATACGGAGCTCCATCGCAGTCTTTAACACTGGTAGCATGCCGCGACAGCGTGGACGTGAACCGTATGTGCAGTTGACGGACTTTGAGCGAGGGCGTATAGTGGGCATGCGGGAGCCCGGGTGGACGTACCGCCGAATTGCTCAATACGTGGGGCGTGAGGTCTCCACAGTACATCGATGTTGTCGCCAGTGGTCGGCGGAAGGTGCACGTGCCCGTCGACCTGGGACCGGACCGCAGCGACGCACGGATGCACGCCAAGACCGTAGGATCCTACGCAGTGCCGTAGGGGACCGCACCGCCACTTCCCAGCAAATTAGGGACACTGTTGCTCCTGGGGTATCGGCGAGGACCATTCGCAACCGTCTCCATGAAGCTGGGCTACGGTCCCGCGCACCGTTAGGCTGTCTTCCGCTCACGCCCCAACATCGTGCAGCACGCCTCCAGTGGTGTCGCGACAGGCGTGAATGGAGGGACGAATGGAGACGTGTCGTCTTCAGCGATGAGAGTCGCTTCTGCCTTGGTGCCAATGATGGTCGTATGCGTGTTTGGCGCCGTGCAGGTGAGCGCCACAATCAGGACTGCATACGACCGAGGCACACAGGGCCAACACCCGGCGTCATGGTGTGGGGAGCGATCTCCTACACTGGCCGTACACTACTGGTGATCGTCGAGGGGACACTGAATAGTGCACGGTACATCCAAACCATCATCGAACCCATCGTTCTACCATTCCTAGACCGGCTAGGGAACTTGCTGTTCCAACAGGACAATGCACGTCTGCATGTATCCCGTGCCACCCAACGTGCTCTAGAAGGTGTAAGTCAACTACCCTGGCCAGCAAGATCTTCGGATCTGTCCCCCATTGAGCATGTTTGGGACTGGATGAAGCGTCGTCTCACGCGGTCTGCACGTCCAGCACGAACGCTGGTCCAACTGAGGCGCCAGGTGGAAATGGCATGGCAAGCCGTTCCACAGGACTACATCCAGCATCTCTACGATCGTCTCCATGGGAGAATAGCAGCCTGCATTGCTGCGAAAGGTGGATATACACTGTACTAGTGCCGACATTGTGCATGCTCTGTTGCCTGTGTCTATGTGCCTGTGGTTCTGTCAGTGTGATCATGTGATGTATCTGACCCCAGGAATGTGTCAATAAAGTTTCCCCTTCCTGGGACAATGAATTCACGGTGTTCTTATTTCAATTTCCAGGAGTGTATATATCCACTCCCCCCCATATATATATATATATATATATATATATATATATGGTCACCATATCTACGCACTTTTACGTTACTTTTTAACTGCTTGACAGTACCATGTAAGCTAGTCAAGATGTTAAATTAATAATGTAATACAAACTTGTACATCTGACGATGACCGTCTATTCTTGTTTACGATAAGAGATATTCATGAATACACCATTTTCACAAACAAATGACATGCTATATAAAGAAGAATGAAAACAGCTAAAGAAAGAGCGCATATGATATACTGTGATGCCAAACGAAGAACTGATTATAAACAGAAAATATCACACTGCAATGGTTGTGTGCCAAAACAGAAATTCCGCCAAAATTACACAACAAATTAGCCTCTGCACAAGCTGTTTATATTATTGTTGTATATTTATGATTGGTATGAAATTCTAGTACTGTTATGAGTGTGTTATATGAGTATAACAGTAATGCAGAGTATTTACATTGACTAATTTCTAGCTTTTGCGATTCGTAGTGTAAAATACGTATCCAAATGACATAACTTCAAGTATATAGAAACTTAAGCTATACAGTATTGCAACTGAAACGTGATCTAAAATTATGTTATTTGTTTAACATGAGGTGTGTTCAAAACAGAAGCTAAGAGCTACCATGACTGGGGTAGTGTGCCACATTACCAACTTGAGGAGGAAGAGAGCTGAGCAGGTCTAAAGGGTATTTTGTCGTAATCCTTGGTTGGGGTAATACTGAGCGGCTAAGGGCACCTGGTGTACCAATGATACCGTGGTAGGACGTTTTAACTAATTCGTTTTCGGTGAAGACTATTTGAAATTGTGGAGACACGTGTTATTCGTTGTGAGTTAGCATGAGCAACTGTAAACTAGATAAATGCCGGGAATTAACCGACATTAGAGAAATTTAGAATATTGGACCATGCAACTACTCACGTATAACATTGCCTGTGTAGATATTTACTGTGTGTTTGTACACTTACGATGAAATGCTGTTCAATTAATTGAATATTAGTTTCCGTAGGCTCACCTACTGAGGAAATGTGTTTATTGACTTCTAAAACCCGAGTTGAATCAAAAGATGTTGTAACCTCCCCACAAAATAAAAATAAATATTATGGATAAGAATCTAATTTTTGTGTAACCTCAAAACAAAATTCTTTCTCATTTGCAACCTCCCTACAAAATTCTTTTCACATTAACCTCAACACAAAATTCTTTCTGATTTAATCTAAGCTCAAAATTCATAGACATTTAGCGTAACCTCACAACAGAAAATTTCCTAAACCTCCCAACAGTAAAACTTATAATTATGTCGTTCACATTCAGTGTAACGTCCCAATAAAAAAATAAATTCAGTAACTTGGTAATAAAACAATGTAAGTAACCTCTCAATTAAATTGTCGCTCACTTATGACTTTTCAATAATTCACTGTGAATTTAACCTGGTAAATTTTGGACGACAGCAGTGCTGCGTCATGGCCCTGAAAGATCATTCTGAATGAAGAAAGGAAAAATTCTTACCTCAATGAAGCTGCCGGATATATCTGCTCTTACAATAAATTTTTCCGGCACAGCTCTGTGCAATGCTGGTCGACCTATCTGTCATTTATGAAAGGGAGCAACTGATTTTTCTATTGCAATAATCGGGATGACATGGATGGGAGAAATTAGTAAATTCTTTAAATTGAAATGAATGGTTGTTAAAAGTTACTTTTTATGAGGAAGATTATTATTACGAGAGTTTTAAAACATTTACATGCGACTTGAGATAACATTACTACATATGCGCGAGGCTGCTTTTTACCTTATACAATAAAAATACTCAGGCTCCGGCATCGCTGCACCGCGACCGACCAGTCCACACGATACACCATACCAGACCAGAGCAGACTCCAGACTAGCAACAACTTACTGCTACAGCTACACAGTTCCTACTGCAGTCAACACTGCTCTCTGGTCAGAGATTCTCTTATACCTTGCCTATTGCAGGCAGCGCATGAGCAATACATCGAAATTACATCTGCTCGGACCTCTTACATAGTAGGACCACCAACTGAGCAAATGTGTTTATTGACTACTAAAACCCGAGTTGAATCAAAAGATGTATCATTGTCCACAAGAGCCATATTTGTTTCATATTTGTGCGTTAAATTGTACTAATATTCAATTAATTGAACAGCATTTTATCATAAGTGTACAAACACACAGTAAATACCTACACAGGCAATGTTATACGTGAGTAGTGGCATGGTCCAATATTCTAAATTTCTCTAATGTCGGTTAATTCCCCGCATTTATCTAGTTTACAGTTGTTCAAGCTAACTCACAACGAATAACACGTGTCTCCACAATTTCAAACTGTCTTCACCGAAAACGAATAAATGCCGGGAATTAACCGGCATTAGAGAAATTTAGAATATTGTACCATGCCACTACTCACGTACAACATTGCCTGTGTAGGTATTTACTGTGTGTTTGTACACTTATGATAAAATGCTGTTCAATTAATTGAATATTAGTTTCCGTAGGACCACCAACTGAGGAAATGTGTTTATTGACTACTAAAACCCGAGTTGAATCAAAAGATGTATCATTGTCCACAAGAGCCATATTTGTTTCATATTTGTGCGTTAAATTGTTCATGACAACTCGATAGGCTAGATTATTACTATAGAATTTGCATAGGGGGAAATCCAACAGCGCAGAACAAAACCCTAATCCAAAAGTTGAGTCACTGAATGTAGTAAAATGTCGTGTGCCCGCTCACTGGTAGTTACAATGAAGCGCCAAAGAAACTGGTATAGCCATGAGTATTCAAATACAGAGATATGTAAACAGGCGGAATACGGCGTTGCGGTCCGCACCGCCTATATAAGATAGCAAGAGTCTGGCGCAGTTGTTAGATCGATTACTGCTTTTAAAATGGCAGGTTATCGAGGTTTGAGTGAGTTTGAACGTGGTGTTATATCCGGTGCACGAGCAATGGGACACAGCAACTGTTAGTGCAGACAAGATAAACACAATTGCAACGTTCCTGGAAAGACAAAAGTTCAAATTTTTATGCATTCAATGTGAGCATCATGTGCTACACGACAAATATCAAAACGGTGGCTCATTTCCTGCCACACACGAAGCTGCTGGACTCTCGTTATCAAATCACAGCTTCAACAATGCGATGTCGCAGAGTTTCAAGACTGTCAGACACAGGGGGATAGAAATGCGATCTTTCACGTAATCCCACAGATAAAAGTCACAAGGTGTAGGACTTGGAGACCTGGAAGACCACTGACTCCTCCTCATGGATGAGGTCTCCAGACCTCAAACGTTGTCAGTCTATGGGGTTACGTACAGGACGGCGTTTTTATTCCCCGGCTAGGGTGGCCGAGTGGCTCTAGGCGCTACAGTCTAGAACCGAGCGACCGCTACGGTCGCAGGTTCGAATCCTGCCTCGGGCATGAATGTGTGTGATGTCCTTAGGTTAGCTAGGTTTAAGTAGTTCTAAGTTCTAGGGGACTGATGACCTCAGCAGTTAACTCCCATAGTGCTCAGAGCCATTTGCACCATTTTATTCCCCCATGTGCCTGACAGACACACAGACATTCACAAACTCGCTCCAGCAGACGAGACAAGGAATGAGAAATGGGAACATAGAAATATAATATGGAAAGCGGATAGAAAAATGGGAAAAGAAACACGGGACTACATGGCTCTGAGCACTATGGGACTTAACATCTGTGGTCATCAGTCCCCTAGAACTTAGAACTACTTAATCCTAACTAACCAAAGGACATCACACAACCCCCAGTCATCACGAGGCAGAGAAAATCCCTGCCCCCGCCGGGAATCGAACCCGGGAACCCGGGCGCGGGAAGCGAGAACGCTACCGCACGACCACGAGCTGCGGACACGGGACTATACATACACTTCGTATACAAATAGGCGAATGATATGTAAATCATAAATTGATAAATGGCAGAATTTGCCTATTAAAGTGGCACTACGGGTGTCTTAACGAAACGCTCTGCGGCTCATACTTCTCCCCTGAATCGAAAGTACAGACGTTACGACCAGCAGAGGTGCAAGTTGACTAAGTCCAGAATACATTGTCACTCAAAGAAAGCCTGATTCCACATTACTTCTACTGACGTCGAGTCACACACATGCCACGTCATACCATGTACCTGGCAAATCAACGTTACATCACTTGTCTCACTACTTTGGTGGGCACTCTGACTTATAGGAACATTATTCTCTGAATCATAAGCATTTTCATTCACATATGCATATAAATCATAAGAAACTGAAAAGAAAGTGACGCTTCTTAACTTTTAAAATTAAGCAGATAAGGTAACTGCTGACACTAGGGAAAAAATTGTGACCTATGATGCAAGAATATGTTGGGGAAGAAGACGCCACCAGCCGATATACACCAAAGTGGAAGAAATTATTTTGTTTTACTTAAGTAGCCTGATTTTGGCAGAAAACAGGAATATCTGAGAAAAATAACCAGCATAGCGAGAGCTGAAAGATTGTAACCTCCCCGCAAAAATTATTTTTTTACAATGTCAATGATATTAAAAATGTACCAGAATGTTAGCTCCCCACAAAACTGAATAATGAGAATGAGCCAAGCGTAACCTCGTTGCAAAATTAAAGAATAATAATGGCCCAAATGTAAACTCCCCACAAACGTTAACGAATGAACATTGCTCATAAAACCCTCAATATTGTTAATTAAATAATGAAGCATCAATTGAATGTAACATCTGAACAGCAATAATTAAACCTGATAAATTTTATAGGCACAGCAGCGCTGACCTACGGCCCTGTGAAATAATCAAACCTGATAAATTCTTACCTCAGTAAAACTGTATGTCTATCTGCTCTTATTTTTGGCACAGCTTCGTGCAATGCTGGCGTATATTTAATTCTGATTCTTGGAGGAAAAGCATAGGAAGTATTACTTGACTTGAAATGAATCTTTTTGTTTAAAACAGTTACTTTATAAGAAAATTATTATTGGGGCAATTCTTGAACAAATTAATTACAATTAACACACGTTATTAGCTGAGCGCAATGCTGCTTCATTACCTTTTACAATATTACACATCGTCCTGAATCGTGACCAGAGATGGAGGGAGAGCACGCCACCGACCCATGTCGACCCCCGCTCAGTACAACCATCCATTCGCTACAACTACTGCCGACAGAGTGCAACTCGCAACTGCTCTTGCCGACTCGCAACATGCTACTGCTGTATCCGACTGCCTACACGCAACAACTGTACTGACTACTACTGTCGTCTCGCGCAGACTAGCAACGATAAATAACTCTCTGGTCAGAGATTCTGGCACTGAGTACAGAACATATCAGGCAAAGACAAAATATATATACAATGAGTACAAAACATATTCACAAATGGCAAAAGTGCACATGCACAGTAGTACAAAATATATCAGCAAATTAACAAAAAATGTATAGGTCATGAATACAAATCATGTTAGCAAAAAAATGATTTTCACTATGTTACAAGAATTAGGATAGGAAAGGGAAGGATTGCATCATGGTTGTAGCACTTTAGGTTGCACGCAGCAGCACTGAGAGTCCATATCTTTCTACAGAAGCACAACACCAAGTGAGACAATCTGAAGTTCTTTTCCTTGAAGCATTAATCAGTGTATCCAAGACACTGAACTGTCGTAGTAATATTCATGTTGTCATTTTGGTAGTACGTTAGGTACACCAAACAGTGGGACCATAATAACATCTACATCGCTCAAGGTGGTGGACAGCATGTCGTGTCAACACCACATTCTTGTAAAGTAAACCAACGTAGAATTAGTGCAAGAACCAAATATAGTGCTCCATGATCATGAGGATATACAGGACAAACGGATATTGCAGTAATTCCAGGTAATTGGGTTAGAAGGTGAAGGACATTAAGTCAGATGCTAGTCTTCATTGAGAATTACACTAGTAGTTGGTGGCACTCATTGCCCAGTTATTGAACATTTCTGTACCATGTATGTAGTATTACAGAATAATGTTCATAGATTGGCGTTTTACAGAGAACATTGGCACTCATTGCCTAATTATATTACATAATAATATTCATGTGGCATATTACAGAGAACATTGGCACTCATTACCTAATTATAAATCATCAGAAGTCATTACATAATTATATTCATGTGGTGTTTTACAGAGAACATTGTCACTCATTACCTAATTATAAATCATCAGAAGTCATTACATAATTATATTCATGTGGTGTTTTACAGAGAACATTGTCACTCATTACCTAATTATAAATCATCAGAAGTCATTACATCATTATATTCATGTGGTGTTTTACAGAGAACATTGGCACTCATTCCCTAATTACAAATCATCAGAAGTCATTACATAAAACAGGACGTAGTCAATAACATAGTATTACAGAATAATGTTCATAATTAATCATTGGGCATCTTAATACAGTAATCAGTAGCATTCATTTCCAGTTACAAAGCATAAAACAGGAGGTAGTCAATAACATAGTATTACATAATAATGTTCATAATTAATCATTGGTCATCTCAATACAGTATTCAGTAGCATTCATTTCCCAATTACATAGCATTCTTATTAATCATTGGTTGGTCATCTCAATACAGTAATCAGTAGCATTCATTTCCAGTTACAAAACATAATACAGGAGGTAGTCAATGACATAGTATTACAGAATAATGGTCATAATTAATCATTGGTCATCTCAATACAGTAATCAGTAGCATTCATTTCCCAATTACATAGCATTATTATTGTACTGTAACTATTACTCAAAGTCTGTGATAGCAAAACATCATTCAGTATTACTCATACCCTTTTTTGTGTGTGTGCTAGCAATGCATTGCGTTGGGTAATTACAGGGGATGGAAAAAAAATTGCTTTTGGGATGTTGCTGTAAATGAAAACGTGTAAAGTCATTCGTCATGAGTCAGCTGTAGCAAGATTATGAAATAAGTAGAGTATATGTAATCACATTCATAAATGTCATAGACTTAATGACAACTGCTTATAGCACATTAATTTCATAAATAATTTCTCCTGCAAAAATATACAAAAATGGAATATTAAACTGAAAGAAGAAACGCATTTTATGCTGAAAAGTAGTGAACTTCGAATTAACAGGTAGTGAAATGTGTATAAAAAATGTGTTCCCTAGCTGTCCTTTCCAAAACCTTTAGTCATCATACTATGCAATACAACACATACTGTCAAAACGAACTGCAACAAATACTTAAATAACTACATAGCGTAAATACATAACTTCAACATCATCCTCATCTGTAAAGAAAAAAAAAACTTCATTATCCATCACTTCATTATCATATTACCATAACTCCATTATTATCATCACCTGTAAAGAAAAACTTCATTATTCATAGTAGCATATTCTTCACTTCATTATCTATATTATCATAACTCCATTATCATCATCACCTGTAAGGAAAAACTTCATTATCCATAGTAGCATATTCTTCATCATTATTCATCAACATTCATTATCATCTGTAAAAAAAATCACTTCATTACTCATTATACAACTATTCCTTATCTCTAGCATATTTCATCACTAAAACTAGGATGTGTAGTTCTGTCTGACAGCCTGCATCAATCGCCTCGTATTCTGAAAGAAGAAATTAGTTAAGACTGCCATTCTACGATGTGTATAGTATATTCTTGTTAATGCTTGTTAATTCTGATCCATTTACTTTTCATCACGAAGTATAGCATCTTCTTTCGATCATTCCGAAGGTGAAATTCCCATTTCTGTTTAATTTATTTCCTTTACATATTATTTCTTTCTGAAAATGATGAACAAAGATTAATGTTTTGCATTTACATCATATACTCACTAAATAATGACTGGTTTATGGTAACATAATTAAGCATACAGCATAACATGACAGAAAACGTAATATGTCTAAAACATAGATAGTGTTCAGAGGCAAAAATGTACACAGAATATCACAAAAAAAAATGTAAAACAGTCACGATGTTGAGATATCATAGGGCAAAATGTCAAAGTCAACTGGTGTTTGTTATATCTTAAATATTTCATAGTGCATATAAACAAAACATGAAACAATCATACATACATAAAAAAATGGAAAATGTGCACGGTCTGATGTGTAACGACAAGAAGAGCGACCTGCTAACCTTACCTTGCCGGGCACTTGCCAAGAAAAAATACGACAATCATCAGTAAGTAGTCACATAAATATAATTGCATAAGTGGTCATAAAATGTGTAAGTTCATCTGGAAAAATATGCACGGTCTGATGTGTAACGACAAGAAGAGCGACCTGCTAACCTTACCTTGCCGGGCACTTGCCAAGAAAAAATACGATAATCATCAGTAAGTAATCACGTGAGTATAATTGCATAAGTGGTCATAAAAATTAGCAAATGGCATTACAGCATGTTAAATCATAAAGTATCTTCATTCAATAAAGGGTTTGATGTTGGAGACGTGGTGGTTTCCTTTGGATTTTCTGGTTCTCAAAGTTTCGACGTGTACAACATTGGGGTGAGGAATGCTGCGAATCCGATATGGACCTGCGTATAGAAGTTCAAATTTACTGCACCTACCTTTTATTTTGTTGGATAAATAGTGTGTACGTACTAATATCTTCTGTCCAACGTGAAAGTCACGGCGTGTGCAAACCTGTTTTTGTTGTCTTCTCCGGCGCTCTGCGGCACGTTTGATGTTGTTCAGCGCAATGTCAATTATTTCATGGTGTCGTAGTCGACGAGATGTAGGAAAGTTTACTAATTCTTTAATTTTGTTAGGTGGTTCAACATTTTTCAGTATAACAGACGGAGATAGCATAGTAGATTCATTTGGTATGGAATTAATTACATCCTGGAATGAGAGTATGTGTGTGTCCCAATCAATATGTTTTTTATGGCAGTATATTCTACACAGTTTACCAATTTCTTTCATTAATCGTTCACAAGGGTTCGAAGAAGCATGGTACCTGGATATATAGATCGGAAAAATGTTTCTAGCTCGTAACGTACGTGTTCATATAGCAGATCGAAACTGTGATCCATTGTCGGAAATTACTTTCAATACATGCCCTACATGAAACAGAAAATGTTTTACAAATGCTTTCGAAACAGATTTAGCAGTAGCTTTGCGTAACGGAGTGAAGGTAACAAATTTTGAAGTGAGTTCGACAGCGACAAAGATGTAGCAAAAACCTCTATTAGTTCTGGGAATCGGACCAAAAATGTCTACAGCGGCCATATGTCTCAATTTAACAGGTACAATGGGATGTAATGGAGGAACATGTGAAGTCGTGTCTGACTTAGCTTTCTGGCAGATTTTGCATGACGCTAAAACTCGTCGAATACGTTTCTCCGTGTTGGCAAAATAACAGTTCTCTCTCAGTATAAGAAAACATTTTCTGGCTCCATAATGTGCGTAACTTAAATGAGTATACCAGATTAATTTGTTAACCAGTTCGTCAGGAATGCATAATAACCAATTGTTGCTGTCAGGATGAGGGCGGCGAAACAGTATGTTATTGCGTACAGTGTAATGGTTTCTAACCATAACATTATTCCTATCTTGCCAAAGGTGTTTAATCTCTTTCCAAAGCGTAACCTCGTTGCAAAATTAAAGAATAATAATGGCCCAAATGTAAACTCCCCACAAACATTAACGAATGAACATTGCTAATAAAACCCTCAATAATGTTAATTAAATAATGAAGCATCAATTGAATGTAACATCTGAACAGCAATAATTAAACCTGGTTAATTTTATAGGCACAGCAGCGCTGACCTACGGCCCTGTGAAATAATCAAACCTGATAAATTCTTACCTCAGTAAAACTGTATGTCTATCTGCTCTTATTTTTGGCACAGCTTCGTGCAATGCTGGAGTATATTTAATTCTGATTCTTGGAGGAAATGCATAGGAAGTATTACTTGACTTGAAACGAATCTTTTTGTTTAAAACAGTTACTTTATAAGAAAATTATTATTGGGGCAATTCTTGAACAAATTAATTACAATTAACACACGTTATTAGCTGAGCGCAATGCTGCTTCATTACCTTTTACAATATTACACATCGTCCTGAATCGTGACCAGAGGTGGAGGGAGAGCACGCCACCGACCCATGTCGACCCCTGCTCAGTACAACCGTCCATTCGCTACAACTACTGCCGACAGAGTGCAACTCGCAACTGCTCTTGCCGACTCGCAACATGCTACTGCTGTATCCGACTGCCTACACGCAACAACTGTACTGACTACTACTGTCGTCTCGCGCAGACTAGCAACGATAAATAACTCTCTGGTCAGAGATTCTGTCATGGCTCGCCATCGCTGGTAATGAATACATATGAAACGTACGCGTTTCAAGATCTATGAGGTACACAGTTACTAAGTATCAGACGGAAGTTTCTAACTCCATAAACACTGCCACAAAAATTCTATCATTTTTCCGCTGGGGGAAGAATACGAATACTCGAATATTGGCTACCCATCCTCTGTATTGCTGTCTAGAATGATATGGAGAAGAAAAGTAAGACAATTTGAAGTGATGGTGATATTAAAAGTGGCGAATTGAGGAAGATAAAAAAAATTAAAATTGACGCAAGGCATGGTTTTAGAGTTTCTATCATTTGCTACTTGGCTATAGAAGATACAAGGACTGTAGAGAAAGAATATCCGGACAGACAGGGCAGATAGATAAAAACGCTAATATTCGTTAATGTAATTGCAGTTCTGTTTGGAGTAATTAAAATTTAGAGGAGGTGTTAAAACTTGAAAAGAGGCCTCGACAGCTCTCTGGTGGTCTGGATTGCGATTTCCTAAACGTATCCATTGCATTGGAAGGCTCAAGGGAGCAAAACCTTTATTAGATTTGGATTACCTGCTAAAATACATTCCGGATATGCACTTATTTGAGGAAAATCCCCTCTTATCTATAGAGTTTCGACACATGAACCATATTTAATAACGCGATCTGACTGTAAAGGATATATGGAAATTTACCTAGGCAGTAATCACAACTGTTTACAGTGAACATAGCAAAATAAAATTGCATGCGGTAGCGTTCTCGCTTCCCACGGCCGGGTTCCCAGGTTAGATTCCCGGCGGGGTCAGGGATTTTATCTGCCTCGTGATGACTGGGTGTTGTGTGATGTCCTTGGGTTAGTTAGATTTAAGTAGTTCTAAGTTCTAGGGGACTGATGACCATAGATGTTAAGTCCCATAGTGCTCAGAGCCATTTGAACCATTTGAACCATAAAATTGCATTTGTATGAACAAAAGCAAACGTGTCAATTACCTCACCGAGCATAGAAGTATCTAAGCAACGTGGCTTGTAATCAGCTACCGTGAAAATGAGGAGGAGACACCCAAACTGTTATAACAACACTGAAATATAATACAGTTCACACATACCCGTAGAATTCCAGTGGAACTAACTACTGTGACTCTACCGGTACCTCTCGTGACAACGCCAAAATCTACCTGTTTGTATGAAAAGCAAGCAAAGAACAGGGCAGATAGTATTCATAGTAACAGCTTGTAGCTTTTATGTGAATTACAGTAAGAAACTTGTAAAATGTTAACAATTGCTGAAGGCAAATAGTATGTTTCGAATCATGCAATCGAATACCGACTGCAGAGTCAAATTCACCCTAAATCGGAAGAATTAGAAAAATAAGTGACCAGGGGAACTGAACGGAGCGAATATTTGTGTATAAACTCAAATTACTGATTCAGAAAAACAAGTAAATCGTAGTAACTCACGCATTACTGGTGTAGAAGAAACAGGTGCTATAAAAAGGTCCAATCAAATAAGTGAAGTTCAGTTTAAGCCGCAAAGTATTTAAAAAGATTCATTGATTTGGTCTGGATGAATTTATAATTAGCATATTCTGTTCTGAGTCCCGAAATGAAATCATCTCACAAGGACTTCGCGATGCGACTTATGTATTAAGTATGACCCACACGTTCGACAGGAATGATGAACAAGTTCATAGAGCAAGCGTCCATTTCCTGCACGCAGCCTAGCTACATCTCACGTCCTCACTGATCAGCGTCCAAAAACCTGCGGCATTCGACACCAAACACGTTCTTTCTCAACACAGTGGAGCACAAAGGTATTTATTGAATTCAAATCCAGCATTCCTAGAATGGAGGATTGTGATCTGATTGCTCTTTCACCTGCAACTCAAAGCGTACTTCCAATAAACCTCACAGATTACCACACAGATAGCCAAGCTATTTTCTATCGATACTAGGAACAGAATAGCGTTTTTGCAGTGGGTATGCAACGTCTAGTAGGTGGAATAATTTTTTTCACTTATTCAAAGGTGTAAAAACCACTTCATAAAAAGTATAGGAAATGAAAAAAGCCAAGTACACAATTTAAAATGAAAAATAGATACGTTTATATAAGGACGTACTAGTCAAATACAGAAATACATAATAAAAATATAAAATATATCATCTTTTCCTCATCCAAAATTCGGTGTAACCTGCAGTTCTCTCGCTGTAGGCCAGGATGTCATCTTGAGTACGCTCTCTGGGTGCATCCACAAACGGGCATCTCAGAAGGTGTTCCATTGTTTGTGTCTCACCACATTCACACTTGTTGGTGTCTGTGTAGCCCCACCTTTGATCACCCCATGTCTGTACGAAGTCAGTTCAACGTTTTCCAGTGTCGCCAGTGTGGGTGGGAACCCTGGGGCAGAACTACCGCTTTGAAAAGTGCTTCTGGATATTCTTGTTGCCATAACGATTTTATGGAGGTCTTAGTTGACTGTACTGAGTGTCTACAACTTCGTCTAGATTTCAGCCTAAGTCCAACAACTAAGACCTTATAACTTGGCGGTAGTGCATCGACTATGCAATTCAGGTACTGTCGCTCGACACCAGTACTGCAACTGTCTATTGTGGTATGAATTTCACCTTGAAATGTTCTTTTCTCTGATGAAACGAGGTTAAATTTATCAGTGCACGTGAACTCGTACAACAATTGTCGACCGGAGTTCTGAAAATCATTATCAGTTACGTCAGGATCTTCCACACGGTGCAAAAATAGGAATTCGCTTTGCCATTACTGCAATATAAATTACTGAATAGATATTTTCCATCAAACCGTAACTTCTGACAAGTATGTGAACAATATGAGAGATATAACATCTAAAAACACCTAATGTCTTTAATGCGGCACAGTGAACGAGCAGACATCGCCAATACGCCTTTGACAGCGTTACGAGGCGTTGTCGATTATAGGAACTATGGCGCAATGATTTTCTGGGACTTCTTTTCAAAGCCACAGCTAAGTGATCCCGTTGTTCTGTGTTAAAAGCGATAAGACACGACCCACAATGTCCAAGCAACGAGCTAATATACCACACAGTGGTCAGGACCCCACTGTAGAGGTACTGGCCACAAAGCAGCGCCACAGACAGCACTTCTGTCGCACCTATAGTCAGTCGTAAGACTACTGTAGGCTACCGTTGACGGCCATAAGTAAGCATAGACTAATGTAGGTTTTCCTGTAGATCTGGTCAGTTGAGATCCTACCTGCATTACCTGTACATTAGGACTGTTGCATACCTATTAGACGTTAACTCAGTTCGTTTGCTTTGTTTACATACACGATGAATGTCTTTCTAGTTTCTGCTCAAAACCAGAAGCACTGAACTGTCTATAAACTGGATGAGGATATGTAAAGGGCCACGTAACCTATGGACCATTGGGAAGCGACCAACGTTCTTTAGCATGCATCATCGTTTGGAAGTGTGGGAATTGTACAACACAAGGATCCCCGAAGGTAGAAGGCAGAAGCACGTGTGAGCACTGTAGAACTATATGTATACGAAAATGTAGTGTCTACATGTCTACGAGGTAACATCCAAAGTGCAGACTCTGTCCACAATCTATATAAAGCGTACCTCAGCAACCTTTACAGAGATCAAGAAAAATTTTGAGGATATTTCCGAAACAACTGATGAAACGTCGATGTCAACTGACGAGCAATTTTGCCACTCGCGCGCCACATCGTTCATCAGACGCTCCTATTCATGCTTCGGGAGCCTCGTTGTCGGTGTTTGAAATCCATTACCGGAGGAAAGAGTTCCTTTTAGTTCGTCCTGGCTACGAGTCACCTAACTGTCATGCTATGGGTACCACGATGCTGAACGCTCAATATCAGTGTTCACGCTGCTGTCACAGACAAGATCAAATGTTCTAGTGCTCTCACTAAAGAGTCGACATACGTGATTAATTACATTGTCACAGCACCAGAACCATTTTCTTCAAGAGTATTCGTGCTGCCAGGTGCACAGCACAAGTAAGAATATAAATTAAATAGTGGACTAACACTGAACGATGTGAGGTTCTTGTCACGTGTAAAACAAACAAACACAATACAAAGAGAGAAGTCATCTATTCCCAGTTTCTTTATTACATGTTCAGTAATTTTTCTTTCCCTAGCAATGCTACCAATACCACTAGTAATCCTACCATTTACTACGTCACTGGAGCGCAACTCAAGTCCCAAGTGAAAGCACACTTTACTTAAGGCGTTCAGAACTCTGTAATAAATAATTAGTAGTAATTAGTTCAACGGTACTGAAGCTGCCAGTTAGTCATACTGCGGTGGTTTGGATCACGCGAATCAGGCAGAGTGATCTCATAGTTATTTTATCATTCCATTAGTATTACTTTCAGCTGTAAATTATATATCGGAATATTAAAACAACCTTCAGCCAACGATATGATTTTCTTCATTAAAAAATTAAATCCGATTGATTATGTAAGGCTGCAAATTTCCGTAGAATTTCATCATTAGAAAAACTGAAAGCAATTCCAGGAAGGACGAATATTTCCATTATTTTTTAAAAAATTCGGAGAGTGTACATTTATGGAAATATTTTAATTAGGATGTCATGTATAATGACAATACATCCTTTGAGTTTCAGTAGGCGGGGATTTTTTGTTGGCTTTCTAGACTTTTCTCTTTGACCATAAAGCTCACATATGATTATAGGGAAGCAGATGGAAAGCGTAGGGAGATAATATGTTCGGCGTACCTTCTGCTGGCGCGGATATCATTCTCTCCCAGTTAGCGGCAAGTACCCGCCATCGCTGATGCGTACGAAAATTAAAGCCGTCCCCGACGCGCAACTCGCCCGGTGCGCCAGCTGTGTGTTAGGTCCTTATGTCGGCGAATACGAGTCTATAATTAAGCTCCTGTTATTATACGTACGCAGCGGGCCACAAAGCGCAGTTATTAAAGTCGCTGGAGCTTATTTCACGAGAAAATTGAAATCTCATATTTAACAAAATGTGCCGTACAGAACACCAAGCACTACAAAATGATATGAAAATGCATACTATCATTCTGGGGTAGAGTGACACGTAAAACCAAACATTTTGTTCTTTGTTGCACAGTGCTGAAGATCTCAAAGCATAAGACCACATTTGAAATTTACTTGATATACTTAATGGACGAAACAATGCTGATGTTACTATACATTGTATGTTCGGTGTTTGTATTATATTCTATATTTCCACCTTAGGATTCAAAAGGAGGAAATCGATTCCTAAATCTTATGCTAGTTCTGTGCGAGATTTTTGTATTTGCCACCCGAAATCACGACAAAGCTTACGGGTAAATACGAGGGCTGTTCGGAAAGTAATGGTTTGTGGGATTCAAGGGACCAGACTGCTAGAGTCATCGGTCCCTTTTTCCACGGACGCGAAACACCCACAAAGAATAAAAACTAGCAATGGAGAAGACACAGGACAATAGAGACTCAAACAGAGACATAACAGAAGGAATTAAAATCACACAGAGTGTGACAGTGGTTGGCCGACCATAGAGACAAAAGAAGGAAAAGCCAACCACCAAGAAACACATTAAAAAACTGTCTAAAATCGTAGGCCAAAGGCCAGGCTCAACACAAAATAAGGACAAACACTTAGATCAAGTGATAAAAGCCCCCTGCAAGAATAAAACGCAAAACTAACCCTGCCATGGCAGTGTCATCTGTTAAAAGTGCAGGGAGAGTATCAGGCAGCGCAAACGTCTGTCTGAGAGCAGTTAAAAGGGGACGGTCCAACAAGATGTGGACCACCGTCAAAGCTGACCCGCAGCGACATAGAGGTGGATCCTCACGGTGCAATAAATAGCTGTGGGTCATCCGGGCGTGGCCAATGCACAACCGGAAGAGAACAACAGACTCCTTGCGAGAGACCGGCAAGGAAGTGCGCCACGCACTGGTAGCCTTCTTGATGGTCCGAAGTTTGTTGGGTGAAGGCAGGGTGCGCCATTCTTCACCCCAGGTGCGAAGTACCTTCTGCCGCAAAACTGATCTGAGGTAACTCTCTGAAAGGCCAATCGACAAGGCCCGACAGTCTGTTTGGGCAGCGTGTCAACTCGTTCATTTCCCGGGATGCCGAGATGACCGGGGGTCCACACAAAGCCCACAGAGCGGCCGCAACGGGCAATAGTATGGAGGGACTCCTGGATAGCCATAACCAGACGAGAGCGAGGGAAACACTGGTCGATAGCTCGTAAATCGCTCAGGGAGTCAATACAGATAACGAAGGACTCACCTGAGCAGGAGAGGATATACTCTAGGGCGCGAAAGATGGCGACCAGCTCGGCAGTGAAAACGCTGCAGCCAGCCGGGAATGAGTGTTGTTCATAATGATCCCCTAGAGTAAGAGCGTAGCCGACACGACCAGCAACCATCGAACCGTCAGTATAGACAACGTCAGAGCCTTGAAACGCGGCAAGGATTGAAAGAAATCGGCAGCGGAGGGCCTCAGGAGGGACTGACTCCTTCGCGCCCTGTGCCAAATCGAGCCGAAGGCATGGGCGGGGCACACACCACGGGGGTGTGCGCAGAGGGGCCCGGAAAAGAGGTGGAAGAGGGAAAACCTCAAGCCCAGAGAGAAGAGCTCTGACGCGAACTGCGATCGCACAACCCGACCGGGGCCGCCGTAGGGGAAGATGGACGACGGACTGAGGGAACAGGAGATGATAATTGGGATGCCCGGGCAAGCTACAAACGTGTGCAGCATAAGCAGCCCGTAATCGTTGGCGCCGGAAGCGCAAATGGAGGGACACCTGCCTCCACAAGTGTGCTGTTGACAGGGCTTGTCCGGAAAGCTCCAGTGGCGAGTCGGATCCCGCTGTTAAGGATGGGGTTCAGCAACCGCAATGCAGAAGGGGATGCCGAACCATAAGCCAGGCTCCCATAATCTAGTCGGGACTGAGTTAAGGCCTGGTACAGCCGTAGAAGGGTAGACCGATCGGCACCCCAGCTGGTGTAGCTTAAGCAACGAAGGGCGTTAAGATGCCGCCAGTATGTCTGTTTAAGCTGCCGAATATGGGGCAGCCAAGTCAACCGGGTATCGAAAACCAACCCCAAAAACCGATGCACCACTGCAATACGTTCGCCGTCAAGATAAAGCCGTGGGTCAGGGTGAACAGTGCGCCGCCGGCAGAAATGCATAACGTAGGTCTTGGCAGCTGAAAACTGGAAGCCATGCGCTACAGCCCAAGACTGCGCCTTGTGGATTGCGCCCTGCAGCTGTCGTTCAGCAACTGCAATGCAAGTGGAGCTATAGTATAGGCAGACGTCGTCAGCATACAAGGAAGATGAGACAGACGTTCCCACTACTGCAGCGAGCCCATTAATTGCAATGAAAATCGGCAGCGGACCTGAACCATGGAGCGTAGAGAGGATGTGATGTCGCCATGTCGTATCGTATGCCTTCCGCATGTCAAAAAAGACGGCAACCAGGTGCTGACGGCGGGCAAAGGCCGTACGGATGGCAGACTCCAGGATCAACAGATTATCGGCTGCAGAGCGGCCCTTACGGGACCCACCCTGAGACAGAGCCAGAAGGCCTCGAGATTCGAGTAGCCAACTAAACCGCCGGCTCACCATGCGTTCGAACAACTTGCAAAGAACGTTGGTGAGGCTAATGGGGCGGTAGCTGTCCACCTCCAGTGGGTTCTTGCCAGGTTTCAAAACGGGGATTACGATGCTTTCCCGCCATTGCGACAGGAACTCACCCTCGACCCAGATACGGTTGAAAAGGTCGAGGAGGTGTCATTGGCAGTCCACCGAGAGGTGCTTGAGCATCTGACAGTGGATGCGATCTGGACCAGGAGCCGTATCAGAGCACGTGGCTAGGGCACTTTGGAATTCCCACTCACTTAACGGAGCATTGTAAGATTCAGGTTGGCGTGTGTGAAATGAAAGACTCCGACGTTCCAATCGCTCTTTCTGCGAGTGAGAGGCCAGCGGGTAATTCGCAGAAGCGGAACTCTGAGCAAAATGCTCCACTGAGTGGTTCTGGAAAGTAATGTCCGATCGAGTGCGAAATGGGAACCACATTATAAATCCGATGAAGCGATGCACATACTTGTTGGCCAGTGTCTCTAATGTATCTGTCGATCGCGTCACGTCGCTCTTTTCAGTTCTGAACGTACAGTGAGCACGTAAAGATGTCTGGGAAACAGTGTCTCTCGCCAAGTACGAGGGCCAGGTGAGAGTTTTCGCCTGATGTTATGCAGCCCACATAACGTAACTGCCAGGCGTTTCCGTCTTCATTATAATTCATGGCTGCACTCTGCAGGGCATTGAAGAAGCTCCTGCAGCGTTTTCCAATGGAATGTTTGATCTGCCACAATACAGCAACTAACTGGACCCCTCTGAGTATCAGCTGTGTTCATATGAACTGCTGGCTATGGAGACAACATTTTGTCACAGACAACGAGCTATAGACCGATATAGAGAATTAGTGGAAAGCACTATCGGTCGTCTTCTATGACAAGGGTGTTTGAAAGTTGGTACAATGCTACGACAGTTGTCTAAGTCGGAGCTGCGACTATATACAGAAGTAACTGGATGGTGAAGCTAACTGTTCCAAATAAAATATTTTTGATTTTCACAATGGTTTCCATTTCGCGTCCGATCGGACCTTGCTTTCCGAACAGACCTCGTATCTCCACTTCTGATTGTAATTATTGTACACTAACTGATAAAGTGTTCAGGCACCACTGTACGAAATGGGGAACTCACCACTAAATGTAACGAGAGGCGGGTGCCGGTACAAAAGGAGGCGGGGAGTACAGTGTTTCCAGCAGAGAAGCAGTAAAGCTCAGTGACTTTGAACGTGAAATAGCACTGGACGTTACGTGAGTAGCAAATCCGTCAGCGACATTACAGCCCAACTGTAGACCCCGAGATCGATCGCTGGTGATGTAACTGCGCAGAGGAAATGCGAGGAAACAACTAGTGCTAAACAAAGACCAGGCAGAGCTCATGCACTGTTGGACAGGGACCATCAAGCACTGCGGAGGCTGATTGTAAAAATCGAATGAAATCAGGTGAAGGAATCATTCGTGAGTTCCAAAGTGCTATCAATCAGTCCAGCTAGCACAATGGTTGTACTTAGGGAGTTAAAAACAGTGCGATACAATGATGGAGCAACTCCTCATAAGCCACAAATTTCTGTAGTTAGTTCCTCGCGACTCTTGACGTTGTAAGACGAGGCGGCGACAGTGGACAGTGGACGTCTGGAGACGTCTCAACCCTGTGCCAATCCTGAAATGGACTTGCTTGTCCAGAGTCCTCAACTGAACCAAACTAAAAGTCTTTGGGATGAGTTACAACATCGACTTCACTCCAGATCCTAACGTCCAACGTCGCTACCTTGTCTGCTTTCGGCTCTTGAGAGAGAATGGGCTGCTACTCCACCGCAGACATTAAGACAGACACGTAACTGAAAGTGTCCCCATCATATTTCAAGCCGCTATAAGGGCAAGGGTGGGCACATCGCATATTTACTTTCACTAATAAGTGTATGGATACTTTCGATCAGAGACTCTAACTATCCTTACTTCAACTGAAAGCTGAAAAAACTTTCGCCTCCCGTCACTGATTAATAATTAATACTGAGATGACTTGGGTTCCCATCTGTGGTTAAGGTCCAATGTGTGTAACTGCCACAGCGAAACGTCTGATTTAAATTTTGGCAATGGAAAGGAATTTTCTTGGAAGAAGAACCGGAGTAAGATCAGCTCAGCAGTATCGGAGCTACCTGAAGGAAAAGTATCGGCTTCAGTTTCGAAACCTGACGTTAGCTGCCAGTAGAACTATCTGTCAGACACGTACGCTTAAGACATGGACGTCCAGTGAGGACCAGGTAGATGCAGGTAAAACGATTGAACTACTGACTTAACTTTTCTCTTCAATTTACTCTGGATTTATTCAGACTGCTGCACAACACGGAAGTAGTAGCAGACATTTTTTCTGTCTTCGACTGAACATCTTTGGTATGAACTTTGTTCTGTGCCCACATCTCGTCACCGGAGGCCAAAATGGTTATTTCATGTTTCAGATGTTCACTTCCATAGTAATTGAACGATATTGATCCTGCACTACTGGCCATTAAAATTGCTACACCAAGGAGAAATGCAGATGATAAACGGGTATTCATTGGACAAATATATTATACTAGAACTGACATGTGATTACATTTTCACGCAATTTGGGTGCATAGATGCTGAGAAATCAGTACCCAGAACAACCACGTCTGGCCGCAATAACGACCTTGATAGGCCTGGGCATTGAGTCAAACAGAGCTTGGATGGCGTGTACAGGTACAGCTGCCCATGCAGCTTCATCACAATACCACAGTTCATTAAGAGTAGTGACTGGCGTATTGTGACGAGCCATTTGCTCGGCCACCATTGACCAGACGTTTTCAATTGGTGAAAGATCTGGAGAATGTTCTGGCCAGGGCATCAGTCGAACATTTTCAGTATCCAGAAAGGCCCGTACAGGACTTGCAACATGCAGTCGTGCATTATCCTGCTGAAATGTAGGGTTTCGCAGGAGTCGAATGATGGGTAGAGGCACGGGTCGTAACACATCTGAAATGTAACGTCCACTGTTCAAAGTGCCGTCAATGCGAGCAACAGGTGACCGGGACGTGTAACCATTGGCACTCCATACCATCACGGCAGGTGATACGCCAGTATGGCGATGACGAATACACACTTCCAATGTGCGTTCACCAACGTGTCGCCAAACACGGATGCGACCATCATGATGCTGTAAACAGAACCTGGATTTATCCGAAAAAATGACGTTTTGCCATACGCGTACCCAGGTTCGTGAGTTGAATACACCATCGCAGACGCTCCTGTCTGTGATGCAGCGTCAAAAGTAACCGCAGCCAGGAGCTGATAGTCCATGCTGCTGCAAACGTCGTCGAACTGTTCGTGCAGATGGTTGTTGTATTGCAAACGTCCCCATCTGTTGTTGACTCAGGGATCGACACGTGGCTGCACAATCCGTTACAGCCAGGCGGATAAGATGCCTGTCATGTCGACTGCTAGAGATACGAGGCCGTTGGGGTCCAGCACGGCGTTCCGTATTACCCTCCTGAACCCACCGATTCCATATTAGGCTAACAGTCATTGGATCTCGACCAACGCTAGCAGCAATGTCGCGGTACGATAAACCGCAATCGCGATAGGCTACAATCCGACCTTTATCAAAGTCGGGAACGTGATGGTACGCATTTCTCCTCCTTACACGAGGCATCACAACAACTTTTCACCAGGCAATGCCGGTCAACTGCTGTTTGTGTATGAGAAATCGATTGGAAACTTTCCTCATGTCAGCACGTTGTGGGTGTCGCCACCGGTGCCAAGTTTATGTGAATACTCTGGAAAGCTAATCATTTGCATATCGCAGCATCTTCTTCCTGTCGGTTAAATTTAGCGTCTGTAGCACGTCATCTTCGGGGTGTAGCAATTTTAATGGCCAGTAGTGAAATTTACATGTTATGGTCACATTAATGGGAGCACCGCCCATGTTTGACGTCAGCGTTCAATAACAGAGACGGCAGCGAGCGATTTAACTGACTTCCAAGAGGGCATGATCATTGGCTGTCGGCAAAGTTTGTAAACAATTCTCGTGCCACCGTGGTTAACGTATACCGCGCATGGGAAAATGGTGTTGTCCAAATCGGCACCGAAGCGGCTGTGGTGTACCAGGGGCCATAAATGCAGAGGTGAACGACAGATGCGGAGATGTCTAAGAGTGAATAAACGTGCAACTGCAGAGCAACTGATCGCCAAGATGAACGAACCATGGGGCTACCAACAGAGCCTCCTTAAAGATCGTTCAGCGAACGTTGTTGCGCGTGGGGCTCTGCGGGAGGCGCCTGGTACAAGTGGCCATGCTGGCTACTGTTCATCGGCGACGAAGGCTGGGATCAGCACGCCAGTACCGTAACTGGACGTCCACCGAGTGACGACAGGTGGCCTCGTCAGACCAATCTCGTTTTATGTTCCATCGGGCAAATGGCAGTTGGCGTGAACGGCCTGAAAGGTTCTGAAAGCAAATACACTGCATGCGTTATGGTCTGGGGAATCTTTTCATGTCATTCCCTGGATGATCTCGTTATTCTGTAAGGCACAATGGGTCAACACAAGTATGCGTATATCCTTTGAGGACTACATACACCTCTACGTGCAGTTTCTTTCCCCGAGCACGATAATTTCTACCAACAGCACAGTGATATGTCTCACACAGCTGGCAATGTATGTGCGTGGTTCGTAAAACACCAACGATGAGTTTACGGTACTCTCTTGGCCACCAGACCACCACAGATCCTCAACAGAGAAAGCTAGCCCATCCTTTTTTTTATTTTGGAAGACTGTATATTACTGTATTCTTCTTCTGCACAACCTAGATTTCGGCTTTTACGCCATTATGAAGTACAGGGATAAAAGTTCTTAGATTATTAACATTTCATACCTGTTAAGGGTATAAGAACTTTCAGCATTGTACTCGATAATGGCGAAAAAGCCGAAATCTAGATTGTGCAGAAGAAAACTGCAGTAATACACAGTCAAATGGCGGCGTATTCTTTCAAAAAATACTGTAGTCTGTGGTTCAGCGCCACCTAAAACCTGCAGTAGAGTAGGCATGGCTCCATATCCTTGTCGGAACCTCACAAAACCTGACTGCCTCTCTTCCTGCACGTGTCGCAGCGGTGTCCGCTCTACGAAAGGTGGTTGTTCAGGCTTTTCACAGATGGACACATTAATGTGTCGGACAATGCAGATCCTCTGCGCTAAATCTGTGTAATGTCAAGCAGTCTCCCCTGTAGACGTTTGTTGACACAAGGTTTAGCAACTGCGTTCCACTCTGGCTAGCTTCAAAAATGGGCTATTTTGTTGGTACAAATCTAATTTAAAGACTTAAATATCACCTTTCATCTGCCTTAAATTCTCCATGAATCCATGCGTGCACCGCAAATGTGCAGTACACCAGCGTTGCTGTAGAGCATGCACTCCAAGATATTTACACAATTTATCAGATACATTTACCAAATTAAATCAAAGTAGGAAAGCAGGAAAGTTAATCCAACAGTAATAGAGAGTTTCTTAAGCCTTGTCAAGGAATAAGAGTGACAGGATGTTTATAGTGCCGATAACATAGATGATAAATACAATGCTTTCCTTAACACATTTCTCATACTCTTTGATAGTTGCTTTCCATTAGAACGTTCTAAACGGGGTATTAGCAGTAATAGGCAGCCCGGGTGGCTGACAAGTTGGATAAGGATATCTTGAAGAACAAAGCGGGAATTATATCAAAATGTTAGAAGCAGTCACAATCAAGCTACAGTAGTCCATTACAAACAGTATTGTAAGGTGCTTAGAATTGTTATTAGGAAGGCAAAGAGTATGTGGTATGCAAATACAATAGCTAATTCGGAGGATAAAATTAAAACCATATGGCAGTTATGAAGGAAGTGTCTAGTCAGAAGCACAAGGTCGAAGATATAAAGTTAGTTCGCAGTAAAAATATTTCTGTTACTGATAAATCAGATATATGTACAGTATTTAACAATCATTTTCTGAGAATTGCTGGTAAATTAAGTAAAAATTTAGTTTCTACAGCAAATCATATAACTTTCTTGGCAAATGCCTTTCCAAGATTGATGTCTGAAATACTCCTCTATGATACAGACAAGAGAGAGATTGAGTCAATAATTAAATCACTGAAGACTAAGGACCCTCATGGGTATGATGGAGTGTCTAGGAGAATATTAAAGTACTGTGCTGGACATGTTAGCCCTGTATTTAGCCATATTTGTAACTTTTCTTTTAGGAATGGTCAGTTTTCTGAGCGATTAAAGTACTCAGTAGTAAAGCCGCTTTATAAAAAGGGAGAAAGGGATAATTTAGATAATTTTAGTCCCATTTCTATGCCATCAGTATTTGCCAAAGTTATTGAAAAGGCTGTCTATGCAAGGATAATTGTTCATTTTATATCACACGGTTTGCTATCATATGTATAGTTCGGCTTTAGGAGTCGCTTAACAATTGAAAATGCTATATTATCTTTTCTTTGTGAGGTACTGGATGGGCTAAGCAAAAAGTTTCGAACGCTTGGCATATTTTTTGATTTAATTGCAGCATTTGATTGTGTTGATCACAAAATATTGCTCCAGAAGTTGGACCATTACGGAATACGGGGAGTAACTCACAATTTTTAAACCTCTTGCTTTAGCAAAAGGCAGCAAAAGGTCATTATTCACAATGTTGATAAGTGGGGGGTGCCCCAGGGATCAGTGTTGGGGCCACTCCTGTTCCTTATTTATTTAAATGATATGCCCTCTAGTATTACAGGTAACTCTAAAATATTTCTGTTTCTGATGACACTAGCTGGGTAGTAAAGGACGTTGTGTGCAACATTGGCTCGGTTTCAAATAGTGCAGTACATGACCTAAGTTCATGGCTTGTAAAAAATAAACTAACGCTAAATCGCAGTAAGACTCAGTTTTTACAGTTTCTAACACACAATTCAACAAAACCTGACGTTTTAATTTCACAGAACGGGCATATGATTAGTGAAACTGAACAACTCAAATTTCTAGGTGTTCAGATAGATAGTAATCTGTCGTAGAAAGTCCACGTTGAGCATCTTGTTCAACGACATAATACTGCCATTTTTACTATACGAACGGTAACAGGAGTGAGTGATCGTTCGACACGAAAATTAGTCTACTTTGCTTATTTTCATTCGCTTATTTCTTGTGGTTTTATATTTTGGGGTAACTCTTTCGATTTCAAAGGGATATTTTTGGCTCAGAAACGGGCGGTTCGGGCAATAAGTGGTGTAAGTTCACGAACCTCTTGTAGACTCCTGTTCACGAGTCTGAGTATTTTGACATTGGCCTCTCAATATACATCCTTACTGTCATTTTTGTTAACAATATTAGCTTATTCCCAAGAATAAGCAGCTTTCACTCGATTAATACTCGGCAGATATCAAACCTGCATTTGGATCAGACTTCCTTAACTCTTGTGCGAAAAGGTGGGCAGTATACTGCTGCATCCATTTTCAATAAGCTACCACGAATTCAAAAATCTTAGCAATAATCCACGCTCTTTCAAATCGAAACTGAAGAGTTTCCTCACAGGTCACTCCACTATTCTGTCGAGGAGTTCCTTGAAAAATTAAAGTGATCCTTATTATATTGTTGATTGCGTTTATTTAAACTTATGGACTGACTTTTTTCGGATTCGTAAACATTTATTTTTACCTGCTATTACTTTTATGTTGTAATTTCATGTACTGACACATTCCATTACCTTGGAGATTTGTTCCTCAATTTTGTCCTGCGGAACTTGACGTGTAACTAACTAACAGCAGTAAAACACTTTAAGTCACAGTTAATCAATGAGACCTGATAAAAATATAATGACTACTGACGAAAAAATCGCATAAAGGTCCAAAAGGAAAATAAACTAGATATAAATATTAACAACGAGCGGGAAACGTATGAAGGAAACCAGCAGAAAAAATGATAGTATCGGAACACAGAAAAGGCGAATATGCTGCTGTTTATTACACGACTCTGACTGGAAAGTGGTGTCCCAGTTGCCTCATTCTACCTTTGCCTTGCGAACACATTTGCGCTCTTTTTAACGTGCAATCACCTCTCACTCACACAAGCTCCCATAACTGTATCCCGCTCACATCACTGTAAGCCGCTCAACTCATTCACTCCCACTTGCTCATTCTCGCTCTGGTTCACCCCAGCTCATTGTCATTATCTCTTTGTGTCTCCCTGTCACTGTTCCCTTTGTCATAGCCACAGTACCCTGGCTCTATCCTACTAAAACCGTCTCCTCTCAGTGTAACTGTCTCCTTTCAGTGTCATTGTTGCCCTCTTGCTCTCTCTCTCTCTCTCTCTCTCTTACTGATGTTATCTCTTTCATTCCCTCCCAACGCTGCCGTCTCTCTTCGCACTGTCACTATATCTCTCCTCCTTGTCATTTTCATGGACTCTGCCTCTCATGATCGCTAGCTGTCACCTACGTACAGTTCCTCCTTCATTCCTCGGCCTCTGGCACTGTCTCCTTCTCTCTTTTCCTAGCACTGTTGTGTCGGTGTTATCATGTTCCACTGCCACTGTGTTCCTCCCTTTCTTCCACACTGCCATTGTCTCATTCGCTTTTTCTATACCACAACCACTGTCTACTATTTTCAAGTATTTATTTCTTTTCCGTCTCTTAGCCACTGCCACTGCTTGTCACAAAAAACTTTCTCTAAATCTACAGGTGCTATAAGCTTAGGTTTGCCTTTCTTCAATCTATCTTCTAAGATAAGTCGAAATGTTAGTAATTGCCAATCGTGTTCCTACCGAGCAAGGTAAGCGCAGTCGTCAGCACACTGGACTGGCATTCTGGAGGACGATAGTTTTCAGTGAACATCCTAAATCACTTAAGGCAATTGCCGAGATGGCCCCTTTCAAAGGGCACGGCCGATTTCCTTCTCCATCTTTTCCTAATCCGATCTTGTGCCTCGCTTCTAGTGACCTCGTTGTCGACGGGAGATTGAAGATTAATCTCGTTCTCCTCGTAAGTTCCTACGTTCCGCCGGAACATAAACTACATTGAAGAGCCAAAGAAACTGGTACACCTGCCTAATATCATGTAGGCTCCGCGAGAACGCAGAAGTGCCGCAACACGACGTGGCATGGACTCGACTAATGTCTGAAGTAGTGCTGGAGGGAACTAGCACTTTGAATCCTACAGGGCCGTTCATAAATCCGTAAGAGTACGAGGGGTGGAGATCTCTTCTGAAGAGCACGTTGCAAGGCATCCCAGATATGCTCAATAAAGTTTGGTGGCTAGCGGAAGTGTTCCTGGAGCCACTCTCTAGCAATTCTGGACGTATAGGGTGTCGCATTGTCCTACTGGAATTGCCCAAGTCCGTCGGAATCCACAGTGGATATGGATGAATACAGGTGATTAGACAGGATGGTTACGTACGTGTCACCTGTCAGAGTCGTATATAAACACATCAGGGGTCCCATATCACTCCAACTGCACACACCCCCCAACGTTATAGAGCCTCCACCAGTTTGAATAGTCTCTGCTGACAGGCAGGGTCCGTGGATTCATGAGGTTGTCTCCATACCTGTACACGTCCATCCGCTCGATACAATTTGAAACGAGATTCGTCCGATCAGGCAACATGTTTCCAATCATCAACAGTCCACTATCGGTGTTGGCAGCCCCAGGCTAGGCGTAAAGCTTTGTGTCGTGCAGTCATCAAGGGTACATAAATTGGCCTTTCGCTCCGAAAGGCCATGTGGATGATGTTTCGTTGAATGGTTCACACGCTGACACCTTTTGACTGCGCAGCATTGAAATCTGTAGCAATTTGCTGAATGGCTGCACTTCTGTCACGCTGAATTATTCTCTTCAGTCGTCGTTGGTCCCATTCTTGAAGGATCTTTTTCCGGCCGCATCGAAGTCGGAGATTTGATGTTTTAGCGGAGTCCTGGTATTCACGATACAATCGTGAATTGGTTGAACGGGAAAATGCCACTTCATCGCTATCTCGGAGATGCTAAATCCATCGCTCGTGCACCGACTATAACACCACGTCCAAACTCTCTTAAATCTGGATAACCTGCCATTGTAGCAGCAGTAACCGGTCTAACGACCGCGCAAGACACTTGTTGTATTACATAGACGTTGCCGATCGCAGCGCTTTATTCTGCCTGTTTAGATATCTCTGTATTTGAATACGCATGGCTATACCAGTTTCTTTTGCGATTCAGTGTAATAGCCCTCGAGGTCAGGTTTTTCGATTCTTCTGTAAACAAGACGTACCCGTATTTTGCAATCATGGTGTATTAAACTGATGGTCCGGTAATGTTCATTATTCATACATGCCACCACCTGATACCTATGAGGTTTTCAGACATGGAAAAAAAAAGAAACAACTTCAGAAGATACAAGAGTGACCTTTTTTGATGTATTTACACATATTTCTACAGCAGTGAGACGAGAGGAACGGAAAAATCATTTCCACCGAGTGGTTTCCTTCTGAATCACGTGTGTCGCGGGCAGCCTCGCACTTCTCACGCTGATCAATGCATTACAGTGCTTCATTGGAAACAAACACTTCAGCATTCTCGCCTCATAAATTCTCAGTGTGTTTTTATTGTGCACACTTTCTCATGTAACCTATTTTATACTACAATTATTGTGTCACATTATCAGAGAATGGACGATTCTTCGCCTATTGAGCTGCGTGGAGTCATTGTCAACAAAGAGAAATCTCTCCCCTCGGTCGACGTACGGAGACGTTGCTGTTTGTTAAGACTCGTACGTGCAGGGCCGCGGGAAGTCAGCCAGATTGACGCGCTCTTTTGCTACAAAAGTTTGTTCCGGCGTGGGCCCCTCCTCGAGAAACAGACACGCCCGAGCGGTTCCCATAGAGTGAAAGGCGAGCGTGTCGGCTGCCGAACAGATCATGTAATTAGATTTGCAGCGGCAGTGTGTGCGGGGCCGCGGGGCGCCCGTCGCCGCTTGTGCCGACTTGTTTGCGGCGCCTCCCTGGGCGGCCCTAACTGCCGCACTTGGCACAGTGAGCGGCGCGCCGCGGAGCGCCCGGGACGGCTTATATTTTAATTACGGTCCGTTAGCGGCGCGGGGGATCGCGTGGCGGGAGGCGGCGCCCGGCGGCGCGGCCGTCGCTTGTCTGCGGCGCCCCAGCAGGCCGGCTGCGCAGTCGCTCCGCGCGCATATTGTGCGCCGTCCCAGCAGGCGACAGGCTGTGCGCTCGTAGGTCAATGACGTATTGCTGCAGAGGCATTAGACTGGACTACTCCACCAGTTAACATAGGTCCCCACTCCGGGACCCCCTGTGAGGTTCCACTGGTAATCGTGGCAAAAGAGACATTCGACTTTCAGATACAGCTCCAAAGTGCATTTGAAAGTCATCTTTGTTTAAAAATCTAAAAATAATACACTACTGGCCATTAAAATTGCTACACCAAGAAGAAATGCAGATGATAAACGGGTATTCATTGAACAAATACACTCCTGGAAATTGAAATAAGAACACCGTGAATTCATTGTCCCAGGAAGGGGAAACTTTATTGACACATTCCTGGGGTCAGATACATCACTTGATCACACTGACAGAACCACAGGCACATAGACACAGGCAACAGAGCATGCACAATGTCGGCACTAGTACAGTGTATATCCACCTTTCGCAGCAATGCAGGCTGCTATTCTCCCATGGAGACGATCGTAGAGATGCTGGATGTAGTCCTGTGGAACGGCTTGCCATGCCATTTCCACCTGGCGCCTCAGTTGGACCAGCGTTCGTGCTGGACGTGCAGACCGCGTGAGACGACGCTTCATCCAGTCCCAAACATGCTCAATGGGGGACAGATCCGGAGATCTTGCTGGCCAGGGTAGTTGACTTACACCTTCTAGAGCACGTTGGGTGGCACGGGATACATGCGGACGTGCATTGTCCTGTTGGAACAGCAAGTTCCCTTGCCGGTCTAGGAATGGTAGAACGATGGGTTCGATGACGGTTTGGATGTACCGTGCACTATTCAGTGTCCCCTCGACGATCACCAGTGGTGTACGGCCAGTGTAGGAGATCGCTCCCCACACCATGATGCCGGGTGTTGGCCCTGTGTGCCTCGGTCGTATGCAGTCCTGATTGTGGCGCTCACCTGCACGGCGCCAAACACGCATACGACCATCATTGGCACCAAGGCAGAAGCGACTCTCATCGCTGAAGACGACACGTCTCCATTTGTCCCTCCATTCACGCCTGTCGCGACACCACTGGAGGCGGGCTGCACGATGTTGGGGCGTGAGCGGAAGACGGCCTAACGGTGTGCGGGACCGTAGCCCAGCTTCATGGAGACGGTTGCGAATGGTCCTCGCCGATACCCCAGGAGCAACAGTGTCCCTAATTTGCTGGGAAGTGGCGGTGCGGTCCCCTACGGCACTGCGTAGGATCCTACGGTCTTGGCGTGCATCCGTGCGTCGCTGCGGTCCGGTCCCAGGTCGACGGGCACGTGCACCTTCCGCCGACCACTGGCGACAACATCGATGTACTGTGGAGACCTCACGCCCCACGTGTTCAGCAATTCGGCGGTACGTCCACACGGCCTCCCGCATGCCCACTATACGCCCTCGCTCAAAGTCCGTCAACTGCACATACGGTTCACGTCCACGCTGTCGCGGCATGCTACCAGCGTTAAAGACTGCGATGGAGCTCCGTATGCCACGGCAAACTGGCTGACACTGACGGCGGCGGTGCACAAATGCTGCGCAGCTAGCGCCATTCGACGGCCAACACCGCGGTTCCTGGTGTGTCCGCTGTGCCGTGCGTGTGATCATTGCTTGTACAGCCCTCTCGCAGTGTCCGGAGCAAGTATGGTGGGTCTGACACACCGGTGTCAATGTGTTCTTTTTTCCATTTCCAGGAGTGTATATTATACTAGAACTGACATGTGATTACATTTCCACGCAATTTGGGTGCATAGGTCCTGAGAAATCAGTACCCAGAAAAACCAACTCTGGCCGTAATAACGGCCTTGATACGCCTGGGCATTGAGTCAAACAGAGCTTGGATGGCGTGTGCAGGTACAACTGCCCATGCAGCTTCAACACGATACCACAGTTCATCAAGAGTAGTGACTGGCGTATTGTGACGAGACAGTTGCTCGGCCACCCTTGACCAGGCGTTTTCAATTGGTGAGCGATCTGGAGAATGTGCTGGCCAGGGCATCAGTCGAACCTCTTCTGCGTCCAGAAAGGCCCATACAGGACCTGCATCATGCGGTCGTGCATTATCCTGCTGAAATGTAGGGTTTCGCAGGGGTCGAATGAAGGGTAGAGGCACGGGTTGTAACACATCTGAAATGTAACGTCCACTGTTCAAAGTGCCGTCACTGCGGACAAGAGGTGACCGAGACGTGTAACCATTGGCACCCCATACAATCACGCCAGGTGATACGTCAGTATGGCGATGACGAATACAAGCTTCCAATGTGCGTTCACTACGATGTCGCCAAACACGGATGCGAGCATCATGATGGACCCATCAGTGCACCCAGGTTCGTCGTTGAGTACACCATCGCAGGCGTCAAGGGTAACTGCAGCCACGGTCTCCGAGCTGATAGTCCGTGCTGCTACAAACGTCGTCGAACTATTCGTGCAGATGGTTGTCGTCTTGCAAACGTCCCCATCTGTTGACTCAGGGATCGAGACGTGGCTGCACGATCCGTTGCAGCCATGCGGACAAGATGCCTGTCACCTCGACTGCTAGTGATACGAGGCCGTTGGGATACAGCACGGCGTTCCGTATTACCCTCCTGAACCCACCAATTCAATATTCTGCTAACAGTCATTGGATCTCGACCAACGCGAGCAGCAATGTCGCGGTACGATAAACCGCAATCGCGATAGGCTACAATCCGACCTTTATCAAAGTCGGGAACGTGATGGTACGCATTTCTCCTCCTTACACGAGGCATCACAACAACTTTGCACCAGGCAACGCCGGTCAACTGCTGTTTGTGTATGAGAAATCGGTTGGAAGCTTTCCTCGTGCCAGCCCATTGTAGGTGTCGCCACCGGCACCAACCTTGTGTGAATGCTCTGAAAAGCTAATCATTTGCATATCCTGTTGGTTCAATTTCCCTTCTGTAGCACTTCATTTTCGTGGTGTAGCAATTTTAATGGCTAGTAATGTAATAATAATAACATGCGGGATAAGAGACAATGAGAGAAGTGCGAGGGCTGCTCTACGCCACCAGCAGGTCATACAGCACGAGGCAGAGAACGCACAGAATACACTGACGGAAAAAAATCGCAACACAAAAAATAATTAATGCAGAATTATGAAAATTCGCCAATACTTTGCCTAGGTAACGTATTTCATTGATTAACATTGCAAGATCGCAGGTTAATGTTAAGCGTGACGTGAACCATTGCAAATGTCAAATACTGGTACATTGACAACCGGTGTAACCGCCAGAATGTTGAATGCAAGCATGCAGACGTATATGGATTGTGTTGTACAGGTGCCAGATGTCAGTTTCCGGGATGGAGTTGCACGCCCGTTGCGCTTGATCGGTCAATAAAGGAAGTAAAGTTCTCTTTGTGCAAGACGCTGGAGTTGTCGTCCGATGGTGTCCCATATGTGTTCGATTGGATACAGATCTGGTGATCGAGCAAGTCAAGGCAACATGTCGACACGCTGTACAGCATGTTGGGTTACAACATCAGTAGATTATGTGGGTGAACGCTATCCTATTGGAAAACACCTCCTGGAATGCTGTTCATGAATAGCAGCACAACAGATCGAATCATCAAACTGACGTACAAGCTTCCAGTTCGGGTGCTTGGGATAACTACGAGCCGGCCGCGGTGGCCCAGCGGTTGTAGACGCTTCAGTCCGGAACCGCGCGACTCCTACGGTCGCAGGATCGAATCCTGCCTCGAGCATGGATGTGTGTTATGTGCTTAGGTTAGTTCGGTTTCAGTAGTTCTGAGTTCTAGGGGACTGATGACGTCAGATGTAAAGTCCCATAGTGCTCAGAGCCATTTGAACCATTTTTTATGACCACGAGAATGCTCCTTCTCTTATACGAAATCGCACTCCCGATCATAGCTCCAGGTGTAGGTCCAGGGAGTCTAGCACGCACGCAGGCTGGTTGCAGGCCGTCAGGTGGCCTCTTAACCAACAAACGACCATCACTGGCACCTATGCAGAACCAGCTTTCATCAGAAAATACAAAAGACCGCCACCCAGCTCTCGCTTCACACCACAGACGACGTAATTGACGGTGATTTGAGGTCAGAGGAATGGACGCTACAGGGCAAACGGCTCGGAGCAGTCCTTGAAGTAATCGATCTGTAACAATGGTGTCACTGTCGGTGCCAACTGCGGCTGTAATTGCTCCTTCAGATTCAATACAAGGAGCCAGAACGATACGCCGAACACAAGGGTCTTCCCTCTCGGTAGTGCCACGTGGCCGTCCGGAGCACGATCTTCTTGCGACGGCACATTACCATGACCACCGCTGCCAGTCATGATGTTCATTGTCTAAATTCTCCTCGTCACACGACCTCGTTCAAAATCAGTGAGGTGTTGATAACGGCGTCGTTGTCGGCTTAAAGGCTTTCTTGAGTAACTTCATCTCACCACATCCAGTGTCAAAGGAAACTGAAGCTCGCGATCATTAAAGAGTGTAACTAAAGCAAATCTGATTTGCATCCTCATGTGGCGCTATTAGCATCAGTCTTATGCGACTGGCGCGTAATTTTAATAATAATCTTGCAGGTTTAGAAGCACAACTACCAACTTTTCTTTAGGTCGCACAATTCCTTTTGGTATTGTGATTTTTCCCCCCCCCCCCCCGTCAGTGTAGCTTGACCAAAATCTATACAGACAGTATGGCAAAGGAAGGGACAATAGTACTGCTGAGGGTTCGGTTGTGTGGGGTCATCGCCGTTAGCTGAGTGATGAGCACGGCGGACTGCCACGCCAAGGGGCACGGGTTCGATTCCCGGCTGCGGCAGGAGATTTTCTCCGTCCAGGAAGTGGGTGTTGTGTTGTCCCCAACATCATTTCATCCCCATCTCCGACGAGCAAGTCGTCCAAAGTGGCGTCGAATGCAGTAAGTACCTATCCTGAGATAGACACTTCTAACAGCCTAAGCGCACTTCCCGGAGTGGACGACTCCCGGCCCACAATGCCGTACTCTCATTTCCATCGCGCTGTTGACGAGGTGCAGTTCAGCAGCTGAAGCCCACGCGCAAGCATAATTTTCTAAGCTACAGAGAGCGAGTCTGAAAACGATCGTAGTAACAGGTTATGCCGATACAGACACAATTCGACAAATCAGTAGTCTCTCACCAGAATACCGAATGAGAAAGTCAGTGCATAAACGGCTGAGATGGACGCTTCTAACAGTCTAAGCGAACGGCTCAGCAGTCGACGGAAAACTGAAGCAGCTGTCCCTTCGGATTAATGTAGTCGGCTCGCCGAAAGTTGGGAACAAAACAGGCGTTTCTTTACAGGATTCAAGTTATTTTGAGAGAACGCTTCTACAACTGCATCTACGTGACTACTCTGCAATTCATATCCAGATGCTTGGACCACGTGCGATAATGAACACCTATGTCTTTCAGTGCGGTAAGGATTCTATATCTTGCAGGAACTTCGTTTTAATGATTGCCACCCCAGTTCGCGTATTATATCCTTGGCACTCTGTCCATTTTTTCCTGATAACGCAACAGGAGCTGCCCACCGTTGGACTTTTTCGCCGTCTTCGGTCAACCGTATCTGGTAAGCATCCCAAATCATGCAGCAATACCCCAGAGGAGGACGGCCTAGAATAGTGTAGACAGTCACTTTAGTGTACTTGTTGCACCTTATAAGTGTTCCACCAATAAAACGAAATCTTTGGGTCTCCTTCCACACAGCATTAGATACGTATCGTTATAATTTAGGCTGTTCGTAACTTTAATCCCTAGGTATTTAACTGAAAACCTTTAAATTTGTACGATTTATGATTTAACCGAAATGTAACGCATTGTTTTTAATACTCATGTGGACGACTTCACACTTTTCATTGTCCAGAGCAAACTGCCATTTTCCGCACCACACAGATAATTTATTTAAAGCATTTTGTAATTCTTAATGACCTTCTAATGACTTTAATAGACGGCATATAGCATTATCAACAAACATTCTAAGATGGCTGTTCAGATTGTCTTCCAGATACAAAACAAACACACAAGTTTAGCTGGTACTACCAGTCAAAAACTGAAAAACTAAACTCCTCCCGAACAGGCCATGAAGGCCCAACGGTACCGACCGGCCGCCGCGTCAGCCTCAGGCCTTAGGCGTTGCCGGATGCGGATACGGAGGGGTATGTGGTCAGCACACCGTTCACCCAGCCGCTGTCAGTTTTCGTGACAGGTGCCATTCCTCTTACTCCACAACTGACCTCACGAGAGCGGAGTGGACCATGCTGGCAACAGCACTCGACAGACCCGGACGGCCATTCATCCAAGTGGTAGTCAAGCTCAACAGTGCCTAACTTCAGTGATATGTCGAGAACCGGTGTTATCACTGCGGCAAGGCCGGTGTTGTCTCCCAAATACTTAAATGTATAAGAAACAGCTGACGGCCCATAATACGAGGGCAGTTCAATAAGTAATGCAACACATTTTTTTCTGAAACAGGGGTTGTTTTATTCAGCATTGAAATACACCAGGTTATTCCCCAATCTTTTAGCTACACAACACTATTTTTCAACGTAATCTCCGTTCAATGCTACGGCCTTACGCCACCTTGAAATGAGGGCATGTATGCCTGCACGGTACCATTCCACTGGTAGATGTCGGAGCCAACGTCGTACTGCATCAATAACTTCTTCATCATCCGCGTAGTGCCTCCCACGGATTGCGTCCTTCATTGGGCCAAACATATGGAAATCCGACGGTGCGAGATCGGGGCTGTAGGATGCATGAGGAAGAACAGTCCACTGAAGTTTTGTGAGATCCTCTCGGGTGCGAAGACTTGTGTGAGGTCTTGCGTTGTCATGAAGAAGGAGAAGTTCGTTCAGATTTTTGTGCCTACGAACACGCTGAAGTCGTTTCTTCAATTTCTGAAGAGTAGCACAATACACTTCAGAGTTGATCGTTTGACCATGGGGAAGGACATCGAACAGAATAACCCCTTCAGCGTCCCAGAAAACTGTAACCATGACTTTACCGGCTGAGGGTATGGCTTTAAACTTTTTCTTGGTAGGGGAGTGGGTGTGGCGCCACTCCATTGATTGCCGTTTTGTTTCAGGTTCGAAGTGATGAACCCATGTTTCATCGCCTGTAACAATCTTTGACAAGAAATTGTCACCCTCAGCCACATGACGAGCAAGCAATTCCGCACAGATGGTTCTCCTTTGCTCTTTATGGTGTTCGGTTAGACAACAAGGGACCCAGCGGGAACAAACCTTTGAATATCCCAACTGGTGAACAATTGTGACAGCACTACCAACAGAGATGTCAAGTTGAGCACTGAGTTGTTTGATGGTGATCCGTCGATCATCTCGAACGAGTGTGTTCGCACGCTCCGCCATTGCAGGAGTCACAGCTGTGCACGGCCGGCCCGCACGCGGGAGACCAGACAGTCTTGCTTGACCTTGCGGCGATGATGACACACGCTTTGCCCAACGACTCACCGTGCTTTTGTCCACTGCCAGATCACCGTAGACATTCTGCAAGCGCCTATGAATATCTGAGATGCCCTGGTTTTTCGCCAAAAGAAACTCGATCACTGCCCGTTGTTTGCAACGCACATCCGTTACAGACGCCATTTTAACAGCTCCGTACAGCGCTGCCACCTGTCGGAAGTCAATGAAACTATACGAGACGAACCGGGAATGTTTGAAAATATTCCACAAGAAATTTCCGGTTTTTTCAACCAAAATTGGCCGAGAAAAAAAATGTGTTGCATTACTTATTGAACTGCCCTCGTACGTCCTTGGGGAACGCCAGATATCATTTTTAGAACTATGTCCTCCCTAACAGGAAATCACGAATCCAGTCGCACAACTGAAGCGATAGTGCAAAGGCATGCAATTTGATTAGAAGACTCTTGTGGAAACCGTGTCAAAAGTCTTCTCGAAATCTGAAAATAAAGAATTAGCTTCAGGTCCCCCATCGATAGCACTCATTACTTCGTGCGAATAAAGATCTACTTGTGTTTTACAAGAACGATATTTTTGACTACATGCCGTCATATGTTGACAATTAGCACGGATTAAAGAAATATCGATCTTATGAAACACAATTGGCCCTTGATGCATATAAGCAACACACCAAGACACATCCTCAAAGAAGTCACGCACAATTGACTCCGCCGTGAGATCTTGTAAGTAGGCTGTTTATGTTTTCTTATCGGCAACGTTACGTAGCGCTCGGTATGAAAATCACTGGCTGTGCTGTGTGCAGTCTGTAGCTAGTTTGCATTGTTGTCTGCCATTGTAGTGTTGGGCAGCGGCAGCTGGATGTGAACAGCGCGTAGCGTTGTACAATGTACAGTTGGAGGTGAGCCGCCAGCAGTGGTGGATGTGGGGAGAGAGATGGCGGAGTTTGGAAATTTGTAAAAATGGATGTCATGAACATGTATATTATGGTTTTTCAACACTATTAAGGTAAATACATTGTTTGTTCTCTATTAAAATCTTTCATTTTCTAACTATACCTATCAGTAGTTAGTGACTTCCGTAGTTTGAATCTTTTATTTAGCTGGCAGTAGTGGCGCTCGCTGTATTGCAGTAGTTCGAGTAACGGAGATTTTTGTGAGGTAAGTGATTTGTGAAAGGTACAGGTTAATGTTAGTTAGGGCCATTCCTTTGTAGGGATTTCTGAAAGTCAGATTGCGTTGCGCTAAAAAATATTGTGTGTCAGTTTAAGCACAGTCTTGTATAAATTGTTCTAAGGGGAAGTTTCAATCCTCCTGTAGGTACTCAAGATATTCGTATAACCTTCTCGTCCTCAATCTGAATACCTACTGACAGAAGGAAAAGTGGAAACATAACCTACAGAAAACGTTTCTTCGTAGGCAAACTGACAACCTATGGGAAGCACAGAACCAATCATTCAGTCAGTTCGACATGAGCGACCCCTCATTTCAGTCAATCTGACTCGTAGTGCTGTCGGGCTGGGTTAGCTCTTGGACAGGTGACCATCCGGTCTGCCGAGCGCTGTTGGCGAGCGGGGTGCACTCAGCCCTTGTGAGGCAAACTGAGGAGCTACTTGATTGAGAAGTAGCGGCTCCGGTCTCGGAAACTGACGTACGGCCGGGAGATCGGTGTGCTGACCACATGCCCCTCCATATTCGCATCCAGTGACGCCTATGAACTGAGGATGACACGGCGGCCGATCGGTACCGTTGGGCCTTCATGGCCTGTTCGGGAGGAGTTTAGTTTTTCAGTTTTTGACTGGTAGTACCAGCTAAACTTGTAAATACACTCCTGGAAATTGAAATAAGAACACCGTGAATTCATTGTCCCAGGAAGGGGAAACTTTATTGACACATTCCTGGGGTCAGATACATCACATGATCACACTGACAGAACCACAGGCACATAGACACAGGCAACAGAGCATGCACAATGTCGGCACTAGTACAGTGTATATCCACCTTGCCATGCCATTTCCACCTGGCGCCTCAGTTGCACCAGCGTTCGTGCTGGACGTGCAGACCGCGTGAGACGACGCTTCATCCAGTCCCAAACATGCTCAATGGGGGACAGATCCGGAGATCTTGCTGGACAGGGTAGTTGACTTACATCTTCTAGAGCACGTTGGGTGGCACGGGATACATGCGGACGTGCATTGTCCTGTTGGAACAGCAAGTTCTCCTGCCGGTCTAGGAATGGTAGAACGATGGGTTCGATGACGGTTTGGATGTACCGTGCACTATTCAGTGTCCCCTCGACGATCACCAGTGGTGTACGGCCAGTGTAGGAGATCGCTCCCCACACCATGATGCCGGGTGTTGGCCCTGTGTGCCTCGGTCGTATGCAGTCCTGATTGTGGCGCTCACCTGCACGGCGCCAAACACGCATACGACCATCATTGGCACCAAGGCAGAAGCGACTCTCATCGCTGAAGACGACACGTCTCCACCGTCCCTCCTTTCACGCCTGTCGCGACACCACTGGAGGCGGGCTGCACGATGTTGGGGCGTGAGCGGAAGACGGCCTAACGGTGTGCGGGACCGTAGCCCAGCTTCATGGAGACGGTTGCGAACGGTCCTCGCCGATACCCCAGGAGCAACAGTGTCCCTAATTTGCTGGGAAGTGGCGGTGCGGTCCCCTACGGCACTGCGTAGGATCCTACGGTCTTGGCGTGCATCCGTGCGTCGCTGCGGTCCGGTCCCAGGTCGACGGGCACGTGCACCTTCCGCCGACCACTGGCGACAACATCGATGTACTGTGGAGACCTCATGCACCACGTGTTGAGCAATTCGGCGGTACGTCCACCCGGCCTCCCGCATGCCCACTATACGCCCTCGCTCAAAGTCCGTCAACTGCACATACGGTTCACGTCCACGCTGTCGCGGCATGCTACCAGTGTTAAAGACTGCGATGGAGCTCCGTATGCCACGGCAAACTGGCTGACACTGACGGCGGCGGTGCACAAATGCTGCGCAGCTAGCGCCATTCGACGGCCAACACCGCGGTTCCTGGTGTGTCCGCTGTGCCGTGCGTGTGATCATTGCTTGTACAGCCCTCTCGCAGTGTCCGGAGCAAGTATGGTGGGTCTGACACACGGGTGTCAATGTGTTCTTTTTTCCATTTCCAGGAGTGTATCAGGGCTTCTCATGGAAATGGACGAGACACAAAACGCAAACAGAACCCGAGCCACAACGAGTGTCCACTTGTATAATTAAATTGACTTTTCTGATTATGTCTTTAAAATATTACAGTACCGAGCCCAGTGACGTTTGCACAGGAGGCATCTTCGGTCCCCAGCAACAACAATAACTCTTCGATTACAATCGAGTCCTGTAACCTTACATGAAATGTCACTTCTGATAGCATAGCCTGTGATTATCACTATCTGAGTCTGTGTGTGTGCGCCCACGTGCCTATGTGTGTTTGGGGTGGGGGGGGGGGGGGAGGCAGAGCGGGGAGGGGGAGATGGAGACGCGCAGCTTCTTCGAGTATTACATCTACATCTACATGGATACTCTGTAAATCAGATTTAAGTGCCTGGCAGAGGGTTCATCGAACCACCTTCACAATTCTCCATTATTCCAATCTCGTATAGCGCGCGGAAAGAATGAACACCTATATCATTCCGTATGAGCTCTGATTTCCCTTATTTTATCTAGGTGATCGTTCCTCCTTATGTAGCTCGGTGTCAACAAAATACACTCCTGGAAATGGAAAAAAGAACACATTGACACCGGTGTGTCAGACCCACCATACTTGCTCCGGACACTGCGAGAGGGCTGTACAAGCAATGATCTCACGCACGGCACAGCGGACACACCAGGAACCGCGGTGTTGGCCGTCGAATGGCGCTAGCTGCGCAGCATTTGTGCACCGCCACCGTCAGTGTCAGCCAGTTTGCCGTGGCATACGGAGCTCCATCGCAGTCTTTATCACTGGTAGCATGCCGCGACAGCGTGGACGTGAACCGCATGTGCAGTTGACGGACTTTGAGCGAGGGCGTATAGTGGGCATGCGGGAGGCCGGGTGGACGTACCGCCGAATTGCTCAACACGTGGGGCGTGAGGTCTCCACAGTACATCGATGTTGTCGCCAGTGGTCGGCGGAAGGTGCACGTGCCCGTCGACCTGGGACCGGACCGCAGCGACGCACGGATGCACGCCAAGACCGTAGGATCCTACGCAGTGCCGTAGGGGACCGCACCGCCACTTCCCAGCAAATTAGGGACACTGTTGCTCCTGGGGTATCGGCGAGGACCATTCGCAACCGTCTCCATGAAGCTGGGCTACGGTCCCGCACACCGTTAGGCCGTCTTCCGCTCACGCCCCAACATCGTGCAGCCCGCCTCCAGTGGTGTCGCGACAGGCGTGAATGGAGGGACGAATGGAGACGTGTTGTCTTCAGCGATGAGAGTCGCTTCTGCCTTGGTGCCAATGATGGTCGTATGCGTGTTTGGCGCCGTGCAGGTGAGCGCCACAATCAGGACTGCATACGACCGAGGCACACAGGGCCAACACCCGGCATCATGGTGTGGGGAGCGATCTCCTACACTGGCCGTACACCACTGGTGATCTTCGAGGGGACACTGAATAGTGCACGGTACATCCAAACCGTCATCGAACCCATCGTTCTACCATTCCTAGACCGGCAAGGGAACTTGCTGTTCCAACAGGACAATGCACGTCCGCATGTATCCCGTGCCACCCAGCGTGCTCTAGAAGGTGTAAGTCAACTACTCTGGCCAGCAAGATCTGCGAATCTGTCCCCCATTGAGCATGTTTGGGACTGGATGAAGCGTCGTCTCACGCGGTCTGCACGTCCAGCACGAACGCTGGTCCAACTGAGGCGCCAGGTGGAAATGGCATGGCAAGCCGTTCCACAGGACTACATCCAGCATCTCTACGATCGTCTCCATGGGAGAATAGCAGCCTGCATTGCTGCGAAAGGTGGATATACACTGTACTAGTGCCGACATTGTGCATGCTCTGTTGCCTGTGTCTATGTGCCTGTGGTTCTGTCAGTGTGATCATGTGATGTATCTGACCCCAGGAATGTGTCAATAAAGTTTCCTCTTCCTGGGACAATGAATTCACGGTGTTCTTATTTCAATTTCCAGGAGTGTATTTTCGCATTCGGAGGAGAAAGTTGGTGATTGGAATTTCGTGAGAAGATTTCGTCCCAACGAAAAACGCCTTTCTTTTAATGAAGTAGCATTGCTGTTAGTCCCTCTGCATGCATTCCTTTCAATGTGACACACTTTTCGCAACGAGGGATTCCTTGGAGGAGTCCTGGGTTGTAGAAGTCTGCATTTTTGCTGATCAGAAACGATCCACCTCGAAAATAACTTTGGAAATATTATCCACGCAATGATTTCTTCATCCCAAGAAAGAAAGAGAAGTCACAGGGCTGCATGTCAGAAGAACACGATGAATCAGGTACAAATCTGCAGCTCGAAGAGGCAGCACGTGTGCCTACACCCTGTACAGATTGACATGGGGCGTTGTCGTGGAGCGAAAACACCCCGTCGGAAAGCTTCGCTGACGCTTCGTTTAGAAAGTATCCTGTAATGTGGTCAAGAGAGGGCTAGAGATATCCTCCTGCGGCAGTTTCCCCGTTACGAGGATAATATTTTAGCACAGTGATTGACGATGATGATGATGATGTTTGGTTTGTGGGGCGCTCAACTGCGTGGTTATCAGCGCCCGTACAATTATCCAATCTTTGCTCAGTCCAATTTTGCCACTTTCCTGGATGATGATGAAATGATGAGGACAACACAAACACCCAGTCATCTCGAGGCAGGTGAAAATCCCTGACCCCGCCGGGAATCGAACCCGGGACCCCGTGCTCGGGAAGCGAGAACGCTACCGCGAGACCACGAGCGGCGGACAGTGATTGACGATGTTTCGGACATTGTAAGCATAGAATTGTATCGCTGACTATCGAAAGCCGGCTCTCTACCGAGCGCAGAGTAACAGTGGACAATCGTGGCGTAACTTTCGTGGAGCGCAGGCGGTGTGTTGCGTTGATGCCGTGGCTGCAGCGCGTAACTTACAAGTTATGGTGAAGTAATGGAAAATGTTTGCCACACAAGTTTTGCGTTTAATTTCAGTGTTCATGACGCAGTATCAATGTTCAGCCAAAAGGTGATGTTTCTCGGTTTCGTGCGTCGTGTCGGAAGAACAACAATCATCAACTCCTATGATCGTAATTGCAAGTTCAGAAGGTGATGTTTCTTGGTTTTGTGCGTCGTGTCGGTAGAACAATAATCAACAACTGCTACGATCGTAATTGCAAGTTCTAAGTGAAAGAAACACATATCGTTTTGACTGGCTGAGCGCACGTACTTTTTCGTTCATATATCGTACCAAAAATTTTATGGAGCATCCGCTTCGCCATTCGGGTACGAGCACCCTCGTATTACGAGTTGTTGAATTGTTTAGCACTGTTGTAAGAACTGTGCTAATCGTAGACTGATAAAACATCCGTCGAACAGTGATTACTTTGTGTTCTACGCATCGTGTTTTTGCATTGGATGCCATGATTTAGACAACAGCCTTATACGTCACAATTGACACGTACTTGGCGTACAAACACTGATCACGTCCATTGTGGAATAATGTTAATAGTGAAGAGTGCAGCCCCAACACTTGCGAGTGTTTAACAGAATACAGTGAATTCTACCAGAAAATTTGGTATTGTTGGTGTGAGTGGCTCCTCTCTCTTCTGGATAAGAGTTATTACAGGACACATCACAGCAGGCAGTGCAGCGAGCAGCAGATCAACCGCCGCGGGAAGGACCAGGTACGTGGGTTTAGGCACACGGTCGTTAAATATCCAGCACCGTTTCTGTGTCTAGGGAGTGTTGTACAGTCTCGAGTGCTAAGAACTAGCTTTTATTAGTACTGCCTATCTACCCACTTTCCTCCCGGACGTGTTACAACTTGACTACGGTGAAGCCACCACTTGCCTTGCTCCTTCGTCTCGGAGTCGTAGTGATACACCCAGCAGTCGTCCGTTAGTGATAGGCGGATAAATAAGTCATCTAGATGGGTCTGATAAAGCTTCCAAGTTTTGCAACAACTCTCTAAAGAAAAAGTCTAATAATTGAGGAGCTAGAATGGTTGGACACCTATTACCTGTGCCGCGCGGGGTAGCCGCGCGATCTGCAGCATCTTGCAACGGTTCGCGCTGCTCCTCCCGGACCGATGACTTCAGCAGTTTGGTCCCACAGGAAATTACCGCCACCTGATGTGTAAAGTATCATTTCCTGCTCGACCTGTGCGCTTGTTCCGTGGCTGATATGTACGCCAAGGTCTGGGGAAGGCAGCTTCTGTCCTGTCTTTCCATAAATATCCTAAATGGGCATTGGCTGGCTTAAGGGCTTCTGATTTCCCATGATGGCCGGTATTTTAGAACGCTCGTTGAGGAGGAACTTCTGAAAATCCTGGTAGGAAGCAGCCCCTTATAGAAACGCTACAAGGTGAAGCAGAAAACGGCAAATGAAAATGTCTTCGTCACGGGCAACCAAGAATTCGGTTCACGAGCTGAGCAATGGCACGATTGCCATAGCACTTAGCATATCTGCATACCTCTCCTCCCCCCCCCCCCCCAGGCCCACCCCAACCCCCTTCACTGGCATGGCTTGCTGTCCAGCATGAAGATTTGGTTTTGTATTTCACATTTCTCAACAACATAGGTCACAGACAAAAAACTATAGCGTTATTTATTTTTAGCGCCCTGAAGACATAATTTTTATCTGTTGCAAACCCTCGGCATACGGACAGATGCAGAGAGTACCACAGACTTTCCGACCTAGGTTGCCATGTAATCGTGACTTATTTATTTTTGTAATAAAAAAAATCTTCGACACATAAATGTTGGTTGAAATATTGTAGCACTTTTGCAACCTCATTATGGAAACGTGGAAACTACACCTCAGGGAAACAATGTAGACATCCTGGACAGTTTTAAGGTAAAAGCATTTGTCTTTAAAACTGGAATTACTATAAATTCCGACATACGAGAGATGGGGGAAATATCGGCCACAAAAAGAAGGAGTCGGTTATTACAATACCAAAACATAGGTGTTTATTTATTAAATATCATGTTTTTACTCACTGAAATACATACATTTAGGAACAACGTTGTTTTGCACTATTATACAGGGTGTAAATTTTAAGTTGACAAACCAGATTAACTCGAAAAATAAGCTTCACACGAATAAATGTGTAGAATTCAAAGGTGATTATTTTCGAGGGGGACATCTGGTGGTGCTAAAATTATCCCATTTGACCAGTGTTGTTTGGGTCAACATTTGTGAAACGCTAATTCCTCTCTCTCAAACCCCACCCTATGGGGAGAGAGGGAGAGTTTTATTTTCAGCGAATCAAAATTTACGAAGTAAATAAGTATTTTTTATTTATCCGTAACCATTTTCCACGCAATAATGAGAACATGGATTTTCTTGAATTACAGCGCCAACTACTAAGAATCAAAAGAAATGTTTCAGACAAAATGTACGTAGCTTTTTATAAAGAATCTGATTCTGCAATAAAAAATGGGGGTTCCCATTAGAAATTTTAAAATTGCTTCCCGTCCCACTCCCAGGGGGAAGAGGTGGCGGGCTAATTTTTTCACCAGCAGACGTCCCCCTAAAAAATAATCAACTCTGGATTCTATACATTTTTTCGTATGAAGGTTATTTTTCGAGGTATTCTGGTTTATCAACTTAAAATTTACACCCCATATATCAGCTCTTGTGCTCAAAGTGAATCAATTGAAAATACTAGTTTGGCTGGCAATGCCCACTAATGGAGCTAAAAACGGTCAGAGTAATGTTTATAGAATTAAGTATAAGGAATAAATGTCATATTATCACAAATACAACATTATAGTGAAGGAAATCAACTCTTAAATCAAGAAGAATGTATGCAGAATCATATTTAAGGAAAATGAAATTCACAAAAATGATGTCTTGGTGAAATTTATATACCTGAATGTTTACTACTTATTTTTCAGTTGTGTTTACACAAAAATCACACTTAAAGTAGTCTGGTTTATTCCAACCATGAACAATCTGAATGTACCCATAAAACACAGATTGTGCACATGTATTACCTTTCGCCGCCCTTTCCATAGTCTCCACAAAGTAGACACTTTCCCCCACCAATTTCAATTTCTTTCTTTTTTTATATAAAATGCATTTTAATCATCACCTGTTTATTTGTCTCATTAGTCATCTACCAGTTTCGGTTATTGACCAGGATATCTGTCAACATCAACATTTTAAAAAATTATGGAAGTACAATGCATACAAAAATAGCAAAACCCATCAAATATATGGGTCAAAATTCCTTTCGTGTACTTACAGGGTACAACAGATTAGTTAAAAGCATTCCATATTCGTTTGACCTGAACAATATCGAAATTATCCATTGAAATAGTACAAACCATTTGTCTTAGCATATTGAAAGTCACATCTTATGTCAAACAGACAGACATCACAGGGAAAACAAGACGAACAATTACTGGAAAAAGCTCTTAGCATTCAATTGATATCAATGATAGTGCATAAGTAACATAAATAACAACATACTTTTCCATCAGTGGTAAGGGGAGAAACATTAACACTGAAAGATACAGTAAAAACAGTCGCAAGATGAAAGTGGAACCACATATCAGTGAAACCAGATATGTTTACAGCAAAAAATTTGTACAAGTAGTTCAGGGTGCAAGACAAATTACATAATAAAATCAATGTGTTAATGCAAAGTTCTACTTCACTTTTGGCAACACCCTTTATGCAATAATACACGTCAAACAGGGTATAAATTCGGAAATATATAGTCTCTTTTTTTCAACTAAAGTACATTTTTCAAAATAGGCTGTAGCTAACGTATTAAATTAAAACAAACAGTGTTATATAGTTGTGAACATCGTCACAAGATGACCGCAATTATATACCACTGTTTGTTTTAATTCAATATGTTGGATACCATGAAAATTAGTTCGAACAATGCAGCCCACATTACACATCAAATTTTTACATTGATTTCCTATATGTAACGAAATTATAAATCACAAGTATCCTGTAAAACTAATTAGAATACTCACACTTGATTGAATCACACAGCTAGAATTATAAGAAAACTGATGAAACCTTTAAGAGTTACCTTGTTTCTATGTGGCACCAGCAGGCGCCCAACGACGGAGTTGTGTTAATTCCTACTGTTATTCTGTTCTTGACAGCAACGTCCACAGACGTAGAGAGCGAATTTTATACTAACGTATCAAGCGACCGGCATTGTCTCCATGACAGGAATTCCTCCCATACGCCCTAGAACTGATAAGAAATTTGGGAAGATTTTCTAAATAGATTTCTTGACGAGAAACTGTACTTGAAACACACCAAAATTAAGCTAATGGTAGTCCGTTGGAATTTGTCGATGCCGATGCCGATGCCGATGCCGACGATGAAGTCCTGGGAGTCGCTGCCGTAGCCCCGCGATGCTGCAGCCACAGCCGAAGTCTGCTCCGCTGTCTCGGTCTCCGCTGCTGGCTGCCGAAATCTCACCTTCCTTTGTCGTCTTCTTCTTCCTTCTTATACCGCTTCACGCCTATTTTTACCCACGTGTAACTTACACTACACATTCATACGAAAGCAACTGCTTCAAAATCTTTTTCTCGGAGCCGCCACGCAAAACTTCCTTCTGTACTTCAGATTCCGGACCTGGATCACGTAATATTAGCAATACTAATGAAATCAAGTTTGCAGTTGGAAAACGGTTTGGATTCAAATACCGAAAACAAAAACCCCATTTGCGACCTACTAATTGCTGCGAAACATGGGTAGATTTTCTAATTGGGTTCCCTCGCGAGAAACCATATTTGCGACATGCCAAAATTAACGAAATGATAGTTGATTGGTGTTTGAGTTATGGACGACTCTGTCCAGAAAATATGGTTCAACGTGGGCGTAGGGTCGAGCCATGAACGTCTGCTTTAATGTCCGTTGCTAGGATAGCTGAAGTAAAAGTTACAGATTACGATCCTCTGGTCAAGTACCTAAAGCATTGTCATGTTAAGCGAAATTTCAAATAAACACAGACTGCAGTTAAAATGAATAATAATAAGTAGCAATGTCCGCCCCGATAGCTGAGTGGCCAGCGCGACGGAATGCCGTGCAAAGGAGCGCGGGTTCGATTCCCAGCTGAGTTGCAGATTTGCCCCGCTCAGGGACTGGATGTTGTGTTGTCCTCATCACCGTCATCTCTTCCCCATGGACGCGCAAGTCGCCGAAGTGGCGACTACTCAAAACACTTGTCTACCCGACCGGAGGCCCTAGCCACACGACATTTCATTTCAATAAGGAGCAATAAAAGTTTATTACGTGCTCATAATAAATTGATGTAGACAACACCAAATATGTATGCTGAATAAAGTTATAATTATTCAATCTATGTCATGACAGAATACGGAGAATTGATGTCCCTACAATAATTCGGTTTGAAACATTGAAATTGGAAATATTCAATTGCAGTTAAGGTTACGTAAATCTGCGTGATCAGAATAGTAGTAAACTCCCCAGAAAGCAATAAATCACCACTAGTTCACCAAAATAACAAATTCCTGTGGTTTGAACTAGGCACAAATAGTCCCAGAACGCCAAGAACTCACATCAAAGTTGTAAGTAGGCTGTTTAGGTTTTTATATTGGTAACGCCACGTAGCGCTCGGTATGAAAATCACTGGCTGTGCTGTGTGCAGTCTGTGACTGGTCTGCATTGTTGCAGTATTGCTATTGTAGTGTTGGGCAGTTAGATGTTAACAGCGCGTAGCGTTGCGCAGTGGGAGGTGAGCCGCCAGCAGTGCTGGATGTGGGGAGAGAGATGGCGGAATTTTGAGAGCGGATGATCCGGACGTGTGTCCATCAGAGACAGTACATTTGTAAGACTGGATGTCTAACTATGCCTATCAGTAGTTAGCGCCTTCAGTAGTTTGAATCTTTTATTTAGCTGGCAGTAGTGGCGCTCGCTGTATTGCAGTAGTTCGAGTAACGAAGATTTTTGTGAGGTAATTGAGTTGTGAAAAGTATAGGTTAATGTTAGTCAGGGCCATTCTTTTGTAGGGATTATTGAAAGTCAGGTTGCGTTGCGCTAAAAATATTGTGTGTCTGTTTAAGCACAGTCATGTATAATTTTTCTAAGGGGACGTTTCAAAGTTCGTTGAAGCAAGTCTTATGATGATCCCTCTCTGTTAAATTTTTTTATAAATCGTGACCGTGAGCCGTACATACTCTATCAGTTTGCCCCATTGAATGCTTTGCTGCATCTCACTTCTGTTACGTCTCTGCACCGTATCACATCTGCACACCAAGTGTTCCAACTCTTTACCTCTCCCAGAAACCCACCCATGAGCTACTCCGCGAATCCGGATGCCCGAGAGACTAACCTCTCGCACTAGTGAGAAACACTGCCCCCCCCACCCCCCCTACAAAACACCACGACTTACTAGATTCTATAAAATGGCCCAATATTTGACTGATAATAACTTATTATTAGATATATGGCTTAAATTAAGGAACGTTTTCTCCCCTTTCTGTAAAGACTAAGCACGATATTATACAAATAAAAGCTTAGACACAGTTAATTACCATGATCTAGCGCATACGCTCTTGTTGTTGCTGTTGTTGTGGTCTTCCGTCAGAAGACGTTTAATGCAGTTCACGCTACTCTATCATGAGCAAGGCTCTTCATCTCCTAATAAACACTGCAGCCTACATCGTTCTGAATATGCTTACTGTATTCATCCCAAGGATTCCCTCTACAATTTTTACAACACACACTTCCCTCCAGTACTAAATTGGTGATCCCTTGATGTCTCAGAATATGTTCTATCAACTGATTCCTTCTTTTCGTCAAGTTGTTCCACAGTTACTTGTCTCGCCAATTCTGTTAAGTACCTCCTCATTTGTTACAGGACTTACCCACCTAAACTTCAACATTCTTCTGCAACACCACATCTCAAAAGCTTCTATTCTCTTCTTGCTTCACTTTCATACATCGCTAAACTCCCAACAAATACCTTCAGGAAAGACATCCCAACATTGAAGTGTAACAAATTTCTCTGCTTGAGAAATGCTTTTCTTGTCATTGCAACTCTACATTTTATATCCTCTCTACTTCGATCGTCATCAGTTATTTTGCTGCACACATAGCAGCTACTACTTTAAGTGTCTAATCTAATTTCCTGAGCGTCACCTGATGTAATTCGACTACATTCTATTATGCTTGTTTTGCTTTTGTTGATGTTCGTCTCATATCCTTCTTTTAAGACACTGTCCATTCCAGTCAACTGCTCTACTCTGTCCTTCGCTGCCTCTGACAGGATTACAGTGTCATCCGAAAATCTAAAATTTTTCTTTTCTTCTCTCTGAACTTTAACTACTACTCCAAATTTTTCTTTGATTTCCTTTACTGCTTGCTCAGTGTACAGGTTGAATAACATCGGGGACAGGTCACATCCCTGTCTCACTCCCTTCTATACCACTGCTTCACTTTCATGCCACTCGAGTTTTATAGCTGCCTTCTGGTTGCAGTAGAGGTTGTAAATAGCCTTTCTCTCCTTGTATTTTACTCCTGCTACCTCCAGAATTCCAAAGAGAGCGCTCCAGTAAACATTGTCAAAAACTGTCTCTAAGCCTAAAAATTCTACAAGCGTAGGTTTGTGTTTCCTTAACCTAGCTTCTAAGATAAGTCAGTGTTGCCTAGTGTGTCCCTACATTTCTCCGGAAATCAAACTTAGCTTCGCCAAGATCGACTTCTACCAGTTTTTCCATTCTTCTGTAAAGAATTCGTACTAGTATTTTGCAGTCATGACTTATTAATAAAGAGTACATGTTAAAACATATGAAATATAGGTTTGGGCTGCTCAACTGATGCGTCTTTTCATGCTCAATCTATTTATATTACTATATAATACGGATCACTTACGATTTTTAAGTTTCAAAGGTTTTAGTACTGGCCAACATCTAGTTGTCATTCAGAAACAATTAATAACTGAGATAAACGTTATATGGTAACGTATGGATGGCCTGAGACTTGCCATACCGCTCATTTGCTATGTGTCTGGGGAGGATTCTATGATCTGACACATTTACAAAATAAAAAGATATAAAACGTAATTATAGCTAGAGTTCTGAGCTATCATTCGTTTATCAAGATTGCATGAAGCGTTCAGCAGTGATTAACTTGCAGTGTGTTCGTCTGACTTTTTCAGTTTTTATCACATTTGTAATATGAAAGTGGTAATAAATGCGCCTCAGTGCAGCAAGCACGCTGACATATTTGGATTTGTCATACTGCGAATCATCCGGTTACTAAGTATTCTAATCCGGCCAGCTTTCATACTGTAGCATGGGCTGCCGTTGTACCGGCGAAGCGCCGTAGCCCAGGCTCAATGTCCGCTGCTTTCTAGCTACTAGTGAGGAAAAACCCCTACTATTGTCTGCTGCTGGTAGGTCTTTTGTCGACGCACGTGGTCCATCCGGGAAGTCCCAGCAGCCAGACCTTTCTCTCTCTCTCTCTCTCTCTCTCTCTCTCTCTCTCTCTCTCTCTGCCCCCCCCCCCCCCCCTCCTCCCTTCCAGATGATACATTTTGAAACTTCTCTCTGGTTGATGCCTCGAGCAAATGCGTTATGATACAAGATCAATTCAGTTCCACATGCGAAATCGCAAATGGTCTCGAATACAGCTGGAAAACAGGTGTAAGTTTGGCAGTGGCTCAAAACATTTAGAGAGCTATCCTTGTTATCCTTTAAAAGTCACAATGACTTTTTTCATAGCTCGTGTTTTAGCTTAACGAGCTTAGGAAACTTGGTTATGTTTGTCAGAAATTTTCCCTTCTGCAGTGGTATTTTCGTTTTTAATGCATTTCTGTCAAGACAGAAACCAGTTGTTTCTCACCTTGCAATGTTTTAATGTGGGCAGTGTGGAATCAAGTTCACTTAAAATGCTGGGTCTGAAATCTATTCCGGATGTTCCAATTTTCGGTTATGCACTGCTTTTCCATTGATAAGTTCAACGATAGTGGGCTGCAAATCGAAAAATCGACCCAGGCATGCCCAGTGACTTAACCTACGTACTTTGCAGCAATACATTAATTCTCCATACTCCTAGTTCAGTTCCATTAAAAACTGTTACAGCTGACAGTGGAATAATGCGTCCGACTTTAGGAATGGTAGCATTCAGACCACCAATTTCTTCACCTGCTCTACACCTGCAAATTTGGCGCAAACTGCTTGTTGATGGATAGAACAATGAATGCCATCGGTATCATTGTAATTTTTTGCTCTTTCATAGTCAACTAAATATTCAGTTTCTTTCTGCATGCCACTGTAATGTCCTTTGATAGCAAATTCTCAGTACCCATCGATTATGCGATTGCATAATACATACTGAGAATTCTCATCCCTCTCTTCTATCATTCTCATTGTGTTTGAAAGGCTTGTCATGACAGATCGCTAGACTGCCTCTTTTATGCAAACAGCCACTGGGCACGTGAGTGTCCTTCATGCCACGAACAAGTAGCAAAGAGACAGCAGCGCCGAGATCACGAGTCTGCAGAACTAAAAAGAATTGTGCTGACCGAAAACTGTCATGCCGAAATACTGAATAAAATGTCGCACTACACCGGGTACTTCCGAGAATGACCGAGCAAAGCCGAGACAGTCCAAGCTTCGGCATACCGGCCACATATCCGGTTTCACATGCCGTGGCCACCCCTCGTCTTCGTGCTCTTTATTCCTCGTTCTGATTGGCTGAAAGTGAAAAATATAAAACAACTGCGAGGGGCGTTTTTGCAACTCAACGGAGTCGAAAGTCACCCGGCAGCGTCGTGAGAATAGGAAGGCAGTTGTGAGCCCTGTGGAGCCGAGTTGGGATTTTAAATAGTGTTGCGTGTATGGAGTTGGAACTAGTGATCCTCAGCGACTTGTTCTGCTACGAATACATTGCCCAAGCGCATTTCCCGTGCAGAGATGGACGGTCCCACTGATTTTCCGGTTCTCGTGACTTGGTGATGCGGAACTCCACGTTGGACAGAGGTCTCATGTCGGAACACGGAGACATCAACTGGTTGGTGGTGGTATTGTCTGCTAACAACGAAGCACAGGTCTTGACAATAAATTCCATTTATTCTAATGGAAACTAGAACTATGCTGTTTTTCTATGTGTCCACTGTTATGTGACCATTTTACTGGAAACTATCACGCAACATAAGTAAATCCGTAATGAAATACCCATATGATAGTAATATTTAATTGACACTGTCTCTATGCTGTTCACTTTTGGAACACAACCTAAGACCAGCTTAGAGACAGAAGTGATGACACTTTCTGCAGGACCTGACCATCATTTTGCAGGACAATGCTCAAATACGTACAGTGCAAACTGTTACTGATTTGTCTGAATGATGGGCCTGCTAAGTGCTATACCACCTACTGCACTCCCCTGTCTTAAGCCCCCGTAAGTTCCACTCGATTTCTAAACTGAAGGAAACACTTCATCGCGTTCGCTTCAGAACTGCTACGAATTCGTCGGGTAATATACCGCGCCGCTCTAACTGTCAATACAACTGGCACTGCTAAGAGTATCCTACGACTTCCACATCGCTGACAACGGGTTATACACAATGCTGGTGACTACTTTGAAGGTCAGTAAAACTTTTAAACACGTATCTATTTTGTACGAGCTGTAAAGAAATAGTTGCCACTATTGAAGTTGCAACCCTTGTACTTCCCGTTCTTCCCAAATGGATGTTCTGTTTCTACTCCTTCGCTCTTCAATTCTTTTCCGACGCACCTAAAGATGAAAGACAGCGCACCACAATCCAAATGAAGTAATGAAGTATAGGATAGGTCGGGTGTGCAATGAAAAATCGGAGAGATCACGACTGGAAAAAGGGGCACATCTGCTTTCTCCTGTTAGTCATGTATGAAAGCCGAAGAGAGGAACATTCCACACATTTAAAATATGGCACAGTTCATCGTAATCTACGGAATTTACTATGGAACTTACACGTGTCTAGACACTGAGTGGTACTGATTTTCTCACTTACGGACGAGTAAGTCAGAAAGAGATCTTACGACTGAAGTGTTCTTTATTGTCCTTTATGATCCAAAAATTATATGATTTTTGCTATATTATCAGAGTTTAAGACCATTGCCGCTACGTAGAGTACTTCAGTACGGACAAGTGTTAAAGGTGCAGATTTGTAATCATTATTCGTACGGGATTACGTCAAAAATTACCATCCTCTGCTGAGCGTATCTTCCGTGACCAAGTATCTGAGGGAGTTGAGCACGTCTCAAGGACCAGGTGAAAGCTTCATGTTTCGAAATACTTCTCATTGTCCGAAAACGAAGATCAGGTTTCGATTCCAAACGAATTAATCGGCCAGTATATTTCATAAACAGGCGCATTCAACTGCGGCGTGAAAGTTTCCTTTTGAAATTTCAAAATCTGCGTGAGTTAAACCGCAGCCATCTTCTTCATGGCGATAGAGTTAATTCTGATAGTTGTCCGAAAGTACCTCTGAGGAGTACGGAAAGAAGGAGAGACGCATTACGAGATGGTAGTTCTGTGTCTGACTATCCAATATTCTTGGAATATTACGTTTCAGGTGCATTCTCCACCTTCCACCTTGTTCCAGATGGGATAGTTTATCAAATGAGAACATGTGTAGTATTTGCAAACTCTCTTTCGATTCGGTCTGTGAAGCGTGGACGGATGGCTCAATTGGTGGGCCTGTGACGTAGCCTAGCATATATCTTTTCAATCTGACATAGAAGTTACAGTTTTACGTAAATGTTGACATTATTACTTTTTCTTAAAGAAATAAATTCATTGCAACAACATATAGAGATAAGAGCACTTTTGCTTCGTTATTCTACTGACTGGTTAAATACCGACTCGCCTGTTTTACAAATTTCAGAAGATGTAGTATCCTATAACTTTTATCCTCTCTGGTTGCCTGTGGTACCAAGGAAGAAATTCACTGACATCTTAATACGTGACTTGTCATCTTGTTCTTTCTACTAGGTGCCTAAGACACATCCCTTCACTCGCACTTTCTTCGAAGATCCTCTTCATTTTTCACTTATCACTTCGTTTAATTTGCAGGGACCTTTTGTAACAGGAAATCGCAAACGTTTCGGCTTTTTCTTTTCCTGTTTTCCCACTATCCGTTATACACTTCCACTGCTCAGCCAGAACATTATGACCACCTCCTAGATGTATTCGATCGAGTTCAAATCTGGCGAGTTGGGGGGGGGGGGGTGAGGGGCAGAAAATCAATTGGAACTCTCCACTGTGTTCCTCGAACCACTCTATCACATCCCTGGTCTTGTGACATGACTCATTATCTTGTTGAAAAATGCCGCTGCCGTCAGGAAACATAATCGCCGTGGAGATTTGTACGTGGTCTGCAACAAGCGTACGATACTTCTCGGCCGTCATGGTGCCTTGCATGATCGCTACTGGACCCATGGATGTCCACGCGAATGTTCACCAGAGCATAATGGAGCCGCCGCCAGCTTGTGTCCGTTCCGCCGTGCAGGTGTCAAGGGGATGTTCTCCTGGGGATAACGGATTAGCGCCCTCCCATCGGTATTATAAAGAAGATATCGGGATTCATCAGACCACACAACGCTCTTTCACTGCACTTACATCCAGTGCCGACGTCGCAAGCTGAAGATGAACAGATAGTGAAAGTGTATGAGGATATTGAAAGGGTAATGCAGTATGTAAAGGGGGACGAAAATCTAATAGTCATGGGCGACTGGAATGCAGTTGTAGGGGAAGGAGTAGAAGAAAATGTTACAGGAGAATATGGGCTTGGGACAAGGAATGAAAGAGGAGAAAGACTAATTGAGTTCTGTAACAAGTTTCAGCTAGTAATAGCGAATACCCTGTTCAAGAATCACAAGAGGAGGAGGTATACCTGGAAATGGCCGGGAGATACGGGAAGATTTCAATTAGATTACATCATGGTCAGACAGAGATTCCCAAATCAGATACTGGATTGTAAGGCGTACCCAGGAGCAGATATAGACTCAGATCACAATATAATAGTGATGAAGAGTAGGCTGAAGTTCAAGACATTAGTCAGGAAGAATCAATACGCAAAGAAGTGGGATACGGAAGTACTAAGGAATGACGAGATACGTTTGAAGTTCTCTAACGCTGTAGATACAGCAATAAGGAATAGCGCAGTAGGCAGTACAGTTGAAGAGGAATTGACATCTCTAAAAAGGGCCATCACAGAAGTTGGGAAGGAAAACATAGGTACAAAGAAGGTAGCTGCGAAGAAACCATGGGTAACAGAAGAAATACTTCAGTTGATTGATGAAAGGAGGAAGTACAAACATGTTCCGGGAAAATCAGGAATACAGAAATACAATTCGCTGAGGAATGAAATAAATAGAAAGTGCAGGGAAGCTAAGACGAAATGGCTGCAGGAAAAATGTGAAGACATCGAAAAAGATATGATTGTCGGAAGGTCAGACTCAGCATACAGGAAAGTCAAAACAACCTTTGGTGATATTAAAAGCAACGGTGGTAACATTAAGAGTGCAAGGGGAATTCCACTGTTAAATGCTGAGGAGAGAGCAGATAGGTGGAAAGAATACATTGAAAGCCTCTATGAGGGTGAAGATTTGTCTGATGTGATAGAAGAAGAAACAGGAGTCGATTTAGAAGAGATAGGGGATCCAGTATTAGAATCGGAATTTAAAAGAGCTTTGGAGGACTTACGGTCAACTAAGGCAGAAGGGATTGATAACATTCCATCAGAATTTCTAAAATCATTGGGGGAAGTGGCAACAAGACGACTATTCACGTTGGTGTGTAGAATATATGACTCTGGCGATATACCATCTGACTTTCGGAAAAGCCTCATCCACACAATTCCGAAGACGGCAAGAACTGACAAGTGCGAGAATTATCGCACAATCAGCTTAACAGCTAATGCATCGAAGCTGCTTACAAGAATAATATACAGAAGAATGGAAAAGAAAATTGAGAATCCGCTAGGTGACGATCAGTTTGACTTTAGGAAAAGTAAAGGGACGAGAGAGGCAATTCTGACGTTACGGTTAATAATGGAAGCAAGGCTAAAGAAAAATCAAGACACTTTCATAGGATTTGTCGACCTGGAAAAAGCGTTCGACAATATAAAATGGTGCAAGCTGTTCGAGATTCTGAAAAAAGTAGGGGTAAGCTATAGGGAGAGACGGTCATATACAATATGTACAACAACCAAGAGGGAGTAATAAGAGTGGACGGTCAAGAACAAATTGCTCGTATTAAGAAGGGTGTAAGACAAGGCTGTAGCCTTTCGCCCCTACTCTTCAATCTGTACATCGAGGAAGCAATGATGGAAATAAAAGAAAGGTTCAGGAGTGGAATTAAAATACAAGGATATCAATGATACGATTCGCTGATGGCATTGCTATCCTGAGTGAAAGTGAAGAAAAATTAAATGATCTGCTGAACGGAATGAACAGTCTAATGAGTACACAGTATGGTTTGAGAGTAAATCGGAGAAAGACGAAGGTAATGAGAAGTAGTAGAAATGAGAACAGCGAGAAACTTAACATCAGGATTGATGGTCAAGAAGTCAATGAAGTTAAGGAATTCTGCTACCTAGGCAGTAAAATAACCAATGACGGACGGAGCAAGGACGACATCAAAAGCAGACTCGCTATGGCAAAAAAGGCATTTCTGGCCAAGAGAAGTCCACTAATATCAAATACCGGCCTTAATTTGAGGAAGAAATTTCTGAGGATGTACGTCTGGAGTACAGCATTGTATGGTAGTGAAACATGGACTGTGGGAAAACCGGAACAGAAGAGAATCGAAGCATATGAGATGTGGTGCTATAGACGAATGTTGAAAATTAGGTGGACTGATAAGGTAAGGAATGAGGAGGTTCTACGCAGAATCGGAGAGGAAAGGAATATGTGGAAAACACTGATAAGGAGAAGGGACAGGATGATAGGACATCTGCTAAGACATGAGGGAATGACTTCCATGGTACTAGAGGGAGCTGTAGAGGGCAAAAACTGTAGAGGAAGACAGAGATTGGAGTACGTCAAGCAAATAATTGAGGACGTAGGTTGCAAGTGCTACTCTGAGACGAAGAGGTTAGCACAGGAAAGGAATTCGTGGCGGGCCGCATCAAACCAGTCAGTAGACTGATGACCAAAAAAAAAACACCCAGTGCCGATGATGATGTGGTCATTTCAGTCGTAGCTGCCTATTGGCACATGTGGGTCGTCGGCTGCGGAGGCCGATCGTTAGGAGTGTTCGTAGTACCGTGTCTTCAGACGCACTTATACTCTGCTCAACATTAAAGTCTGATGTTATTTCCGTCACAGTTCGCTGCCTGTCTCGTTTTACTAGTCTGCCCAGCCTACGGTGTCCGCCATTTGTAATGAAGCGTGGTCGCCCAACCCCAAGACGTATGGACGTTGTTTCACCTTGATTTTGACATATGTTGCAGACATTCACCGCAGTACTCCTGGAACACGCTGCAAGCCGTCCAGTTTCCGAAATGCTCGTGCTTAACCTCCGGGCGATCACAGTGTGCCCTCGGCCAAACTCAGATAGATCTCGCGTCTTCCCCCTTCTACGCACGGGCAACACACTCTCTGATACTACACTCCTGGAAATTGAAATAAGAACACCGTGAATTCATTGTCCCAGGAAGGGGAAACTTTATTGATACATTCCTGGGGTCAGATACATCACATGATCACACTGACAGAACCACAGGCACATAGACACAGGCAACAGAGCATGCACAATGTCGGCACTAGTACAGTGTATATCCACCTTTCGCAGCAATGCAGGCTGCTATTCTCCCATGGAGACGATCGTAGAGATGCTGGATGTAGTCCTGTGGAACGGCTTGCCATGCCATTTCCACCTGGCGCCTCAGTTGGACCAGCGTTCGTGCTGGACGTGCAGACCGCGTGAGACGACGCTTCATCCAGTCCCAAACATGCTCAATGGGGGACAGATCCGGAGATCTTGCTGGCCAGGGTAGTTGACTTACACCTTCTAGAGCACGTTGGGTGGCACGGGATACATGCGGACGTGCATTGTCCTGTTGGAACAGCAAGTTCCCTTGCCGGTCTAGGAATGGTAGAACGATGGGTTCGATGACGGTTTGGATGTACCGTGCACTATTCAGTGTCCCCTCGACGATCACCAGTGGTGTACGGCCAGTGTAGGAGATCGCTCCCCACACCATGATGCCGGGTGTTGGCCCTGTGTGCCTCGGTCGTATGCAGTCCTGATTGTGGCGCTCACCTGCACGGCGCCAAACACGCATACGACCATCATTGGCACCAAGGCAGAAGCGACTCTCATCGCTGACGACGACACGTCTCTATTCGTCCCTCCATTCACGCCTGTCGCGACACCACTGAAGGCGGGCTGCACGATGTTGGGGCGTGAGCTGAAGACGGCCTAACGGTGTGCGGGACCGTAGCCCAGCTTCATGGAGACGGTTGCGAATGGTCCTCGCCGATACCCCAGGAGCAACAGTGTCCCTAATTTGCCGGGAAGTGGCGGTGCGGTCCCCTACGGCACTGCGTAGGATCCTACGGTCTTGGCGTGCATCCGTGCGTCGCTGCGGTCCGGTCCCAGGTCGACGGGCACGTGCACCTTCCGCCGACCACTGGCGACAACATCGATGTACTGTGGAGACCTCACGCCCCACGTGTTGAGCAATTCGGCGGTACGTCCACCCGGCCTCCCGCATGCCCACTATACGCCCTCGCTCAAAGTCCGTCAACTGCACATGCGGTTCACGTCCACGCTGTCGCGGCATGCTACCAGTGTTAAAGACTGCGATGGAGCTCCGTATGCCACGGCAAACTGGCTGACACTGACGGCGGCGGTGCACACATGCTGCGCAGCTAGCGCCATTCGACGGCCAACACAGCGGTTCCTGGTGTGTCCGCTGTGCCGTGCGTGTGATCATTGCTTGTACAGCCCTCTCGCAGTGTCCGGAGCAAGTATGGTGGGTCTGACACACCGGTGTCAATGTGTTCTTTTTTCCATTTCCAGGAGTGTACATGCACCGTGCGTGTATCTAACTTGCAATCGCTCCTCGACAGGTGACGCTGCTATTGCGGTGGTCATAATGTTCTGGCTGATCAGTGGACCTACAATACCGTGCGAAAGACCGGCTTTCTAAAGAAATTTCTTCCTCTGATTAAAGCACATGTTCGATACTAGTAGGCTTTATTTTCACTAATAACGCCCTCTTTGCCTGTGCTACTCCGCTTGCTACGTTCTCGTTGCTTCAACCATCTTGCTTTGTTTTGTTTCCAGGACAGCAGAACTCTTTCAGATCGTCTCCTACGTGGTCCCAATTTTGATTTTATGTTTATCGTTAGTCTCAATTTTGTTACTTCTTAATACTTCTGACTTTCTTTAGTTTATTCTCAACTCCACATCTTTTTATTTGTTACAACATGTCACGTAATTCATAGGCGTAAATTAATATGTTATTACTGTATAATTGCTACCCTTTCTCAGTGAATTTTCATCCCACAGCCGAACTTTTATTCTGTTATATCTATTACTTCTGCGATACACAAAATTACCAGTAGAGGAGACAGACAGACAGCATCCCTGCCATATGACCTGTTCAATCCGAACTCTTCTTTCTTGGAATTCTATTCTCAAATTTTCCTCTTTGTTTATGTGCATATTGTATATTACCCATTTTTCCTTACATAATATTCTTACACTACTGGCCATTAAAATTGCTACACGACGAAGATGACGTGCTACAGACGCGACATTTAACCGACAGGAAGAAGATGCTGTGATATGCAAATGATTAGCTTTTCAGAGCATTCACACAAGGTTGGCGCCGGTGGCAACACCTACAACGTGCTGACATGAGGAACGTTTCCAACCGATTTTTCATACACAAACAGCAGTTGACCGCCGTTGCCTGATGAAACGTTGTTGTGATGCCTCGTGTAAGGAGGAGAAATGCGTACAATCACGTTTCTGACGTTGACAAAGGTCGGATTGTAGTCCACCGCGATTGCGGTTTATCGTATCGCGACTTTGCTGCCCGCGTTGGTCGAGATCCAGTGACTGTTAGCAGATTACGGAGTCGTTGGGTTCATGAGGATAATACGGAACGCCTTGCTGGATCCCGACGGCCTCGTATCACTAGCAATCGAGATGAGAGGCATCTTATCCGCATGGCTGTAACGGATCGTGCAGCCACGTCTCGATCCCTTAGTCAACAGATGGGAACATTTGTAAGACAACAACCATCCGTACGAACAGTTCGACGAAGTTTGCAGCAGCATGGACTATCAGCTCGGAGGTCATGGCTGCGGTTACCGTTGACTCTGGATACCAGACAGGAGCGCCTGCGATGGTGTACTCAACGACGAACCTGGGTGCACGAATGGGAAAACGTCATTTTTTCGGATGAATCCAAGCTCTGTTTACAGCATCATGATGGTCGCATCCGTGTTTGGCGACATCGCGGTGAACGCACATTGGAAGCGTGTATTCGTCATTGCCATACTGGCGTATCACCTGCCGTGATGGTATGGGGTGCCATTGGTTACACGTCTCGGTCACCTCTTGTTCGCATTGACGGCACTTTGAACAGTGGACGTTACATTTCAGACGTGTTACGACCCGTGGCTCTACCCTTCATTCCATCCCTGCGAAACCCTACATTTCAGCAGGATAATACACGGCCGCATGTTGCAGGTCCTGTGCGGGCCTTTCTGGATACAGAAAATGTTCGACTGCTGCCCTGACCAGTACATTCTCCAGATCTCTCACCAATTGAAAACGTCTGGTCAATGGTGGCCGAGCAACTGGCTCGTCACTATGCGCCAGTCACTACTCTTGATGAACTGTGGTATCGTGTTGAAGCTGCATGGGAAGCTGTACCTGTACACACCATCCAAGCTCTGTTTGAGCCCAGGCGTATCAAGGCCGGTGTTACGGCCAGAGGTGGTTGTTCTGGGTACTGATTTCTGAGGATCTATGCACCCAAATTGCGTGAAAATATAATCACGTGTCAGTTACAGAATAACATATTTGTCCAATGAATACCTGTTTATCATCTGCATTTCTTCTTGGTGTAGCAATTTTAATGGCCAGTAGTGTATTTGCCTAATGATTTGAAACATGTTTATCTATTTTACATTTTCGAATACTTTTTCTAAAGCAACAAACGTATGAAACATGAAAATACTTGATTTTCCTTTTGTCTCGCTTCCATTGTCAAGCGTAAGATCAGAACTGTCGTTCTGTTTATATTTCCTGAAACTAAAATTATCCGCCCCTACCAGGACCTTAGTTTTCTTTCACAGCCTTTTTTAAAATTTTCTGCAACTTGAGTGCATGAGTTGTCAAGCTGATTGTACAACAGTTCTCGCTTCTACTTGGCCACGCTGATATTGTTCTAAATATCCGATGCCATGTGTCCTGTCTGGATGATCGTTAGGTTAACCTTGTTTGATCTCAGGTCCTCCAGAGGCCTGTCAGAGTAGAATGCTGGATGGCGCTTGTCCTCCAAATAGCTTTCAGCTTCACTCACTTAAGGAGATGTTTTCTTTATCTCGTAGAGATCCTCAATGTAGGTTACTCTTTCCTCTTATTCACTCTCTCCTGTAGTTAACAATGGAATTCTACTTGTATCTGCACAGTTAATGTCGATTCCTCTGCTTTTAAATTCTCCGAAAGTCATTTCAACTTAAGCTTTTTTTAACTTGCCATTGCTTTGATTTGTAAGTGTCTTTCATTATGACGTTCTTTTACTGAAGCATTTTGTGTTGTAATTTTTCTGGCTTAGTCAAATATCATATTAGGGTCCAAGAAACTGTTCCCAGAGTAGTGGAGATGCAAGAGATATATAGATGACGAAATGTGGTGTGAGGTACCTGTGACAGATGCTAGATTCGGTACCATTTCCGTGAGAAAGACCGCCTGCATAATGCTAGTGGTCTGTGATTGTCTGCTGTGTTCGGAGGAAGGGCGCCAAAACATTATAGTTATTATTATTAAACTACTCATTGGAATGGCTTCGCTTTTTCATATAAATATCTCTCAACAGCTGACTATCAATCAGTCATCTTAGAATTATTAAAAACAATTTAAATCGAAAACAAAAGACTAACGAAGCACTTCGGAAGCGTTCGGGTCACGCCTTTTCTCGTATGGCACGCGAAGTGTTCCGGGCTGTTCGTCACTCTGGATTAGGCAGTCGAGAAGAACAGACATGTTCTCTGTCGTAGGATGTGTTTCCAATTTTTATTTAAGTTCCTGTTCGTCACTCTGGATCAGGCAGTCGAGATGTACAGTCATGTTGTCTGTGGCAGGATGTGTTTGCCATTATTCAGTATTAAAAGATTCACTTCGGTAGTCATGAGGCACAGACACGTGTCACAAATAGGGAAAAGATACATTTTCGTAAACATTGCGTTTGATCATGTACCGGTACTTTGATGTATCATAAGGTGTTATATTAAGATCATGTAGTCTTCTCGTGTGGCTATATTAAAATACGCGAGTGGCATCCCAAAGAAGTGATACATTATTTCAGAACAGAACCTCGCTAAAAGTCAGTTTCAGCCTCAAGATACAGAACCTACGACCTCCGTGCTGTTTTCTGCGCTGGGGACATCAACTTGAAGACAGCAGATTAGTGAACTATAACAGAACACTCGTATTCCACACAGTGCAGTGGAAACAACTAGGCGCCTCGCGTGTACTGCATGCACGGAACAAATGTGCTCAGTGACACGTCAACTGCAGTAATGCAGAGGAGGTAAAGGAGGATGATCGTTATTAACACCAACAATCAATTCATTCTTCCTTTCTTGCCGTAATGTCGCTTTTTTAATCAAAAAATTCAAGGGTTTCTTCTCTTATCGACAATCTCTTCGCAGTTATCTTTCTTATACCTATATTAAAGACAGTACAATATAATATTTACCATCGTAGTCAAATGTACGGTTTTGGAACCACACAGCCTTCTCGTGACTTTTAGCCAGTTCCGTCGGACTTGTACTCAAAATAGCTTATGCAGAGACAGAGGTATACGGTTTCTTTAGGCTGACCATAGCTAAGCTTAAAAAAAGAGATACTGTATTACTCAGAAAGAAATTATTTAAGAAAAATGAAAATGATTCAGTTGTTGTTGATGTTACATTTTATAGCGAAGTTCATCTATCCTTTCAGCTGAGATGTGCAGCGTGCATTTACGAGGGCCGTTCAATAAGTAATGCAACACTTTTTTCTTTGCCAATTTCGGTTGCAAAAATTCTGGATTTGTTGTGACACATCGTGAAATATTCGCACTTCTGCCCCAGTAGTTCCAGGAGGTGGTGGCACCACACGTAGCCTTTAAAACGGCGTCTGTAACGGAGGTGTCTTCTAAGCACAGAGCTGTCATTGAGTTTCATTTGGTGAAAACCAGAGCATCGCAGATATTCATAGGCACTTGCACAATGTCTACGGAGAGCTGGCAGTGAATAAAAGTACGGTGAGTCGTTGGGTGAGGCGTCCGTGATCTTCGCAACGAGGTCGCGCAAACCTGAGCCGGCCGCACGAGCCGTACGCAGTTGTGACTCCTGCAATGTCTGTGCGTGCAGGCCCTCTCATCCGAGGTAATCGACAGATCACAACCAAACGCCTTGCTGCACAATTGGACGTTTTTGTTGGTATTGCTGATACTCTCGTCCATCTCTTGGGAAACTCAAAGCTGTTGCAGGCTGGGTCCCTCACCGCCTAACTGAAGACCGTAAAGAGTAACGAAGGACCATCTGTGCGGAATTGCTCGCGCGTCATAAGGCTGATCGTGACAATTTTTGCCGAACACTACCGCAGGCCACGAGACATGGCTTCATCGCTTCGAACGGGAAACGAAACGGCAATCCATGGAGTGGTGCCACACCGCCTCCCCTCCGAGGAAAAACTTCGAAGCCACACACTCACCTGGTAAAGTCATGGCGGCGGTCTTCTGGGAGACTGTAAGAGTTATTCTGTGTGACGTCCTTTCTCACGGTGCGACGATCAACGCGGAAATGCATGCAACGATCATGTAGGGAGTGAATTGTGGTACCCTCAGGAAATTGAAGAAAATGGTTCAGCGTGTTCGTCGCCACAAAAATGCAAACAAATTCTCCTTCTCTACAAATGAAATCCTCACACCAGTCTGCGAACGAGAGAGGAGCACATAATACTTCGCTGGTCTGCTACTCCCTATCCACCCTGAGGCTCGGATCTCGCACCTTTCGTATTCCACCTGTTTAGCCCAGTAAGGAAACACTCCATGGGAAGCAGTATATGAATGATGGCTCCGATGTTGATCAGTAGCGTAGTACAATGCGGACGTGCATGCCCTCCCAGTAAGGTAGCATAAAGCTGCCGCATTGAACGGAGATTATGTTGAAAAATAGGATTTTTTAGCCAAAGCAGTGGGAAATAATACGGTGTATTAGAATGCTGAATAAAACCAACCTGTTTCTAGAAAGAAAAAAACATGTTGCGTTACTTATTGAACGTCCCTCGTGCAGTGAGACAGGCTATGATAATACGAGGGTTGGAACTTTAATAGTGGCAACTATTTATTTACAGCTCGTACAAAATAGATACGTCTTTCAAAGTTTTACTGACCTTCAAGGTAGTCACCAGCAACGTGTATAACCCGTTGCCAGCGATGTGGAAGTCGTAGGATACTCTTAGCGGTGCCAGTTGTGTTGACCGTTCGAGTGGCGCGGTCTATTGCCCGACGATTTCTTTAGCAGTTCTGAAGCGAATGCCATTAAGTGTTTCCTTGAGTTAAGACATCGAGGTGAACTTAGGAGGGCTTAAGTCAGGGGAGTGCAGTAGGTGGTATAGCACTTAGCAGCCCCTTAGTCAAACAAATCAGTAATAGCTTGCACTGTACGTGCTTGAGGATTGCCCTGCATAATGATGGTCAGGTCCTGCAGAAAGTGTCATCACTTCAGTCTCTAAGCTGGTCGTAGGTTGTGTTCCAAATATGAACAGCATGGAGACAGAGGTGATGACATTTCCTTCATGACCTGACCATCATTTTGCAGGACAATGCTCAAGCACGTACAGTGCAAGCTATTCCTGATTTGTTTGACTAATGGGGCTGCTAAGTGCTACTGCACTCCCCTGACTTAAGCCCTCCTAAGATCACCTCGATTTCTAAACTGAAGGAAACACTTCACGGCATTGGCTTCAGAACTGCTACAAATTCGTCGGGCAATAGACTGCGCCGCTCGAACGCTCCACACAACTGGCACTGCTAAGAGTATCCTACGACTTCCACATCGCTGGCAACGTGTTACACACAGTGCTGGTGAGTATCTTGAAGGTCAGTGAAACTTTGAAACACATATCTATTTTATACGAGCTGTAAATAAATAGTTGCCACTATTAAAGTCCAACCCTCGTACATTTATTTTGTTTGTGAACTAAGTCGTGAATTAAAATTAAAAATGCTTGTCTTCTGAATATCTGTGTGTCAATAGGACGAGAGTGAGACGGAAATTACATGTCATCTTTTACTCTGAACAGGGGTAGTTTGTGCGAGGGTAATTTTAATGCAACACCTGATGTTTTCTTGCTGAAGCCGTATTTTCAAATAGATCTCAGCAAAATCAGTCAGCCTCACTTTCGTCGGTGTGCTGGAGCAGTCTACTCGAACAGTCTTCGTGGTCAACGTCCACCACAGAGAACCTCGTGGTAGGTGCCATATTGGCGGAAGCCTATCTCAGAGACCTTTTTATAGGATTAGTGAGAGCGTTTGAAATTCGAGTATGTCTGCTGTTCGCGAAATATGAATGATCTATGTTGAGAGACGCAATTGCAAGACAGCCATTTGCATAACACGACGCGATGCTACGGCCTGCAGGTTAAACAACACGCCATCATGCTCCACTGTTGCTCCTCACTGCTATTATTTCTCTCTCGTGCTCGTCTCATCCCCGTAGTAGACTTAATAGCTCAGTTAAACGGTGGTTTTCACGCAAAAAAATTGCTGAAGTTTTCTTCCCAGTGGCACTATATGTTTTTTGGGATTCTGAATCTGAATTTCAGATTTACTGTCTTGTAGGAGGTCAGATTTACAACTAAAAACGCAAGTAATCTAAATACTTTCGCACTGTGCCGGCAATGTGAAGGGTCTTGCTCCAGCTACGACGACAGTTCTATATACACTCCTGGAAATGGAAAAAAGAACACATTAACACCGGTGTGTCAGACCCACCATACTTGCTCCGGACACTGCGAGAGGGCTGTACAAGCAATGATCACACGCACGGCACAGCGGACACACCAGGAACCGCGGTGTTGGCCGTCGAATGGCGCTAGCTGCGCAGCATTTGTGCACCGCCGCCGTCAGTGTCAGCCAGTTTGCCGTGGCATACGGAGCTCCATCGCAGTCTTTAACACTGGTAGCATGCCGCGACAGCGTGGACGTGAACCGTATGTGCAGTTGACGGACTTTGAGCGAGGGCGTATAGTGGGCATGCGGGAGGCCGGGTGGACGTACCGCCGAATTGCTCAACACGTGGGGCGTGAGGTCTCCACAGTACATCGATGTTGTCGCCAGTGGTCGGCGGAAGGTGCACGTGCCCGTCGACCTGGGACCGGACCGCAGCGACGCACGGATGCACGCCAAGACCGTAGGATCCTACGCAGTGCCGTAGGGGACCGCACCGCCACTTCCCAGCAAATTAGGGATACTGTTGCTCCTGGGGTATCGGCGAGGACCATTCGCAACCGTCTCCATGAAGCTGGGCTACGGTCCCGCACACCGTTAGGCCGTCTTCCGCTCACGCCCCAACATCGTGCAGCCCGCCTCCAGTGGTGTCGCGACAGGCGTGAATGGAAGGACGAATGGAGACGTGTCGTCTTCAGCGATGAGAGTCGCTTCTGCCTTGGTGCCAATGATGGTCGTATGCGTGTTTGGCGCCGTGCAGGTGAGCGCCACTATCAGGACTGCATACGACTGAGGCACACAGGGCCAACACCCGGCATCATGGTGTGGGGAGCGATCTCCTACACTGGCCGTACACCACTGGTGATCGTCGAGGGGACACTGAATAGTGCACGGTACATCCAAACCGTCATCGAACCCATCGTTCTACCATTCCTAGACCGGCAAGGGAACTTGCTGTTCCAACAGGACAATGCACGTCCGCATGTATCCCGTGCCACCCAACGTGCTCTAGAAGGTGTAAGTCAACTACCCTGGCCAGCAAGATCTCCGGATCTGTCCCCCATTGAGCATGTTTGGGACTGGATGAAGCGTCGTCTCACGCGGTCTGCACGTCCAGCACGAACGCTGGTCCAACTGAGGCGCCAGGTGGAAATGGCATGGCAAGCCGTTCCACAGGACTACATCCAGCATCTCTACGATCGTCTCCATGGGAGAATAGCAGCCTGCATTGCTGCGAAAGGTGGATATACACTGTACTAGTGCCGACATTGTGCATGCTCTGTTGCCTGTGTCTATGTGCCTGTGGTTCTGTCAGTGTGATCATGTGATGTATCTGACCCCAGGAATGTGTCAATAAAGTTTTCCCTTCCTGGGACAATGAATTCACGGTGTTCTTATTTAAATTTCCAGGAGTGTAGAAAACGAAGACAACGTGGGCGAGCCCCTCGCCGTACCTCTGTCTGGAACTGTTGAGGTGACAGAAACTATTAATACATGTAACATTTGTAACATTGGTAACATTTAGTAAATATTTCTTCTCAATCATAACGTTAGCCATTCAATTACAGTTTTCTTCAGTTGATGAACATCAACAACTGACTGTTCAGCCTGGACCTTCCATTGACCAAAACCCATCACCTGGATCTTCTAGCGCCCAAGAAACATTGGCTGTGCCACCAACAGCCAAGCAGAGACAAGTAAAAAAAGTGCTCACATGACATTATTATAGGATTTCTTCATACATCGATAGTTCATTATGCAACTGACCTGTCTTTTGTATCCAAATTCTGTCACTAAAAGCCTTCTTCCTTTTCCAGGTGGAGAATCTGTTTGGTGGCCCAATCCTGGGCTCGACATTCACTTATTTTACGACACATGTTTATTACTACAGACACATTTCATATTCAGCTTCCTCTTCAGTGTCATGTACATAATATATTGTATATATAATCTGTTAATATTGTCATCAAACATGCTTCGCCATTCAAAACGACCTCTTTTAAGTGTAATGCAGCGAAAGTGTAGGGTCAATGAGAGACGGACAGGTGGGAGCGTTCGTTTGGCAGTAGGTCGCAGAAGGCATTTCCCGTAATTTTGGCTTGGATCCGTTCATCTTACAAACGTGCTGAGAACCTGGGGAAGGGGAAGTGCAGAGTTGGCTGTTTACGACTGAGGACATTCGGGTTGAAAATTTGTTATTGCGAAATTTATTTTTTCTTATTTTTTTACTTATGTTCTTTTTTCCTGAAGCGCGTCAATAGTTGGCTCGATGCAACTCCCCCAGGTTCCCGTATTCGATTCCCGGCGGGGTCAGGGATTTTCTCTGCCTCCTGATGACTGGGTGTTGTGTGGTGTCCTTAGGTTAGTTAGGTTTAAGTAGTTCTAAGTTCTAGGGGACTGATGACCATAGATGGTAAGTCCCATAGTGCTCAGAGCCATGTATGATGCAACTCCCATCCAGTACCCCGATGTCCCTTGAAAGGTCTCTGTTGGATTCCTTTCATGTTTAATTTCTTAAATATATTGTCATTTACGGCATAAATTCCTCTTCTAAATTTACTGTGGCGTTTCTGACTATCTGGGAGGAGACTGAGTAGTGGAACGTGTTACTTTTACACATAAACAAGAACGATCTGTCACACTACTACACTTTAAAACACAGTTTATATGTAATTCATGTCACACAGTCTCATACGGAACCTACATCCGCTTTCTTTTATACACTGTGTATGATAAGATACTGTCATCCCCCTTCCCTTCTGTGTGAGAGGATGAATGAGCAAATGTATTTGTAGTTGCATGCTTGAGGGTAGCAGACAAGGCTGTCTGCTAGAGAACAGTAGGACCAACGTCGGAACAGGTAGCTACGCTTTCTAAAAGCAAAGAGGTTTCTATCCTTAGTATGGTCCTGTCCGTCCGTTGTCATGTTGGTATAGGAAGCTGCCCCTCTGGTCACTTCCGTTGGTATTTGGGAAGCACGCTCGGTAGGAGCGCGAGGTCAGTGGGTCCGGGGCGAGCGTCGGAAGTGGTAAGATCTCCGGCTAAGCGCGTGTCTGCTAAGTCCGCGGGACAATGGATTTCTTAAGTTCAGCCTAACTGAAAATTTAATCACCTTTCTTTCAGGTTTAGCTCTAAAATATCTAATGTTATCTTAAATTGCAGCGCAGTGTAATTCTCGTGTGAAGTTCAGATTATTTTCCGGTAGTTGCTTTGTCACTACTTTGTGAGTAAAGTGGAACCACGTGTTGATCAGTAACTCTAACTAAGATCAATCTTAAATGCGAATGCTTGTGTGATTATAACGTCTCGTCTTGACAATATTTTTCAATATAGCAACTTTTCTTTATGTTCAACCCACGTGGGGTGTACTTTGCGAGACCAGTACCATGTGCTTATATAACTGTTTGACCCGTCAGGTTAACAGTAAGACGTTAGTAACCAGTTCGAGGTTTTTCTTTTGTAAATTGCTTTTCGATCTAATTTATTTTAATTATCAAAATTATTGTGGAGCTACACTCTTTGTGTAAATCAAGTTGACCACGTGAAGCATGTGGTGTAATCATCAAAGTAGCCCTCAGCTATTCTTTTCGCGAAGATTTCATAAAGAGTTAATATGAATTTAGTATACCAGTGTGTGGTAATTACATGACGGACAGGATTGTGCTACGAACGTAATTTCTTTGGGTGAAAATTTGAATCTGTTGGTAGTGGTTAACTTTCTCTTGCATACGTTTCAACGTTCTTTGTGTGTTGTATTATGAATGCAGTGTTGTATGCAGTCTCCCAATCTTGGCTCCATAATTGATGTGTTCCGGAAGATTGCAATCTCACATTTTCACATTTTCACAATCCTAAATAAGGCACCAGTTTAGTTAGGAATCAATTTTAATATGCTGAAATTTCAATGATCAATCTTAAAATAAATTTCCAAATATAAACTGATTTATTTATTTTTATTTAAATTCTCTCTTTTATATATATATATCACCGGTTGTCGTATGACTATTAAAAGATTATAATTAATGTTCGTCTGGTTGGGAATTTGGTAAGCTAGACAGGATACCTGGTGAAACAGTTGCGCAGTAATGCAAGGTTAACTTCCCCAGGCAGCTCACAGCTTTTAACCCGCTTTTATTAACAATCAGCACTGCTTTCATAGCAAAATAAAGCAGCAACCTCACACCCTTCATTGGCCTATGTGCTGGAAGTAAGGACCCGTACAGCCACTGACGATGCCGCTTGGGTGGCAGCGATAGCATGCACCCCATCAGGTACCAAAGGAGCAAGACGCAGAGAAAGCGGAACTATCTTGCTCTGTACCACTGGACTGAATGAGTGTCTAGGTTCCACTGCAAGATAAGAACACAATACCGCTGTTTGATGAAGTAGAAAAGAGTAGAAATTGCTTAAGCATTGGCATAAAATTTAATCGGAAAATCGTAACAAGTTCTGAGTTCATATTAATTATTGAGCATCGCGTTGCGTACTGGCGTTAAAGTAAACAGGAAATGCAGTAATGAACATCTGGTCACAGGAAATTTTGAACATTTGAAATGTTACAGACGTCTTTTATAGGAAAGTTAATGTTCTTTCACGTGGTGTGTGGTTTTTGTTGATGACACGTGTATTTTTCGAGTTGTGAGGGGTGCGAGTGGACGTTTTTGACGTTTTCGCAGCTTTTCATCACGCTCTAGCGCCTATATTCCTCGTTGGAAAATCAAACCTGACTAGCGTATGTTGTAGGAAATTCTGTCTACTTTAATTGTGCATAGAGTCATCATCTCCGAAAAACACGTGATTTTCGAGATTTACGTGGAAAACTGAAAAAAATTGCGGAATCTTTTACGTTTTTGGGGTTTTCCGTTGTGAATCCGACGTCCTGCAAAACAATAAAATGAAATTCGGGTTCAGCATCCCAAAAAGATGTACAGAACCGTTTAGAAAAAACTTCCGCAATATTTTTTGAAAACTTTTTTTTAACACCAATTGACTTAAATATAATTGAAGTTTGATCACTTGTGAGACTTGATGTTAAATACTAATGCACCCTAACCTCCCGATTCCCGTGCTTAGTAGTAGTTTTCATGTTTATTTGTAAATATTAAATGGAAGATCCATTTCAGTTAACAGGTCAAATTTCGGCTCCTCCGCGGCTCTCCCCTTCGGAAGTTCGAGACCTCCCTCAGGCATGTGTGTGTGTGTGTTGTCCTTAGCGTAAGTTAGTTTACGTTAGATTAAGTAGTGCGTAAGCTTAGGGACCAATGACGTCAGCAGTATGGTCTCATAAGACCTTACCACAAATTTCCAATTTGGGCTCCTCCCATTATTACGGCTGTGGTTCACCTACATCACTGTGATAAGATTCGCTTAATCTATGTTCAAAGTGATTGTTTGATTCACGCCTGCAAGTATGATCGAGTCAGATGCTTCCGAGGCAGTTCGGTACAGTATCACGTTCTTTACGTTTCCCTTGTTAGAGGAAGTGTGGAGCAAGCGAGGTGTAGCACCATAACCCTGCTAGGACCATTTCAGCCAATTTCATATACCGACAGCTTTGCGTAACCGCATTAAAAAGTCGTTCGGGAGGATTCTGTGATCGTGATAGCCATCGTCCTTTCCAGTCCAACAACGAGGGTATGTGTTCGACTTCCGTGGACAGCAAGTCTGGTAGTTGGCAATGTCTGACGTCGTTACAGCAGGCAGTAGTTTGTGATACACATAAACAGTTCACACGCATTGCCCATTCAAGACTCCGTGCCACATGTCAGTATTCACTTACGACCACTGGTTCCTTATCTCAGTGTTATCGTCCGCCGCTCGTGGTCTCGCGGTAGCGTTCTCGCTTCCCGAGCACGGGGTCCCGGGTTCGATTCCCGGCGGGGTCAGGGATTTTCACCTGCCTCGAGATGACTGGGTGTTTGTGTTGTCCTCATCATTTCATCATCATCCAGGAAAGTGGCGAAATTGGACTGAGCAAAGATTGGGTAATTGTACGGGCGCTGATAACCACGCAGATGAGCGCCCCACCAACCGAACATCATCATCATCATCATCATCATCATCTCAGTGTTATCAGTTTAGGACTCCCCACATGCTTCGGGACCCCCTCCCCCCCCGTGGCTGTGTCGGGCGCAGCTGCTTGACTCTGGGCAGTGCTGACAGACACACCGCGCGCCTTTGGAGACTGTAGCGCGAGGAGGAAAGTATTGTCCGTGCAGAAGGAGCTCACGCTGTGGCCACGCTATACACGGGGCGTGTGGGGAAGGCGACGCACCCGAGGTTCGCACGCGGCGCCCCGTCGTCCAGCACGGCTGGGGTCCGCGCCTTCGGCTTTGCTGCCGTCCTCCCGTCCATGGCTACAGCCCGCACACACTGGAAGTCATCGACTGTCTCATCTGGATGGACGCTTGCGAAATCTCATCAGTTCGTATCTTACTGCTCCATAACGCCTTTAACCTCATCAATCCTGATGTGTACGAGCGTACACAACAGTAAGGATAGGTGGGCCACCGAGTGGTACGGTAACGCGCCTCCTAAGGGAGCTGCGCAGGAGCATAAATGATTAGCGAACACGTAACACGGTAAACAGAAGACTTACTTAACTTTTAATTCAAACGCACGAAGACTCATTACAAGTAATGCAGCAAGAAACAGAGCCCAGCTATCAATATCACAAGAACGAGGCTATAAGCAGAACTGGTCTGAGAGCAAACTGATAAAGAAGAATGACACAAATGCAATTGAAGGCACAAACGGAGCTCCATCTGTGAGCAGATTCTTAAATTCAAGAAGATAATAATCATACAATTTCAGGCAAGTAATAGTTGGCCGTTGCCAGTAAATAAATCATTACGGTACGTTCAAATAACTTACGGGTTTGCTGCGGGGCGACGTCGTCGAACACCGCCGATATTTCGACAGGAGCACACCGTGCCATTCTCAAGGCACAAATGCAAGGAAGAAAAAATGTGCAAGCAAATTTAATACCTCGGTTCACAGAGGAGAAACAATGAAGACACCACACACACAGAACAAGTGTCAACACAACCAAAGATAACCAACATCAGAAATATCGATACTTACTATTAATCAACAGGTGAGGTAGCACTAATTTTGTCCATCTGTTTTTTGATGAGAGACAGAGCCGGATTCCAAGCAGCATTTATACAAAATCCACCATCTCTCTTAATAAGGTTGCTTGACAGTCTGATTTCAACAGCTTCCTTAATAACACTATCCCAATAGCTGGACGCGCAAGCCAGAATCTCCGTGTTGTTGTATTCCATCGGATGACCGGTTTCAAGGTAATGTTCTGCAATAGCGGATTTGCTCGGCTGTTGTAAGCGTGTGTGACTCTTCTGTTCAATACACCGGTCTTCCACAGTCCTGATTGTCTGACCAATATATGACATGCCACAACTGCAAGGAATACGATAGACCCCAGCCTTACGCAAACCAAGATCACTTTTTACGGACGCCAACAGGGCCGTCCAGCTATTATGAACAGGTGCTCGATAGTGTTGAAAGATGCAGTCATCATCCCCGAATTGCTCTTGAACAGTGGAAAGCAAGAAGGTGCTTAAAACATCAATGTAGGCATGTGCTGTGATAGTGCCACGCAAAACAACAAGGGGTGCAAGGCCCCTCCATGAAAAACACGACCACACCATAACACCACCGCCTCCGAATTTTACTGTTGGCACTACACATGCTGGCAGATGACGTTCACCGGGCATTCGCCATACTAACACCCTCCCATCGGATCGCCACATTGTATACCATGATTCGTCACTCCACACAACGTTTTTCCACTGTTCAGTCGTCCAATGTTTACGCTCCTTACACCAAGCGAGTCGTCGTTTGGCATTTACCGGCGTTATATGTGGCTTATGAGTAGCCGCTCGACCATAAAATCCAAGTTTTCTCACCTTCCGCCTAACTCTCATAGTACTTGCAGTGGATCATGATGCAGTTTGGAATTCCTGTGTGATGGCCTGGATAGATGTCTGCCTATTGCGCATTAAGACCTTCTTCAACTGTGGGCAATGTGCTGTAAGTGTCCCTTCACGTTTCCATTTCACTATCACATCAGAAACAGTGGACCTAGGAATGTTTATTAGTGTGGAAATCTCGCGTACAGACGCGTGACACGACACACAATCACCTGACCACGTTCGAAGTCCTTGAGTTCCGCGGAGCGCTCTATTCTGCTCTCTCACGATGTCTAAAGACTACTGAGGTCGCTGATATGGAGTACCTGCTGTAGGTGGCAACACAATGCACCTAATATGAAAAAAGTATGTTTTGGGTGGTGTCCGGGTACTTTTGATCACATAGTGTAAATAAATTCCACACTTGATGGACAAGTTTCTTGGAATTGTAGCCAGGTTTCCTGCATTTTGAGGCATTCATTGCCTCAAAGAATTCTGGTATTTGGCCGACACTATAAAACCTAACTTCGAAATTGGTTGCACCATAGCTCTTCTTGGAGTCTTATTCACATTTTATACATCATGTGTATCTTCACCGTCACAGGAATTCACTGTACAAGAACGTCCTCTTCTCCTAGCTGCCGGTACGACATCTTAACCTTCTTATTGTTTACTGATCAGTTTCAACAAGCTCAGCAGGAAAATCTTCAGTCAAAAACGACAAATCGTCCCATTTCCTATCAGATAATTCCTCAATGCTGTCATTAAGAAGAACTAATTGCTCACCAATATTTCACACACTGCTTTATTGTGTAGAAATAATGGTTATTTCAGTATTCTGTTATCGATGGCCAAATTGAAATTAACAGATATGCCTTATGATTGTGCTCCACGTACGAGTGCCTTCAGAAAATGGGTTATTTCATAGTAACAAATGAAATTTATACAAATGGGAACAAATTCTCATCCAAAGTAGTTAGCGTACGTTGGATTAAAATCACACTCAGTATAATACGTAGGCTTAACAACTGCTTACATACATTTTCGATTTGTAGAAGCAACCATTTCGTGTGTTCGACCATTTGTAAACCAACACTTGCAAGGTCCTCCGCCTTGGTTTACAACTGAGAACTAGAAGGTCCACACTCACGACCATCTGTCTATAAGCGAAAAAATACGCTTATTTCCAGAGAAAACAAGGAACTAGCTACATGCGTGGACCGAGCGAACGAAAAGGTTGTAGTAACGAAAAGGTGATGTTATACAACACAAGATCGTATGTGACAGCCACCCCACTTCGCCCGTGATCCTGCAGTGTTGCCGTCTAAGGCACCGGTTGCTCAGTCGTCACAATTTTCTGCTACAGAGTGTTAGGTCTCGCTTTGTTCCGTGAATTCGCTCTGCTTCGCTGATAGTACGAGTCTCAGGTGGCACTGAAGATCAACGTTCTCCGCCTAGCACAATTGCTAGGCCCACGTCTTCAGGGGCTGAGTGATTATTAAAAAACAAACTAAATGTGTATGATCTGATCTATGAACAGTTTTCATTCTACTTGATCTACATCTACATCTACATTTATACTCCGCAAGCCATCCAACGGTGTGTGGCGGAGGGCACTTTACGTGCCACTGTCATTACCTCACTTTCCTGTTCCAGTCGCGTATGGTTCGCGGGAAGAACGACTGTCTGAAAGCCTCCGTGCGCGCTCGAATCTCTCTAATTTTACATTCGTGATCTCCTCGGGAGGTATAAGTAGGGGGAAGCAATATATTCGATACCTCATCCAGAAACGCACCCTCTCGAAACCTGGCGAGCAAGCTACACCGCGATGCAGAGCGCCTCTCTTGCAGAGTCTGCCACTTGAGTTTGCTAAACATCTCCGTAACGCTATCACGGTTACCAAATAACCCTGTGACGAAACGCGCCGCTCTTCTTTGGATCTTCTCTATCTCCTCAGTCAACCCGATCTGGTACGGATCCCACAATGATGAGCAATACTCAGGTATAGGTCGAACGAGTGTTTTGTAAGCCACCTCCTTTGTTGATGGACTACATTTTCTAAGGACTCTCCCAATGAATCTCAACCTGGTAACCGCCTTACCAACAATTAAATTTTTATGATCATTCCACTTCAAATCGTTCTGTACGCATACTCCCAGATATTTAACAGAAGTAACTGCTACCAGTGTTTGTTCCGCTATCATGTAATCATACAATAAAGGATCCTTCTTTCTATGTATTAGCAATACATTACATTTGTCTATATTAAGGGTCAGTTGCCACTCCCTGCACCAAGTGCCTATCCGCTGCAGATCTTCCTGCATTTCGCTACAGTTTTCTAATGCTGCAACTTCTCTGCATACTACAGCATCATCCGCGAAAAGCCGCATGGAACTTCCGACACTATCTACTAGGTCATTTATATATATTGTGAAAAGCAATGGTCCCATAACACTCCCCTATGGCACGCCAGAGATTACTTTAACGTCTGTAGACGCCTCTCCATTGATAACAACATGCTGTGTTCTGTTTGCTAAAAACTCTTCAATCCAGCCACACAGCTGGTCTGATATTGCGTTGGCTCTTACTTTGTTTATCAGGCGACAGTGCGGATCCGGAACCGTGGGACTGCTACGGTCGCAGGTTCGAATCCTGCCTCGGGCATGGATGTGTGTGATGTCCTTAGGTTAGTTAGGTTTAAGTAGTTCTAAGTTCTAGGGGACTGATGACCACAGTAGTTAAGTCCCATAGTGCTCAGAGCCATTTGAACCATTTTTTTTTTTTTTTTTTTTTGACAGTGCGGAACTGTATCGAACGCCTTCCGGAAGTCAAGGAAAATAGCATCTACCTGGGAACCTGTATCTGATATTTTCTGGGTCTCATGAACAAATAAAGCGAGTTGGATCTCACACGATCGCTCTTTCCGGAATCCATGTTGATTCCTACAGAGTAGATTCTGGGTTTCCAAAAACGACATGATACTCGAGCAAAAAACATGTTCTAAAATTCTACAACAGATCGACGTCAGAGATATAGGTCTATAGTTTTGCGCATCTGTTCGACAACCTTTCTTGAAGACTGGGACTACCTGTGCTCTTTTGCAATCATTTGGATCCTCTAGAGACTTGCGGTACACGGCTGTTAAAAGGGGGGCAAGTTCTTTCGTGTACTCTGTGTAGAATCGAATTGGTATCCTGTCAGGTCCAGTGGACTTTCCTCTGTTGAGTGATTCCAGTTGCTTTTCTATTCCTTGGACACTTATTTCGATGTCAGCCATTTTTCCGTTTGTGCGAGGATTTAGAGAAGGAACTGCAGTGCGGTCTTCCTCTGTGAAACAGCTTTGGAAAAAGGTGTTTAATATTTCAGCTTTACGCGTGTCATCCTCTGTTTCAATGCCATCATTAACCCGGAGTGCCTGGATATGCTGTTTCGAGCCACTTACTGATTTAACGTACGACCAGAACTTCCTAGGATTTTCTGTCAAGTCGGTACATAGAATTTTACTTTCGAATTCACTGAACGCTTCTCGCATAGCCCTCCTTACGCTAACTTTGACATCGTTTACCTTCTGTTTGTCTGAGAGGTTTTGGCTGCGTTTAAACTTGAAGCTCTCTTTGCTTTCGCAGTAGTTTCCTAACTTTGTTGTTGAACCACGGTGGGTTTTTCCCGTCCCTCACAGTTATACTCGGCACGTACCTGTCTAAAACGCATTTTACGATTGCCTTGAACTTTTTCCATAAACACTCAACATTGTCAGTGTCAGAACAGAAATTTTCGTTTTGATCTGTTAGGTAGTCTGAAATCTGCCTTCTATTACTCTTGCTAAACAGATAAACCTTCCTCCCTTTTTTAATATTCCTATTAACTTCCATATTCAGGGATGCTGCAACGGCCTTATGATCACTGAATCCCTGTTCTGCACTTACAGAGTCGAAAAGTTCGGGTCTGTTTGTCATCAGTAGGTCCAACATGTTATTTCCACGAGTCGGTTCTCTGTTTAATTGGTCGAGGTAATTTTCGGATAGTGCACTCAATATAATGTCACTCGATGCTCTGTCCCTACCACCCGTCCTAAACATCTGAGTGTCCCAGTCTATGTCTGGTAAATTGAAATCTCCACCTAAGACTATAACATGCTGAGAAAATTTATGTGAAATGTATTCCAAATTTTCTCTCAGTTGTTCTGCCACAAATGCTGCTGAGTCGGGAGATCGTTAAAAGGAGCCAATTATTAACCTAGCTGGGTTGCTGAGTGTAACCTCCACCCATAATAATTCACAGGAACTATCCACTTCTACTTCACTTCATATGATGATTCTTGAGTATTGCTCATCAGTATGGGACCCTTACCAGGTTGGATTAATAGAAGAGATAGACATGATCCAGCGAAAAGCAGCGCGATTCGTCATGGGGACATTTAGTCAGCGCGAGAGCGTTACGGAGATGCTGAACAAGCTCCAGTGGCGGACACTTCAAGAAAGGCGTTACGCAATACGGAGAGGTTTATTATCGAAATTACGAGAGAGCACATTCCGGGAAGAGATGGGCAACATATTACTACCGCCCACATATATCTCGCGTAATGATCACAACGAAAAGATCCGAGAAATTAGAGCAAATACGGAGACTTACAAGCAGTCGTTCTTCCCACGCACAATTCGTGAATGGAACAGGGAAGGGGGGATCAGATAGTGGTACAATAAGTACCCTCCGCCACACACCGTAAGGTGGCTCGCGGAGTATAGATGTAGATGTAGATGTAGAAGTTAGAGAGAACTTTAACTTTTCCCAAGCATAAAAGTTGACGGCAACACAAAATAGTAAAATCTTTTCCACTCCATGGGCTAGCTGGTACAGCAACAGTTACAAATTATTTCAAAAAGAAAACTGTCTTCATTGCAAGTAATGATTATTTAGTAACACATTTCACCGTTTTGCGGCATCGTCAGATTATCTACAAAGAAAGTAAAAATAGAAAAACGTGCGTACGCTGTCTGCCACTAATTTTATGACAGGGTTGTTCCCATACATCTAAATTGCACATCAGTATGTTTTGCGTTTACTCACCTTTTCTGCTTTTGTTTGTAAATCTTTTAAACGTTATCGTTTTTATTGTTGTTTTATGTTACGACTGCTCATCATAGCTTAAATGCAATAATTTCTAAATGAATAAAGTTTCCCTTTCTAAACTTTGTGCGGCGTACACTTTTCCTCTAGTCCGATATGTATATCTACGTCTCTGCTTTGAGGAAACTACTGTTTTGTATACAACTACTGTTTTGTATACAGATGATGCGACATTTGTACAGATTTGTAGTCGTGGTCCTATTTCTTCGTTCTAAGTCTGCGGATGCTGGTGTTTTAAGGCTAAAGTTTCGGGTGTGTGCTCTGGTTTCTTTGCGTTCTTTTGTCTCTTTTGCCTGTTACTTACAAAACACCTTTAATGCGTGACAGGCAGCAAAGTAAGTAAGTAAGTTTTAAATGTAATCTAAAACCATATCTGTTGGACAAGTCCTTCTATTGCATTAACGAATTTATATTTAAAAACTGTTTGCCCGTAAAAAAAAAAATCGTTGTTTTTAAGTGTAGTGTCACGGGTAGGACTAAACAACAGCGTTGTGTTCACTAATTTCAGCACTAATTATGTATACATATTTTGTAAACTGACTCGTTGTACATAATTTCGATAACAGAATCGTTAAAATGATCTATGGAATATGTAATTAATTAACTGACTAATAAAATATTCCTACCAGGCACTAGGTTCAGACACTTCAATCGTCGAGTCATTCTAAGATTGCCTAGTTCTACAGTCACAAATATCCTCAGCGTACAGTAGTTGTATGTGTTGACTTAACTGGGAAAACGATACATACGTAATCAGCAGTAAGGGCGGTGAGTCTTGCAAAGTAATATTCTGTAAGACAACTTGAAAAACTTATTCAGTCGTTCTTACTTGGCGTATTTATTCACTGGATACTAGACGTAGGGATTACACTTAGATAAAGGATGAGTGAAGGATTAGATACTTAAGATCGATCTCGTGTATAGAAAGAGGTAATGAGATGATAGTAAAAGGTGGAAGGCACGCTTTTAAATATGAATGGTGCATGGTGAAGGACATGTCGTTCCTTTATTAATCATTCCATTCATGAGATGATTGATTCTTTTGCTGTCGTTGCTCCTGTTACTCAAATTACTGTGCTCGTTTCTAGAGTTTCGACACAAAGACATCACTCGAAACGCCGTAAATGGAGAAAATAAATAACGTATGTTTTCTACTGTTGGCGTCATTCTCCACACTTCTGAACAAGTCCTGAAATCGATGGCTACACTCCGCAAGCCAGGTTCACACTGGTTATTGTCGTTCCAGACGCCACCTGTCAGGAGCTTCAGAGCAAACCAAGGAGAAACCGAGCTGGAGTGTCCTCCACGGCCGCTTACACCCGAGGACAGGTCCAGCTACCTGCAGGGGGTCGGGGTCAGGTTGTCGGTTGTTGGTTGCGCGTCCCATTAGGTGCCGGCAGCTAAGCTCCGGCTGTCCGAGGGGGCTCTGCCGCTCCATTAGCTGGCAGACATGCGTCCCAGACACCGGCCTTGCAGCCCTGCACACGCTGCCTATCCCTTTTCAGGGTGGATTCGCTTTCAGAACTACAGTGTTTTCGTCCTTAGTGAAGCCCCTTCTACCACAGAATTCCATTGCGCAGTTCCGCATCTGCTACTCTTTCTTGTCTTTTGATTTCGTTACGGCTGTTGTTCGTAAAATATGTCGCGTTGACAACTGCGCATTCCCCTGTTCATCAATGTCAAATGCTGTCTCAACAGCAGACTTCTCTCTTGGAACGAACTTCACATACATATTTTCCTATCTTGCTTCCAACATGTTTAGAGAAGGATTACAGGTCGTAAAGATCCGGGATGATTGCATTAGCAGCTGCGACATGAATCATCCGTTATCATCTCAATATCTCTGCACCACAGGCTATGTGCCTTTGTGTGACTGACTGGCACCAACTGGCAGAGACCGGTATTATTATTTTTAATACTGTCAATCGTTCTGCAAGTAAGAAGATCAAACCAATTGCAAAATGACTCAGACACGATATCTGTATGGCGCAAAAAGTGGCAACTGTATCTCAATAAGGAGAATTGTGAGGTCATCCACATGAGTAAAAAGAAAATCCGTTATATTTCGGTTACACGATAGATCACAAAAAAATTAATAGTTGACAATTCGACTAAATATGTAGAAACTACAACTATAAACAACTTAAATTGGGACCATCATACACACAATTCTATGTGGAAGACAAAACACAGACTGCGTTTTATTGGCAGTACACTTAGAACATGCAACACGGCTCCTAATGAGACTGCCAATAGTACACATCTTCGCCGTCTGCTAGAGTCCTGCTGTGCTGTATTGGATCCTTACCAGATAGGTTGACGGCGGACATCGAAAAAGTTCAAAAAAGGGCAGCTAGTTTTGTTTTATTGATAAATAGGAGAGAGAATCTGACGGATATGATAAGCGAGCTGGGATGGAAACCATTGAAACAAAGGGGTTTTTCGTTGCGACGAGATCTTTTCATCACATTTTTATCAGCAACTTTCTCCGCTGAATGTGAAAATATTTTACTGTCACCAACCTATATACGGTGAAATGATCATGATTATAAAATAGTAGAAATCAGAGCTCGTACCGAAAGATTTAAGTTCATTTTTCACATGTACTGTTAGAAGAAATTGTCTGACGGTGCTTCGAAGAGCCCTCCACCAGGCCCTTAAGTATGAATGGCAGAATAGTCATGTAGATGTAGATGAAATAAAATAGGTAAATCACTATGAAAGGGAAGACCACACTCATATTCCCGAAAGGATTATTAGGCTTCCAGCGCTGGAACGATGACCATTAGCATGGCCAAATAAACACTAAAGACCAGCACCGTCATTAAAAAGTACATATTGTTACAGACGGCACATACTGTTAGAAGACATACGGAGCAGATTGAGAGACAAGCAGAAAAATTCAGCATGTTTTACCGAAAAACATTATGCACGAATTTCCCTGATACCATTATTTTCTTACCGTGCTCGATAGCAGCTGTTAACTGAGCTCCGAGACGTTATAGCATACCCGTCCGCCGCTCGTGGTCTCGCGGTAGCGTTCTCGCTTCCCGAGCCCGGGGTCCCGGGTTCGATTCCCGGCGGGGTCAGGGATTTTCACCTGCCTCGAGATGACTGGGTGTTTGTGTTGTCCTCATCATTTCATCATCATCCAAGAAAGTGGCGAAATTGGACTGAGCAAAGGTTGGGAAATTGTACGGGTGCTGATAACCACGCAGTTGAGCGCCCCACAAACCAAACATCATCATCATCATACCCGTCTACGTGGGCGCCATTAACTGCACCACCGTGCACCGTGGTGCTCCACCCGGTCGTAGAAAAGTATCAATTTACAGAATTTAGTCAACAAAGAGAGAAAAATGATGACGTACTGTTCCTCTTCATCAAAACGTCGTGGTTAAAATCAAAACCATCCCGTAATTCCACAAGGAACAAGGCCTGGTCGGATGAAGACACGATGCGCTACTATGACTGTAGCGTAATTCGTGAGAAACGCTATATGTACTAGCACTGGCTAAGTTTTAATGTATCGAGTGTGTCGCATGTAACACTGTTAAAATATTGTGATCTGTGATCCCTACAATGAAGTTCTGTCATTCGACGTACCACCCACAGGTCAGGAAGACAATCTCACAGAACTTTACTACGTCCTTAGCACGAAAGCAGTTTTCAGCATCGATTATTGATTACATGATCTCACATAGTCTTCCTTACTGGTGAGTGCGTAGCACTGAAATGTCTCAGTATGAGCTGTTCGATTGGCGCCATTGAGCTGCCGTGAGCCTTTGTATACCCTATTAGGCAGTACTTCAGTACTTTCGATTCTGGGGGAAGGCTGAGTAGCAGAATGTTTCGTGAGACAACCACGGTGGCTCTTTAATAGGCGTATAGTGCCATTTTTCAATTTATGCTTTACATTTTATACATACACTACTGGCCATTAAAATTGCTACACCACGAAGATGACGCGCTACAGAGGTGAAATTTAACTGACAGGAAGAAGATGCAGTGATATGCAAATGATTAGCTTTTCAGAGCATTCAAATAAGGTTGGCGCCGGTGGTGACACCTACAACGTACTCACATGAGGAAAGTTTCCAACCGATTTCTCATACACAAACAGCAGTTGACAGGCGTTGCCTGGTGAAACGTTCTTGTAATGCCTCGTGTAAGGAGGAGAAATGCGTACCATCACGTTTCCGACTTTGATAAAGGTCGGATTGTAGCCTATCGCGATTGCGGTTTATCGTATCGCGACATTGCTGCTGGCGTTGGTCGAGATCCAATGACTGTTAGCAGAATATGGAATCGGTGGGTTCAGGAGGGTAATACGGAACGCCGTGCTGGATCCCAACGGCCTCGTATCACTAACAGTCGAGATGACAAGCATCTTATCCGCACGGCTGTAACGGATCGTGCAGCCACGTCTCGATCCCTGAGTCAACAGATGGGGACGTTAGCAAGACAACAACCATCTGCACCAACAGTTCGACGACGTTTGCAGCAGCAGGGACTATCAGCTCGGAGACCACGGCTGCGGTTACCCCAAACGCAGCATCAGAAACAGGAGCGCCTGCGATGGTGTACTAAACGACGAACCTGGGTGCACGAATGGCAAAACGTCATTTTGTCGGATGAATCCTGGTTCTGTTTACAGCATCATGATGGTCGCATCCGTGTTTGGCAACATCGCGGTGAACACGCATTGGAAGCGCGTATTCGTCATCGCCATACTGGCGTATCACCCGGCGTGATGGTATGGGGTGCCATTGCTTAAACATGTTGGTCACCTCTTGTTCCCATTGACGGCACTTTGAACAGTGGACATTACATTTCAGATGTGTTACGACCCGTGGCTCTACCCTTCATTCCATCCCTGCGAAACCCTACATTTCAGCAGGATAATGCACGACAGCATGTTGCAGGTCCTGTACGGGTCTTTCTGGATACAGAAAATGTTCGACTGCTGGCCTGGCCAGCACATTCTCCACATCTCTCACCAATTGAAAACGCCTGGTCAATGGCGGGCGAGCAACTGGCTCGTCACAATACGCCAGTCACTACTCTTGATGAACTGTGGTATCGTGTTGAAGCTGCATGGGCAACATGCCATCCAAGCTCTGTTTGACTCAATGCCCAGGCGTATCAAGGCCGTTATCACGGCCAGAGGTGGTTGTTCTGGGTACTGATTTCTCAGTATCTATGCACCCAAATTGCGTGAAAATGTGAAAATGTAAGCACATGTTAGTTCTAGTATAATATATTTTTCCAATGAAAACCGTTTATCATCTGTGTTTCTTCTTGGTGTATGAATTTTAATGGCCAGTAGTGTATATACGTATACTAAATGTATACAGTGTGAACATTAATAAAACCGACAAACTACAGGGACAGAATCGTGACTGGAAATGGAGGAGAGCAGGTCCTATGAACATATGCTCGGAAATGGACGGTGTATGTGTGAAACAACAGATCTTACCGGAACGCAGTACAGAACTGCACCGCATTCACGTCACAACAAAGTGGCGTCCATGGGACTGCAGATGATGGGGATAGTAACGGCTGTCATGCCGGCTACACATAATCGTACTTCGGCTTACAATATGTTGCCGGGCCACTTTCTTGGAGCTTGTACTAATTTTCATCTCGATATCTTGTAGAACCCGGTCCTCTAAACCTGGTGTATGCAAGGTCCGCCGCCTTCCAGTACGTTCGTCTGTTTAGAAGGACCCGTGGCCACACAGGCGCCCAAGACGGACTTGAAATGTTGTGTGATGTGGTTGGCGTCTGTGAGGCACTTGTTTTGGTACAGCCGTGCTGTCTCTCGACCGTTTCCATCTGCTTGGCCTACACGAACATCATTTTGGTTTGTTCTCGACATGAGTATTGGACCAGTATGTTGCTTTCAGTACGCTACGTTAAGGGGCTCCGGAAAGGCTCAAAATCATGAAAAGTTCAATTTTTACTTTTTTGCGTTTTCTGAATCTGCAGACTATTACCTTTTAATAGATATATAATTTATTCAATTCCGAAGACTACAACTATTTTTAAATTTTTTTTGAAATGTGTTCTACATGGGCGTGACCCACTGTGGCGCTGTTAAACTGCTGTCAAATGGTGTTATTATTAACGTCCGTGTTCATCAGGTACATTTTAGTGATGTGAGATAAAGTGTGTTTGTGGCTAATCTGTGATGGTTCAATATATATCGCTGGTGTGATTGTCGATTGTTTCATGTTTATTTACTCTGTCGTTATCTCGAAAATATTCGTAATTAATTCTGTTTCTTGAGTCTCTGTTTTGTTGAAGTATAATAATGAGTAAAAGTAAAGTTGTTAGAAATCCTCTGAAGGCTTTTAAGAAAAGGAGAAATGTTGGAAAGCCAAAGTTATGTGTTATTACTGTAAATAATAACATTCTAACATGGTACGAGCGATGCTTGCTTTAGACAAGGAACGCCTCCGGGCTGCAGACAGGTCTGTAAAGAGTCTAGAAATACAAGCAAGAGTAAACAGGAGGAGGAACAAGAGGAAGCTGGAGGAGGAGTTTGCAGAGGATGAAGATAATCCATCCTATGGACCTGGAATGCACTAAAAAGTTAATCCAATCTTTGTCGCTCGATTCCCAAAACTTTTATTTTCTCATACTAATTACATGTTTTCTAAGGATCTTCCAAACATATTTGTTTCAAACTTTCAGTAAATGTTACACAGTACCTTCTGCATAATTTAACACAGCCTTTTTCCAAAAAACTGTATATTTTTGAATATATAAATAAAAAATTGCAAAAAAATGTTGCGAATTTTCTTTACAATTGAAAAAAAAATCATCTTTAATAACTGAACTAAAATTTTGTAAAATCCCTGTGTTAAGTTGTAGCCCATATTCCAATAAATAATCTGTAAAAAGTTCAACTTCCTACCTCAAATACTTTGTGAGGAAAGATGTAATTTATAAGCGTTATTTTAACATTGCAAGTATAGGGTGTTCCGGAGCCCCTCAGTCACACAGAGTGCAGCACACAAGGAAAACACAGCATGGGGTCAGAGAAACTGTAATCCGTCAGTGCCAATCACCGTGGCAAGGGTGCATTTCCGCACACATGTTCATACAACCTTTTCTCCTCCATTTCCAGGCAGAAATACGTCTCTGCAGTTTGTCGGTTTTATTAATGTCCACCCTGTATATGGTCCGGTGTTCCCTTTTCCCATTTGTTTTTGTATATTACGTTGTTTTCACGTTGTATTTCTGTGTTTCCATTTTCCATTTCTTGTCTGGTTTGCTAGAGACACTGTGTGAATGTCTGTGTGTGGTACTTCCATCTTCTTTGGTTCTTGGACAGGCATTGTTAGAATGTTGTTTGTGTAAAGACAAAGTAGCTTCTGCTGGGTCAAAGAGACATTAGGGAGACTGGTCAGCAGCTTTTGTACAGGTTGCTACAGGTACCCTGAACGTACTTCCTTGCCCATTTCCATGATTATCTGGGGACCTCTTTCCGGTAGCGCGGAATAGCTCTGTTCGCTGGGTCGTCGAAAAATGAGTTTGTCTGCTCTGGTCATCCATTATTAGGTAAATTTAGGTAGTTGTAATGCGAAGGTATCTGACTGAGGAGGAGATTGTAATACATTTCTCTGAAGAATAGAAGTGAAAATTCATACCGGAGTGTCTATTTCATTTAGAGACTGTGACTATGATTATTAATATTTCAGTTATTTAATGCGATTCCTTTTTCTTCCGCTGCTTGGTGATAGAAGAGTGCTTTGTCCAACCTATGTCTTTTTTCATTTAATGTGAGTCCTTTTATGTGCATGTCTGTGTGTATGGACGGGACTGCGTGGGTCAGTGGGAGTGGTTAGGTGTGTTTGTCGTGTCAGAATTCTTTTTTCATATTTCCATTTTAAAATCATTTCCTAAGTTCGGTGTTTCTTTGTCTTGCCTAACCGAACTAGGCCAAGTGCCTTTCCATAACGTGGAGAGCCTTCAGCTTAACGTTATTATTCACTCAAGCTTGCTGTTTAACTTGAATTTCGAATCAGATGAGTATGTGCTTTCGTTTCATATATGCCGAATCTCTGGAACAGTTCTGAAGCGAATGCCACGAAGTGGTTCCTTCATCTTCAGAATCAAATCAAAGTCACAAGGACTTAAGTCCGTGGAGTGCGGTGGATGTTACAGCGCTGTATGAGCCCGCGCATTCTCGTGCAAAATGATGGGTGGGTTGCGCAGAAAGTGTCGCCGCTTCTTTCGTAAAGCTGGTCGCAGTTGATATTCCAAAAACGAACAGTAATACTGTGCACCTGATTCCGAAGACGAAGGAACCACTTCGTCGCATTCGCTTCAGAACTGTTCCAGGGATTCGACAGGCAATAGACCGCTCCATTCGCACCATCAACAGAACGGGCTCTGCCAACGGTGTACTACGCCTTCCACATACCTGGCAGCGGGTTCAGCACACCGCTGGTGACTACTCTGAAGGACAGTAACAGGTGCAAATATGTAGCTTTTTTGTATCTGCTGTGAATAAATAGTTGCCACCATTTAAGTTCCAACCCTCGTAGGTACTGAAATACACTCCTGGAAATTGAAATAAGAACACCGTGAATTCATTGTCCCAGGAAGGGGAAACTTTATTGACACATTCCTGGGGTCAGATACATCACATGATCACACTGACAGAACCACAGGCACATAGACACAGGCAACAGAGCATGCACAATGTCGGCACTAGTACAGTGTATATCCACCTTTCGCAGCAATGCAGGCTGCTATTCTCCCATGGAGACGATCGTAGAGATGCTGGATGTAGTCCTGTGGAACGGCTTGCCATGCCATTTCCACCTGGCGCCTCAGTTGGACCAGCGTTCGTGCTGGACGTGCAGACCGCGTGAGACGACGCTTCATCCAGTCCCAAACATGCTCAATGGGGGACAGATCCGGAGATCTTGCTGGCCAGGGTAGTTGACTTACACCTTCTAGAGCACGTTGGGTGGCACGGGATACATGCGGATGTGCATTGTCCTGTTGGAACAACAAGTTCCCTTGCCGGTCTAGGAATGGTAGAACGATGGGTTCGATGACGGTTTGGATGTACCGTGCACTATTCAGTGTCCCCTCGACGATCACCAGTGGTGTACGGCCAGTGTAGGAGATCGCTCCCCACACCATGATGCCGGGTGTTGGCCCTGTGTGCCTCGGTCGTATGCAGTCCTGATTGTGGCGCTCACCTGCACGGCGCCAAACACGCATACGACCATCATTGGCACCAAGGCAGAAGCGACTCTCATCGCTGAAGACGACACGTCTCCATTCGTCCCTCCATTCACGCCTGTCGCGACACCACTGGAGGCGGGCTGCACGATGTTGGGGCGTGAGCGGAAGACGGCCTAACGGTGTGCGGGACCGTAGCCCAGCTTCATGGAGACGGTTGCGAATGGTCCTCGCCGATACCCCAGGAGCAACAGTGTCCCTAATTTGCTGGGAAGTGGCGGTGCGGTCCCCTACGGCACTGCGTAGGATCCTACGGTCTTGGCGTGCATCCGTGCGTCGCTGCGGTCCGGTCCCAGGTCGACGGGCACGTGCACCTTCCGCCGACCACTGGCGACAACATCGATGTACTGTGGAGACCTCACGCCCCACGTGTTGAGCTATTCGGTGGTACGTCCACCCGGCCTCCCGCATGCCCACTATACGGCCTCGCTCAAAGTCCGTCAACTGCACATACGGTGTGCTGTCGCGGCATGCTACCAGTGTTAAAGACTGCGATGGAGCTCCGTATGCCACGGCAAACTGGCTGACACTGACGGCGGCGGTGCACAAATGCTGCGCAGCTAGCGCCATTCGACGGCCAACACCGCGGTTCCTGGTGTGTCCGCTGTGCCGTGCGTGTGATCATTGCTTGTACAGCCCTCTCGCAGTGTCCGGAGCAAGTATGGTGGGTCTGACACACCGGTGTCAATGTGTCCTTTTTTCCATTTCCAGGAGTGTAGTTAGCGTGTTATACGTACAAACAGTATCAAGCATTCCTATAGTGATCATCATTAGTAGTAGTAGTAGTAGAAGTTAATTGTGATTTTAATCGGGATTAAATGTTCTTAAATTGTGTTCTTAACTTTACTTGTGCAACCTAACTAAATTTTAGTCTGGCTTTCTCAGAGCGATCTGATTTGATTAATTGGTTTCTTGCGCTTTATTTGATGTTAATATGAGAGTTTTATTTTACATATAATTTTACACCAGTCAGAGCGATAACATCCTACTGATTCAGGGCAGGCATAAGTACTTTATTACTAATCAGCTCATAAAATGAATTGACTGAGACTTACTCTAAGCAAGGGAGCACTAGGCTCGCTTTCAGCCTGACCATTCGGACTTGATGTGTAGTTGGAGTGCTAGTAGGTATCATTTTTCAACATAGTTAAATCAATACGTCGTCGTGAATCTCGAGATTGAATGTACCAGGGTCCTAATCATCATCATTTCATCCCCCTCGACGGGCAAGTCGCCGAAGTGGCGTCAAATCGAAAGACTTGCACCAGGCGAACGGTCTATCCGACGGGAGGCCCTCGTCACACGACATTTCATTTCATTTCTTAGAGATCTGTTCTAATCATAGAGCTGAGTGTAAGTATGTTTCCTATTTTTTTTCGGATTCCGTTGAGTCTTGTAGGTTTGTATTGTAATACTGACATATAAACTTTAAATGCGAACATTTTTAGGTTAGGCTTTACCGTGACTGTTACTGACATTAAATGAAACAACAAGTTTACTGTTACCAGTCACCGTTTTATTTATTTCTGCGACGCGTTTCGAAGGTTTAAACCTCCATCATCCGGTAGATTTACATTAGTTAGTATTGCATTTGTGTGTGTGTTGTGTTACGATTTTTGGAGGAACTTGTGGCACTGCCTAGTGGAGAAACAAGACACTATTTCAGAATATGGTTTAGGATTACTCTTGACAAAGAATTAAACTGATATCTAATGGTAAACCTTAAATAAGTAAACTAGAGTACCTCCAGTGGTCACAGGTTCCTTTTGCTGTCGTAACACATCACATGTATATTGCCCCATTTGTAAACAAATATGGCGTCTGGAATCAGCACTTTGCACTTTGCGATTATATCTTCTCTTCTGCTATACGAACCTTGCACCCAGTTGATTCCAGACGTCATATTTGTTTATAAATGGGGCAGAGTACATGTGATGTGTTACGCGAGCAAAAGGAACCTGTGACCACTGGAGGTACTCTAGTTTACTTATTTAAGGTTTACCATTAGATATCAGTTTAACTTTTTGTCAAGAGTAATCCTAAACCATATTCTGAAATAGTGTCTTGTTTCTCCACTAGGCAGTGCCACAAGTTCCTCCAAAAATCGTAACACAACACACACACAAATGCAATTCTAACTAATGTAAATCCACCCGATGATGGAGGTTTAAACCTTCGAAACGCGTCGTGGAAATAAATAAAACGGTGACTGGTAACAGTAAACTTGTTGTTTCATTTAATACTGACATATTACTTATGTATTGACAGGACGTATCTAATTGTGACGAAGATGACAGTTCACAGATACTCGCTTCTTAGAATTTCAATAATTTAAATTGTCACGGAAGGAAGTAAACAGAAAACTGAATTGAAAAAGAATACCTGAAGATTAAGGAAAAAGAGGAAAAGAAACGGAAAGCTACAGAAAGAAAGACAACGAGGGACGTCTCACGAAGGAAATGACTATAAGAATGACTGAACGAAAACACATGGAGCTGCATTGACAGATGTTTATAATGTAGTGTAAACAAGATATAACACATAAACTCATTTTACCTGAAGAGAAGTATCACACGGAAAATAGTGTGTTGCGAACACGAACAGTTACATATATTTTCGTATTACGTTTGAAAAAACTGCTGCTGGTTCATTTCAAACAGCCACCGTAAATGGATAGTTAGAGTGGAACGACAAACTTGTAAGTTAATACTGTCATAAGTAATTTAAAATCAGTCTCGGAAAAGAGAACGCTAATGCTGTTGCACAGTGGTTAAGGTACTGAGCTGGCGTTAGAGAAGAAAGAGGTTGAAATCTCCGACGGGACAACCAGATTTAGAATTCCCATGAATTTCTTGAAACACTTCAGACCCTTGCTGAGACAGTTCTCTTCTATCCCACACTTGCTCATCTCTAATAACCTCGACGTCAAAGGGCCATTAACCATTGAAAAATATTCTAAAAAGATGTAAGAAAGAGTACTCCTCTGGGTTTCTCATTCCTGCTTACATCCCAGGATGATGAGATAAAACGAGAAAATGAAGACGTTCTTGCAAAATTAAGGGCAATAGACAAAAGCATGAGATGTGCTACTTCCGAACGAGGCGTGGCTTCATGGTTTAGACATTGAACACCAATAAAAGTAAATAAGGAGTAGTACTGTGTGCAGTGCAGTTTGGAGCTTCGTAGTATAGCAAAGTACTGGATAGTAAAAGCAATACTATGCTGTCCTCCCTTACAAATTCGGAGAAACTGGAAAGCTATTTTGGAAACGCCACACTAACGCTCACGAGTGTTTCAATAAGACACATCTCGCTTTCAGATTTTTTCAACGTCCTCTATTGGTGGTGAGTGCTGCGAGATACCATAGCATGCACTAGTGGCGTTAGGACCCATTACTAACGTGTGACCACTCAACATCTACATGCGTCACAATTATTAGAGCTAAGTCAGAGCCTCGCACTTTTCTCCTGACGAAATCTCATCTTTACTCATTAGGGCTGTCAGCAAATGACCTCATTCAATATACCAGTACCACCATCAGAAAGTTTCTTTCAAATTTTCATCTTCCAAAGTAATGCGCTCCGTTTTGAAACTTCTTGGCAGGTCAAAATTGTATGCTGAATGAGAATTCGAACCTGGAACGTTTCCTTTTGCGGGCTGTCTGTTACTGACGGGACTGTATTTTCAAGAGCCATCCTCGCAGCTTCACCTCTGTCACTCCCTTTCTCTTGAATTAAAACTGTGAAGACGGTTATCTAGATAGCTCAGTTGGTAAGACCGTTACCCCCAAAAGGCAAGATGCCCGGTTCCAGTCTCTGAGTGGCATACTGTTTTGATACCGCTATGTCAGGAAGGTTCATCTACTGTCATGTCCACGTGAAGTATCCATTAAGCCAGTCAGACACATTATGGGAACGACACTTGTTGAAAGAAGCCCCGAAACGCAAGCAACGGGAGACGCTCGATACAGTTCTGCACTTCCACCTAATGAACAAAATACGAGGATGCAGATGATGCCGTTGTATACAAAGAAGTCGCAAGGCTATAAAACTGTAGCTAAATGCAGGAAGACCTGTAGAGAATAGATGCTTGGTACAGGAAGTGGCAGTTGACTCTCAACGTAAACAAGCTTAACTTATTGCGCATAAATCAACAGAAAAACCTAGTATTGTATGATTACATTGTTGCAGAACAATCAGTGGAAGAAATCACATTCATTATATGTCTGGAACTATGGATTCGGAATGATTTCAAGTGGAACGATCAGATAAAACAAATCGCAAGTAACGCAGATGCCAGAAAGTAATTAATTTGGAGGAGTCCCCAGAAAGTGTAGTCTAACCACAAAGAAGGTAAGTTACAAGACCCTCGTTCGATGAATACTTGAATGGGATCCGTACAAGATAGTAATGGTAAAAGAAATAGGCAATATACACTCCTGGAAATGGAAAAAAGAACACATTGACACCGGTGTGTCAGACCCACCATACTTGCTCCGGACACTGCGAGAGGGCTGTACAAGCAATGATCACACGCACGGCACAGCGGACACACCAGGAACCGCGGTGTTGGCCGTCGAATGGCGCTAGCTGCGCAGCATTTGTGCACCGCCGCCGTCAGTGTCAGCCAGTTTGCCGTGGCATACGGAGCTCCATCGCAGTCTTTAACACTGGTAGCATGCCGCGACAGCACACCGTATGTGCAGTTGACGGACTTTGAGCGAGGGCGTATAGTGGGCATGCGGGAGGCCGGGTGGACGTACCACCGAATTGCTCAACACGTGGGGCGTGAGGTCTCCACAGTACATCGATGTTGTCGCCAGTGGTCGGCGGAAGGTGCACGTGCCCGTCGACCTGCGACCGGACCGCAGCGACGCACGGATGCACGCCAAGACCGTAGGATCCTACGCAGTGCCGTAGGGGACCGCACCGCCACTTCCCAGCAAATCAGGGACACTGTTGCTCCTGGGGTATCGGCGAGGACCATTTGCAACCGTCTCCATGAAGCTGGGCTACGGTCCCGCACACCGTTAGGCCGTCTTCCGCTCACGCCCCAACATCGTGCAGCCCGCCTCCAGTGGTGTCGCGACAGGCGTGAATGGAGGGACGAATGGAGACGTGTCGTCTTTAGCGATGAGAGTCGCTTCTGCCTTGGTGCCAATGATGGTCGTATGCGTGTTTGGCGCCGTGCAGGTGAGCGCCACAATCAGGACTGCATACGACCGAGGCACACAGGGCCAACACCCGGCATCATGGTGTGGGGAGCGATCTCCTACACTGGTCGTACACCACTGGTGATCGTCGAGGGGACACTGAATAGTGCACGGTACATCCAAACCGTCATCGAACCCATCGTTCTACCATTCCTAGACCGGCAAGGGAACTTGCTGTTCCAACAGGACAATGCACGTCCGCATGTATCCCGTGCCACCCAACGTGCTCTAGAAGGTGTAAGTCAACTACCCTGGCCAGCAAGATCTCCGGATCTGTCCCCCATAGAGCATGTTTGGGACTGGATGAAGCGTCGTCTCACGCGGTCTGCACGTCCAGCACGAACGCTGGTCCAACTGAGGCGCCAGGTGGAAATGGCATGGCAAGCCGTTCCACAGGACTACATCCAGCATCTCTACGATCGTCTCCATGGGAGAATAGCAGCCTGCATTGCTGCGAAAGGTGGATATACACAGCACTAGTGCCGACATTGTGCATGCTCTGTTGCCTGTGTCTATGTGCCTGTGGTTCTGTCAGTGTGATCATGTGATGTATCTGACCCCAGGAATGTGTCAATAAAGTTTCCCCTTCCTGGGACAATGAATTCACGGTGTTCTTATTTCAATTTCCAGGAGTGTACAAACAGAGCATCGTTTCACTACGAGCTCATTTAGTAAGCGTCAAAGCAACACGGAGATGCTCAGCCAACTCTAGCAGCAGGTGCTGCAAGAGATGCACTTTACGTCAAGCTGTGATATACTGTTAAAATTCTGAGTACGTACGTTCCTAGAAGAGCGAACTGATGTACTGTTCTCTCCTGTGCATATCTCGCGATAAGATCGTGAATTTGATTCGGATCGCCTAAAGCCGTACCAATTGTTCTGCCCGCGGACTATTCGCGACAGGAACACGAAATTGGGAAAGTGGTAGTGGACACAAAGAACCACCAGCACGTACCATAACGTGACTTATGGAGTATAGATATAGACGTTTATAATGTGCGCCAAACTGTTCCCGTGTCGTTCAGCAGTAGACTATGCTCTATAGGTTCCACGTGAAATTACGTAACATTTCCATAGGTAAAGACCACCAACAGCCTGAACCATCATCTGCGGAAAGAAAATTTCGTCATCTCATGTGCTTCATAACGTATTTACATCAGTGTCGTAGGGGTCTACGAACTGCTGCCGATACTTATTACCCCAAAAGGATTTTTCTACATTCCGCGCATCCGTTGATTGTGCTCCTGTGTCTTTAGGATGCCTTTTATCGCCGAAACGCCGGGATATACCAGTCTTTTTCATCTCCAGTTTAACCTCCTTGTTGAAACCGCTCTGAAACAACCTATTTCCGGTTTTTTTATTGCTGTTATTTCTAGTAATAAATGTAGACTTCCAACAAAGATTTAAAAATCCAGATGAATGTGATAGAGCAGGAGATCTTAATCGATATGGAGTTGAGGCTGTGGCAGAAATTGGTCTCAGTGTCTCCAGCAAAGATGGCGAAAGTGAAGGAGATTGGCGCTGTGACGGAGTGACAGGGATTCGCTGCATCGTCACTCTTTGTATGATATTCATTTTTCACGCTAAAGCAATCACAAAATTAAGGGTTCAATTATTATCCCAAGTTCTTAGCATGTCAATAATATTATAGGTCTATCAATTAAATTTCTCTTCTCGTCCAAGGAACAGTCTGGATGTTTTCTCCTCACGTTTTATCGTAACTTTGTTGTGGCTCCACCGCTCTTTAACCTTAGAGAGCAAATGGAACACTATAGTTCTATGCTACCGCACATCGTAAAATACTTCCAAACCAGGGAGGTGCCATTCTGCAGTACAACTGGTGTCCGAGGATGACTGCGAAAAACTACCGTACGGACCAGGTGAGACCAAATCTTTCACACTCCACCTCCACACGCCATATGGCAACAGGTACAGTATTCTCTCAGCAAAGCTGTACCCACTCTTATGTCATGTGTTTGTTGCTAGTTTCCAACTGTCGGCGTTGTAATTAAAATAGCACTGATCACTTTTCCTACTTTCTGTACTAACCTATTATTTCAAACCAATGGAAAATTTGAAAATAAACATTGTTCGCTTTTTAAAATAAGTTTTCTTTAAAAACAAAAAATTCTGGAACTGCTGCTATAGAAAATCGAAGTGCCGTTTTTTTATGAAGTTGTTAACAAAAATGAAAAGAACCTCTTCTAACCGAGACGGAACAAATACCGAAAAACACTGGTTATGCAGAATTTAAATATCGGTTATCGGTTTTAACCGGACGGTTTTTCTCATCGCTACTGTGTCTGTGTTGGTCTTTGCCCACTCTGTGGTTACCACATGTGTTAGTACGTACGCTGCCGTGGAGCTGTATTGTAGTCGTAGATGGTTTGGCACCTAACACATCCGCGGTAGACGAGTACTGTCGTGCTTCCGGTGCTAAAATCAACGCCGGTAAATGCACCTTTGTCAACATTCGAGGATTCGACGCAGTTATTATACCTTGGGCGAAGCGTGTCGAAAACCACACCACTCTGGGGTGGATTATCGACAAATGCCTGCTAAAAATGAATACAAAAAATTGGAAGCAGGTCACCAATAAAATGCAAGGTGCCATCTATGAAAACAATTGGCGGTCCGTTAACATTCTCCAACGCATACGACTCCTCAGCAGTTATATATTCAGTAAAGCGTACTATATGGCCCAACTATTTCCCGTCCCCAAGATGCAGGCCAAACACGTGATGAAACTCTCTAATAGATTTATCTGGCAAGGGCATCTGTTCAAAGTGAAATACACCACGCTGACGTCTTCCAGACAGGCCGGCGGACTAAACATGCCTGACATTAACCGAAAGTGTACTGCGTTATATATTAAACGAATCACCCATTTGTTGGACAAGGAACCTCTCAGCGTAACCAGTTGGCTCTTCCGAACCTTACAACCCACCGATACGCATCCACCCATTGATGTAGGTAAAATACATTACAATCTACGACATGTCAAGCAGTTTTTTCTTGAAGTAAGCTATATTGATGGACATTATTTCACGCAGGATTTACCGACGACGCACCTGTTATTAAAAAGATGGACATCTCCAATAGTCCGAAATCCTATTGAACTTAAATACACGAGTGTTCATTGGAAGGCAGTTTGGGACAACATAAGTTTAACCGTCCACACTGCTGAAGTGGCGTCCACATGGTATAAAGTGGTAAACGATGTTATACCCACAAATGAAAGGTTGCATAGAATCGGTTTTAGTGACAGTGATAAATGCGTCCGCTGTGGCCTGGTCGACACCTTACGCCATCGCTTCACTTGTGGCGGTCATCTCATTAACTGGAAATGGGTGCAGCAGAGGCTGGGCCTGATTACCCGCAGCAGCCCAGCCAGCCACTGCACCGACATCCTGCTCTGGCCGGACGCGAAACATTTTCCCGCTACCAAGAACAACACCGTGATGTGGATATTAGGACAGTTTGTGACATATATCATCATCCACAATAGTGAAGATAATCTCATTAGTTTCGAGGCTTACATGAGAACGGCACGCTGGAAGATGAAACGTTACCCAAATTTCAGGAAGGTGTTTGCTAACATGTTAGACATAATTTTTGAAAAACAAGGCGTAGGGTAATTCTCGATGCCGGTAATGGCACAAATCACATGCAAGACTATGTAGCGAACAAAATACACCACGAGTAAGGGGTTATACCAGTTCCTAGGACTACTCCCGACTTCTCAATGGTGTTATTAACTTCATTATGACGTTTTCACTAATTTATGTACCTGTGCATTCTTGTTATCCGTTTGTGTGCTCCAAATGACTTTGAGTTTGGACGGTTATGAATCAAATGACAGAACTGTCATTCCAATTAAGACAATCAATTATATATATGTTTGCGTTTCGGATCTATGTCTCTCTCTGGACTGAAGAGGCTACTATTTATGTTCTATTTTGTAAGCTTACAAATGGCACTATATTGAAATGTGTTCTTCAGTCTATTGAAGGATACAATTCGTGTTGAATCAGTTCCAGCACTTCAATATTTTGTTTTTGTGCTTATGTACATATATGGTTGTTTTAATAAAGAAAAAAAAAGGTTTAAAAAAAAACACGTTATCGCCGGACGTTGAAACAACGCGCAATTAGTTGAACCCTTTGCCGTCCATAAAATTATAGCAGTTCTATGTACGACACGACGGTCCTTGTCATTCATAAATTGTTGCCAATGATGGACGATCGCGTTGCTCAAAAACTGTTACTTTCCACAGAGTCTCGTGTAACGCCGAGTGCACAGACGACTGAAGGATGTAATACCCACTGCTGCTAGTTGCAAATTGCAGAAAATCGAGCAATAAAAGTCGGTGGTGACAAGGATCTAGAAGTCGGCACATGAAAATGAAACAAGACAAAAACGTAATTTTTTAGTCATTAGACAGGTATTTCCTTATAATATATTATGAACAAAGTTCGTACATTGGTACAACAACACTTCGAGGCAAAATGCAGTTTTTTATTACAGTTTCCAGCTTGAGAAACTTTCGTCATAAGTCAAATATCATTAAAATACATTGACCCTTCATTGCGCCACACTTCGTATTTGCGAAGCTTCTTGGTAAATGATAACGGTGTTTTCTGTATGTATTAGGTTAGGCGAATGTGAATGTTGCTTGTCTATTAAATACTGAGAGAAGCGGTAGACTTAAGCTCGAACTTCAATTGCCATGGCTCCACAGAGCACAGTTAGCAGGATTCGTGCCTATTTCCAGTTCTGTAGAAACACAACAGATAAGAGAAACTATAAGAGTTGTAAGATCCATGCTGTTTACCGTCTGAATTTGTAACGTAGAAAAGAAAATCGTTGTTATCCTCATCTTTGTACTTCGGTAGTAAAAACATACACTGCAATATTTTCAAAAAACATAAAATGAAATTGGGTTTTTAGCAACCTTCATAACGTCTTTGACTCATAATATTGTCTACAAAAAATCCTTAATATAATAAAAATGCGCATTAAAGGACTAAATACGAAGAACCATGCGTTGTTGTTGTTGTGGTCTTCAGTCCAAAGACTGGTTTGGTGCAGCTCTCTACACTACTCTATCCTGAGCTAACTACTTAATCTCCGAGTAACTGCTGCAACCTACATCCCTCTGAATCTGCTTACTCTATTTATCTCTTGGTTTCCCTCTACGATTTTTACCTTCTGCGCCTCCCTCCAGTACTAAATTGGTGATCCCTTGATGTTTCAGAATGTGTCCTACCAACAGGTCCCTAGTTTTAGTCATGTTGTACCACAAATTTCTCTTCTCCATAATTGTATTCAGAACTCCCTCATTAGTTACATGATCTACCCATCTAATCTTCAGCATTCTACTGTAGCACCACATTTCCAAAGCTTCTGTTCTCTTCTTGTCAAACAATTTATCATCCATGTTCCACTTCCACACTCCATACAAATACTTTCATAAAGGGCTTCCTAACACTTAAATCTATACCCGATGTTTCCAAACTTCTCTTCTTCAGAAGCGCTTTCTTTGCCATTGCCAGTCCGCATTTTATATCCTCCCTACTTCGACCATCATCAGTTATTGTGCTTCCCAAATAGCAAAACACATTTACTATTTTACGTGTCTCATTTCCTAATCTTATTCCCTCGGGTCCGCAATCATGGTCTAGTGGCTAGCGTTGCTGCCTCTGAATCACAGGGTCCAGGCTTCGATCGGGGATTTTCTTCACGCCTGGGTGTTTATGATGTCCGCATCATTTCATCACAATTCGTGAAAGTGACGAGTATTGACTGTGTAAATACTGGGAATTTGTACGGGCGCGCCTAACTGTTGAGAGTCTCACAAACCAAATATCTTCATCATCATCACATAATTCCTTCGGCATCACCTGATTTAATTGGGCTACATTCGATCATCCTCGTTTTGCTTTCGTTGATGTTCATCTTCCATCCTCCTTTCCAGATACTGTCCATTCCGTTCAAATGCTCTTCCAAGTCCTTTGCTGTCTCTGACAGAATTATGATGTTTTTGGCAAAACTCATAGTTTTTATTTCTCCTCCCTGGACTTTAAGTCGTTCTCCAAATTTTTCTCTTGTTTCCTTTACTGCTTGCTGAATATACAGATTGAATAACATCGGGGATAGGCTACAACATTGTCACACTTCCTTTTAAACTACTGCTTCCCTTTCGTGCTCCTCGACTCTTATAACTACCATCTAATTTCTGTACAAATTGGAAATAGCCTTTCGTTTTCTGTATTTTACACCTACCACCTTCAGAATTTGAAAGAGAGAATTCCAGTCAAAATTGTCAAACGCTCTCTCTCAAAGTCTACACATGTTATAAACGTAGGTTTGGCTTTCCTTAACCTATATTCTAAGGGAAGTCGTAGGGCCGGTTTTGCCTCGCGTGTTCCTACATTTCTCCGGAATCCAAACTGATCTCCCCGAGGTCGGCTTCTACCAATTATTTCATGCTTTGTAAGGGATTCGTGTCAGTATTTTGCTGCCGTGACTTATTAAACTGACATTTCGGGAATTTTATACCTTTTAGCAGCTACTTTCTTTGGAATTGGGATTATTATATTTTTCGTGAAGTCTGAGGGTATTTCGCCTGTCTCAGACATCTTGCTCACCAGATTGAAGAGTTTTGTTATGGCTGGCTCTCCCAAGCCTATTAGTAGCTCTAACGGAATGTTGTCTGCTCCCGTGAGCTTGTTTCGACTTAAGTCTTTTAGTGCTACGCTGAATTCTTTACGCAGTATCATATCTGCCTTCTCATCTTCCTCTACGTCCTCTTCCCTTTCCACAATATTGCCCTCAAGTACGTCTCCCTTGTACAGGCCCTCTATATACTCCTTCCACTTTTCTGCATTACCTTCTTTGCTTGGAACTGATTTTCCATCTGAGCTTTTGATATTCATACAGGTGGTTCCCTTTTCTCCAAAATATCTCTTGTGTTACCCAAGGATTTGCACTAGCCCTCGTCTTTTTACCTACTTGATCCTCCGCTGCCTTCACTATTTCATCTCTTATAGCTACCGACTCTTCTCCTACTGTATTCATTTCCTCTGTTCTAGTCAAATGTTCGCTAATGCTCCCTCTGAAACCCTGTACAACCTCTGATTCTTTCCGTTTATTCAGGCCGGATATCCTTAAATTCCCTTCGTTTTTGCAGTTTTTTCAGTTTTAATCTGTAGTTCATAACCAATAAGTTGTGGTCAGAGTCCAAATCTGCCCCTGAAATGTCTTACAAATTTAAATCTGGTTGCTAAATCTCTGCCTAACCATTATATAATCAATCTGAAACCTCCTTGTGTCTCCACCTGTACAACCACCTGTACAACCTTCTCTCATGATTCTTGAACCAAGTGTTAGTTATCATTAAATTATGCGCTGCGCAAAATTCTACCAGGCGGCTTCCTCTTTCATTCCATTCCCCCTAGTCCCTATTTGCCTACTACTTCTCCTCCTATTCTTTTTCCTACTATCAAATTCCAGTCCTGCATGACTATTAAATTTTCGGCTCCCTTAACTAAGTGAATAATTTATTTTATCTCACCATACATTCCTCAGTCTCCTCCTCCTCTGCGGAGCTAGTTGGCATTTAAACTGTTACTACTGTGGTGGGTGTGGGCTTCTGTGTCTGTCTTGTAATGGGTCCATATGCTGTTTATAGTAGATTATCCGCTTGCCTGTTTTTCTACTCATTATTAAAATCTCCTGCATTACCCCTATTTGATTTTGTAATTATAACCATGTATTCACCTGAGCAGAATTTCTGTTCCTCCTGCCACAGAACTTCACTAATTCTCACTATATTTAACTTTAACCTGTCGATTTCCCTTTTTAAATTTTCTAACCTACCTGCCCCATTAAGCGATCTGACATTCCACGTTTCGACCAGTAAAACTCCAATTTCGTTTCTTTTGATAACGACGCCCTGCTGAGTACTCCCCGCCCTGAGATGCGAACGGAGTACTATTTTACCTCGGGAGTATTTACTCACCACCATCATTTAACCTTATCGTAGAACTGCATGTCCTAGGGAAAAATTACGCCTGTAGCATTCCTCCGCACCAACGGCAAGGTCCACGGTTCATGGTGGGTGGCGAGCCATAAGTGGAATAAAGAACTATATGATTTGCGTTGCTTAAGAATACTAATGGAACATTAAAATTAAAACGTAAGACGGGTCAATGTGTGGTGTCACCGCCAGACACCACACTTGTCTTGTTCCCATTCGCTTCTGTACGTGTCCAATACACTCAAATTTCTGCACTACAACATCATCACCATAGGGCTTCAGTCCTTGAACATGTCTGAAACTTTTAGAATCACCGTCACCAAGGTAATTAACATATCGCACAGCGCCACAGTGGGTCACGCCCATGTAGAACATATTTCAAAAAAAATTGAAAAAATAGTTGTAGCCTTCGGAATTGAATAAATTATATATCTATAAAAAGGTAATAGTCTGCAGATTCAGAAAACGCAAAAAAGTAAAAATTGAACTTTTCATGATTTTGAGCCTTTCCGGACCAGTTAAGCCCAGCTGGTCGTGTGCGAAGAGTTGTGCGTAGAGAGTAGCGTGGTAATCGCCGCAGACTATTTAGTTGCGCCCGGGACCGCTCGCAGCGTGTCGCACGGTCGGCAGCTGTGCCGGCCAGCTGCGGCCAGCCCACGCACAAAGCGTACAGCGGCACGAGCGGCCGCGACGCACCACACGCGCTGCCCGCATTCACCGGCCAGGGACAGCGCTCGGCGGCGGCTGTGACCGCGGAATTTTCTGACTCGCCGAGCACTCGACGGGGGCAACCATCCGTGCTGCGCCAGTTGCGGCGCTGCGGCAAACCGCCTGCGATCGAGTGCTGCCGCCATCCGGGTGCCAGTCTGCGAGTGGCGAATGGTCCCACACGTGTACTGAGAGTCCTCTACAGCGAGGACCGATTCTCCGAAGCTTAGTTACTGTGATGCACAGACAGATTCCTTCGACGAATGCAATAGTTCGGTCTGACTCGTTACAGGGATACGACAAGGGATTGCAATGTGGGATGGACAAGACACGTGATTTCGGAGCAATCGACCCGTACCACTTTTCGCAGGATATGCCCATTTTTAGGAGTGTCCCGACCCTTTTAACAGAGTCCTTCCACCGGATGCCAGATCTTCCTGCATTTGGCCACTGCTAACAGTTCGAAATATAAAGCGTATTCTCTTCAACAATGACTGAGTACATGAAAGTTTAGAAGCGAGTTGGACCGCATCGACAGCGGTAACCGAGAAAGAATACGGAAGGCCCGGAGGCCGCGGTCAGCCGATGAGCTAAAGCACTCATGAGTAACCTTTGGTGAGCCGAAGGCCTGATTCACGTATTTACTTAAGCTCACATGCCGTCTCGTTACGTGACGCTACAGCAGCATTCCTAGTGCATACAATCACAACTATAGTGTCCGTGACGTTAATGTTTATGGGGTAACACACCGACTTGAATGGCACCGACCATCACAGGTGCTCAATCATAACAAATTCCAGCGAGTTGCTCTGTTGCAGATTGAATGCTTCGATAACTTTTTCTTTCACTTCTACAAAAATATTTTGACGGTAGTGGTTCCTTTTAATAGTTAAAATCCTAATAATTTTTTCGTTATTCTGAACCACACATCTGCATATCACGAACAATATACATATATAGGGAACCTGGAGTTGGAGAACTCTTATGGATCCTCGTCCTCCATCGGCTCCTTTCCCCCCCCCCTCCCCCCGCACTTCGTTTTTTCCTCTCCTTCCCCTCTTTTCTTTCCCATCATCTGCCCAGGCTCCCCCCGTCTGCCCACGGCTGTGGTATGTCATTTTTGTGCCGACTTTTTAGTGCAGTGTTCTAGTGAGTGTTTCAGTGTTGTGCGTCTTTCCAAAGTGTTGCGAACAGAAATTATGCTGTCGCTGGGTGTGCATTTTATATCTCTTGCGAACAGAAACCAGACTGTCGCCGTGTTTTTTAATTGTCTGTCTATTATTTTTCTGCTTCCTGTGTATTTTATTAGCATCATCAAACCTTCGGTTTATCTTTTAAGTTCCACAATTTTCCGCCATTTTATCATTTAAGTCACCGATTTTATCGCCAGCTTTTATTATTTATTATCTTCATTCTGTAGGCTGAAGAGAGGCGTACTAAGCTGCTGCCAGCCCGCCCCCTTCGGGGGGAATCGAAACTCAATAAAGAAAAAAAAAAATCGGAGAACTCAGCTTCCAGCATCACGAAATATGGAAGTAAACTTGTCCAGCATTACTGTTTTCCAGCGAATTTACGACTGACACGCCCACAAGTTTACACGTATTTTGCTATTTATTTACATGTACATTCTTTATTTTCTGCAAGGAAGAAATGAGGACGCGCCTTATTACTAGGAAGTCATGATGCAGATTTTGTTTACTTTACTTGTCCCAAGGTAGTTTTCTTATATGGTATTTACAGTGCCCCATAACATAACGTGCTAGGAATCAACGACAACCGGCCGCTTTGACCGAGCGGTCCTAGGCGCTTCAGTCTGGAACCGCGCGACCGCTACGGTCGAAGGTTCGAATCCTGCCTCGGACATGGATGTGTGTGATGTCCTTAGGTTAGTTAGGTTTAAGTAGTTCTAGGTTCTAGGGGACTAAGTCCCATAGCGCTCAGAGCCATTTGAACCATTTTGAATCAATGACAGGCCCATTCATTACTCGGTTTTATTCAGAGACGTACGGTACAATACAATGGAGCAGTACCGGTAAAGTTTCGCAGAACTTACTGACATGCACCTCGTGTACGGGTAAGTACGTTGCAATGCTCTCGCTGTTGAAAGCTGTACAGGAAACGGTTTCCTAACAGGCATCATCCGACACGAGTGTTTATTTATCTCGATCGACGAATACGGGAGACTCGTTCACTGGAACGAAGAAACGAGGGACCTGGCAACATGAGGACCACACAAGGGATATTTGATAAGGGTGCACTAGAATCTTGTTCGCCGATGTCATGCTTGCATTGAGGTCGATGGCCGCAGTTTCAGCACATTTTGTAAGATACAGTTCATTGTCTCAATGATGGTATTTGCTGTTAACTGTAACTAATGTAAATAAAAAGCACACAGTAATGCGGTTTTATTCCTATTATCTCCTTAAGCTGGCTTCTCCAACCCCAGGTTCCCTACCTCAAATTGTTCAATGGAGCATCCTCTATATGTCCTGTTATATATCTGCAGGCTCTTACGGAAACACCCTGTATATAGTACACGTGCAGTGTCCAAGAGACACTCGTTAAACAATTCACCTCCAGTAACAGCTTTTAAGGTTTTGGGAATTTTTATACTCATTATAAAACTAGCTTGAACCGAATTCTCGCTATGTGTGCTCGGTTTCGCAAACATTTGCTGTTTCGTATCCAAACTGGAAATTAGTATTTTATTTTTGTCTTTCCGCAACTGCCCTTTAAGCTGTTGAGGAACAATGCGTCTCGTAGAAAAGTGTCTTCCTGTTATATTCCTTCAGAACATATAGTAATTCACTAAACAACAATCAAAGAGGTTCATCTTTATAAAAGTAGGCCGTCATTGTCACATTCAATAAATTTTTTTTCTTTGTTTGTGACCGCATAGTCAATATATATAAAACTACCGACGTTTCGGTCCCTGTTTCAAGGGACCTACTTCAGGGTGTTTTTGTTTAGCAACATCCTGAAGAAGGTCGCTTGCAACAGGGTCCGAAACGTTGGTAGTTTTATATATAGTGACAACGCGCTCACAAACCCAGAAAATTTTTGTTGATGGTTTATCTTTGTACTTGGTAGATAAGTAATCCTCCGTCAATTCCTCATTGAACTGGCGACATGCAGCGTTTACTTTTCTCTTCTTAATGTCGGAAATTGTGGGGATAAACTCAGTAAAGACGCACTGAAATACATGCACGAACTTAACAAACAACTAGCACACAGCACTACGCGTGAACCGACAAGTGATACGTGGTTTGTTCACCAAGTTATGACCTCTGCTGTTGTTCCTGAATTCTGCACATTTCGTGAGTACTTGGTAATTATTTTTGTGACTGTCGCTTGCTACCAACGTTTGCGATCTATCAATGAATGTTACAAAGGTACAAAGTAGTAAAATACGCGAGTGTGTTGTCGACACTGATCCAGAAGCCAAAATACTTCTTCTCTCACTCTTTCGGGGTGCTGAACTCCTTTCCTACTCTTCTCGTGGTCGTAAACCAATGGACCATAACGTCGCCCTTTTATCGTTAAAATCCAGCAACTGCGAAATGACATAGCTCACGCGTGGAGTAACCAAACCTTTTACTGCTCTGCGTCATGAACTGCAAATCCGAGGCGAGTCGAGCCTGTCCTGAGCGCAATGAGAGCGCATCGCTCTCTCACACGAATTTCTTCCGCAGGCCGGATAGAAGTCAATCGGCCTCAGAGCACACCGAAACTGTATGTTACGAAAACACTCGGCGGTGTGGCTTCCTCTATTGTCTTTTCATGGCCACGCCTCCGTTTTCAGCGTATAAACATCTCGTCCCTCTCGTCCAATGCACAGGCCGCGACTTCTCTCACTATTTGCATTGAATGGCCGTGGCCACCCATCGCGCACGGCCCAATTATTCGTTTCGTGCTTTCGTTTCTAGTGGGATGTAACGCAAGCGATGCAGGTGCTTTTTAGGTTTACAACGCCCGCTGCCGTTCTCCCTTCATTCAGTCAGTGAAATACGACATGCAGGTAACTAATTTATACAGTATGTATCTATTTAGGAACACAGTAAATACAAACAGTTTGAATGAAGTTACATGATATTTACAGGATGATAATTATTGAACTCCCCCTGTATGTATCTATTCAGGAACATAGTAAATACAAACAGTTTGAATGAATCCAGAATGAGATTTTCACTCTGCAGCGGAATGTGCGCTGATATGAAACTTCCTGGCAGATTAAAACTGTGTGCCGGACCGAGACTCGAACAAGGGACCTTTGCCTTTCGCGGGCAAGTGCTCTACCAACTGAGCTACCCAAGCACGAATCACGCGCCGTCCTCACAGCTTTACTTCTGCCAGTACCTCGTCTCCTACATTCCAAACTTTACAGAAGTTCTCCTGCGAACCTTGCAGAACTAGCACTCCCGAAAGAAAGGATATTGCGGAGACATGGCTTAGCCACAGCCTGGGGGATGTTTCCAGAATGAGATTTTCCCTCTGCAGCGTAGTGTGCGCTGATATGAAACTGTGAGTCGTGCTTGGGTAGCTCAGATGGTAGAGCACTTGCCCACGAAAGGCAAAGGTCCCGAGTTCGAGTCTCGGTCCGGCACACAGTTTTAATCTGCCATGAAGTTTCATATCAGTTTGAATGAAGTTTCATGATAGTTACAGGATGATAATTATTGAACTACATGAAATGAAATTGTCATAACTTCTGAACTGTTTGTGTTAGGACGTTTAGACTGCACGGTTGGCAGCGGTGCACGATGGGAATTCGTTTGGCCTTGAATGATTTGGCTTAGTGACGAAGCCCACTGTCATTTGGATAGGTACGTCAGTAAGTAGAATTGGCGTATTTGGGGGACTGAGAAGCCGCATTTTGCGATCAAGAAGTCTGTTCACCCTCAACGGGTGACTGTGGGGTGCAATATCCAGTCACGGAATAATTAGTGCGATATTCCTTGATGGGATCGTGCCAAAGTGATCCTGATTTCGACAAAATGTGGTTCATACAATTCGGTGCTCGGCCCCATCGAGGGAGGAGATTGTGCAGCACTTCTGAGACCACATTCTGGCTCTGGAGTATTCAGAGGCCGCTGGCATGGGCCTCGATTGACCGCCATATTCTCCGGATCTGAACACATACAACTCCTTTCTGTGGGGCTATATTAAAGAGAAGGTGTACAGCAATAACACTAAAACATTGCTGAGTTGAAAACAGGCTTTAAGGAGGTCACAGTCCGAATCGGTGTTCCGACACTTCAGCGGGTCATCCAGAATTTCGATATTCGTCTGCACTACATCATAGCCAATGATGGCAGGCATATCGATCATGTCATAACCTAAATCCGAATGTCTGTAGTGACATTTACATGTTGAATAAAGTGTGTGCACGCAGTAGTTTGTAAATAATTTAGGTTGTTTTCAAATAGTTCAGTAATTGTCACCCTGTAAGTGCCTAAACATTGTGTTCTGACTTGGCAAGACAGCCAAGCCACTATGATTGGTAGCCGAAAGGCACGCGTTAAGCTCACGCAGGCTGGCGTGAGGTCTGGAACATTTAAGGAAGTTAGGCTTTAGCAAAAAAGGTCGTAGCTGTTGGAATACTTAACTTTAATCCATAATTGGTGAACATCTGTCTGACGGTACATGCATCACAAGATAAATAGAAAATGATAATGGCGCCTTGCTAGGTCGTAGCAAATGACGTAGCTGAAGTCTATGCTAACTATCGTCTCGGCAAATGAGACCGTGTCAGTGAACCATCGCTAGCAAAGTCGGCTGTACAACTGGGGCGAGTGATAGGGCGTCTCTCTAGACCTGCCGTGTGGCGGCGCTCGGTCTGCAATCACTGACAGTGGCGACACGCGGGTCCGTCGTATACTAACGGACCGCGACTGAAAGCTTCGTACAAAAAACAAAAACTCAGTGATGGTAAAGGGTTGGATGGGAAGGGAAGGTTAACTGACAGTGTAAGTGACAAAATACAGAACTATTATGGAATGGCTATTAGGCAAAATACACAAAGTGTCGACGAAATGAAGAAGGCTGTTTGGGCTCTTTTTTTCATACTTCTTCGACCGATGAAAATCCCCAACACAGCTTGTGTCCCAAAGAAGAAGACAGTTGGTGTAAATATAACAAAGGATTGCTAACTGGTGAAGTGTACACTCATAAGCATAGTCTGCCTCATGCAATAATGGAGGTGATAAAACCTATTTTCAGAGACTTAGCAGCACCTGAACTGTTGAAAAAGTGTATTCATGGAAAAACTCAAAACCCCAATGAAAGTGTAAATAGTGTTATATGGTCGAGAATCCCCAAGACTGTATTTGTTGGAATAGAAACACTTCACTTTGGTGTGTATGATGCTGTTGCGACTTTCAATGATGGCAACATTGTAAGGTGCAAGGTATTTAGAAATATGGGAATGAAGATAGGTTCTAACGTGGTACGAGCGATGCTTGATTTAGACAAGGAACGCCTTCGGGCTGCAGACAGGGCTGTAAAGAGTCTAGAAATACAAGCAAGAGTAAACAGGAGGAGGAACAAGAGGAAGCTGGAGAAGGAGTTTGCAGAGGATGAAGATAATCCATCCTATGGACCTGGAATGCACTAAAAAGTTAATCCAATCTTTGTCGCTCGATTCCCAAAACTTTTATTTTCTCATACTAATTACATGTTTTCTAAGGATCTTCCAAACATATTTCTTTCAAACTTTCAGTAAATGTTACACAGTACCTTCTGCATAATTTAACACAGCCTTTTTCCAAAATACTGTATATTTTTGAATATATAAATAAAAAACTTCAAAAAAATGTTGTGAATTTTCATTACAATTGAAAAAAAATCATCTTTAATAACTGAACTAAAATTTTGTAAAATCCCTGTGTTAAGTTGTAGCCCATATTCTAATAAATAATCTGTAAAAAGTTCAACTTCCTACCTCAAATACTTTGTGAGGAAAGATGTAATTTATAAGCGTTATTCTAACATTGCAAGTATAGGGCGTCCGGAGCCCCTTAACTGGTCCAGAACATTCTCCAAAACGTGGGCAATATCTTGTTGTCTATGTACCGAATGATAATATTTTAAATATCCATATGTTGTTGCTCTTGCGGTTGGGGTGTTCAGTCCGAAGATTGATTTCGCCGCACCAGTTTATCCTGTGCAAGCTTCTTCTTCTCTGTACAACTATTGCGACGTACATTCACTAGAGATTGGTTTCTGTAGTCAAGATTTTGTTCCCGCTGAAACGTCCCCTTAAAAAAATTATAAATGACTGTGTTTAAACTGACACACAATATTTTTTAGCGCAACGCAATCTGACTTTCAAAAATTCCCCCCAAAAGAATGGCCCTGACTAATAATAACCTATACATTTACTAAGATGGTATCTATTCTTTCGGACATGTCTACGAATGTAGTGCGGGACAATACGTTGAGAATGTGGGTTTGGCGGGAGGCGTGTCAGAGATAAATCCCTGCAGTTGCGCTATCCTCTGTGTCCTCGGTGGCTCAGATGGATAGAGCGTCTGCCATGTAAGCAGGAGATCCCGGGTTCGAGTCCAGGTCGGGGCACACATTTTCATCTGTCAACGTCTGTAAGCAGCTAAGGGTGTTCATTTCATTGTAATAACCTATACCTTTCATGAATCACTTACCTCACAAAAATCTTCGTTACTCAAACTACTGCAATACAGCGTCGCCAATACTGCCAGCTGAATAAAAGATTCTAACTATTGAAATCACTAACTACTGATAGGCATAATTAACAATTGGAAGATTTTGATAAAGAACAAACAATGTATTTACCGTCACAGTGTTCAAAAGTCATAATATGTATATCAGTTCATGACATACAGTCTTACAAATTTACTGTCTCTGATGGACACACGTCCAGATCATCCGCTCTCAAAACTCCGACATCTCTCTGCCCATATCCACGACTGCTGGCGGCTCACCTCCAACTGCGCAACGCTACGCGCTGTTCACATCCACTGCCCAACACTACAATAGCGAATATTACAACAATGCTAACCAGCCACAGACTGCACACAGCACAGCCAGTGATTTTCATACAGAGCGCTACGTGGCGTTACCAATATAAAAACCTAAACAACCTGCACTTCTTACCCTACCCCCCTCCCCCACCCTTACACACACACACACACACAGACACACACACACACATTTCTCCCCATCACCAAAATGGTTATTTCTTGATGTCTCAGGATGTGTCCTATCAATATCAAGTTATTCCTTCCTTTAGTCAAATTGCGCAGCAAATTTCTTTTCTCTAATATTTAAAGCAGTGGCTCTTGGTTAGTTATCCGACCTGCACATCTGATCTCCGTCATCCCTCTACAGCATTACATTTCAAAAGCTGTTCTCTTCTTTCTTCCTGTCTCAACTATTTATCGTTCACGATTCACCTCCGTATAAAGATATGTTCGAAACAATTACCTTCAGAAAAGATTTCCTGGCAATTATTCGGTGATAACAAATTACTTTGTATCAGAAGCTCTTCCCTTGCAGTTGTCAGACTGAACTTCAGTCAAAACAGTACAAACTATTTGAAAGTACAGGAAATTCAATTTTAAGCAGAGTTTCCTTTTCATGAAATTCAATCCAAGCTCTGGCACGGCAAAAATTTCCGCAAAGTAGTAAAAAATCAGTTTTTGTTAAATGAGTAAAAAACTATAACTCCGGTCGCAACAGCTCATACTAAGAAGTTATAGGGCTTAAAAAGTTCTATAGATTGCTATTTCATAGGCATCGATTGCTTTTTTACACTTCGAGATATACTGAATATCCATCAAACGCGTTGCTATAAAATGTTAATGCGTCCAACAGGTAACAGATCAAAAAAAAAAAAAAAAATTATCTCGATTGCAGGAATTTTTTTCTTTTTTCTGGTAACTCGTGAAAAGTGTCAACAAGTTCTTTCTTTGAAACTTATTTACATAAAATTAAAATTGAGTTAGTTTAAAAAACCGCCCAACGGAAGTGCAAATTTAACGAAGTCATTTTGTGATCCTTACTATTAATTAAATCGTAAAAATTAATTATTTAACAGAATAGTAGCACAACTCGTTGCAGAGAAAACAAGCCTGAAGCAGTTACTGTAACGGCGTCAACAGGCCCTGCTGGGGTTAAATGTTTCTATTTGTGATGTACTAACCTCACCCATTGGTGACCGCAGTCTTTAGATTTCTTTGCAACGTATTATATTATTTTGTAATGATATATTTTGGTTACGTTGCTATCTTACATCAGTTGTATCACTGCCACCATTTTCTTCTTTTGGATGACGGAGACGAGATAACAGTCTTTCGTTTTCTGGACGCCATACAAGAATGATTCATTGTATGTATTCCAAAGTGCTACTACGACATATTCTGAGCTGTAACTTTACACCTAGATAAATTGGTGGTCCATTATTCTTCAGTTGTGGTAACCAAATACCGAATATTTTACTGTTGTAGAAAAGTCTAGCGATAAATCTCTATCATTTACTTGATAACGTCACCATTGTCCTGAAGAAAATCAACATAATCTGGAGACGGAGGTAATATTGAAATGTGAAGATAGGGAAGACAGGTACAGGTATGGATAGGTAAAAGCAGATACACTCCTGGAAATGGAAAAAAGAACACATTGACACCGGTGTGTCAGACCCACCATACTTGCTCCGGACACTGCGAGAGGGCTGTACAAGCAATGATCACACGCACGGCACAGCGGACACACCAGCAACCGCGGTGTTGGCCGTCGAATGGCGCTAGCTGCGCAGCATTTGTGCACCGCCGCCGTCAGTGTCAGCCAGTTTGCCGTGGCATACGGAGCTCCATCGCAGTCTTTAACACTGGTAGCATGCCGCGACAGCGTGGACGTGAACCGTATGTGCAGTTGACGGACTTTGAGCGAGGGCGTATAGTGGGCATGCGGGAGGCCGGGTGGACGTACCGCCGAATTGCTCAACACGTGGGGCGTGAGGTCTCCACAGTACATCGATGTTGTCGCCAGTGGTCGGCGGAAGGTGCACGTGCCCGTCGACCTGGGACCGGACCGCAGCGACGCACGGATGCACGCCAAGACCGTAGGATCCTACGCAGTGCCGTAGGGGACCGCACCGCCACTTCCCAGCAAATTAGGGACACTGTTGCTCCTGGGGTATCGGCGAGGACCATTCGCAACCGTCTCCATGAAGCTGGGCTACGGTCCCGCACACCGTTAGGCCGTCTTCCGCTCACGCCCCAACATCGTGCAGCCCGCCTCCAGTGGTGTCGCGACAGGCGTGAATGGAGGGACGAATGGAGACGTGTCGTCTTCAGCGATGAGAGTCGCTTCTGCCTTGGTGCCAATGATGGTCGTATGCGTGTTTGGCGCCGTGCAGGTGAGCGCCACAATCAGGACTGCATACGACCGAGGCACACAGGGCCAACACCCGGCATCATGGTGTGGGGAGCGATCTCCTACACTGGCCGTACACCACTGGTGATCGTCGAGGGGACACTGAATAGTGCACGGTACATCCAAACCGTCATCGAACCCATCGTTCTACCATTCCTAGACCGGCAAGGGAACTTGCTGTTCCAACAGGACAATGCACGTCCGCATGTATCCCGTGCCACCCAACGTGCTCTAGAAGGTGTAAGTCAACTACCCTGGCCAGCAAGATCTCCGGATCTGTCCCCCATTGAGCATGTTTGGGACTGGATGAAGCGTCGTCTCACGCGGTCTGCACGTCCAGCACGAACGCTGGTCCAACTGAGGCGCCAGGTGGAAATGGCATGGCAAGCCGTTCCACAGGACTACATCCAGCATCTCTACGATCGTCTCCATGGGAGAATAGCAGCCTGCATTGCTGCGAAAGGTGGATATACACTGTACTAGTGCCGACATTGTGCATGCTCTGTTGCCTGTGTCTATGTGCCTGTGGTTCTGTCAGTGTGATCATGTGATGTATCTGACCCCAGGAATGTGTCAATAAAGTTTCCCCTTCCTGGGACAATGAATTCACGGTGTTCTTATTTCAATTTCCAGGAGTGTAAAAAAAAGTAAATCTATCAGACATTGCTTATACATCCAAATATGTAGGAGTCAGTATGGCTGATGTAGGAGATTGTGTTCTCAGTGGAATTCAACTTTCTTGTAGAACCTTTTTCCTGGGTAAGATTGTGGTTCTCTGGGTGAAGAGCAGGCTTTTTACTCTGGAACAGCCATTATCAGTGGCGGCGAGCTGCAGGCATCTGGGAAAAAAACCATTATGTCAGGGAATTCATTGGGGGACGGGGGAGGCGACAGGAAGACCTTATCATACACCGCATTTTTATCGGATCCCCACGGTAATCATTTAAATTACTTTTCTGTCACGAGTCTTTCGAAAGATTGATGCTGTCCTTTATCTCCCTCTCTGATCAACGCTAATGTCTTCTTCTCCATGTATCTGGCACACGCAGCACTCTGCTACACATAACTTGCATCTTTTTCTCTGACACCTCCCTACGGTGTTACAACCAATAGTCCGGAATGATTACGTACAAATCTCACAAACCTGTATCTTTCCACGTAGCATTGATTCAAAGTCATGTTTCTCTGTTAATCCTCCTCACTATTTCTCCATTTCGTTATTTTCCCACAAATTTAATTCTTAACATTCACACATAGCAATAAATTTCAAATGATTACAGTTTCATTTTCATTATTTCATTTTCCCTCTGGTCAGATTTTCTCCTGCATGAGCTAACTGCAAATTTACAACTTCAGAAACTTTCTCCACAGTTCACGTCCAGTGATTTAACTGATTTCTTATCTTTAAGAATTTTCTTAATCTTCGAAAGAATCATTTCTAGGCAATCTTTTCTGTGGATACCTGTTATAGTATTTCTTTCTGTATGGTAAATTTATTTCATTTTCTTATCTGAAGCTTCAAAAATTTGGTAAGTTCCTTTTTTTATGCTTAATATCTGCTAATTGTCATTATGTTTCTACCTGTTTATCGCTGTATTTCTCATAAGTCTAAAAATATTATTCCAACGTACGATATGAAACGCTTTGTTTAGAACAAAAATCAGTAATTCAATCATACAGATTACTATGTCATTGATAGGCGCTAATACCTTTCCTGTTTTCCTTGCCGTAACTTGTATACTGCTCTGGCTAATAATTTAGAAGCAAGCGACGCCAGGCTGATGTCGACATTATGTTTGATTACAAACACAACAAGGAGTATTAGAGTCTCTTTCTCTGCGTGGCTGATTTCATTTTCTCTTACTCTACCAAACTTACACTATTTGTTCATAATCAAACAATTGACAGGGTATTTCCGCAATTGACACAAGACTGCTCAGTAAACAGTATTAATAAACCATACCACGTGATCAAAACAAGCTTGGAGATATTATCCAACGATAATGTTGAGGGTGTCTGCGAGTTGAGGTCATGGAGTACAGTAGGTACAGTAATATCTGTGAAAACTGAAATACCATTGCGTAGAACATGTGACTGAAATGAATTTTGCACTGGTTACGTACACAACAAAACTAAGGAATCAATATGGTTTGAAATACCCACGTGCTTCAGTCGGAAATTCTACACTTCTCGACGCGGAATAAAAGAGTGTCCTACAGCGAAAATAACATTGTCTCCGCTTCAACAAATGTAGATGTTAAAACACATGTTACTGCGATTTTAATTACCTTTCTTGGAAAAAGAGCCCAACAAAAACAATAATTGAGAGTATACTTATCTTATAGTAAGTGTTCAAATGTGTGTGCTTGGGACCAAATTGCTGAGGTTATTGATCCCTAGACTTACACACTAGTTAAACTAAGTTATGCTAAGAACAACACACACACCCATGCCCGAGGAAGGACTCGAAAGTCCGGCGGGAGGGGCCGCGCAATCCGTGACATGGAGCCTCAAACCGCGCGGCCACAGCGCGCGGCTGTCGTGAGTCCAACAACTTGTAGTAGACATTAAAAGTTACGAAATCGAGGTCCAAGGTCCAGCGTCTTTAATGAAAATATATTTTGGCATAAATTTTTCTCATTTAAATGAAAAAGTTGGTTTTATGATATGTCGTTCATTCCATCTACCACCTGTATTTCAGATCAATATTGCGGTTCTGGTGCTGCAGTCAGGAACCGCGGGACTGCTACGGTCGCAGGTTCGAATACTGCCTCGGGCATGGGTGTGTGTGATGTCCTTAGGTTAGTTAGGTTTAAGTAGTTCTAAGTTCTAGGGGACTTATGACCTAAGATATTGAGTCCCATAGTGCTCAGAGCCATTTGAGCCATCAGAACAATATTGAATAAATAATTTTTACACATTCTTCATACAAAATTTTACAATCTTAACCCGTAAATATGTTTGCGGGGTAATTTATTACGAGATGCGTCACTTTTCGTTTACAGTTTCGTTCGTACAACAACATTGCCACTACCCTTCTGCGTAATCTTAGTATCGGCTGTGCTTTTGCATTGTGTGGCGCGTGCTAACCAGCGAGCATTATTTCCGAAGGTACGTACTAGTTAGGGTCGAAATCTAACCTATGAAGCTATGAACGTTCCTATTCGTATTTGTCTACACAAATTATTTTTCATTGGTTTAGACAGAACGGAGCGACGTTTGATCGATGATCAAATTTTTGAGTTATTTTGAGCTAGAAAAGTCTGCAGACTCACTGGATACACCAGCTACTTTCCAAGACGCGGCCGAGTTCAGCGACAGTGAAACGGAAACATCTGATCATGAAACTACAGTGAAGCAGAGGCCGATCAAGAGGCAGAAGAAGATGATGTTCGTGGAAAAAACCAAGACGTAGTAAGACAATCTGGCTATTTTTACGGAAAAAAAGGTTATAAATAAGAAAAGCGAGATGATACATAATGATTTTATAAAACATCTCGGCATGGCATTAATGAAAGCAAATATCAAAGAGAGAAAAATAAATTCCAGATTTTTTTCTAAAAGCTTGCAGACTACAATGGACAAAGTTCTTTGCAAAAGTTTTGAAAATCATAGCAGGTTCGACGAATTATCGGTGCAAGTCCAAGTGGAACCGAGTCATATGCCCACTATTTAAAGACACGAAAACTACCGAAACATGTTGTAAATGTTAAACAGAAGTGTGCAATATCTATTCTGTTATCAAAAAGTTATGTCTGGTCTGTCATGAACGAAAATGAGAGCTTATTTGATTCACTCATGCACTTACTGTCATTTTTTAATTGAAAGTCATTTTTCATGTCTTTGTAGTTCATTAGTTGATCGACATTTGGTCTCATAATATGTTTCCGGACTTTGTTGACGTAGGTTTCCCTAGTTTTTGAATTCCTAGAACTTAGCTTTAGAGACCAAGGCTTAAGAGCCTTAATTGTTGGTATGATGTTTTCTTTTTTAATAAAGAGTAGTTGATCACAAATAGAAGCCTTTCTTTTATTGATTCTTCATCATAAGTTTAGAGAAGCATTTCAGTAAATAAGTTTCAGATGGTTTTTGTTGCTGACATCAGTACAAATAGTGAGCGTAGTTAAGGCTTAGCTGTGTCTTTTGACTCAGCTTACCCAGTAATTTGTTCTCGAAACGCATTTACATTGCCACTTTTCAATACGATATCTTGATTACTACAGTACGCCTTGGGCTTTCATCTCTGCACTACACTTTTCAGAACTACTTTCTACAGACAAGCCCACTGTCAACGCTGGCAGAAAAGAAATTGCGTCCGACAGAAAATAAATATTTGGAAAAATTTGACATGTAGTTCTTGTTCGAGCATCTCCAGTCCTCTTCATCAGTATACTGCGTAATAGCTCTCTACTCTTCTGTAAAGTTTCCCCGAGGTGAGGTTCTACAGGCATAAAATACATTTTAATCATCAGCTTTTTGTTTGTTCCTTTGTCTTTAACTAATCTGTTGTGCGCTACATCCTGGATGATGGTTAATAGCCAAAACGCTGGGCGTTGTGGCCGAGCGGTTCTAGGCGCTTCAGTCCGGAACCGCGCTGCTGCTACGGTCGCAGGTTCAAATCCTGCCTCGGGCATGGATGTGTGACGTCCTCCGGATAGTTAGTTTAAGTAGTTCTAAGTCTAGGGGACTGATGACCTCAGATGTTAAGTCCCATAGTGCTTAGAGCCATTTTTTTAATAACCGAAACCGGTAGGTGACTGATGGGACAAATAAAAAGCTGATGGTTAAAACGCATTTTATAAAAAAAAAACTATACTCTTCAATCTGCCGGGCAATTTGGCGGTGTTCTGACAGGGGGACAAGTGGACCTTTCATCGACATTTCCTGAACGCAAATTCCACTGCACGCAGTTTACAGCACAGCTTTTGATTGGCCTTCACACATAGTATTTCATCACCGCGAGACGCACTGAAGACATAAAAGTCCTGATATACCACAAATTGCCACCTGTCTGTTGTCACTTCCCGTACCAAGCGATGTGGCGCAGTGGTTAGCGCACTGGACTCGCATTGGGGAGCACGGCGGTTCAAATCCACGTCCGGCCATCCTAATTTGGGTTTTCGGTGATTTCCATAAATCGCTTCAGGCAAATGCCGGGATGGTTTCTCTGAAAGGGCATGGCCGACTTCCTTCGTCATCCTTCCCTAATCCGATGGGACCGATGACATCGCTGTTTGGTTAAAACAAACGGTTCAAGTGGCTCTGAGCGCTATGGGACTTAACTTCTAAGGTCATGAGTCCCCTAGAACTTAGAACTACTTAAACCTAACTAACCTAAGGACATTCACACACATCCATGCCCGAGGCGGGATTTGAACCTGCGACCGTAGCGGTCGCGCGGTTCGAGACTGTAGCGCCTAGAACCGCTCGGCCACCACAGGCCGGCCGCTGTTTGGTCCCTTCCCCCAAATCAACCAACCAACGATCACTTCCTGTGTTCGCGCAACGTGGTACCAAAAAGGACAATTTGAACGGGACTGTACCTCATCACATGACTACACTTAGCCCCATCTAAGCCCAGGACACCCTCTGCTTTGCTGAGTAATAGTCCCAGATATCAATTTCGGTCATTGTAACTAGTGCTGGACGACAAGAGCTGCGGCCCCTGTGGATATTTCGCAGCTGAGGTAAACAGGAAATATGAAACTGGTAAACAGCGGACTCGGGGCGAAAGCGATATCGGGTGCGAAGGTGTGTCGGGCGGCGGGACGGACGCAACGCGGATTTGCGGCGGGTACGCGGCGGCCCGCCAGGTACAAAGGGCGGCTAATCCCGGGACACAGGGGCCGGCGCGCCAAGTTGTGTATGAAATCCCCTGAGAGGCGGCGCGGCCGCTAAGTAGCGCCCAAGAATGGCCGACCTCTCGCCTTCCACTTGAGCAGGAGCGCGTCGCGCGCTGAAAGGACAGATCGGCGCGCCCTAAGTGCCCTTCCAGGGCTGTTGACGCTGCGGCTTACACAAACACGCGGCGGGGGCCAGCCAGCGGTCTGGGGCGCCTCGGGAAGGCGCGAGTCCCTCCGTCTGTGAGTGCTGGTAGCGCCACAGAGCCCCCTAACCAGCCGTGCTCACACACAATTAGCGTACAATGTGGACAACATCCTTTTCTGAATTATGTTTGATCTAGGACTGCATATCGCCTCCTGTTAGAACTGTGATGCAACCGTAACAACACAACAGGAGAAATTTAAATACTTCACTCCTTCTTCCAACCAGAGATACAATTTCGAAGCCGGCCGGAGTGGCCGTGCTGTTGTAGGTGCTACAGTCTGGAACCGATGGACCACTACGGTCGCACGTTCGAACCCTGCCTCGGGCATGGATGTGTGTGATGTCCTTAGGTTAGTTACGTTTAATTAGTTCTAAGTTCTAGGCGACTGATGACCTCGGAACTTAAGTCGCATAGTGCTCTGAGCCATTTGAACCATTTGAACAATTTCAAAACGATTTCATTACACGTCGTCACTTACCAGTCATCTCCTCCTGTCATGTGCCATCATTTGAGTACAATACACTCTGGAACCCATACAATCGATGAACAAACATGTAATCTATACATATCGTATTACTACGAGAGCTGTTCAGCAAGGACTGACAACGATTGTTTCCTGTAGCTTCCGCTATGGTTTCCTGTCTGTACCATGAATATTTGAAAATAGATGGCTTGTATGTATAATGTCCATAGGCGGCAGAACTCTCGTATCGGTTGATTGATAGTAGTGCTCTATTTTGCAAAAGCTCTTTGCATTTCGCACACCAAATGTGAGAGGAGCAGTACGGTGGAATAAAATTATGCGGTCATTTAAACCATACAGCCTCTGGAACTTGCCGGCCGCGGTGGCCATGCGGTTCTAAGCGCTTCAGTCTGGAACCGCGCGACTGCTATGGTCGCAGGTTCGAATCCTGCTTCGGGCATGGATGGGTGTGATATTCTTAGGTTAGTTAGGTTTAAGTAGTTCGAAGTTCTAGGGGACTGAAGACCTGAGATGTTAAGTCCCATAGTGCTCAGAGCCATTTGAACCATTTGAACCTCTGGGACTTACGAAAAGCTGCAACACGTGTAGCACGAAGGTACACTACCTCACCCGACCTTAGGAGGTTCAAGGACTTCTGAGAAGATCGTCTTGTCTGTGTTAAGCAAGGTGGCCCTGGTGGTTCGGTTCTGCTGCGACTGAAGTCAACGTCAATACAGCTGCTGTGATTGTCCGCGAGGATCGGAAGATAAATTACGTAACCTCAGTGAGGAGTTGATAATTTCATATGCAGGTTTCTTTACGATTATACATAATCGCGCCGGCCGCGGTGGTCTAGCGGTTCTGGCGCTGCAGTCCGGAACCGCGGGACTGCTACGGTCGCAGGTTCGAATCCTGCCTCGGGCATGGGTGTGTGTGATGTCCTTAGGTTAGTTAGGTTTAAGTAGTTCTAAGTTCTAGGGGACTTATGACCTAAGATGTTGAGTCCCATAGTGCTCAGAGCCATACATAATCGTCTCCATGTGACCCGTGTTTGTCCACGTTGCTTACCACTGTGTAAATGAAGACAAGCCGTGAGGTGCTGCGTCTCTTTGCTGATGGACGGATTGTATTTCTGGTTCAAAATGGTTCAAATGGCTATGAGCATGACTGTAGCGCCTAGAACCGCACGACCACTCCGGCCAGCTGCATTTCTGGAATCGATTATCATCGGTGATGAATCATTAGGCTGCATCATTATGATCCTGGAGGAAACGAGCCAGCAGATTGTCGAAATCGCCTGGTTCCCCGACATCAAAAAAAGGTGAAAGGTGATCCATATGCAGCGAAAATGATGTTGATCACATTTTTTAATTGCCGAGCAGTGATTTACCAGCCCGCACACTACTGTCACAGCAACATACTACACTCCTGGAAATGGAAAAAAGAACACATTGACACCGGTGTCTCAGACCCACCATACTTGCTCCGGACACTGCGAGAGGGCTGTACAAGCAATGATCACACGCACGGCACAGCGGACACACCAGGAACCGCGGTGTTGGCCGTCGAATGGCGCTAGCTACGCAGCATTTGTGCACCGCCGCCGTCAGTGTCAGCCAGTTTGCCGTGGCATACGGACCTCCATCGCAGTCTTTAACACTGGTAGCATGCCGCGACAGCGTGGACGTGAACCGTATGTGCAGTTGACGGACTTTGAGCGAGGGCGTATAGTGGGCATGCGGGAGGCCGGGTGGACGTACCGCCGAATTGCTCAACACGTGGGGCGTGAGGTCTCCACAGTACATCGATGTTGTCGCCAGTGGTCGGCGGAAGGTGCACGTACCAGTCGACCTGGACCGGACCGCAGCGACGCACGGATGCACGCCAAGACCGTAGGATCCTACGCAGTGCCGTAGGGGACCGCACCGCCACTTCCCAGCAAATTAGGGACACTGTTGCTCCTGGGGTATCGGCGAGGACCATTCGCAACCGTCTCCATGAAGCTGGGCTACGGTCCCGCACACCGTTAGGCCGTCTTCCGCTCACTCCCCAACATCGTGCAGCCCGCCTCCAGTGGTGTCGCGACAGGCGTGAATGGAGGGACGAATGGAGACGTGTCGTCTTCAGCGATGAGAGTCGCTTCTGCCTTGGTGCCAATGATGGTCGTATGCGTGTTTGGCGCCGTGCAGGTGAGCGCCACAATCAGGACTGCATACGACCGAGGCACACAGGGCCAACACCCGGCATCATGGTGTGGGGAGCGATCTCCTACACTGGCCGTACACCACTGGTGATCGTCGAGGGGACACTGAAAAGTGCACGGTACATCCAAACCGTCATCGAACCCATCGTTCTACCATTCCTAGACCGGCAAGGGAACTTACTGTTCCAACAGGACAATGCACGTCCGCATGTATCCCGTGCCACCCAACGTGCTCTAGAAGCTGTAAGTCAACTACCCTGGCCAGCAAGATCTCCGGATCTGTCCCCCATTTAGCATGTTTGGGACTGGATGAAGCGTCGTCTCATGCGGTCTGCACGTCCAGCACGAACGCTGGTCCAACTGAGGCGCCAGGTGGAAATGGCATGGCAAGCCGTTCCACAGGACGACATCCAGCATCTCTACGATCGTCTCCATGGGAGAATAGCAGCCTGCATTGCTGCGAAAGGTGGATATACACTGTACTAGTGCCGACATTGTGCATGCTCTGTTGCCTGTGTCTATGTGCCTGTGGTTCTGTCAGTGTGATCATGTGATGTATCTGACCCCAGGAATGTGTCAATAAAGTTTCCCCTTCCTGGGACAATGAAATCACGGTGTTCTTATTTCAATTTCCAGGAGTGTACTTCTCATTATTGGATAAACTTAGGAACCACATTGCAAAGAAACGACTACGTCTTTCTCAGATTTGTGTCGACTTCATTATAAGAATACGCCGTCCCATGTCGCAAGCCAATTCATGCAGTTTCTGGCTCAATTCAGTATTATCTGTATACCGCGTACGCCTTATAACCCCAATCTTGCATCCTGTGATTTTTCTTTTATTCCCATCACTAAAGGCAAAGCTTTTGGGCATTCGTTTAGAGAACTCGGAAGCAGCACTCAAGAAGAGTGAGGCGATTCTCAAGGACCTGGAAAGAATGGCCTGCATAATGTTGTTGAAGACTGGTAGTGACGCTATAAAGTTTATTCGAGTAGGAGGAGAATACTTTCAAAAAATCGTTTAAACATTCAAACAGAGAAATAAACATACGTGGAAAAAAATCTGTCTTAGTCTTTGATAATCAGCCCTCGTAAATTAAAGTCCCCTATCGCGTCTTGAAGTAGAAGCGTGTATTCGCACGTCGGTCGAACTTTCTTGTGTGACCAAATACCATCAGATTTGAATAGCTGATAACTACGTGACCAATAATGCATAAGCAATGATTGAGCCCACAAGTTATAGATCACGTCTGTGCGTGTGCATCACGCAGTATTTGTTTTTCCTGTAACGTCATCGTACCAGTGAAAGTGCATGCACACGATAGTCACGAACTAGCTTAGTATAAAGCTATAAATTGATGTAGCGTAGAAACGCGCTAATTATGACATTGATTCGGAAGTCCTTATTAAGATCTTGGGGAGCACTACCAGGACCGAAAGTCAGACAATAGCCATATTTGCCGGGATATAAGCAAAAATCGGTATCAAACTGAAAATTACAAAATAATGAAAGATGTCTTCTCATTTGACTCATGATAAGTTTTTCAAAACGCAAGTCTGAAGACCGGTCGCATCACAAGGCATCCGGAAAGCCTAAAAGGTCCAGTGCCGAAGGAATGCAAGAACTACGGCAGCAACAGTCCAAACGTCTGTGGATCATGTGCAGTTGTTGTTGGAAGGCAGTAAGGTAAAAAGTTACAATAATGTAGAGATGGATGGCAATGTGACAGTACCAGTCGAGTATGCATCTCGAGCACCAAATATTGACGTGGTGTCAACCGAGATTTACATACGTTCATCAATACTAATGGGGCTAGGAATGTATTGGGCCAGACTGCATTGTTGCTAGATCTCCATCCTTGCCCCCCATCGCCACTCCCCCTCCCCTACCACTCAGTCTACCTTCACACACCTCCCCTCCTCCTCCCTTCTAGGCCAATTGGGTCATATCCTATTGGCTGTAGATAATGAGGCCAGGCAGCATGGTTGCCAGATTTATTCCCACTGAGTTTGCTGCTTTCAGCCATACCCACTCTATAAATTATTACCCAATTGCTATAATTTATGAGTTGCCACACTATCTCTATAATTTATCCCTCAATTTTTATATGTCACTTCCAGCTGTGCTCCTCCATAATTTATCACCCAAAAATGACCGCAAAGGATTTTCCTTCCAAAAATAGTTGCTCCAGTTTCATTTATTTTTAGGCATGAGACACATTTCCTATATTTGCACTTACGACCTGAACATAAACCTCTGACACGCGTATTTTTACACATTTATGTGTAGTAGAACTGCTTTGACGTTCTTCTTCTTTTTTTACATTTATTTAGAGTGGAACTCCCAATGTGACTGAGTTTGAAGATTCAAGGTATGAGTTGTACATAAGAACAAGGATATAGGGTAGCAAATTGTCTTTATTTATTCTTAGTATATGCGGTATTTTCTTGGGCAGCAAATTTTTTCCACAGTGTGTTTCTTAAAACCGGCTACAATGTTAGAGGTATTTTTACACTCATAATAATAATGACTAGTAGAACGACAAAATAACCTATACACAGAAAATATTCTCAAGAATTTCCATATACAAATGTTTCCCATGACAGCCTTTAGAAGGTTACGATGTTGGAGTTGACACTCTTTTTTTAAATACAATTATGGAGTTGTCATTTTTTTATATGCATATGTTACAATGGAGATGTTTTACCATTCAGCTGTTGCAGAGCCATTTGATATACAGTTGTTTTAATGTTAAGGGGTCATTCATGTTGCAATGTTAAATAAAAACTTAGCAATGGGAAATAATTGACAGTGAGAATCTAAAGACTTGGATGACGAGCACCAGCTGAGAAAATTAGAAAACTAATGAAACTGTACAGTGTAAAGGGCGAAGAAGAACTATCATGCTTGGTGGGCAGCGGGCGATTCCTCATCCCAACTGAAGACAAAAATAAATGTAGCAAATTTAGTCCCACCTAAAGGTTTAATAGTAATGCAATTTAAAAAACGAGGCTCCAGCAACGCTGGCTGTAACTGCGTGCAATGTGGCCAAGAGCTGGTAGCACAGAGTAGACCTATCCCATTAGCGTGCAATGTGGCCAAGAGCAGGTAGCACAGACTAGACCTATCCCATTAGCGTGCAATGTGGCCAAGAGCAGGTAGCACGGACTAGACCTATCCCATTAGCGTGCAATGTGGCCAAGAGCAGGTAGCACAGATTAGACCTATCCCATTAGCGTGCAATGTGGCCAAGAGCAGGTAGCACAGACTAGACCTATCCCATTAGCGTGCAATGTGGCCAAGAGCAGGTAGCACAGACTAGACCTATCCCATTAGCGTGCAATGTGGCCAAGAGCAGGTAGCACAGACTAGACCTATCCCATTAGCGTGCAATGTGGCCAAGAGCAGGTAGCACAGACTAGACCTATCCCATTAGCGTGCAATGTGGCCAAGAGCAGGTAGCACAGACTAGACCTATCCCATTAGCTCAGTGATAGCTGTGATTTGGGGAACGACTATGCAGACTCGCCAATGTTCGAGTCGCGTTTGTGCCAAATATTCTTTTTTCCAGTTAAAGTAGCAAATTGTGCCCACTTTACACCTCCACGTTGCTGTGTCTTGTATACATCTTTCTATTATGTTACCCTTATTTAAACATTAAGACATAACATGAACATCTTACAGATGTAAACGATCACTTTTCTCGTCTATGAAACAAATAAAGCAAATAGAAAATGACAGTGGATGCAGTAACATTGTCTGTATCCAGTGAGGTACGAAAAGCACAAGAGGTAGGCTGCACATTATGCTATGCATAATAATTCCATTCTGTATGTTTGATGTCCTGGCTAATCTTCACAGAGCCGATATATAAATGTATGAGCAACATCCATTTTAGAAAAGATATTCGAAGTAATCATCTTGCATTTTCAAACACTTCGTCACTCGCTGGATCATAATTTGCACGACCACATGCAATGCACCTGAATCCACCGTTGCCAATGCATCATGTACGCGAGCTATTGGTTCGTGTATATCCATGGATTGAGTACTATAAACGTGTCTCTATAAGTGTGCCCACAAATAAAAATCTTACATGTTAAGGCTTGTGTAATGTGGAGGATATTACATTGGAACTCCATGATCAGTTCATGTCGCTGAAAACGCTTCATTTAAATAGTTATGCACATTCATTCAAAATTTCGGTGGTGCACCATCAAGCTGAAACCATTGCTGTCGCCGAACACTGAGTGAAATATTGTCTAATGCATCAGGCAAAGTACTGCAAAGGAAAGTAAGATACAGGTGCACATTCAACTTGTCTGGCAATAGTAATAGCCCAAAGCACTCCTCCCATGATTCCAGGCCACAGCTTTATGCCAAAGTATGCCTGAGAGCCACATCCTTGGGTGACGTGTGGGTTATATTCCAAACAATAATGGCTGTTGTGGAGGCTGAAAATATCTTCACGAGTGAAGCTAGGTTCGTCAGCCTGTACCACGCTCTTGGTAATATGTTCGTCATCTTGCACTTGATGCAAAAGTCAGTCAGAAAACTGTACTCATCGGATGTGGTCTTCTGGCCACTGGTCAGTTCTTCTTCATACAACATTTTAGTAACCAGTCTTTGAGATATTTGGAACTGTCTTGCAATATCATGGTTTCTGCACCCAGGTGACTGGTGAACAGTCTCAAGAATCATATCTTCTGTTTATGGAGTATGTCTAGTCCGTAGAAGACCTCTGTCCGTTATTCGTGAATGAAGAGTACCGATTTCCCAAAGCCGACCGGAGTGGCCGAGCGGTTCTAGGTGCTACAGTCTGGAACCGCGCGACCACTACGGTCGCAGGTTCGAATTCTGCCTCGGGCATGGATGTGTGTGAGGTCCGTAGGTAAGTTAGGTTTAAGGAGTTCTAAGTTCTAGGGCACTGATGACCTCAGAAGTTAAGTCCCATAGTGCTCAGAGCCATTTGAACCATTTTCTGATTTCCCAAATGTGTTGCTCCAGGTGATGGAAAACGTTCTTATTGGGATGGCGCCTTCGAGGGTATGGTGCAGCATACATATCAGCAACAGCAGTATCTTGGTCATCCGACACACCCACACCAAAAGCATACTGACATATTCGTAGTTTGTGTACTCCACCTGGAAGCTGCCCTACATGAAGTTGACAGAACCAGTTATGTTTGTGCACTGAATACGTAGTTGGTGCTTGCAGCAGTTTAATGGATTCGAGTGTCACGTGATAGGAGACTGTCATGTGACAAAGTGATAAAACAAACACTCTCCGAACAGGCCTCGAAGGCCCAACCGTACGACCGGCCGCCGCGCCATCCGCAGCTCTTAGGTGTCATCGGATGCGGATATTGAGGGGCATATGGTCAGCACACAGCTCTCCCGGCCATTTTCAGTTTTCGTAACCAATGCCACTACTTCTCAATTAAGTAGCTCCTCAATTGGCATCACAGGGCCTGAGTGTATCCAGCTTGCCAACAGCACTCGGCAGACCAAACATTGACCCATCCAACTGCTAGCCAAGCCCAGTAGCACTTAACTTCGGTGATCTGACGGTAACAGGTGTTACTATTGCAGTAAGGCCGTTGGCCATGACAAAGTAATGCCTTGCGTGTAATGACGCGAACTAGGGAATGGATATCTCAGTGGCGTATGTGGGTTCGATGTTGCAGCAGCCTACTCAGTGAGCTAGGACGACAGGCGGACAGTATGGGGTAATACACATTCGTCTGTACATTCAAATGCGCTGCATGGTGTCACAGCATTGCCAGCTCCTCGTTTTCATATGTATATTTTTAAAATGTACCCAATCTGATTCTGATAGACTTTTGGCTTGAATCTGGATGAGGAATCTCATGCTGACCTCCAAGTGCGGCATTTGTTTTCACACTGTACATATTACTAAATTCAAGTCTCCCAATGCATTTTCACATGGAAACATCTATTCACTCGTCCATCGAACTTTGCTGTGTAACGAAATACCGTGAGATTTGAATCGCTAATAACAACGAGACTAATAATTCACAAATAATGATTGAACTCACAACCAATATATGACATCCGTATGTGTTGGTCCCCCCCCCCATGAACCATGGACCTTGCCGTTGGTGGGGAGGCTTGCGAGCCTCAGCGATACAGATGGCCGTACCGTAGGTACAACCACAACGGAGGGGTATCTGTTGAGAGGCCAGACAAACGTGTGGTTCCTGAAGAGGGGCAGCAGCCTTTTCAGTAGTTGCAAGGGCACCAGTCTGGATGATTGACTGATCTGGCCTTGTAACAATAACCAAAACGGCATTGCTGTGCTGGTACTGCGAACGGCTGAAAGCAAGGGGAAACTACGGCCGTAATTTTTCCCGAGGGCATGCAGCTTTACTGTATGATTAAATGATGATGGCGTCCTCTTGGGTAAAATATTCCGGAGGTAAAATAGTCCCCCATTCGGATCTCCGGGCGGGAACTACTCAGGAGGACATCGTTATCAGGAGAAAGAAAACTGGCGTCCTACGGATCGGAGCGTTGAATGTCAGATCCCTTAATCGGGCAGGTAGGTTAGAAAATTTAAAAAGGGAAATGGATAGGTTAAAGTTAGATATAGTGGGAATTAGTGAAGTTCGGTGGCAGGAGGAACAAGACTTCTGGTCATGTGACTACAGGGTCATAAACACAAAGTCAAATAGGGGTAATGCAGGAGTAGGTTTAATAATGAATAGGAAAATAGGAATGCGGGTAAGCTACTACAAACAGCATAGTGAACGCATTATTGTGGCCAAGATAGACACGAAGCCCACGCCTACTACAGTAGTACAAGTTTATATGCCAACTAGCTCTGCAGATGACGAAGAAATTGAAGAAATGTATGATGATATAAAAGAAATTATTCAGATAGTGAAGGGAGACGAAAATTTAATAGTCATTGGTGACTGAAATTCGAGTGTAGGAAAAGGGATAGAAGGAGACGTAGTAGGTGAATATGGATTGGGGCTAAGAAATGAAAGAGGAAGCCCCCTGGTAGAATTTTGCACAGAGCACAACTTAATTATAGCTAACACTTGGTTTAAGAATCATGATAGAAGGTTGTATACATGGAAGAACCCTGGAGATACTAAAAGGTATCAGATAGATTATATAATGGTAAGACAGAGATTTAGGAACCAGGTTTTAAATTGTAAGACATTTCCAGGGGCAGATGTGGACTCTGACCACAATCTATTGGTTATGACCTGTAGATTAAATCTGAAGAAACTGCAAAAATGTGGGAATTTAAGGAGATGGGACCTGGATAAACTGAAAGAACCAGAGGTTGTACAGAGTTTTAGGGAGAGCATAAGGGAACAATTGACAGGAATGGGGGAAAGAAATACAGTAGGAGAAGAATGGGTAGCTTTGAGGGATGAAGTAGTGAAGGCAGCAGAGGATCAAGTAGGTAAAAAGACCAGGGCTCTTAGAAATCCTTGGGTAACAGAAGAAATATTGAATTTAATTGATGAAAGGAGAAAATATAAAAATGCAGTTAATGAAGCAGGCAAAAAGGAATACAAACGTCTCAAAAATGAGATCGACAGGAAGTGCAAAATGGCTAAGCAGGGATGGTTAGAGGACAAATGTAAGGATGTAGAGGCTTATCTCACTAGGGGTAAGATAGATACTGCCTACAGGAAAATTAAAGAGACCTTTGGAGATAAGAGAACCACTTGTATGAACATCAAGAGCTCAGATGGAAACCCAGTTCTAAGCAAGGAAGGGAAAGCAGAAAGGTGGAAGGAGTATATAGAGGGTCTATACAAGGGCGGTGTACTTGAGGACAATATTATGGAAGTGGAAGAGGATGTAGATGTAGATGAAATGGGAGATACGATACTGCGTGAAGAGTTTGACAGAGCACTGAAAGACCTGAGTCGAAACAAGGCCCCCGGAGTAGACAACATTCCATTGGAACTACTGACGGCCTTGGGAGAGCCAGTCCTGACAAAACTCTACCATCTGGTGAGCAAGATGTATGAAACAGGCGAAATACCCTCAGACTTCAAGAAGAATATAATAATTCCAATCTCAAAGAAAGCTGGTGTTGACAGCTGTGAAAATTACCGAACAATCAGTTTAATAAGCCACAGCTGCAAAATACTAACACGAATTCTTTACAGACGAATGGAAAAACTTGTAGAAGCCGACCTCGGGGAAGATCAGTTTGGATTCCGTAGAAATACTGGAACACGTGAGGCAATACTGACCTTACGACTTATCTTAGAAGAAAGATTAAGGAAAGGCAAACCTACGTTTCTAGCATTTGTAGACTTAGAGAAAGCTTTTGACAATGTTGACTGGAATACTCTCTTTCAAATTTTAAAAGTGGCAGGGGTAAAATACAGGGAGCGAAAGGCTATTTACAATTTGTACAGAAAGCAGATGGCAGTTATAAGAGTCGAGGGACATGAAAGCGAAGCAGTGGTTGGGAAGGAAGTAAGACAGGGTTGTAGCCTCTCCCCGATGTTATTCAATCTGTATATTGAGCAAGCAGTAAAGGAAACAAAAGAAAAATTCGGAGTAGGTATTAAAATCCATGGAGAAGAAATAAAAACCTTGAGGTTTGCCGATGACGTAATTCTGTCAGAGACAGCAAAGGACCTGGAAGAGCAGTTGAACGGAATGGACAGTGTCTTGAAAGGAGGATATAAGATGAACATCAACAAAAGCAAAACGAGGATAATGGAATGTAGTCGAATTAAGTCGGGTGATGCTGAGGGAATTAGATTAGGAAATGAGACACGTAAAGTAGTAAAGGAGTTTTGCTATTTGGGGAGCAATATAAATGATGATGGTCGAAGTAGAGAGGATATAAAATGTAGACTGGCAATGGCAAGGAAAGCGTTTCTGAAGAAGAGAAATTTGTTAACATCGAGTATAGATTTAAGTGTCAGGAAGTCGTTTCTGAAAGTATTTGTATGGAGTGTAGCCATGTATGGAAGTGAAACATGGACGGTAAATAGTTTGGACAAGAAGAGAATAGAAGCTTTCGAAATGTGGTGCTACAGAAGAATGCTGAAGATTAGATGGGTAAATCACATAACTAATGAGGAAGTATTGAATAGGATTGGGGAGAAGAGAAGTTTGTGGCACAACTTGATCAGAAGAAGGGATCGGTTGGTAGGACATGTTCTGAGGCATCAAGGGATCACCAATTTAGTATTGGAGGGCAGCGTGGAGGGTAAAAATCGTAGGGGGAGACCAAGAGATGAATACACTAAGCAGATTCAGAAGGATGTAGGTTGCAGTAGGTACTGGGAGATGAAGAAGCTTGCACAGGATAGAGTAGCATGGAGAGCTGCATCAAACCAGTCTCAGGACTGAAGACCACAACAACAAACAACATGTGTTGGTCAAACAGGATTTGTTTTTCCTGTGACATCACCATTCTAGTCTAGGTACAAGCACGTGATTGTCATGAGTTAGCTTTGTGTTACGTTATAAACTGGTGTAGTGTGGAAACGCCTATAGCTAGGAAATTGACATGGGAGTAATCACGAATAGCTCGCAAATCGCTATTAGGTCGCAAAGTCAGAAAATAAAAGTGTTCATTGGAATTTCTGAAAATTGGTACCAATTTAAAAATTACAAAATAATCAAAGTTGTCGTTTCATATGATTCATAAATATGCTCGAAACCATAGAAAATGCAAGTCAGAGGACAGCTCCTGTCGGAAGGAATCCGAAAGCCTAAAAAGGTCCAGTATGATCGAATGTTGGAGTTACATTAGTGTCGAAAAAGAAATGAAAAAGATTATGTAGCTGGCCTATCAGGCATACAGCGGTCTGTGATGGTCTGACGGCTTTGAACCACGTATAGTTATCGTTGAAAAACAATAAGGAAAATAATGACAATGCAGAGACAGACGGCAATGTGGCACTCAAGTATGCATCTCAACCACCAAATATTGTCTTGGCGACTCCATGTTGTCTTGTGCACTACGACCAGGTAACAGGTATACTTGAAAAAAGAGACAGCATTGGTCGTATATTTTTTTCTATTGCAAAATCGATTTTCTGTCACTGAGTGACCATCCTCAGTGCTATATTGTATAACAAATTGGGATGCACTGTTGTCACTAAGCTTACGGCAATCACATAGATATAATATGTGATTGCCGTAAGCTTAGTGACAACAGTGCATCCCAATTTGTTATACAATATAGCACTGAAGATGGTCACTCAGTGACAGAAAATCGATTTTGCAATAGAAAAAAATATACGACCAATGCTGTGTCTTTTTTCAAATATTGTCTTGTTTTCAACCGACATTTGCATGTAAGGCATCAGTGAAAATGGGGCTAGGAATGTACAGGGCCAGACTGTAATGTGGCTGGGTCTCTAATTCTTCCCCATCCCAATTCCCCCTTCCCTCCCATTCACCCTCCCCCTCCCTCCCCCACCCTTCTAGGCAATTGGTTGATGTATTAGTGAAAGGGGCATATCCCATTAGTTGCAGATATGACTTCAGGCTACACGGTTGCCAGATTTATTCCCACTGAGTTTGTTGCTTTCAGCCACATTCTCTCTATAAATTATTACCCAATTACTATAATTTATGAGCTGCTACACCAGCTCAATATTTTATCCCTTAGTTTTTATATGTTACTTCCAGCCATGCTCCTCCATGACTTATTAAACAAAAATGGTTGCAAAGGATTTTCATTTCAAATATTGTTGCTCCAGTTTCATTTATTTTGTGAACTGAGACACCTTTTCTATCATTGTACTTATGTCATGTACATAAACACCTGACATGTGTCTGATTTTACACACTTGTGTACATTAGAACTTCTATGACGTTTTTCTTTTTTTGCGTTTATTTGCAGTGGAACTGCCAATGTCATTGAGTTTGAAGATTCATGATATGAATTGTAAATAAGAACAAGCATATAGGATAACAAATTCTCTTTATTTATTCACAGTATATACACTATTTTCTTGGGGGAGCAATTTTTTCTACAGTATGTTCGTCAGAAGTGGCTACAATGTTAGAGGTACCTTTACACTCGTAACAATGATGGCTAGTAGAACGAGAAACTAGTCTGTATACTAAAAAGAGTCTCGAGAATTCCTATATACATATGTTTCCCATAACAATATTTAAAAGGTTAAAATGTTGGAGTTGACATTCTTTTTAAATACAATTGATGCAGTTGTCTTTTCTTTATATACAGATGTTGCAATGAAAAAGTTTCACAATTCAGATCTTGCAGTATCACTCGATACGCAGTTGTTGTAATGTTACAGTAGTCATTCTTCTTGTATTGGTAAATACGAACTTAACACAGGAATTACTTGACAGTAAGATGCTCAAGACTTGGATGTCCAGCACCAGCAAAAAAATTAAACAGTAGTGTATGTGTGCAGTATGTATACATACGTAGCCCTAGATGTCTGCATAGTACACATTGTTTAATGCATGGAATGTATGCTACTTGCAAGCAAATATAGTATTCAATCAACTCAGAAACACGCGCACCTATACACACTATGGCAAACTATCATAGTGTTCTATATACACAAATGCACACATGCCATTTACAAAGAAATACATCCACTCTTTCATTATCACCTAAGTCAATACTGTTCACATGGTAGGGTTGCAAACCCGTCAACATAAATGTTTCATTTTTTGTCATGAGCTGACAGGCCGATTTTCAGTTGTAGTACAGAGTGTACCACATTGTCCCATGCTTAAATAGCAAATCGTTACGCCATACGCACAAGTAGAGTTGGAACACCACCAAGGCCACTGCACAGGCATTCCCAGTTGCCTTCAACCTGTCACTGTGTGATATGCTTACCTTTCTGATCTAACGTCTTCAAACATGTCAGTCTGTCACCATCTCACCACACCTTCATTAGGACACTAAACTTGTTGTTTGCAATTATTATTCCACACAGATTATTATCCACATATCTAGACATGTCGAATTTGTAGGTGTGGCATTTTATTCATTCATAAGGAGTTTAATGCTGTGGAAGTCTAATTTTTAGTATTAAAATCAACATATTACTTCAACCAGTATGAATGTTTGAACCAATAGTGTGGGTGACCAGTGAGTTTCATCCCCATAATGAGCGCTTTTGGAGGTTTCTATTGTGCATTATGTATATGTTTATACTCCAACACCACTATCACCTTTGGGATGGAACTGTTTCACAGAACTTGGTTCTCTGTAATTGCAGCAAATCACTGTGCACATCATGCAAACCATCAGGATATTTCATGTCTGCCTCCAAGGTGTATCTCACACAACAATCTGCCGACACATCTTTGGATTCACCTACTTTGACAATCAGTTTATGGAGCAGCCATCAAAACCCTCCAGTCAGCAGAGACTGTTGCAGGGAATGTCAATATAAACTGTTTACATCCAAGTATAGGATATAACTCACAGTGTAGGATGCATAGAACGTCTCACCCATTGGTGGTTTATCTGCCTTGGCAAGCCTATGGACACACTGGCACAGTCCTGAAAATTCTGCATTGTAAATGAACAGAATGTCGATTTTGGCCAAAGGTTCGATTATGACATCTGTCTTTTTCGGCACTGCGTCCTATAACAGATCTGACATGGTGTAATGAAAAGCAGCATCCCACTTGTATGTTCACATGTATAAAAACAGGCTCTAGTATGTTTATGTCCATGCACACACTCTGGAATTACTCGAAAATGTCTGGAAGCAAGCACACAACTGTATCCAAGTCTTTCATACTCCTCTAAACCAGAGATGTTAAATTCCTATCAAACACTAATCACATGCTCATACTCCACATCTGTTATGGCATTGCCCATAAGATTTATGGAAAAATGCATGAATGTCAAGCAGTGTGGTGTCATTGAGTTTCTCCATCAAATCCTAATATTATTACAGGTAGACAACCATCTTTGTCATGAGCCTGAACTGAGCATCATGTGGATGTGCAGCTCTAGTCAGATGCATGTCCTGATGCATGGTTTCAGCAAGTTTCTGAAGTGTTGCTCGTGTGTATCGTCACAAGACAAGGAAGTGCAGCATAATTTTCTTAGTGATTCATATGGAAAATGATATGTTATTTTTCAGTGCTGCCAGGTAAGCCACTAACCTGATCATTGCACAAACAAGAATCAGCCATGTGCTCAACAAGAAATGAGCATCATATCTGCCCAAAATGTGGGAAAAAATAGTATGTGTTATGGTAGTTGACAGTTCATGTTACATGTGTTGTCTAGTACACAGCAGAATTTGCCAAATAATGAATGTTGTGTGGAGTTTCTGTTTTGTTATATAATGGCAGCCCATAATTATGGCAGTTAACTGCTATCTTGTATAATTCATCATTTTCTTGCAGTACAGCCATGAGAATGTTGGTACGATAAATAACAACTTCCCTTGCAAGTTACCTCAGAGAGCAACCACCTTACAGGTTTTTTTCTGGCCTATGAATCGAAATTGTTATTACTTGTGTCGCACGTGCATGCAACCTGGTATGATGCAGCAAATGGTGCATGCTGTTCCTGAAAGTCGTCTCCGATGCTGTGGGATCACCATCACAATAAGCCACAGGACATGAAGGCACTCAAAGTTAGCATGTACAACAAAAGGAACACGTACCTGGTGGTGGATATTCTTAAATTCCGAGGAATTTATCTCCATCAGTGAGCATATCCAACGTACCAATTCCTGTGAAGAGCAGACGAGGAGACTGAAAATGAAAAGATGGCCATATAGCCTGTATTCTTTTTGCTATCCACGCAGCTAATCAGTTTTAACCATGGGTCATTTTCAAGCGTGTATCTTAAGCTTCCAAATTCATTTCACATTGTAATACATCACAGGTACATATCAATAGGTATACATCCTATTTCTGTCCGTACTGGGCACAGAAACAATACAATATTGTACATGATTACGTGTATTAGCTATTGATGTATGCTAATGGACATAATCAGGTACAATATTTTACTGTTTTTGTGCCAAATATGCACAGAAATATGATCCATATTATCCTCTGTTCCTGCCACATGTTTTCGTTCATCCAGACGTGTACCGACTGTTGAGGTTTTAATAGTCATTGTGTTGTTAATTACCGTATACTGAAGGCTATGTTTGTTTTGTCATACTGAAAGGTTTAGATGAAGAGATGTGATGTTACTTTAAGACATTTTATTCTAGCTTTTACTCAACTGTGTGCTATTTAGTTTGCCAGGCTAGGAGCTTCACATTATTACTCTTTACACTTTTTATGTGGATTTTAAATACGGAAAATAGGGACAAGCTGTAGGGAGAGACTGGTTGTGTACAACATCTACAAGATTCAAGAGTGAATAATAAGAGTGGAAGAACAAGAAGAAATAGTTGTAATTAAGGAGGGTGTAACAAAAGGATGCAATCTTTTAACCCTACTGTTCAATCTATACATCGAAGAGGCAATGATGGAAATAAAAGGAAGGTTCAAGAGTGGAATCAAAATTCAGTGAGAAAAGATATCAGTGATAAGATTCGCTGATGACATTGCTATCGTCAGTGAAAGTGAAGAAGAATTACGGGATCTGCTGAATGGAATCGCCTAATCAGTACAGATTATGGACTGAGAATAAATCGAAAAAAGAAGAAAATAACGAGATGGAGCAGAGATTATTAACACCGAGAAACTTAACACCGGGACTGATGGTCAGAAATTAGATGAAGTTAAAGAGTGTTGCTACCTGGGCACCAAAATAACCCATGACGGACAGACAAAGGAGAACATCAAAAGCAAACAAGCACTGGCAACAAGGGCATTCCTGCATTCCTTGGCAAGAGGGATGTACTAGTATTTAACATTGACGAAAAAATTTCTGAGAATGCGTATTTGGAGCACAGTACTGTTTGGTAGTGAAACAAGGACTTTGGTAAGACCGGAACACAAGAGAATCGAAACATTTGAGATGTTGAAAATTAGATGGACTGATGAGGTAAAGAATGAGGGAGTTCTGTGCAGAATCGGAGAGGAAAGGAATATGTGGAACACTGACAGGATGATAGGGCATCTGTTAAGACATCATGAATAATATCCATAGTAGAAGAGGGAGCTGTAGAGGGAGACAGAGATTGGAATACATCCAGCAAAAAAGAAATTAGATAAGTTAAAGAGTTCTGCTACCTAGACAGCAAAATAACCCATAACGGACAGACCAAGGAAGACATTAAAAACAGAGTTAGGATTGCAGCCTATCTCTGATGTTATTCGATCAGTACACTGAGCAAGCAGTAAAGTAAACCAATTCGGAGTTTGAATTAAAGTCCAGGGAGAAGAAAAAAACTTTGAGGTTTGCCACATGACTGGTTAATACTGTCAGACAGCAAAGGACTTGGAAGAACAGTGGAATAGAAAGGGTGTCGTCTTGAAAGACGACGTAAGATGAACGTCAACAAAAGCAAAACGTGGATAATGGAATGTAGCCGAATTAAATCAAGTGATCCTTAGGAATTTACATAAGGCAACGAGACACTTACAATATTTGGAAGCAAAATAGTTGATAATGTCGAAGTGGAGAAAATATAAAATGTAGACTGGCAATGGCAAGGGAAGCGTTTCTGAAGAAGAGAAATTTGTTCACATCGAATACAGATTTAAGTGTCAGGAAGTCTTTTATGAAAGTAATTCTCTGGAGTATACCATGCACAATAAACAGTTTAGACAAGAAGAGCTAATAAGCTTTTGAATGTGGTACTACACAAGTATGTTGAAGGCTAGGTGGGTAGATCATGTAACTAACGAGGAGGTACTGAACAGAACTGGCAAGAAAAGAAATTTGTGTCAGAACCTGACTAGAAGAAAAGATCGGTTGATAGGACACATTCTGAGACATCAAGGAATCACCAGTTTAGTGCTGGAGGGAAATGAGAACTGCAGAAAACCGATCTTTGCACTGAAGACCACAACAACGAAACAAATACAATGCAAATACTGCAGTTAGTGACAGGGCGAATCTTCTGTGTTCACTTATAACTTTTGCGAAGGCTAAAATTATCATTTGCGCCACAGCCAAGGCCAGCCACAAGGTTAAGCATACAGCTGCTGCAGCGTCTGAGTTCGGGTGCAATGACCAGTGACATGGAACAATAGCTTTCGTTATTCAGTATAAAAGTTTTGAGCATACTTGGTACATTTAACCGATATTAACACTTGTAAGAAACAGTTATCAGAACAGTTGATCCCAAAAATAACTGTTTTATAATAAATTCTAAGAGATTGTACACAATTTGCCGTCATTTAAAAACACAAAATGAATTTACGTAAAATCGTGATGGTTCGGTCACAAACTGACGATCATTCTCTTAGTCAGAGTGAATGACACAACACAACTAAATCTCAACTAACACAGTTATGTGTATCGTGGGAAGTTGACCTCATCGCGTACGCAGTTCTGTGACTTCATTTCAAACAAAAATCAGTGAAACTGATTAGCTCTGATCTATTAGTCTTCTTTCGTGTGGTGTTTTTATTCACAAAGGTTCTGCTTTCAGAATGCTAATCACTTATTGACAGGATTTTTAATAAAGAGATTTCACCTTTGTTCAGACGCGTTATGGCCTCGACATACTTTTTATTTAATAATTAATTTTTTGAAAAGACTGACGGTGCCGTCACGGGCGCCTCTTGTCGCACTTGGTGGCCAATTTATTTGTGGAGGACTTGTAATTCTATTCAGTACATCCTCCTTAGTTTTGTGTCATAAGTCGTCTGACTGGTTTGATGCGCCCGCTACGATTTCCTCTCCTGTGCGAACCTCTTCATCTCAGGGTAGCACCTGCAACCTACGTCTTCAATTATTTGCTGGATGTATTCCAATCTCTGTCTTCTATGGTTTTTCCCCTCTACAGCTCCCTCTATTACCATGGAAGTTATTCACTGATGTCCGACAACCCTTCTCCTTGTCAGTGTTTTCCACATAATCGTTTCCCTCTGATGCTGTGCAGAACCTCCTCTTTCCTTACTTTATCAATCCATATAATTTTCAACATTCGTCTGTAGCACCACACCTCAAATTCTTCGATTCTCTTCTCTTCCGGTTTTCTCACTATCCCTGTTTCATTACCATTCAATGCTGTGCTCCAAACATACATTGTCAAAAATTGCTTCCTCAAATTAAAGCCTATTTTTGGTACTAGAAGTTTTTCTTGGCCAAGAATGCCCTTTCTGCCCCTCATTGCTCCGTCCGTCATTGATTATTTTGCTGCCTAGATAGCAGAATTCCTTAACCTCATCTACTTCGTGACCATCAATGGTGATGTTAAGTTTCTCGCTGTTATCATTTGTGCTACTTCTCTTTCTTCGATTTACTCTCAATCTATATTCTGCACTCATTCCATTCAGCAGATAATATAATTTTTCTTCATTTTCACTGAGGTTATCAATGTTATTTAGCAAATAGCATCATTCATATCCTTTCACCTTGAATTTTAATTCCAGTCACGAACCTTTCTTTTGTATCCATCATTGTCTCTTCGATGTCAAGACTGGACAGTAGGGGCGAAAGGCTACATCCTCTATTTTACACACTTTTTAATCCGAGCGCTTCGTTTTTGGTCGTCCACTCTTTTTATTCCCTCTTGGCTCTTGTACATATTATGTATTATTACCCGTCTCTCCCTATAGCTTACTCATATTTTTTTCAGAATTTCGACCATCTTACAGCATCTGTCATTGTCGAACGCTTTCTCCAAGTCGACACATCCCATGAACGTGTCTTGATTTTTCTTTGGTTTTACTTCCATTATCAACTACAAAGTCAAAACTGCCTCTGTGGTGCGTTTACCTTTCCTAAACCAAACTAATCTTCATCTAACACATCTTCAATTTTCTTTTCCTTTCTTCTGTATGTTATTCTAGTCAGCAACTCGGGTGCATGAGTTGTAAAGCTGATTGTGCGATAAATCTCTTAAATGTCAGCCCCCGCAGTCTTCGGAATTGTGTGGATAATATTTTCCCGAAAGTCAGGTATTATGTTGCCACACTCATACGTTCTGCACACCAACGTGAATAGTCGTTTTGTTGCCTCTTCCTCCAATGACTCTAGAAATTCTGACAGAGTGTTATCTATCACTTCTGAATTATTTCATCTTAAGTCCGCCAAAGCTCTTTTAAATTCTGATTCTAATACTGCATCCCCTATCTCTTCTAAATCAACTCATGTTTCTTCTTCTATCACATCAGACAAACCTTCCACTCATGGAGGTCTTCAGTGTACTGTCTTCACCTATCCGCTCTCTCCTCTGCATTTAACAGTGGAATTCCCGTTGCACTGTTAATGCTACCATCCTTACTTTTAATTTCACCGAAGGTTGTTTTGACTGTCCTATATGCCGAACCAGTCCTTCCGATAATCATTTCTTTTTCGATTCTTTCACGTCTTTAATGCAGCCATTTCGTCTTAGCTTCCCGCACCTTCTATTTATTTCATTCCACAGCGACTTGTATTTCTGAATTCTGAATTTCCCTAAACATTTTTGTACTTCCTCCTTTCATCGATCAGCTGAAGCATTTATTAATACCTATGGTTTCTTTGCAGTTACCTTCTCTGTACGTATGTTTCTCTTTCCAACTGCTGTTATTGCCCTTTTTAGATATGTCCATTCCTCTTCAAATGTACTGCCTACTGAGCTGTTCCTTATTGCGGCGTCTGTGGTCTCAGAGAACTTCAACCGTATCCCGTCTTTCCTTAGTACTTCCATATCCCACTTCTTTGAATATTGATTCCTCCTGACTAATCTCTTAAACTTCATCCCACTCTTCATCACCTCTACATTGTGGTCTGAGTCTACATCTGCTCCTGGGTACGTCTTACAAACCAGTACCTGATTTCAGAATCTCTTTAATTTAACTGAAATCTACCCGTATCACCCGGCCTTTTCCAAATACACCTCCTCCTCCTATGATTCTTGAACAGAATATTCGCTATTACTACCTGAAATTTATTACTGAACTCAATTAGTATATCTCCTCTCTCATTGCTTGTCCCAAGCCCATATTCTCCTGTAATCTTTTCTTCTAATCTTTCCCCTGCAACTGCATTCCAATCGCCCATATTTATTAGATTTTCATCTCCCTTTGCGTACTGTATTACCCTTTCAATATCTTCATATACTTTCTGTATCTCTTCATCTTCAGCTTGCGACGTCGGCACGTATACCTGGGCTATCGCTGTGTGTTGATTTGCTGCCGATTCTGAATAGAGATAGCTTATCACTGAACTGATCACAGTAAGACACGCTCTGCCCCACCTTTGTCCCACCTTCCTATTTACAACTAATCATACTCCAGTTACACCATTTTCTGTTGCTGTTGGTATTTTCCTACACTCGTCTGACCAGCTCTTACAGCTCAATAAATCAGTTGCGGCAGGGTACTGTATTGATACTGGTCACTCTATGTCGTACGAAACGTCGAACTTTTAGCGTGTAAATTATCTTTTTGGGTCCCGGTGGGGAAAGAGGCAACTGGTATTCGCTTGGAGAGGGATTTAATTAGCGGAGATTGTGGCTTCAGCTTTGATAAGTATTGGAATCTGACGATTTCGGTAATAACTTACAAAGACGTGGCCACCTTGCAGCTCGCAGTGATACAGTGGCATTCCAACGTGAATCAAGCGCGCAGCCACAAATCTAATTTAAGCATATTGTACTTCTTTGTAGCCTATCTACGTTTATGGCGGATGTGTATCTGGGGCTGTAGGCGCAGTGACGAAGTCCTAGAGTTTAAAAGGCCGGCGGAAGTGCTGGAGCGTCTGTCTTTCGGCTCAATCTGACGATGGCTGAACGATATACAGTCGAAATATTAGAAGAAAAAAAGGAACTCAAGCAGCTGCACACCCGAAATTTGATGGTGCAACTTGTACTAAACAGTTTCTGAAGCAACCTATTTTCTTCCTCACGACTGAAGCTATATCAGTAGCAAATGTCATAGAATTCGGTTCACGAAGTTAGTCGTGAAAATGTAACATACAGAGCCATTTTCGCATTAATAAGATTAGTATTGTTAGTATGGATTTAACTTTCAGTTACGATATCTTTTTTTTTCGGTGAACCGATTTTAATGAAGTGAAGTCTATGCGGTGCTGCAAGATATGCCCAAGTTGTCTGTGAAAACCCCATGACAGAGATAAGCGTGTTCAAACGAACAGAGAGATAGAATTGTTTTAGGTAAAACTTTGTATCACGATATCTGTTTTTCCCGTGATCAAATTTTGATGAAATAAAGCTTACACGATGTGCCAAGCTATGCCCAATGATATTTTACTAACTGCACGAAAGTTCGTGTAGCAGTTTGGAGGATTAACGTGTTCAAACAGGGAAACAGACAGATACAGCGATTTTATATAAAACTTTAAACCACTGTATCTTTTTGCCGCGATCCAGATTTTATTAAATAAACCCTAGACCTATACAGTACCCCGAGATATACTCAAGTTTGCTGCTAAAATCCCTTGAAAATTCGTCTGGTAACTTTGGAGAAGCGTTTAGTACAGTCGTAGATGGAGATAATAGAATCTATTTCTCTATGTGTGGAAATTTAAGGAAACTGATAGAAGGCAAACAAAAAATAAGGAACAGGTGTACTTCGTCTGTAATGCCTGCATTTACATCTACGTTTCCATTTCACAAGCCAACGTATGGTGTGTAGTGAAAGGTGGTCTGTGCTATCACTATCTTTTTTTTTTTTTTTTTTTTTTTTTTTGCATTTTTCATTCCGGTCCCTGAAGGGGATGGGCGGGCTGTTTGAGGACTTGCATTACCCTTTTCAACCTCTTGTTGTACAAGTGCATTTCATTTATTTCTTTGTTCAATTTTCTCGCAATATTGCATTTAATCATTTTTACGGTATAGAATATAGAAGAACATAAAACAAAAAATAGAATTTTTAAGTCATATTGAGATACGTTACAAGTGCTATAGATTATAGAATATTTTACATCTTGATTATTCCATATATACTATTGGAATACATTAAAATACAATAAAGTTAATAGCATGCAATAAAATTACAATACAATAAGATACAGTGCATAAAATACAATACTGTAGTTTACTGTTTATGCTTTGGGGCGACTGTTGTGTGTGTTTTTATTTAGTTTTTGTGGTGTTGCTTCATTTTATGTGTGTGAGTGGTGATGGAGTTGTATTATGTTACTACTTATGGGATTTATTTATTACATGTATATATGTATATATAGAGAGATATACTTTATACTTTAACACTGACAGTGCCACTTTTCTTTATATTGTCCGCTATAGGTGGCAGGCTAGGATAATTGGAAGATACAGTTGATTTGGTTATACAATTGAATTTAGAGAGCAGTTCTCAATTTGGTATTTAGGGTGCCCTCCTGTTTACATCAGGTCCTCCAATCACCTTAGGGGAATTACTTTTGTGGCAGTGGGGAACAGTTACATAATTTTTATGTCTATGCTATGTTTTATGTCTAGCTTAGTTCAATTGTTCATGTGTGTGTGTATTTTAGGGGGTTAGTTTCTCTGTCTTTGGTTCAGGTAGTGGGATGTCTTGGGTTAGGGGTTCCATGGTCGGGGCGAGGTCTGTGTATTCTTGGCTGGTGTTTTGTGCTACTGTACGCGCTGGTTGGATGTATTTGAATTTTCATCGCCTGTTCACTCGTGGTCTTGTTGTCAGTATGTCTTCCATGTCTGGGCGTTTCGTTAATATATGTCTCCCGTAGTTTGCTCTGAGTTTAGTCAGTCTGGTCTGTAGCGGCTCCACGCCTGTGATGTCACATACCTCGTCACTGGGCGTGAGCTTTGGCTGTCTAGAGATGCTGCGTAAGAGTCGTCTTTCGGTCAAGTAAAGTCGTTCTGCTACCGGATTACGCAAACTCCCTATGGGGGCTACAGCATATTCTATCACAGGTCTGATCTACGACTTGTAGGCGTGAATTTCAGTTTGGTCGTCACATCCGTAGAATCGTCCTTGCACTCGTCTGATGAGGCTTTGTCTTTTTCTTGTTTTGTTTAGCAGGTATGTGAGGTGTGTTTTCCAGTTTAGATGTTTGTCTAGGTACACTCCTAGTACCTGTCAGTGTCATTAAGTCTTAGTGGTGTGTTCCACAGCGTCAGTTGTATGTCATCTGTGTTTTGCTGTCGTTTTTGGTCAGATGTCTGTGTCTAAATAAAACCATTTGGGTTTTGGATGGGTTTGGAGAGTGGATGGGTTTGGATATCACCATCAACGTCCCCATTTCGTGTTCAAGTCGTGAATGGTGCGAGGGAAGCATTGTTGGCAAGCCTCTGAGCGACTTCGAATAACTCTAACCTTAAGTTCGGAAAATATACGTAGGAGGGTGCAATATATTGATTGACTCCTCTAGGAACATTTTCTTCTTCTTCTTCGATTCCGCAACTCATGATGAGTATTTGCCTCTTCAACAACATCCCTCAATTTGTCGCGGTCCCTTGCTAGCATTTTCCAGTTCCTGTAGCCCATCTTTCAAAGGTCTTCTATGATTCCGTCCGGCCATCTAGCTTTCGGTCATCCACGTTCTCGCTCTCCATCCGGCTTTACCTGTAATTTTTTTTTTTTTTTTTTTTTTTTTTTGTACCATTCATCCGTGCCACCTGTCAAGCCCACTTCAGCCCAGATGACTTCACAATTCTAACAGGCTGGTCTTTGTAGGTGGCGTACAACTCGTGATTGTATCTCCTCCTCCATTCTTTTCCTTTCGCAAATTGGGCCGATAATTCTACCAAGTATCCTTCGCTCGAATGCATCCGGCGATTCAGCATCCTTTGCCGTTAGAGCCCAGGTTTCAGAGGCGTATGTACGGACTGGTCTGGTCAGTATTTTATGAATGGTTAATTTTGTGCTTTTAGTCAGGAGCCTTGAAGATAGAAGGTTTGTTAAGACAGCAATTAGTATTTGCTTTATTTCATATGACGTATCATTTAGGCTAGTTACAATCGAACCCAGGTACTTGAAATGATCGACTCTTTTAAAGATCTAAGAACCCATCGTTATTTCGGCTGGCATGTTCTCCCCGGGCGCTTTCCCAGCAGCTAGGTGTTTTATTTTCTGCTCATTGATGTTTAGTCCTATACTCCCGCCGGCCTGTGAAGTGCAGTGAACGTTCTTCCAATGCCGCCAGAGTTCTTGCTACTCAACTGATGCCGTCCGCATTGGCCAGTATCTGCACATATATATGAAAAATCGTTCCCCTATTTAAGATATCTGCTTTTCTCGTCACTTTTCTACAAGATGGCATTGAATAGGAGGCGCGCCAGCGCATCACCTAGCGGTACTCCATTTTTAATTTTCAGTTTTTATGCTCCCTAGCGTTCCTCTCGTTGTGATGTTACGCCCATATAAGTTTTTTTAGAATACCCCCTTCACCTAGACCTTGATATACACACATCAACAAAAGTTTTGCATCACCCCGTTTCCCAGAACTCCTGGAGATAGACGTTGACTGTGGATATTCTATCACAGACACAGTGCCTTTGACTGTTCAGAGTAACTAAACTCTCCCAAAGATGTAAACAACCATGCATGAGCAGCGCCTATTAGACGGAGGGGGGGGGGGGGGTCAGACAGCCGATCAGTTCCAGTCATTCCACCAGGAAGGATGTTCACGGCTCGTGTAGTCTGTAGTTCAACCATGCCTAGACGGTCAACACCGCGGTTCGATCGCGTCCGCATTGTTACAGTTTGCCCGGAAGGGCTCTCAAAAAGGGAAGTGACGAGGGCCGTCCGGTGTGGCCGAGCGGTTCTAGGCGCTTCAGTCTGGAACCGCGCGACCGCTACGGTCGCAGCTTCGAATCCTGCCTCGGGCATGGATGTGTGTGATGTCCTTAGGTTAGTTAGGTTTAAGTAGTTCTAAGTTCTAGGGGACTGATGACCTTAGAAGTTAAGTCCCATAGTGCTCAGAGCCATTTGAAACATTTTTTGAAGTGTCCAGGCATCTCGGAGTGAACCAAAGTGATGTTGTTCGGACATGGAGGAGATACAGGCAGACAGGAAATGTCGATGACATGCCTCGTTCAGGACTGCTACTGCAGTGGATGACCGCTACCTACGGATTATGGCTCGGAGGAACCCTGACAGCAACGCTACCATGTTCATAACACTTTTCGTGCAGCCACAGGACGTCGTGTTACGACTCAAACTGTGCGCAACCAGCTGCATGATGGGCAACTTCACTCCCGACGTCCATCTTTGCAATGCGACACCATGCAGCGCGGTACAGATGAGCCCAACAACATGCCAAAAGGACCGCTCAGGATTGGCATCAGGTTCTCTTCACCGATGAGCGTCGCATATGCCTTCAACCAGACAATCGTCAGAGACGTGTTTGGAGGCAACTCGGTCAGACTAAACTCCTTAGAAACACTGTCCATTGAATGAAGCAAGGCGAAGGTTCCCTGCTGTTTTGGGGTGGCATTATGTGGGGCTAACGTACGCCGTTAGTGGTCATGGAAGGCGCCATAACGGCTGTACAATACGTGAACGCCATCCTCCGAACGACAGTGCATTCACATGGCAGCATATTGGCGAGGCATTCGTTTTCATGGACGACAATTCGCGCCCCCATTTTGCATTTCTTTTGAATGACTTCCTTCAGGATAACGACATTGCTCGACTAGAGTGGCCTGCATGTTCTCCAGACATGAACCCTATCGAACATGCCTGGGATAGATTGAAAAGGTCTTTTTATGGACGACATGACCCATCAACTACTCAGAGGGATCTACGTTGAATCGCCGTTGAGAAGTGGGACAATCTGGACCAATAGTACCTCGATGAACTTGTGGATAGTACGGCACGCCACGAAAAATGCAGACATGCACCACTGCAAGAGGACATGCTACTGGGTATTAGAGGTACCGGTGTGTACGGAAATGTGGACCACCACCTCTGAAGGTGTCGCTGTAACGTGGTACAATATGCAATGTGTGGTTTTCTTGAGCAACAAAAAGTACGGAAATAATATTTATGTTGATCTCTGTCCCAATTTTCTGTACAAGTTCCTGAACTCTCGGAACCTAGGTGATGCAAAACTTTTTTGATGTTTGTAATTGCTCTTTGTCTATACAATAAAATGATGATGCCTCCGCCGGCCGAAGTGGCCGAGCGGTTAAAGGCGCTACAGTCTGGAACCGCACGACCGCTACGGTCGCAGCTTCGAATCCTGCCTCGGGCATGGATGTGTGTGATGTCCTTAGGTTAGTTAGGTTTAAGTAGTTCTAAGTTCTAGGGGACTTATGACCACAGTAGTTGAGTCCCATAGTGCTCAGAGCCATTTGAACCATTTTTTTTGATGATGCCTCCCGATCCCATATTCCTTTTTTTTTCAGAATTTATCTTAGGTTATATATCTGGTCGATAGTTGACTTACCGGGATAAATCCACATTGGTGCGACCCCGTTTCCCTTTGTATTATTGGAAGGTGTCGGTCGTACAGCATGTTAGAGAGGAATTTATATCCCAGATTAAGCAGTGTGATCTCTCTACAGTTACCGCATTGTCTCCTGTTTTATGTATGTGCATATAAGTTCCTCTTTCCAGGTCTGAGGCATTTCCTTTTATACCCATAGTAGATTAACTAGTTTCAGGATATTCATTTACAATTTAGAGCCTCCTACCTTGAAAAGTTCTGCTGGAATGGCGTCTGCTCCTGTCACCGCATTGTTCTTTAATTTCCTCATTGCAGTTCCTTCAGGATAACGACATCGCTCGACTAGAGTGGCCTACATGTTCTCCAGACATGAACCCTATCGAACATGCCTGGGATAGATTGAAAAGGTCTTTTTATGGACGACATGACCCATCAACTACTCAGAGGGATCTACGCTGAATCGCCGTTGAGGAGTGGGACAATCTGGACCAACAGTACCTCGATGAACTTGTTGATAGTACGGCACGCCGCGATTCTAATTTAGATGGGTCCACTCTGTCATCTGTATCCTTTCCTCCTGTATTTCTGTTGGGTTTCGAGGTAAAACAGGTCCTCGATTAACGAGTTTATCAAAGTAGCGACGCCACCTCTGACATATCTCCTTCTCTACGCTTATAATTTCGCCGTTCTCAACTTCTATTAAACCTGTTCTGCCACTGAAAAGATTTCCGTGCCTTATTCAGCTCCCTATAAAATTTCCTTGCCTTGTTTGCACTTCTCAGAAGCTCCATTTCTCCAATATTTGCCTTCATTCACTCCCACTTTTTCCTTTGATATTACCTTTTTCAATCTTCCGTTTCCTTTTATATTCTTCTATTATCCTCCTGATACAATGTGGTTGTAATGTCCTTATGTATGCTGCATTTTTTTTCATTTGTTACTGTTTCACATTCGGTATCGAACCATGAAGTTCTTGTTTACCTTATTGTGTTCCCAAGTATCTCGCTTGCTGCTGTCTGCATTGTGTTTTTTACCGTTTCCCATTGATCTTCAATGTTGTTACAGTCTCCAGCGTTTCCAAGGGCCTGAATTATTCTCTCTTGGAGTCGTTTCCTTGTTTCCTCTAATTCTAAAACTGTGATCTTATATTTCTGTGTCTTGGGCCACTTTCCTTTCACCGCGTTAGATATTCTTGCCCTCATTCTTGCCCAAACTAAGAAGTGATCCATGTCTATATTTGGACCTCTTAAACTCCTTACAGCCAGTAAGTCTGACTTGTGCCTTGCATTAGTTAGTACGTGGTCTATCTAATCTACTGCGATTCCTTCTGGTGCTGTGAATGATCCCTTATATATTTCGTTGTGTGTGTTAACAATGTGGAGCCTACCATAGTGTTTCTAGATACTGGAAACAGTATCAACCTCGTCTCGTTGTCATTGCTTACGGCATTTTTACTATGCCGGTTGTTGGTCTATATATCTGTTCTCTTCCCACCTGGGCATTAATGTTTTCGGGTAGTATTTTTATATCATGCCCTGGGCACTCATCATATGGTCTTTCCAGAGATTCGTACAAAGCTTCTCTCTCCTCACCCTCTAATTCTTCAGTTGGTGTGCGGGCATTAATTATGTAATAATTTAGGATTTTACCTTTCATCCTGTGTCGAGAGTCTTGGGTTTACGGGGTTGAATCCTATTGCTAAGAGTTTTAGTTGCTGATGCACTACAATTCTTGTTCCGAACTTATGGTTCCTTCCGCTACACCTATAAAATGTGGTTACTTCTTTCTTTTCTATTATTGCACTCTCGGTCCCTCTTACGTCTTGTAATGCTCCGATGCTCTGCTTCAGGTTCATTATTCGGTATAGCACGACTTTCAGGGCTCCTGGGCGGTATAGTGATCTCACATTCCAAGTACCGATGAATAAATCCGATTTACGCTTTATATTTATTTTTTTCTTACTTTTCTTGTCTGCGTCGTTTAGTTACCAGTCCTTCATAACATTGTTCATGCCATGTCCGTCACCCGGGTGGACTGTCAGCTCTACGTGCAACCTCTACCGGAGGACAAGTAGTTTTTATTCAGGCTCTTCTTCCCTTAGCCTTTGGAGACTCAAGGCCCACCTCGAAAGCAGCAGTTTCCTAGTTTTGGTCCACCCGGGGTATTTTATTTCTTCAGTGTCCACCATATCTGGTGAACATTTCCCTATCAGCCACCTGGGGAGGCGCTCTATGGGAGACTGGCTACTCCACAGGGGCTCCAGGAATACAAGTTCTTGAAATTTTAACCGGAAGCCTCAACATGAAGCACAATGCCTCTCTTGTAGCATCTTCCCCTGGGGCAAGTGAGCATCTCCGCCACATTTACGTGCTCAGTAAACGAACGTGTGAGGAATCGCCGTTCTCTTCTTTGGATATTCTCTATTTCATGCATCAGTCGTATCCAGTAAGGGTCATAGACAGACGAGCAATATTCAGAATCGGTCGAACGAGGGTTCCCGAAGCGACCACCTAACTAGGACTACACTCCCTGAGTGTTCTTCCTGTGGAATTCTGCCATTCATTTTACGAAGTCATTCCATCATTCCGCTTCAGTCGCTCCGTACGAATACTCCTCTATATAAGAGGCAGCCAAATTAAATCGAGACAGGTGGAAAAAAGTAAGCAATGTACTATTCCGAAAGTAATCGTTATAGATGTTAAAACGTTTATCCCGCTGTCAGACAAGACCATCAGTGCCTTCATGGGAAAAAGTTTGCGGTTGCCTGTGGAACCATGATTGCAGTGATGCACCTTTACGTCCGAAGCAAATCGACGGCCGCTAATGTCTTTCTTCAGGGCTGCAACAATATGGAAATCGCATGGGATGAGATCAGGACTGTATGGAGGATGTATAAAGACTTTCCAGTGGAACATCTACAGCGTTGTCGAAACAACCTTAGCACATATGTAACCTATTAACCCCCCTCCCCCTCCACATATCCACCATTCAGTCTCCATCTCTAGCATTGCGAATTTCTTATTTTTGGAATCCTGGAAAAAGACATTCGTGGCCGTCGATTTGCTCCGTACGAAGAGGTGCTGGATGGGCAGGCTACCGTTAACATTTTTACAGGAAGGGAGTGACTGTCTTGTCTGACAGTGGAATAAATGTATTTACGGATTTGGCGACTGCTTTTGAAATAATAATAAATAAACCTTTTTCCGCTTGTCGCCTTTTCATTTGACTACGACTTATATTTTATGGATATGACTGTTTCCAGTGATGGTTCTGCAATAGTTTATTCAGACAAAAACGGATCTTTCCGCCTACTTACGCGCAATACGCTGTATTTGTTTATGTTGAGGGTCAACTGCCAATCCCTGCACCAAGCTTCAGTCTCCTGCAGGTATTCCAACGTTTCGCTACAATATTCTAGCAGTGCGACATGTCTGTACGAACTGATATGAGAACGACACCACAAAAAATTCCACGAATCACTAGTAGCGCTGTAGCAAGAGGGGAGATCCTAGGTGCGAGTAACAACAAGATGTGTAGCCCCTACTTTTCGTCGCTACCTCTACTGCCAACACGATTTCTGCTCTGCTGAATAATTCATTTCATTAGAACAGAAATCGCTCTGAAGAAGGTCCGTGTGTTATTGAGTCGTATAAAAGGACCACCTGGGGATTGTTGGCCTGGCCCGGAGATTACGGCTCCGCGATCCGAATGTGAATGGCGGCGCCGTAAAAACGCACTCGGGGCGCGCCTGATCCGCGGTCGGCCTGCCGGCCCATTGAGGCGCGGGTTACGCCAAAGCGGCCGCCCTTCCGCATCGCCGCCTCCGCTCCGTTTCCGCGCCCATTTATCTGATTTGCCGCGCTCCTCCGGCTCAACGCGCGACCCGTCATAGCACGCTCCCCAGCGTCCTGCTCCTCCTTGTCAGGCGGAAGACACGCACCACAGTGAGGCCACCAGCCGAAAGGACTGCCGGGTCGGCGACACTGCGGCACCAACGCCCAGGTAGCACGAGGTGTACGACAGCCCCTCGCCTGCTCACCTGAGCGGGTCAATAGGAAACGCAAGCGTTTGAAGAAACAAACATCGTTATTTCACCAGGCATGGAGAGTGAAGAATTTTTATTTTTAGGGTTCCGTACCTCAATAGGTAAAGCCGGAACCATCCTACTCTGAAGACCCAGAGATACTGGTACAACTGCGTAATATCGTGTAGGGCCCCCGCGCGCACGCAGAAGTGCCGCAACACGACGTGGCATGGATTCGACTAATGTCTGAAGTAGTGCTGGAGGGAACTTACACCATGATTCCTGCAGGGCTGTCCGTAAGAGTACGAGGGGATGGAGATCTCTTCTGAACAGCACGTTGCAAGGCATTCCAGATATGCTCGATAATGTTCATGTTTGTTGGCCAACGTTTGTTGGCCAACATGTTTGTTGGGCAGTTTGGTGGCCAACGCAACTCTGTAGCCATTCTAGCCATTCTAGACGTTTGTGGTGTTGCATTGTCCTGCTGGAATTCCCCAAGGCCGTTGGAATGCACAACGGAAATGAATGGATAACGGTGATCAGACAGGATGCTCATGGTGAGTCACCTGTCAGAGTCGTATCTAGACGTATCAGAGGTCCTATATCACTCCAACTGCATACGCCTCACAGCGTTACAGAGCCTCCGCCAGCTTGAGCAGTCTCCTGCTGACATGCAGTGTCCATGGATTCATCGGATTTTCTCCATATGCGTATACGTCCATCGGCTCGGTACAATTTGAAACGAGGCTCGTCCGACCAGGCAACATGTTTCCAGTCATCAATGGTGCAACGTCGGTGGTGACGGGTACAGGGGAGGCGTAAAGGTTTGTGTCATCAAGGGTACACGAGTGGGTTTTTGGCTCCGGAAGCCCATATCGATGATGTTCCATTGAATCGTTCGCACGCTGACACTTGTTGATGACCCAGCATTGAGATATGCAGCAATTTGCCGACGGGTTAACCTTCTGTCATGTACAACATTTCTTTTCAGTCATCGTTGCTCCCGTTCTTCCAGGATCTCTTTCCGGTCGCAGCGATGTCGGAGATTTGATGTTTTACCGAATTCCTGGTATTCACGATACACTCGTGAAATGGTCGTACGGGAAAATCCCCCTTTCATCGCTATCTCGGAGATGATGGATCCCATCACACGTGCGCCGACTATAACACCACGTTCAAACTCACTTAAATCTAGATAACCTACCGTTGTAGCAGCAGTAACCGATCTGACAACTGCACCAGACTCTTATATAGCTGCCGGCCGGTGTGGCCTTGCGGTTCTAGGCGCTTCAGTCTGGAACCGCGCCACCGCTACGGTCGCAGGATCGAATCCTGCCTCGGGCATGGATGTGTGTTATCTCCTTAGGTTAGTTAGATTTAAGTAGTTCTAAGTTCTAGGGGACTGATGACCTAAGATGTTAAGTCCCATAGTGCTCAGAGCCATTTGAACCATTTTCTTATACAGCCGTTGCCGACCGCAACGCCGTATTCTGCCTGTTTACAAATTTCTGTATTTGAATACGCATGCCTATGCAAGTTTCTTTGGCGGTTCAGTATAGAATCGCTTCCTTGTACATCTATCTACCTGTCTGTCCATCTGTTAAGAATACTTTCCCTCATGAACAATTAGACGTATCAAGTTTACATTTATGTCACGTACTAAAGTCTACGGTCCTTTGCGATGCTGAATATTTAAGTTCTGGCTTTAGCTGCCAGAGATTGTAGTCATGTGTGTGTGAGTTGCGTTTGCGTGCTGCGTGTGTGTGTGTGTGTGTGTGTGTGTGTGTGTGTGTTTTCGATAAAGGTCTTGTTGGTCGAAAGCTCATTTTGACAGTCTTTTTGTTGTGACTAGCTGTGACTCACCATCTCCGCTGTATGGTGAGTAGCAACTAACCTTTTCATAATATTGTTACATTCAGTCCTGGATTTTCCATTGTTTTATTTGGCCATAATGTCACAAAGTTTGAAATTCGTCATCTAACTCATCAAAAATGAGATTTTCACTCTGCAGCGTAGTGTGCGCTGATATGAAACTTCCTGGCAGATTAAAACTGTGTGCCCGACCGACACTCGAACTCGGGACCTTTGCCTTTCGCGGGCAAGTGCTCTACCATCTGGGCTACCGAAGCACGACTGACACCCGGTCCTCACAGCTTTACTTCTGCCAGTATCTCGTCTCCTACCTTTTTTAACCTGCCAGGAAGTTTCATATCAGCGCACACTCCGCTGCAGAGTGAAAATCTCATTCTGGAAACATCCCCCAGGCTGTGGCTAAGCCATGTCTCCCCAGTATCCTTTCTTTCAGGAGTGTTAGTTCTGCAAGGTTCACAGGAGAGCTTCTGTAAAGTTTGGAAGGTCCCGAGTTCGAGTCTCGGTCGGTCACACAGTTTTAATCTGCCAGGAAGTTTCACTCATCAAAACCTATAGCGTTCTCTCCGTTGGCCTACAATCATGAAATTTCATAAAATGCAAGGTTTCACAGTACAAGTAAGAGAAAACATCCGAAAATTGTTGAACTGTAATTACATGTAACGAATTTTTTTAATTGCTTATATTTTTTTGCTATTTTTTTGCGAATGTCTTTCTGTCGATCTCTTAAGAACTCTTTTTCTCAGCAATGGGTGGACGTATGAAGTCGAAATTTACCTTACCCATGTGGTCTATGGTCCATTGGCGTTGTAAAAAATTTAAGCTTCTACATCAATAAAATCAAAAGATACGTCCATTTATATCAAATATTTTGATATATTGCAAGTATCGATGTCAGTAACAGGGAAAAATTGTCAGAATTCTCGATTCCTGGTTCAAATGGCTCTGAGCACTATGGGACTCAACTGCTGTGGTCATAAGTCCCCTAGAACTTAGAACTACTTAAACCTAACTAACCTAAGGACATCACACACATCCATGCCCGAGTTAGGATTCGAACCTGCGACCGTAGCGGTCGTTCGGTTCCAGACTGTAGCGCCTTTAGCCGCTCGGCCACTCCGGCCGGCTCTCGATTCCTGAGATGGATGAATTACCCGTATCTATACACGTAGCTACGTTTCTACAGAACTCACGATGCGCGAGTCCTAATCGTATTTATCCGGATTTTCTTCACTTAGTTTGCCTTGAGTTTACTATTGAATTATTTTGCCAAGAAGCTCACTAGACAAAATATTGGGCACCCCTTTAAAAGGGAGCTCAGATTACTTTGAAAAGTTCTAGATGATGCAGGGTTGGTCCTAGGAAGCAATGTGACCCTTTACAGCCGACATCTCATGGGCATGACGAAGTGTGTGAGTGCCACTCTGTTCTGTACATTCGACGCAGTAAGATGGGTCGACCAGGATGCATGACACAATGGCAGAGAGGAGCCATTGTATCTGAACATTCTAATGGCTGCTCCCGGAATGAAACTGCCTGATTAGTTGGTTTAACTGCGCGAACTCTCCAGAGTGTTTACAAGGAATACTGTACCACTCGGTGCCGTGTACCATGGCGTGAAGACAGTAGTCGCAAATACCCGGATATTCTAAGCGACAAGGATTGGAGACGACTGCCGTGCTACGTCAGTGACAACGGATTTCGAACCGGTCACGATTTGCTGCAGTCAACGAATGCAGATTCATATCAGCTGTCTCCGAGCGAACATTGCGAGGGAACAGCTTGCAGTGGGCACTTCGAGACGAGTATCTCGCAAAAGTCCGTTAGAAACAGCAGCACATAACGTCTGCACCCCTACTGTGCAAGCCACTGTGAAGTTCGTTGCACAGTTTACGCCAGTTTTCGTGGTTTCTTCTCGGTCCATTCGCGTATGGTGCGTAGGAAGAATGACTGTTTACATGACACTGCGCGTGCTTTAATTAATCTAATCTGGTTCTGACCATCCATACAGGAGCAACACATAGACGGTTGTACTGTATTCCTAGAGTTATCATTCAAAGCCGTTTCTTGAAACTTTGTAAGCAGGCTTCCTCGCAATACTTTGCAACTATCTTCAACTGTCTGTCAGTTCAGGTTCTTCAACATTTCGGTGGCACGCTCCCACGGGTCAAACAAACCTGTGGCCATTCTTGCTACCCTACTCCACATATAATGACGTGCAAAACTTATAGAAGAAAGTAACTTTCGCTTGATGTATCACTGCCAAGTAACATGGTTCGATAAAACTTGAGCTGCGCATACACTTTGCGACACAATTGAAGGGTCGCTTCTGCAAAATCCTGTAACTGTCTCACTCTGTGATGCACAACGTTGAAATTCGGCTCAAAGGTGTGTACAACCTTCCTCTCTAATGATACAAAAGCTTGGATAATATAGGTCAAGAGCTTCACCATCTCTGGGAAACTGGGCTGACCAGGAAACCTGCTAGTCAACTAGCCCTGGAAAAGAACTCTTTCCTTGCTCATCTTCTGTCCAGTGAAGGTGTGAGTGTGGACAACGATCGAACTAGAGTTATTCGTCAGTTCTCCAGGCCCAAGGATAAAATGATAGAGGTAGATTGACAGGCATGGTGAATATTTTCCGAAATTCATTTCCAATTTTCCTCAGCTGGCTGGCCCTCTTTCCAACTGTGGAGGAAGGATGAGCATTTGAAGTGGATTAACATTCAACAGGCGCCCCACGATGCATTGAGGGCAGCGTTAGCTAATGCAACCATCCTAGTTCTACCAGACTTCGACAGGGAGCTTACCTTGCAGACAGATGCGTCCAACACCGGCACCACAGCCGTCATCCTCCAAGAGAAGGAAGGAGAGACGAAGGCTACCGTCTATGCTTCCAGGTCTTTGTCCACTACCTAGAAGCAAGGGCCATACTGTTTAGAATAGAACGATTCAAGTTAAATCATTCCACTTAGAAACCAACAAGCAAACCATGAAGATAGCCAAGGGCGCTGTGAGGACATCTGCTTTCCATTTTAACATTTGCCAAATAAGGCGTACGGAAAACTATAAGGCTGACGCCCTTAGTCGAGTATTCCAACACCAGTCTGAGGCAGAGAACTTCCCGCAGAGTGAGGAAAAGTGGCTTGCGTGAGGACGTTCCTCGGTACATTCCAAGGCTGTTAAGAGCGTCAGCTGCAAGACAGGATGCTGAACCTCGGTTATGTGAAATAAAATGACAGCTTAAAGGAGAGGAAGATATGCCAGGATATTCGATTAACAGGAAGAATAAAAGCTGCCTACCCTAGGAGATGATCTCACTGTTATTTAGAAACTTTCATCGTTCAATGCGTGGAGGGCACCTCGGGGTGTATAAGACAATCATGCAGATAAAGGAGCTTCTCACTTTGCCTATGTTGAATGGTGATGTCCGTAAATTTGTGGGCCAATGCAAGGTATGCTTTAGAGCAAAACCCCACCCGAACACTCAGATCGAAGCTTAGCTTACATGGAACGCGACATCAGATGGGCAAGGTGTTGATCGATTACCTAGGTTCCCTGCCCTGTGCTACACAAGTACAGTAGCTCACGGTGGACGCGTTCTCCACTTCTGTCTGGCTACTGCCAAGTCGATCAGTTACTAACCATTAAGGACCTTAGTAATGTTTTATATCTTTGGGATCCTGCTGGCTCTTATGTCTCGTGAATCCAAAAAATTCTCTTTCGCCTGTGCTATTTATCACGTTACCATCACATCCTATCCACAACCATCCTTTGCGGAGTGTGTGAACCGCAACCTTGAGTCAGCCTTCATCATCTATCATAGACAAGGTGGGACATGTCTACTGAATGGCTTAGTTTTGCTTAATACTGATACTGCCTTGTATGAGACTCACAAGACCACTCCTTCTTCAAACTTGAGTTCGCATTCCCTGTCAGCTCAGCACTTTCCAATCTGTAGTCAGTCAATGACCTGCTTCTTGAAGGCAAACAAAAAATGGGATTCTGTAAGAAACAACATCCGGCATAACAAAGGTAGGATTCCGATCTCGCTACAGACGGGGGCCAGGTTCTTAAGAACGTTAAGACACAAAGCAAAGGGGGACAGAGCGTCACTACTGTAGTGTTGCCACGGTTTGTGGGACAATACAAAGTAGTCCAAATCACATCTCCAGTGAGCTTCCTGTCCCATGATCTCTCGACTGGTAAAATAGGTGGGGCTCACATCAGTGAGCTGATGGTCGCCACTGGCAACCAGGATGATGTGGAATCTTCTTATACCTTGTACCACCTCCGCCCATAGGTTCGAGCTTAAGAGGGAGGACCCTACCGTGCGCGTCACGTCTTTGATGGTGATGATAAGTATCTGTGCTAGGTTTGTATCTCGCCTGTTCCTCGGATACCAAAGAACGCTTGGCGACAAGAGTGTGGGCGTGAGCAGCTACAGACGGAATATATGCCAGTGCTCAGCTTGCTGTAGGAAAAGATTGGCTGGCAGTAGCGGTAGTTGAAGATCCGCGTTTATTAGGGACGTTCGAGTGCTACGTTTTGCCCGAACATTGCTGGAAGGCAGGGACCTCGCCTTTGGAGTGTTCTCGGTGTCATCACGCCGGTTGGGAATTTAAGCGGCAGCTTCTCGACCGTTGAAGGAGCAAGTCTGCTTTTGGGAACTTTTGCCAGCCCATATACTCTACTGGCCATTAAAATTGCTACACCAAGAAGAAATGCAGATGATAAACGGGTATTCATTGGACAAATATATTATACTAGAACTGACATGTGCTTACATTTTCACATTTTCACGCAATTTGGGTGCATAGATACCGAGAAATCAGTACCCAGAACAACCACCTCTGGCCGTAATAACGGCCTTGATACGCCTGGGCATTGAGTCAAACAGAGTTTGGATGGCGTGTACAGGTACAGCTGCCCATGCAGCTTCAACACGATACCACAGTTCATCAAGAGTAGTGACTGGCGTATTGTGACGAACCAGTTGCTCGGCCACAATTGACCAGACGTTTTCAGTTGGTGAGAGATCTGGAGAATGTGCTGGCCAGGGCAGCAGTCGAACATTTTCTGTATCCAGAAAGGCCCGTACAGGACCTGCAACATGCGGACGTGCATTATCCTGCTGAAATGTAGGGTTTCGCAGGGATTGAATGAAGGGTAGAGCAACGGGTAAAAGTGCCGTCAACGCGAACAAGAGGTGACCGAGACGTGTAACCAGTGGCACCCCATACCATCACGCCGGGTGATACGCCAGTATGGCGATGACGAATACGCGCTTCCAATGTGCGTTCACCGACATGTCGCCAAACACGGATGCGACCATCATGATGCTGTAAACAGAACCTGGATTCATCCGAAAAAATGACGTTTTGCCATTCGTGCTCCCAGGCTCGTCGTTGAGGTCACCATCGCAGGCGCTCCTGTCTGTGATGCAGCGTCAGGGGTAACTACAGCTATGGTCCCCAAGCTGATAGTCCATGCTGCTGCAAACGTCGTCGAACTGTTCGTGCAGATGGATCGAGATGTGGCTGCACGACGCGTTACAGTCATGCGGATAAGATGCCTGTCATCTCGACTGCTAGTGATACGAGGCCGTTGGGATCCAGCACGGCGTTCCGTATTACCGCCGGAGATGTCTCGTCGAGTGAGAATGGAGAATCCCAATGCTCTTGCGGCGGCTCTAAGGATTGCCACATACTTAGAGGAGGTAGATTATGCGACGAAGCAAAAGGTGGAGCATAAAGTTATGGCAGCGGAAAGTAAGTGTTTTGGTTGTGGCCAGGTAGGGCATACTAGGAGGCAGTGTCAGCGTCAGTTGCGGTGTTACTCGTGTGGTAAAATGGGACACCGCGCAGTGAACTGCAGGAGTTAAAAGTAGGGGTGAACTTCGGCGACAGCATCCGTTAAACGAGAACGGGACAGGACTGCTTCAACCGTCGGTGGGCGGTCCCAGTGAAATTAGGTAATCCGCTTGTAAGTGCACAGATGAAATGAAATGTCGTGTGGCTAGGGCCTCCCGTCGGGTAGACCGTTCGCCAGGTGCAGGTCTTTCGAGTTGACGCCACTTCGGCGACCTGCGCGTCGATGGGGATGAAATGATGATGATTAGGACAACACAACACCCAGTCTCTGAGCGGAGAAAATCTCCGACCCAGCCGGGAATCGAACCCGGGACCTTAGGATTGACATTATGTCACTCTGACCACTCAGCTGCCGGGGCCGGACAGTGCACAGATGAATGCTGCTTATTAGGCTTCGTGAACGGAAGGGAACAGAGGTTTCTTGTTGACACGGGTGCACACGTGTCTGTTATTAGTCTACACCTGGTTAGCAGGAGAAGGCTTGAGGCACCACGTTATGGGTTACGTGGGGTGTGGGATAATAAAGTGGACTCATTAGGTATGACGGTACTTCAATTTATAATCGCAGGAACTAAGTTTACTGAGCAGGTAGAGATGTTACCCTGTGTAAGTGAGGGGTATTCGGTGATTCTCGGACTGGACTTCCTTGACAAACATCGTGCGAAGATAGATCTTTGGCAACAAACAGTGGAACTCAGTGAAACACTGTTTTACATGGGGGAAACTGTTGCAAATGTACGAATGTTGCAAGGCGCACTTAACTCGAAGGTGACGTCAGCTAAACTGCGAATAGATTAATTAAAGGTCGATCAGCAGGATAACATACCGGCAGGTGCAGGGAAGGTAGTCTGGGTTTCGATAAATACGGACTTGCCAAAGGAGACGTTGTACTCGGTGGAGCCACTCTCCAGTAATGAAGAGTTGGATAATGCGCGACTCAGCCATTGTGATAATGTCATTAAGGAATACCGACACATCCTCCGTTGTCTTACCCTAAAAGACGTTAATCAATGTCACGATTGCAAGGTCAAACGGTCTGTGATACTCCCCGACCTGCATTTTACTTCCTCCCGACGTCCCTTCCCCTGCTTGCAATGCCTCAAATCTCCCTGCTAATTCTTCATATTTTTCTTTGTCCCTTATTCTTGCCTCCGACAATACCCGAATTTGCTCAGTTAGAGAGGCTACAGCTTCCCCTGTAGTCACCACCGCAGCCTCCGCTGCTCGCCGTGTTTCCACCATTCTTGCTTATAGCTCTACTGTTAGTATTAAATGGTTCAAATGGCTCTGAGCACTATGGGACTTAACATCTATGGTCATCAGTCCCCTAGAACTTAGAACTACTTAAACCTAACTAACCTAAGGACAGCACACAACACCCAGCCATCACATGGCAGAGAAAATCCCTGACCCCGCCGGGAATCGAACCCGGGAACCCGGGCGTGGGAAGCGAGAACGCTACCGCACGACCACGAGATGCGGGCTGTTAGTATTAATTCCACTCTACTACTCCCAAAACTTAGTTCTTGCGGCGAATCATCGCCCATCTACATTCTGAACAATTGCGCGTCAGATGTCCAAATCTGTTACAAATAAAACAACTCTTTGACACCCACTTTGTACACGGTAATCCATGACCTGATAGGCTACAAAAATTACATCGCTTAGGCGCTATGTCGTCACGTCCCAAATTTCCCTTGAATTCCGACAAATCTCCAGGCTCCTCTGGCCTTACAAAAGACACCTTCAAAAAATCCCATCTTAATTGACACGTAACCCCTTAAAACACAAAATAATGACGCATAAACAATAAATCAAACGTCACTCACCCATCCCCATCGTGCTCGTGCGTAGGTAACAGTTCTGCTTTCCTTGCTATATTGATATGGACGAACACTTCCCGAACGACAAGACACAACAACAAGTGTACGACCATCAGTCACGAACGCAAGCAAACACCTCAACTATCCCCCTACACAGGCACACCTCAACGCTACATGCTCGACATAAGATGTGGGAGTGAAAATCCGGTACCAGTGTTGTAACCACCACCACTTCTGACACCACTGTTGCGGACCGTCGATGTTCGAACCCGGGACTCCAGATGGCCGAGCTGTAGTTGGGACCTCCCGCGCTCCGACTTTAACAGCAGGTTGAAACTCGCTTAAATCTTGATAACCTGCCGTTGTAGCAACAGTAACCGATCTAACAACTGCACCAGACACTTGTTGTATCATATACGCGTTGCCGACCGCAACGCCGTATTCTGCCTGTTTACATATCTATGAATTTGAATACGCTTATCTATACCGGTTTCTTTGGCGCTTCAATGTCTTTTATGTGTATTCCACCACCCACTCCTCCACTTCTGCTGCCACTCGCCTCCACTTTTCGAGTTTCAGTTGATTATTTGGAGGCACCGTTAGAGAAAAAAAAATTCCAGAGTCATACAAGTACTGTGGTGTTCATACCTCTTCTGAAACACTGAAGGAACATAGTTTATTTTCACTGATGTAGTAAGAGATGTCAAGGCACTTCTTTCTTTTATTTTTCTCACTTTTCTAAGTACTGTTCTACAACAGGAAACCTCACTGGTGTCTAAGCACAGATGGGAAAATCAGTAAAATTACGTATCTTAAAGTTCATGACATATTTAAAAACCCACAACAGATCGCGAATGAACAAGGATCACACTCAGACACAGCAGATCGGATGTCTGAGAGATTCTGCTAGGATTCAAACCACTGTACTACAGACGAGAAAAGTAGCTGGAATTGTCTGTGAATTTTCGATGTCCTACAACTGCTTATCTGGAGGGGCTCTAAAGCCATAACTGCAGGTGGGGGACGTCATCCCATCTATCCGAACCAAGAAGGTTGGTCTGACTAGACTTGTCTCTGAACTCTTGAATGAAGAAACACGACGTGACTCTCTGACGTCACAAAACTTTCCATAGATGCCGTTTTCTGCCCCTGCCTTGTTCGAACCAGTCGGTGGGAGACTCGTGTGCCCCACCCCCATCCCCACAAAGGATGTCTTGTGACTCTCTGGCATCATGGAACATCTTGTGATGGAGCATCCTGATTGGTTCTTACTCAAATTACGCACCAAAATGCTGTTGTTGGTGTGGGAGCACTGTCCACCACATTCTACAGACGGACAATGTGCAAGAATATCAGCAAAACTATTTTGCACAGATTGAAAAACATGCAGCAGCCATATTGCACTGACGGTTAAACTCTGCCAAAGTGGTCTACACATCAAGAGAAACGGGAACTATCGCCAAAGACAGTCAGTTACACCGTTATGCTGCACCTTAAATTTTTCGGCGTGAAACCGACAAGCTATATCACCACAAACGATTCTACAATCATATCATATCGTTACGTCACTGTAGTAAACACAATTCGTGTCTTGTACCATAAAAAAATCATCACTTCTGCATCCTGCATATAGTTATCGACACCACACACTCTTACACATACCGCGAAGACACACAGATCACCACAACAGAAGCAGATGCATCATACATAGTCTCCAAACTGGTGTACACTGGCTGAACCGCTTCCTGCAGCACAAAGTCGTCCGCTAACAGTACTGTTTCTCGCACGGTCTCCTTCCTGATGTGGTTTCTGCAATGCGTTGCGAACATCTCAGACTGTGGTATTACGAGACTATGTACTTTCTCAGCCCTGTCGACGAAAAACTGCCTCGTCAATTGCGAATTAATTTACCTACCTCCAAACCGGCATCAGCTGAAATATCCGCCAAAACGACGATATTTGTGACACTTTTACGCTGAAATCATTGTGTAATATATGAAAATTTATAAAATTTCATGTATTCTCACATGGTTTGCCGGAATATCATACCATTTACGTGACTGTTGTCGATATCAACCACAAACTAGCACGGCACCGATCGATTTCACAGGATAATTCCTAAGATAAAGAATGGAAATTATATCTCTAGAGAACTGACACTTCAGCAAGGTCGTTATGGGGGACATGCTTCAAACCATTAAGTTACTGTGAATATTCAAGAACTTATCCCTTCTGTGAGGATTTTTACGTGAAAACTCAAAAACAGAGGAAACTCGTAGTTCCACACGTATTTCTTAACGAACACCGATGTCAATGATGCAAATATACCAGATTCCAGATAATCCTTGTACTTTACAAAGTGAACTAAGGTCTTAATACTCGTAATGAAATGTGTTTCTCATGTGTAGAGGACCAGCTAATATATCTTCCACTGATATTTCACGCAGTTGCACCAGTCTCTTAAACAATTTGCAGGAGACAGGGCAGGGGGTATAACTGGAGCGTGCTCACAGTATCACTAACGAAAACAATAAATTGATGAATCGGAAATATGGTGTCGCTATTGGAAGCGCTGCTGTATAAATTTATAGTTGTGATTTCAAATTTCAGAGGGAATTTATGTCGTCGTCGTTGTATAATTCCCACCATTTTTCAGTCAGCTAACTGTATTTTTAAAGCTCTATAGAATTCCCTAGTTGTTTCTCTCTGCTATATCAGGAAGAAGAAGGAGGGGAAAGTGTCTACCACGTGACAAGACAGTTGTTGTTGTTGTCTTCAGTCCTGAGCCTGGTTTGATGCAGCTCTCCATGCAACTCTATCCTGTGCAAGTTTCTTCATCTCCCAGTACCTACTGCATCCTACATCCTTCTGAATCTGCTTAGTGTATTCATCTCTTGGTCTCCCCCTACGATTTTTACCCTCCACGCTGCCTTCCAATACTAAATTGGTGATCCCTTGATGCCTCAGAACATGTCCTACCAACCGATCCCTTCTTCTGGTCAAGTTGTGCCACAAACTTCTCTTCTCCCCAATCCTATTCAATACTTCCTCATTAGTTATGTGATCTACCCATCTAATCTTCAGCATTCTTCTGTAGCACCACATTTCAAAAGCTTCTATTCTCTTCTTGTCCAAACTATTTACCGTCCATGTTTCACTTCCATACATGGCTACACTCCATACAAATACTTTCAGAAATGACTTCCTGACACTTAAATCTATACTCGATGTTAACAAATTTCTCTTCTTCAGAAACGCTTTCCTTGCCATTGCCAGTCTACAATTTATATCCTCTCTACTTCGACCATCATCAGTTATTTTGCTCCCCAAATAGCAAAACTCCTTTACTACTTTAAGTGCCTCATTTCCTAATCCAATACCCTCAGCATCACCCGACTTAATTCGACTACACTCCATTATCCTCGTTTTGCTTTTGTTGATGTTCATCTTATATCCTCCCCTCAAGACACCATCCATTCCGTTCAACTGCTCTTCCAAGTCCTTTGCTGTCTCTGACAGAATTACAATGTCATCGGCGAACCTCAAAGTTTTTATTTCTTCTCCATGGATTTTAATACCTACTCCGAATTTTTGTTTTGTTTCCTTTACTGCTTGCTCAATATACAGATTGAATAACATCGGGGAGAGGCTACAACCCTGTCTTACTCCTTTCCCAACCGCTGCTTCCCTCTCATGCCCCTCGACTCTTATAACTGCCATCTGGTTTGTGTACAAATTGTAAATAGCCTTTCGCTCCCTGTATTTTACCCCTGCCAGCTTTAGAATTTGAAAGAGAGTATTCCATTCAACATTGTCAAAAGCTTTCTCTAAGTCTACAAATGCTAGAAACGTACGTTTGCCTTTCCTTAATCTTTCTTCTAAGATAAGTCGTAAGGTCAGTATTGCCTCACGTGTTCCAGTATTTCTACGGAATCCTAACTGATCTTCCCCGAGGTCGGCTTCTACTATTTTTTCCATTCGTCTGTAAAGAATTCGTGTTAGTATTTTGCAGCTGTGGCTTATTAAACTGATTGTTCGGTGATTTTCACATCTGTCAACACCTGCTTTCTTTGGGATTGGAATTATTACATTCTTCTTGAAGTCTGAGGGTATTTCACCTGTTTCATACATCTTGCTCACCAGATGGTAGAGTTTTGTCAGGACTGGCTCTCCCAAGGCCGTCAGTAGTTCTACTGGAATGTTGTCTACTCCGGGGGCCTTGTTTCGACTCAGGTCTTTCAGTGCTCTGTCAAACTCTTCACGCAGTATCGTATCTCCCATTTCATCTTCATCTACATCCTCTTCCATTTCCATAATATTGTCCTCAAGTACATCGCCCTTGTACAGAACCTCTATATACTCCTTCCACCTTTCTGCTTTCCCTTCTTTGCTTAGAACTGGGTTTCCATCTGAGCTCTTGATGTTCATACAAGTGGTTCTCTTATCTCCAAAGGTCTCTTTAAGACAGTAACAACAACAAATCCACCTTTATTTAAAGAAATACCGCTCCACCTCTCAGCTGCAAGACAGAGTCCACTGGGATGTACTGAGAAGCAATCAACACCACGCAAGGGTGTCAGCACATGAACAGGGCACTTTGTGAGCGCATACACTTAAACGATGATCCATTCCGTAGCAGTAGCCATGGTTAGACGTCAGAGATCGCGGAAACTTCCATAGGCCCCAGCCGCCGGTCGTCTTCATGCACGGTCTTCAGATACCCATACGGCTGCTGTATCTGACGCTCAGAGGCCAAGAGATGTTCATCGTCACTGCCCAGGCGTCAGTCGATCAATTTACGTGGGGTAATAAAGGCACAGTACAAACACGGAACACACGCGATGGTGAAGACCGCCCAATACATACTATTAGTTCACTATTCCCACCCAGAGGACAACATGTTTAGGTCAACTGCTCCCTCATACTCCACCTGACCAGTTCGGGAGGCTCAGCGGCGACTCTCGCCTTAAACGGGACATGTCCATTCGGTCCAGCCACCGGTTGCATCCGCCACACGCCCAGACACCAATTGCAGCCGTCCTAGGAAACCAGCCACGTATTTGTCAGTGTCATTACAATTCAGTACCACTAATGCAGCGCCAGTATGGTCAATTAAACAATAAAGGAAGTATCGGAAATACCTCCTCGTTACGACTGTGCTCTGAAAATATAAATTCCCCACGTAAATCTATAGCCTCCTTATGACGGGACATAAACTATTACTTTAACATAAACGCACACTTCTAAAGCTACATGGTTCTGCATTTAAGCAACTGTAATGCTAATGATACAGTCACTGAGAACCTTGCTGCAGTTTCATTGGGTGACAGCATCACAAAATCGACGGAATGAGAGTTTTGTTGACGTGAGAAGTTGTCGAGAGCAGTGGTTTTGAATTCGAGAAGTCGGGTAAAGTGCATTGAAATTCGGGAAAAACCTGATAAAATTGCGAAAGTGGTGGAAAGTACCTAAATTGAGGGGAAATACGACAAGAATGTGGAGTTTCAAATTAGTTTGGGAACATGAAAATCATTCCATTCCTATCTCTGTTGTGGTGCCTCTGAGTAATGGAAGAGCACTGAGGGTTCCTAAAAGCACGGTGCAAGTCAGTATTGGACTCCAACTTTTCATCCATTGAACCGTGGATCATTCCAGCGATCCCTCAGGGACAGTGTAAATGGGGATATGACAATACACACTATGTATCACATCAGCGTATGATGACACAGCATTCATGATGAAGTCTGGAGACCGACCCATTTACTTATGATATCCCAAGGACAGAATACTTAGTCTGTTATTGACTGCGATTGGATGGACGACTTATATGTTAAATCATTTCGTAGAAGAGGAGAAATCGAGATACTTCGATGGGGTGAGACATCTGGGGGAGGGGGGAGGTTGAGTTTATATTTCCTTAGAAATTAGCTGGACTCTTCTAAGCTACACTTCCTATATCAAGTGTTTGAGTTCTTCCTGTTATGTCATAAGCTGCCTGTAGTGCAAGAACTTACGAACATAAATAACAAATCCAAGGGATTTTTAATTATAATTACACCCTTCACTTCTCGACAAATATGTGATAACAACAATGTGACAGGAGGAGGGTTGTGCTACTGGAAAGCTACGATAGCAGTTGAAAGGTCTCTGTTGGATTCCTTTCATGTTAATTTCTTAAAACTGTTGTCATTTATGGCATAAATTCCTCTTCTAAATTTACTGTGGTGTTTCTGACTATCTGGGAGGAGACTGAGCAGTGGAACGTGTTACTTTACACATAAATGAGAACGATCTGTCACACTACTACACTTTAAAACACAGTTTATATATAATTCATGTCACACAGTCTCATACAGAACCTACATCCGCTTTCTTTTATATACTGTATATGATAAGATACTGTCATCCCCCTTCCCTTCTGTGTGAGAGGATGAATGAGCAAATGTATTTCTAGCTACATGCTTGATGGTAGCAGACAAGGCTGTCTGCTAGAGAACAGTAGGACCAACGTCGGAACAGGTAGCTACGCTTTCTAAAAGCAGAGAGGTTTCTATTCTTAGTATGGACCTGTCCGTCCCTTGTCATGTTGATATAGGAAGCTGCCTCTGCTCACTTCCGTTTGTATCTGTTAAGCACACTCGGTAGGGGCCCAGGTCAGTCTGTCCGCAGCGAGCGTCTGAAGTGGTAAGATCTCCAGCTAAGCGCGTGTCTGCTAAGTCTGTAGGACAATGGATTTCTTAAGTTCAGCCTAACTGAAAATTTAATCACCTTTATTGCCGGTTTAGCTCTAAAATATCTAATGTTATCTTAAATTGCAATGCAGTGTACTTCGAGTGTGAAGTTCAGAATATCTTCCGGTAGTTGCTTTGTCACTACCTCGTGAGTAAAGTGGAACCATGTATTGATCATCAATCTTAAATGCGAATGTGTGTGAGATTATAACGTCTCGTCTTGGCAATATTTTTCAATATAGCAACTTTTCTTTATGTTCAATCCAAGTGGGGTGTACTTTGTGAGACCAGTAGCACGTGCTTATACAATTGTTTAACCCATCAGGTTAATAGTAAGACGATAGTAACCAGTTCAAGGTTTTTCTTTTGTAAATTGCGTTTCGATGTAATTCATTTTAATTATCAAAATTATTGTGGAGTTATACTCTTTGTGTAAACCAAGTTGACCACGTGAAGCATGTGGTGCAAGCATCAAAGTAGCCCTCAGCTATTCTTTTTGGGAAGATTTCATAGAGAGTTAGTATGAATTTAGTATACCAGTGTGTGGTAATATCATGACGGACAGTATTGCGCTACGAACGTAACTTCTTTGGGTGAAAATTGAATCGGTTGGTTGTGGTTAATTTCCTCTTGCATGTGTTTCAACGTTCGTTGTGTGTCATTTTATGAATGCAGTGTTGTATGTAGTCTCCCAATCTTGGCTCCCTATTTGATGAGTTCCGTAAGATTACAAACTCACATTTACACAGTCCTAAATAAGGCACCAGTTTAGTTATGAATCAAGTTTGATATGCTGAAATATTAACGGAACAATGATCAAAGTTAAAATAAATGTCCAAATATAAACCGATTTATTTCCTTTTATTTAAATTGTCTTTTTATATATATATCACTGGTTATCGTAAGATGAGTACTAAAAGATTATAATTAATGTTAGTCTGGTTGGGAATTTGGTAATCTAGACTGGATACCTGGTGAAACAGTTGCGCAGTAATGCAAGGTTAACTTTCTCAGATAGCTCACAGCCTTTAACCCACTTTTATGGTCTTGAATATCAGCACCGCTTTCAGAACAAATTAATGCAACAACATTACACATGGCGACCCTGTTCTGTGATTCCGCTGGACTCTGGAATCTCTGAAACGTTAGATAGAGAGCGTTGTACAACCTAAATTATTTTCCCTGCAGCACTCAAACAACTTCTGCCTTGTTTCTGAGTAGACTTTCAAAAGATTCGCAGCATTGTTGAACAGCGTTGTGTTGTTTGTGTTGTTTTGTTTTCTATATTTGTGTGTTTTATATGTATGTATTTTTTTTTCTCGCTTGTAAATTGCACTGACTTCGATCAAAGATATAAATTTGTTTTGCGTGTGAAAAAGTGCGTACTAGGTTGGGTACCTTTGTGTGACTGTCGTAATTTTTGGGGATACGAGTACATTTATTCTGATTAGTGTGTTGCATACCGGGTATAAATTGAACTAATGCAGACACATAACCAAGCTAAAAGTAGGAGGTCCAACAACTTAAGCGACATGGACCAAGGGGATAATTTGATTTCGAATATTAACGCGTCGGACCGTTCCGAAAATGCATTGGGGAATACTTCAGAGGAAATGAAAAACAGGACGAACGGGCTCACATCAGAGCCAGAAATTAATTTGCCTCCAACTAACCAAATTGATTTAGCAGAACTCATGAAAGCCTTATTGCAACAAAATAAAGAAAACGCAGAGAAATCTGAAAAATCGATCCGAGAGCTAGGCGAACAAATGACGCAGAACTCTGAAAAATCGATCCGCGAGCTAGGCGAACAAATAGACGGAAAACTAATTCAGCAGACAAACAAAGTCGACAAGTCGATGCAGAGAGTGTCCGATGATATCTCACAAAGAGTAAACAATCTGGCAAGTGAAATAAAAAGTGATATTATGAAAGAATTAGGCAGTACTTTGAACAAATCGATAATCGTCTGCAAGCGTTAGAACAGGGCAAGCGGGGGCGCGATGCGGAATCGAAAGAGAGCAAGGAACAGCTACTTAGGAATTTCCAAGCACTGAGAGAAGAATGCCAAAGGGAACGCCAGCTGGTAATCTCCAGGGTTCAGGAGGTGAAAACGCATTGTCCCGCGTCCGTTAGCAACACAGTAGCGGATAACAGTCAAGCGATTCACACACTCGAACAGCGAGTAGAACAATTGAAGCAGACTGGGGCAGAGGACAACATTCAAATACATGATAAGATTGCGGCATTAGCGGACATCGTAGGCACGATGAAGGTGACGGAGAGCGATAACAATACTACACCGGTAGCGGTCGTAGAGACCGAAGAAGTGCGTTCGCTTCTTAGATTTCCGAAGGGACAGTTCGAAGTGAACAGGCGGCACAAAGCAGTAACGGGAGAATTACAGGAACGCGTGGCGCATCTGGAAAGCCGCATGGGGTGTGATTCCGAACTCGCCAATAGCATTAAAAATAGCTGTACGAACACTGCAAAGAGGGACTCCGGCCACGAGGGAGATTTTGACGACAGGGAAGAATGCATTTTGAGGGGCAGACATGAGAAAAATAGAAACATTCAAGGGCCTCGCTGGGAGGAAATGCGGGGATTTGATTTCAAACATTTCCTTATGGTGAGAAAGTTTGAGATATTTCGAAATTCGCAAAAAGGAATACATCCACGAGCATGTTGTTGTTGTTGTGGTCTTCAGTCCTGCGACTGGTTTGATGCAGCTCTCCATGCTACTCTATCCTGTGCAAGCTTCTTCATCTCCCAGTACCTACTGCAACCTACATCCTTCTGAATCTGCTTAGTGTATTCTTGGTCCCCCCTACGATTTTTACCCTCCACGCTGCCCTCTAATATTAAATTGGTGATCCCTTGATGCCTCAGAACCGATCCCTTCTTCTGGTCAAGTTGTACCACAAACTTCTCTTCTCCCCAATCCTATTCAATACTTCCTCATTAGTTATGTGATCTACTCATCTAATCTTCAGCATTCCTCTGTAGCACCATATTTCGAAAGCTTCTATTCTCTTCTTGTCCAAACTATTTACCGTCCATGTTTCACTTCCATACATGGCTACACTCCATACAAATACTTTCAGAAATGACTTCCTGACACTTAAATCTATACTCGATGTTAACAAATTTCTCTTCTTCAGAAACGCATTCCTTGCCATTTCCAGTCTACATTTTATATCCTCTCTACTTCACCATCATCAGTTATTTTGCTCCCCAAGTAGCAAAACTCCTTTACTACTTTAAGTGTCTCATTTCCTAATCTAATTCCCTCAGCATCACCCGACTTAATTCGACTACATTCCATTATCCTCGTTTTGCTTTTGTTGATATTCATCTTATATCCTCATTTCAAGACACTGTCCATTCCGTTCAACTGCTCTTCCAGGTCCTTTGCTGTCTCTGACAGAATTACAATGTCATCGGCAAACCTCAAGGTTTTTATTTCTTCTCCATGGATTTTAATACCTACTCCGAATTTTTCTTTTGTTTCTTTTACTGCTTGCTCAATATACAGGTTGAATAACATCGGGGAGAGGCTACAACCCTGTCTCACTCCCTTCCCAACCACTGCTTCCCTTTCATGTCCCTCGACTATTATAACTGCCATCTGGTTTCTGTACAAATTGTAAATAGCCTTTCGCTCCCTGTATTTTACCCCTGTCACCTTTAGAATTTGAAAGAGCATATTCCAGTCAACATTGTCAAAAGCTTTCTCTAAGTCTACAAATGCTAGAAACGTAGGTTTGCCTTTCCTTAATCTTTCTTCTAAGATAAGTTGTAAGGTCAGTATTGCCTCACGTGTTCCAGTATTTCTACGGAATCCTAACTGATCTTCCCCGAGGTCGGCTTCTATTAGTTTTTCCATTCGTCTGTAAAGAATTCGTGTTAGTATTTTGCAGCTGTGGCTTATTAAACTGATTGTTCGGTAATTTTCACATCTGTCAACACCTGCTTTATTTGGGATTGGAATTATTATATTCTTCTTGAAGTCTGAGAGTATTTCGCCTGTTTCATACATCTTGCTCACCAGATGGTAGAGTTTTGTCAGGACTGGCTCTCCCAAGGCCGTCAGTAGTTCCAATGGAATGTTGTCTACTCCGGGGGCCTTGTTTCGACTCAGGTCTTTCAGTGCTCTGTCAAACTCTTCACGCAGTATCGTATCTCACATTTCATCTTCATCTACATCCTCTTCCATTTCCATAATATTGTCCTCAAGTACATCGCCCTTGTATAGACCCTCTATATACTCCTTCCACCTTTCTGCTTTCCCTTCTTTGCTTAGAACTGGGTTTCCATCTGAGCTCTTGATGTTCATACAAGTGGTTCTCTTATCTCCAAAGGTCTCTTTAATTTTCCTGTAGGCAGTATCTATCTTACCCCTCGTGAGATACGCCTCTACATCCTTACATTTGTCCTCTAGCCATCCCTGCTTAGCCATTTTGCACTTCCTGTCGATCTCATTTTTGAGACGTTTGTATTCCTTTTTGCCTGCTTCATTAACTGCATTTTTATATTTTCTCCTTTCATCAATTAAATTCAATATTTCTTCTGTTACCCAAGGATTTCTAAGAGCCCTGGTCTTTTTACCTACTTGATCCTCTGCTGCCTTCACTACTTCATCCCTCAAAGCTACCCATTCCTCTTCTACTGTATTTCTTTCCCCCATTCCTGTCAATTGTTCCCTTATGCTCTCCCTGAAACTCTCTACAACCTCTGGTTCTTTCAGTTTATCCAGGTCCCATCTCCTTAAATTCCCACCTTTTTGCAGTTTCTTCAGTTTTAATCTACAGGTCATAACCAATAGATTGTGGTCAGAGTCCACAGCTGCCCCAGGAAATGTCTTACAATTTAAAACCTGGTTCCTAAATCTCTGTCTTACCATTATATAATCTATCTGATACCTTTTAGTATCTCCAGGGTTCTTCCATGTATACAACCTTCTATCATGATTCTTAAACCAAGTGTTAGCTATAATTAAGTTGTGCTCTGTGCAAAATTCTACCAGGCGGCTTCCTCTTTCATTTCTTAGCCCCAATCCATATTCACCTACTACGTTTCCTTCTCTCCCTTTTCCTACACTCGAATTCCAGTCACCCATGACTATTAAATTTTCGTCTCCCTTCACTATCTGAATAATTTCTTATATATCATCATACATTTCTTCAATTTCTTCGTTATCTGCAGAGCTAGTTGGCATATAAACTTGTACTACTGTAGTAGGCGTGGGCTTCGTGTCTATCTTGACCACAATAATGCGTTCACTATGCTGTTTGTAGTATCCACGAGCATGGCTCGAGCAATTTGAGTTCTTTCTTCCTCCCGACTGGGCAAGTTCTCATAAGATAGAATATATGTGTGGCTATTTGGAAGGCGAACCGGCGGCTCGCATGAGGTCGGCAGTGCGTCACTGCAACTCCACTCGGGAGTTTCGACAAGCCTTTCTGTCCGCCTATTGGTCGGAAGCGGCACAAGACAGGGTCAAGCATGGCATAATTATGCTGCCAAATTTGAACCAGTCTGGTTTCGGCAGCCCAGCACGCCTATTCGACCACATGATGCAGGCGAATCAATTTGTATACGATCCATACAGATCTGCGGAACTACTAAGGATATGCATCACCAAATTGCCGATGCACTTGCGCCACGTCATTCTTGCGGGACGATGCAAAGAGGACGTGGAAAGGTTTAAGACACTTCTCCAAGAGTTGGAATATAATACAGGAGAATGCACGCCAAATCAGGCACAAAGTTATTACAGGGCACAGCAGCGCGACCGCAGCCGTGGCTGTAGTACTAATCAACGGCGTGACTGGTCGTCGCGACGCGAACAGAACAATAATCGGGACCGGCCGTATAGAAACTGGGGTAATAGTCGCGAACACAGGTGGAACAACGGAAATGATCCAGGACGTGGACAAGATCGTGAACTCAGCAGGTACAGCAACCAGAATCGATACTACGATGAACACGGTGGGAATAGGATCGAAGGCGGAGCACCACGTGATTTTGAAATTCGGCCGGCCAACCCTAGACATAATCCAGCAAATGGAAATGAACAAAACCGGCAATGACAAATGATAAGCGCAGAAGGCGCACAATCGTAACAAATGAGCGACATGGCAAATGAGTACGTAGGGTATATAGAGAGGACGGTGAGGATAAAGAACTGATTAGTTTCCATTTGTGACATATACATTTTGAATAATATGTTGGTAAAAATAATGATAAAGATGTTTCTATGTGATTGATTGCAGTGATGTTTGTGTTTTTTTTTTTTTCTTTCCTTGTGCAATTAGGATTTAGGCTGGTTCAAATGTGAAGATAAAAGGTTTCTTTGTGAACGAGTGAAACGCTGTTTATTGTTTTTTGTGTAAATTGAAAAGAGTCGCTCCAGAGGGAAGCAAGATCTGTGTTGAATTAATACAAAACTCAGGGGAATACTCGATCTGTGGGTATTATGGGTCTGGCAAACCCAGGTCCACAGCTGTTAGTAGCCTTGTTTCCGATTTTCTGCTTTCAGTGCTACTATCTATCTATTACTATTCTATATCTGTCAGTATAAATGAGGATCTCTTACTATAGTATGCGTGCTGTATGAATATTTTAAAATAGGAGAACTCTGAGAAAGGAATGAGTAAGTTTAGAATCTTGAAAACAGGATGCAATAATACGATTGTTTAACCATTGGCTTCCCAATATGCGATGATATGTTAATATGGATGATATATGTCTTTTTTGTTCTTTATAGCTGAGTATGTAAAGTGCTGTCTGTGGATTTCGTCAGTATATTGATTCCCTTCAAGGTGAAAGAAGAATTGTGGTTTGTGTAATTTACGTGGCCCTGAAATATTATTGTGGTAGTCAAATACGAGCAGTTTTTCAGCAAATGGAGAATGGTACACAAATATGGATCATTTCTGTAGTCTTGAGTGATGTTGAGCCAGAGCCTGAAAAATTATTCTGCGTTAATACTTGCCGAAGAAAAGCGACGTTTATGTGTTTTGCTGATGCTGTAAGCATTACAGCTTACTGTTTTCGCTGGTACAGGATGCACTGAAGCCTATATGAGTTGAACTGAAGAAATTTCCCTCTTGAAGGTAGAGGAAGATTAAATAATTTTGATTATGGGACCGAAGGGAATCTTGGTTTAATGTAGTAAGGATGAAGCAAAACATTTGTCATTTAAACTACAGGAGGATTCGGATCTTTTGTGCCAATTGCAAGTTCAATAGGATGTTTAGATGAAACTGTTTTACAGAATAGAGGAGACCACAATTTTGCCATTCATGAGAAATGAATCCATAATAACCACCACAGGCGAAATAACTGGTTTGGAAGCAAAAGGTAACTTAAAGAAGGAACGAAATTGGAGCAAAATGGGTAAGAAAATGTAGTATAACCTGTATGATGAAAATATTTTACCCTTCTCAGAGTCATCTGTGTGACTAATTCTTGTGATAACGTTATCTTAGATGAAATTGTCTTACTGTTTTATGTATGAACATATGAGTATGATAATTGTATAATTGCGAGTCTCTTATCAGGTGTGTCAACTGGTATAAATGTTTTGGCGTGTAAATAACCATAGTTCTTTTTACTGTGTATGTTTAAGGAAAGTTTCTCCATATTTAGCATGTGAAAAGACATACGCCGTGAGCGTCAGGAAGAGGACGAATTAGAACAATGTTGTAGTGGTATAAACACTGTTTTGAAGTAGCATTGAAGTAGCTTGTTGGATTAACTAGTAGTGGATTGAAGTAAAATTTTGAGTAATTCATGTTTATGGGTAGTTAGTTTGTAGAATAGACAACAGGTGTGCATGTGTGTGTATGTAAATTACATGTGAATCCTATGCTGTCCTGACCCATACTTGCACAATGCATAATCCTGTTCATTTTAGTGAATTAATAAGTAGCTTTTGATTTATTAAAACGCAAGTGAACCACATTAGTGATGTGGATTTAGATATTATATTGTCAGTTCATTTAATTTTTATTTTTATACTTTCAAATCATTTCACTTTTAATTTTTTATATTGTCAAGTCATTTAACTTTTATTTTTATATTGTCGATTCATCTAACTTTTTTATTTAAAAAAATTGTCTCACTTTTGTTCTTAAAAATTGTGAAAGACAATACTGAGTGGTATTATGTATGACATTTTGTAATCACATAACTATGATGAACAATTTCTGTGAATGCAGTTGAGAACGAGAAAGCGAACCGGCTAAACTCTTACAAGACAGCGGGAGCAGCAAGGAGGAGGATTAGAAGTAAACAGGTGGGTTTCCCAGAAGGACACATTGTCAACCAGGCCACTTCGGGAGCGCGGTCGACAACGAAAGAAGGGTACGTGACAAACAATTTCCCTTGCACCCGGAGCTCAAAAATGGCTCTGAGCACTATGCGACTCAACTTCTGAGGTCATCAGTCGCCTAGAACGTAGAACTAATTAAACCTAACTAACCTAAGGACATCACACATATCCATGCCCGAGGCAGGATTCGAACCTGCGACCGTAGCGGTCACGCGGTTGCAGACTGAAGCGCCTTTAACCACACGGCCACACCGGCTGGCGCCCGGAGCTAATAGCCGGCCGCACCAGTGCGACCCTTCATGGAGGCGATGACCTGAGATGGCCGAGCGGTCCACCGCGCATAAATCATCTGCTGGCAACGCACCACACGCACACGACCGTGACGAGACGGCCGTGGTGAAACGACAGAAGACAGGGGATAAAGGGGCGTGGAGCCTTTTGACAGGTACTGTCCAGAGAAATTGGCAGACTTCAACGACGCCTATCAACATTTCCTGACAGATGCCCACTGTCAAGCAACAGTAAATCATGGTTCGATGTTCTCTGGTCGCTAAGGGTGGCACAAAGAAAAGCCATTAAGTGTCTTCCATGCCCAGGAATATCAACCTGGCGTGTCAAACGAGGATACCGCACGAATTTGACAACACAAACATGGAACCAAATCGAGATGTACGTGACAGGGGCCACCAAGAGAAACTTCATGAGAGGGTAGAGACGGCGGGATTGCACGCAACAGATGGACAAAAATCCCTACTGACAGCTGCGGCGACGAACTCCCCCCCCCCCCCCCCCACTCTTATATTGTGCCTCGGAACAGTGGAACTACTGAGTGTGCCAGTGAACAGTGATTATACGGTTCTTAGTCCAATGCATATACGTGTGTTCTTTCAGAGAAACTTTGACCGTGTATTTTGCAGGGGTTCGATTTATTGGTGTTTTTTTTATTAGACTGACTCTTGTATTTTGCAGGTGTTTTATTTATTGGTGTTTTTTTTAGATGTTGACTACTGTACTTTCAGAGCTGTTTTATTTCTCAATGTTTGTTTTTGTGTGTTGTATTAGATTTGTGATATTTTGTTTCGTAAATTCATTCCTGTGGCATTGCTTCGTTTATCAGTCACATAGCTATTCATGCTCATTGGACTGTGATCGATTAGCCTTTGCATGGGGCGTATTTATAGTGAGAAATCCCTTAAGGGTAACAATCGCATAATTAATTGTAGTTTCAGTATAATGACAAAGTTATCATTGTTTGCTACCTAACTGAAATATAGTAGAGTGATTAAATTAGTGCTACAAAGTTATTTTAATTCTACAAATTATTAGTTTTATAAGATATAGAATATTTTTGCGATAACCACTTTGTAAAACATGTTTTTTCTCTTATCTTTTTTCTTTTTTGTTTTTGCGGATTGTGCATTGTATAATGTTCTGCTTTATAATACTAACGTTATTTTCATGTTTTTTTTTTAAATGCTGTGGCACCTTTGCTATTTTCATAAATTTTACTTGTTAATAAACAGTCATAAATTTTCCTGTAATCAGTTGGCTCTTGCAATGAGCAAATACTGGTGAACTCCATAAGGGTAACAACCAGAAATTGTTTTCATATTAATGACACAGGAACCATTGCTTTTAATTTCTGACCGAATTAGGTCTACACTGTCTTTTAAATAGGTGTCACAGATTGTTTCTTTCTCTTTGAAATTAGTAGATTCTAAAGATATGTTGAAATTATTGTGTTTTAGCAAGTAGCTGGTAACCTTTTGCATTTCCTTTACATTTTTGGTTTAAGTTGGGTGTGAGAAGCCTGCTTGGGAATGTCCTAGCATGGCCAGAAAATTCCCTGCACAGTCTTTTCCCGGAGCGTTGGGGTTATGAAAGATCTCTGTTGGATTCCTTTCTTGTTAATCTCTTAAAACTGTTGTCATTTATCGCATAAATTCCTCTTCTAAATTTACTGTGGTGTTTCTGACTATCTGGGAGGAGACTGAGCAGTGGAACGTGTTACTTTTGCACATAAACAAGAACGATCTGTCACACTACTACACTTTAAAAAACAGTTTATATGTAATTCATGTCACACAGTCTCATACAGAACCTACATACGCTTCCTTTTATATACTGTATATGATAAGATACTGTCATCCCCCTACCCTTCTGTGTGAGAGGATGAATGAGCAAATATATTTCTAGTTGCATGCTTGATGGTAGCAGACAAGCCTGTCTGCTAGAGAACAGTGGGACCAACGTTGGAACAGGTAGCTACGCTTTCTAAAAGCAGAGAGGTTTCTATTCTTAGTATGGTCCTGTCCGTCCCTTGTCATGTTGGTATAGGAAGCTGCATCTCTGCTCACTTCCATTTGTATCTGTTAAGCACCCTCGGTAGGGGGCCAGGTCAGTCTGTCCGTGGCGAGCATCTGAAGTGGTAAGATCTCCAGTTGGTTGGTTGGTTGGTTTGGGGATGGAGACCAGACAGCGTGGTCATCGGTCTCATCGGATTAGGGAAGGACGGGGAAGGAAGTCGGCCGTGCCCTTTCAGAGGAACCATCCCGGCATTTGCCTGGAGTGATTTAGGGAAATCACGGAAAACCTAAATCAGGATGGCCGGACGCGGGATTGAACCGTCGTCCTTCCGAATGCGAGTCCAGTGTAAGATCTCCGGCTAAAGTTCATGTCTGCTAAGTCCGTAGGACAATGGATTTCTTAAGTTCAACCTAACTGAAAATTTAATCACCTTTATTTCAGGTTTAGCTCTAAAATATCTAATGTTATCTTAAATTGCAACGCAGTGTACTTCGAGTGTGAAGTTCAGAATATCTTCCTGTAGTTGCTTTGTCACTACCTTGTGAGTAAAGTGGAACCACATATTGATCATCAATCTTAAATGCGAATGTGCGTGAGATTATAACGTCTCGTCTTGACAATATTTTTCAATATAGCAACTTTTCTTTATGTTCAACCCACGTGGGGTGTACTTTGTGAGACCAGTACCACGCGCTTATACAGTTGTTTGACCCATCAGGTTAATAGTAAGACGATAGTAACCAGTTCGAGGTTTTTCTTTTGTAAATTGCGTTTCGATGTAATTCATTTTAATTATCAAAATTATTGTGGAGTTACACTCTTTGTGTAAACCAAGATGACCACGTGAAGCATGTGGTGCAAGCGTCAAATTAGCCCTCAGCTATTCTTTTCGGGAAGATTTCATAGAGAGTTAGTATGAATTTAGTATACCAGTGTGTGGTAATTTCATGACAGACAGGATTGCACTACAAATGTAACGTCTTTGGGTGAAAATTGAATCGGTTGGTTGTGGTTAATTTCCTCTTGCATATGTTTCAACGTTCTTTGTGTATTATTTTATGAATGCAGTGTTGTATGTAGTCTCCCAATCTTGGCTCCCTATTTGATATGTTCCGTAAGATTACAAACTCACATTTACACAATTCTAAATAAGGCACCAGTTTAGTTATGAATCAAGTTTGATATGCTGAAATTTTAACGGAACAATGATCAATGTTAAAATAAATGTCCAAATATAAACTGATTTATTTCTTTTTATTTAAATTGTCTTTATATATATATATATATATATATATATATATATATATATATATATATGTCACCGGTTATCGTAAGATGAGTACTAAAAGATTATAATTAATGTTAGTCTGGTTGGGAATTTGGTAATCTAGACTGGATACCTGGTGAAATAGTTGCACAGTAATGCAAGGTTAACTTCCTCAGATAGCTCACAGCTTTTAACCCACTTTTATGGTCTTGAATATCAGCACCGCTTTCAGAACAAATTAATGCAACAACATTACACAGTGTGCATGAGATATCTGTGTAAGTGGGTAAGAGCAATTGGAAAGGGAAGGTGGAGAAGAGAAGGTGGACACAGGTGGAGGGAGTAGCAGATCGACAGAGAGAGTGAGTAGGAGCTTATGGACAGGGAGAGTGAGTAGGAGCAGACGGACAGAGAGAGAGGGTAGGAGCATATGGAGAGAGAGAGGGGGGAAGAGGAGATGGATAGACAGTGGGTAGGAGTAGGTAGATGGAGAGAGGGGGAGGAGCAGATGGACAGAAGGAGACAGGAAGAGCATATGGAGAGAGATAATGGGTAGGAGCTGATGAACAGACGGAAGGTAGAGTCACAGATGGACAAAGAGTTTGTGTGTGAGTAAATGAACAGAGAGATTGGGTAGGAGCAGAAGGACAGAGAGAGGGGAGGAGTAATGACAGGATGGGTAGGAGCACATGGTCAGTTAATGGGGAAGAGCTGATGGACAGAAAGACAGTAGAGTAGCAGATGGATAAAGATTGTGAGTGGGAGCAGATCGACAGAGGGAGTGGGTAGGATCAGATGGACAGAGAGTCAGGAGAGAAGCAGGTGGACAAAGAGAGTGGGTGAATGGGTAGGTGCAGATGGTCAGATAGAGGGTGGAAAGAGCAGATAGACAGATAGAGGTATGGGCATATGGAGAGAGAGAGTGGGTAGGAGCAGATGGACAGATGGGGGGGGGGGGGGGAAGAGAAGCAGATGGACAGTCAAAGGGAGAGGGTAGTAGCAGATGGACAGAGAGAGTTGGTAAGAGCAGATGGACAGAGAGAGTTGGTAAGAGCAGACGAACAGAGAGAGGTGGGAGGAGCAGATGGACAGAGAGACGGACGAGAGGAGATGGATAAAGAGTGGTGGCAACTTTTTCCCGACTTTTATGCAGAATAAGCGGCGACGAGTGAAACTATGTGTCAGACCGGCTTTCGAACCTAGAATCTCCTGCTTATTTTCTTAAATAAAAGAGTGAAAGGACACAATCAGCTTAGGGTCGGGTGGAGACCAGGTGAACAGGGGTCGAAACCCAAGGCCTGACCATAATGCCCCCCCCCCTCCCTCCCGCCTCCCATTGTGATTGTGCTGCTCCCTCCCATGGACATGGTAGTAGGGTAGTTTCAATATTATTTATTTTCTATTTTTTTGTATTTTTGTTTTTTATTGTTTGCATATTTTCTTATATTTGCTGTTATTCGTATTATGAAAAGGAAACTTGATAGACAAAAATTTCACAATTCTGATATTCGAAAGGAATCAAATTTCTTATCTACGAAGAACACATTGAGAGAACGATCCAGAGAGAAACCTGTTCAATTCCTTGACGATTAAAGACAAGGTGCAACATATTTCCAAATAAAGCACGATAAAATGGAAGCCCCTGCAACTTCCAGTGAGCATTCACCATATATTGGCGAAAAACTAGGAGGTGGGGGGGGGGGGGAGGGTGTTGTCACACCCGACTACTTAGTGGCCATACTATCGAATTGGTCTTGGTCCGAGGAAATACGGAAAAATCTGGACACAGAAGAAGTTCAACCCGGGAAAGCAACTTTAGCTGATCGGGTAAGGAAAGCCAGTTGTCGGTGAATCCAGTGCCAGTGTTCTCGCCCACAAAATACAAACATGTGTGGTAATGTATCAAGTTGATGAGATATGTCGCAAAGACCAGTAGAACTAAGACCAATGCTACGAAGGCGTTACTTGGTCTGGATCAGATTGTGAAGGACCTTATACCACGTTGGGGTGACATCCATCGGCAGGGTAGGAAGACTAAAGTGAAACCACACTGGTTTCCAGGATACCAAAGGTGTGGCCATTTCAACTGGGAAGGTGGATGATTATACTCCCCCACGAGAAAGCAAGGATCTGATGGTAAGGTGTTTCACTGATAAAAGTCAGCGTACAGAGAACTCATTACAATATAAAACTGACGTGTATGCCGGAATTTAGAGTTGATCCGGCCGACATCGGCAGGCGGAGACAGACTGGCTGATCGAAGACACGTGAACAACCGAGATGTAAGAGAATGAGTTTCTCGGGTACATGTTAAAACAGTACGCTATATAAACAAACTGAAGCCTTCAGTTTGAAACTGGGAAGTCCCAGCCCTCCAAGGGGACTGTGCCTTGTAACCACTTCACACCGATATCGAAACATATGACTTTTCCAAAGGAAACAATCGGACATTTATATCATTTTTGAAGAAGACTAAGAGAACGGTGGCGTTCCTGTTCAGGAATTGCCCCTTGAATTCGAATCGTCGCCGCGCGGGATTAGCCGAGTGGTCTTTGCCGCTGCAGTCATGGACTGTGTGGCTGATCCCGGTCGAGGTTCGATTCCTCCCTCGGGCATGGGTGTGTGTGTTTGTGCTTAGGCTAATTTAGGTTAAGTAGTGTGTAACCTTAAGGACTGATGACCTTAGCAGTTAAGTCCCACAAGATTTCACACACACATTCCAATCGTCACTTCCCACCAATTTAGTGCAGCCATTTTCATCGGACGGCGATCCACGGTAATTCCCAACGATTTGTGGCGAGCAACAACCGTTGACATGGGATGACAACGTGTTGAAAACCCAGCAATTGTAATACAGTACATTTTCATTAATTCGGGCCGCAGATGGAGAACAAAGAGAATCCAAGATGGCCTTGAGCAAGGATATATTATCGACATGACGGAGCACTACCATAACCTCATGCGCGCACTCTCGTACCGAGAAGGTTCTCCCAATATCTCCCAATCACTTAACTGATCAGCAATACGGCGAAACAGAGGTTCTAAGAACAAGACAAAAAGCGATACGGAGAGGGGGCCCCCCTGCGGTATGCCCCGTCAGATGGTGATATGCGGAGTAAGTTGTCTATTCACTACCACAGATGACTGAACCTCATTAAGAGATTGAATAATATCTGATGGGTGAATATCATTAAAAAGATTGGACAATACCTGACATGCAGAAGGATTGAGACCGGAATCAAGAAACCGTGACTGACTCGATCAAATGCCTTATTAAAATCAATAAAAAGCAAGGCTCTAGAAACAGAAGTCGCTGCAGCCACCGAGACAACGTCGAGAATTTGGCTACAGAAGTCAGAATCGTGCGCCCGGGCACACAGCTTGGTGGACAGCAAGAATTTTCCCTAGCAGTTTTGTAATCGAAATTAAGTAATGTGACCGGGCGGAGTTTATCAATGTCTGGACGTCCGGTTGTCTTCAGAATTAGAACAACTTTACGAGCCTTGAAGGGGTCAGGAATCCTCTCCTCGATCACCTCATTTACCACTGACCTAATGGTATCACCTATAATAGGCCAAAACTGTACATAAAATTCCTTAGGAATATCTACATCTACATCTACATCCACACTCCGCAAGCCACCTGACGGTGTGTGGCGGAGGGTACCTTGAGTACCTCTATCGGTTCTCCCTTCTATTCCAGTCTCGTATTGTTCGTGGAAAGGATTGCCGGTATGCCTCTGTGTGGGCTCTAATCTCTCTGATTTTATCCTCATGGTCTCTTCGCGAGATATACGTAGGAGGGAGCAATATACTGCTTGACTCTTCGGTGAAGGTATGTTCTCGAAACTTTGACAAAAGCCCGTACAGAGCTACTAAGCGTCTCTCCAGTAGAGTCTTCCACTGGAGTTTACCTATCATCTCCGTAACGCTTTCGCGATTACTAAATGATCCTGTAACGAAGCGCGCTGCTCTCCGTTGGATCTTCTCTATATCTTCTATCAACCCTATCTGGTACGGATCCCACACTGCTGAGCAGTATTCAAGCAGTGGGCGAACAAGTGTACTGTAACCTACTTCTTTTGTTTTCGGATTGCATTTCCTTAGGATTCTTCCAATGAATCTCTGTCTGGCATCTGCTTTACCGACGATCAACATTATATGATCATTCCATTTTAAATCACTCCTAATGCGTACTCCCAGATAATTTATGGTATTAACTGCTTCCAGTTGCTGACCTGCTATTTTGTAGCTAAATGATAAAGGATCTATCTTTCTGTGTATTCACAGCACATTACACTTGTCTACATTGAGATTCAATTGCCATTCCCTGCACCATGCGTCAATTCGCTGCAGATCCTCCTGCATTTCAGTACAATTTTTCATTGTTACAACCTCTCGATACACCACAGCATCATCTGCAAAAAGCCTCAGTGAGCTTCCGATGTCATCCACCAGGTCATTTATGTATATTGTGAATAGCAACGGTCCTATGACACTCCCCTGCGGCACACCTGAAATCACTCTTACTTCGGAAGACTTCTCTCCATTGAGATTTACATGCTGCGTCCTGTTATCTAGGAACTCCTCAATCCAATCACACAATTGGCCTGATAGTCCGTATGCTCTTACTTTGTTCATTAAACGACTGTGGGGAACTGTACCGAACGCCTTGCGGAAGTCAAGAAACACGGCATCTACCTGGGAACCCGTGTCTACGGCCCTCTGAGTCTCGTGGACGAATAGCGCGAGCTGGGTTTCACATGACTGTCTTTTTCGAAACCCATGCTTATTCCTACAGAGTAGATTTCTAGTCTCCAGAAAAGTCATTATACTCGAACACAATACGTGTTCCAAAATTCTACAACTGATCGACGTTAGAGATATAGGTTTATAGTTCTGCACATCTGTTCGACGTCCCTTCTTGAAAACGGGGATGACCTGTGCCCTTTTCCAATCCTTTGGAACGCTATGCTTTTCTAGACCTACGGTACACCGCTGCAAGAAGGGGGGCAAGTTCATTCGCGTACTCTGTGTAAAATTGAACTGGTATCCCATCAGGTCCAGAGGCCTTTCCTCTTTTGAGCGATTTTAATTGTTTCTCTATCCCTCTGCTGTCTATTTCGATATCTACCATTTTGTCATCTGTGCGACAATCTAGAGAAGGAACTACAGTGCAATCTTCCTCTGTGAAACAACTATGGAAAAAGACATTTAGTATTTCGGCCTTTAGTCTGTCATCCTCTGTTTCAGTACCATTTTGGTCACAGAGTGTCTGGACATTTTGTTTTGATCCACCTACCGCTTTGACATAAGACCAAAATTTCTTAGGATTTTCTGCCAAGTCAGTACATAGAACTTTACTTTCGAATTCATTGAACGCCTCTCGCATAGCCCTCCTCACACTACATTTCGCTTCGCGTAATTTTTGTTTGTCTGCAAGGCTTTGGCTATGTTTATGTTTGCTGTGAAGTTCCCTTTGCTTCCGCAGCAGTTTTCTAACTCGGTTGTTGTACCACGGTGGCTCATTTCCATCTCTTACGATCTTGCTTGGCACATACTCATCTAACGCATAATGTATGACGGTTTTGAACTTTGTCCACTGATCCTCAACACTATCTGTACTTGAGACAAAACTTTTGTGTTGAGCCAACAGGTACTCTGAAATCTGCTTTTTGTCACTTTTTCTAAACAGAAAAATCTTCCTACCCTTTTTAATATTCCTATTTACGGCTGAAATAATCGATGCCGTAACCGATTTATGATCGCTGATTCCCTGTTCTGCGTTAACTTTTTCAAATAGTTCGGGTCTGTTTGTCACCAGAAGATCTAATATGTTATCGCCACGAGTCGGTTCTCTGTTTAACTGCTCAAGGTAGTTTTCCACCCAGAACTATAACATGGTGGGGAAATCTACTCGAAATACTTTCCAAATTATCCTTCAGGTGCTTAGCCACAACAGCTGCTGAGCCAGGGGGCCTATAGAGACATCCAATTACCATGTCTGAGCCTGCTTTAACCGTGACCTTCACCCAAATCATTTCACATTTCGGATCTCCGTCAATTTCCTTCGATACTATTGCACTTCTTATCGCTATAAACACGCCTCCCCCTTCACTGTCCATCCTGTCTCTGCGGTATACATTCCAATCTGAGTTTAGGATTTCATTACTGTTTACGTCTGGTTTCAGCCAACTTTCTGTCCCTAGTACTGTATGGGCGTTGTGACCGTTTATTAATGAGAGCAGTTCTGGGACCTTTCTATAGACGCTCCTGTAGTTTACTATTAGCACATTAATATTGTTATTCCCTGTTGCATTTTGCCTACTCCCACCTTGCCGCGTCTCAGGAGGCGTCTTGTCGGGCCTAGGGAGGGGATTCTCTAACCTAAAAAATCCCCATGTGCACTCCACACGTACTCCGCTACCCTTGTAGCCGCTTCCGGCGTGTAGTGCACGCCTGACCTATTCAGGGGTACCCTACATTTCTCCACCCGATAGCGGAGGTCGAGAAATTTGCACCTCAGATCTCCGCAGAATCGTCTGAGCCTCTGGTTTAAGCCTTCCACTCGGCTCCAAACCAGAGGACCGCGATCGGTTCTGGGAACGATACTACAAATAGTTAGCTCTGATTCTACCCCGCGAGCGAGGCTTTCCGCCTTCACCAATTCCGCCAACCGCCTGTACGAACTGAGGATGACCTCTGAACCCAGACGGCAGGAGTCATTGGTGCCGACATGAGCAACAATTTGCAGTCGGGTGCACCCAGTGCTCTCTATCGCCGCCGGTAGGGCCTCCTCCACATCTCGGATGAGACCCCCCGGCAAGCAGACAGAGTGAACACTGGCCTTCTTCCCCGACCTTCTTGCTATTTCCCTAAGGGGCTCCATCACCCGCCTAACGTTGGAGCTCCCAATAACTAATAAACCCCTCCCCCCGTGTGCCTGCTCGGACCTTGCTGAAGGAGCAACCACATGTCCACTCACAGGCAGAGCGGGCGATGCCACACGGCCAGCCTCCACATTGACCCTCCGCCTCGTGCGCCGCGAACGCCGCTGAACCCGCCACTCCCCTTGGGGAGAGGGTGGCCCAACCGCGCCCGGTACCCGCGAAGATGTCTCGACAGCAGGGAGAGTGGGTGAAGCATGTAACACCTGGGGTGTACCTTGCGACGCACCAGACTCCCCACTGCCGCTACACTCCGAGGCAGCAGCCTGAAGACGGCTGACCGCGGCCATCAACACGCTCAGCTGTTCGCGAACAGTGGCCAGCTCCTCCTGCGTCCGTACACAGCACTCCGTACATACCGTCGAGTCCCGGAGATTTTTGTGATGGTGAATCAATAATAAAACGATACGTACACTGGAGAACCAAAGAAACTGGTACACCTACCTAATATCGTAAACGGCGTCCCCGAGCACGCAGAAATGTCGCAACACGACGTGGTATAGACTCGACTAGCGTCTGAAGTAGTGCTGGAGGGAACTGCCACCATGAATCCTACAGCGCTGTTCATTAATTCGAAAGAGTGTGAGAGGTTGGAGATGTCTTCTTAACAGAACGTTGCAAGGCATCCCAGATATGCTCAATAATGTTCATCCTTGGGGAGTTAGGTGGCCAGCGGAAGTGTTTAAACTCAGAAGAGTGTTCCTGGAGCCACTCTGTAGTAATTCTGGACGAGTGGGGTGTCGAATTTTCCTGCTGGAATTGCCCAAGTCCGGCGGAATGCAAAATGGACATGAGTGGATACAAGTGATCAAACAGAATGCTTACGTACGTGTCACCTTATCAGGGTCCCATATCACTCCAACTGCACATGCCCCACACCATTACAGAGCCTCCCCCAGCTTGAACAGTTCCATGATGACATGCAGAGTCCATGGATTCATGAGGCTGTCTCCATATCCGTACACGTCCATTCGCTCGATACAACTTGAAACGAGACTCGCCCGACCAGGCAACATGTTCCCAGTCATCAACAGTCCAATGTCGGTGTTGATGGATCCAGGAGAGACGTAAAGCTTTGTGTCGTGCCATCATCAAGGGCATACGAGTGGGCCTTCGGTTCCGAAAGCCCATATCGACGGTGTTTCGTTGAATGGTTCGCACACCGACACTGACACTTGTTGATGGCCCAGCATTGAAATCCTGCAGACGTTTGCGGAAGGGTTGCACTTCTGTCACGTTGAATGATTCTCTTCAGTCGTCGTTGATGCAGTTCTTCCAGGATCTTTTTCCGGCCGCAGCGATATCGGAGTTTTGATGTTTCACCGGCTTCCGGATATTCACGGTACACTCGTGAAATGGTCGTTCGGGAAAATCACCACTTCATCGCTACCTCGGATATGCTGTGTCCCATCGCTCTTGCGCCGACTATAACATCACGTTCAAACTCACTTAAATCTTGATAACCTGCCATTGTAGCAGCAGTAACCGATCTAACAACTGTGCCAGACATTTGTTATCTTATACATCTACATCTACATTTATACTACGTAAGCCACCCAACTGTGTGTGGCGGAGGGCATTTTACGTGCCACTGTCATTACCTCCCTTTTCTGTTCCAGTCGCGTATGGTTCGCGGGAAGAACGACTGTCTGAAAGCCTCCGTGCGCGCTCGAATCTCTCTAATTTTACATTCGTGATCTCCTCGAGAGGTATAAGTAGGGGGAAGCAATATATTCGATACCTCATCCAGAAACGCACTCTCTCGAAACCTGGACAGCAAGCTACACCGCGATGCAGACCGCCTCTCTTGCAGAGTCTGCCACTTGAGTTTACTAAACATCTCCGTAACGCTATCACGGTTACCAAAAAACCCTGTGGCGAAACGCGCCGCTCTTCTTTGGATCTTCTCTATCTCCTCCGTCAACCCGATCTGGTACGGAAGCCACACTGATGAGCAATACTCAAGTATAGGTCGAACGAGTGTTTTGTAAGCCACCTCCTTAGTTGATGGACTACATTTTCTAAGGACTCTCCCAATGAATCTCAACCTGGTACCCGCCTTACCAACAATTAATTTTATATGATCATTCCACTTCAAATCGTTCCGCACGTATACTCCCAGATATTTTACAGAAGTAACTGCTACCAGTGTTTGTTCCGCTATCATGTAATCATACAATAAAGGATCCTTCTTCCCATGTATTCGCAATACATTACATTGGTCTATGTTAAGGGTCAGTTGCCACTCCCTGCACCAAGTGCCTATCCGCTGCAGATCTTCCTGCATGTCGCTACAATTTTCTAATGCTGCAACTTCTCTGTATACTACAGCATCATCCGCGAAAAGCCGCATGGAAGTTCCGACACTATCTACTAGGTCATTTATATATATTGTGAAAAGCAATGGTCCCATAACACTCCCCTGTGGCACGCCGGAAGTTACTTTAACGTCTGTAGACGTCTTTCCATTGATAACAACATGCTGTGTTCTGTTTGCTAAAAATTCTTCAATCCAGCCACACAGCTGGTCTGATATTCCGTAGGCTCTTACTTTATCAGGCGACAGTGCGGAACTGTACCGAACGCCTTCCGGAAGTCAAGGAAAATAGCATCTACCTGGGAGCCTGTATCTGATACTTTCTGGGTCTCATGAACAAATAAAGCGAGTTGGGTCTCACACGATCACTGTTTCCGGAATCCATGTTGATTCCTACAGAGTAGATTCTGGGTTTCCAAAAACGACATGATACTCGAGCAAAACACATGTTCTAAAATTCTACAACAAATCGATGTCAGAGATATAGGTCTATAGTTTTGCGCATCTGTTCGACGACCCTTCTTGAAGACTGGGACTACCTGTGCTCTTTTCCAATCATTTGGAACCTTCCGTTCCTCTAGAGAATTGCGGTCCACGGCTGATAGAAGGGGGGCAAGTTCTTTCGCGTACTCTGTGTAGAATCGAATTGGTATCCCGTCAGGTCCAGTGGACTTTCCTCTGTTGAGTGATTCCAGTTGCTTTTCTATTCCTTGGACACTTATTTCGATGTCAGCCATTTTTTCGTTTGTGCGAGGATTTAGAGAAGGAACTGCAGTGCGGTCTTCCTCTGTGAAACAGCTTTGGAAAAAGGTGTTTAGTATTTCAGCTTTACGCGTGTCATCCTCTGTTTCAATGCCACTTACTGATTTAACGTAAGACCAGAACTTCCTAGGATTTTCTGTCAAGTCGGTACATAGAATTTTACTTTCGAATTCACTGAACGCTTCACGCATAGCCCTCCTTACGCTACTTTTGACATCGTTTAGCTTCTGTTTGTCTGAGAGGTTTTGGCTGCGTTTAAAATTGCTTTCGCAGTAGTTTCCTAACTTTGTTGTTTGTTGAAACACGGTGGGTTTTTCCCGTCCCTCACAGTTTTACTCGGTACGTACCTGCCTAAAACGCATTTGACGATTGCCTTGAACTTTTTCCATAAACACTCAACATTGTCAGTGTCGGAACAGAAATTTTCGTTTTGATCTGTTAGGTAGTCTGAAATCTGCCTTCTATTACTATTGCTAAACAGATAAACCTTCCTCCCTTTCTTTATATTCCTATTAACTTCCATATTCAGGGATGCTGCAACGGCCTTATGATCACTGATTCCCTGTTCTGCACTTGGGTCCCGGGTTCGATTCCCGGCGGGGTCAGGGATTTTCACCTGCCTCGAGATGACTGGGTGTTTGTGTTGTCCTCATCATTTCATCATCATCCAGGAAAGTGGCGAAATTGGACTGAGCAAAGATTGGGTAATTGTACGGGCGCTGATAACCACGCAGTTGAGCGCCCCACAAACCAAACATCATCATCATCTGTTCTGCACTTACAGAGTCGAAAAGTTCGGGTCTGTTTGTTATCAGTATGTCCAAGATGTTATCTCCACGAGTCGGTTCTCTGTTTAATTGCTCGAGGTAATTTTCGGATAGTGCACTCAGTATAATGTCACTCGATGCTCTGTCCCTACCACCCGTCCTAAACATTTGAGTGTCCCAGTCTATATCTGGTAAATTGAAATCTCCACGAAAATTTATGTGAAATGTATTCCAAATTTTTTCTCAGTTGTTCTGCCACTAATGCTGCTGAGTTGGGAGGTCGGTAAAAAGAGCCAATTATTAACCTAGCTCAGTTGTTGAGTGTAACCTCCACCCATAATAATTCACAGGAACTATCCACTTCTACTTCACTACAGGATAAACTACTATTAACAGCGACAAACACGCCACCACAGGTCGCATGCAATCAATCCTTTCTAAACACCGTCTGTGCCTTTGTAAAAATTTCGGCAGAATTTATCTCTGGCTTCAGCTTTCTGTACCAATAACTATTTCAGCTTCGGTGCTTTCTATCAGCGCTTGAAGTTTCGGTACTTTACCAATGCAGCTTCGACAATTTACAATTACAATACCGATTGCTACTTGGTCCCCACATGTCCTGACTTTGCCCCGCACCCTTTGAGGCTGTTGTCCTTTCTGTACTTGCCCGAGGCCATCTAACCTAAAAAACCGCCCAGCCCACGCCACAAAACCCCTGCTACCCGTGTAGCCGATTGTTGCGTGTAGTGGACTCCTGACCTATCCAGCGGAACCCGAAACCCCACCACCCTATGGCGCAAGTCGAGGGATCTGCAGCCCACACGGTCGCAGAACCGTCTCAGCCTCTGATTCAGACCCTCCACTCGGCTCTCTACCAAAGGTCCGCAGTCAGTCCTGTCGACGATGCTGCAGATGGTGAGCTCTGCTTTCATCCCGCTAGCGAGACTGGCAGTCTTCACCAAATCAGATAGCCGCCGGAAGCCAGAGAGGATTTCCTCCGATCCATAGCGACACACATCATTGGTGCCGATATGAGCGACCACCTGCAGATGGGTGCACCCTGTACCCTTCATGGCATCCGGAAGGACCCTTTCCACATCTGGAATGACTCCCCCCGGTATGCACACGGAGTGCACATTGGTTTTCTTCCCCTCTCTTGCTGCCATATCCCTAAGGGGCCTCATTACGCGCCTGACGTTGGAGCTCTCAACTACCAGTAAGCCCACCCTCTGCGACCGCTCGGATCTTGCAGACTGAGGGGCAACCTCTGGAACAGGACAAGCATCCATGTCCGGCCGAAGATCAGTATCAGAATGACACAGAGCCTGAAACCGGTTCGTCAGACAAACTGGAGAGGCTGTAAGTAGGCTGTTTATGTTTTCTTTATGTAAGTAGGCTGTTTATGTTTTCTTATTGGCAACGTTACGTAGCGCTCTGTATGAAAGTCACTGACTGTGCTTTGTGCAGTCTGTGGCTAGTTATGTAAGTAGGCTGTTTATGTTTTCTTTATGTAAGTAGGCTGTTTATGTTTTCTTATTGGCAACGTTACGTAGCGCTCTGTATGAAAGTCACTGACTGTGCTGTGTGCAGTCTGTGGCTAGTTAGCATTGTTATCTGCCATTGTAGTGTTGGGCAGCTGGAGTTGACAGCGTGTAGCGTTGCGCAGTTGGATGTGAGCCGCCAGCAGTGGTGGATGTGGGGAGAGAGATGGCGGAGTTTTGATAATTTGTAATACTGGATATTATGAACTACTATATATATTATGACTATTAAGGTAAATACAGTGTTTGTTCTCTATTAAAATCTTTCATTTGCTAACTATCCCTATCAGTAGTTAGTGACTTCCGTAGTTTGAATCTTTTATTTAGCTGGCAGTAGTGGCGCTCGCTGTATTGCTGTAGCTTGAGTAACGAAGATTTTTGTGAGGTAAGTTATTTGTGAAAGGTATAGTTTAATGTTAGTCAGGGCCATTCTTTTGTAGGGATTTTTGAAAGTCAGATTGCGTTGCGCTAAAAATATTGTGTGTCAGTTTAAGCACAGTCGTGTAAAAATTGTTCAAAGGGGACGTTTCAAGGCCTTCCGTTCAGCCCTCCGGAATGTCTTTCACCCCCTGCCACACCTCGAGACGACCTCCCACTCTACCACAGGTGAGGGATCAGCCTCAATGTGCGCAGTATCTCGGGCTGCCACAGTCGTAGTCCGATCGGGGAATGCGTGGGACGAGCTGGCCATCGCCGAAAATTCCCCATCCGGACCCCCACAGCGATGCCCATTGGCAACAGCCTCAAGCTGTGTGACCGAAGCCAGCACTGCCTGAAGCTCGGAGCGAAGGGATGCCAACTCAGCCTGCATCCGAACACAGCAGTTGCAGTCCCTATCCATGCTAAAAACTGTTGTGCAAAGAACGTCTCAACTAATCTACAGAGAGCACAAACAATTCGACACAAAATTTAAATGGTTATTAAAATACAAGATTGCCTAGTAAATGCAGTAATGCTGCTACTTGCGCACTGCTGACACACTGCTCGGCGGCGGAAGGAGACTACGCGATTTTACACTATTCAGGCACTACAACGCGATGCTACAACTCTCAAATACTATAATACGCCCGAAATTTATGAATTAAACAATGCAAGTTCCAAAACACGCAAAGAAATTAAGAATTAAACGATGTAACAAATAAGTGAGCTAGGAGTATACGACTTTCTGCTGGCAGCTGCTTATCCAACGGCGGCAGTTGCCGAACGCAGTGCCATATCCTGCCTGTTTACATATCTCTGTAGTTGAACACACATATCTATAATAGTTTCTTTGGTGCTTCAGTGTATGATGAGAAGTAAAGTCACTTAGAAAGCCACCATTTAATGCGGGAGTAACCACGCAGTCTAGGAGAGGAGTCTACCCATCAGGGACAATCGGATCAGCAGCAGGGTCATCAAAAGGTCGGTAAAGTAATTATAGATCGCTGTGGAAATCTCACGTTGAGATGTCAGTATGTAACCAACGATGTGCGTATGGGACGTGATACATGCTCGTTTCCGACGCGCCGGCAACCGAAAAAGGTGGTATAAGTTCAGTTAGTCATGTACGAAGGAGCGGGATTATGATCGCTCCCTGAGTCGTTTCAGTTGTTGCCTCTTTAACTGATGTAGTTTTGCCTTAACAATCCGTAAGGGAGCTTGTCTGCCACCGTCATAAAGTTGACGCAGGAAGGCATAATAAAATTCATGGGTCCGACGGAGATCCTTCGCCCTCTCAATGACGCAACGCATTAACGCTTTCCGGAGCGGAAGTTTGGTATGCCCTGACCACCAGTCCATAAGAGAAGGATAACGGTGCTGTGAAAACAAGCTACAGGGTCAAAACTCTCGAACGATGATCTCGAGGGAAGGATCCTTTAAGAGGGATGTGTTCAACATCCAGGGGAGGCGATACAGTTTTACTGGTTGCGGCACATGATATAAAGTTACAGCTACGGCACAGTAATCAGTGAAACAAGCGAGTATCAAGTCTATCGCTAACAGCTGTCTACATTAAGAGTCAGAAAGATAAAAGCGATCGAGTCGGCTGCTGGAAGTATCTGCAAATTGCAAATACCTGGCGAGACGCATCAACGCATACCATATTTTTGAAGAACGCACCAAATCGTCTAGTTCCTTACCGAAATTTAAATTAGGGGTCTGATCCACAGAATGCAAAACACAATTAAAGTCTCCAACTAACGGAAGTTTCTGCGAAGTTTTACGAAATAAATAAAAACGAACAAGATCTGTGGAACGATCAGATCCTGAAGGGGCATAAAGAAGAATTGTAGTAAGATCACAAAAATTTCAGCCTATTCCTTGGTCACTATGAAGAACATCGAAGTGGTTTTCCCTCTCTGTAAAATAAGGCAATACAAACAGATAGCCCAAAAGCCACACTAAAGAAAGCAAAAAACCCGGGAACTGAAAAATTTTCAAATAACAGATTTTGCAAAAGTATCAAGTTTTCACCTGAATCGAAGGAAACTGTTGCAGCGCCACAAGTCTAAGCTCGGATCTAATTCTGATCACATTCAAGGTAAGAAAGGTATAGGCTTGCATCTACTGACTATCAAAACTGTTGTTGTTGTTGTTGTTGTGGTCTTCAGTCTTGAGACTGGTTTGATGCAGCTCTCCGTGCTACTCTATCCTGTGCAAGCTTCTTCATCTGCCAATACCCACTGTAACCTACATCCTTCTGAATCTGTTTAGTGTATTCATCTCTTGGTCTCCCTCTACGATTTTTACCTTCCACACTGCCCTCCAATACTAAATTGGTGATCCCTTGATGCCTCAGAACATGTCCTACCGACCGATCCCTTCTTCTAGTTAAGTTGTGAAACAAACTTCTCTTCTCCCCAATCCTATTCATTACCTCCTCATTAGTTATCTGATCTACCCATCTAATCTTCAGCATTCTTCTGTAGCACCACATTTCGAAAGCTTCTATTCTCTTTCTTTCCAAACTATTTACCGACCATGTTTCACTTCCATACATGGCTACACTCCATACAAATACTTTCAGAAACAACTACCTGACACTTAAATCTATACTCGATGGTAACAAATTTCTCTTCTTCAGAAACGCTTTCCTTGCCATTGCCAGTCTACATTTTATATGCACTGTACTTCGACCATCATCAGTTAGTTTGCTCCCCAAGTAGCAAAACTCCTTTTCTACTTTAAGTGTCTCATTTCCCAATCTAATTCCCTCAGCATCACTCGACTTAATTCGACTACATTCCATTATCCTCGTTTTGCTTTTGTTGATGTTCATCTTATACCCTCCGTTCAACTGCTCTTCCAAGTCCTTTGCTGTCTCTGACAGAATTACAATGTCATCGGCGAACCTCAACGTTTTTATTTCTTCTCCATGGATTTTAATACCTACTCCGAATTTTTCTTTTGTTTCCTTCACTGCTTGCTCACTATACAGATTGAATAACATCGGGGATAGGCTACAACCCTGTCTCACTCCCTTCCCAACCACTGCTTCCCTTTCGTGCCCCTCGACTCTTATAACTACCATCTGGTTTCTGTACAAATTGTAAATAGCCTTTCGCTCCCTGTATTTTACCCCTGCCACCTTCAGAATTTGAAAGAGAGTATTCCAGTCAACATTGTCAAAAGCTTTCTCTAAGTCTACAGATCCTAGATACGTAGGTTTGCCTTTCCTTTATCTAGCTTCTGAGATAAGTAGTAGGGTCAGTATTGCCTCACGTGTTCCAATATTTCTACGGAATCCAAACTGATCTTCCCCGAGGTCAGCTTCTACCAGTTTTTTTCCATTCGTCAGTAGAGAATACGCGTTAGTATTTTGCATCCGTGACTTATTAGACTGATTGTTCGGTAATTTACACATCTGTCAGCACCTGCTTTCTTTGGGATCAGAATTATTTTATTCTTCCTGAAGTCTGAGGGTATTTCGCCTGTCTTATACATCTTGCTCAACAGATGGTAGAGTTTTGTCAGGACTGGCTCTCCCAAGGTCGTCAGTAGTTCTCATGGAATGTTGTCTACTCCCGGGGCCTTGTTTCGACTCAGGGCTTTCAGTGCTCTGTCAAACTCTTCACGCAGTATCGTATCTCCCATTTCATCTTCATCTATATCCTCTTCCATTTCCATAATAGTGTCCTCAAGTACATTGCCCTTGTATAGGCCCTCTATATACTCCCTCCACCTTTCTGCTTTCCTTTCTTTGCTTATAACTGGGTTTCCATCTGCGCTGTTGATATTCATACAAGTGGTTCTCTGTTCTCCAAAGGTCTCTTTAATTTTCCTGTAGGCAATATCTGTCTTACCCCTAGTGAGATAACCCTCTACATCCTTACATTTGTCCTCTAGCCATCCATGCTTAGCCATTTTGCACTTCCTGTCGATCTTGTTTTTGAGACGTTTGTATTCCTTTTTGCCTGCTTCATTTACTGCATTTTTTTATTTTCTCCTTTCATCAATTAAATTCAGTATTTCTTCTGTTACCCAAGGATTTCTGCTAGCCCTCATCTTTTTACCTACTATGTCCGCTGCTGCCTTCACTACTTCATCTCTCAAAGCTACCCATTCTTCTTCTACTGTATTTCTTTCCCCCATTCCTGTCAATTGTTCCCTTATGCTGTCCCTGAAACTCTGTATAACCTCTGGTTCTTTCAGTTTATCCTGGTCCCATCTCCTTAAATTCCCACCATTTTGCAGTTTCTTCAGTTTTAATCTACAGTTCATAACCAATAGATTGTGATCAGAGTCCACATCTGCCCCTGGAAATGTCTTACAATTTAAAACCTGATTCCTAAATCTCTGTCTTACCATTATGTAATCTATCTGAAACTATGCAGTTGATTACGTGCAGATGACCGTGAACAGTCCATGGCAAAGTCAACAGATGAATTGAATGTAAAGAGGTTATTAATGTTCGAAGTTGGGAAATTAAATTCATACCCAATTTAGATCACCTGGAACAAAGTCAGAGATGAGTCGGTATTGAGGTAACTTTGATCATTAATAACTTATAAACTGTACAAGACAGACAAAAACAAATTACACCACTCAATTCCAGAGCTCAAGCGAGTGTTATTTGATGCGTCATACACTCCACTTCCCATTAAAAAAAAGACTTGAATCCAAAATGGCGGATTTAAAGATGGCGGCCATGAGTGACATTCACTCCAAAAGTTGCGGCCCCACGTCAAACTTATGTTCCCATCATCACATTTCAATTTTCCCTTTAATCTTCCAACTTATGAAGGTGTGCAAGGACTTTTGACTCGCTCTGTATATCCTCTACGCCCGCTACTTTGAAATTACCGCAGAGGGTCGAACGTAACTGTGAATCCCCACTGAAAGTGGCGGATTCATTGCCCATCGAATCTCAAAGTAACGAGCACATAGGACATGGACGGGGCCAACGAACAGGTGGCGCTAGGTGCGTCGTCGGGATGAGTGCCGAAATAGTCCATGCAACTGCGATTAATACTGTGTTCGGCTGGCGCAGTGGTTCACACAACTGCCTATAACCAGGACGTTTTGAATCTCGATCCAGGTGTGGCACGCTCACCCACACATCATAACGTGTCTTGAAGAGTATAGCGATGGATGTAGGTGTATTTGAAACAAGGCACAGACGAAGACCAAATAAAATGAAAACACGCATTCGACTGTGACTTGATGCGACAAGCAGCTTCGTTTTGTTTCTCAAATCTTTGATACAAGGAAGTCGCAGTGGAGTTCCTCTGACAGCGAACTTGTCACTGCAGTGTCACGAAAGGAAATGTAAAGACCTCAGGAATCGAGCGAGTTAATTTGAAATTTATTTTCGGGTACTACAGAAAAGTTATTTTCAGACTCCGGTTCGTAGGGGAGCTATAGCCTATTGCCCTGGCCCACCCCGTCTCTACCGTGTTCTGCAGGAGGCAGCCGTCCGCCTCTTCTATCCGCCAACTGGCGACTCCGAGGAAAGATATTGGAGTTTGTTTGGCGGAAGAGGGCGCATTGAGGGCGGAGCGGTTCCGTGGACAGCAGAGGAAAGAGACTTAGGTGCCCTTAAATTGGACGATCTGCTGTCTGAAAGGAGCTGCCGGTAGCTGCAGTGCTGGGGAGGCGGGCCGGGCTTTTAATCAGCGCACAGGCCGCCCGCCGCGTCTCCGCGCTGGCCGAGACTTCGCTCCGATTACTTTGGTCTGGCGTTGCACGGGTCGGAGACCACCGTTTTATGGCGATTACTGCTCCCTGGGTTTCATCTGTTGCTTTGTTGCCTCTCTGGAAGCACGAAATGTTTTCTTTCGTCGTTTTCTCAAGGCCAGAGCTTCTACTTAACACGTATTATTCTTTCCAGAACCACAGCACCCAGAGCAACATTTGGGGCATTACCGTAATTGTAGATGTATAATAGTCATAACAGTACAGCAGATGGGTTTTGTTATTTGGACAGCAAAGTAACTAACAACAGTAGAAGTAATAACAGCAAGGCGTTTCTGAAAACGTAGAAAAAATTAGTACATCATTTTAGAAGTTCCCAGTTCACTCAAGATATATTGTTGCAACAATGAATTTGGAGTACATGAAGTAATTACATTTACAGATGAGTAGGACAAGCGGTTCTGAGGTATCTCTTCTTATTCTTCTTCTGTTGCTTACGCGTGGCTGCAATCGTATTTGGCAAGGTTAATCTGAAAAGGTGGCTGGATGCCCTTCCTGCCGCCACCCCGTACCCCCCGGGACCAAATCAGTGTACCCCAGCTGTCTGCGTCTAGCGTAAATCATGAAATAGTGCGAAGGTATTTCAAATGTCTGTGAATCGTGTAACTGAGGCGGGACGTGAGGACCAGCCCGGTATTCACCTAGTGGATGTGAAAAACCGCCTAAAAAGTAGAAAAGTGGTTCTCAGGTACCGTGTGAAACGTCCCCTTAGAAAAATTAATGAATTACTGTGCTGATAAACCTCTTACATTATTTGATTTTCAAACAGCTGAGCAGAACTGAACGTACTCAGACATTTCGCTCTTTACCTATTCTGATCAACACTACACTGACACATAATATTTTTAGCGCAACGCAGTCTGACTTTCAATAATCCCTACAAATAATGGCCCCGACTAACATTAACCTATACCTTTCACAAATCACTTACCTCACAAAAATCTTCGTTACTCGAACTAGTGCAATACAGCGAGCGCCACTACTGCCAGCTAAATAAAAGATTCTAACTACTGAAGGCACTAACTACTGATAGGCATAGTTAGCAAATGAAAGATTTTGATAGAGAACAGACAATGTATTTACCTTAATAGCGTGTACCGATAAATGGTGAAACACTCATAACAGTACGTGGTGTACCCTTCACGGACGGCAATTCAGGCACTGACTCTGGCATGCAGTCGATCGTACAGATGACGAATACTGTCCTGGGATACGTTATGCCACGCCTGCTCAACTTGTTCTCATAGTTCCGTAACAACTGTTAGTTGACAAGTAGCACGTGTCACTTCTCGTCCCATCATATCTCACATGCGCTAGCCTGGAGAAAAGTTCGGAAATTGTGCTGGCCAGGAAAGCTTCTGCAAGTCTTGTAGACCAAGTTGGGTTTCAAGGGAAATGTGTGGGCGAGCATAATCCTATTGGAACAACACATCACCTTCCTGTTGCAAAGACGGCAAAATGACGTGTCTAACAACGTTCTGCAAGTACCGAGCGCTGATTAGTGTTCCCACAGAAACGCCACAGGTGAACGAGAGCTTTAGCTTATCGCACCGCAGACCGTAAGGCCTGGGGTGGGATCGGCCTGTCTTGGACGAATGAGCTGTAAGAGACGGAGCTCACAAGATCTACACTCCTGGAAATGGAAAAAAGAACACATTGACACCGGTGTGTCAGACCCACCATACTTGCTCCGGACACTGCGAGAGGGCTGTACAAGCAATGATCACACGCACGGCACAGCGGACACACCAGGAACCGCGGTGTTGGCCGTCGAATGGCGCTAGCTGCGCAGCATTTGTGCACCGCCGCCGTCAGTGTCAGCCAGTTTGCCGTGGCATACGGAGCTCCATCGCAGTCTTTAACACTGGTAGCATGCCGCGACAGCGTGGACGTGAACCGTATGTGCAGTTGACGGACTTTGAGCGAGGGCGTATAGTGGGCATGCGGGAGGCCGGGTGGACGTACCGCCGAATTGCTCAACACGTGGGGCGTGAGGTCTCCACAGTACATCGATGTTGTCGCCAGTGGTCGGCGGAAGGTGCACGTGCCCGTCGACCTGGGACCGGACCGCAGCGACGCACGGATGCACGCCAAGACCGTAGGATCCTACGCAGTGCCGTAGGGGACTGCACCGCCACTTCCCAGCAAATTAGGGACACTGTTGCTCCTGGGGTATCGGCGAGGACCATTCGCAACCGTCGCCATGAAGCTGGGCTACGGTCCCGCACACCGTTAGGCCGTCTTCCGCTCACGCCCCAACATCGTGCAGCCCGCCTCCAGTGGTGTCGCGACAGGCGTGAATGGAGGGACGAATGGAGACGTGTCGTCTTCAGCGATGAGAGTCGCTTCTGCCTTGGTGCCAATGATGGTCGTATGCGTGTTTGGCGCCGTGCAGGTGAGCGCCACAATCAGGACTGCATACGACCGAGGCACACAGGGCCAACACCCGGCATCATGGTGTGGGGAGCGATCTCCTACACTGGCCGTACACCACTGGTGATCGTCGAGGGGACACTGAATAGTGCACGGTACATCCAAACCGTCATCGAACCCATCGTTCTACCATTCCTAGACCGGCAAGGGAACTTGCTGTTCCAACAGGACAATGCACGTCCGCATGTATCCCGTGCCACCCAACGTGCTCTAGAAGGTGTAAGTCAACTACCCTGGCCAGCAAGATCTCCGGATCTGTCCCCCATTGAGCATGTTTGGGACTGGATGAAGCGTCGTCTCACGCGGTCTGCACGTCCAGCACGAACGCTGGTCCAACTGAGGCGCCAGGTGGAAAAGGCATGGCAAGCCGTTCCACAGGACTACATCCAGCATCTCTACGATCGTCTCCATGGGAGAATAGCAGCCTGCATTGCTGCGAAAGGTGGATATACACTGTACTAGTGCCGACATTGTGCATGCTCTGTTGCCTGTGTCTATGTGCCTGTGGTTCTGTCAGTGTGATCATGTGATGTATGTGACCCCAGGAATGTGTCAATAAAGTTTCCCCTTCCTGGGACAATGAATTCACGGTGTTCCTATTTCAATTTCCAGGAGTGTAGATCGTACCCGCAACTGGCCATTACTTACCTGCAGGTAGTATCTACTTTCATTGCTGAAGACCACGGCGCATCACCCCATCTTCCAAGTGATCCTCTGACGGCACCAGCCGAGCACAGCACATCGATGCTGTGGCGTGAGTAGAAGACGGGCTACATTTGTGCGTGCCCGTAGTCTCACTGCTAACAACAGGTTCGCAACAGTTTGTATTGACACGTCTGAGGTCTCAAGCCCTCGTGCCTATGCTGTGATAGCTGTACAATGTGCCGCTGCTGCCCCGGCAGTGTGACAATCCTGGCGGGCGTCTTTGCTGCTTGGACGTCCAGAACCTCGTGTATGGTTGTGAGAATGTTCAAGTGACCACAGATACCAACATCGTTGCGCAACTGACGCAGCATGTCCAACTCGTGTGGCATTTCTCCCCAAGGACCATCCCACTACTCGGAAGGCTATAACTTGACCCCTTTCAAACTCCCTCTGTAGGAAGCACGAGTGCGACTCGCGTTATGGCTGCCAACTTGCTTCAAATGTGTGTATTAAAGCTTCCGGCCGTGTGTATTATGGGGTAGACCCTCTGGTACCTATACCACTACGCTACCTGTTGGCAGAAGACGTTGAAACCATAATCAGTACATCTGCTATCCCCCAGGTGGCATATCCCACCATCGGATAAAAGTCGACGTCGCCTTTCCAGGTGAACTAATTGTTTTTTTCCTTCAGTGTAAATTTAAGCGGTAAGAAGTCTTTTCTTAAGTATTTGTGTGGAGCGTAGATTTCTGCGGAAGTGAAAAGTGGACGATAAAAGATTCACAAAAGCAGAGATGTTAAAGGTAGCTGTCCTACGTACCATGAGTATTTTCAATAAGTTTTGACCGTGAATGTAAACCAAGTTCTGAATTTGATGAATGTACTCAACTTCTGTACTATCGATATAACTATATCCTTTGTAAGTCTGTTTTTGAGACCACAGATGTTGGTCAGAGAGGTTAATTCTTTTCGAAGAGAGTAGGAGTGTGTGTGAGACAGTCTGGCAATGTACTTCGTTTGAAAAGGATGGAAGCTGGACTGCCCTGTAGCGGGGGCAGCATTATTTAAAAAGTGTTCTTGTAATAATACATTTTAAAGAAAGATACTTTTGAGAAAATATTAGTGGAACAATGACGAATGCAATTATTAACGTAATCTAATTTTTAAGTGTATATTCGTAACAGTGTAGTTTCTAATTGTTACAACATGGTTTATGGTTAAGTTTGCTGTACAAATTTTATAGTGAAGGAAACGGACCTTTCTAATAGTTAAATAAATGTCAAGGAAGACAATTATATACAATAGAATTATTAAGAAATTTATTGCTAATCTGCCTGGCCGTGAGAACTTTATGAAAAGGTGTATTGTTGTTATGGAATAATGAAGCATAGTTACAGTTGGAGTCTTTGTTCTCATTTATCAGTCGTTAAGTTTACTTTCTCTTTTATCATTCTTTGCTTTTATGACTGTGTTTGCATATTCACATGACACAAAGCGAATTTTGTTCTGAGAAGGATTTTGAGAAAACTGGTTTGATACCGTCTTGCATTGCTCATCGCAAGTATGGCAAATGAAATTTGGTTTTGGACAGTCATATCAATAATCCTAGCAGTCAAGATTGCAGAGAAGCCGAGCGTTCCATGTGCACATATAAAGCACTCCGTCGTCAGGCCACGAGTGGCCTACCGGGACCATCCGACCGCCGTGTCATCCAAGTGGAGGATGCGGATAGGAGGGGCGTGGGGTCAGCACACCGCTCTCCCGGTCGTTATGATGGTATTCTTGACCGAAGCCGCTACTATTCACTCGAGTAGCTCCTCAATATGCATCACGAGGCTGAGTGCACCCCGAAAAATTGCAACAGCGCATGGCGGCCAGGATGGTCACCCATCCAAGTGCCGACCACGCCCGACAGGGCTTAACTTCGGTGATCTCACGGGAACCGGTGTATCCACTGCGGCAAGGCCGTTGCCGTGCACAAATAGGCCAACAATTCTTATTACCATCTAAATTCATGTCCTCTGTAAGGTACAATGATTATGAGAGTGTATTTGTGAAAACGATGTTAGTATGAGTTCTGAGGCTTAATATCAGTAAAAGATTTCAGTAAAGTGCCATCTTCTGAATTTTCAAGGAGTTTTATCAGGAAGTCAGATGCGTTAACCTTTATGTCCACTTGCCAAGTAATTACAGTGGCAGTTCTGGTACAGTGATTGTGTACGAGAATAAAGATAAACAGTATTCAGGGTCAACGTTTTAATCTTAGTCATTTGTTTTTCCGTCAGATAGCATATGTAAATTTCATTGAAAAGAGGTTGCTTTCTAGCAGGCGAATTGTTTGATGTGCTGGCTACTCTGGATTTCGCATCGTGTAGCGTGAGCACCACATGTTTCAGTTCAAAATTAAATTTTCAAGTAGTTCCGCTGCCTTACACGGAAATTTACACATGTTGTTTGTTATGGTCATCAGTCCAAAGACTCGTTGGATGCAGCTCTCCATGCTATTCTATCCTGTGCAAGCCTCTTCATCTCCGAGTAACTAGCACAACCTGCATCCTTCTGAATCTGCTTACTGTAGTCATCTCTTGGTGCCCTTTACGATTTTAACCCGTCCCCCCACCCACGCTTACCTCCAGAACTAAACTGGTGATCCATTGATGCCTCAGAATGTGTCCTACCAACCAATCCCTTCTTCTACTCAGGTTGTACCACAAATTTTTATTCTCCACAATTCTATTCAGTACTTCTTCATTAGTTATGTGATCTGCCCATCTAAACTTCATCATCTTCTGTAGTACCACATTTCAAAAGCTTCTATTCTCTTCTTGTCCAAACTAGTTATCGTCCATGTTTCACTTCCATACATCGCTACGCTCCATACAAATACTTTCAGAAACAACTTCCTGACACTTAAATCTATACTCGATGTCAACAAATTTCTCTTCTTCAGAAACGCTTTCCTTGCCATTGCCAGTCTATATTTTATATGCACTGTACTTCGACCATCATCAGTTAGTTTGCTCCCCAAATTGCAAAATTCCTTTACTACTTTAAGTGTCTCATTTCCTAATGTAATGCCCTCAGCATCACCCGACTTAATTCGACTACATTCCATTATCTTCGTTTTACTTTTGTTGATGTTGATCTTACATCCTCCTTTCAAGACACTGACCATGCCGTTCAACTGTTCTTTCAAGTCCTTTGCTGTCTCTGACAGAATTACAATGTCATCGGCGAACCTCAAAGTTTTTATTCCTTCTCCATGGATTTTAATACCTCCTACGAATTTTTCTTTTGATTCCTTTACTGCTTGCTCAATATACAGATTGAATAACATCGGGGATAGGCTACAACCCTGTCTCACTCCCTTTCCAACCACTGCTTCCCTTTCATGCCCCTCGACTCTTATAACTGCCATCTGGTTTGTGTACAAATTGTAAATAGCCTTTCGCTTCCTGTATTTTACCTCTGCCACCTTTAGAATTTGAAAGAGAGTATTCCAGTCGACATTGTCAAAAGCTTTCTCTAAGTCTACAAATGCTAGAAACGTAGGTTTGCCTTTCCTTAATCTTTCTTCTGAGATAAGTCGTAAGGTCAGTATTGCCTCACGTGTTCCAATATTTCTACGGAATCCAAAGTGATCTTCCCCGAGTTCGGCTTCTACCAGTTTTCCCATTCTTCTGTAAAGGATTGGTGTTAGTATTTTGCAACCGTGACATATTAAACTGATAGTTCGATAATTTTCACATCCGTCAGCATCTGATTTCTTTGGAATTGGGATTATTACATTCTTCTTGAAGTCTGAGAGTATTTCGCCTGTCTCATACATATTGCTCACCAAATGGAAGAGTTTTGTTGTGGCTGGCTCTCCCAAGGCTATCTGCAGCTCTAAAGGGATGTTGTCTACTCCCGTCTCCTTGTTTCGACTTAAGTCTTTCAATGCTATGTCAAATTCCTTAGGCAGTATCATATCTACTTTCTCATCTTCCTCCATGTCCTCTTCCCTTTCCACAATACTGCCCTGAAGTACATCTCCCTTGTACGGACCCTCTATGTACGCCTTCAGTCTTTTGCTTTCCCTTCTTTGCTTGTTGGTTTTCCATCTGAGCTCTTGACATTCATACAGGTGGTTCCCTTTTCTCTAAAGGTCTCTTTAATTTTCCTGTAGGCAGTATCTATCTTACCGCTAGTGATATATGCTTCTACATCCCTACATTTCTCCTCTAGACATTCCTGCTTAACAATTTTGCGTTTCCTGTCGATCTCATTTTTTAGACATTTGTACTACCTTTCGTGCGCTTCATTTTTATATTTTCTCCTCTCATCGATTAAATTCAATATCTCTTGTGTTACCCAAGGATTTCTACTTACCCTCGTCTTTTTACCCACTTGATCCTCTGATATTTCATCTCTCAGAGATATCCATTCTTCTTCTACTGTAATCCTTTCCTCTGTTCTTGTCAACCGTTCACTAATTCTCCCTCTCAGCTCATCTATAACCTCTGGTTCTTACAGTTTATCCAGGTCCCATCTCTTTATATTTCCGCCTTTTTGCAGTTTCTTCAGAGTTAATCTGCAGTTCATGACCAATAAATTATGGTTATAGTCCACATCTGCCTCTGGAAATGTCTTGCAATTTAAAATCTGGTTCCTAAACCTCTGTGTAACCATTATATAATCAATCTGAAGCCTTCCGGTGTCTGCAGACCTCTTCCACGTATACAACCTTCTCTCTTGATTCTTAAACCAAATGGTAGCTATGATTAAGTTATACTCTGTGCAAAATTCAACAAGGCGGTTTCCTCTTTCGTTCCTTTCCCCCCGTCCATATTCACCTACTATTTTTCCTTCCCTTCCTTTTTCTACAACCGAACTCCATTCCTCCATGACTATTAAATTTTCAGATCCCTTAACCATCTGAATAATTTATTTTATCTCATCGTAAATTTCATCAATTTCCTCCTCATCTGCGGAGCTAGTTGGCATATAAACCCATACTACTGTGGCGTGTGTGGGCTTCGTGTCGATCTTGGCTACAACAATGCTCACTATGCTGTTCATAGTAGCTTATCCGCGTTCCAATTTTATTACTCGTTATTAAACCTGCTCCGGCATTACTCCTATTTCATTTTGTATTCATAACCCTGTATTCACTTGACCAGAAGTAGTTTTCCTCCTGCCACCGAATTTCACTAATTCCCACTATGTCTAACTTTAACCTATCTCAATGAGGGGATTGGTCGACAGACGATTTCTTGATGCCTGAAGATGGCTAACACTCATTTCACAAGACATTTCTACAAATGTGACGTCATTTTGACGTCACGGGCAACGTCAACGACGGCAAGTATTTCTATCGACTTTCGTTAGCGTTCGATACGGGCCTCTTACACACTTTATGCACGCGTCTCGGAGATTTATGAAAACACGTCGATCTTGGTAAGATTTATTATAATTATTGTTCTAGTTAAACGTCACATAACGATTTATCGACATTAATGCTTTCATGTAAGAGTGCTCTCACAGGAGTGAGTTTTACCAACTAAGCATGAAACATGCTTGTATTATAGATTGCGGTATAACGTTTAAAGCCAACGGTGCATTGAAAATGTATCACAGATACATCACCACTATCATTAAACATCAATTAACAATACATCAACGATAAAAGCCTTCAAGAGATACAGTGATAACCGAGAAGTGCTAATTGTCAGAAATATTTCGCTGTTTAAATATATGGCGATTTCCGAGTGTGTTGTTTGGCGGGAACCTAACAGGACAGCTTTAATTGCTCAAAGGAGCAACAATAATATCCATAGTCTTACTTGTCACAAATATTTGGCTCTTTATTTCAGAAGGGTTGGTGATTTCCAAGTGTGTGGTTAGACAGGAACCTAAGAGGACAGTTTAAATTGCTGCGAGTGCAACGAGGAACAATAACGTTCATATTATTGCTTGTCACAAAATTGATAGCAATTACTGCCATTGTCTACATTGTGCATGAGTTCAAAAGGACGTCAAGTTCGCAGAAATACTTGTGTGATGAGTGTTATCCCATCAAGATGCATCCTGTCTGGTATAGGAGGAAACTGTAAGGGGTATATACTGCTGAGGGAGATCACGATTTGACTTCAGTAAGCGGGTGCAAACGGACATCTCTTGCAGTAGTTGCGCAGGCATGAGAACACTTGAACAGGATGGACTAGTTTAGAGAGCTGCAGCAAACCAGTCTTCGCTCTGAAGACCACAAAAACTCCAACACTTAAATTATCTGTCCTCCATGCTGTGTGATATTTCGAGCATTAATACTGAATTTTCCAAGTCCATGCACTTCCGATAAAGAGCACGTTTTGGCGTCTCGCTGCTGTTACCTTTGCAGTATTGATGTCTTTGAGCCTCGCGGAGTGGCCGCACGGTTGAGGGCATCATGTCACGGATTGCGCGGCCCCTCCCGCTGGAGGTTCGTGTCCTCCCTCGGGCATGGGTATGAGTGTTGTTCTTAGCATAAGTTAAAGTAGAGTGTAAGTCTAGGGACAGATGACCTCAGCAGTTTGGTCCCTTAGAAATGCACACTCATTTGAACATTTGAGATCTTTGAAACTGATCGGAAGTCTAGCAGGACAACAGGGAGGCTTCCAGTCCAATGCTCTGTGACGTGACGCCCGGGAAAGGCCTCTGACTGTCGGTGGAGCCGTTCCACTAAACCATTAGATGGACAGAGGTTAGAATTTGGTCCATGCCAAGAAACTTTTGTTTTAAAGAGGCATCACTCAAACTGTTTACTCTGGTTGCTAGTGACGTACAGCGGTACGTCGAAGTGGGCAGTGCACGCACGAAAGGAGATCGTGGCTACAGTTGTCACTGTTCCATCCGTCATTAGATAGCTTTCAGGCACAAGAGAAATGATCTATCGCTGTCACGTACTACTGATATCCATCTGGTAGAGGCAAAGATCGAGCGATGTCAATATGGACATGCTCAAATCGTTGACTCGGTGGGATGACATTTCTGAGCGGATGTGTAACGTGTCGAGTTTGTTGCTCTGACAAGCATCGCACTGCCAGACAAATGCCTTGCAATCCTTAGCGTCCCGCGGTCTTCCAGGGCTCATTATATGGTTGTAAAAAGGCCTGAATATGCATTTACGGAAACGTAGAGGGCCACTCGAAAGTCCGTTAACATTTTAAAATTCAACACTTCGCGTAATAATGTTGGTACAGAGGTAAAAATTGACAAACATGCTTGAAATGACATGCGGTTTTATAGAAAAATGTGCAAAAAATTACCAACTGATGGCGGTTGATATGATACAAAAGGTTTAACTAGCACAACTGATTTTTATCAAAGACGATGTTCTTTGAAACTTCCTGGCAGATTAAAACTGTGTGCCGGACCGAGACTCGAACTCGGGACCTTTGCCTTTCGCGGGCAAGTGCTCTACTAACTTTTTTTTTTTCCTGGCAGATTAAAATTGTGTGCCCTACCCAGACTCCAACTCAGGACCTTTCCCTTTCGCGGGCAAGTGCTCTCCCATTTTTTTTCATTGCTCATATCTTTGTGTTACCATCTGTACTATATTCTAGCATGAAATGATAGTTAAATCGAAACCCTTAGCTGCCGACAGGTGTTGTTGATAATCAATGGGGGCAGCTGAATATGTGTGCCCCGACTGGGACTCGAACCCGAGATCTCATGCTTACGTAGCAGGCGCTCTATCCATCTGAGCCACGTTTTTTTTCTTTTTTTCTTTTTTTGTTCTTTTTTACTTATTTTTTTATGTTTTTGAGCGCCTAGAACTTCCTTTTTTGTTTTTTTATTGTTTTTAATTTTTTTCCTCTGCCATCCTTTTTTTTATAGATGGAAAAAGGCGTCTTTCAGTTACGACAAACAAAATTAGAATGTACATCCGTAGCAACAACAGAACAAGAGTTCCTTCTAAACTATGAAATAGAATTTGAAAACAATAGTGTGATGATAGATAATAAAGAAAAAAAACTGTAACCAAATCCCGCACGCCATTCCATGTGCATGGCCCATCTGCGTACAGATTCCATGTTCCAAATTGGTGCAACATTTCGCAGCGTGTGGAGCCCCATGAAGGCGGTCATCCTCTGCCCGGTACTCCCCAACTGGGAGGGGGGTTATCGAAGACACTGCGCAAATAGTTGGCAAATAGTTATTGGTATCGGGGTGTACACTCAAATGCGCTATGACTGTCCTGGAGAAATTGCCAGTAATCAAGTACCATCTCCTCATCATCTCGAAAGAGGTAGTATATGGACATGCCTTTAAACCATGTGAGAGCATGAGTCTTCGCAGGTGGGAAATAAGTATCCTCTGGACAAAGGAGGAGCCGTGGCTCAATTGTGCGAGGCGCGATACGTAGGTAGCAGGCGAGGATCTTCTGCACTAGCAGCCATACCTCTGACGCCGATCCACATGTTAAACGGTGTTCGTCAGTATCCACGAGGTGGCAATGTGGGCAAAGGGGGGGAATCCGCCATCCCAATAGCGTGCAGCCATTGTCGTGTTACAACCTTCCCGTTCACCACCTGGTACCACGCGGGGAGGAACGGCTTCTGGACCGCTCTCCACACTGCAGGCCATAGGGTCGTAGGGCTCTTCCTCTCAATCACATTGCGAGGGATGGACCTTAGCAGCAGTCTGTAAAAGTCTCTCGCCTTGGGAGTGCGAGTGTTGGGAAGGTCTGGGTGCACGTAACTATACTCAAGAATAAATGCCGCGAGGTGCGAGAGTGAGGGTGTAATGTGCGCAACCGTGACAGGTGGCAGAAGAGACGCCGGCAGCAATTCCTCTAACAGACGACCCGTAAGGGAAGCATCTTTGTGGGTCCACAATTTCATCATTGTGCACAAGTATAATGCTGTAGCCCTCGCTCGAACAGTTATAAGTCCCAGTCCGCCATCAAGCGGAGGGAGGGTGAGTGTTTCGTAGCGGACTTTGAGTAGGTGTCCGGCGGTAAGGTAATATCCAAACGCTGCTTGCAGTCTGTGTGCCATCGCTGTAGGTATCGGTAGGACCTGGGCCATGTGTATCATCTTAGTTGCTACGTGAAGGTTGAGGTATTCCACACACTGTAGGAGGTCCATCCGTCGAAGTAAGTTCCGGCGAACTTCTGTGCGTATTGCCTGTAGTAATCGTGCATAGTTCATGGCAGCCGTGCGGCGCACATCCTGTGTAAATGTTATGCCCAAGAACCGGATCTTGTTAACTAGTGGGAGTGCGGCCAAAGCGTCCTCCTGTAGACCTCTCCCAATGGGCATCGCTGCCGACTTGGCCACATTCATGAGGCTGCCCGCTGCCAAACCATAGCGATTGATCCATTGCATCACGGAGCGTACCTCGTCACCAGATCAGACAAGTATTAGAAGGTCATCATCATATATCCTGCAGTGAAAGGTGTGATCCCTCAATGACATGCCCGAGAGCCTGTTTTTCAACCCTCCGACAAATGGTTCGAGTGCGATCGCGTAAAGGATCATGGAGAGTGGGCATCCTTGGCGAACTGACCGTCGGATCGGAAAGAGACCCGCAATCCGTCCATTCACCAGTACACGGGATGCAGCTCCACGGAAAAGGCGCTGAAAGATGTCGAGAAAGTCATGCGGGAAGCCCATGCGGGCCATAACGGACACAAGGAACTTGTGGTGAACTCTGTCGAAGGCGTGGTCTAAATCAATGGAGATCAGAGCAGCTCGAAGGCGACAGGATGTGGCGATGGCTATTAAATCCCTGCATTCACTGGTTGCCGTTTGCATGTTGGTCACTCCGCCCTGTGTCGTTTGCTCCATTGAGAGGAGTAGGGGCAGAACCTTCTTTATGCGGCTGGCGAGTAGTCGGGCGAAGATTTTATAGTCCGAGTTGAGCATTGTAATTGGCCTGTAGTCCTCGACCGTCCGACCTCTGGAAGGCTTGTGTATCGGTATAAGGAGACCTTCCACGAATGCAGGTGGCACGTGGGAACCGGGGGTCATCAGTTCTTGGTACATGATGATCCATCGGGGCATCATGAGGTCGCGGAAAGTACGATAAAACTCGAGCGGCAGTCCGTCTGGCCCGGGAGATTTGTTGAGCGCTCCCTTGTTAAGCGCGTCCTCGATGTCGTCTCGTGTAATCCCACCTAACAGCGTCGCCGCTGCTGCATTGTCGAGGGTGTGCGACACGTGCTGCAGTATGTCGTGATCGGCCGCTTCCTCGTCCTCTGTATTCACCTCGTCGTAAAACCGGCGATAGTGATCTGAGAAGGCTTCTGTAACCGCCGCCTGAGTCATTACGACCCTACCACCTGGCAAAACGAGGTCCGTGATCAGCTGCTGTCGGCGTCGGCGGCTGTCGAGCACGATGTGATGCATAGACGGGTTTTCTCCTTCCACTCGGTCTTGACGTCGCGATCGCACTACGACCCCCTCCAAACGTTTCCTCGTAAGAGAAAATATTTTATCTTTAATTCGGCGGCTTTCCATTTGTCGGTTTGGAGATGGTGGTTGGCTGTCGAGTTCGCGAAGCATCGTGTAATAAAAGTCCAATGTGTGACGATGCCAAGCTGCGATATCTTTTCCGAATTGTGTTAGCACACGCCGAAAAGCTGGTTTTGCACAGTCCACCCACCATGCTAGAGTCGATGGGTATCGGGGAAGACGACGTTCGCAATCCAGCCATGTGTTGGCGATAAGCTGACGGCATTCCGGGGCTTGAAGATGTGCCACATTCAGCTTCCAGGGTCCTCGGCTGCGCCATATCCGCTGCTGTTGTAGAGTGAGTGTGTATATGAAAGCGCTATGATCGGAGAAGGCAAGCGTCCAACGTTCGGCGTCCAATACTCCCGGTGCTAGAGCTCGTGAGACATAAATGCGATCTAGGCGACTGGCGGAGTGACTAGTAAAGTATGCCGGCCCGGTACGGTCACCGTGCACTGTCTCCCACGTGTCGGTGAGAAGCAGATCTCGAACCAGGAGCCGAAGTTCTTGACAAGTCGAGAAATGTGGGACTTGGTCTTCGGGGTGGAGCACACAGTTAAAATCGCCGCCGAAGATACATTGCTCGAAGCGGCTGATAAAGAGGGGGGCGATATCCTCCGAGTAGAACAGCGATCGTTCGCGACGTTGGTCAGTTCCTGATGGAGCGTAAATGTTAATGATGCGCGTACCCAGTGCTGTGATCGCCAGTCCCCTTCCTGACGGAAGGTAAGTCACTTCTTCGATGGCAATTCCGTCGCGCACTAGTACTGCCGTACCGCTGCCATTCCGGTCCGCCGGTGACACATATGTCCCATAACCGTAGAAAACGGGGAGGGCCGCTATATATACTTCTTGCAACAGGGAAATGTCAACATCCGAAGAACGAAGCATCTCACGCAGCAACTGGATCTTCACTGCCGTTATCTTCACTGCCGTTCGTATCGTGTTGAGGTTATGCTTGTTGCCGAACCGCAGGTGTTTTTTATCCATTAAACCTGGAATTACCTATGACGCTTCTGACTGTATTGACACCTCCGCATCCCCCCAAACCTCACCTGCAGTCCTTTCTAGAGAGCCGGCGCCAATGCCGTGGGCCCTGTTGGCGTAACTTGCATGGTTCCGTCGTCGTCGTGGTCATCCGCCCACGTCGGGGAACTGAAAGCAAGATCGGCCTCCCTAGCTTCCTCAGGACACGGCATGGGTGCTTGCACTCCAGAAGGTGGTGTGCAGCATCTGTCCTGCATCTCGGCATCCGATTTTGCCACTGTAGATAGATGTGGTTTGTCCTCAGTTTCGTTCGATGGTGCCACACTGCAACAAATGGCGGCTGCCTCTGTGGTAGCGTCGTCATTGAAGGTGGAATCGCCATCCTCTGGAGGCTGTGTCGCATCCCGTTCGGAAGTTGCTCTACGCCTCCGCTTCCGTCGCTTCGGAGAGCGTTGCTTCCTGGAGTGTCCTTCTGTGTCAGACGATGGCAAAGATTCACGTCGTTCCGGCACAAAGGCAGCCGTAGGCACAATAAGCGAGTCTACGGCCGTACTATCGTCCTGTATGTTATCCGTCGACGGGGGCGGCGGCATCGGAGTTGAATCCGTAGCTTATGGAACGGGTGTGTCATCATCGCCCTGTATTGGAGCATGGAGCTGCGACCCAACAGTGGATGTCGGCTGTCGTGGTGAAGTGGTAGCTGTCGTGAGGGCTGCTGCATAAGTCACAGGAAGCAGCGTCGGCTGCGATGGCGGGTCCGCTTCAACCGGCGGCAGTTGAGTGATTCGACGTTGCATACATTCTGATTTGAGGTGCCCCTCCTTCCCACAACCAGAGCAGGTCTTCGGTTGCCCATCGTAGATGACGATGGCACGGCAGCCACCGATATTCAGATATGAAGGCACATGTCTTTTAAGTTCTATTCCGACCTGGCGGACGCCGTTCAGCACTGTATATGTCTGGAATTGCGTCCATTTTTCCGCAATATGATCATGGACCGTGCCGTAGGGGCGCTGCGCTGTCACGACGTCCTCCGCCGGTAGTTCGAAAGGAAGTTCGAAAATTCTGATCGTGCGAAGGCCAATGCCAGAATAATCGACGTGCACAGTCCCCACATTGCCATCAGCATGGCAGAATCGGAGGCCCTGTTTCGTGTCCTGAAGGATCCGTTCACATGTTGCGTCGTTGATGATCTTGACATATACGATACTACTCAGAATGGACAAGCGAATACCGAGAATGTCGGTAGCCGGGATTTTAACATCTTCTCGTAGAAATCGTTCGACTTCGAGTGCTTTGGACCGAGCAAATTCGTTGCGGAACGTAAATTTGAGCGTCGATTTTCTGTATTGGTGCGCCATAGTGATCTACATGCTGAGTACGGCACGCGCGGAACGGCCGAGTACTATGTAAACAACACGAGCGCTCGCTCCGCGGCAGGAACACAAACAGCGCGTCCTCACCGCAGCACAGCCAAAGGCCAACTACTAACTGAGCTACCCAAGTACGACTCATGCCCCGTCCTCACAGCTTTACTTTTGCCAGTATCTCGTCTCCTACCTTCCAACCCTGGAGAGCTTCTGTAAAGTTTGGAAGGTAGGAGACGAGATACTGGCAGAAGTAAAGCTGTGAGGACGGGGCGTGAGTCGTGCTTGGGTAGCTCAGTTGATACCGGCAGTCGTGGCCGAGTGGTTAAGGCGTCTGACTTGAAATCAGATTCCCTCTGGGAGCGTAGGTTCGAGTCCTGCCGACTGCGAAAATTTCACCGGCACGGTAGCTCAGCGTGTTCGGTCAGAGGGTTAGCTGCCCTCTGTAATAAAAAAACTGAGTTAATCGATCAACAATGAACTTAAACGGATGTCTTACGACGTCCGCCCCGAGCAGATAAAGCGAACAAAATGAGAATTAACAAAAAAAAAAAAAAATAAGGTTGGTAGAGCACTTGCCCGCGAAAGGCAAAGGTCCCGAGTTCGAGTCTCGGTCCGGCACACAGTTTTAATCTGCCAGGAAGTTTCATATCAGCGCACACTCCGCTGCAGAGTGAAAATCTCATTCTGGAAACGATGTTCTTTTTAACAAATGTTCAACATGCCGGTCGTAATTCATCAACAATACTCTTGCCTTTTGGGTAGAAAACTGCGCCTAAAAGGCGGAATAATCAGCAGGACAATGGAGAATACAATCGAGTGACATGTGAACAGGACTGTACAGCATATCGGTATGGTGAGGAACTGCCGTCGGGTGTTGTCTTTTAGTACCCTTAATGAGGCTGGACGTTCGCGGTAGACTAAAATGGCTCTGAGCACTATGGGACTTAACATCTGTGGTCATCAGTCCCCTAGAACTTAGAACTACTTAAACCTAACTAACCTAAGGAAATCACACACATCCATGCCTGAGGCAGGATTCGAACCTGCGACCGTAGCGGTCACGCGGTTCCAGACTGAAGCGCCAAGAACCGCACGGCCACACCGGCCGGCGCGGTAGACTTCAGCTTACCCCACATCCAATAATCATCTACATAAAAGTAGATTAGCTGTTTTCATGTCAATGGACCTATGGGTAACCCTGCACAACCCTAAACAAAAAGAGTGGTGTATGAACCCCTAGACGTAACAATACACCTTCTGCACAGTGTATCCAGTGTGTTCTGTCAGTGTACAGTACAGTACGTAACAAATACACAACAATTTCCTTACAGGTGTTGTTCGAAGTGTCGACCACCATGATCATGGCAGAGTTAACAGAGACACACCATCGACTGTCTTACACCTCTCAGGCATACTAGCAGTTAAGCATGCTTGGACGGCTGGCGCTCTTCACATCCCTTCAGAAGAAGTTCATTTGCGTCATTCTGGTGACCAGAGCCACCGCGCAATATCCATTGATGTACAGGATAAAAATAAAGTCTTTCTTGATTACAAAAGTTTATTTCTAAGATACACCAGTATGATTTGTTGAAATGGTGGCTTAACCCATAAATTTTTAATGGATACACTCCCACATTTACTCTCTTTGTTGTCTGTAGAAACTTGTGACGATGCTGTTCTACTTTTAATGATACAAAGGGACCAATCTACGGCTCTGAGTAATGCTTGGTTCGTAAATCTCCCAGGGACTGCTTTACACCCTGTCGCTGTACTAGCGAAATATTTTGTTAAAAGTTGATCCTGTGCTCAAATAATCGAGGGTAGACTAGTTATGTGAATTTTAAATTAATGAACATAAACTAACAGGGAAACATTTGGTTCAAATGGTTCAAATGGCTCTGAGCACTATGGGACTTATCATCTTAGGTCATCAGTCCCCTAGAACTTAGAACTACTTAAACCTAACTATCGTAAGGACATCACACACATCCATGCCCGAGCCAGGATTCGAACCTGCTACCGTAGCAGTCCCGCGGTTCTGGACTGCAGCGCCTAGAACCGCACGGCCACCGCGGCCGGCGGAAACATTTGTAATAAACATAGGCAACAATGTGGATTTAGCCTGTAAGAACAGGTGGTTTATTCACTAAGTTCTAAATTCCTATTGAATTATGGTCCTAAAGCTGTTTTACACTAAATGAAGTTAATTATTGAAATATATCACAGTCCTTGAATTATCTAGCTTGACACGGAAGATGACAGAATTCCCACTCATATCAAGCCACGACATGTACTCAATACATAATTTTCTTCAACCGCACTCTTCAATGCACGTAAGTTAGATCCTATAAGCGATTCGAAGTGTCTATACACCACTCTGCCGCAATCTCGGATAGCAGAAAGCTTGAGTTTACCCTTCTCGATCAGTGTCCCGAACTCATCTCCCATCTCTCCATTCCTCCTGCTCCCAAAAGCGTCTGTTCCACCGCCAACATCAAGTCATTTCAGCCAATGGGAGCACGAGCAGCTACCCACGAAATTACTCACTCCATACATCATTAGATTTCCAGGCAAATGGAGTGCACCCGTAGATTTGCAGGCAAAGGGAGTGCATCCGTGCTGTAGCGGTAGAGTCTTTAACTAGCAGTCAAAACGCAGAAAGTTCGCGGTCCCGGGTTCTAACCTAACCACTGCTTAAATATTGAGTGAAAATCATCAAGTATGGCGACTAAAAACTTCAGGCACAACAACTCATCCTCATTCTGCCAACGGCTATGTTACAGAAGGCGGAGGCGCGAACTGACGTTCGGAGCACTCTCTTGCCTTTTGGGTAGGAAACTGCTCCTAAAAGGCGGAATAATCAGCAGGACGATGGAGAATACAATGGGAACCACTGCAGTAAACACACATAATGTGCATCCGCAGGTCATGTGGCTTGTATAGACATACTTTGTTTTGTGAAAAATCAAATTACCGTGAATGATTCATTTTGAATCTGTATTGAGAAAAGATGACTATTAAATCGCTTCTTAGCGCAGCGATAGTCCATTGTTCAATAATCGGCCAATATTAACTATCAGCCTAGCATCTCTGATAGCTGTAGAAAGGAAGCAATGAAATCATTTTTGCTACGAGAAAGCAGTTTTAAAATATAAGGAAAGTACGTTTCAGTTTCCTAGGCCCAAGACTACAAAACCAAATAATGAAAGACATTTTTTATCTGTGATTAATTTCTATCAGAGAAGTAAATCAACGCCAATTAGTTCACGAGCAAAGTAAACTGTACTGAATCTGGATCCAGGATAATTTTGTCTTCTTCCACGTTCCTAAGATACACTGATGTGTGCTTCATAATAAAGTCTACTGCTAAAACTTAACAAGAAAGAAGTCACATAAGCACATCGTACTTTTAATACGACCATCAATAAAAAGTAACCAGGAGAACCCCTGATTAAATACACTTGTAATTGGAAAAAGTGTCATGATGATGGCGAAGTACTACGGACTACGCCCCTATTCGGATCTCCAGGAGGGGCCTACAAAGGATAGGCGACTATGGTAAAAAGTTTGAATAACCAACGAAAGGATATCACTCTACGAGTCGGCGCATAGAATTTCAGAAGTTAGAACATGATAGCTGTAACATCTGAAAAGGGAAATGCTAAAGCTCAGTCTAGATATAGTGGTGTCAGTGAAATGAAACGGAAAGGAGACAAAGATTTCCGGTCGGAAGAATATTGGGTAATATTAACAGTAGCTGAAAATTGTATAAGAGGAGTAAGATTCGTTATGAATAACAAGGCAGGGCAGAGAATGAGTTACTGTGAACACTTCAGTGATAGGGTTGTTCTCATCAGAATCGACAGCGCACCAACATCGATAACGATAGTTCAGGTATACATGTTGACGTCGCAAGCAGAAGATAAAGAGATAGGAGAAGTTTATGAAGGTATTGAATGTATTCAACATCCCCCAGGCTGTGGCTAAGCCATGTCTCCACAGTATCCTTTCTAGTTCTGCAAGGTTCGCAGGAGAGCTTCTGTAAAGTTTGGAACGTAGGAGACGAGATACTGGCAGAAGTAAAGCTGTGAGTACCGGGCGTGAGTCGTGCTTCGGTAGCTCAGATGGTAGAGCACTTGCCCGCGAAAGGCAAAGGTCCCGAGTTCGAGTCTCGGTCGGGCACACAGTTTTAATCTGCCAGGAAGTTTCAAGGTATTGAAAGGATATACAATACGTAAAGGGACATGAAAATCTAACAGTCACGCGGACTGGAACGTGGTTATAGCGGAAGTAATAGAAGAACGTATTGCTGAAGAATATGGGCTTGGTAATAAGAATGAGAAAAGAGAAAGAGTAACTGAGTTCTCCAATAAATTTCATGTAGTACTAGCGAATATTCAGTTCAAAAATCACAAGAGAATGAGGTATATTTGGAAAAGATTCAATTAGATTACAATATGGTCAGGCAGAGAGTCCGAAATCCGATATTGGACTGTAAGGTGTACCCAGGAGCAGATATAGACTCATATCACAAGTCATTAATCATGAAGAGTATTCTGAAGTTTAAGAGACTAGCCAGGAAGAATCAGTGCGTAAATGGGATACGAGATTTACGAAGAAATGAAGAGAACGCTTGAAGCTCTCTGAGGCTATAGATACTGCGATAATGAATGGCTCAGTAGGCCATTCAGTTGAAGTGGAATTGCCATCTCTAAAAAGGTCAATCACAGAAGCTGGAAAGAAAAATTTAGGCACAAGGAGAGTGGCTGCAAGGAAACAGCGGGTAACAAGAATCAATCGATCAACGATAGAGGGAAATACAAATATGCTCAGGGAAATTTAAGAGTACAAAAGCACAAGACGGTTAGGAATGATATTAATCGGGAGTGCAGAGGATCTATGGCGAAATGGCTCTGTGAAAAACGTGAAGATATTGAAAAAAAAAAAAAAAATCGTCAGAAGGACTGACTCAGCATACAGGGAATCCAAAACAAAATTCGTTGAAATTAAATGTTCCATATGAATGGAACGTAGTAAACTCAACGTAAACGGATGTGATATTGGTCGTTTCATTGTATATTATGTTTTTTTAAGACTTAACAATCACTTTTGGGCGTTTCATATACTGGTATGGCAATGTGCACATGGGGCTTTTTGATCGTAAACATTTTATTTCTGACAAACCTTTGCATAATGTGCTACATTTTACCAACCAATAAATAACTTGACAAGAGATTCCAACTCACAATGAACACGTTTTATACAAACAGTTTTGAAGACCAGAAGATGACAGAAAAGCCTGTCGAAACCGGTTGTCGAAAATAAATAAGTATTTATGCAATCTTGGCTGTAGTAAGTTTTTTATCTAGTAGAACAGGTCCCTCCTTCTCATTCCTCAACATGAGAAAGTTCAGTTAATGTTATTGAATATTTAACAGTGTAATATTCGTTGCTTGTCTCGTACATGGCTACTGTGCAATGCCATTTCCAGCCAAATGGTGTATTGTGCATCACGGAATCATTTATGACTCAGTAAGTGTGAACATTTGAGTTGGAATGAATGGTCTGATTGTAAATATGTTTGTGATTACAGTTGGAATTCTTTTATACACTTTATTGCACTCTGCTGATTGACTTGATTCTCTTGCATTTACTGTACAAATCATCATAGCTCTTTTATGTTATTAAAGTGTGTGCCATGTTTACCATTAGTCAGCCGTATACTTTAGGGTCCAGCTACCTGTGGTCCATCGTGCCTGTCATGCGGCCGACTGAAGTCGCCCTACCGGTAAAATCCAGTCGTTCACTCACGCTAATCTTGTCATTATCCGTAGGCCTCTCCCTGCCAGTTTGGCGGACACCATTTCTAGCTATCTGTTCATATTTACTGACGAGGTGAACACAGCGAGTGTCATAACCAGTTCGTTCAGTAGAAGAGGGAAAAAAATAAACGAACACTTGTCTGGGCTTAACCGAAGAGACCCAATCGTTTGTGAAAAAACAACGGTCAAAGTTTTCAAAGTATTGTATGTGCCTTTTAGCGAGTAAATATTTCGACCGGAGCGGCGGCACAGAAGCTAGAGTCGCGACTTCACTCTTTCGCACCCCGTGTTCGAAAACTGATTATTATTTTTATTTTTGTGTTTAATTTTTTATCTACCCTTGTCTGAAGAAGATTACAACTGGAATGTTTTCCAGTGTGTAGTGTAATAACCTTGTCCCTATCAGTATAGTAACTGTATATCTGGTGAATGAATTAAAACAAAAATAAAAACAACAAATGAAGGGAAACATTACTTGAAACTTTTTTCGGTAAAATTCCAATAGTGTACCGCGATTCATAATTAGTTGTAAGCGTTAGTTTTCGGAAATGTGATCCTTTGTGCTCGGTGTGCCACGAAACTATTGCCAACGCGTGAAAGCTTCAACAATGTTAAGACTTTTTTTCCCGAGTGAGATTCTTACGAAGAAATGTCGCTATGGTGTAAACCTGCCTTCGCACAATGGCCATGCTGTTCGTAATTTCTATGTTTAGAATGCATCTACGATCGGCATCATCCAAAGGTATATACCAGATCTTCCTCGTGAATGGATATAAGTATAATACATTAAACTTACGAACTGACATAAGAATGAAATATAAGAACATGAGAATTTAAAAAGAGTGTAACCCCTGAAAATACTTCACTATATAGTAAATATATGACAATTACTCTGAAACCCAGTTTATTTTTACAATTAATGTAATGCTCTTGTAACTTGATGACAAACATACGTGTAGTGAGCTCCTTTGGACATGGGGAGATGAATGAAAAAATAAAATAAATAAATAAAATGACCAAAAACAGCTATCGGGTTTCGAACACAGGACGCAAAAGCGAAAGGCTACGACGCTAGGCATTGTGCCACCAGGTGGGCTGAGCTGATTACGGACAACATTAGGTCGGAAATGTTTACTGTAATTTTCTCAGAAATGACAGAGTATCTGCGGATAAGTCGAGACACGTGCTCGCTTATTTTGGCTCCTCTTCCGCTAAGCTAAGTTTCTGGGAAAACGGGTTACGACAGTTGTCGTGTTCTCCACGTCAGACGCTAAACCCACTTAACTCTGTTATATTTCACTGCAGTCTCGGGCTTCTCCAAAGACTCGTTAAGCTACAGTCTTCTTTTGTAAGCACACACTCGACGCTCGCCAGGCATTAACTACTTGTTATGTTCAGTTCCACCTACAGCTGCTCCTTGGTCTCGTTATGTTACAATATCTAGGCGACACTCGATTTGTCCCCAAATTATCGTGAGTATCTCTTCCGTCACTGTCTCTGCAGCATCTCGTGCCGTATGATTTTACCGGTCAGGAACTGGTGAACCGAACGCTTTTTCCTTAACGTAACCCCACAAAAATTCGGGACAGGCTATTTCTGGTGAACATAGTGACCATAACGTTGTTCCGTCTCTACCGAAAGGTTTCATCCAAGAACTGACTAAGAGATAATCAACATTGTGGTGGTGCACTATATTGTTGAGACAATACCGAAGATTGAAATTCATGTAAACTGAGGTGCAACGTAAAATTCCAAATGTCACACTTCTCATATTGTTTCGTGAAACCACAAACCTCTACGCATTTTCTCCTGCATAGGCGCAGTTGTGGGAGCAGCACACCTAAATTACGCTACCTCTAACAAGCAAAAGAGAAAAGAAATCAGACGCTGTTAGAGAACATGCAGAATTATGTCCATGAAATGTTCGGTAGTTAAGTTACCATTTGCCACTAGTCACATAGCTACATCTATCATAGTCGTTTAGAAATAAATTTCTGTAATAGGGAAAGTCATTAAGCCCACCCTTTATGTCAAAGTGGTTTCTGTCAGCAAGGATCGGTGCTGAATGGAATTAATTTGTTTCTCAACTAGGCACATAGAGCATACCAACAACGTTTGCACGACTGTGCACATAAATGGGTAGGACAAAAATTTGGAAAGATTGCGAGAAATGCTTACCTGAACAGAAACGCAGATGCTAGTGAAAGCTGCAGACCGACCTCCTTGGAGGTCTTCTGAATGCCACCGGTGTTTAATTATCTATTGTCAGCTATTTTAAATTTTAGGCTTACAATTATTGTGGTTTCTTAAAATTTTGCAAAATTAATTTTTTAATTTACCTTTCAAGCTTAAACAGTGCGGCCTTCTGCCTTTAAAGATTGTTGTTGTTGTTGTTGTGGTCTTCAGTCCTGAGACTGGTGTGATGCAGCTCTCCATGCTCCTCTATCCTGTGCATGTTTCTTCATCTCCCAGTACCTACTGCAACCTACATCCTTCTGAATCTGCTTAGTGTATTCATCTCTTGGTCTCCCCCTACGATTTTTACCCTCCACGCTGCCCTCCAATACTAAATTGGTGATCCCTTGATGCCTCAGAACATGTCCTACCAACCGATCCCTTCTTCTGGTCAAGTTGTGCCACAAACTTCTCTTCTCCCCAATCCTATTCAATACTTCCTCATTAGTTATGTGATCTACCCATCTAATCTTCAGCATTCTTCTGTAGCACCACATTTCGAAAGCTTCTATTCTCTTCTTGTCCAAACTATTTACCGTCCATGTTTCACTTCCATACATGGCTACACTCCATACAAATACTTTCAGAAATGACTTACTGACACTTAAATCTATACTCGATGTTAACAAATTTCTCTTCTTCAGAAACGCATTCCTTGCCATTGCCAGTCTACATTTTATATCCTCTCTACTTCGACCATCATCAGTTATTTTGCTCCCCAAATAGCAAAACTCCTTTACTACTTTAAGTGTCTCATTTCCTAATCTAATACCCTCAACATCACCCGACTTAATTCGACTACATTCCATTATCCTCGTTTTGCTTTTGTTGATATTATGGTATTCTTTACAGGCGAATGGAAAAACTGGTAGAAGCCGACCTCGGGGAAGATCAGTTTGGATTCCGTAGAAATGTTGGAACACGTGAGGCAATACTGACCTTACGACTTATCTTAGAAGAAAGATTAAGAAAAGGCAAACCTACGTTTCTAGCATTTGTAGACTTAGAGAAAGCTTTTGACAATGTTAACTGGAATACTCTCTTTCAAATTCTGAAGGTGGCAGGGGTAAAATACAGGGAGCGAAAGGCTATTTACAGTTTGTACAGAAACCAGATGGCAGTTATAAGAGTCGAGGGGCATGAAAGAGAAGCAGTGGTTGAGAAAGGAGTAAGACAGGGTTGTAGCCTCTCCCCGATGTTATTCAATCTGTATATTGAGCAAGCAGTAAAGGAAACAAAAGAAACATTCGGAGTAGGTATTAAAATTCATGGAGAAGAAGTAAAAACTTTGAGGTTCGCCGATGACATTGTAATTCTGTCAGAGACAGCAAAGGACTTGGAAGAGCAGTTGAACGGAATGGACAGTGTCTTGAAAGGAGGATATAAGATGAACATCAACAAAAGCAAAACGAGAATAATGGAATGTAGTCAAATTAAGTCGGGTGATGCTGAGGGAATTAGATTAGGAAATGAGATACTTAAAGTAGTAAAGGAGTTTTGCTATTTGGGGAGTAAAATAACCGATGATGGTCGAAGTAGAGAGGATATAAAATGTAGACTGGCAATGGCAAGGAAAGCGTTTCTCAAGAAGAGGAATTTGTTAACATCAAGTATAGATTTAAGTGTCAGGAAGTCGTTTCTGAAAGTATTTGTATGGAGTGTAGCCATGTATGGAAGTGAAACATGGACGATAACTAGTTTGGACAAGAAGAGAATAGAAGCTTTCGAAATGTGGTGCTACAGAAGAATGCTGAAGATGAGGTGGGTAGATCACGTAACTAATGAGGAGGTATTGAATAGGATTGGGGAGAAGAGAAGTTTGTGGCACAACTTAACTAGAAGAAGGGATCGGTTGGTAGGACATGTTTTGAGGCATCAAGGGATCACAAATTTAGCATTGGAGGGCAGTGTGGAGGGAAAAAATCGTAGAGGGAGACCAAGAGATGAATACACTAAGCAGATTCAGAAGGATGTAGGTTGCAGTAGATACTGGGAGATGAAGAAGCTTGCACAGGATAGAGTAGCATGGAGAGCTGCATCAAACCAGTCTCAGGACTGAAGACCACAACAACAACAACATGGTAGTATATTTTGAAATTTAATTGTGGCCCTCAGCCATTTGTATTGCACTTTGCGTATGTTGTTTTCGAATTATTTTATTGCTATCTTAATTGGATTTTTATCTTGTTAAGATTACTTGTTGGAGGCCTTCAGCTGTGAAAGAGTTACTAAATTACAATAAAGGACAATTAGAAGCAGAAACTGACCTCAACCCTCGGCACTTTCCACAACTCTGTTACCTGTTCTGCCCAGCGGGTTTAGCGGGCGTCTCAGGGGGCGACAGTGAACATTTATAACATGTGTTTTAAAAACTCAGAACGTCCTATTTTTAGTGGTAAGTAGACTGTTCATGTAGAGTTTATACGTCATGAAATGCACATCAGTTAATTTGCTCCATCTTTTTAAATAACACTGTACACAGAAAATGTCTACATCTACATCTACATCTACATTTATACTCCGCAAGCCACCCAACGGTGTGTGGCGGAGGGCACTTTACGTGCCACTGTCATTATCTCCCTTTCCTGTTCCAGTCGCGTATGGTTCGCGGGAAGAACGACTGTCTGAAAGCCTCTGTGCGCGCTCTAATCTCTCTAATTTTACATTCGTGATCTCCTCGGGAGGTATAAGTAGGGGGAAGCAATATATTCGATACCTCATCCAGAAACGCACCCTCTCGAAACCTGGACAGCAAGCTACACCGCGATGCAGAGCGCCTCTCTTGCAGAGTCTGCCACTTGAGTTTGTTAAACATCTCCGTAACGCTATCACGGTTACCAAATAACCCTGTGACGAAACGCGCCGCTCTTCTTTGGATCTTCTCTATCTCCTCCGTCAACCCGATCTGGTGCGGATCCCACACTGATGAGCAATACTCAAGCATAGGTCGAACGAGTGTTTTGTAAGCCACCTCCTTTGTTGATGGACTACATTTTCTAAGGACTCTCCCAATGAATCTCAACCTGGTACCCGCCTTACCAACAATTAATTTTATATGATCATTCCACTTCAAATCGTTCCGCACGCATACTCCCAGATATTTTACAGAAGTAACTGCTACCAGTGTTTGTTCCGCTATCATATAATCATACAATAAAGGATCCTTCTTTCTATGTATTCGCAATACATTACATTTGTCTATATTAAGGGTCAGTTGCCACTCCCTGCACCAAGTGCCTATCCGCTGCAGATCTTCCTGCATTTCGCTACAATTTTCTAATGCTGCAACTTCTCTGTATACTACAGCATCATCCGCGAAAAGCCGCATGGAACTTCCGACACTATCTACTAGGTCATTTATATATATTGTGAAAAGCAATGGTCCCATAACACTCCCCTGTGGCACGCCAGAGGTTACTTTAATGTTTGTAGACGTCTCTCCGTTGATAACAACATGCTGTGTTCTGTTTGCTAAAAATTCTTCAATCCAGCCACACAGCTGGTCTGATATTCCGTAGGCTCTTACTTTGTTTATCAGGCGACAGTGCGGAACTGTATCGAACGCCTTCCGGAAGTCAAGAAAAATAGCATCTACCTGGGAGCCCGTATCTAATATTTTCTGGGTCTCATGAACAAATAAAGCGAGTTGGGTTTCACACGATCGCTGTTTCCGGAATCCATGTCTCTGAGTAGTCTCCGAAAATTTGTGGATCGAGTTTGGTTTCACTCTTTGCACGTATATGTAAGTTCTGAGTAAAGTAGCTTAGTCCGTCTGCGTCTATAAAGTAGCGTGCCTGGCAAATTCTTTAGAGCGAAAAATGCCGAAACCCGACCCACAGATAACTGTGGAACGGAATATTTCCGCTGCTGGAAGCAGCAAGAAAGCGAACATGGAAAAAGCGCCTGCGTGTCCCGGCAGTGACAGCCGGGATAATTCATTCGGCAGGGAGGCGCTCGCGAGGTGATGTATGGCTCTGTTTAATGCGCAAGGCTCCCGGATCTTGCGCCGTAACTCCATTTAGAAGCGCCACACGTTGGTGATCAGCGCGTGAAATATTTGCCGGTGCTCACCGCAGCCCCCACCGGTACAATATGAATCAAGATTTAATGGATTATAGAAACGGCCACGGCACTCGCATCGCGGGAGACGATAATTTATTTAATTATACAGATGAAATGTCGTAGCACCGGCATTTTTTCCATACGTATTCCAACTCTGATAGTGGATGACGTTATTCAGAGTATAGCAGCTTCGGCGTCGCTTTGAGGAAGAAATATATCCTTTGGCGAAATATATAAAAGGTAGGAACGCGCCTGCAGGTACAAACGACACACGCACACACACACACACACACACACACACACACACACACACACATACAAACAAACACACACACACACACACACACACACACACACACACACACACACACACACAGCCATTGAAGGCGTGTGGTGAATTGCTGCTTTTTGTACAAGTCTGCAATGGAACCTTATCATTTAGGCGCAACGTAACGACAAGGCAACAATTTCGCTGATAACAACTGCTACCACTAAGTCTACCATCGCAAATAAGTACCACCACCGCTACTGCTAGTATCAATGTACTTACAGCTCTAATAATGTTGCTAACAACTGACTGACATTCTGCACGTAGCATCCAACCTACACGGCACTTAATGAAGAAAAATGTTATTAATGTCAATTGGAATCAAGTATGTACATCTGAACTACCTACAAAATATCAATCGAACTGAAATCAGATTTTAAGCTATATTCCCTTGTTAAAAGGTAAAACATTATCATACTTATTATACAGGGTGTTACAAAAAGGTACGGCCAAACTTTCAGGAAACATTCCTCACACACAAATAAAGAAAAGATGTTATGTGGACATGTGTCCGCAAACGCTTAATTTCCATGTTAGAGCTCATTTTAGTTTCGTCAGTATGTACTGTACTTCCTCGATTCACCGCCAATTGGCCCAACTGAAGGAAGGTGATGTTGACTTCGATGCTTGTGTTGACATGCGACTCATTGCTCTACAGTACTAGCATCAAGAACATCAGTACGTAGCATCAACAGATTAGTGCTCATCACGAACGTGGTTTTGCAGTCAGTGCAATGTTTACAAATGCGGAGTTGGCAGATGCCCATTTGATGTATGGATTAGCACGGGGAAATAGCCGTGGCGCGGTACATTTGTACGAGACAGATTTCCATAACGAAGGTGTCCCGACAGGAAGACGTTCGAAGCAATTGATCGGCGTCTTAGGGAGCACGGAACATTCCAGCCTATGACTCGCGACTGAGGAAGACCTAGAACGACTAGGACACCTGCAATGGACGAGGCAATTCTTCGTGCAGTTGACGATAACCCTAATGTCAGCGTCAGAGAAGTTGCTGCTACAAGGTAACGTTGACCACGACACTGTATGGAGAGTGCTACGGGAGAACCAGTTGTTTCCGTACCATGTACAGCGTGTGCAGGCACTATCAGCAGCTGATTGGCCTCCACGGGTACACTTCTGCGAATGGTTCATCCAACAATGTGTCAATCCTCATTTCAGTGCAAATGTTCTCTTTACGGATGAGACTTCATTCCAACGTGATAAAATTGTAAATTTTCACAATCAGCATGTATGGGCTGACGAGAATCCGCACGCAATTGCGCAATCACGTCATCAACACAGATTTTCTGTGAACGTTTGGTCAGGCATTGTTGGTGATGTCTTGTTTGGGCCCCATGTTCTTCCACCTACGCTCAATGGAGCACGTTATCATGATTTCACACAATATACTCTACCTGTGCTGCTAGAACATGTGCCTTTACAAGTACGACACAACATGTGGTTCATGCACGATGGAGCTCCTGCACATTTCAGTCGAAGTGTTCGTACGCTTCTCAACAACAGATTCGGTGACTGATGGATTGGTAGAGGCGGACCAATTCCATGGCCTCCACGCTCTCCTGACCTCAACCCTCTTGACTTTCATTTATGGGGGCATTTGAAAGCTCTTGTCTACGCAACCCCGGTACCAAATGTAGAGACTCTTCGTGCTCGTATCGTGGACGGCTGTGATACAATACGCCATTCTCCAGGGCTGCATCAGCGCATCAGGGATTCCATGCGACGGAGGGTGGATGCATGTATCCTCGCTAACGGAGGACATTTTGAACATTTCCTGTAACAAAGTGTTTGAAATCACGCTGGTACGTTCTGTTGCTGTGTGTTTCCATTCCATGATTAACGTGATTTGAAGAGAAATAATAAAATGAGCTCTAACATGGAAAGTAACCGTTTCCGGATACATGTCCACATAACATATTTTCTTTCTTTGTGTGTGAGGAATGTTTCCTGAAAGTTTGGCCGTACCTTTTTGTAACACCCTGTTTACAAATTGAAGCAACGAATGAAAATTTGTGTTAAGGCCAGGATTCGAAGCGAAATCTTCCGCTCACGAGGCAGATGCGCTAACCACTATACCACGCCGGGCACAGTGGGTTTGCACAGCTGGACAGACTACCCTAGAACGCCTTTCTCCTTACACCAAATCCTCATTCACCCCCCAGCTCACTTGGTATTCCCACTTGTCTGTATACACAGAGTGGTCGGAAATTCCCGTTACAAACTTCTATGACATGTGGAGGGTAGTGAGTACACATTTTGAATAGGAACCCATGTCCGGCATCGTATCGTTTCCGTTCTACGACAGTTTCGATTCGGATGTGTACCTCGTCAACGTCTGCTTAGGGCAAGAGAAACGTCTCAGAGTTCCCTGTCCTAGTATGCAACAGGATAGACACGATGACGTGTACTACGTCAAACGATCCCCAGATGTCACTTATTGTCTGCTTTGATGTGAGACCGAGTCAATACCTGTGCATCACCGACAGAAGAAACATGGTGCAGTACACATTTGCGAAATACACAGACATGCTCCTTGTGTGTTGCGAAGCTGGAGGTAACGGAAGAGCTGCTAGTCGGCTGTATCACGAACGTTTTCCGCACCGCCACACTCCATGGCACAAACTGTTTGCCCAAGTTACACAACGGCTACGAGGAACGGGTACCTTCACCGTGAGGAGGCAGGACTGTGGCGCTCCACGGCGACGCCGCACTCCCGAATTTACTGCGTCGCATTGAAGACAGCCCGTCAACGAGTTCGCGAACAATGGCGCGTGCAATGGCTGTTAGTCACTGCACCGTCTTGGACGTCCTGCATAAGCAACAATTACATCCGTACCACTTACTAAGGGTACACGCTATGGGTACAGCAGACTTTCCACAACGTGTCGCCTTCTGCACATGATTCCTGCACCGCTGCATGGACGCTCCCCTGTTTCCAAGTCGTTTCTCTTCACAGATGAATGTAGGTTCACAAGGGATTGTGTTCTGAATGTTCGAAATAGCCAAGTCTGGGCGGACGAAAACCCTCAAGCCACACACATTCAGGAATTTCAAGACAGGTTTTGAATTAACGTGTGGGCAGGTATTCTGGACGGTCGTGTGATTGGACCATACCTCCTTCCATCCAAGCTCACGAGTCCCGCATACTCAGTCTTCCTACGGCACGTACTGGACCCGTTCTTGGAAGCTGTGCCATTGAATGTCCGTCAGGAAATGTGATTTCAACATGGTGCAGCACCACCTCACTTTTCACTGGCTGTTCGGAGACATCTCAACAGACGGTATGGTGAAAGATGGACAGGCCGTATTGGTCCAACCGTGTGGCATCGACGATCGCCGCAATTAACCCCTATGGACTACTTCTTGTGGGATCGCACGAAGAGCCTAATTTATTAGACAACTGTAGAGACAGAGGAAGATCTGCTGGCACAAGTTCTGGCCGCTGCACAAGACATTGAGGAGACACCAGGCGGGATGGAGAGAGTGTACCAGAACATGCTTCGGAGGTACAATGTGAGTAACAACGTTGGTGTTCGCCACATCGAGGCGCTGTTGTAATGCATCGGTACGTTGAGGCTGGTGCCATAGATGCTGGGTTCTTGTTGTTGTCGACTAAGGTAAACCATAAGGTGTAAGTTGTAATGCAAATGCGTAAGTAATAGCGGAACGAGTCAGTATTCTTTTCAAATGGATTGCAACAATTGTACTGGGTCACGCCTAAGTACATTCCTCACATGGGTGTGGTGAGATAATCATCTCCATTGAAACTGTCGTAGAACGGAAACGATACGTTTCCGGACATGGGTTCCTATTCAAAATGTTATGTACTCACTACTCTCTACATGTCCTAGAAGTTTGTAACGGGAATTTCCGACCTTCCTGTATACTTTATAGATGTCTGAGACTTGAAAATGTCTCTGGAAGCATATAGTTTCCTTTATTAGTAGTTGCGTTATATGTTATTGTGCTTCAGTTCTTTTTGTTGAATGGTTAGGTTTAAAAGTGGATAGAGTGAAATTAATTGCGATGAAATGTCATTTTTTAATGTTGTTTAGATTCAGTAACGCCAAATTGTTTCTGTCAGGCAGTTAGTCAACTTCCAGAGTGTAAATTACGTTGTTAAAATTTCCGTATTTCAGTAGCCAATTGGTTCTGTACTTTATTCTTAATCTTCATCAACATACATTCAGTATTACTTAGTAAGTCTGTTTGTTCCCATGACGAATATCATATGCATAGTTTTCCTAATCGACGCTGGAAAAATTTAAGACTCTATGTGTACTACCGTATGGTCGGATTATATACACGTTGTCAAGGTAAGGCTAGCTTCGAATGATACTAGCAGCGATATGTTTGAGTCTTATGGTAGGTAGAAACACCCGGTTATTAATCGAAGACCATCAATTCAAGTTATTTCTGTTCATATAAGTGGATTCATTTTGGACCTTGCTAGGTGTAACGTTTCTGCTTGTTCCTTGATTCTACAAACACTCTAAGTCTTGCGGAGTCTAAGATATCACCACACTATACGTTCGGCACGTAGTAAAAAATTTCTTTTTTCTTTGGGCCTCAACAAACTTTCAGTTCCTAACATAATGTGATAGCGACTGCTTTCTAGGAAAGACGATTTCTGGTGTTCTGCTATGACAATTCCAATAGTTAGCAATTTGCCTTTTGATATTCTTGTACTCTTAATCTGCAATCCAACCTGTTGTATTAATTATGTTACCATATGGTAGCTTTTCAGCGGTGGGTATCCAAGCTTCCCCTAATAAAAAAAAAAAAAAAACCACGTGTACTCCACACGTACTATGGCACCCGAGTGGCCTTTTCCAGTGTGTAGTGCACGCTTGACCTGGCAGCTTTGCAGATCTCCATCCGATAGTATAGTTTGAGGAATTTACAGACGATCTCGTCACAGAACTGACGAAACCTGTGGTTTAGAACCTGCACTCAGCTCCAGACGAGTGGTCCTTAATCAGTCCTCCGAACGCTGCTGCTGATCGACATCTGTGCGGAGTCCTCACGAGTGAGGATAAATATCTTCACCACTTCCACCAATCTCCGGCAGGAACCGAGAACAGTCTCACATCTCAGGCGACAGATGTCAATAGTGTCGCCGTCAGCCACGACCTGCGGCTGAATGCAATCCATGCTATCTTCAAAATAACTGACAACTTATCCTGGGACGCACAACGAGTGCATATACGAGGTCTCTTCAAAAAATTCCGGAACGTAATTTCGCGCCAATGGTTTGTTGGAGCGAAATGCGGTTGGCATTCCTGCATACGCCTGAGTTTAATGTTTAACTGCCGGAAGTTCCACTGTTGTATGTCTCTAAGTTATTGTTCAGTATTGTATTGAGTACAACGTTCTGTCGCGCAGTTTGCGGATTTCGAATTGGTAGAGTTAGAGTAGCAACACGTCTGCGTGAAGCTCAAGAAAACCTTTACAGAGACACAAAAAATGATGCGGAAAGTCTACGGTGATGAATGCTTAAGCCGTGCTCCGTGTTACGAATGGTTCACACGGGTTGAAAATTACCTGACGGAAGTTAAAGGTGATCCTCGTTCAGGACACCTTCGCCGTCTACCGACGACGCCCATGTCGGGAACGTCACCGAAATTGTGCGTGCCAGTCGAAGACCGACTGTCCGTGAGGTTGCAGAAAAATGTAACGTTTCAGTTGGGTTGTGTCATGAAAACCTGACTCAGCATCCTGGTAAGCATCGTGCTGCCGTGAAGTTCGTCCCACCGCTCATAGGTCAAGACCAGAAACACCTTCGTTCGCCTCGCGATCCGTGAAGAGATTTTGGATCACGCAAATGAGAACGAAACGCTCCTTAAGAGAATCATAACTGGTGATAAGACGTGGGTCCAGTATTATGATGTTGAGACCAAGGTTCAATCTTCAAAATGGGTCAGGAAACGTTCTCCAAGACCAAAAGAGCTCGTCAGGTCAGGCCAAATATCAAAGCCATACTGATAGTTTTCTTTGATTCTGAAGGATTATTTCATCATGAACTCGTGCCACAGGGACAAACTGTTAAATCGATGGTCCTATCGGAACGTGTTGCGACGCCTGACAGAAAATGCGAGAAGGAAACGGCCTGAAATGTGGCGAGACAAGTTACAGCTTTTATACCACGTTAACGCACCCGCAGATTCGTACCTGTTGGTGCGTGACTGTTGCACGAAAAACAAAATCTCTGCTGCCTCATCCTCCGTACTCTCCAAACCTGGCACCTGCGGACTTTTTCTATTTTCAGTCTCGAAAACACCGTTGAAAGGACGAAGATTTGCAACAATAGACGAGGTAAAAGAAAATTCACAGACGGCAGTTCGCGCGCTTCAGCAAAAGGCGTACGAAGACTGCTTCTGGAAGTGGAAATGGTGTTGGGAACGGAGATCAGATGTGGAGGAGAATATTTCTAAGGACACCATGCACAATAAGTTGAATGTAAGTGAAGAAAAATTTTGTGGACGAAGTTCGGGGAGATTTCTGAACGAAGCTCATGTGAGCCGTTTTATTCCAGTGATGCTGTTACCCTAAGAGGTGCGATCATGCACCTAAGGCTCTAACTTCCTCCAACAAATAGTTAGTTGCTGGACCTCTAACGAGGAGAGATTTCTGATTTCGAACAGGAGAGGCAAGGCCAGCTGGTTCTGTGGATTATTGTGGATGATCAGTCACCATTTGCTTCTTTCCAAGCTCATCGGACAAAAAATTAGTCACCTCAGTGCACAGATGAATCGTTAAGCCCTTAGAAATGGCGCAGCTACCGAGTCACGTGCTCATCCGCTAGCTCACGTGACTACGTGACTATAAGGCGGTAGCGTTTAGAAAAGCATTTATGTTTCAAGCGAGCATTGTCCTTAAGCATGCGAAAACGTAATGACATGCCAGAGTGGAAAAAAGGGACAATGGTGTTTGGCCATGCTCATGGACATATACACTCCTGGAAATTGAAATAAGAACACCGTGAATTCATTGTCCCAGGAAGGGGAAACTTTATTGACACATTCCTGGGGTCAGATACATCACATGATCACACTGACAGAATCACAGGCACATAGACACAGGCAACAGAGCATGCACAATGTCGGCACTAGTACAGTGTATATCCACCTTTCGCAGCAATGCAGACTGCTATTCTCCCATGGAGACGATCGTAGAGATGCTGGATGTAGTCCTGTGGAACGGCTTGCCATGCCATTTCCACCTGGCGCCTCAGTTGGACCAGCGTTCGTGCTGGACATGCAGACCGCGTGAGACGACGCTTCATCCAGTCCCAAACATGCTCAATGGGGGACAGATCCGGAGATCTTGCTGGCCAGGGTAGTTGACTTACACCTTCTAGAGCACGTTGGGTGGCACGGGATACATGCGGACGTGCATTGTCCTGTTGGAACAGCAAGTTCCCTTGCCGGTCTAGGAATGGTAGAACGATGGGTTCGATGACGGTTTCGATGTACCGTGCACTATTCAGTGTCCCCTCGACGATCACCAGTGGTGTACGGCCAGTGTAGGAGATCGCTCCTCACACCATGATGCCGGGTGTTGGCCCTGTGTGCCTCGGTCGTATGCAGTCCTGATTGTGGCGCTCACCTGCACGGCGCCAAACACACATACGACCATCATTGGCACCAAGGCAGAAGCGACTCTCATCGCTGAAGACGACACGTCTCCATTCGTCCCTCCATTCACGCCTGTCGCGACACCACTGGAGGCGGGCTGCACGATGTTGGGGCGTGAGCGGAAGACGGCCTAACGGTGTGCGGGACCGTAGCCCAGCTTCATGGAGACGGTTGCGAATGGTCCTTGCCGATACCCCAGGAGCAACAGTGTCCCTAATTTGCTGGGAAGTGGCGGTGCGGTCCCCTACGGCACTGCGTAGGATCCTACGGTCTTGGCGTGCATCCGTGCGTCGCTGCGGTCTGATCCCAGGTCGACGGGCACGTGCACCTTCCGCCGACCACTGGCGACAACATCGATGTACTGTGGAGACCTCACGCCCCACGTGTTGAGCAATTCGGCGGTACGTAGACCCGGCCTCCCGCATGCCCACTATACGCCCTCGCTCAAAGTCCGTCAACTGCACATACGGTTCACGTCCACGCTGTCGCGGCATGCTACCAGTGTTAAAGACTGCGATGGAGCTCCGTATGCCACGGCAAACTGGCTGACACTGACGGCGGCGGTGCACAAATGCTGCGCAGCTAGCGCCATTCGACGGCCAACACCGCGGTTCCTGGTGTGTCCGCTGTGCCGTGCGTGTGATCATTGCTTGTACAGCCCTCTCGCAGTGTCCGGAGCAAGTATGGTGGGTCTGACACACCGGTGTCAATGTGTTCTTTTTTCCATTTCCAGGATTGTAGTTTGTCAAGTTTCTGGATTTGTTAGTGTTTCGCAGTGGATTGTTCAACGTGTCTACAAGCAGTGATGTAACACACGTGCCACGAAACACGTCAGAACTGTGGTCGGATGAGATCTTGACAGAGAGAGAGAGAGTCGAGAGATGGGTTAATCAAAATTGATTTCAAAAACGACAGGAATTGATGCAGACAATGATTGGAGGTCCATCCCCGCCTGTTAGTGGGAGAAAATTGCGACAGTAACTGCATGCAACGAACGTTTAGAGTCTGTCACCTCCCAAGAGACCGTTGACACTTCTATTTTTCAAGACGACAGCAGCAAAATTCATCTGGCTGGAGGAATATGTGTCTAGTTTTCTGGACACACCCCCACGGTATTACAGCTCGATAGGCCCCCAAAAATTCCTGACCTCACAAAAAATGTATGGGGCACGCTGGAACAGATGGTAAAACGCCGATATCAGCATCTCCGCAATTTCGTGGAAATGCACGATGAGATCCTTAACGATTGGCTTAACGTGGATGCGATGCACTTGCACAACATGCTTGCTCCGGTGAGCTTACCTCCACCGCGAAAGAGCTCCAAATGCAAGCACGACCCGACAACCGCCATCACGACATCGTTTGATGCGACTCCGACTGTCTATGCAAACAACGTCGGCAACAGTAGTAACTAGGTAAGCTCCGCCCCGCGTCTGAATCAGGAGACGGCTCTGCTAATCAGTTACTGCTGCTGTTCACAGCGCTCGTGTGAGTTCAGTCAAGGTTTGCTAACACAGTTTCCAGCTGGTCACGGGCAACAGCCAGCAACTACATCACGATCTGGTAACGCTCCCAGTCCCGAGCTATATCTATTCGTGAACCTAGCTCTTATAAAACCAAAAAGAACTGAAGAAATTAAGTCAGGGACAAGTCACTGTCTACTTCCAAACAGAGGCATGTAGAAACAAACTTAATTACGCGCAAAGCACAAACTTTTTAACTTTTGCTGCTAAGAGTCTCGTTGCTAACTACTGCTGAAGCCAAGGGGTCTGCAAAGATGTACTTTTCTCTTACAACGGCCCATGTATTAAAGAAGAAATAATTCAACTTTCAGAGCTTTATTCTTCTAAAATATAACAGTAACCTTTGTACCTTTTTCTTACATGGATCCTTACAGTTCCTTAACGAAAGCGTAAAAGTGGCCGATTCATGGAAATGTGTTCTTATTCCGCTATGGAAAGTCAGCAAACTGATACTCACGAGGAAAGGTTTCGATATGTTGTCGCGAAAATTATATTCATACATAGCGCAGTTAACAGAGCAACAAAATATACATACGCCATAAAAATTGTAGCTCCTATGGACTATTAGAACTGGAGATATCGGTCGTTAAAATTACGAAGGCAGTACTGTAAGTACGAATGATTTATTACACTAAAGGATTATTTGAGACAAATAGTCAATAAGAAGACATGAAACACTATAACAGAGTTTGATTACTTGACTACACTATCGGAGGCAGATAAAATATGGAAGTCAGCACTAACACTCTGGTCAAAGCATAGGCATTTCTCGCAGTGTGCACATTTTATGAAGGCAGCTTGGTCATTGCTGTCATGGAAACACTCTGCGGTTAATCCTTATTCGAAATAGTACTGTAAGGGTGTTTTATGAACACCAGGAAAGTCTTTGGTGTAGCCGCATTGAAGTATACGAATTTGATTAAGTTGGAGTACCGTGCCGCCGAGAACTGGAAATACACTAACGACAGAATGCGTAAGAAGTGGTCTCTGTGCCATATGTTAATGTCACTGTCAGAAGATACCATAACTGTATCTGTGATAAATATATCTAAATTTTGGTATGGACGGATGACTTTTTGTCGGCAGGTTGCACTATGCCTGTGTACTTTGCAGGTATCAGCTTCTTGATGAATTCAGAGCCTTCAGGAATTACAGCGTTGTATAGTTCTTCATATCTGGCCGGCCGGAGTGGCCGAGCGGTTCTAGGCGCTACAGTCTGGAACTGCGCGACCGCTACGGTCGCAGGTTCGAATCCTGCCTCGGGCATGGATGTGTGTGATGTCCTTAGGTTAGTTAGGTTTAAATAGTTCTAAGTTGTAGGGGACTGATGATCACAGCAGTTAAGTTCCGTAGTGCTCAGAACCATTTTTTTTCTTCATATCTATTGGCTGTATAGGAGCCAACGAAAGAAGCGCTTTAGTTTTTCTTGTCTGCCTAGCCAGATTACTTGTTCTAGGTATAATTTCAAACTCCCCTTCGTCATACTGGCAGATTTGCTACGAAACGCCTTAATGCTCGGTAAACTTATATTCGTATTTGCAGCAAAATGGCAGGTGGCCTCCGATATGAGGATATGCAAATGGGGTACCATCCATCACAATCCCAGGTATTATCATATAAGAGAATGTGGTTGCAGCTATGGATGAAACCGCGCCAGAGACGTGGTTGCTTCCCTTCACTGTGAGAGTCCATCCATGTCGTAACTCTTTATCAAATCTTGTTGGTTGGCAATAATTACCCGATCTGGTGACGGAAGTTTTTCCTCAATAAGAGACCGGATTTCTTTCATGAAATAATAAGCTTTTTGTTGAATATCGGCATCCCCTTCAACCAACCGCTTGCTAACTTTGTGGGCTATTTTGCGACAGACAGTCTTATTCCTAGATTTAAAATTCCTTACCACGATGCGAAAGCTCTGAACTGCGGTGAACTGTGAGAGCCAATTCCCTTCTTTACTTTCAGTGGCCAAAGTCGCAATGTGCTGTCATGTACCGGGCAGTTATAATAAAACTTTCCCTATTTAACACGTTATAACACGGAAACTACACTCCTGGAAATTGAAATAAGAACACCGTGAATTCATTGCCCCAGGAAGGGGAAACTTCATTGACACATTCCTGGGGTCAGATACATCACATGATCACACTGACAGAACCACAGGCACATAGACACAGGCAACAGAGCATGCACAATGTCGGCACTAGTACAGTGTATATCCACCTTTCGCAGCAATGCAGGCTGCTATTCTCCCATGGAGACGACCTTAGAGATGCTGGATGTAGTCCTGTGGAACGGCTTGCCATGCCATTTCCACCTGGCGCCTCAGTTGGACCAGCGTTCGTGCTGGACGTGCAGACCGCGTGAGACGACGCTTCATCCAGTCCCAAACATGCTCAATGGGGGACAGATCCGGAGATCTTGCTGGCCAGGGTAGTTGACTTACACCTTCTAGAGCACGTTGGGTGGCACGGGATACATGCGGACGTGCATTGTCCTGTTGGAACAGCAAGTTCCCTTGCCGGTCTAGGAATGGTAGAACGATGGGTTTGATGACGGTTTGGATGTACCGTGCACTATTCAGTGTCCCCTCGACGATCACCAGTGGTGTACGGCCAGTGTAGGAGATCGCTCCCCACACCATGATGCCGGGTGTTGGTCCTGTGTGCCTCGGTCGTATGCAGTCCTGATTGTGGCGCTCACCTGCACGGCGCCAAACACGCATCAAACACCATCATTGGCACCAAGGCAGAAGCGACTCTCATCGCTGAAGACGACACGTCTCCATTCGTCCCTCCATTCACGCCTGTCGCGACACCACTGGAGGCGGGCTGCACGATGTTGGGGCGTGAGCGGAAGACGGCCTAACGGTGTGCGGGACCGTAGCCCAGCTTCATGGAGACGGTTGCGAATGGTCCTCGCCGATACCCCAGGAGCAACAGTGTCCCTAATTTGCTGGGAAGTGGCGGTGCGGTCCCCTACGGCACTGCGTAGGATCCTACGGTCTTGGCGTGCATCCGTGCGTCGCTGCGGTCCGATCCCAGGTCGACGGGCACGTGCACCTTCCGATGACCACTGGCGACAACATCGATGTACTGTGGAGACATCACGCCCCACGTGTTGAGCAATTCGGCGGTACGTCCACCCGGCCTCCCGCATGCCCACTATACGCCCTCGCTCAAAGTCTGTCAACTGCACATACGGTTCACGTCCACGCTGTCGCGGCATGCTACCAGTGTTAAAGACTGCGATGGAGCTCCGTATGCCACGGCAAACTGGCGGACACTGACGGCGGCGGTGCACAAATGCTGCGCAGCTAGCGCCATTCGACGGCCAACACCGCGGTTCCTGGTGTGTCCGCTGTGCCGTGCGTGTGATCATTGCTTGTACAGCCCTCTCGCAGTGTCCGGAGCAAGTATGGTGGGTCTGACACACCGGTGTCAATGTGTTCTTTTTTCCATTTCCAGGAGTGTATATATACAAACAGTAAAACAATTACAATATATAAAGAGACAGAAATGTCATATCTTGAGGTGACAAAACAAGGAAAAAATAGTACAATAGATGGAAATAGGAGGATATGCATTTCCGGCGTTACAAAGGGTCCTCGTTCTCCGACTGCTGTGCGGAGCATGATGAAGAAGTTCGAATCAACTAGAGAACTGGGCGTCGCTCCGGGAAGAGGCCGATGACTCGTTGCACCACAGGTGGTTGGTGAAATAGCTGTTGCTATGGCAGACAACGCTGTGTGCAATTCCCGATCGTCAGACAGTGCGCATCCTTTGTCACGATAGTGGAACATCCCGTGGTCCACTGTACGGACGGTACTTCGAACCGTTCTCAAATGGCATCCGTGCAAGATCCATACCGTACAGCAACTTCCACCTCAGGACGCACAACGACGTGTGCTCTCAACTTTCCCGCAAGGATTAAAGTTGACGAGGGCAGATCGTGGACCATCCTATGGACAGACGAAGGTGATTTTTCTCTGTCGGGTGAGGTGAACACACAGAACTGAAAAGTGTCTGATTCTTCACCTCCAGTCACTGTGCATGAAGTTCCTCAGTATGGTGAACGTGTCACCGTCTGATGTGGCTTCACGAGTACGTTCACCATCGGCCCATTCTTTTTTGAAATGGTTGGCGCTCAAGGACAAAGACTTCCAGTGTGACTGGCCTGCGATATGCCCCACAGGAGAGAGACGTATTGAACTCAACAGTTTTCATGCAAGTTTGGACCCCACCGCACATCGCTCGTGAAGTTCACCTGCTTCTCCAAAACGTGTTTGGAAACGATCAGATTATCAGCCGCAGTGGAACATCCACACATGTGCTGATCAGAACCTCAGCATATCAAGAGAGATAACCAGCACACCTACGGACAGCCTTCGTCCTGCTACGCAGAATGCAATCCAGCGCTTTCCGACTTTTGGACACTTTTGGGCGACGTATTGAGTCCCTTTTGTAGCAGTATTGGTACCGGTATGTAATGGAATGATGTACCGTAGCAGCACATTAAAAATGTGCCAATTGAACTCATTCTGCATTATTTCTCTCCCTCATGTCCTTGACATTAATGCTAACAAGTCTGGTATACGTACAGTAATTAGTTTCCGTGTTATAACGTGTTAAATAGGGAAAGTTTATGATAATCACCCGGTATTATTGCGATTTCTGTTTCTTTGCTATAAAATGACCACATAATTCGATATTTATCATATCCTGCAGAATTTTTGGGATTAACGAATGACGTTGTTTTAGCTTGTTTTCAAAGTTTTGTAACACAGTCTTGCTCTTCATTTTCCTTTCCTGTGCCAACGCTGTTGTAATTTTCAGGTGCGGTGTCATATCAGTTGCTAATAAAGTACATCATAGACGCGGAAGATCAGTATCGCCATCTTTTTCCCTTGGTTGTATCGTACATATCTTGTATGCATCAGCCAGACGTCCTTCTGGGAACTTCGTTCGTTTTCTTGCAGGCGATGGCCGATAAGATGAATCTTGCTTCCCTGGATATACGTCACTGGCAAAATCCCTCACTGCCATACCACCATAATTTTCTTGATCTGATGCCTCTTCATCTATTAAAACAGTAGTAACCTCTATTATTACAGCACCCTCTTCTGCCAACTGTTGCTTTATTTGTTCATAAACAACGTCTCTGTAGATACATCATTTGCAGTACCAAAGTACTCCACCAACAGTTTCACGAACACTGCCTGTCTCACAGTCCAGAGTGAAACACTTATTAACTCTGTAAACACACTTCCACAACAAAAGATCATGTGATGTACTCTAACAGCAAACACAAACCCGTCTGACGTATTATGACCACCGCGCTGCTCGCAGAGCGATACGTAAATGGAGAGCTTTAATAGAGAGGGGATCCTCCTTCTACTATCAAAACCTTCCAAAGAGTTTTTCTGTCTAGTCAATGACAAAACAAAAACAGTTCTCTTCTACTGTCCGCCAAAACCTACCTTGACCGTCCCCCGTAAGGTGCATCGGCAACGGTAAAATTAGTTCCGACCCCACGTGCAGCAATCTGTGAAAACTTATCTGTCTTACAAGCCTCACAGTCTTCGTTGTGATATTTAGATATAATCCCAAGCTTCTTGTTGAGACATTCTTAACGTTCTTCATGTTCATTATTTTCATCTCCTTAAATTATCTCACACTTCTTCAGGCATTAATCGCAACATTTTCGTTAAAAAAAGTGCAGGGGAAGGGGAGACCCATAATCATTCTCTTTATAGGATGAATAGTCATATAAAATTTCTATGGTCACCTCAGTTAAATGCTGATTTATGAAGAAATATCCCTGCCTTTAAAATAGTGCTACGGTTTAATTTCGTTGACCACCCGATCATGCTTGGTCTTTATTGAAAGTAACAATTTCGATCGTTCTTGTGGTTTCTTAATCCGTTATTCTACAGGGTGTTTCAAAAATGACCGGTATATTTGAAACGGCAATAAAAACTAAACGAGCAGCGATAGAAATACACCGTTTGTTGCAATATGCTTGGGACAACAGTACATTTTCAGGCGGACAAACTTTCGAAATTACAGTCGTTACAATTTTCAACAACAGATGGCGCTGCAAGTGATGTGAAAGATATAGAAGACAACGCAGTCTGTGGGTGCGCCATTCTGTACGTCGTCTTTCTGCTGTAAGCGTGTGCTGTTCACAACGTGCAAGTATGCTGTAGACAACATGGTTTATTCCTTAGAACAGAGGATTTTTCTGGTGTTGGAATTCCACCGCCCAGAACACAGTGTTGTTGCAACAAGACGAAGTTTTCAACGGAGGTTTCATGTAACCAAAGGACCGAAAAGCGATACAATAAAGGATCTGTTTGAAAAATTTCAACGGACTGGGAACATGACGGATGAACGTGCTGGAAAGGTAGGGCGACCGCGTACGGCAACCACAGAGGGCAACGCGCAGCTAGTGCAGCAGGTGATCCAACAGCGGCCTCGGGTTTCCGTTCGCCGTGTTGCAGCTGCTGTCCAAATGACGCCAACGTCCACGTATCGTCTCATGCGCCAGAGTTTACACCTCTATCCATACAAAATTCAAACGCGGCAACCCCTCAGCGCCGCTACCATTCCTGCACGATATAGTGCACAGGATTGATGACGGCGATAGGCATGTGGGCAGCATTTGGTTTACTGACGAAGCTTATTTTTACCAATAAACAGAACTGGCGCATATGGGGAACCGAAAAGCCCCATGTTGCAGCCCCATCGTCCCTGCATCCTCAAAAAGTACTGGTCTGGGCCGCCATTTCTTCCAAAGGAATCATTGGCCCATTTTTCAGACCCGAAACGATTACTGCATCATGCTATCTGGACATTCTTCGTGAATTTGTGGCGGTACAAACTGCCTTAGACGACACTGCGAACACCTCGTGGTTTATGCAAGATGGTGCCCGGCCACATCGCACGGCCGATGTCTTTAATTTCCTGAATGAATATTTCGATGACCGTGTGATTGCTTTGGGCTATCCGAAACATACAGGAGGCGGCGTGGATTGGCCTCCCTATTCGCCAGACACGAACCCCTGTGACTTCTTTCTGTGGGGACACTTGAAAGACCAGGTGTACCGCCAGAATCCAGAAACAATTGAACAGCTGAAGCAGTACATCTCATCTGCATGTGAAGCCATTCCGCCAGACACGTTGTCAAAGGTTTCGGGTAATTTCATTCAGAGACTACGCCATATTATTGCTACGCATGGTGGATATGTGGAAAATATCGTACTATAGAGTTTCCCAGACCGCAGCGCCATCTGTTGTTGACAATTGTAACTACTGTAATTTCGAAAGTTTGTCTGCCTGAAAATGTACTGTTGTCCCAAGCATATTGCAACAAACGGTGTATTTCTATCGCTGCTCCTTTAGTTTTTATTGCCGTTTCAAATATACCGGTCATTTTTGAAACACCCTGTATTTCCTGTGTTTAAATAGTAGACAGCCCATATTTACAGTTAGTAACTCACCAAAATCAACAGATATTTTGTGGTGTCACCGCCAGACACCACACTTGCTAGGTGGTAGCCTTTAAACCGGCCGCGGTCCGCTAGTATACGTCGGACCCGCGTGTCGCCATTATCAGTGATTGCAGAACGAGCGCCGCCACACGGCAGGTCTAATCTTGACAGACTCCCTAGCACTCGCCCAGTTGTACAGACGACTTTGCTAGCGATGGTTCACTGACTACAGACGCTCTCATTTACAGAGACGACAGTTTAGCATAGCCTTCAGCTACGTCATTTGCTACGACCTAGTAACTCCTCTAGTAACACGGTGTTGGCTCTTCTGCCAACACAACATATTTCGTTATGGGTTAGTGTAGACCGTCCAGAAAATATTTTATGTTGAACTGAGGAAGGAGTTGCACATTAGACAGTATAGTCAACTGTAAAGTTACATAAAACCCGATACTGTTGTGCATCCCATATATGGAGGCATTTCACAACAGATACGTAACAAGATACATATACAAGGAATATGGTAGTAAAACATTAATAAATACTTTTCTCTCCCCCAGCATACTTATTTACAACCACGCACAGTGGCGATCAGAACTATGTTTCAGCTGCAGTTGGCAGGAATCGCTACTGTGGACAGGCCTTCCTGCTTCGATTTGTCTGTAAAAGTGAATTCCGAGCGCTCGTTATTTCCAGCATTGGAGCGAGAGATTTTGTGCAAGGGTAAAAAAAAAAGACTTGGAAATGCAGACAGGCAAAAGTTGGTAGAGATTCCTGTATGTGTAAAAAGATCGACGCGCGAAGCATTCAACTACTTCTTCCGTCGTGTCTCAGCAAAGGATCTTGCCGAAAACCCGATAAAATTTTGGTGCTACGTGAAATCACTTAGCAGGTGAAAAGCTTCTATCCCGTCACTCTTCGACAAATCTGGAGTCGCAATAGAAGACAGAAAAAGGGAAACCGAAGCTATAGATTCTGCGTTTGAAATACATTCATGCAAGAGGGTCGCACAGGCATGGCATCGTTTGACTGCTGCACAGATTTTCATATCGAGGACTTTGAAATAGGCATCTCGTGCGGTGAGAAGTAACTGAAAGAGCTGAAAACAAATAAGTCGTTATTCCAGTCCGAGTACGGTTTTACAGAGGGTAATATTTTACTTACCCTTATTGCGAATCTCTAGCCCAGTGGAAAGACCAAGCGGCTGGAAAGAAAGCGCTGGTGACTGCTGTACATAATAGTGATGAAAGAACGGACCCCCAAGATTACAGATCCATATCCTTAACATAGGTTTGCTGTAGAATTCCTGAAGGTATTCTCAGCCCGAATATAACACATTTCCTTCAGACAGAAGAGCTTCTGTCCACATATCAGCAACGATATAGAAAGCATCGCTCGCGCAAAATGAGCTTGCCTTTTCCTCGCACGATATTACGTGTGACTTGTGTAAACATCTGCACTACTATCTTTAAATCCGAAACGCCATGCAGGGGCACGCAACAAACCTCAAATTGGTATTAAGTGCCTTACATGCTTGGATATGAAGTGATTAGCATTTTCAGAACAAGCACACGAAGTAGGCAGTGGCTACTCCATGATCTTTCTGTATATACGGAAAGATAAGGAAGCGATTTCTCAAGCAATAATCACATTTGAGTTTTGTTTATTTCGGGAAAGATCGTGTTATGCTTCGTTTAAGTACGAAAAAGGTCGATCAGCACATGTCAGCATTCGTCAGGGGTAAGTTCGTTCTCAACTATCACACCCAAATGGAATGTTAGGGTTCAGGGGTGCCATTTCAGCGTCATTGCTAGGTTACAGTCGCGTGATCCAAGATGGAGGTGTGAAAATTGGGCCATGTATCGACATATGTTAATTAAACAGCTCCAAAATAATGAACTAGAAATTAAGCAATTATTAAATGAAGTAAGAGTCACAGTTAATTCGATTTATTCCGTTACAGAAAACATTTGGCAAGCAGTGACAATATTGTGTGATTCTTCAGTTTCTCCCGGCGTATTTGTTGCTCGAACAGACCACGGGTATACTGTCCATAGTGTCCAACGGGCCCGTTGGACACTATGAACCGGCATCATACCCGTGGACTGTTCGAGCAGTGACAATATTATTCTAGTAAAACCTTGCCACCTTTGATAAACGGGTCTGGGGTGACATTCCGACAATCATGTAAACGAAGCAATTGCAATCGCGAAGTTGTACCATGAATGTCGAAACGTTGGTAGAAAAGACTAATAGTACTAAAGAAGGGAAATCAATAAACCTATGGTCGGAGTTGAAAGCAAGCTGGTAACTGAATCTGAATGCAAGTCTTCAAAGTGGAGCTTGAAGCTATGAAATTCTATAAAATGGCTTTAACGTGGCCATGCAGCGCCTCACGGATGCGGCTCGATTTCACCATAGAACATTGTAGGTGGAGACTAAAGTGGCTGCAGAACCTGCCATTGACGGCACACCAGCGACCCTCGCTAACGGCTAAATACAAATCGGGTCGAAATCTATGTATCTCGATACATCTGCTCTGGCGGTGATCCTGACAGTCGAGGCTCGCGGGGGTGAACCGTTGATGGCTCTCTCTCTGAGGCAGAAAACTTTCTGCCAAGTGTTCGATAAAAGGAAAACTTGCATTTCCGTGTTTTCGCTCTTATCTATATTCGGACTGACTGACCTACGGATGTTCCTAGCACCGTCTGCAACTTTTCCTTTAAAAACCCTGCTGCCCTTTCCTGTGCTATTCTGTAGGCTGTTAACCAGCAACACTTGTGCCACCATTTAACATTCAAAAAAGACATCTCACTCCCTTTTCATTTCTCTCTGTGACCAGTGAGATGGGTCCTCGTCGGCAAAGTCGAGTTTCTCTATCTAACCACTAGGTTTCGTAAACATTTGGTTTTTGTGAAATCAAGGTTCGTCGGTGTTTCACACCCTCAAAGTGGCCCAACACTTCGCTAAAAGTAGCGTTCCTTCTCATTCCGCTTCCGAGTTACAAAGATGGTTATGGCTAGTCTCTTGCACCACAGAAGATCTTATCTGAGTATGCCTGCGGCGCTTTGGGCATCCAACTGCGGCTTTACGAAAGACTGTTCAGTGTCCTGCGAGCCACTAACTCACACACCTCCCGGCACTACCTTCCAAGAGTCCGCCGCTCGTGGTCTCGCGGTAGCGTTCTCGCTTCCCGAGCACGGGGTCCCGGGTTCGATTCCCGGCGGGGTCAGGGATTTTCACCTGCCTCGAGATGACTGGGTGTTTGTGTTGTCCTCATCATTTCATCATCATCCAGGAAAGCGGCGAAATTGGACTGAGCAAAGACTGGATAATTGTACGGGCGCTGATAACCACCAAACCAAACATCATCATCACCACATCATCACTCCCTTCCAAGAACTGTTCCAAGGGCGTTGCTCATGTGACTTCATGGCACTCTTGCCTTGTCCCAAACTTCTTTCAACGATCTCTCATAATACACGCAAATTCGAACGAAATATTAAATAAAGAGTAAACTGCATTATTCAGCTACCGACAATCACTAGTACTGAAATGTAAAAGGGTCTAATGAACTTATATCCGGAAACGCATGGTTTCTTTGCTAGAGACCACTTATTCAATCATATTTTGTTACAAAGACTGCGATCAAAGCAAACCATCTCCCAGAGCACTCAAACAACCCACAGTTGTGGAACGACGAGCCGGCCGCGGTGGTCTAGCGTTTCTAGGCGGTCAGTCCGGAACCGCGGGACTGCTACGGTCGCAGGTTCGAATCCTGCCTCGGGCATGGATGTGTGTGATGTCCTTAGGTTAGTTAGGTTTAAGTAGTTCTAAGTTCTAGGGGACTGATGACCACAGATGTTAAGTCCCATAGTGCTCAGAGCCACCATTTGGAACGACAAAAGTAGTTTCACCTGGTCACAAAAACTACAACAGCTGATGGTGCACATATTATATGAACACGGTCCTTGAGGTTGTTGCATTTTTTTCCTCGGCAGTGTATATTTTTCTGCAGGTTACAGCAATTCTAGTCTAACGCGAGTCCCAGGGTGGGACCGGAGAGGGCGGAGAGCTATAGCGACGAGCATACAGGTTGTGGTTGTCCAGCGCAGCGGCCCGGCGGGCGGGGCGACATGCTGCCGACAGGTAGCGAGGGCTGCGCGCGTAATGAGGCGCGACAACTGCTTTGAAGTTCCGCGCCGGGACACGCGACTGCGTGTCTGAGCGCGTCGGCGCGCCTGTACGGCCGAGCCGGCGTTACACGCATAGCCCGGCGCCGCTGCCTGTTCCGCCACCAGCTGCGCATCTCCAGGTCGGCGCTCGTTACACGCTAATTAGAAGAAACTGGCAGCGATGTGGTAGCGAATTCAGCGGATGCGATAGCCCGCGGTCGTGCTCGGCCGCGGTCGGGCCCTGCGACGCTGGACGCTGGATGAGCTTCTGACGGACCGCAGTCGCTCGGGTAGAACGGGGCGTGAAGGCACAACCCGAGCAAATGGTCGGCTCCGCTTCTTAATCGGTTCGTTATACTATACTGGTACATAAGCTGTGAGTTTGTTATGATGCACGATCGTAACAGTGGACAGTAGCAACTGTGGCATGATTTCAATGTTACTCGCGGCATCAACGCAGATGACTCCTATATACGTACAATGTCCGGTCACACTGATGTGACAACCTATCAAAAGCCTCAATAATTAACTTCTGCAGCGCGGGCCGCTGCAGGACGTGCAGGCAGGAAGTCCGCGGGGTTCTGCAAGATAGACAGCGATGTGGAGCCACGCCGATTCCAGTGCCGTGCTCAGCTGCACTAGATTTCTCGGTTGACGATCCACGGCGCGAAGAGTCCGTTCGAGCAGGCCCTATAGACTCTTACTTGGGCCCAAATCCGGGGATTTTGGTGACCAGTACGGTAATCCCACCCTGGTGCTCTTCGAAGCACACATGCAAACTGTGAGCTGTGTGTCACATTGCATTGTCCTGCTGGTAGATTCCATTGTGCTGAGGAACAACACATTGCATATGTGGATGTACAAGATTCCCAAGGACAGATGCATACTTATGTTGGCCGGCCGGAGTGGCCGTGCCGTTCTAGGCGCTACAGTCTGGAACCGAGCGACCGCTACGATCGCAGGTTCGAATCCTGCCTCGGGCATGGATGTGTGTGATGTTCTTAGGTTAGTTAGGTTTAATTAGTTCTAAGATCTAGGCGACTGATGACCTGAGAAGTTAAGTCGCATAGTGCTCAGAGCCATTTGAACCATTTGAGCCATACTTATGTGGATTTATTGTGCTCTCCAGAATGACGAGGTCGTACAGGGAATGCCACAAAAACAGACCATATCGCTCCCTATTCTGGCTTGGATCCTACCGATGATTGTTACAGGGTATTTGCTTTCAGACGTTTCGCCCCATACACGCCAACGAGCGTCTGTTGATGGAGCACTCAGCATGGGTGTATGAACCACGCACCTGCAGCAGAGGACCATATACAGCAACATTCGCTGAACGTTCGTTGAGAGAACACTGTTGGTAACCTCGTGGTTCATCTGGGTGGTCAGTTGCTCAACAGTTGCACATCTGTTCGACCATGCAGATATCCATAGCCGTCATCCACCTGTGTCATCTATGGCTCGTGGTGGAACACAGTTGCCTCAATATTGGTTTTGGATAGCGTCATTTTGCCATTAACGGTATATTTTAAACACAGCGGAATGCTAACAGGTTGCAAACTTAGTCGCTTCGAAAATCTGCTATCCTTGGCCCGAAAACCAAAGCTCATGTCCTTTTGAACGTTAGATAAATCGCTCTGTTTCCGCATTAAGCCAACGACTGCACTGCTCTTTACGTCCCCTCTCCCCTACCAACACAACCCCCTCCTTGACATTCTTATACATTACTGGCCATTTAAATTGCTACACAAAGTGCGATTCTAGGCGCTCCAGTCCGGAGCCGCGCTGCTGCTGCGGTCGCAGGTTCGCATCCTGCCTCGGGCATGGGTGTGTGTGATGTCCTTAGGTTAGTTAGGTTTAAGTAGTTCTAAGTTCTAGGGGACTGATGACCACAGCAGTTGAGTCTCATAGTGCTCAGAGCCATTTGAACCATTTTTGCTACACCAAGAAGAAATGCAGATGATTAACGGGTATTCATTGGACAAATATATTATACTAGAACTGACAGGTGATTATATATTCTCGCAATTTGGGTGCATAGATCCTGAGAAATCAGTACCCAGAACAACCAACTCTGGCCGTAATAACGGCCTTGATACGCCTGGGCATTGAGTCAAACAGAGCTTGGATGGCGTGTACAGTTACAGCTCCCCATGCAGTTTCAACACGATACCACAGTTCATCAAGAGTAGTGACTGGCGTATTGTGACGAGCCAGTTGCTGAACTGTAGGGTTTCGCAGGGATCGAATGAAGGGTAGAGCCACGGGTCGTAACACATCTTAAATGTAACGTCCACTGTTCAAAGTGCCGTCAATGCGAACAAGAGGTGACCGAGACGTGTAACCAATGGCACCCCATACCATCAGTCTGGGTGATACGCCAGTATGGCGATGACGAATACACGCTTCCAATGTGCGTTCACTGCGATGTCGCCAAATACGGATGCGACCATCATGATGCTGTAAACAGAACCTGGATTCATCCGAAAAAATGACGTTTTGCCTTTCGTGCACCAAGGTTCGTCGTTCGAGTACACCATCGCAGGCGCTCCTGTCTGTGATGCAGCGTCAAGGATAACTGCAGCCATGGTCTCCGAGCTGACAGTCCATGCTGCTGCAAACGTCGTAGAACTGTTCGTGCAGATGGTTGTTGTCTTGCAAACGTCCCCATCTGTTGACTCAGGGATCGAGACGTGGCTGCACGATCCGTTACAGCCATGCGGATAAGATGCCTGTCATCTCGACTGCTAGTGATACGATCCGGCACGGCGTTCCGTATTACCCTCCTGAACCCACCGATTCCATATTCTGCTAACAGTCATTGGATCTCGACCAACGCGAGCAGCAATGTCACGATACGATAAACCGCAATCGCGAAAGGCTACAATCCGACCTTTATCAGAGTCGGAAACGTGATGGTACGCATTTCTCCTCCTTACACGAGGCACCACAACAACGTTTCACCAGGCAACGCCGGTCATCTGATGTTTGTGTATGAGAAATCGGTTGGAAACTTTCCTCATGTCAGCAAGTTGTAGGTATCGTCACATGCGTCAACCTTGTATGAATACTCTAAAAAGCTAATCATTCGCATATCACAGCATCTTCTTCCTGTCGGGTAAATCTCGCGTCTGTAGCACGTCATCTTCGTGGTGCAGCAATTTTAATGGCCAGTAGTGCATACCCTCCACTGCTAGGGCTGCCACATGCCATCTGTGAGTGATTATTGCGCGTTGACGTAGAACATAGGCGGTGGTCACATTAATGTGTCTGGCCCGTGTATAAGAAAGGTAAAAGTACGGACCTGCAATACTACAGGCCAATACCCTTGAAACGCCCATTAAAAAAATTTAATGAATTACTGTGCTGATAAACCTCTTACATTATTTGATTTTCAAACAGCTGAGCAGAACTGAACGTACTCAGACATTTCGCTCTTTACCTATTCTGATCAACACTAAACTGACACACAATATTTTTAGCGCAACGCAATCTGACTTTCAATAATCCCTACAAGAGAATGGCCCTGACTAAATTAACCTATACGTTTCACAAAACACTTACCTCACAAAAATTTTCGTTACTCGAACTACTGGAATACAGCGAGCGCCACTACTGCCAGCTAAATAAAAGATTCAAACTACTGAAGGCACTAACTACTGATAGGCATAGTTAGCAAATGAAAGATTTTGATAGAGCAAACAACGTATTTACCTTAATAGTGTTTAAAGTCATAATATATATAGCAGTTCATGGCATCCAGTCTTATAAATTTACTGTCTCTGATGGACACACGTCCAGATCATCCGCTCTCAACACTCCGCCATCTCTCTCCCCACATCCACCACTGCTGGCGGCTCACCTCCAACTGCGCAACGCTACGCGCTGTTAACAGCCAACAGCCCAATACTACAATAGCATATACTCCAACAATGCAAACCAACCACAGCCTTCCCACAGCACAGTCAGTGATTTTCATATAGAGTGCTACGTGGCGTTACCAACATAAAAACCTAAGCAGCCTACTTACACCCTTAACATCGGTTTTCTGCAAAATTCTTCCTGGAGACAGGAAGACTTCTGTCCACAAATCAGCACAGATTCAGAAAGCATGCGATACTTGGTTTCCCTTCCTGCGAACCATGATTCAAGGGCGACAGGTAGATTCCATATTATTAGATGTCCGGAAAGCGTTTGACAGAGTGCACCACAGTAGACTGTTAACGTAGGTACGAAGTTTATTTAGTAATAGAATTTAATACTTTGTCTTCAACGACGAGTGTTCAACTGAGACAAAGGTATCGTCAGGAATACCCAGGAGAGTCAGATTCGACCGCTCTTTTCCTGTATACACATAAATAATTTGACGGATAAATGAGAAGCAATTTACAGCTGTTTGCTGGTTACGCTGTCTTGTACTGGAAGGTGTAGTCATTAAGTGACTGCAAGAGGATATAGAATGACAAAATTTCTATTTGGTGTGATGAACGGCGGCTTGCCCTAAATGTAGAAAAATGTCAGTTAATGCTGATGCTGTAATGCTCGAATACAGTATTAGTAGTGCGCTGCGTGACACAAGCCCGACGATTAAATACCCAGCCATAACATTGCAAAGCGGTATGAAGTCTAAGGATCACGTAAGGATGGTGGCAGGGAAGGCGAATAGTCAACTGATATTTATTGGGAGTGTTGTAGGAAAGTGTAGCTCATCTACAAAGGACATAGTATATAGCACACTTGTGCGAGCCATTCCTGAGTATTGCTCTTGTGTTTGGGATCTCTGCAAAGTCGGATTAAAGGAAGATATCAAAGCAACTCAGAGGCGTGCTGCATTGGTCACCGATAGGTTCGATCAGTATGCAAGGAGTAGAGCAATGCTACTTGAACTCAAGTGGGACGCCCTGGAGCGTAGACGACATTTTCGCGAGGCACTATTGCGGGAATTTAGAGAACCGGCATTTGAGGCCGACAACAGAGTGGTTCTATAGTCGTAAATGTACATTTCGCGTAAATACCACGAAGGTAAGATGTGAGGAATTAGGGATTGTACGGAGGCTTTTAGATAAGCGTTTTTTCCTCACTCCGTCTGCAAATGGAACAGGAAAGGAAACGATTCGCAGTGGTACGTGGTACCCTCCGCCATGCACCGTACGGTGGCTGGCGAATATAAATGTAGACGTAGGTGATTTAAGACGAAACACTGTACGTGTCTAGGAATGCATTTCTTTAGTTGGACGCATCTGCCTCCGTGTATTTCTACGTAAAAGTGTTCTCGTCTCTACTACCGAAGCCATACATTTTATCCTTGTGTATATTACTGCAGTGGATGCAAAGGTCACCCAGCAGGATGACTACATTCAGTTACAAAGGCCTCGTCTCATGAGCGAATGTTTTAGACAACATTCAGTACAGAGTATGAAGTGGACATTTCGCCCTCGATAGCAGAATTCAACAGATCTCTCAAGGACGGTTTCCTGGTGTGCAGATCCTCTTCGTCCTCAGGGCAGAGTTCCACTGTACTGACTAGTCATCTAAGTAGTATGGCATAACATTCTTCTGTGCAATTAATGAAAACAAACACAAGAAGTACGCTAAAAATTAGCATTACACACGTTTGTAGGCCTAAAATAAAGTAAATGAGAATTGTCATTTACGAAGTTATAGCAGCGGTCAGGCTAGATACGGTGAGAAGTGAGGGAGGAATACGTCGCAAAACGAAATGCGTGTATGGCATGTGTTACGAATTACCAGTCACTTAAGTTGTAATTATCACGTAGATAATTATGTGTGTAAAGCAAAGTAAAGAATATGATTTATTAGTAGAACACTGCGAAAGCGCAACAGGTCTACGAAAGAAACTGCTTACAATATGCTTGGACGTCTTCATCTGGAGTATTACTGTGCGGTGTAAAATCCGCATCAGGTAGGATCTATGCAGGGCATCGAAAGAGTAAAAGAAGGGCAGCTCGTTTTTTAATGTCGCGAAGTAGGGAAGTGAGCGATACGGATATTATACGCGAATTCGGCTGGAAATAATTAAAATAAAGGCGTTTTTCGTTGTGACAGGATCTCCTAATGAAATTTTGATCACTGGCTTTCTCCTCAGAGTGTGAAAATATTTTGTTGGCACCCGCCTACATAGTGAGGAATGATCACCATAATAAAATAAGAGAAATCAGAGCTCGCACAGAAAGATTAGATGTTTATTTTTCCCGCACGCTGTTCGACAGTGGAACCGCAGCTTTATGGTGGTTAGATGAGCCCTCTGCCAGGCATTTAATTGTGAACTGCAGATTAATCACGTAGTTGTAGAAAAAGCCAGGATCTCCCTTCTAGGGAATTCGGCCGCCTGGTGCCACTTCCACAACTTGCTCGTCGGTGATGATGAAATGATGACGAGGACAACACACACACGCAGTCCTAGGCGGAAAAAATCCCCAACCCGCCCGGGAGTTGGACGCCGAGATTGAGAGTAAGCACAAGACCGCAAGCTGCTGACAACTAATATTGAGACAGAGACAGAGAAATTATCTAGGTAAAAAGCAAGGGTATGGATGAGAGTCCTGCATGACCGAGTAAGCGAGCACAAAATACGAGGTGGGGCGAGCACACCCTAACTGGATAGGCTACCCGCACTAGTTCTTGTGACCGAGCATAGAAGCCATGACCGAATACGTAGCACATAACTTCAAACACACTACACGTGTTATTATCCGTGTGACACTGCAGCCAGTACGGGCTTCTTATTTGTGGTGTGTCTCTCTCTGTAATCATGCAGCGAGAGGAAGCCAGTGTAGTTAGACGTAAGATTGAAACAAATGTTTACACATTAAAGAAACGGGAAGGTCTAAAAAGCCAAGTATGGAGTACATTTCTGTTGGTTGCAGATGAAAAAATTGCGTGTACTGGGAACGTATCGTGCATAAACTGCTACACTTTATTATCTTTGCAGTCGGGAACCACTCATTTAAAGAAACACAGTTGCAAGAAACCTCACAAAGATCGTTTCTTTGGCCGTCCTTCCGTTATCTTAATATGCTTGAAATAAGTGAAAAGCAGGAAATTCTTAACAATGTGCGACAAATGTGTGCTACGTACGCAGGTACAACATTCAATCATTAACATAATCGTTTTTGCATAGTTTGTGGAAAGTGTATTATAGAGAAACGGGAATGTTGTGACTCCTATAATATTTCATTAACGTAAAACATCTAGTTATTATGGGAACGGGGGTCGGGTTGTTTGGGGGGAGAGACCAAACAGCAAGGTCATCGGTCTCTTACGGGAATGTTTCGATGATTTCCATATCAGTTCTGTATTACTTGTCTCTTTTGTTTATTTTCATAGATCCTTCAAGTACTGTGTCATCACCACCCAGAAAGAGAGCTCGTTTCAAGGAATGGAGGAACAACAGATCATCCGCAGCAGATGAAGTGGATCTGTACATTTTAATGCACCCCGGAGATGATGATGACATCTTAAAGTGGTGGAGCAGACATGAAACAGATCTGCCGGGTTTGGCTGCAATTGCAAGACGTATTTTATGTATCCCAGCAACAAGCGCACCTAGTGAAAGGTGCTTTAGTGAAGCCGGCCTGTTACTAACAAATTGCCGCAGCCAATTAAATCCGAAACGCGTTAGTGATTTCCCGCTGATCAACAATAACTATAATTTTGTTTATGTTGCAAACAATTGAAACGTATGACAAGTTACGTCTGTAAATGTTTAATGTTCTTTGTATGCTTTCTTTATGAAGATGGTTGTCTTCTAGATTACAGGGAAAGCACTTATTTAATGTTCCCTATAAATGAAAGGAAAAATATCTCTTTTGTTTGGAAATGAGACTCGTCTTCTATCCGCGATTGTATTGAAATATTTTACTTTCCAGGTGCTTTATGAATTCAGCTGTGTCACGTACCCGCTCTTGGAAATGTTACTTTTGTATTAAGAGAGAGAGAGAGAGAGAGAGAGAGGCGTTGGATTTGTACAGTAAAGTACAGTGCAGCGAGCCGGGGCGAGGCGAGGTAAGACGTCAGCGGTGACCGGTCATGCTCGGTTATCCGCGTGTCCGGAATCCGGACAACAGACATGGCGCGAGTACGTGACCGAGCCAAGTCGTATGGGACCGGACACGAGCTGCTCGGTCCCCCCATCAACAGGTGAGCCGTGACCGGTCAAACGCTGAGCGTTGCAGCACTCTAGTATGGATCATCTGCGTAGAATGTCTCGCACACGCCATGATGGGTTTAGGCGTTCCGAGGAGGATGGAGGAACTGTGACAGTGCAAACAAATTAGTGATACACAAATATACTCTTTATTGCGCTCCGATATTTAACTAAGTTGTACAGCAACTCTTCGGATGTTCTTGCGGACAGATACAACTAAGCAGTGGCCTGTCAAGGCGTGCATTACTGAATACAATGTCAACAAGACTATGGCAGTCCTGTGCGCTACACTGTCAAACACTGTAGTAAACACTTGCCCCTATGCGAAGGCTACAGGCGACTCCACCAGTAGACTAAGTCTCGCGGGCTGATCTCTACGACAAACCATATCTACGAACAGCAATTGTGGAACTCCGTACTGGAACTATTGCACGCCAAAGCCAAACGTTAACCCCGTTGTTACCTGTGGCCACCGCTTATCAGAATGCAGAAGTCTCATCTCATTGACAGCTTCGCGGTGACTTGTAATAGGGCCACGCTTGTGGTTGACGGCGAATTTCAAAGCGCCGCCCGTGACGCCAATCGGAAGCTGTCCTTTGGCGAGGACACAACAAGATTGTGAACACTCATGTCGTGTGCTGCGACCCAGAATACCGCGAGACAGATTACAGCGAAGGCGACCACCACAAGCAGGCGCAGGACAGAGAGTTGCGCACTGAAAGGAGGAACTTAAGTTGGTAAATTTTGATGTGACGCTGCTATGGCCATCTGTTAGGACGATGGGATGTGAATGACATAGATCGACGTTCATATTCAAATTGACGATTTTATATGCGGAGTGGGATAGAAAATACTCACATCAAAAAATTTTTGCATCATCCTGGTTCCCAGGAATCCTGAAGATAGACGTTGACTGTGGATATTGTATCAAAGACACAGTCCCTTTGACTGTTCAAAGATGTTACTAAACCCGCCCAAAGATGTAAACAACCTATTTGACGGAGGGTGTCCGACAGCCGATCAGTTCCAGACATTCCACCAGGAAGGAGGTTGTCTGTAGTTCAACCATGCCTAGACAGTCAATACCGCGGTTCGATCACGTTCGCCTTGTTACTTTTACTCAACAAGGGAAGGGTCTAGGCGTCTCGGAGTGAACTAAAGCGATGTTGTTCGGACATGAAGGAGATACAGAGAGACAGGAACTTTCGGTGAAATGCCTCGCTCAGGACGCCCAAGAGGTACTACTGCAGTGGATGACCTCTACCTACGGACTATGGCTCGGAGGAACCCTGACAGCAACGCCACCATGTTGAATAATGCTTTTCGTGCAGCCACAGGACGTCGTGTTACGACTCAAACAGTGCGCAACCGGCTGCACGATGGGCAACTTCCCTCCCGACGTCCATGGCGACGTCCATCTTTGCAACCACGACACCATGCAGCGCGGTACAGATGGGCCCAACAACATGCCGAAAGGAGCGCTCAGGATAGGCATCAGGTTCTCTTCACCGATGAGTGTCACATATTTCTTCAACCAGACAATCGTCGGAGACGTGGTTGGAGGCAACCCAGTCAGGCTGAACGCCTTAGACACACTGTCCAGCGAGTGTAGCAAGGTGGAGGTTCCGTGCTGTTTTGGAGTAGCATTACGCGAGGCCGACGTAGGCCGGTAGTGGTCATGAAAGGCGCCGTAACGGCTGTACGATACGTGAATGCCATCCTCCGACCGATATTGCAACCATATTGGCAGCATATTGGCGAGGCATACGTCTTCATGGATGACAATTTGCGCCTCCATCGTGCACATCTTGTGAATGACTTCCTTCAGGATAACGACATCGCTCGACTAGAGTGATCAGCATGTTCTCCAGACATGGACCCTATCGAACATGCCTGGTATAGGTTGAAAAGGGCTGTTTATGGATGACGTGACCCTCCAAACACTCTGAGGCATCTACGCCGAATCGCCGTTGAGGACCAACAGTGCCTTTATGAACTTGTGGATAGTATACCACGACGAATACAGGCATGCATCAATGCAAGAGGACGTGCTACTGGGTATTAGAGGTACGTATAACAGTCTGGGCCATCACCTCTGTAGGTCTCGTTGTATGGTGGTACAACATGCAATGTGTGGTTTTCTTCAGCAGTAAAAAGGGCGGAAATGATGTTTATGTTGATCTCTATTCCAATTTTCTGTAGAGGTTCCTGGACTCTCGGAACCGAGGTGATGCGAAACTCTTTCTGATGTTTATTTTATCTGCCACCGGAGAAAGTAGTCAAACATGTTGAATAGGCCAGTCAACGTACAGGTGCAGTGTGTCCAAATATGTGGCGATATGCTAGGGCGTGTGCATCACTGTTTCCTTAGCAAAATGGAAGCTTCTACTGAAGCTAGTGGTTGGTAGTTTGAACATCATCGTAAGTAACCCACAATGTTTCATGTCATCTTGCCACAGTGAATTATGCCACAAATATAAATACGCACCTGAAGACGGACCTGAAAAGACCGGAAAAGTAATCCATGAATGTAAATAAGAGCCACTTATATCATTTGTGTTCATGGTAATTCGTCGAATTTGTTTTCTTAAGATGGAATGTAGTCAAATTAAGTCGGGTGATGCTGAGGGTATGAGATTAGGAAATGAGACACTTAAAGTAGTAAAGGAGTTTTGCTATTTAGGGAGTAAAATAACCGATGATGATCGAAGTAGAGAGGATATAAAATGTAGACTGGCAATGGCAAGGAAAGCGTTTCTCAAGAAGAGGAATTTGTTAACATCGAGTATAGATTTAAGTGTCAGCAAGTCGTTTCTGAAAGTATTTGTATGGAGTGTAGCCATGTATGGAAGTGAAACATGGAGAGTAAATAGTTTGGACAAGCAGAGAATAGAAGCTTTCGAAATGTGGTGCTACAGAAGAATTCTGAAGATAAGGTGGGTAGATCACGTAACTAATGAGGAGGTATTGAATAGGATTGGGGAGAAGAGAAGTTTGTGGCACAACTTAACTAGAAGAAGGGATCGGTTGGTAGGACATGTTTTGAGGCATCAAGGGATCACAAATTTAGCATTGGAGGGCAGTGTGGAGGGTAAAAATCGTAGAGGGAGACCAAGAGATGAATACACTAAGCAGATTCAGAAGGATGTAGGTTGCAGTAGATACTGGGAGATGAAGAAGCTTGCACAGGATAGAGTAGCATGGAGAGCTGCATCAAACCAGTCTCAGGACTGAAGACCACAGCAACAACAACAAGATGTTGTTCTAGGGAACCTTGAAACATTTCTCGATATCATTATGTATTAGCGAGATCCAGAGGTTCAAAGTTACCGTATTTATATACGTAAAATATGCACGTAATATTGTCTCTGGGGCGTAAATACAGTTTTAACTGACGCAGAATTTTGCCATATGAAATATTTTGTACTTGCAAATCAAAACCCTATATTTGGTAAACTATAGGTGCAGCCTAAAAACGTTGTGGATTTTTGTATAAAGTAGCGTAAACCGAACTTGCGCTGGATGGAAATTTGCAGTCACTTTGAACTAGAGGAAGCATCTATTTTGTGGTGTGGTCACTTTACACTGTAAATTTGTAGTATCGCTATAAAATGTTCTGTTTTTAGTCCTCAGACGGCGGTCTTAAAATTATTTTGAATTTAACGTAGGACTCAATGTAGAGTGACAAAAAATGGGCTAGAAAGGATTTTAACTTGCCTGAAAAAATGTACAATGCTTGACAATTGCTAAGGAACAGCTAACTCTTACTTAAGAACAATTGACAGTTGCTGAGGAATAACCGACAATATCTGTATCGAACACCAAACGGTAGCAAAAGAAATGTAGAGGCCGGGACGTGTAATTGCAGCGTAGCCTGAGCGCGTGCACTCCGATCCATTCGACAGTTCAGCACGGTGGAAGAAGGCTATTGTGAAACCGATTAGTGTGACATTCCCTGTCAACATGTCTGCTATACATCATTTGAGCGCTTACGACCGTGGACGAGCACTTGGACGACTCTAAGCTGATCAAAGTGTCGCTACTGTGGCCCCAGTAATGAATGTGTCCAGAAGTGGCACCATACGACTAAAATAGGCCGCTGAAGGTACAAATGCTTTGCGAAAGCATGCTGGCGGTCTTGACGGACCACCACACCGGAAGAGGGTCGACACATAGCCCTAGTGGCAAATAGAAATCCCACTCCTAGGCAGATCGCTGCATTACTTGCAATCACTTCCGGTACAGGTGTCTCCGCCAGAACCATTTCGCGGCGACTAAATCAGGCTGATATGTATGTTTGGAAGGCTGTTCAATGCATACCACTTCAACCACGTCGTCGTCGAAAGAGAGTTCGTTGGTGTGGTTAGCAAGTTGGTTGGAGTCAGCCACTGAAGTCCAGAGTGATGTTCTTAGATGAATCCCGCTTCACTGTGACAAGTGTTTATCGCCACCTTTTGGGGTGGAGAGAAAGGGGAGCACGTTACACACTACAGTAGGTAAATGAGCCTAGTTGGTAGGCCGTAGGCGTTATGGTGCGAGCAGACATTCTGCACAATGGCCGAACACTGCAGCATATCTTTGAGCGAGGTTTTGTTACAGCACAACGTTATTGCAGGAAGGTTGTTCTGGATCATGTCAGTTTGTTTATGGTTGAACTAGGTCCCGATATTCTGTCTATAGACAGCAATGCCCTCCCACGCAGTACCGCTGAGGTGTTGGATATATTGAAAAGTGAAGATACTGAACGTGTGGAGTGGCCTGCGCACTCCATGGACCTAAACGTTATACAGCATGTGTGGGATGCTCTGGGTAACCGTGTTTCTCGACGAACAGCCCCTCCCCGAACCGTGCAAGAACTGAAAATCGATGGGACAATAGCCCTCAAGAACTCCTCAACTATTTGGTAGCCAGAATTAATAACAGGCGTAATATGTTCATTAGTTCCCGCGGAGGGCTTATTCCTTACAAAGAGTCTGATATTAACCTCTCTATTGGTAGTCAGACCTGTGTCAAACATGAACGTAATTTTTGTCTGTTACCCTGTTTTCCCATTTTTCGTTTTAAATACACTAGTTCATGGACAACATATGTACTGTATTTTATGTCGTCCAACTTTGCCTGTGATTATTCCTGTCCAACAATGTCCCCGTTCCTTAGAAACCGTCAAGCAGTGTAAAATAAGTGCCGAAAATTATGAATAACTGGAAGGGCAGTAAAGTCAGAAAAATATATCTAGTAACATTTTCACTCTTTTAATATGCAAATCATACGCCGGTCGTTTTTGATGAACTGTAATCGATGAGGAAAGCACCCAGAAAAAAATGTAAAGCAAACGATTTTGTGTTAACCTTATATTACGCTTGCTTTTTTGTTGTTTATATATGTCGAAGTGCATAAATGTGTCGAAGCATATAAAAAATGGTTCAAATGGCTCTGAGCACTATGGGACTTAACTTCTGAGGTCATCAGTCCCCTAGAACTTAGAACTACTTAAACCTAACTAACCTAAGGACAACACACACATCCATGCCCGAGGCAGGATTCGAACCTGCGACCGTAGCGGTCTCGCGGTTCCAGACTGTAGCGCCTAAAACCGCTCGGCCACCCCTGGCCGGCTCGAAGCATATAAATAAAATGTCAAAACTTGCTTGAGATATAGATTTTGTTTTGTATAAGTAGCACACCCTGCTGTTGCAGGGAAAAGAAGGGAGTCAGCTGTAAAATACTCCTGTCAGAGCACAAAGGAGGCTAGTATGTTCCTCTTTAAAAAAGAGTCTTTAATATAACTGGACGTAAAATGACCATCTGGAGAGCGATCATATGCTGTACATAATTTTTTTATTAAATTGGCTTGATCACAAAGTCTTTTTGTATAATATTACCGGTTTGTATATGCAATAGCCATCTTGAGAATCTGAAGACAGCTACTGCATAGCCAAAACCGGTAATCCTGTACAAAAAACTTTGCAGTCAAGACAAATAAAAAGTTATTGAAAGACTCTGACAGGAAAGTATGGAACCAGGTGCTTCAATCCTCATTCCATCTTCCTCGCCGAAATTTTGGAGTGCGAGCATATTCGCCTTTTTGTGCTAAAAACAGTAGCAGAGAGACAACGGTGGAAGGAGACAGTACCAGTGGGAGAGAAAGAGAGAAGAGACTGATTGTGGGAGAGGGAAGTGGCACTAGAAGAGAGACAATGGGAGCCAAAGAGATAGGAGACAGTGATATTGAGTGAGAGACAGTGGCAGTAAATGAGGAAGAGAGATGGGCGGATATTGTAGCAGTGGGAGCAAAGGAGAGAGGAGTCAGTATAAATGAAAAAGAGAGAGATCATTCATAGGTTTGGGGGGGTCTGGGCCCTTCGCCCCCCACCCCCCTCCATAGACCGGTGAATTTTAAAATGTAGACATAGGAGAAGGCGTATTTTGGACTGGTATGTGAAACACGTGGGTATAGGGGAAAAATGAGTTGGAACACCCAGAAATTTTGAGCTACCAAGGTATGGTACAGACATTGGCAGTGGAACAGAAAGACAAAAGGAGACATTGTAAGTGAGAGAAGAGACAGTGGCAGTGGAATATTATGTAAATACAGGAGACAGTGGAAATGAGAGAGAGGAGACAATGGCAGTGGCAGGTAACGAGAGAAGGAGCCGATGTAAGTGAGAGAGGATACAGTGTAAAGTGGAGAGAAAGAAATAAGTGCGGACAGTGGCAGCGAAACAGAGGAGCCTACATGTCCGCCAGTCGCCAATTTGGGGGAAGAGAGCCCACATTTATCAATTTTCTCCCATAGTCTGATATCCGAATGTTAAAAATTTTGCCAGTATTCCCCCATCCCCTAAATCCACGAGTTAAAGTTTCCCAATTAAGGTGTCAACCCCCCCCCCCCCCCGCCCCCCACACACAAACCCTCCCGAAGGACATGTGTGAATGAGAGACAATGGTGATTGAAGAGAAAGGCAGCAGACTGTGTGTGCCTATGAAAGAGAGGGTGGCGATTAGGGAGAAAAGAAATGGTGCAAAGACAATGGCAATGGGAAAGAGTGAAAGCGGCTGAGAGGGAGACAGAGAGAAAAAGGGAAGAAGACAGCGACATTAGGAGAGACAGTAACGAAAAAGTCCCAGAGAGACATGTATAGACAGGCAGCGAGAGAGAGATACTTACGAGTAGTATGAAAGTTTACTTACAACACGAGACTTTGTAAATGGATTTAGACCTTTGTGTTAAAAGGATGTGAATTTGTTCACATGACGAAATGTTTTGTGACGACGGCAGAATGGGGACTGAGGCAGCTGGTTATCCCATTTTTCTGACACAATCTTTTAAAGAGGAACACATTCACCTTCTTTGTCCTCCGACAGGAGCATTTTTCCGCTGGTCATGTATAACGATTTCAGCGTTAGCCATGTTCACATTTGTTACAAAAAATGTAAAAGAAAAGCTGCAATTAACAACTACATAATACAAAGATAAACTACAATTCACATTAAATATAGCCTCCACGGGTAATATGGGTGCAATTTACAAACATACAAATTTTTCCCCTGCTCAGTGTAAAATGTGTGCCTAAATTAATTTTGGACCTTAAGACTTTTTACACCTAGTGTTTCCATTATTTTAATAAGAACTAATTAGGATGCGTAGTTGGCAATACTTCATTTTTCTTTTGCTTCTATTATATTTAGCTGTAAAACCTGAAGTTCATATTTGTAAAATCTGGAACACTATTCAAGTCAGTCCTTAATGTAAATTCATGTTCATTTTTCCTTTGCTTCTATTATATTTAGTTGTAAAACCTAAAGTTTATATTTGTAAAATCTGGAACACTATTCAAGTCAGTCCTTAATGTAAATTCATGTGTTTTTTTTTTAAACTGCTTATTTCAAATGTATGTTATTCAGCAATCCAAACATTATGAAGGATGACACCTACCTTATCTACTTACTATCACATGAAGATGCCAGTACCATACACCTGCAGCATTTCTAAATTGTGACGTGTACACACTGTACAGGAAAACTCACTACAGTTTACATTTTGAACGGAACGGCGGGAACAAGGAAAATGTTTGTACATTGTACCTATACTACTCACAGTGCTATACAAAAGGGAATTGTAGCTTATTATGTTTTTTGCAATGGATTTGCCTACTGTAATTTTTCTTTTATACTTACTGTAACAGATCTGAAAAAGGATAATGCCGAAACCACTGATCATAATAAAGTGCATATGCAAGCACAGACTGAAAATAATTGAAGCAGAAAAAGACTAGAAACTTTTGAAATGCCTAAGATGAGAGGGTGTATCGGATAGCTTATGGTTAAATACTGACTCGAGTTAGGATAGTCCCGGACTTGCCTCGCAAGTTCAAATGGATGTGGTCTGCTGTAGTTATGCAGAGACAATGAGGTCTACTGTAGTTATGCACAGATAATGAGGCTTGCGCAGGATAAACAAATAGTAAAAATAGAAAATGGGTGATTATGATTCAATGGGAGAATCTCAAGAAAGTGGTTAGAGGGAGAAGAGAAAGTAAACTACAGTCGTCGTCCCATGCTAAGACCATCGTGGAACTAGAGTGGCGCATTGCCGGCAGAGAGTGCATGTTATGGGTTCCCTGTAGACTCAGAGATGAAAGGTGTGTCTCAGTGTGCGACTCAAACGGCCCTGCAACTGGAAACGTACGCGGCACAGCACGTTTCTTGGGCGCAAAAATTTTAATTTCACACAGTTTCGCCGTGAAATAATGGTTGTATACGCACTAAATGCTATGTCACGTCCAGCAGTAGTGAAATGGTGTTAACTATTTGTCCAAGGCCACAAAGACGCGGCTGATGCTGATTGGTAAGTCCAGATATTACGCCATGCGATTTCGATCTTTTCGGCAAGTTGAACAAAACAACTGAGAGAAAAGATATTTCCGAACGACGAGGACGTCCACAGAACGGTTCGCGAACGGCTCCATGACCAAGGAGCGGATTTCTGTCGACGACGAACTGAACGATTGGTAGAACGTTCTGACCATTTCTTACACAGAATTTGTGACAACGTTGACGAATATTGTCTTGTAGGTGTCACTTTGAATTTCAGAGCAGTATTCTATAAAAGTTACTTGGCCTGGCATAATAATGTGTAATTTATTTTTTGAAGTTCCACTCCTGAGTACCATTTATCAGACTGGGACCATTACCATGTAAGATTAGCAGACCAGATACAGAAGATCCAACGAAGAGCGGCGTGTTTCTTCACGGAATTGTTTACGCGACGGCAGAACGTAATATAAATGCTCACGGTACGAAGAGGCTTTTTGAATACAGAGAGGTTTTCTGTTGACATTTCGTCAGCTTACGTTCGAAGCGTGGTCCGACAATATACATGATGATTTTTTTCACGGTGTACAAGCTCTAGGGATTGATGGATGAGAGAATACGAAACAAAAAAGGTCAATCAACTTATGTCGGGAAATGCATGGTTTCCACGCTAGACACCATTTATTCAATCACACATTTTTTACAGAGACTGGATCCTAATACGCGCTGTACCATGTAGCCACAGTTACAGTAAACATGGCGCCTTCTACTGCCACAGTAATTGGTAATGTTGTGTCTGATTATCTTCTCTTTCTGATTCACCTTGTAGTGGATGTGATACTGCGTTGTACACAAAGTCCCGGACTTGCCTCCCAAGTTCAAATGGAATATAATGGTGAACCATCTGTAAAAAGAGTGAGAGAATGTAAAGGGCCGGGGAGGCTATGGAACTACATAGTTATCCTCCCGTCTGTTAATTAAGAATAAACAGCACTTAAAGCAAAACTGAAACCGTCAATGTTTAATTGAGGGTTGTAATGTGAAAGAGAGGGATGCTGTAGTAAAAATAAAAATAAAAATTACAGACTTATCCTAAAGCTCTGGAACGCTCAATTTCCTTAACAAAAAGATAAAAATAAAAATAACGCAATACAAAACTATATGAGACATCTCTTCAATGCTTCGTCGAACTTACGTACTTCATGTGTCTCTTATTCCTAAACAACTTCCGCATTTGTGAATAACAGGCAACTCTTGCCTTTGATCATGGTAAGAACGTTCTTTTGAGTACAAAATAACAACAATACATTTTCTTTGTTTATGCATGTAAAATGTACTAGCGTCAAAAGTATTTGAGCAGAAGTTAAACGATCAACTAATTTTTATTACCTATAAAATGCAATTTATGTTGTGTTCTGGCGTAACATGGGTTATTCGTGAGAATGACCTATGTTCCACTGAAGACGCTCATGCTGGAGGAAGATAGTCGCGTCTTGTATTAACATTTTATGTAGTGCAAAAAATACTCTGAGCCCTGTGGTCTGTGGCAGACATAATAAAGCAGGGGCAAGGCGCGGCGTTGTGAGCACGGTAACACTAGCTAGGCGTGGACATTTATTCCTTGAAGACGCCCATTGAAGGTGACATGAACAACTCAGAGAGAACAGACATACTACAAGATAAACGCTCAAAAAACTGCAAAATCTTAGATCTTAAGATGCGTTGGGTTTGGTCAGAAGTACTGAATTGTGTATTTGAAGTTACGAGTCATTGCTAATTTGATCTGTTCAAAAATGTTCAAATGTTTGTGAAATCTTATGGGACTTAACTGCTAAGGTCATCAGTCCCTAAGCTTACACACTACTTAACCTAAATTATCCTAAGGACAAACACACACACCCATGCCCGAGGAAGGTCTCGCACCTCCGCCGGGACCAGCCGCACAGTCCATGACTGCAGTGCCTTACACAGATCTCATTTTGTTCGATACTGTTCCTTGAATTTGTTCGGGGCGGACGTCCGATGACACCCGTTGAGGTTCTTTGTTGATCCGTTCACTCAGTTTTTTTTTTATTACAGAGGGCAGCTAATCCTCTGACCGAGCACGCTGAGCTACCGTGCCGGCATCGCTCTGTTAATCCCGCGCGGCAATTTGATCTGTCTTCACAATGAATGTACATAGTTGAAACAATACAGAATATTATCGTCGAAGACGTGTTTATCATTTAGCACCTGGAAATAGTGACACACTCTTTTACAGCATCACTCAGCCTGGAGACGAAGTCGGGAAGAATGAGATCGCGCACGGCGTGGTATGGAGTAGCCACACCACTAGCAAACAGGCGACCGCATTTGGAGGAGAACAGTAAAAGCTAACTTCGACCACATCAAACTGACAGATCCGCCACTCGGTGCTCGCTACTTATAGTGTTATAGTCAAACCACTATCCACACACACAAAAGGGAAACACCGCACTGTAAGGATAATGCACTGAAACAGTAAAAAACTGGTATAGGCATACATATTGAAATACAGAGATATGTAAACGCGCAGAATATAGCGATGCGGTAGGCAACGCCTGTGTAAGACAACAAGGGTCTGGCGCAGTTCTTAGATCGATTACTGCTGCTACAATGGCAGGTTATCAAGATTTAAGTGAGTTTAAACGTGGTGTTATAGCCGGCGCACGAGCGATGGGACACAGCATCTCCGAGGTTACGATGAACTGGGGATTTTCCCGTAGGACCATTTCACGATTGTACCGTGAATATCAGGAAAACATCAAATCTCTGATATCGCTGCTGCCGGAAAAAGATCCTACAACAACAGCACCAACGACGACTCCAGTACAACCCTTCCGCAAATTGCTGCAGATTTCAATGCTGAGTCATCAACATGTGTCAGCGTGCGAATCATTCAACGAAACATCATCGATATGGGCTTTCGGAACCGAAGGTCCATTCGTGTACCCTTGATGACTGCACGACACAATGCTTTACGCCTCGCCTGACCCTGTCAACACCGACATTGGACTGTTGGTGACTGGAAACATGTTTCCTGGTGGGACGAGTCTCGTTTAAAATTTTACCGAGCGAATGGACGTCTACGGATATGGAACAACCAAAAAAATGTTCAAACGTGTGTGAAATCTTATGGGACTTAACTGCTAAGGTCATCAGTCCCTAACCTTACACACTACTTAATCTAAATTATCCTAAGGACAAACACACACACCCATGCTCGAGGGAGGACTTGAACCTCCGCCGGGACCAGCCACATAGTCCATGACTGCAGCGCCTTTAGAGCGCTCGGCTAATCCCGCACGGTTATGGGACAACCTCATGAATCCATGGACCCTGCATGTCAGCAGGGCACTGCTCAAGCTGGTAGAGGCCCTGTAATGATATGGGACGTGTGCAGTTGGTGTGATATGGGAACCCTCATACGTCTAGATACGACTCTGACAGATGACACGTACGTAAGCATCCTATATGATCACCTGCATCCATTCATGTGCACTGTGCATTCCGACGTACTTGGGCAATTCCAGCAGGACAATGTGACACCCCACATGTCCAGAATTACTACAGAGTAGCTCCAGGAACGCTATTCTGAGTTTAAACACTTCCGCTGCCTACCAAACTCCCTAGACAAGAACATTACTGAGCATATCTGGGATAACTTGCAGCGTGCTGTTTAGAAGAGATCTCCAGCCCTCCGTACTCTTACGGATTTATGGGCAGCTCTGCAGGACTCATGGTGTCACTTCCCTCCAGCACTACTTCAGACACTAGTCGAGTCCATGCCACGCCGTGTTGCGGCACTTCTGCGTGCTGTCGGGGACCCTACGCGATATTAGACAGATGTACCTGTTTCTTTGGCTGTTCAGTGTAAAATACACAATGGAGTACACATGAATGACGTGCGGTTCTGATTATGAAGGAGAAAAGACAAAATACACTAAAAAGAGAATTCGTCGGATCCTAGCTCCTCTGTTGCACATTCCACTCATGTTTCCTTCCCTACCAATTTTACCAGCTGTCACAAATAGCCTCGCACCTTATTAAATGTGTGCCTCAGTTATCTCCTTTACCGAATTCCTAGAAGTCTCTCTTGTGTTCTGCATTCGCCTTCCCCGTCCTCAGTGTAGCTCGGAAGTTACGGGAGGCGACCCGTGCTTCTGGCGCGGGCCGTCGCTGCGGAGACTCGTCCAGCGGCGCACGAAACCGCGAAGTGTGCCGACGTCAGCAGGCGGGGGCGGATTGTCACTGCGGCGGCATAATCACAGTAATGTGCGGCTGCGGCGGTAATGGCGCGTAAGAGTGTTTGGCACAAGGGCCGAGCGGGGCCGCGGCAAGCCGATTAGGCGCGGGGCCGTGGCTCTGGCTCGCCGCCGCTGTTGACAGGTGAACATCTGCTGGCCACTTGGCCGCCCGCCGTCGGCGCGCATCAGCGTCACCGCCACACAGCGGACAGCCCCAGCTGCCGCGGCGTTGCCGACTGCGCAGCGTCCTCGCTCAGCGCACAGTGCCGACGTAGCACCGCGCCGCGCCGTCCCAGCGCGTTTTTTACGCAAGACGGCGCACCACTCCCGGTTTTTCTCCCTGCGCAGCTGCTCCCCGCTGTGCGTTCGCCTCCGAGGTGAGCTACACTCGACTACCGCGCTCTGAAGTCGTTTTCGGTTTCACTTACACAAAACGGTTTCCGATACTGTAAACAAAACGTTAATTCTTCTCCTGCGGCAGCTGGTGGAAGCGAAGTACTTCGGCGTCTCCCACGTGGCCTGAAAGCAGGTGTGTGTGTGTGTGTGTGTGTGTGTGTGTGTGTGTGTGTGTGTGTATCTGTATGTGTGTGTATGTGTGTGTGTGTCTTTGTGTGTGTGCGAGAGAGAGAGAGAGAGAGAGAGAAAGAGTTCTTAAAGGTGCAGACTTCGAGAAGGTACGGAACATTGAATTTACCTGTTTCTACATCAATTTTATTCATTTATTTGTATTGTTGGTGCAGGCAGAGCCCATTTCAACGTACGTTTCTAGCATTTGTAAGCTTTCTCTAAGCTGAAATGGGCTCTGCCTGCTTAGCTTAGAGAAAGCTTCCCCCCCATGAACCATGGACCTTGCCGTTGGTGGGGAGGCTTGCGTGCCTCAGCGATACAGATGGCCGTATCGTAGGTGCAACCACAACGGAGGGGTATCTGTTGAGAGGCCAGACAAACATGTGGTTCCTGAAGAGGGGCAGCAGCCTTTTCAGTAGTTGCAGGGGCAACAGTCTGGATGATTGACTGATCTGGCCTTGTAACATTAACCAAAACGGCCTTGCTGTGCTGGTACTGCGAACGGCTGAAAGCAAGGGGAAACTACAGCCGTAATTTTTCCCGAGGACATGCAGCTCTACTGTATGATTAAATGATGATGGCGTCCTCTTGGGTAAAATATTCCGGAGGTAAAATAGTCCCCCATTCGGATCTCCGGGCGGGGACTACTCAGGAGGACGTCGTTATCAGGAGAAAGAAAACTGGCGTTCTACGGATCGGAGCGTGGAATGTCAGATCCCTTAATCGGGCAGGTAGGTTAGAAAATTTAAAAAGGGAAATGGATAGGTTAAAGTTAGATATAGTGGGAATTAGTGAAGTTCGGTGGCAGGAGGAACAAGACTTTTGGTCAGGTGATTACAGGGTTATAAATACAAAATCAAATAGGGGTAATGCAGGAGTAGGTTTAATAATTATTAAAAAAATAGGAGTGCGGGTTAGCTACTACAAACAGCATAGTGAACGCATTATTGTGGCCAAGATAGACACAAAGCCCATGCCTACTACAGTAGTACAAGATTATATGCCAACTACCTCTGCAGATGATGAAGAAATAGATAAAATGTATGACGAGATAAAAGAAATTATTCAGGTAGTGAAGGGAGACGGAAATTTAATAGTCATGGGTGACTGGAATTCGTCAGTAGGAAAACGGAGAGAAGGAAACATAGTAGGTGAATATGGATTGGGGGGAAGGAATGAAAGAGGAAGCCGCCTTGTAGAATTTTGCACAGAGCATAACTTAATCATAGCCAACACTTGGTTCAAGAATCATAAAAGAAGGTTGCATACCTGGAAGAATCCTGGAGATACTAAAAGGTATCAGATAGATTATATAATGGTAAGACAGAGATTTAGGAACCAGGTTTTAAATTGTAAGACATTTCCTGGGGCAGATGTGGATTCTGACCACAATCTATTGGTTATGAACTGCAGATTGAAACTGAAGAAACTGCAAAAAGGTGGGAATTTAAGGAGATGGGACCTGGATAAACTGAAAGAACCAGAGGTTGCAGAGAGTTTCAGGGAGAGCGTAAGGGAACAATTGACAGGAATGGGGGAAAGAAATACAGTAGAAGAAGAATGGGTAGCTCTGAGGGATGAAGTAGTGAAGGCAGCAGAGGATCAAGTAGGTAAAAAGATGAGGGCTAATAGAAATCCTTGGGTAACAGAAGAAATATTGAATTTAATTGATGAAAGGAGAAAATATAAAAATGCAGTAAATGAAGCAGGCAAAAAGGACTACAAACGTCTCAAAAATGATATCGACAAGAAGTGCAAAATGGCTAAGCAGGGATGGCTAGAGGACAAATGTAAGGATATAGAGTCTTGTCTCACTAGGGGTAAGACAGATACTGCCTACAGGAAAATTAAAGAGACCTTTGGAGAGAAGAGAACCACTTGTATGAATATCAAGAGCTCAGATGGCAACCCAGTTCTAAGCAAAGAAGGGAAGGCAGAAAGGTGGAAGGAGTATATAGAGGGTTTATACAAGGGCGATGTACTTGAGGACAATATTATGGAAATGGAAGAGGATGTAGATGAAGACGAAATGGGAGATAAGATACTGCGTGAAGAGTTTGACAGAGCACTGAAAGACCTGAGTCGAAAAAAGGCCCCGGGAGTAGACAACATTCCGTTTGAACTACAGATGGCCTCGGGAGAGCCAGTCATGACAAAACTCTACCATCTGGTGTGCACGATGTATGAGACAGGCAAAATACCCTCAGACTTCAAGAAGATTATAATAATTCCAATCCCAAAGAAAGCAGGTGTTGACAGATGTGAAAATTACCGAAATATCAGTTTAATAAGTCACAGCTGCAAAATACTAACGCGAATTCTTTACAGACGTATGGAAAAACTGGTAGAAGCAGACCTCGGGGAAGATCAGTTTGGATTCCGTATAAATGTTGGAATACGTGGGGCAATACTGACCTTACGACTTATCTTAGAAGAAAGATTAAGAAAAGGCAAACCTACGTTTCTAGCATTTGTAGACTTAGAGAAAGCTTTTGACAATGTTCACTGCAATACTTTCTTTCAAATTCTGAAGGTGGCAGGGGTAAAATACAGGGAGCGAAAGGCTATTTACAGTTTGTACAGAAACCAGATGGCAGTTATAAGAGTCGAGGGGCATGAAAGGGAAGCAGTGGTTGGGAAAGGAGTAAGACAGGGTTGTAGCCTCTCCCCGATGTTATTCAATCTGTATATTGAGCAAGCAGTAAAGGAAACAAAAGAAAAATTTGGAGTAGGTATTAAAATTCATGGAGAAGAAGTAAAAACTTTGAGGTTCGCCGATGACATTGTAATTCTGTCAGAGACAGCAAAGGACTTGGAAGAGCAGTTCAACGGAATGGACAGTGTCTTGAAAGGAGGATATAAGATGAACATCAACAAAAGCAAAACGAGGATAATGGAATGTAGTCAAATTAAGTCGGGTGATGCTGAGGGAATTAGATTAGGAAATGATACACTTAAAGTAGTAAAGGAGTTTTGCTATTTAGGGAGTAAAATACCGATGATGGTCGAAGTAGAGAGGATATAAAATGTAGACTGGCAATGGCAAGGAAAGCGTTTCTCAAGAAGAGGAATTTGTTAACATCGAGTATAGATTTAAGTGTTAGGAAGTCGTTTCTGAAAGTATTTGTATGGAGTGTAGCCATGTATGGAAGTGAAACATGGACGATAACTAGTTTGGACAAGAAGAGAATAGAAGCTTTTGAAATGTGGTGCTACAGAAGAATGCTGAAGATAAGGTGGGTAGATCACGTAACTAATGAGGAGGTATTGAATAGGATTGGGGAGAAGAGAAGTTTGTGGCACAACTCGACTAGAAGAAGGGATCGGTTTGTAGGACATGTTTTGAGGCATCAAGGGATCACAAATTTAGCATTGGAGGGCAGTGTGGAGGGTAAAAATCGTAGAGGGAGACCAAGAGATGAATACACTAAGCAGATTCAGAAGGATGTAGGTTGCAGTAGATACTGGGAGATGAAGAAGCTTGCACAGGATAGAGTAGCATGGAAAGCTGCATCAAACCAGTCTCAGGACTGAAGACCACAACAACAACAACAACAACAACAACAGTGAAAGCTTTTGAATATGTTGGCTGGAATACACTCTTTCAAATTCTGAAGGTGGCAAGGGTAAGATACAGGAAGCGAAACGCTATTTACAATTTGTACAGAAACCAGATGGCAGTTATAAGAGTCGAGGGACATGAAAGGGAAGCAGTCGTTGGGAAGGGAGTGAGACAGGGTAGCCTATCCCCGATGTTATTCAATCTGTATATTGAGCAAGAAGTGAAGGAAACAAAAGAAAAATTTGGAGTAGGTTTGGAGTAGGTATTAAAATCCATGGAGATGAAATAAAAACGTTTAGGTTCGCTGATGACATTGTAATTCTGTCAGAGACAGCAAAGGACTTGGAAAAGCAGTTGAACGGAATGGACAGTGTCTTGAAAGGAGGACATAAGATGAACATCAACAAAAGCAAAACGAGGATTATGGAATGTAGTCGAATTAAGGCGGGTGATGCTGAGGGAATTAGATTAGGAAATAAGACACTTAAAGTAGTAAAGGAGTTTTGCTATTTGGGGAGCAAAATAACTAATGATGGTCGAAGTAGAGATGATATAAAATGTGGACTGGCAATGGCAAGGAAAGTGTTTCTGAAGAAGAGAAATTTGTTAACATCGAGTATAGATTTAAGTGTCAGGAAGTCGTTTCTGAAAGTATTTATATGGAGTGTGGCCATGTATGGAAGTGAAACGTGGACGATAACTAGTTTGGACAAGAAGAGAATAGAAGCTTTCGAAATGTGGCGCTACAGAAGAATGCGGAAGATTAGATGGGTAGATCACATAACTAAAGATAAGGTATTGAATAGAATTGGGGAGGATTTTGTGGCACAACTTCACTAGAAGAAGGGATCGGTTGGTAGGACATGTTCTGAGGCAACAAGGGATCACCAATTTAGTATTGGAGGGCAGCGTGTATGGTAAAAATCGTAGAGGGAGACCAAGAGATGAATACACCTAGCAGGTTCAGAGAAATGTAGGTTGCAGTGGGTACTGGGAGATGAAGAAGCTTGGACAGGATAGAGTAGCATGGAGAGCTCCATCAAACCAGTCTCAGGACTGAAAACCACAACAACAATTACTCTCATAAACAAGAACAAGGTACTTCACAGCTAAAGTTAATATCTGTAAAGGAATGCTCAAAATACTTCAAATGTCTACGGACTCATAACGATGAAGAACCAGAAATAAATGCCAATACCAGCTACTCTGTATGTCTGATAATAATGGAAGAGCTACGAAATGCGATGAGTGGGCTAGTTTATAACTAACTTTTCTGCCGCAAGCCACGATTTTTTTTATTCATATTTTACACGATGCGTTTCGGGAAACGATTTCCATCTTCAAGTGAGTTCTCCCTGTGCACTATGCCAGTTTATAACTAACTTTTCTGCCGCAAGCCACGATTTTTTTTTATTCATATTTTACACGATGCGTTTCGGGAAACGATTTCCATCTTCAAGTGCGTTCTCCCTGTGCACTATGCCATTTTTAATTATTGCTTCTGATCTATGAGGTTCTCCTTCGTTTTATTTAGTTGACTGCAATATATAAAAAACGGGCAATTTTTAGTTGGTTGTTGATTTTTATATGTTGTTAATGGCGAAATTTTGAAGAACTTGTACTTACAGTTTTCTTATAGTCCACTTGCGCAGTGTCTCACGTATGTTAAATATTACACACAATTTTCTAGTTGTTCTCGTGATATACTGTGCACAGAAGATTGTGTGTGATACTCTGCACAAATGCACCATAAGAAAACGCAAAGTACAACTTCTTCTTCAAAATTTCGCCACTAACTACATATAAAAATCGACAACTAACTAGAAACTGCGCGTTTTTTTTTTTTTATATTGCTGTAACGTCAACGAAACGAAACAGAACCTCACACATTAAAAACATTACATAAAAATGGCATAGTAGACAGACAAAACACACTTGAATATGGGAATCATTTTCCGAAACGCGTCGTGTTAAATATGATTAAGAGAAAATCGTGACTCGTAAAATATAAGTTGTTTATAAACAAACTCATTGTTTTCACAGTCGCAGGCTTTGAAAAAAAGTTATAACGGATAAAATGACAGAAATGTGTCAAAGGAACAGAAAACATATACACTCCTGGAAATTGAAATAAGAACACCGTGAATTCATTGTCCCAGGAAGGGGAAACTTTATTGACACATTCCTGGGGTCAGATACATCACATGATCACACTGACAGAACCACAGGCACATAGACACAGGCAACAGAGCATGCACAATGTCGGCACTAGTACAGTGTATATCCACCTTTCGCAGCAATGCAGGCTGCTATTCTCCCATGGAGACGATCGTAGAGATGCTGGATGTAGTCCTGTGGAACGGCTTGCCATGCCATTTCCACCTGGCGCCTCAGTTGGACCAGCGTTCGTGCTGGACGTGCAGACCGCGTGAGACGACGCTTCATCCAGTCCCAAACATGCTCAATGGGGGACAGATCCGGAGATCTTGCTGGCCAGGGTAGTTGACTTACACCTTCTAGAGCACGTTGGGTGGCACGGGATACATGCGGACGTGCATTGTCCTGTTGGAACAGCAAGTTCCCTTGCCGGTCTAGGAATGGTAGAACGATGGGTTCGATGACGGTTTGGATGTACCGTGCACTATTCAGTGTCCCCTCGACGATCACCAGTGGTGTACGGCCAGTGTAGGAGATCGCTCCCCACACCATGATGCCGGGTGTTGGCCCTGTGTGCCTCGGTCGTATGCAGTCCTGATTGTGGCGCTCACCTGCACGGCGCCAAACACGCATACGACCATCATTGGCACCGAGGCAGAAGCGACTCTCATCGCTGAAGACGACACGTCTCCATTCGTCCCTCGATTCACGCCTGTCGCGACACCACTGGAGGCGGGCTGCACGATGTTGGGGCGTGAGCGGAAGACGGCCTAACGGTGTGCGGGACCGTAGCCCAGCTTCATGGAGATGGTTGCGAATGGTCCTCGCCGATAGCCCAGGAGCAACAGTGTCCCTAATTTGCTGGGAAGTGGCGGTGCGGTCCCCTACGGCACTGCGTAGGATCCTACGGTCTTGGCGTGCATCCGTGCGTCGCTGCGGTCCGGTCCCAGGTCGACGGGCACGTGCATCTTCCGCCGACCACTGGCGACAACATCGATGTACTGTGGAGACCTCACGCCCCACGTGTTGAGCAATTCGGCGGTACGTCCACTCGGCCTCCCGCATGCCCACTATACGCCCTCGCTCAAAGTCCGTCAACTGCACATACGGTTCACGTCCACGCTGTCGCGGCATGCTACCAGTGTTAAAGACTGCGATGGAGCTCCGTATGCCACGGCAAACTGGCTGACACTGACGGCGGCGGTGCACAAATGCTGCGCAGCTAGCGCCATTCGACGGCCAACACCGCGGTTCCTGGTGTGTCCGCTGTGCCGTGCGTGTGATCATTGCTTGTACAGCCCTCTCGCAGTGTCCGGAGCAAGTATGGTGGGTCTGACACACCGGTGTCAATGTGTTCTTTTTTCCATTTCCAGGAGTGTAGTTTCTAGCTCTGATATCGTGAAAATGGAGCTAATTAAATATGCATCTGATCAACGAAAGTATACAGTCTTAAATTTTACTAATGTTTGCTGGCTGAGCAGACATGTCCCAAACGAATGGAATAAGGCTTTGGTATTCCCTATTTACAAAGAAGGCGATAAATCACAATGCGCATATTACGGAGGAGCAAGTCTACTAAATTCCTGCTACAAACTGTATACGAAAATCATAAACAAGAGATTAGCACCAACAGTGGAGGCACGTATGTTAGAGGTACAACATGTTTTTAGAAACGGTACATCATGTTCTGATTGTCTTTTCACTTTGGCACAAGTAACCGAGAAACCAAAGATATTTAGACTGCCAACTTACTATGTGTTTATCGATTATGAAACGACGTTTTATTAGGTAGAACAGAAAATGATATGGTAATCACTTAAGGAATTGAGAGTTCCAGCACATCTGACTACTGCAATTCAGTCATTATAAAAAAAAAATTAATTAAGGATCTGTACTGTGAGGAATGGGGCAGAATCGGACGATACCAGTCAAGTAGTCAAACAAGGCTGCCCCACTGTCCTCCACCCTTTTTAAAATTTACATTGACGATATCATTTGTAAATGGTTGATTTTATTAAATAACACATTAAGAAGTGATAATTTTAATTTTATAACGATGCTATCTGGCGACGATCAGATTATAATAGGAGAATCTGAAGAAAAGGTTCAAATTTCAGTTCACAAATTAATTTGCGGAAAAATATGGGATGAGAACATCGACAGGTAAACAAAAGGAACGCATTTCAACGACTGGTACCCATAAGAGCCAAACTTGTTGTAGATGGACAAATAGAACAAATAAGAGAGTTTCAGCATTTAGAATGTAATTTTAAATTACAAACTGACAGGAACAGATTCTGACGAATTTTGAGTACTAAAACAGTTTCTCGTGAAAACGTGTAAATTTTGGAGTATCCGTGTGTTCTCCGTTACCCGTGCCGTCTCGCGTCTTTGTCAATGCGGATACCAGAAACATCTACATATTGTTGAATGCAATAGCATAATTTCTGCTCTACGAAGTTGGAGGAAACGACTAACATATTTGGCAACAGAGCTATTCATTGAACTAAGAGCTATTGTAAGACAAAACTAATCCTTAACTTTTAAAATACTGTTCTGTGTAATTGTTGTAAGTAGATTATATTTATCACATTCTATTAATATTTGTACAATGTGCTCTTCAGTGAGGCACGAGTCACAGTTTAGAGAGGGTATTCTAACCTGTGTCTTTCCCAATAGTTTTTGCTCCCCTACAACTCTCTCTAATACTATGGAAGTCATTCCCTAACACCTTAACACATCTCCTCTAATCTTGCACCATCTTCTTGCTAGTGTTTTCCACATGTTCGTCTCCTCGCCTGGTCTGTGGTGGATATTCTCATTTCTTACCTTATGAGTCTACTAATTTTCAATACTTTTATATAGCACCAACTCAAACGCTTCAATTCCCTTTTTTCTGATTTCCCCACAGTGATTTAGTATCATACACACTGTGCTCCATACGCATATTCACAGAAATTTCTCCCTCAAGTTAACGCCGTTATTTGATATCAGTAACTTGCTTTCGTCCAGGATGCCCCTCTTAGCCTGTGCTAGTCAGCTGTTTATGAGCTCCTTCCTTGATCCGTCATGCGTTAATTTGCTTCCTTGTAGCAGGATTCCTTCAAACCGTATATTGTACTTCTAAGTCTCCAGTTCTGTTGTTAAGTTTTCCGGTAATCTCATTTTTACTACTCCTCATTGCTTACATCATTCCACGATTTACCCTCAGTTCATATTCTCTATTCATTAAACTGTTCATACCGTTCGGCAGGTTCTGTAATTCTTCTTGATTGTCACTGAGGATAGCATTGTTATCAGCGAATTTTATCATTGATATTCTTTCACCCTGAATTTTAAACGCTTTCTTGAACCTTTCTTTTATTTCATAATTGCTTCTTTGATATGCAGATTCAATAGTAGAAGTGAAAGCCTGAATCTCCGTCTAACATCCTTATTATTCCGAGAACTTCATACTTTATCTCCCACTGTTATTGTCCCGCATTGGTTTTTGTATTTATTGTACATTACTTCTCTATCCTTATAGCGTAGGCTTATTATTCTCAGAATTTCAAATAATCTTGCACCATTTTCCATTGTCGAACTTCTTTCCTAGGTTTACAGCTCCTATGAACGTGTCTTGGCTTTTCTAATGTTCTGGTTCCATTATCAATCGTTGCGTCAGAACTGCCTCTCTAGTGCCTTTACCTTTACTAAAGCTAAGCTGCTCTCATCCACCCTTTCTTCCATTGTCTTTTCCATTCTTCCTTACACCATTCCTGCCATCAACTTTGGTGATGCACTGTTGAGGTGATGTTAAGATAGTTTTCGAACTTATCTGCATTTGCTAGCTTCGGATTCGTTACCGGGATTTGTTTAAGATCGGGTAGCGCCTTGTGTGGATGATATTTTTTCGAAAGTCTGCATTTCTCCAGTCCCGCAACGTCTACAATCTAACTTGAATAATCCCTACTCCTCATGATTTTAGAAATTCCGAAGGAATGTTTTTATACCTTCTGTTTAATTTGACTTCAAGCTTTCCAAAGCACTGTTAAACTCTAATTTCAATAGTGGATCCTCTATGTCTTCTATATCGACCCACATTTCTTCTTCTATCACGCCATCAGCCAAGTCCTCCTCCTCATAAATGCCTTCAGTACACATTTTCCACCTATCCGTTCTTTGCTCAGCGTTTATCAGTGGAATTCACCTTGCACTCATAATCTGACACATTTGTTTTTTGTTTCATCGAAGGTGGTTTTGACTTCCGTGCATGATGAATAAACCCTTCCGATGACGTTTCCTTTTCGATTTGTTCACATATTTTTGCAGCCATTTCGCCTTGACCTGCCTGCTCTTCCCATTGGTTTCATTCCTGAGTTTTTTTGTGTTCCTGAATTTCCCTAAACATTTTTGTACTTATTTCTTTCGACGATTAATTGATGTATTCCTTGTTACCCAAGGTTTCGCAACAGATACATTCCTTGTACTTACGCCTGTCTGCCCAACTTCTGTGATTGTCCTTTTAAGATATTTTTATTCCTTTTGAATCGAATCGCCTAAAATTCATCCTTTGAGAATTTCAAAAGCATGTCATTACTCTATAGCCATGTACCCTTTTCACAGTGATTCTTCGTATGATTCTTTTAAACTTTATCTTCCTTTCAACATTACTAAATTATGATCTGAGTCAATATCTGCTGCTGGGTACACCTTACACTCCAATATCAGATTTCGAAATCTCTGTATAACTGTGATGTAATCCCACTGGAATCTTCCGGTGTCTCAGGACGTCGCCTTGTGATTCTAGATCGATGTGTTCGCTATTATTGCAGAACTCAATTAACCTTTCTCCTCACTCATTCCTACTACCGAGCCCACATTCTCCTGTACTTTTTTTTCTATTTACACCCAAGCTACAACCCTTCAGTCGCCCATAAGGATTAGATTTTCATTTCCCTTTATATACTGTATTACCCGCTCAAAATCAACGTATACTTCCTCTATGTATTTATCTTCTGCGTCTGATGTTGGCATGTATACTTGAACTATTGTTGTTGGAATTGGTTTACTGTCAGTTCTGATTAGAATAATCCCATCAGTGAAGTGTTCACAGCAACGAGTTCACATAACGAGTCCTACTCCCTTTATATAATTTTCTGCTGCTGCTGATGTGATTCGTCCAATCATAAAACCTTATCTTACTTCCATTTGACATCACTGTCCACCACTTTATATAGACTAATCCTTTATATTTCCCCTTCCAGATTTTCTGTCTGTACTACGAAATTCAGCCTTCTTACGTTTCTCATTCCGACTTATAAAATGTTACTCTTTCGTTGGTTATTCAGTCTTTTTCCTGTGATAACCACCCCCTTAAAATCCCCTTCCACGAGTCTTTGCCCAATGGAAAGATCATCATTACCTATTTCATTTAAAGGCACTTTTCCTGTAGATACGCATTAGTTGCCGGCCGGAGTGGCCGTGCGGTTCTAGGCGCTACAGTCTGGAGCCGAGCGACCGCTACGGTCGCAGATTCGAATCCTGCCTCGGGCATGGATGTGTGTGATGTCCTTGGGTTAGTTAGGTTTAATTAGTTCTAAGTTCTAGGCGACTGATGACCTCAGAAGTTAAGTCGCATAGTGCTCAGAGCCATTTGAACCATTTTTGAACGCATTAGTTTCTTTGGTACAATGGCGCTGATCATAGGTGATTTTTCAGACTTTGAGCGGTAGTTTCTTACTTGAAGGGCCAAAGGGGGCTCCCAATGACTGCTTACTCCTACCCAATTTTTACAAGGCCATTGGCACAACGGGGTGGCTCCTTATACCGAAAGTCTTCGAGTGTCATTGCTGATGGATTTTTATTCTAAACGTAAGCTGTGATTTGGGTCTTTTGATTACTAGCCAAGGACGCTACCTCTAGACCTGTTCTTTGTCTGTTAATAATAAGAAATTCATTTACACATGAGTAACGAGTTGCGAAAGTAAGCAGGCGTGAAGTCTGTTGCTGAATCGCTCAGTAACTTGTTTCGTTGACGTTAGAGTTGATGGTCACTAACTGAGAGGTAGAGGGTGAGCAGCTGGGAGTGTGAAAGTTGCCAGACCAAGAGAATGTTTATCGCAAAGAAGCAAATTATTTTATTTTTGAAGCCAGTACTGCACCAAAATAATAAAACCAGCACAAGTTTATTTCCGTGATACTTAACGATAAATACAAGGAATCAATGACGAGCCACACCGTTATATGAAGAATTTGTAACAATGTGCCTTAATCCAGTCAGTTTACAATCAAAAGACGACCTCTGTCACCTATACACACCAACCCTTCAGCTTCCAGTCGGGTTGTTGTGTGTCTCTTGCGAGCAGGTTCTCAATTGAGTGATATTTAAGTTCCGATTAAAATCAGCAGATACGTTCATTATATTGTACGACTGACCTTATCATCTTTTGGTCATCAATCACTAAACGATCTACAGCTTGAGATAGCGCGAAGTACTCTTCTTTGAACTTATCTGCAGTTACTGGGATGATTCCATTGCTTTCAAACCAAGAAATTTCCTTTTCCGTAGTTGCCACTTTCATATATGCAACATAGAAAATGTGTGCAGTGGTATATGGTACTATCTTTCTGTAGACTTCTGCTCTCATAAATTTTTCATATTCCCTGTTAAAAGCGTTTCTTATAGGACCGATAAATGCGACGGCAAGTCGTTGTATTTTTTGGGGTATTCGGTCGACAAAATTTATACGTTGCTTATATCTGACTTATATGTCACTACCGTCCACCTGCTTAGCTGAGTGGTACCGTTTTTGCCTATCATGCAGCGGGGCCCGGGTTCGATTCCCGTTCGGACTGGAGATGGTTCAAATGGCTCTGAGCACTATGGGACTTAACATCTGAGGTCATCAGTCCCCTAGAACTTAGAACTACTTAAACCTAACTAACCTAAGGACATCACACACAACCATGCCCGAAGCAGGATTCGAACCTGCGACCGTAGCGGTCGCGCGGACTGGAGATCTTATCCGCTCGTGGACGGCATACTGTGTTGTCCTCATCATCATCTCAGCATCAACGGCACGCAAGTCGACCAAAGTGGTGTCACCTGAAATAAGACTTACATCTGGTGGCCGAGCTTCTCCGACTTGGGCCTCCCGGCCATTAACACCACACGATCATTTCATGTGGCTAGCACGGTTGTCAGGTAAGAGCATATATGGCTCCTTTTCTGATGTCTTAGTTGACTAATTAATGTTTTAATCAAAAAAGAGAAAGGTTTTCTTTGAGCCGTCCAGTGTCTAAATATTTGTACAGCACGCCTGCCGGTCCATCTTTTTCGAGTAATATACTTCTATGGATATGTTGTCTGTTCTTTCGGACAGATGGCGCTATGGTTGGCCTGCTAGATGGCGCTGCCAAAGGTCAAACGCTTATCAACTGCGTTTTTTTAAAAATATAAACCCTCATTTTTATTACATATTAGTGTAGTACGTAAAGAAATATGAATGGTTTAGTTGGAACACTTTTTTCGCTTTGTGATAGATGGCGCTGTAATAGTCACAAACATATGGCTCACAATTTTAGACGAGCAGCTGGTAACAGGTAGATGTTTAAATTAAAATACAGAACGTAGGTACGTTTGAACATTTTATTTCGGTTGTTCCAATGTGATACCTGTACCTTTGTGAACTTATCATTTCTGAGAACGCATGCTGTTGCAGCGTTATTACCTTAAATACCACACTAATGCAATAAATGCTCAAAATGATGTCCGTCAGCCTCAATGCATTTGGCAGTACGTGTAACGACATTCCTCTCAATAGCGAGTAGTTCGCCTTCTGTAATGTTCGCACATGCATTGACAATGCGCTGACGCATGGTGTCAGGCGTTTTTGGTGGATCACGATAGCAAATATCCTTCAAATTTCCCCACAGAAAGAAATCCGGGACGTGTACGTGCGGGTCGACGACCAATGCACCTGTCATAAAATATGCTATTTAATACCGCTTCAACCGCACGCGAGCTATGTGCCGGACATCCATCATGTTGGAAGTACATCGCCATTCTGTCATGCAGTGAAACATCTTGTAGTAACATCGGTAGAACATTACGTAGGAAATCAGCATACATTGCACCATTTAGGTTGCCATCGATAAAATGGGGGCCAATTATCCTTCCTCCCATAATGCCGCACCACACAGTAACCCGCCAAGGTCGCTGATATTCCACCTGTCGCAACCCTTACGGATTTTCCGTTGCCCAATAGTGCATATTATGCCGGTTTACGTTACCGCTGTTGGTGAATGACGCTTCGTCGGTAAATAGAACGAATGCAAAAAGTCTGTCATCGTCCCGTAATTTCTCTTGTGCCCGGTGGCAGAACTGTACACGACGTTCAAAGCCGTTGCCATGCAATTCCTGGTGCATAGAAATATGGTACGGGTGCAATCGATGGTGATATAGCATTCTCAACACCGACGTTTTTGAGATTCCGGATTCTCGCGCAATTTGTCTGCTACTGATGTGCGGATTAGCCGCGACAGCAGCTAAAACACCTACTTGGGCATGATCATTTGTTGCAGGTCGTGGTTGACGTTTCACATGTGGCTGAACACTTCCTGTTTCCTTAAATCAGGTAACTATACGGCGAACGGTCCGGACACGTGGATGATGTCCAGGATACCGAACAGCATTCATAGCGCACGACCGTTGGCAATTTGATCACAATAGCCATGCATCAACACGATATCGACCTTTTCCGCAATTGGTAAACGGTCCATTTTAACACGGGTAGTGTATCACTAAGCAAATACCGACCTCACTGGCGGAATGTTACGTGATACCACGTACTTATACGTTTGTGAGTATTACAGCGCCATCTATCACAAAGCGAAAAAAGTGGTCCAACCAAAACATTAATATTTCCTTACGTACAACACGAATATGTAATTAAAAATAGGGGTTCCTATCCTGCAGTTGATGTCCGTTTGACCTATGGCAGCGTCATCTAACGGGCCAACGATAGCGCCATCTGGTTTCGCCCTTCAAGATAGACGAGTTCCGTCCTTTGTAGTTTTTTCGTTTGACGCTTATTTCGTGAGATATTTGGCCTGGTCACTATCAATGGACCACCCTGTATATTTCTGGCAATACCGGCCATGACCTTCCTCTTTTGTGCGGATGTACATATATTACCCGAACTCTTACGTTACTTCGTAAGAATGTCTTCCATGAGTAATGAGTGTGTTGGGTAGGGACACTACGAATGTAATGTTGCATGGGGGCCTAATTAAATAAAAAATGAAAATGCAAATAATTTTAGTAGCTGTAAGTCCGATTACGCAAGTCTCGTAAACGGCTGGCCCTGACTAATATTAGTACGCAATCTGACTGCTTAGAATGACAACAAAGAATGTAAGAAAATTTTCGTTAACACAGTTAATTAATTAAGTCCCCAGCAACTATAAAATCTACGAAGCCAACAAAGCACAAGTGTAGCTGTTCTGTGTGTGGTAGTGTGACTCAACGCACATCTGGCACGGTTCTTCTTCAACAAAACAAGAATTTATAAATACCAATTATACTGACGTGATAAAAGAAAATTAGAAATACTATAATTGCGTAAGGAAAGCAGAATTACACTCTAATACAAGAACACAAGCCAGATGCTTTGTTGACTGAACCTGTAATGGCACATTATTCAGGACACACAAATAATAAAAGAATAAAAGAAAATACCTCCATATATATTGACGAAATGCACTCTGACCATTACAATATCTCCATTAGAACAATATCTGCTATCTCTCCCATCAAACCACTGCATAAAACATGGAACAACACTCTCCACTACCACATCTCACTCTAACTTCAGCTACAAGCAGTGTCCACCACAACTTCTCGGCAAGAACTGCTTGCCGCTACGTCTCAATAATCACTGCCAGTGGAGGCGGCGGAACAATACTCTCTGGCGCGATTTTTGGCGCTGTGGCTCAGTGTAACCACCTTTCATATGCCCTTCCTCCACGGGCTAGAATTTGATGGTATTTTTGCCAGCATTGGTGGTGAAAATACCACCAAATTCGTCAAAAAAATACAGACAAAAATAAAAGATAATATTAATACGTAAATATCATATAACTAGATAAAATTTTGGCTTTGCACTGACCTTTCAATAGCCTAATATACAAAATACACTAAGCAATACAAATTCTTTCATACATGTGACTTTACATAATGGTTTACACAAGTATTATGTGGTTAAACAGTTCAATCAATAGCGTCAGCAATGACGAATATGTACAGGTAAGAGTCTCATAACTTTTCACAAACAGTAATACACAAAAAATCAGTTTATACAAATATTCACATAAAATGTTTACACAACAAGTGGTTGACAGTTCCAGCAGTAGCACCCAGCAATGTTGAGTAGGTGCAGACTCCAACAGGTGAGATCATTTCAGTAGAAGCAGTCCATCAGTGGCACCCAGCATTGTGGAATAGGTGCAGACTCCAACAGGTGACATCATTTCAGTAGAAGCAGTCCCTCAGTGGCACCCAGCATTGTGGAACAGGTGCAGACTCCAACAGGTGACATCATTTCAGTAGAAGCAGTCCATCAGTGGCACCCAGCAATGTTGAAGAGGTACAGACAGCAAGAAGTAACATCATTTCAGTAGAAGCAGTTCCATTTGTGGTACCCAGCAATGTTGAAGAGGTACACACAGCAACAAGTCACATTTCTCAGTAGAAGCAGTTCATCAATGGCACCCAGCATTGTTGAGTAGGTGCAGACAGCAAGAAGTAACATCATTTCAGTAGAAGCAGTTCCATTTGTGGTACCCAGCAATGTTGAAGAGGTACACACAGCAACAAGTCACATTTCTCAGTAGAAGCAGTTCATCAATGGCACCCAGCATTGTTGAGTAGGTGCAGACAGCAAGAAGTAACATCATTTCAGTAGAAGCAGTTCCATTTGTGGTACCCAGCAATGTTGAAGAGGTACACACAGCAACAAGTCACATTTCTCAGTAGAAGCAGTTCATTAATGGCACCCAGCAATGTTGAGTAGGTGCAAACAGCAACAGGTGACATCATCTAAGTAGAATCAGTCCATCAGTGGCACCCAGCAATGTTGAGTAGCTGCAGACAGCAGTCCATAATATTCACTATCACTGATCACACAGTGCATTAGCAGAAATTAAACATGTCCTAGTGGCACCAATCATGTAGAAAAAGTACAAGTAACAGTCCATAATATCACCATCACTAATCAGACAGTTCAAGCATGAACAATAGTTTGAATGCACATACAAATGCTTTTACAATGCTCTTACACTAAACATACAAATCATAACAAACACACAAATGATGTCAGATAATTGTCATATTAACTATTACAAGTACACAAACATCAGTAACCTATAATATTTATGGGTGTCAGTGCAAGCCACTACGAACAAATAAAATAATATTTAGGAGATAGGGGGTAGGATTAGGAAAGGAAAACATACAAAACACACTCACTCATCTTTCATCCACATTAAGTACTACTGTGTAATTGTATAGTGTTAACTGTGTACATGCACTTCTGTCAAAATTTCATGTTCATCATGTGTATCAAGTAATAGTGGCAGCAATGTATAACAGTCAATAATAGTTATGTCAACGTCATAGTCATCATGTCAAGACCAATGTTTGCCGAGCCAGATCAAAATGTACGGTTGCTGAACAACTGTCAGTGTGCCAAGATATGCAACTTCCTCTCTCCAAAAAAAAAGTACATACTTCTTAGTGATTTAACAAAGTGTGTGTAGACAATCTTCCTTCCATTTTAGTGTTCTAGTCTGCTATCTTCATCCTCCTTGTTCCAGATAGACCAACAAAAAAAATATGCACCTCACTTACTTTACCTCTTATACACCAAAACTCCAATCAACTTCATATAATCTCAATACCTCAATAATACCTCTTCAATACGTCGATACATATAAACCTTATTGCCAGTATCATTTCACTTCCATAACAACTCTTTCCTCTAGTCAGTCTCCTCGAATACGTACAGATAAAATCCTAATGCAAACCTCCTTATCCCATACAATCCGAAGACACACTGTCAACACACAACCTCTGTGTAATCCATCTGACCAAAATCTTCTACTCATTATGAATTATAAACAAAGAATGCATACATGACCTCTAACAGACTTAGTTCGAATAACTCTCAGTAATTAAGTACGATTACGGAGTGTGAATGATCCTAATTTTTCACAGTGTGGACACCACTTCAAGAATTATGGCAAACAGAAGCAAACATGTGGAGTATTTCTTGTGTCAAGTGTCACTTCCTATTTCAATTGCTCACGAAAAATGCAGTGTAATAACTGTGTTGGTATGTCATGTCGTTAGCTTCCTTTCTATTAGCACAAATTTATACAGATTCCATAAAACCTCCAGCTCATGTGACTTCTATGACGTTTCTTGTACTAAAGTCGCTCGTCGAATTACTGCAGTTCATTTTTCTTATGTTAAAATATAAAGCACTGAGCGTAAGCAAAACAAGCAACAGCGAGTAAATATACCAGTAGTGAACAGAATGTCAACAAGTGGATGCAGCACAATTTCTATAACGAGGCTTCGCCAAGCGAACAATCCGTAACCCATACCACATCGTAACCCACACTCCATGTCCGTACACTGTACATCAGCATTGCTATATACCAAATTAAAGTATAGTTATGACAACAAGCAGAAATGTGTAAATGTGCAATCCATACGCATAGCAGTAAACATATATCTTATGTACTAAACAGGTCATTAGCATCGTATCTTAATAAGTAAACATGAAGGCGCAAGCAGATAAATCACAAAGTATAACTTACATACCTAACCACATCAGCACAATTAATCAGGTGACAATTATAATTTAAATAAATAGGCACAGCAGGCACATAATTAAAAATATGACATCAGTGAAAAAGCAGTGCAGCCAAGCGATGCATAATATACACAAATAACAATCCAGTTCATTAATAATCATTGTCAAAATCAGTTAACGTATGCAAGCATGTCGCTTCACAAGTAATTTCATTGAACATGTAATTAGCACAAAGTATGAATCACGTAATCACGAGCAGCAAATTACGTCTAAAGTACATACCTAAGTGGAAATATGTTACCTGAAAAATAAACTCAATTAATAATTACCTTTTTAGTTTATTACTTTCTTCTTCGAAATGACATTTTTCCTGAAATTTTCTCGATAGCAAGTCATCTTAACGTCGGACACGCACAGAATTTACCTGAAGTTCTTAAATATTTTAGAGAACCGTATCCTGAAAAATACTGAATGTTAATAACAGAATTCATCAAGTCACTATAGCTTTATACTGAATTTAGTCGGAGAAATTAGACTGTGTATTTATTCACGGCTGTCAGTGCATTCGCACTGAGCGCTTGATCAGCTGTAGGCGCGTGACGTAGGAAGTGATTGTTTGCGGTCAACGACTGCCTTGTGCGGCGCGCAGACTTGACTGTTGCTTTGAGTATATGCCGCCGCCAAAACACAGCGCGGTATCCTTGTACTCTCCGTGTGTTTACATACAACTGTTAGTTTCTCAAAAGTATGTCATTCGACAAAAATTTTTCAAAAGTATATCATTCCACAAAAATTTTAACGTTAGATATATGATGTATTCCCTTAGAGCGTCGTGATTTAAGAGTTTCTACTTCGACAGTGTTATCATGAATAATTTTGCGAATTCTATATGGACCGTTATAAAGCAGAAAAAATTTCCGACACAAGCCTTTTCCTTTGTGAGACAAACGATGAGCCTTAATTCTACATCTACATCTACATTTATACTCCGCAAGCCACCCAACGGTGTGTGGCGGAGGGCACTTTACGTGCCACTGTCATTATCTCCCTTTCCTGTTCCAGTCGCGTATGGTTCGCGGGAAGAACGACTGTCTGAAAGCCTCTGTGCGCGCTCTAATCTCTCTAATTTTACATTCGTGATCTCCTCGGGAGGTATAAGTAGGGGGAAGCAATATATTCGATACCTCATCCAGAAACGCACCCTCTCGAAACCTGGCGAGCAAGCTACACCGCGATGCAGAGCGCCTCTCTTGCAGAGTCTGCCACTTGAGTTTGTTAAACATCTCCGTAACGCTATCACAGTTACCAAATAACCCTGTGACGAAACGCGCCGCTCTTCTTTGGATCTTCTCTATCTCCTCCGTCAACCCGATCTGGTACGGATCCCACACTGATGAGCAATACTCAAGTATAGGTCGAACGAGTGTTTTGTAAGCCGCCACCTTTGTTGACGGACTACATTTTCTAAGGACTCTCCCAATGAATCTCAACCTGGTACCCGCCTTACCAACAATTAATTTTATATGATCATTCCACTTCAAATCGTTCCGCACGCATACTCCCAGATATTTTACAGAAGTAACTGCTACCAGTGTTTGTTCCGCTATCATGTAATCATACAATAAAGGATCCTTCTTTCTATGTATTCGCAATACATTACATTTGTCTATGTTAAGGGTCAGTTGCCACTCCCTGCACCAAGTGCCTATCCGCTGCAGATCTTCCTGCATTTCGCTACAATTTTCTAATGCTGCAACTTCTCTGTATACTACAGCATCATCCGCGAAAAGCCGCATGGAACTTCCGACACTATCTACTAGGGCATTTATATATATTGTGAAAAGCAATGGTCCCATAACACTCCCCTGTGGCACGCCAGAGGTTACTTTAACGTCTGTAGATGTCTCTCCATTGATAACAACATGCTGTGTTCTGTTTGCTAAAAACTCTTCAATCCAGCCACACAGCTGGTCTGATATTCCGTAGGCTCTTACTTTGTTTATCAGGCGACAGTGCGGAACTGTATCGAACGCCTTCCGGAAGTCAAGGAAAATGGCATCTACCTGGAAGCCTGTATCTAATATTTTCTGGGTCTCATAAACAAATAAAGCGAGTTGGGTTTCACACGATCGCTGTTTCCGGAATCCATGTTGATTCCTACATAGTAGATTCTGAGTTTCCAAAAACGACATGATACTCGAGCAAAAGACATGTTGTAAAATTCTACAACAGATCGACGTCAGAGAGATAGGTCTATAGTTTTGCGCATCTGCTCGACGACCCTTCTTGAAGACTGGGACTACCTGTGCTCTTTTCCAATCATTTGGAACCTTCCGTTCCTCTAGAGACTTGCGGTACACGGCTGTTAGAAGGGGGGCAAGTTCTTTCGCGTACTCTGTGTAGAATCGAATTGGTATCCCGTCTGACCAACTGACAAGATTTTTAAACGACCAGGACGCTTAGCTGATTTCTCTCTTCTAGCAGCCGCAGATGCAATATTTTGTAGAGCCAGGTTGACAACTTCAGAATGCCGCAGTTTCCGTGTAGGCGGAAAAGGAACGATTTCAGAAATGCGATTTGTCGGTGCTTTGTTTTTTAATATCAGTATAGGCGGTAAAGAAGTTGAATCATTAGGGAGTTCATTCAGAATGTTTTGAAAAATATGAAGATACTGATCCCAAGTTCTGTGATTCTGATGACAATAAAGACGACACAATTTATTGATTTCCTTCATCCATCTCTCTGAAGCGTTAGATTGAGGGTGAAAAAGTGAAATGAAAATTGGTTTAATTTTACGACGCCGTAGACTACGAAGCCAAATTTTAGAACGAAACTGTGATCCATTATCTGATATAACCTTATCAACATGACCCACTTGTTTAAGAAAATGGTTAATGAAAGCATTAGATACTGAACGAGCTGTTGCTTTGCGTAACGGTGTAAAACACACATATTTTGATGTCAACTCCACCGCTACGAAAATGTACGCAAAACCATTAGTAGATCGAACCACTGGACCGAACAAATCAACTGCAGCCATGTCCTTTAATTTTGCTGGAATGATAGGAAACAACAGTGCTCTGTGAGAAACTGTCGGCGGCTTAGCCTTTTGACATAATTTGCATTTGGCAAGAACAGATCGAATAGTTTTTCCATATTACTGAAGTAGCAATTTTCCCGTAATTTATGAAAGCATTTTCTGGGACCAAAGTGTGCATAACTGAAATGCGTATACCAAATCAGCTTATTAACCCACTCATCAGGAATACAAACTAGCCAAACAGAGTTGTCGACCGATTTTCGTTTAAAAAGAATGTCATTGCGAACTAAATAATGCTGTCTAATCGCTACGCTTTCCTTTCTCCTCCACTTCTCCTTAATGTCCTCTCCTTAGCGATGTCCTGGAGCGAAGACGAAATAAAGTTCTCAAACGCAACACCTTGAATATACATCAAACAATAATTGTTTTCCTTGCAGTCCTCTTCAGCACTTTGTTTCAAACCCATAGGTGCACGTGATAAAGCATCGGCAACAATATTTGAAGAACCCTGTATGTAAACAATACTAAAATCAAATTCCTGTAGGTACAACGCCCATCGTGACAATCTGCCATGAGTTAATTTTGTCGACATAAGAAACTCCAGAGCTCGATGATCGGTGTAAACCTTAGTATGTCTGCCAAACAAAAATGTGCGAAATTTTGTAAAAGCCCAAACAACAGCCAAAGCTTCAAGTTCCGTAATCGAATAATTCTTTTCTGATTTCGAGAGAACACGACTTCCAAATGCAATAGTCTTTTGTACTACAACGCCGTTTTCTTCTATCTCTTGAAATAAATGTGCACCTAGGCCTTTGTATGATGAGTCCGTCGCCAAACAAAAATCTTTAGATAAATCCGGGTGTGAAAGAAGTGGAGCAGCAACTAAAGCATCACGGAGTTGTTCAAATTCTGACTGAGCTTCCTCATCCCAACACCAATTAGATTTCTTTCCAGATAGTTCACATAAACGAGGTGTGGCCAAATCGTCCAATCTAACAAAGCGTCTAAGAAAATTACAGACACCAAGAAAACTACGAACATCACGTTTTGTAGTAGGAACAGCATAATTACGAATAGCGTCTAATTTTTCTGAATCAGTAAGAATACCTTCTGTAGAAATAATGTGACCGAGAAATTTCACCTGAGAACGACGAAATTCAGATTTTTCTAAGTTCACTGTAATGCCAACTCGTGCAAAAATACGTAATAATGAATCCAAAATTTTGTTATGCTCACTCCAAGAACGTTTAGCAATAAGAATGTTGTCAACATATGAAGTAATATTGTCACGAAGATAAACAGGTAAAATTTCGTTTAAGCTACGAATGAATGCTGCTGAAGGTAAAGTCCAAACGGTAATTTACGAAATCACTTTTAGGTAAAACAGTCATATCCGGTTATTGTTTACTTACTCACTAGATAGATTGATAGTTGAAGAGTTGTTTCGATAGATGCAAAGAATAGTAAAAGAGTAGGTAGCAGTGCAGAAAACTAAAAGAGAAATAGCACCACTACAGCTCGGGGCCCTATGCTCGCTACGGCACATATTCACTTAGTGTAGTGAATCCCCTGAGGACTTTAATAGCTGCACATAATTTTCAGTTTGTGACTTAGTGGCAAATTTGGCGGAAGTGCGTACGTAAATTGATCTAACCATGAACATGGATGTATGTCATTCTTAGATTTGCGAAATATCTTAAATTTCCGAACAGTTAAGACGTGTCTATAGTCAAAGTTTTCGCCTCGTGGCGACAAAGACCTACCGCGTCTGTCCCAGTCCGAATGTCGATTATTGTAAAGTTCGCGCGCCTGGCGCTCTCTTGTTGCATCCCGTAAATGAAACAAATTATTTTCTTCAAAGCCCTCTGCTATCTGTGATTCCAAATTTCTTCTACCGTCCTTTCCTACGATTTTGCTTTCAATTTGTTTGACTTGCTTTTCTAATGCCTCAGATTCCTTTTTAATGCGTTCATTAAATTTTCCGTAATTTTCAACATGCTTATTTATGTTCTGATACTCTTCGGTTTCTGAAAATGGCAATGGAGCTGTATCATCTGAATCTCTGTCCCCATGTAAACTAAGATTTGTCAATTTATCTGAAATCTCCTCCACTCTTTCCGATAAGTCACCAATTTGTTCTTTCTGTTTATTTACGTCTTCCGTAAGTGTCGCGACTCGGGTTTCGGTATTGTCACATTTAGTAGTTAACTGTTCACACTGTTGCGTTAAGTTATTTATTCTGTCATTTGGTACGGATTCCTCGATTCTTTCAATTATTTCTTCCTTATCGTGTGCACGATGTAAATTTAACTCTGAAAAATTTTGTACTATCACGCGATCTTTTTCTTCCTATTCCCTGTCCTGTTCCTCTTGTCTAATTCCTGTTGAAATTAAACTATTATTGTGAGCATTCAAAATCGGTTGTACTTCTTCTCTAATTTCTTTCTTTGATTCATCTTTCATGTTTTTAAAACATGTCCCTGTACGTGAGCCTAACTGTGTTTCCATTGTTTCCAACTCGGTTTTACTTGTTCCTATTTGTGAGCCAAACCCTCTTATCACTGCTCTTAATTCAGATCCCATTTTTTTAAATTCAGATCTTAACACTGATCCCAAATCTAATATTGCACTCATTAACTGCTCCATTTCTTCTGTCGTTAATCTCATATTCTGCGAATTTTCTGATTGAGAAAAATTTTGAAATGGTTCCGGACTATTTTCCCGACTTATTACATTGTTTTCCACTTCATTATTCATCACACTGTTTTCCTCTGTTGGCGAGTTCGCCATTTTAACAATTTCGTCATTCTCACTATTCATCATTTTTGCCTTTTTCATCGATCGCGTAATCATTTACAAAACATACAAAACTCGTCACTATATGAAAATTACACACAATGACACTTTATCACCAACAATATCAATCAAACGAAATGCTTCCTTCAAACACGATTAACGAACAATAGAAGAATGACAATTAACAATCTACACATGCAAAATAGACTACAATTACTGAACTACAGATTACTACAACAATACTACTGTCTACTATTTTTGCAATCAGAAGAATTCCAAGGGACGATCCGAAGCAGCGGTCGCCACGTGCATGGGGGCCTAATTTAATAAAACGCAAATATTTTTTAGTTTTAGTAGCTGTTAGTCCGATTACGCAAGTCTCGTAAACGGCTGGCCCTGACTAATATTAGTACGCAATCTGACTGCTTAGAATGACAACAAAGAATGTAAGAAAATTTTCGTTAACACAGTTAATTAATTAAGTCCCCAGCAACTATAAAATCTACGAAGCCAACAAAGCACAAGTGTAACTGTTCTGTGTGTGGTAGTATGACTCAACGCACATCTGGCACGGTTCTTCTTCAACAAAACAAGAATTTATAAATACCAATTATACTGACGTGATAAAAGAAAATTAGAAATACTATAATTGCGTAAGGAAAGCAGAATTACACTCTAATACAAGAACACAAGCCAGATGCTTTGTTGACTGAACCTGTAATGGCACATTATTCAGGACACACAAATAATAAAAGAATAAAAGAAAATACCTCCATATATATTGACCAAATGCACTCTGACCATTACAATATCTCCATTAGAACAACATCTGCTATATCTCCCATCAAACCACTGCATAAAACATGGAACAACACTCTCCACTACCACATATCACTCTAACTTCAGCTACAAGCAGTGTCCACCACAACTTCTCGGCAAGAACTGCTTGCCGCTACGTCTCAATAATCACTGCCAGTGGAGGCGGCGGAACAATACTCTCTGGCGCGATTTTTGGCGCTGTGGCTCAGTGTAGCCACCTTTCAATAAGCTTATTGAGACGTAGCGGCAGGCAGTTCTTGCCGAGAAGTTGTGGTGGACACTGCTTGCAGCTGAAGTCAGAGTGAGATGCGGTAGTCGAGAGTGTTGTTCCATGTTTATGCAGTTATTTGATGGGAGAGATAGCAGATGTTGTTCCAATGGAGATATTGTAATGATCTGAGTGCTTTTCGTCAATATAAATTAAGGTAACTAACTACTGTTCTTTATTTTCTTATTATTTGTGTGTCCTGAATAATGCTTCATTACAGGTTCAGTCAACAAAGCATCTGGCGTGTGTTCTTGTATTAGAGTGTAATTCTGGGTTTCTTGCACAATTATAGTATTTCTAATTTTCTTTTATCACGTCAGTATAAATGATATTTACAAAATTCTTGTCTTGTTGAAGAAGAACCGTGCCAGATGTGCGTTGAGTCATACTACCACATACACAACAGCTACACTTGAGCTTGTTGTTTCGTAGGTTTTATAGTTGCTGGGGACTTAATTAATTAATTGTATTAACTGAAATGTTCATTTCATTCTTTGTGGTTGTTACATGCAGTCAGATTGCGTACAAAAACTAGTCAGGGCCAGCCGTTTACGAAACAGCGTAATCGGACATACAGCGACAGAAAATTAAAAAGTATTTGCACAGCATTCTTATACATCTTTATTATAATTAAGCCCCCATGCACGTGGCGTCTCAATAAGCCACAATTCAATGAAAATGCAAATAATTTTAGTAGCTGTAAGTCCGATTACGCAAGTCTCGTAAACGGCTGGCCCTGACTAGTATTAGTACGCAATCTGACTGCTTAGAATGACAACAAAGAATGTAAGAAAATTTTCGTTAACACAGTTAATTAATTAAGTCCCCAGCAACTATAAAATCTACGAAGCCAACAAAGCACAAGTGTAGCTGTTCTGTATGTGGTAGTATGACTCAAAGCACATCTGGCACGGTTCTTCTTCAACAAAACAAGAATTTATAAATACCAATTATACTGACGTGATAAAAGAAAATTAGAAATATTATAATTGCGTAAGGAAAGCAGAATTACACTCTAATACAAGAACACAAGCCAGATGCTTTGTTGACTGAACCTGTAATGGCACATTATTCAGGACACACAAATAATAAAAGAATAAAAGAAAATACCTCCATATATATTGACCAAATGCACTATGACCATTACAATATCTCCATTAGAACAACATCTGCTATCTCTCCCATCAAACCACTGCTTAAAACATGGAACAACACTCTCCACTACCACATCTCACTCTAACTTCAGCTACAAGCAGTGTCCACCACAACTTCTCGGCAAGAACTGCTTGCCGCTACGTCTCAATAATCACTGCCAGTGGAGGCGGCGGAACAATACTCTCTGGCGCGATTTTTGGCGCTGTGGCTCAGTGTAGCCACCTTTCAATGTGTGGACATATCAGATGAGAAGGGGGGTCGCGCGGGAGGCACGCGCGAGATAGTCGCTGCAGTCGCACTATCCCCTGAGCCCTCATTGGCTCAGATGGATAGAGCGTCTGCCCCGTAAGCAGGAGATCCCGGGTTCGAGTCCTGGTAGGGGCACACGTTTCAACCTGTCCCCGTTGATATATATCAACGCTCGTCAGCAGCTGAAGGTATTAACGTATAATTCTAATTTTTTCGAATAAGGTAGACATTACTTGTCTCGGAAAAACAACCACTGCTGGTACACATTGTCCAGAAGTAATCATAGTGCACACAGCTGTCGTATTGCTTCGTCTCTTTCTGTTGGTCACAACGCGAACTTTTTTTATCTTTTGACCCTAAAATACATGCCGGAAAAGAAATTAGTGGACCCTTAATAGAGGTTTCCAATTTACTCAAGATTTGTTGTGGCAGCAGTGCATGTGGAATACATGAAATGATTACATTTACAGATCATTTTGGATTCCGTAGAAATGTTGGATCACGTGAGGCAATGCTGACCCTAAGACTTATCTCAGAAGTTAGATTAAGGAAAGGCAAACCTACGTTTGTAGCATTTGTAGACTTAGAGAAAGCTTTTAACAATGTTGACTGGAATACTTTCTTTCAAATTCTAAAGGTGGCAGGGGTAAAATACAGGGAGCGAAAAGCTATTTACAGTTTGTACAGAAACCAGATGGCAGTTATAAGAGTCGAGGGGCATGAAAGGGAAGCAGTCGTTGGGAAGGGAGTGACACAGCGTTGTAGCCCCTCCCCGATGTTATTCAATCTGTATGTTGAACAAGCAGCAAAGGAAACAAAAGAAAAATTCGGAGTAGGAATTAAAATCCATGGAGAAGAAATAAAAACTTTGAGGTTCGCTGATGACATTGTTATTCTGTCAGAGACAGCTGGAAGAGCAGCTGATCGGAATGGACAGTGTCTTGAAAGGAGGATACAAGATGAACATCAACAAAAGCAAAACGAGGATAATGGAATGTAGTCGAATTGAATCGGGTGATGCTGAAGGAATTAGTTTAGGAAATGAGATACTTAAAGTAGTAAAAGAGTTTTGCTATTTGGGGAGCAAAATAACTGATGATGGTCGAAGAAGAGAGCATATAAAATGTAGACTGGCAATGGCAAGGAAAAAGATTCTGAAGAAGAGAAATTTGTTAACATCGAGTATAGATTTAAGAATCAGGAAGTCGTTTCTGAAAGTATTTGTATGGAGTGTAGCCATGTATGGAAGTGAAACATGGACGATAAATAGTTTGGACAAGAAGAGAATAGAAGCTTTCGAAATGTGGTACTACAGAAGAATGATGAAGATTAGATGGGTAGATCACATAACTAAAGAGGAGGTATTGAACAGAATTGGGGAGAAGAGGAGTTCGTGGCACAACTTGACAAGAATAAGGGACCGGTTGGTAGGACATGTGTTGAGGCATCAAGGGATCACCAATTTAGTATTGGAGGGCAGCGTGGAGGGTAAAAATCGTAGAGAGAGACCAAGAGATGAATACACTAAGCAGATTCAGAAGGATGTACGTTGCAGTAAGTTCTGAGAGATGAAGCAGCTTGCACAGGATAGAGTAGCATGGAGAGCTGCATCAAGCCAGTCTCAGGACTGAAGACCACAACAACAACAGCATAAGCGCTTCTGAGGTACCAGGTATCGACCCATGCCGAAACATACATATCAGTACGTGGTGTAGCCTGCATGGGCAACAATGCAGGTACTGACTCTGGCATCCAGTCGATCGTACAGGTGGCGAATACAGTCGCGGGATATGTTTTCCACGCCTGCTCGACCTGTTCACCTAGTTCTCAAAGAGCTGCTGGTTGGTGAATTGCAGGAGTCACTTCTCGTCCCATCATATCCCACACGTGCACGATAGCAGACAAGTCCGACGATCGTGCTGGCCAGGGAAACAGCAGCACGTCTTGCAGAGCACGTTGAGTTTCGTGGGCAGTGTGTGAGCGAGCATTACCCTGCTGAAACAACGCGTCACCTTCCTGTCTAACAACATTCTGCGTGTTCCGAGCGCTGGTTAGCGTACCCTGCAGACACGCCAAAGGTGGACGAGATTTGTAGCATATCGCACCCAAGACCATAAGGTTTGGAGGTTCGAGTCCTCCCTCGGGCATGTGTGTGTGTGTGTTTGTCCTTCGGATAACTTAGGTTAAGTAGTGTATAAGCTTAGGGATTGATGACCTTAGCAGTTAAGTCCCATAAGCTTTCACAAACACATCATAAGGTTTGGGACCTGTGTGTCTCAGACGAAGGCACTCTACGAGACAGTGCTCACCAGGTGTGCTGTACGTCGTACGCACAAATGACCATCACTGCGTGCAGACAGAATCTGCTTCATTACTGAAGACCATGGTGTGCCATTCCATCTTCCAAGTGATCCTCTAAGAACACCTGTTGAGTCGCGCACGTCGACGCTGTGGTGTGAGTGGAAGACGCACTAGAGGTGTGCGTGTCCCTAGTCCCACAGCTAGTAACCGGTTCGCAACTGTTAGTGTCTACGCGTCTGGGCTCACAAGTGTGCTGCGGTAGCTGTACAATCTGCCAGTGCCGCCCTTAAAATACGACTGTACCGGCGGACGTCTGTGCTGCATGAACGTCCAGAACCTTGTTATGGGTGTGAGAATGTTCACGTGACACCAGCATCGTTGCGCAACCGCCGCAGCACGTCCACCTTGTGGCATTTCTGTGTAAGGACCATTCCGCTACTCGGAAGGCAACAGTCTCACCCCATGAAACCCACTCAGTTGGCTGTAGGTAGTACGACTGCTACTCTGTGGCATGGTTGCCTGCTTACTTCACACGTCTGAACCTTCTGACTGTGAGCATTGCCTATTAAAGGGTAGACACAGATGGTACTCTGGTAGCTATGCCTCTACGCTATGTGTTGGAAGACGACGTTGAAAGCATTATCAGTACATCTACTAAATCCCAGGTGGTATATGCCGTCATCGGATGAAAATCGCCGTCGTATTTCCAGATATATACTAAGGCTTTTTCCCTGCAGTGTAGGACTTGGACACTGAATATCATGGATGCTACAAATGTATGTCTATCCATCACTGAATCTGTTGTTGTTGTTGTAGTGGTCTTCAGTCCAGAGACTGGTTTGATGCAGCTCTCCATGCTACTCTATCCTGTGCAAGCTTCTTCATCTCCCAGTACCTACTGCAACTTACATCCTTCTGAATCTCGTTAGTGTATTCATGTCTTGGTCTCCCCCTATGATTTTTACCCTCCACGTTGTCCTCCAATATTAAATTGGTGGTCCCTTGATGCCTCAGAATATGCCCTACCAGACTACCCCTTCTTCTAGCATTGAATATACGGTTTTGAAAAATAGGTTGTAACGTGAATCGGCTACATCATGTACGTGAGCGAGCGAGAGGCTACGTGGGCTTTCCGAGTATGTTCAAAAAATGGTTCAATTGGCTCTGAGCACTATGGGACTTAACATCTGAGGTCATCAGTCCCCTAGACTTAGAACTACTTAAACCTAACTAACCTAAGGACGGCACACACATCCATGCCCGAGGCAGGATTAGAGCCTGCGACCGTAACAGCAGCGCGGTTCCGGACTGAAGCGCCTAGAACCGCTCGGCCACATAGCCCTGCTCCGAGCGTGTTATTCTCATCTTTTCGCAAGTTCCCATGCCAGCCAGTTTTGCGCTGTGGATTTTCCCCACTGCTCATTTACGCCTATCGTTCACCAACAGCACCAGCCAGTCCGGCAGTGTCCTCGTCGACAGCCTTCATTTCGACGTAAGTTTGTTGGCGAAAGCTACATGAGTTCTATTCACCTTGAGTGGTGGAAATAACTACAGCAACGAAAGCAAAGCCATGCCTTCTCAGGGTGGTCACAGCTAAAAAGAAAAAAAATTGCATAGAGAATGTGATTAGTACACAATGCTGTTGTGCGTAAATTCCCAACGGACTAAGTGCCAAGGTGGTTTAAAAATTACAAATTCCACGATCGTGGCTGAATAACATCATGTTTGGCCATCTGAAAAAGCGGATCTGCAGATTAAGAGACTATTGCATAACTGAAGGAAAACAGTCAATGTAGGAAAGACAGTGCTTGTTTTCCAAAAATTTAAAGAGGACTTCCAAAATTTGAAAGATAAAGGCTTAGATCTAGGTTTAAGTTAAGTTTCATAAAAGAGAAAACTATCAAAATGGTCTACAGTGACCCTCAATTATCTTTAATTACTTATTTAACTTGTCGTAAATTACAGTGGCTGATGTGGCTTCTCAATGATTATATAACAGAAAAATCATCGCGTTTCAGATTTTAACTTCTAGTAGCAAATGTGAATACCATGAGCTCTAATTGACGATCGACACTAGTATTACGCAAAAAAGGGGATGTAACAGATGAGACTTTTGCAGTTCTGAGTGAAGCCTTATGCACTCTTATGTGGCATCACGTGCGTCCATTATCTTGTCGGTGGTTAGTCAGCGTCAGGGGGCGGCGGGCGGCGCAGCTCCACACACCTCGCCGTCTCAGAAGCAACTCTCTCCTAACTTCTCCTTACAACAATTTACCAAAGTTGGTTTAAGAAAAGCTATCTGGCTGTGTTTTCAACTGACCAATCAGGGTCTCAATGTTAACCTTAAGCTCCACCTACAAAAATTCTGTCTATCCAATGAGAAACGTTATACTTTTCGTGGTGGGGCAATGTTTTTAATGTTTGCTACGTAACAGGGACGCGTATATTCTCACGCTAAAACTTGCAGCTGGTGTTGCCCTTTTAGTGTTATCATAAGATCTATACTGTTCTTCTGGAGGGCTCTATTTTTTAACATGGCCTGGGGGGTCAGCTTGGCGGACGGACGACGATGTGGGTGTCCGTCCCTTATCGTAGCGCCTTCTAGCTTACACGACTCTGCTCTCTGCTTCTGTTCTCGTCTCTCCCCTCGGAACTGCGTCTGTTTCACGGTGGGAAGGTATGACATGCATTTAGGCGTTCTTGTGTTAGTCTGTGGTATTCCATTTGCTCACTCGTTGATCGTATTACTTTGGTTAATTTAATGTCAGGACATACTGCCGCATTTGCTATCATGTCAGGGTTTTCATGGAAGGTGTTGGGTTTGCCTGACACCTTACAGGTTCATCTCTTAATACTGCGCCCAGATATTTGAACTCCCTGACTTGATGATAAGAACCTTCTGTTGTCTGTAAGGCTAGAAGTGGTTCTTGAGTTTCATTATGTCTACCGTGTAGAACCATGTATTTCGTCTTGTCACGATTTGAAGTCCAATTTTCCTCGCTGTTGTTTCCAGAACGTCAGCCATTTTCCCTAATTCTACATACGACCCAGAGAGTAGCACTATCTCATCGGCATGTCCGAGGTACTTGATGTTCACATCCCCAACCTGGACTCCTATGAGTTCATTAGATGACATCTCTCGAGTTACCTTCTCTAATACGGGATTGAAAAGAACAGGTAATAGCCCATCGCCCTGCCGTAGCCCAGTTTTTATTTTGAATGTTTCAGTCACCTTATTTCCAATTTTTACCTTTTCTTTAATATCCATCAGGCAGGCCTTCCTGAGGCTTACTAGTTTCTTGGGAAAAACGAACTCTTCCAGAAGCCTCAGCATACTTTTCGATGAATGCAGTCGCATACTTTTCTGAAGTCGACAAACAGCATGTGTAGTTCTTGGTCAAACTCCCACCTTTTTTCTACGATCTGGTGTAGGACAAAAATTTGGTCGATAATAGATCTCCCATGACGAAATCCTCCTTGTTATTCTCCAACAATGGTGTCTGTCAATGGTTGGATTCGATCTAGAAGACAGTTTGAGAAGATCTTATAACAAATATTGAGCAGATTGATATGGTCAGTCAATCGATGGAGAATCTTAATATACCAGCTGAAAAGTGGAACTTTTTAACTAGCGGTACAGGATCAAAAATGTTGTCGAAGGCTGGTGTAGGACACTAAACTGCTCGATAAATCGAAAATATCAGAACATACATTTCCTGAAAGAAGCTAAAAGAAGGAGCAGTAAATGTTACATTTGATACTAGAATATATTCAATTACAACCCATGAATAAATGTGTCCAAGGCTCTCTGATCGGCTTCGAAGAACTGAATGCGATTTTATTTTCATCTTCTGCTAACTCGTACATTTGAGCGTTGATGTTTCGAATTCTGTCGACGAACTACTCGATAGATTCGTCTCGTCGCATTCGCAAACTGTAAAGCTGCTCTCTGATCGCGTTGTTACGTTTAATCTCTGAACAACAGTCGTTCTAAACTCATTGTAATCTTCTGTTTTCACGCAAGTAGGCTCCGCGCTAATGAAATCTTGTGCTGCTCCGTTAATTCGTAATTTGACAACCACTAGCTTATCGGAATCTGTCCATGACCCTAATAGGGCGGCACCTTCAAGTTTACGAAAATAAACCTTCACATCATCTTCGGGTTTCCCGCTAAACACTGGTACTGATGGCAATAATGAAAAATTCTTTATTGTAGTTGTAGCTGTACAGCATGAACTATCATTTGACAAGTCTTTTGGAATGTTACACTCGCTTCTTCCTGCTTTTAACTGCCGAATCTCTTCTTGCAGTTCATTAATAACAGTTTGTAGATCGACAACGTTACTTTGACTGGATTGCGACGTTTCGTCTAATTTAACGCCAATGAGTCACTCAAATCTAAAATAAAAATCCATCACTGCCTTTCGTATTCTAGCCAAACTGGAGTAGACCAACCTGAATTCCAGTGTTGGATGTCCCGCTTAGTCGGAAGATGTTCATGCTGCTGCTGCGCGAAGTTCACGTTGTGCTGAACCCCTTCAGGACTGTAGACTTTCCATAATTATCCCCATGCTGACACCACTTCTATAAGAGGGTAGTTTGTGTTGTTGCTCTGGATGATGATTACACGAATATTTTGTCAGGATTTGTAAGCGGTGGGTCCTTGAGGTATGGCAATACGCGAACACCGAGAAATAAGTTTAAACAGCTTTATCAACAAAGGTGGGTTATAAAACGCGGACGCTACGCGCACCCATCATCACTGTGTCTGACATCCTAATTACGGTCGTATCGAAAGGCTCCATGGTGAGCTCAGAAAACAGGCATATTCGCGCCCGAGGCCGCGCTAGTTAATATGGCGCGCTGCAGATGACGGCCAGTGGCCCACACTCTGCCTCGCCACAGACATGTTACTCTGTGGCCTCGCACAGCGGCCGGATACGCGTCTACTGACCAGTCAAATTGTCAGCATTACAGATAGACCGGCTGGCGAGCGCGTGTTACGTACTGTACGGCTGTGCGCAACCCGTAGACACTTAAATGTTTCTTTTACACAGATTTTAATAAGCTGTTGTTTCTAAGAGGATTGTCTGAGTAGCGTAGTACATATCGCAATGTGTAATATAATAATTGCAGTTGATTATTCTGCAATGTTTTATGTGTAAGAAAGAAACATCTGTTTGCAAATTATCTAAGAATATGTTATACAGGGTGTTACAAAAAGGTACGGCCAAACTTTCAGGAAACATTCCTCACCCACAAATAAAAAAAAAGATGTTATGTGGATATGTGTCCGGAAACGCTTAATTTCCATGTTAGAGCTCATTTTAGTTTGTTCTTCCACCTACGCTCAATGGAGCACGTTATCATGATTTCATACGGGATACTCTACCTGTGCTGCTAGAACATGTACCTTTACAAGTACGACACAACATGTGGTTCATGCACGATGGAGCTCCTGCACATTTCAGTCGAAGTGTTCGTACGTTTCCCAACAACAGATTCGGTGACCGATGGATGGGTAGAGGCGGATCAATTCCATGGCCTCCACGCTCTCCTGACCTCAACCCTCTTGACTTTCATTTATGGGGGCATTTGAAATCTCTTGTCTACGCAACCCCGGTACCAAATGTAGAGACTCTTCGTGCTCGTATTGTGGACGGCTGTGATACAATACGCCATTCTCCAAGGCTGCATCAGCGCTTCAGGGATTCCATGCGACGGAGGGTGGATGCAAGTATCCTCGCTAACGGAGGACATTTTGAACATTTCCTGTAACAAAGTGTTTGAAATCACGCTGGTACGTTCTGTTGCTGTGTGTTTCCATTCCATGATCAATGTGATTTGAAGAGAAGTAATAAAATGAGCTCTAACATGGAAAGTAAGCGTTTCCGGACACATGTCCACATAACATATTTTCTTTCTTTGTGTGTGAGGAATGTTTCCTGAAAGTTTGGCCGTACCTTTTTGTAACACCCTATATATATCTGAAATATATTAACATTGTAAAATTTATGTTCTGTATAATGGTGGCCTAGTCTTGAGACGCTCACTTTATTTTAGCCTAAGGTCACATGAGAAGTGTGCCAGATTAGCAAGCAGAACACAGTTCATGGTCTTTTGATGTTCGTGTCTGACTAGATAAAGTCTTTGGTAAGCTTTGGGAAACTAGTGAGCCACGGAAATTTAAGTGAAAGTTTGTAAGTAGAATTACACTGTCCATTCACATTCATACGGCGACCTGTGAAAAGACTGAATAACGTCCTTTTGCAACGCAAAAGACAGGAAGACAGTCAATGAGGTTCTGGAAGATAAAGAATAGGCTGAGGAGCCACGCTAACTCCAGTGCCTCAGCAAGCTGCACTAGATTTCTCAGTTGGGGAGCTACAGCGCGTACAGACAGAGTGAGGTTGTTACAGATACTCGATAGGGTTTTAATCCGGGGAGTTAAGTGGCCGCAGGAGTGCGGTAACTCATCCTGGTCTCTTTGAACCGAGCACGAAGAGTGCGCACTGAATAACTTGGTTTTTAGACGTGCAGTCGACAGGTCAAACATTGGGAGAGCGATAGTAGTTGTAAATGTTGACAGGCGGTCAACACACTGTAGAGGAAGTGCCGAATGCTGGAAGAGAAGTGCCGTTCTGAACTGAAGCCAACTCTCACATATTTTGTAAATGTTACGTGGAGCCACTCCACGCCAACACTTAATGGTGACCATCCGAAAGCATCTACTGTCACTCCTGCTTTTGGATTACCCTTGTGCCAAGTTAAAACTTGCTTCTTTTGCCAAAATACAGCGGATTTTACACAATGTCAACACACTAACATCTTGTGCAGTGGCAACTGCGAAAGAATTCTGAAATTGTGGTTTATTAAGTGAAAAACTGAGGACAAGTAAGATCAATAGCTTATGAAAAAGTACATCCTCAGTAAAAAAAATTAATCGTGTAATGTCTTCACTTGTATTTATCCAAAACTCGCAGCATTTCTCGTTTCACGAGCTACTGATGACCCTTAAAATTTCAGTCTTTCATCGAAAAAGTCCATAGTCAATCAAGTAATACGGTAAATAATGAAGTTTCGCATAATAGTCATATGGTAAAATACTCTCCTCTTTCCAAGCAGTCATTTGCCAAATTACCGTTTCGTTATCTCAAACCATTTGTGAAGTATGAGGTACGTGATGAACATTTCATTATGGCTTAATCCTAGCGGACGAAAATCACAAATGCTATGCTACATTAGATAAATTTTCTCGAGGTTGGCGACAGATAGAGACCTCCACCCAAGTCTAAGGAAAACATCAATACATTGGCTAAATTTCATATCTGACAACATATCATGTAACGTGCACCAAACACAAAGTCATAGCGCCCCCTATTTTTCACTGGAAACTTTTTAGAATTTCACGTAGTGCCGGTATCTTACTTATTTGTAAGTATCACAATAACTATGACGATTAACAAAATGATGGGCACACCCTAATGAATGTGAAATATAGTGTTGTACGTAACACGAAAATATTTTTTTTACCGAACAGTTTCTGTAAAGTCGTTTAAGATAGACTGCAGGAAGTAAGCCGCAATTCTGTCATCGCAGCGTGCGTCAGCATGCCGAAAGCAGGCCGCCCGTTCCTGACAGACGAATGAATTCACCCAGCGCCTCAGTCGAAAATTGGTCACGGTGCATCAGCCACCGTATCCTGTGCATATTCCACACTGCAATCTGTGTGTCACGCTGCATTGTCCTGCTGGTAGATGCCATCGTGTGGACTTGGTCCTTAAGGATAGATGCGTACTTGTGTTGACCCGTTTCATCTTTTGTAATGACAAGATCACCCAGGGATTCCTACAAAATAATAAATACAGACCATAACGCTCCTTCCTCTGGCCTGGACCCTTCTGACGATTGTTGCACAGAGTCTGCTTCCAGACGTTTCACGTCTGTCTGTTGGAGTATCAAACGTGATACGTTTGAAAAGGCTACCCATAGCCACTAAGTGGACATCCAGCTGCGATTCTGGCGTGCAAACTCAATCCTTTGTCACCAATGAACAGTCGTCAGCATGCGTGTATGAACCAGGTGCCTATCGCAGAGACCCATAAGCAGCAACGTTCGCTGAACAGATGTTGAGGAGACAGCAGACCCTTGGTTCATGTCGGTGGTCAGCTGCTCAATAGTTGCACGTCTGTTCTCGCCTGTACACATCTGCACCACCATTGTTCATTCCTGTCACCTATGGCCCATGGTGTACAACATTTGCCTCGGTGCTGGTTCTGGACAGCGCCATTTTGACGCGCACTGTGTACTTTAACCACGACAGAATGCGAAAATTAGCCGTTTCGGAAATGCTCCACCCTCGGCCGGAGAACCAGTTATCATGCACTCTTAGACATCATATCCCCCCCCTGTTACCGAATTACGACAACGAATGCACTGTTTACCACATCCTCAATGGTTCAAATGGCTCTGAGCACTATCTGACTTAACTTCTGAGGTCATCAGTCCCCTAGAACTTAGAACTACTTAAACCTAACTAACCTAAGGACATCACACACATCCACGCCCGAGGCAGGATTTGAACCTGCGACCGTAGCGGTCGCGCGGTTCCACACTGTAGCGCCTAGAACCAACCGCTCAGCCACTCGGGCCGGCCACCACATCCTCCCAACGCACTTTATATCCTCCACTGTTAGTACACCCACCTCCAGTCTGTAATGATTATTGATGTCGAACTTAGGTGGTGGCCACATTAATGTGACTAGTCGGTGTTTTTCGATGTGCTCCTAATTTTTGAGTGTAATGGTTTCTGACTTAGGAAATATTTGGACGGTGAGTGCTAGTATACTTTTCAGAGACTGAACTTTGTCGTGGTCAACAGATCATTGTATATAGTCCTGCCTGTACTTTGAATTTTAGGAATTTTACGCAGTTTGGGTGATTTTGTGCACTGCACAGTGTCTTTGGCTTACATTCATCATTGTCTGTGAACACTCTGCTTTCTCCGCTAGGTCAGGTGTTTCATTCCTTATTGCTTCACTGTATTTAAATATCTGCTTAGGTAAGGCCACCATTCGAAGTAACTCCTGTTTTATCTGAATAAACTGATTGTGAACTTCAATCCTGGGACTGGGCAACACCATTGTGCTGAGGTATCAATGCTTTCTTATCTCCTGTATTTAATACTCTATTCACTGAATTATGTGCTTTCGTAGACTATTCGCTGATTGTCCATTTGGCATGCCATATGAATAGTGCTTCTAGAAGGGCTTAATGCAACAGTGCTGAACCGAACCCTTGTTTTTCAGACGAGCCATATTCAATTTCAGGTCGTGCTCTCAACTCCTACAGTTCAGTAGCAACACATTGATCTCAACCGACGAATGATTTTTCATAACTCATCAGCTACTGAAACTTCCACTGTAGATGCAGTTGTTTGGTCTCGTCCAAGATTACAACAGATGTAGTTTGTCTAATTGCAAAGTCTATCACCTTTGTATTGAAGCAAGTCACTCTGCTAATACTGGTCGCAGGAGATGGACGGCAATGAAATTTTGGGATTTCCCCGCCGAAATTCCGATATTCAGTTTTCTCCCCCCATTTCTGTATCTCGATTGGAGGTACGCTTAATTTGTAGTTCCCCTACATAAATCGTATGCGAGCCTTCTCAAATACAGTGTTCAATACTAACTCCATAAAAACGGTTGTTTGATGCAAAGATTCATTTCAGTTCTGCTCCCTGTTCCTTCCTAAAATTTGGTCTATCGATATTAGTGTTCAAAGCGTTCCTCAATATATGTTGAAGGATTTATCTAGCAATTTTAAATAACAAGCGACAGTTTTAACTGATTTTTCTTACGCAACCTGTTGCTTGGCGGCCTGCAACTGTTCTCGAGTCCATTTCACCTTTTCTATAGTCCGTTTTCTTACACGTTGCTGAAACCCTATGGCTACTGCCTCACTGATATGTATCATAACTCATAACCCACACCCGATAAAGTTGAAACAGATAAATATAAATGGATGAATAATTAGTAATTATAGGACAGGAATGTATGTTTCCTATTCTTCTTCCTTTATCAAAATCGTACGAGGGTTGACGGAAAAGTAATGCCTCCACCTTTGTAAATCTTCAGCAGTTGACAGCATTGGTATGCGGCAGGTACTATCTTGTTCTGTACCCTCTTCTCTACATCTCCAGTTGGCGGGAAGCCTTAGCATTGAACGATCGCGTTGTTACAGTGTAAAGTGTGGAGCCCTGCGCAAACGGTCGGTCAGTGCGATTTAAGCAACGTGCAGTCATTGAATTCTTGACAGCAGAAGGCGTCACCCCAAAGAAGATTCATCAGAGCATGGTTCAAATGGCTCTGAGTACTATGGAACTTAATATCTCAGGTCATCAGTCCTCTAGACTTAGAACTACTTAAACTTAACTAACTTAAGAACATCTCACACGTCCATGCTCGAGGCAGGATTCGAACCTGCGACCGTAGCAGCAGCGCGGTTCCGGACTGAAGCGCCTAGAACCGCTCGGCCACATCGGCCGTTATCAGAGAATGAAAACAGTTTATGGTGATTGTGTTGATGTCAGTACTGTGCGTCGTTGGACGAGTTAGTTTAAAGATGTTGAGGCGGGAACATCTGACCTGCGTGACGAACAAAGAATTGGACGTCCTGCGACAGCAACCACCGAGTTTCACAAGCAAAATGTTGACAGATTCATTCAAATGGCTCTGAGCACTATGGGACTTCACTTCTGAGGTCATCAGTCCCTAACCTAACTAACCTAGGGACATCACACACATCCATGCCCGAGGCAGGATTTGAACCTGCAACCGTAGCGGTCGCGCGGTTCCAGACTGTAGCGCCTAGAACCGCTCGGCTACTCCGGCCGGCCAGATTCATTCAGGACGATCGTCGTATCACTCAGAGAGAAACTGCAAGCACAATCGGCATTTCAAAGAACGTGAGGGTCATATTATTGCTTTGCTTGGCTATCGGAAGATCTGTGCATGATGGGTAAACCGGATGCTTTCACCTAAAATGAAAGCGCACAGACATGACTTTTTCCAGGTACTCCTCTCGCGTTACGAGAATGAAGTTAACGCCTCTCTCCATTCAACCGTGACAGGAGAGGAAACGTGGGTACACCGTTGCGACCCGGAGACGAAACGTCAGTCTATGGAATATCGACACAAAGACTCGGCCCAGAAAAAGAAATTCAAGACGCAGCCCTCAGCTGGAAAAACCATGGCCACAGTGTTCTCGGACGCAGATGGTGTTATCCATGTTGATTTCCTTGATCGTGGAACAATAACAAATTCAGAGCGTTACATCACAATGCACTAACTCTGAATCTACGGATAACAAGGGTCCAAAAGGAAAATGGACTTTTTTTTTTCCTGCAGCGTTACAACGACAAACCACACGCTTCACGTGCCATCACAGCAGAACTTCAGAGACTGAATCTCACCACCGTATGGGATCCTCCATACAGTCCAGATTTAGCACCGTCTGACTTCCATCTGTTCCCGATAATGAAAGACGACCTGTGTTGACGTCATTATGCTTCTGTTGAAAACGTTGAGAGAACTGTGAGACTGTGGTTGCACAAACAGAGTGTATACTTCTTCGTAACGGCTTCAGAATACTTGCTCATCGTTGACAGAAATGTAGCCAATTGGCTGGTGATTATGTGGAAAAGTGAATATTGTTAATTATAGATCACATTCTATGGATTATTTCTGCATTTCAGTTTTTAAAATATTGCCATCCAAACCCTATTAACGAAGGTGGAGGCATTACTTTCCATTCAACCCTCGTAATAGAAGTTGAGATCTTCCCTTAGTTGTCTTTCAGAGTCCCACCTGTAGTTTCAGAGTAACTAAGCAGTGTGTCTGTAGTTCTGTGTTTTGCACACACAGTCGCAGGGCAGAGAAGGTGTGAAAAATCATTAAGCCAAGGTTGTTGATAGTCATAACTGGGAAACCTCTCTGGTCTATAGTACGACAGGTAGAGCGAGCGAGGAAACGCCAGCGATAGCTTTTTTCTTGCAGCAGGTCCCGCCCATTCATTTCCCTTTACATCTACCAAGTACACGCTCCCACACCAATAAACCAATCCAGAGTACAGCGTAAATTCTTGGTCTACGTCGTATAGTGCACGGTCTTTCATTCCCGTTGATGTATACGTGTTTTGCCAGTGTTTGTTGTAGGAGAAAACGTGTCGCGCGTTACGTTTTATCGCGTTGTTTGTTTGTGCTAGCAGTGTTGTGTTGTTAGAAGTAAAAATGAGTGCTTTTAAATGTGAAGTTTATTGAAACGAGTATAAGGATCCCAATATTCCGAAGCGACACATTTCCAAAGTTCACCAATAGCAGCTGAATCACATCACACCTCCTGTCAGAAATAATGCATCGCCGTGTGAAAATACTTTCAAAATTAATATATTACATCCCATACTACGTAGAGTAGGGGTAAATACTCCGTAGTGGAAACTCCCTCCCCCCGATACTGCTTCTTTAGTAATTTACTTGCGGTATATGTACTACATCATATGCTTCAAAACACTAGTTGGAAACTTCTCTATTATCTAATGTAGGTTTTCTGAATCTACTTTGCAGTCTTTTTTATAATGAGGCGTTCGTTAAACGTGATGACTGGGTGTTGTGTGATGTCCTTAGGTTAGTTAGGTTTAAGTAGTTCTAAGTTCTAGGGGACTGATGACCATAGATGTTAAGTCCCATAGTGCTCAGAGCTATTTGAACCATTTTTTCGTTCGTTAAATATGGCACGAACGTAGACATCAGGCTACACTACAAATGAATTTCTTATCACGAGTTATTTCACTCACTGTCAGCCAGAATTGCATTTTTCGTAGTTTATTTCTGATATACGTGCGCAGTATGAATCAAAGTATTCGTCGGTGGCTTGTCCATTATTTTATAAACCTTTTCTGAGTTTACCTTGCCGTTTTTAGTTTTTACGGCTAAAAGTACTTACACATGTATAAGCGGACGAACCAGACAGCCCTAATGTTTAGCTACCTACTTGCGTTCCCCACCTCGGTGCCTCCTACAACAGTTGCTTCCTCCGCAAGGTTCAGTTAGCTTCCTAACAGGCTGCACTAGTCACTTCCGTGTCGGCTGTCAACGTGGTCGCCCCGCGTTCTCGGTCCTATGCTTCCATGCATTTGTTTGACGTCTGTGTGACACCTCATGACTAACTGGCCCGACTGGCACACCTTTACGTTTTCTTAATTATCTGGTGGAAGCTGAAGATGGAGCTTTAGGCCTCGAAACTGTTCGTGTATTAAATAAGAAATTACTGGCAACTAAAGCGGATTTTCTATTCTGTTCACACAATTTTATTTCAAACATTAAAGGAAAATGAGAAATTATGGCCGACCAGCATATGTAGGCACCTGATTGTCTGTAACTTGACTCTCCCGTTAATGCTGAAACACGTCTCATACTCCACTGCAAAGTGGATGATTTCGCCTGGAGACAATACGAGTGAAAAGAAGAGTCAGGAATGCAATTATATGCAAGAATCGTATAAATTTCCGGCGAGTGGAAAATAAATTATCTGACAAGTTTTCTGAGGGAGTACATTCGGGAAGAAATACATGAAACGCTATTTCGCTGTAATTCAACTTAGTTTTGTGTAGATGGACAGAGTGAAAGCACCTTCCATGGTGAGTCACCGATCCTTACACTTGTAATTCATTTTGTAACCTATTCATATTCAACGTTATGTCAAGAAGGAGGTGGTATATCCTCCAACAACATAGAACCAAAACTTACACTGTACATTTTAAAGTTATGTGGACGTGCACAAGTTTTTTTTTTAATATCGTCATCTGGTAAAGCCTACTTGCTGCACTGATTAATTTTGCAGTAATCTAATGGCTTCGTAATTTTGTTCTCATACAATCTGAATAACAAAGTAATAGCTGAAGACATTTTTATTTGGTCAGTGTTGTCGTGAACATCATTAAGATTATGTTGTCGTAATTTCCTACCCTATGTTCATTTTGATATGTTCTGTGAGACAATAACTGCAAATCTTTAGAAAACTAATTACAGTTCCTTGAATGCTTCTGTTCATAATATACACTCATGTTTCTTATTTTTTAGCTATGTATTCTTTCTTGCAACTACAATACAGCCTCTTATAAAGAATTAAGGGTTTGCTTCTTTGCAACATCTAACATTAAGATTGTCTCATTGGCTATTGAGAAATGCAACTCCTGTTTGAAAATTCGTAATTCAATGTTTATTCCTGACAATATCACATTGGATGTTCCAAGACTTGATATTAATGGTCAAGCATTTACTGAAATGTAATTTGTGAGAGTCCTGTGTCCATTTGTATTGCTTTCTACTAATATATCACTCTGTTTTGCAGATACGTGATATAATATTTTTCATTTTTTCCTTCTTGTGCTCATAAGGAATTATTGTTTCAGCTAACGCATTATTTAGTCTATGAGAGCAGCTAGTAACAAATTCATGCACAATCAAGAATTAAACATAATGCAGAAGTCTTTTGAAGGATGGTGCATGTTTATACTCATCATTTATGTGTGTTCCTGTCAGCTGAACAACAAATTTCAGGTACAATAGAAAATCATGATACAAGTTACAATACATGATTCACATAGAGACTTCTCAGCCATATACAAATTACAAGGTGGTGTTTTTATCATCTCATAAAAAATGTCCAGCACATATAAAAATAGGAATTTTTTGTAAATGCTGTATAATGGACACCCTTCCTCTTATTTTTCGTAATTTATGTATGTAAAAGATTCATTAAAATATTCATTTCTTAATTTACCTTGAAATTTTAGTGTTTTTGATGAAAAGTATATTAAATATGGGAATCAGCATTTAAAACTGGTTTGAATGTGAACATTAGTTATGCTCTAAGTCAGTCTATTACTACAATCTATATTTTGCAATTACATTCATTGGATCCATCAACTTACAACAAAATTATCACATTCGAACCTAACCTGTATCTTGGGCCTAACAGTGAGGTGCGGGGGATGTCAAGAATCACACTCTCGCCGAATTATGCCCCCTTATACATCAGAAACCAAACTAAATGCATAGTTTGTGAGACACACTTTAGTTATCGGTCAGTAGACAACTGTATGTGAACCCCCAGTTACAATGTGCATATCACAGGAAGATTCCCTTTTGGATTATGCACATGTGCATTTGTAGATTATATTTACAATGGCCACGAGCACCTTATAATAATATGGTAACAGCATTTTAAATAGGCTACCTCAAAAGTCAGCACCTGTTTCAAAAGCGGTAGGTTCTATGAGAACGAATGTTGACCCTCAACTAAATTTGCTCCTAGAGGGATACCTCAGACCAAATGGGCTGGGGATGGGGGTTATTGCTCGACTGTATGAGGAATGTGGTGAACAAACATTGATAGTTTGTTCTATTTAAACTACATAAAAGATAAACATTTTCAACTTCAACACCTCTGCTTTCTTTCACATTTGCTGCATTTAGTGACCAGGGTGACAGATGAAAAACTATGGAACGAAAAGCTACCAGTCTGAAGAGGTATATAACAACTCTGTGAGAATACGCAGGTCTGCAGATTTTGTAAACTGACAAATTTAGACATGTATCTCTCAAGATAAAGCCCTGTAATTATGCCTCTAATCCAATTATAGACATGGAACGTCTATCTCTGGAAAATAAATTTACATTAATATTGAGTAGGATCCCACTTTCTCTAGCTACAGCACCCCAGCCCCTTCCCAACCTTTCCCATCCTGATCCAGATTGTCACCAGCCAACTGTCAAGGTGGCCAGGGCCACACTGATGTCCTGCATAGAATAAGATATAAGTAAGTATGATACCCAGCACTTCTATTTACATCTATCCACTAAATAAGTCTATTTTCATGAAATTATTTTCTTTAATATGTACAGTTCACAATAGTCTATTCATATGGTTATAATGTTTAGTTTGCATATGTAATACAGATTTTTCAAAAATTTAAAACTTTACCTCCCCTCTTACCCTATCACATTATAGGTAAAATAAATGCATAAATAAATAAATAATTAGCATTATGTCAGTGAAATTAGTTTCATGTTTATGTCTTGGAATGCCCCATGACAGAACACACTGTGGCAGTGTCTAATATCAATTACGATAAACAACAGAAAACATAAAGTGGTTGTTTACTCAGACTGCATTGAAGTATAAATGCACAGCTTAGTAGGATTTCCTCCTTGTAAAACATGGGTTTCTATCCAACTTTTGCTCTGTAATACATTGAAGGAAAGTTATGAAAGAGTGGAAATTCTACAAAAAAATTGTAAGCTCTTCAGAAAAGTTTTAAGGGTATCAAGAGTACTGGAAAGCACGAAGAACATACATTACAAACATAATAACACTATGTATTATTTGTCTCATGGAATCACTCCCTCCCAGTGTGCTTTTCTCAACCATGTCACAGTAACCAAAGTAATAGGAGACATTTTGGTTGGAATAGCACTGAAGAAATTACAATTGTTCTTTAAACATCAACAGCATATTTCTAGGTCTAAGAATTTTAACATATGAGTTTACTGAGGCAATTGCAAAGAGTTTACATTTGCTACAAAACTAATTTATCACACATTACCAGACACAATTCTTTAAAATCACTAAAGAACATCTCAAATTATATCTTGGTTTTAATTCACAGTGATTCAATTGGAACAATTCACATGTTAAAATTCACCAATTACAGATGCAAATACTATATTGATGAAGTACAACATATGTCACATGTGGCTGTATCTAATTGCTTTCATCAAGTATTTCTATTTTATCTCACTCTTACACTCTTTAATTTTGATAAACTAGTCAGAAATACACAAACAATACTAATTTTACTTGAAACTTCCCGGCAGATTAAAACTATGTGCCAGACCGTGACTCGAACTTTGCTTATTTGTGTACAACATGGACTTCATATGGTCGAGTTAACCGACAGCACCCTGACTTTATTATCAACATAATAATTGCAACAGGATTCTTTATTGTTTGTCAGATCAGACACTGTGACAATTTGATGAAAATTGGCCCTCATTTCAATTAACATCACATTTTTAAGAAGCTGCAGAAGAAAGACAAAAAAAGGTAACATGGATCATATTTCTTTAAGTTTAATTTTCTGTTTTTTGGTGCTGGTGACGTTTTGAATTCACATATTCGCTATACAAGTATTTATTTGTTTAATAACACCAGCACTTTGCATAATATTTGGAAAAACAGAATATAAATAATAAAATAAAATGTAAAGGCAATGTCACCCCACTCTAGCTCCACCTGAACTTAAATCATAGTACAAATTTCAGAGCCATCTCTTAGTTGATCCCCAATTAGTCATAGAGTTTAACACTGTCACTGAATCTTGGTCTCAAAGTTCTAAGTTTTTCACTGAGTGTTTTATTTTAAAAATGTTTTGTAACTTGTTTAACTTCTTAAGCTTCTTTATAGCTTCTTGTTGTATAACAAATGCTTGTTACTCTTTATGTTCCCTAACCTTAACTACAGATATCTGACGAGGACTATAGTTAAAATGCATTATACAGTACTTTTTAATAGTGATCTATGCTGTTTTATTCACAAAATATTTACAGTGATCATGGACTTTCTCAGGAGATTCATTTCCTTTATTAATTATGTCTTCCCATGGATTAAGAACTGTAAAGAATGACTCTTTATGTGAGCATTTTGTTTTTTGAAGTTATGTTTCCAGTTTATTCGTGTGTGTGTGTATGTGTGCTGTTATCTCAAGGTATGATTGTTTCAATCTTCAATTCACATAACGATTCCCTTTAACAGGTCTGTATTTAATTAAGAACCTAAAAAGCTTGAGTATAACCTTTTATGTCTAGGACTTACTATGAACAAAGAATGCAAGCTACAGACAAGGTACCTGAAATGGAATGAAAATCACGTAAGAATAGTGACACTATAACTTTTGGTTATCTCACCATATTTCCATGATGGCGGCATAACCCCATTTTAGGCTGTAGTCATTGACCCAAATTGACAATGTGATGTACACAAGTAACTTACACCGAATGGGAAACAGAACAGAACAGAATTTGTGACATTATATATCCACATTAACATAAACCACCATCACCATAAACTATGGATCTTACCAACATAGGTTGGATTGCGTGCCTCAATTATACAGTAGGTGCACGCACAGTGGATGAGTATCTATCGAGAAACCAGACTAAACTGTGTATCTAGAAGAACGATTGACTGATCTGGCCTTGTATTATTAGCCATCGTGTTAGTCATTATTTTTCCCGAGTGAAAGCTGCTCTCCTCTGTTGTTTAATGATGATGGCATACTTTTGGATAAAATATGTGGGAGGTAAAATAGTCCCCATTACAGATTTCTCTATGGGGACTACTCAGGAGAATGTCATCTTCAACAAAAACGAAACTACAGGTAGGAGTGGAAAATATAGTATTCCTGCATTCAGTAGGCAGACAAGAGAATATAAAAGAAAGTAGACAAATTTGCAACAATAAACGGCTCTTCGCTGTCTATTCTGGCGATGATATAAAGTCTTCGCCTAATTATTGTACGTATTGTAAATGAAAAGAAAACAATAAATTCGACTCTGATGTGTTAATAAGACAGACAAATGATTCGTAGGTTGAACATAGAACATTCAACGTTAAATAATATACCTCAACTACTGATAAAGTTTCACTAACAGTGATTATTGTCTGTAAAATTCAAACAGTAATTTGTAGGCTGTAGAAAGCGACTATGCGATTAAGCTATTTGAAAACAGCCGAAGCCTCCTTAATAGTGATTATCAGACATACAATATGAAATTAAATATAATGGCTGACATACACAGACAATGTACACAGATGAAAACTAACAGAAGATGAACTCAGTAATAACTTAGAAATAATAGAAATTTAATCGACACATCATGCGCTAAACCAGTCGGACAGTTGCAGAACTATTTATCCGGCAAACCGAGTTAAAGTCCAGACTCAGTGCACAAATTCGGACTCCAAATCAACTTTACATGCAAAAATACGTGTTGTTACTACACTAGTGGCAGAAATAAATCACGGTCCTGACTACTGCAGAAAAACACGTAAGTCCACGATGAAGTCACACTGCTGGACGATACAAAAAATATCAATCACAGAAAAGGTGCGTGGCTGGGTCACCGTTCAGACCAGCTTAGATCTTCTTGCCTCAGTCTCGTACCAAACAGTGAGAATGTACAGGATGGCCACTGCCCTTTTAAGACCTAGGACCAGGCCTCCACTGAAACAACCCACATATGTCACTTAATGACTGCGCTTTCACCAGCCTGATTCACAACTTTTTATACATAGATGGATTAAAACTTAGAATGCGCCATTAGCTGTGCACTAATATTCTGAAGTAAACTGACACTTTAAACTTCACTTTACATGCTGTAGTTCACCCAAAATTTAAAGTTAAACAAATTGCAAAGTCTTCTTGCAGTGCTAAAAATCAGTTAGTAATCTCTGTGCAGTCAATTATTATAACAAATACGTAGATGGCATCACTTTTTTACAGAATTTTTCCTTGTCTTTCTTTTACAGCACTCCGAATTATGACAAATACAATATTTTGTGAGGTAAGAGGAAAACTACACAAATTAATAAGCAATTAATTAAAAAACAATAAAAAATATAAACCTTATGTTCTATATTTTGGATGTGATGTGTATGGGCGTTCGCCAGTGCATACTGTCCTGTTTATTGTGTACGTCTCTTGTATTAAATTGCGTGTTGTTTGTAATTAAAGCTCAGTAAAAAGGGTCCTAAAGCTTAATTAATTATGATGTGAGTAGTTCAATCGATCCGCACTACTGAGAGTTAATATTTGAGGGCTTGATCTCTTCTGTGCCATTCATATTGTAAAAATTGTTAAAGATTTATTGAATTTCAGTTATGTATATATGATCTCGGTGCTGTATGACAGAAGTCATGGGATGTTGTTGTTGTTGTTGTTGTTGTTGTTGTGGTCTTCAGTCCGGAGACTGGTTTGATGCAGCTCTCCATGCTACTCTATCCTGTGCAAGCTTCTTCATCTCCCAGTACATACTGCAACCTACATCCTTCTGAATCTGCTAAGTGTATCCATCTCTTGGTCTCCCTCTACGATTTTTACCCTCCACGCTGCCCTCCAATGCTAAATTTGTGATCCCTTGATGCCTCAGAACATGTCCTACCAACCGGTCCCTTCTTCATGTCAAGTTGTGCCACAAACTCCTCTTCTCCCCAATTTTATTCAATACTTCCTCATTAGTTACTCGATGTTAACAAATTTCTCTTCTTCAGAAACGCTTTCCTTGCCATTGCCAGTCTACATATATCCTCTCTACTTCGACCAACATCAGTTATTTTGCTCCCCAAATAGCAAATTCCTTTACTACTTTAAGTGTCTCATTTCCTAATCTAATTCCCTCAGCATCACCCGACTTAATTCGACTACATTCCATTATCCCCGTTTCGCTTTTGTTGATGTTCATCTTAAACAGTCCTTTCAAGACACTATCCATTCCATTCAACTGCTCTGCCAAGTCCTTTGCTGTCTCTGACAGAATTACAATGTCATCGGCGAACCTCAAAGTTTTTATTTCTTCTCCATGGATTTTAATACCTACTCCGAATTTTTCTTTTGTTTCCTTCACTGCTTGCTCAATATACAGAGTGAATAACATCGGGGAGAGGCTACAACGCTGTCTCACTCCCTTCCCAACCACTGCTTCCCTTTCATACCCCTCGACTCTTATAACTGAAATCTGCTTTCTGTACAAATTGTAAATAGCCTTTCGCTCCCTGTATTTTACCCCTGCCACGTTCAGAATTTGAAAGAGCGTATTCCAGTCAACATTGTCAAAAGCTTTCTCCAAGTCTACAAATGCTAGAAACGTAGGTTTGCCTTTTCTTAATCTAGCTTCTAAGATAAGTCGTAGGGTCAGTATTGCCTCACGTGTTCCAACATTTCTACGGAATCCAAACTGATCTTCCCCGAGGTCGGCTTCTACTAGTTTTTCTATTCGTCTGTAAAGAATCCGCGTTAGTATTTTGCAGCCGTGACTTGTTAAACTGATAGTTCGGTAATTTTCACATTTGTCAACACCTGCTTTCTTTGGGATTGGAATTATTATATTCTTCTTGCAGTCTGAGGGTATTTCGCCTGTTTCATACATCTTGCTCACCAGATGGTAGAGTTTCGTCAGGACTGGCTCTCCCAAGGCTGTCAGTAGTCCTAATGGAATGTTGTCTACTCACGGGGCCTTGTTTCGACTCAGGTCTTTCAGTGCTCTGTCAAACTCTTCACGTAGTATTATATCTCCTATTTCATCTTCATCTATATCCTCTTCCATTTCCATAATATTGTCCTCAAGTACATCGCCCTTGTATAGACCGTCTATATACTCCTTCCACCTTTCTGTTTTTCCTTCTTTGCTTAGAACTGGGTTTCCATATGGGCTTTTGATATTCATACAAGTGGTTCTCTTTTCTCCAAAGGTCTCTTTAATTTTCCTGTAGGCTGTACCTATCTTACCCCTAGTGAGATAAGTCTATACATCCTTACATTTGTCCTGTAGCCATGCCTGCTTAGCCATTTTGCACTTCCTGCCGATCTCATTTTTGAAACGTTTGTATTCCTTTTTGCCTGCTTCATTTACTGCATTTTTATATTTTCTCCTTTCATCAATTAAATTCAGTATTTCTTCTGTCACCCAAGGATTTCTACTAGCCCTCGTCTTTTTACCTACTTGATCCTCTGCTGCCTTCATTACTTCATCCCTCAAAGCTACCCATTCTTCTTCTACTGTATTTCTTTCCCCCATTCCTGTCAATTGTTCCCTCATGCTCTCCCTGAAACTCTGTACAACCTCTGATTTAGTCAGTTTCTCCAGGTCCAATCTCCTTAAATTCCCACCTTTTTGCAGTTTCTTCAATTTTAATCTACAGGTCATAACCAATAGATTGTGGTCAGAATCCACATCTGCCCCTGGAAATGTCTTACGATTTAAAACCTGGTTCTTAAATATCTGTCTTACCATTATATAATCTATATGAAACCTGTCAGTATCTGCAGGCTTCTTCCATGTATACAACCTTCTTTCATGATTCTTGAACCAAGTGTTAGCTATGATTAAGTTGTGCTCTGTGCAAAATTCTACCAGGCGGCTTCCTCTTTCATTTCTTACCCCCAATCCATATTCACCTACTACGTTTCCTTCTCTCCCTTTTCCTACTGCCGAATTACAGTCACCCATGACTATTAAATTTTGATCTCCCTTCACAATCTGAATAATTTCTTTTCTTTCATCATACATTTCTTCAATTTCTTCGTCCTCTGCAGAGCTTGTTGGCATGTAAACTTGTACTACTGTGGTAGGCGTGGGTTTCGTATCTACCTTGGCCACAATAATGCGTTCAATATGCTGTTTGTAGTAGCTTACCCGTATTCCTATTTTCCTATTCATTATTAAACCTACTCCTGCATTACCCCTATTTGATTTTGTGATTATAGCTTTGTAGTCACCCGACCAGAAGGCTTGTTCCTCCTTCCACCGAACTTCACTAATTCCCACTATATCTAACTTTAACCTATCCATTTCCCTTTTTAAATTAAGGGATCTGACATTCCACGCTCCGATCCGTAGAACGCCAGTTTCTTTCTCCTGATAACGACATCCTCTTGAGTAGTCTCCGCCCGGAGATCCGAATGGGGGACTATTTTACCTCCGGAATATTTTACCCAATAGGACGCCATCATCATTTAACCATACAGTAAAGCTGCATGCCCTCCGGAAAAACTACAGCCGTAGTTTCCCCTTGCTTTCAGCCGTTCGCAGTACCAGCACAGCAAGGCCGTTTTGGTTAGTGTTACAAGGCCAGATCAGTCAATCATCCAGACTGTTGCCCTTGCAATTACTGAAAAGGCTGCTGCCCCTCTTCAGGAACCACACGTTTGTCTGGGCTCTCAACAGATACCCCTCCGTTGTGGTTGCACCTACGGTACGGCCATCTGTATCGCTGAGGCACGCAAGCCTCCCCACCAACGGCAAGGTCCATGGTTCATAGGGGGCAAGCCTATAAAAATCATTTGTGTCTCCAAGTTGTGTGCCACTCTCTTGTCAGTCACCTGTCTGACCGAAAGCCTCTCTGTTCTTCTGTTTCCTCAGTTTGCCACCTAATTCTAGTTTTTAGTATCTTATCATACAATCTTGATACAGAACTGAGAACTGTGATGGCTCGATAATTTGTGCAGTCTTCCTTGCTTCCCTTTTTAAATAATTTTGTGATGTTCTTTAAACTCGACAGGCATTTACTTTCCGCTAAGGCAGCGTTTAAATAGTTGTGCGAGGTGTTCAACAACTCCATATTATACAGCTCCAGGTCCTGGTGCTTTCCCATTTCTGAATTGCTGAACTGTGTCTTGTACTTCTGCTGTTGCTATCCCCTGTACTTCTGTGTCATGATCGTTGCCAGAAAATTAGCATACATCCCGTATTCGGATCAATCTTGTTTAAACAGTTCTTCACAGTGCCTTTTCTATCTATCTAGGCTTTTCGGCTGTAAGTTTGCACTACTCCTGTCGTTTGTCCTTACTTGTTTTATAACCTTCCATGCGTCTTTGTACATTGATCTCCTGATGAAGCTATTAATTCCTTCACATTCAAAATCCCTCTTAGCATTCTTTGCTGCAGTTACTGCTTTCTTTGCCTTTCCCCTCAGTTTTACATACCTCCTTCTATCATCAGCCTTATTGTGGATAAGACATCTGTTACTGGCCTCCGTTTTCTCTTTCAGCTTTGCGACAATACCGTAATTTCATGAATCAGTCGCTTTTAAATTTGCCAGATATGTTCTCAGATACTCCGTGAGTTTCATGGGTAGCTTCATGAATAGCTCTCACAATTGTCTTATACGTTATTTCCACTGTTGTATCATCAGTATAATGTAGCTTCCCACTCAATCTAAGCTTGCATAAGAAGGCAACTGAAGGATCCGGTAGTAAACTTAGCTCATACAGTCGTTGGTCCAGTTTCTCTCCATTCTCATTACAATTGTTTTGCCACCATCTAATTTTTGGAATGGGCAACCAAAGGGCACACCGAAGCCGGAAACAATCAGATCCACACCCTGTGCTCTTCTAAACTTTGCAGTCCTCCATCTTTGTACGATTACCTTCTTCCTCGATAGCATAATCGATTATAGATTGTAGCTTCCTTGCAGCTGCGTCCATTATATTTATGGATCTCTTTGGGTTGAAAAAAGTTGTTCCATATCTTAAGGCTGCGTTGTCCACACATTTCTAGCAGCCCCTCTCCACTATCATTCACAATATCCTCCTCAAATTTGCCTACAACCTTGCCAGCATCCTGCTTACCTACTTGTCCATTAAAATCTTCTAAAAGATACAACTCCTTCCTAATGCTAACGCCGTCTAGGAAGTATGTCAAATCATTAAAAAATGAGTCTTTTCAGCGTCAGTAGCATTAGTTGTGGGTTCAGATGCTGCAATGATCGCTACGTCCTATCCTTTTAGCTTCATATCCACACTGACCAGAAGACATTTCAGGGACGGGTATGGACTCTGATCATAATATTTTGGTTATTAGGTTCAGATTAGAAGAGAAGAAACAGCAAAAAGGTAGGAACTTAATGAAATGTGTCTTGCTAGCTTGAAAGAAGCAGAAGTTCTTTGTATTTTCAGAGGAAGCATTAAGTTGCGATTACCTGGATGTGGGGTAAGGAATAAAATAGAAGATGAATGGATATGTTTGAAAGATGAAACTGCAAAGACAGTAGAGGACAAAATAGGTAAAAAGACAAGATCTGTTACAGATTTTTGAAGAACAAAGGAGATATTGAATTTAATAGAGGAAAGGAGGAAAATAAAAAAGCAACAAATGAAGCAGATGAAAGGGTAAGTAAAGTAAGACTGGCAGTAAACGCAAACTAGCAAAGCAAGAGTGGCTAAAAGACAAATTCGAGGCTGTAGAATCACGCATGACCTGGGGAAAGACAGATACCGCCTATAAGAAAATTAAAGAGAACACTGGAGGAAAGAGAAATAACTACATGAATTTTGAGAAAGATGGAAACAGTCAAGGGTTATAGGAGGAAGGGCATTACTATAGGAAAGGAAGAGGATGGAATACAAAATTCGATACGGCGAGAAGAGCTTGAAAATGCATTGAAAGACCTTCATCGAAGCAAGGCATATGGAGTAACGACGATCCTTCAGATTTTTTTTTTTTTTTTATCGTTGCGGAGTTAGCCTTGACAAACTATTCCACCTAGTTTGCAAGATATATGAAACAGGCGAAATGCCTTCAGAATTCAAGAAGGATGTAATAATTCCAATTCTAAAGAACGCAGTGCTGATAGTTGTGAATGTCAAGGAACTGTCGGCACAATAAAGTCACGGTTGCAACATACTGACACTAATTATTTACAAAAGAATGGATAAACTAGAGATGCCAACCTCTGGGAAGATCAGTTTGGATTATGAAGAAATGCATGTGTGGCAATACTGATCTAACGACTTATATTAGCAGATAATATTAAAAAGGAAAACACTCAGTAATGTTCTGCAAAATTATATATGGTAAAGTAGAACAGCGGGGAATGTTATGCTTATTAACATTATCATCTGCAAGGAACATTCGCAAAGGTAGGTTAAAGAATGGCAAATCTACGTTTACAGCATTTGTAGATTTCGAGAAAGCTCTTGACGATGTGACCAGTATAAACTCTTTGCAATTGAGATGGTAGAGGGGTGTAGCGAAAGGTTACACACAATTTGTACAGAAATGACACAGTATTTATGACATGAAAAGGAAGAAGTGATTGAGAAGGGAGTGAGACAGGATTTTAACCTACCCCGAAGTTATTTTGTCTGTACACTGAACAGGCACAGAAGCAAACGAAGAAGAAGCTTCGAGAAGGAACTAAAGTTTAGGGCGAAGAAATAAAATCTTTGAGGGTTGCGATGACATTGTAATTCTGTCAAAGATGGTAAAGTACTTGCAAAACCCGTTAAATGGAATGGACACTGCCATGAAAAGAGATTATCAGATGAATGTCAACAACGGTAAAACAAGTCTAATATAATGGAGTCTAACTAAACCGGGCGACGCAGTGGGTATTAGTTCAGGAAACGAGACACTAAAAGTAGCGAATAAGTTTTCCATTGGGCTGCAAAGTAACTGATGATGGCCGAGGTAGAGAGGATATAAATGCAGAATGGCAACAGCAAGGAAAGTGCTCCAGAAAATTAATCTAATTGTTAGGAAATCTTTTCTGAGGGAATTTTTCTGGACTGTAGTTCTGTACGAAAGTGAATCGTTGGAGATGAGACGCCAAGACAAGGACACAACAGAGGCCTTCAGTAAGTATTACTACAGAAGAATCCTGAAGATTAGGTGGATAGATCGAAGAACTAATGATGTACTGAACGGAACTGAAGATAAAAGAATTTTATGACACAAGTTGACTAAAAGAAAGGATCAGTTGAAATTTGGAAATTTGTCGTAAGATCATCGGTCTATAAGCTTACACACTGCTTAATCTAACTTAAACTAACCTACGCTTAGGACGAAACACGCACACCCATGCCCGAGAGAAAACTCGAACCTCCGACGGGGGAGACGCGCGGACCGTGATAAGACGGCCAAGACGACGCCGCTATCACGCGCTATCAACACGTCCTGAGATGTCGTTGAATACTCGATTAGGTAACGGAGGGAGTGTGGAGGTAAAAATTGCAAAGGGAGACCAAAGCTTGAATATGATAATCAGGTTCGTATGGGTATGGGTTGCAGTAGTTATTCGGGGATAAAGAGGCATGCAGAGGATAATCCAGTCCTCGGATGAAGACCACACAACAACACAAATAAGTCCACCTTGCATATATGTTACCCTTACATGATATTATCAATGCAATGTTTACGTACCTCACTAGCTTGAAAGCAAAACATGAGCAAAATCTTCAACAAATACTCGATCTGTTCCATACACTAAGCCAATTCTCACTCGGGTATGGATGCAACAGACTATGCTTTTGACGTTGTCCAGTAGATTCCAGCACCTGTCACAGGAATCTGCTACTGAAGACCTGAGTTGCACATGAGGCATTAGAATAACGCCATATGGCGTAATTACCCGATCTCCTCTGTGTCGAAGGCTGTGCCTGCACAGAAACATAGGACAATTGAAATGCCTGCCAACATCGGAGGTTAACTTGTTCTGGCGTCACTCAATCATGTTATATTAATGGACTTTATGTCTTCTTAACCTCGATTGCTGTGTTATTAGTCATACACTGCGCAAGTTGAATAAGGACTTCATGCTTTTCCCTTGAGTGTTATCCCAAAAAATAAACTAAAATACCTAAAATCAAAACCTTAGTTAGATTCTACAGTCCACGAACAAAAATTAGGCTAACTGTGCATAAATATGAACGTTAATGGATGAAGACCATTATTAATGAAAATAGTTTCAACAGTGAAGCAACTCTACTGAAGAAGGGAAATTGTTTCGTTTGTTCTTTGGCATTTAGAAAGAAAACAAGCCACAAAGGATAAAATAAAAATCTGCCATACATTACCGCTCATTAATTTCAGCAAACCACGACTGTTATATGGTATTTCGAATATGAACACATGAAAACGTTATTCCCTCAGAAAATAAAGTTTTTTATGTTAATGCTCAAATATATGTAATAAAAACACAAAGTTATGTGTTAATTTTATCGAAAACTCCTCCCTTAGCGTTAACGGCAGTTTCACAATCTCGAGACATGCTGTCGATAAGTTTTGTAGGTACTACACTCCTGGAAATGGAAAAAAGAACACATTGACACCGGTGTGTCAGACCCACCATACTTGCTCCGGACACTGCGAGAGGGCTGTACAAGCAATGATCACACGCACGGCACAGCGGACACACCAGGAACCGCGGTGTTGGCCGTCGAATGGCGCTAGCTGCGCAGCATTTGTGCACCGCCGCCGTCAGTGTCAGCCAGTTTGCCGTGGCATACGGAGCTCCATCGCAGTCTTTAACACTGGTAGCATGCCGCGACAGCGTGGACGTGAACCGTATGTGCAGTTGACGGACTTTGAGCGAGGGCGTATAGTGGGCATGCGGGAGGCCGGGTGGACGTACCGCCGAATTGCTCAACACGTGGGGCGTGAGGTCTCCACAGTACATCGATGTTGTCGCCAGTGGTCGGCGGAAGGTGCACGTGCCCGTCGACCTGGGACCGGACCGCAGCGACGCACGGATGCACGCCAAGACCGTAGGATCCTACGCAGTGCCGTAGGGGACCGCACCGCCACTTCCCAGCAAATTAGGGACACTGTTGCTCCTGGGGTATCGGCGAGGACCATTCGCAACCGTCTCCATGAAACTGGGCTACGGTCCTGCACACCGTTAGGCCGTCTTCCGCTCACGCCCCAACATCGTGCAGCCCGCCTCCAGTGGTGTCGCGACAGGCGTGAATGGAGGGACGAATGGAGACGTGTCGTCTTCAGCGATGAGAGTCGCTTCTGCCTTGGTGCCAATGATGGTCGTATGCGTGTTTGGCGCCGTGCAGGTGAGCGCCACAATCAGGACTGCCTACGACCGAGGCACACAGGGCCAACACCCGGCATCATGGTGTGGGGAGCGATCTCCTACACTGGCCGTACACCACTGGTGATCGTCGAGGGGACACTGAATAGTGCACGGTACATCCAAACCGTCATCGAACCCATCGTTCTACCATTCCTAGACCGGCAAGGGAACTTGCTGTTCCAACAGGACAATGCACGTCCGCATGTATCCCGTGCCACCCAACGTGCTCTAGAAGGTGTAAGTCAACTACCCTGGCCAGCAAGATCTCCGGATCTGTCCCCCATTGAGCATGTTTGGGACTGGATGAAGCGTCGTCTCACGCGGTCTGCACGTCCAGCACGAACGCTGGTCCAACTGAGGCGCCAGGTGGAAATGGCATGGCAAGGCGTTCCACAGGACTACATCCAGCATCTCTACGATCGTCTCCATGGGAGAATAGCAGCCTGCATTGCTGCGAAAGGTGGATATACACTGTACTAGTGCCGACATTGTGCATGCTCTGTTGCCTGTGTCTATGTGCCTGTGGTTCTGTCAGTGTGATCATGTGATGTATCTGACCCCAGGAATGTGTCAATAAAGTTTCCCCTTCCTGGGACAATGAATTCACGGTGTTCTTATTTCAATTTCCAGGAGTGTATAAGGCTATTGATTCCAAACATCCTTTATGATATTCCAGAGATGTTCCTTGCTTGTTTTGTGTTCAGGATACGTCTGTCCACTTCCTCCCAAATCATTTCAATACGATTACAGTCAGACCAATGGGACGGCTACACCGTATCGTTCAGGACCTTCTATTTTTCCTTTGATGAAATGTACTTCTACAAAACGCCAACTGATGTGTTGCGTCATTATCCCAATTAAGCGCAATCTGCATGGTATCGTATGATACTGAAGTATGCGGCGGTATTGCTTTGGTCCATACACCTATTTTAAAAATGTCGCCAACCTTATCTCCTGAAAAACACTCACAACCATAAAAGAACCCCACCGTGCTTAACTGTTGGTGTAATGCACTGCAGGGCCACCCTTTGTTCTTCAGATCGACGAACCAATGTCCTCCTTAAAGTACCAAAATTCTCGAATTTATGTTAATCGGTAAATAAAAGTTTCTTCCGCTTTCCGAATGTCCACTTCTATATTTCCTAGCCCATTCGAGTCTCTTACTGGCTTACTGGCTTAGGAAGGGCTTTCATCGCTGCCACACGTTGTTTTAAGCAGCATCGATCAGACTCGTTTTTACTGTTGCAACAGATATGTTTTTCGTGTTCAGTTCTACGAATTCTGTGACAATTGGCGCTGCTGTTTCGGACCTATTTACTAGCAATTCTGATGAGTTTGTCATCACTTTTAGTTATCTAATCGCCCTGGTCGTGACGGGTCCTTTACCTTACCTTTTGTAGCGCTGAAGTGTGTATCACACTCCCCTATTGACACGGCACATTGTTTCACATTTTTAGGCACAAATAAACCTTTCTGTCTGAGTGCTACAATCGAGAGCGTTTGTCTATGGATATCTTCACTTTTAGAACCATGATAACGAAGTGCAAACTGTCAACAATTACTAAGAAACTAAACTCCGGTAACCAAGTAGCATGTGGTATGTGTCGCACCACTGCTTGAAGTACCACAACACTGCAGGGAGCAACAGTAAACAACATACCAATCCCAGGTTATATTTTCTGAGTACTATTGCATGTAGATGAAAACAAACTCATAAACCTGACATGTTTACCAGTGTGTACTATTCTTGTGCTTACTCAGCCGTAGCCATGTTATTGTATGTTATCTACGGAGAATTATATGTCATTTATGAGATTTATATAATTTAGTGATCGATAGAGTACTTTTCTGTCAAAATAATATTTTATGTGTTTGTATTTATTTTGTCGAATAAATAAATGTAATTTTCTCAGATCTTTTGATGACACCTTTCTTGTTCTTTCATTTCTCATCCGTGTACAGAATTCAACAAACGACGTTTGTCAAGAACAACCACTGTGAATTTTTATTTGTTGATTAATATACTGTGTTATACTTGCTAGCTCCTTAATTCTGTTATAACGACAGTCCATTAGAACATCAAGAATGGTACATGACGTCAATGACTGTACTTAATGTAGGGTTCTAAAATCCTGAGTATACTGAAGATTGAGCATACGCAGAGACAGGGAAAGCCCCACAAACACTGAAGGAATGTAGTCATATTAAAACTTTGTATATTGTTTTCCTTATTAGAAACACTGTATTTTCTCGAATAGCTCTCAACATACCTAAGGCTTCTAGTCACATTACTGTCTTCTGATTTCAAGAATTTATGCCATTCCTTGCCACTTTTTAGCGTTACTTACAAGTATTTGATTATGTAATGCATTTAAGAAATTTAACCACTAATGCTGTAATTTGATACTGTCGAGTTATCTCCATTGTTTATCGGCTTTATCTAGCAATTGTATACATTCCAGACGAACTGCAATTCAGTGTACTGAGTGGAGATAAGTTCTGCATTCCTTTACAGCCATTCAGGAGTGATACTTCCCTGTAGACAGCAAAGTTCGTCGAATATTTTCAAAAATTAACAGATGACCATTGCGTACCTCACTGATGATTATGAAGTGAATCTACTTCATGATCTTAGAAGTTAAATAAGGGTACTAACACATATATTACTGCTACACATATCGAAGAAGATATCGTCCAACAGTAGCATAACAATAAACTGTGGCGTCAGAAGTTTTTCTGGTTCTTTTTGTGAATTAAAAACTGCCGCAACAGGTAACACTGAAACGGCAAAAAATTGTGAAATAACATCGCATATAACTGCAATTTACGAAACAGGTGTCCTGATACTGAGTGTCAAGAAGGTTTAAATCCTTCAGTTACACTCACTACAACAAGTATTCTGACTTTTGTGAGGTATACTGTACCCTTCAATGTGCTTGGCCCCTGTAATTCAAAATTTTTCCTGCCATTCTTGTGATGTCAAGTGTACATTGTTTGTTTCGTTGGTGGAGTGCGATGTCCTTCTTACAGGGTGCCAGTAATTCCACATCACTGGAAAACAAGCTATTTTTACAACTGTATTCCATTCCGTTGACAACATAGAATGGAACGAAGATTGCTATATATTTAGGCATCTCAACTATACATCACGTAAACAGTATATCGATCGTGGAAGTTCGATTAGACAACAGACACCTCCAAACAAAACACCACTAAACCTTTGTTATGGGGCTACATAAAGAGAAATGGGTACAGTAGATGAAGTGTTACTTCGCAGCCTGGACACTGAAAGGTAAATGATACGAAAGTGCTGATGTTTATTTTTAGGGCACTGTTTTGTTAACAAAACGTTTTGAAACTGTAATTGCAACATGTTACCCAGTTATGAGGAGTCGCGAGTTTCCTGGGCTGAGGCAGGCTTCGTCTCTCAATAATTTGTTTGTCGTCGTAACCTAACTACATGAAATAAACACTGATTTGACACAACGATGTGATTATATGAAACAGCGGGACACCATCCAACTTCAGAAACTGAAATTTAACCTCTCACACTTGTTCATATTCCCAAGAGAAATATTTCGTTTTCTTCTCGTAGACAGCTGTAAAATATTGCCACTCCAAGAACTAAGTTTGCTCGAGAACAAAATATTGCGACTGGACCGCTCTTTTTCTGTTCTAATTAACATCCTGGTTTCAAGGTGTCGAAAAATGTGCAGCAATAATAAGTGATACAAAGTCATACGGCTTCTTCGGTGCATCACTTGGCTTCGATAATTTGTATCACTTTAATTAATTATTTCACTGTCGGATGTTCCAGTTGTTTTTCAGCTCTGTTGTGGGCTATCAGAAAAGCTGTGAACGTCTTCACAACGTCTTAGCTCGGAGACGAGAGTAAAGAGAGCAAAATGTATTTTACTATATTGAAACATTGTACAGAGAAATTCTACATCTTTTGGCTACTTAAGTACCGAACGACGTGAATACAAAACTCAATGCTCCCACCTGCAATAATATTTATTTTTTGGTAAGATATTAATTACACTCTAATGGAAAGTTAACGAAACCCAATAGTTGTTATTTTAACAAAAAATAATACAGTACTGAGTCTGTCGTAGCTCTTCCACTTATGATTTTGAAGGAGTAATTAGATTAGATACGTCCACGAAATGAGAGTGTGGTATTGTGTATTAAGTGGTGGGTTCTGTTCTCGAGACACATTACAGGGTACATTACGGATTATCTTCAGTCAACTTTCGTACATTGTATATTAATGGTAAACACTGTGCTTTACGTGTCTCAAGGAGAGAACACTTTTAAAAAGATGAGATCATGCAAACCGCAACCTCTTAGTAGCATAATTTATTTCGTTGCACATCTAATAATAAAATTTTGTATATTGCTGCTTTGAAACGACAGTGTGGATGGCTCTGTTTAAAACAATTCTAATGCACTGAAGTTTCTAAAAGATGTAGGCAAGAGAGTTAAACCTGTTAAGGGACCTCTGTTTCTCGAAGGTGATGTTTTCAGATGTTTGGTAAAAACACATTACAGAAAGAGACACTGACGAAGTTGATTTACTGCTGCAGTGATCCGTTAGAAGCGACTTTAAATTTTTTAAGATTTCGCCGTGATAATCTGCGCGAGTAAGGTGCTCTATAATTTTAATCTGATTACATCAGTTGATGCAAATCCCCAGCGCGAAATCGCCCTTGCCTTCATGCTAAGGAGTCGCGTCTTAGAGTCGGGCGTCGCTTCTTGGAGGCGGGCCTCCTTTCATTCCTTAAAATTATTTCATAGAATTAATTAAATTGAAATTTCCGCGTTTGCAGCGTTCCTGGCTCGCCTCTAAGGTTACGTGGGCTCCCTCCTTCATCATGTTCTTTGAGCCTCTGAAAGCGTCTTACGAGAATCCCCAAGAAACCTGCTTAATTCAACCGTAACGAGTTTACATGTAAGCATCTTTGCGTATAAAATGTATCAGCTTAAAATACGGACGACTTGGTTTACGACTTTAATCCGCCGAGCGGAAGACGGAGGAAGTTCCGGCAGGGGTGGCCAATCCACCGCTGCCCGCGACCTTCTATTCACCCAGGGATGAAACATTGGCGAATGCTGTCTGCCCGTTTAATGTGATGCAGGGAGGGACGCGGGTTCTCTTACAATCTTCATTCTGCAGTCTTCAAGGTTAACTTCGATGATTTATTATCAGTTTATATGTACATCTACACATATAGCTTTAACTGTTCAGGGTTCAATGTTTTATTTCCTGTCATTCTTTATTGTTAATATATTGACAGTAAGCAACGCCATCAAACTGTTACCAGAACAGTAATTAGTCACTGTGTGCTTTACCTAGGCCTACATATAAACTCTGCAAACTACTGTGTAGTACATGGCGGAGGATACATCGTACCAATATTATGGATTTTCTGATCTTTAACATTCGTATATTGAGCAAAGAAATAATCAACATCCACATACACAAGCCACTGTATGGTGCATGACGGAGGGAAACTTTTACGACTACTAGTCATTTCCTTTCCTGCTCCACTCGCAAATGGACCAAAAGCAGATCGACTATCTATACGCCCCCGTACGAGCACTAATATCTCTTATCGTGTCTTCGTGGTCCTTTCGCGAAATGAACGTTAACGGTGGTAAAATCATTCGTTAGTCAGCCGCAAATGCCGCATCTCTAAATTTTTCCATTAGTGTTTCGCGAAAAGAACAACCACTCCCCTCCAGGGATTCCTGTTTGAGTTCACGAAGCATCTCCGTAATACTCGCGTTTTCGTCGAACCTACCGGCAACAAAGTTAGCAGCCAGCCTTTGAACTGCTGCTGATCGAGGTGACACGCTGCTTAGTACAGTGGACTCGCATTCGGAAGGACAGAGGTTTGAAAACCTGAATGGCCATCGAACTTTGGATTTCCCGTGATTTCCCTAAATCGCTTGAGGCAAATGCCGGGATAATTCCGCTCTAAAGGACATGGCTGGTTTCCTTTGCTATCCTTTCCTAATCTAAGCTCGTGCTCCGTGTCTAATGAACTAGTTATGGACGGAATCTTAAGATCTAATCTTTCTTCCTTCTGAATCACTTCGATGTCTTCCCTTAATCCAATCCAGGGGAATCCATACACCCAAGATAGATGAGCTACACTGTCCTAAAGTCTCCCAATAACCCATCCTTATTCTGTCCGTATGACCTCATTCTGCTTCATATCATATGCAGCGTTACGCCTAGATATTTAACCGACGTGACTGTCAAGCAGAACATCTATAATACTGTATTCGAACATTACGGAATTGTTTTTCCTACTCGCCTTCTTTAACTAACATTTTTCTGCGTTTAGGGCAAGCTTCCCTTCAGCACACGAAAAAGAAATACACCTAAGCCGCTTTTACAGTCACTCACCGATGATACTTCACCATATACTACAGCGTCATCAAGAAATAGTCGCAGACTGTTGCTCACTGGGGTGTCCGTCAGATCATTTATGTACACTTGAAAGGTCTCTGTTGGATTCCTTTCATGTTTAATTTCTTAAATCTGTTGACATTTATGGAATAAATTCCTCTTCTAAATGTACTGTGGCGTTTCTGACTATCTGGGAGGAGACTGAGCAGTGGAACGTGTTACTTTTACACATAAACAAATACGATCTGTCACACTACTACACTTTAAAGCACAGTTTATATGTAATTCTTATATGTAATTCATGTCACACAGTCTCATACGGAACCTACATCCGCTTTCTTTTATATACTGTATATGATAAGATACTGTCATCCCCCTTCCCTTTTGTGTGAGAGGATGAACGAGCATATGTATTTCTAGTTGCATGCTTGAGGGTAGCAGACAAGGCTGTCTGCTAGAGAACAGTAGGACCAACGTCGGAACAGGTAGCTACGCTTCCTAAAAGCAAAGAGGTTTCCATCCTTAGTATGGTCCTGTCCGTCCGTTGTCATGTTGGTATAGGAAGCTGCCCCTCTGGCCACTTCCGTTGGTCTTAGAGAGCCGCTCTCAGGAAGCACGCTCGGCAGTAGGGAGTTGCTGTGTGGCCGTGGCGAGCGTCTGAAGTGGTAAGATCTCCGGCTAAGCGCGTGTCTGTTAAGTCCGTAGGACAATGGATTTCTTAAGTTCAGCCTAACTGAAAATTTAATCACCTTGATTTCAGGTTTAGCTCTAAAATATCTAATGCTATCTTAAAGTGCAGCGGAGTGTAATTCTCGTGTTAAATTCAGATTATTTTGCGGTAGTTGCTTTGTTACTACTTTGTGAGTAAAGTGGAACCACGTGTTGATCAGTAACTCTAACTAAGTTCATCAATCTTAAATGCGAATGTTTGTGTGATTATAACGTCTCGTCTTGACTATATTTTCAATATAGCAACTTTTCTTTATGTTCAGCTCACGTGGCGTGTACTTTGCGAGACCACTACCACGTGCTTATATAACTGTTTGACCCATCAGGTTAATAGTAAGACGTTAGTAACCAGTTCAAGGTTTTTCTTTTGTCAAGTGCTTTTCGATCTAATGTATTTTAATTATCAAAATTATTGTGGAGTTGTACGCTTTGTGTAAACCAAGTTGACCACGTGGAGCATGTGGTGTAATCATCAAAGTAGCCCTCAGCTATTCTTTTTGCGAAGACTTCACAAAGAGTTAATATGAATTTAGTATACCAGTGTGTGGTAATTACATGACGGACAGGATTGTGGTATGAACGTAATTTCTTTGGGTAAAAACTGAATCTGTTGGTTGTGGTTAATTTCTTCTTGCTTATGTTTCAATGTTCTTCGTGTGTTATTTTATGAATGCAGTGTTGTATCCAGTCTCCCAATCTTGGATCCATAGTTTATGTGTTCCGTAAGATTACAATCTCACATTCTTTTCAATCGTAAATAAGGCACCAGCTCAGTTATAACTCACGTATAATATGCTGAAATTCCAATGAACAATCTTAAAATAAATTTCCAAGTATAAACTGATTTCTTTCTTTTTATTTAAATTCTCCTTTTTATATATATATTTTACCGGTTTTGTATGACTATTAAAAGATTATCATTAATGTTAGTCTGCTAAATATCTGATGAAACAGTTGCCCAGTAATCCACGGTTAACGTCCCCAGACAGATCACGGCTTTTAACCCAGCTTTTATTGTCTATTAGCACCGATCTCAGCATAGCAAATTAAAGTTACAACCTTACACATCAGCATACCAAATTAAAGCAGCAATATTACACATGGCGACCCTGTTCTGTGATTCCGCTAGACTCTGGAATCTCTGAAATGTTAGATTGCGAGCGTGTTATAATCTTAATTTTTTTTCCCTACAGCGCTCAAACAACTTCTGCGTTGTTTCCGAGCAGACTTTCAAAAGATTCACGGCGTTGTTGATCGGCGTTGCGTTGTTTGTCTTGTTTTGTTTTTTATACTTGTGTGTTTTATATGTCTGTGTGTTTTTTATTCTCGCTTGTAAATTCCACTGTTTCGATCTAAGATAAAAAAATTTGTTTTGCGTGTGAAAAAGTGCGTACTAGGTTGGGTATCTTTCGTGTGACTGTCGTAATTTTTGTGGGACACATTTATTCTGATTAGTGTGTTGCGTACTGGGCATAAATTGAACTAATGCAGACACGTAACCAAACTAAAAGTAAGCGGTCCGACAACCTAAGCAACATGGACCAAGGGGATAATTTAATTTCGAATGTTAACGCGTCGGGCGGTTCCGAAAATGCAATGGGGAATACTTCAGACGAAATGCAAGACAGGACGAACGGGCTCACATCAGAGCCACAAATTAATTTGCCTCCAACTAACCAAATTGATTTGGCAGAACTCATGAAAGCCTTATTGCAACAAAATAAAGAATCATTTGAAAAATCGTTCCGAGAACAAAAAGAATCATCCGAAAAATCGATCCGCGAGCTAGGCGAACAAATGACGCAGAAATCAGAAAAATCGTTCCGAGAACAAAAAGAATCATCCGAAAAATCGATCCGGGAGCTAGGCGAACAAATAGACGAAAAACTAATCCAGCAGACAAATAAAGTCGACAAGTCGATGCAGAGAGTGTCCGATGATATCTCACAAAGAATAAACAATCTGGCAAGTGAGATAAAAAGTGATATTATGAAAGAATTAGGCCGTACATTTGAACAAATCGATGATCGTCTGCAAGCTTTAGAACAGAGCAAGCGGAGGGGCGATACCGAATCTAAAGAAAGCGAAGAACGGCTACTTAGGAATTTCGAAGAGCTGAGGGAAGAATGCCAAAGGGAACACCAGCAGGTAATCTCGAGGGTCCAGCAGGCGGAAACGCATTGTCCCACGTCCGTTAGCAACACAATAGCGGACAACAGTTTAGCGATCCACGCGTTGGAACAGCAAATAGAACAATTGAAGCAGACTGGGGCGGAGGACAAGAGACAAATTGATGATAAGATTGCGGCATTAGCGGACACTGTAGGCACGATGAAGCTGACGGAAAGCGAGAACAATACTACACCGGTAGCGGCCGCAGAGACCGAAGAAGTGCGTTCGCTTCTTAGATTTCAGAAGGGACAGTTTGAAGTGAACAGACAACACAAAGCTGTAACAGGCGAATTACAAGAACGCGTGGCGCATCTGGAAAACCGCATGGCGTGTGATTCCGAACTCGCCAATAGCACTAAAAATAGCCGTATGAACAGTGCAGAGAGGGACTCCGGCCACGAGGGAGATTTTGACGACAGGGAAGAATGTAATTTAAGGGGCAGACATGAGAGAAACAGAAACATTCAAGGGCCTCGCCAGGAGGAAATGCGGGGATTTGATTTCAAACATTTCCTTACGGTGAGAAAGTTTGAAATATTCCGAAATTCGCAAAAAGGAATACATCCACGAGCATGGCTCGAGCAATTTGAGTTCTGTCTTCCTCCCGACTGGGCAAGTTCACATAAGATAGAATATATGTGTGGCTATTTGGAAGGCGAACCGGCGATTCGCATGAGGTCGGCAGCGCGTCACTGCAACTCCACTCGGGAGTTTCGACAAGCCTTTCTGTCCGCCTATTGGTCGGAAGCGGCACAAGATAGGGTCAAACATGGCATAATTATGCTGCCAAATTTGAACCAGTCTGGTTTCGGCAGCCCTGCACGCCTATTCGACCACATGCTGCAGGCAAATCAATTCCTATACGACCCATACGGGCCTGCGGAACTAATTAGGATATGCATCACCAAATTGCCGATGCACTTGCGGCACGTCATTCTTGCGGGACGATGCAAAGAGGACGTGGAAACGTTTAAGACGCTTCTCCAAGAGTTGGAATACAATACAGGAGAATGCCCGCCTAATCAGGCACAAAGTTATTACGGGGCACAGCAGCGCGATCGCAGTCGTGGCCGTAGTACTAATCAAAGGCGTGACTGGTCGTCGCGACGCGAACGGAACAATAATCGGGACCGGCCGTATAGAAACTGGGGTGACAGTCGCGAACACAGATGGAACAACAGAAATGATCGAGGACGTAGGCAGGATCGTGAACGCTACAGGTACGGCAACCAGAATCGACACTATGATGAATACGGTGGGAATAGGACTGTAGGCGGAGCACCTCATGATGTGGAAATTCGGCCGGCTAACCCTAGACATAATACAGCAAATGGAAATGAACGAAACCGGCAATGACAAACGATCAGCGCAGAAGGCGCCCAATCGGAACAAATGAGCGACATGGCAAATGAGTAGAAAGGACAGTGAAAAGTAGAGAGGACGGTGAGGAGAAAGAATTGATTAGTTTAAATTTGTGACGTATGCATTTTGAATAATATGTTAGTAAAAATAATGATAAAGCTGTTTCTATGTGATTGATTGAAGTGACGTTTTTAGTTATTTTTCTTTCCTTGTGCAATTAGGATTTAGGTTGGTTCAAATGTGAACATAAAAGGTTTCTTTGTGAAAGAGTGAAATGCTGTTTATGTTGTTTCTTTGTGTGTAAATTGAATGGAGTCGCTCCTGAGAGAAGCAAGATCGTTGCTGAATTAGTGCATAAACTCAGGGGAATATCCGATCTGTGGGTATTATGGGTCTGGCAAACCCAGGTCCCCAGCTGTTAGTAGCCTTGTTTCCGATTTTCTGCTTTCAGTGCTACTATCTATCTATTACTATTCTATATCTGTCAGTATAAATGAGGATCTCTTACTATAGTATGCGTGCTGTATGAATATTTTAAGATAGGAGAACTCTGAGAAAGGAATGAGTAAGTTTGGAATCTTGAAAACAGGATACGATAATACGATTGTTGAACCATTGGCTTCCAATATGCGATGATATATTAATATTGATGATATATGTCTTTTTTGTTCTTTATAGCTGAGTACGTAAAGTGCTGTCTGTGGATTTCGTAAGTATATTGATTCCCTTCAAGGTGAAAGAAGAATTGTGGTTTGTGTAATTTACGTGGCTCTGAAATATTATTGTGGTAGTCAAATACGAGCAGCTTTTCAGCAAATGGAGAATGGAACGGAAATATGGATCCTTTTTGTAGTCTTGATTGATGTTGAGCCAAAGCCTAAAAAAAAAAAAAAATTATTCTGCGTTAATACTTGTCCTAGAAAAGCGACGTTTATGTGTTTTGCTGATGCTGTGAGCATTACAGCTTACTGTTTTCGCTGGTGCGGGATGCACTGCAGCCTATATGATTTGTACTGAAGAAATTTCCCTCTTGAAGGTAGAGGATGATTAAATAATTTTGATTATGGGAACGAAGGAAAGCTTGGTTTAAGGTAATAAGGATAAAGCAAAACATTTGTCATTTAAACTACAGGAGGATTCGGATCTCTGTGTCTGTTGTAAGTTCAATATGTTAAGATGATACTGTTTTACAGAATAGAGGTGACCACAATTTTGCCATTCATGAGAAATGAATCCAGAATAACCACCACAAGCGAAATAACTGATTTGGAAGCGAAAGGTAACGTAAAGAAGGAACGAAATCGCAGCAAAATGGGTAAGAAAATGTAATATAACCTGTATAATGCAAATATTTTTAACCTTCTCAGAGTCATCTGCGTGATTAATTGTTGTGATAACGTAATTTTAGGTGAAATTTTCTTACTGTTTTATGTGTGAATATATGAGTATGATAAATGTATAATTGCGAGTCTCTTTTCAGGTGTGCGAACTGGTATAAATGTTTTGGCGTGTAAATAACCATTGTTCTTTTTAATATGTATGTTTAAGGAAAGTTCTCCATATTTCTCATGTGACAAGACGTATGCCGCGAGCGTCAAGAAGAGGACGAATTAGAACAATGTTGTAGTGGTATATACACGGTGTTGAAATAGCATTGAAGTAGCTTATTGGGTTAACTAGTAGTGGATAGAAGTAGAATATTGAGTAATGCATGTTTATGGGTAGTTAGTTTGTAGAATAAACAACAGGTGTGCATGTATGTGTGTGTAAATAACATGTGAACCCTATGCTGTCCTGACCTATACTTGCACAAGGCATAATCCTATTCATTTTAGTGAATTAATAAATAGCATTTGATTTATTAAAACGTAAGTGAACCACATTAGTGATGTGGATTTAAATATTATATTGTCAGTTTATTTAAATTTTTATTTTTATACTGTCAAGTCATTTCACTTTTATTTTTTTTACATTGTCAAGTCATTTAAATTTTATTTTATATTGTCGATTCATCTAATTTTTTTATTTTAAAAAAAATATTAAGTCTCACTTTGTTCTTAAAAATTGTGAAAGACAATACTAAGTGGTATTATGTATGACATTGTGTAATCACATAAGGATGATGAAAAATTTCTGTGAATGCAGTTGAGAACCTGAAAGCGAACCGGCAAAACTCTTAAGAGACAGCGGGAGCAGCCGGACTAGTTGTAAACTGGCGGGTTTCCCAGCGGGACACGCTGTCATCCGGGCCACTTTGTGAGCGCGGCCGACAACAAAAGGAGAGTAAGCGGCAAACACTTTCCCTTGTACCTGGAGCTAATGGGCGGCCGCCCCGGGCGACCTTTCCTCGAGGCGATGACCTGAGATGGGCGAGCGGTCCACCGCGCGGAAATCCATCTGCTGGCAACGCACCACACGCACGCGACCGTGACGAGACGGCCGCGGTGAAACAACACAAGGGGCGTGGAGCCTTTTGACAGGTACTGCCCAGAGAAACTTGCAGACGTCAACGACGCCTATCGACATTTCCTGATGGATGCCTACTGTCAAGCGACAGTAAATCTTGGTTCGATGTTCTCTGGTCGCTAAGGGTGGCACAAAAGAAGAGCCATTAAGTGTCATCCTTGCCCGAGAATATCAACCTGGCGTATCAAACGAGGATACCGCACGAATTTGACAATACAAACATGGAACCAAATCGAGATGTACGTGACACGAGAGAAACTTCATGAGAGGGCAGAGACGGCGGGATCGCACGCAACAGATGGACAAAAATCCCTACTGACAGCTGCGGCGACGAAACCCCCCCCCCCTTTCCCTTATATTGTGCCTCGGAACAGTGGAACTACTGAGTGTGTCAGTGAACAGTGATTATACGGTTCTTAGTCCAGTGCATATACGTGTGTTTCTGTCAGAGAAACTCTGACTCGTGTGTTTTGCAGGAGTTCGATTTATTGGTGTTTATTAGACTGACTCTTGTATTTTGCAGGTGTTCTATTTATCTTTTTTTAGTCTTTGACTCTTGTTTTTTGCAGGTGTTTTATTTATAGGTGTTTTTTGTTTTAGACGTGACTATTGAACTTTGAGAGCTGTTTTATTGATCAATGTTTGTTTTTGTGTGATGTATTAGATTTGTGATATTTTGTTTCGTAAATTCATTGCTGTGGCATTGCTTCGTTTATCAGTCAGATAGCTTTTTATTCTCATTGAACTGTGATCGATTAGCCTTTGCATGGGGCATATTTACTGTGAGGAACCCCTTAAGGGTAACAATCACATAATTATTGTAGTTTCAGTATAATGACACAGTGCTCATTGTTTGCTAGCTAATTGAAATATAGTAGAGTGATTAAATGAGTGCCACATAGTTATTTTAATTCTACAAATTATTAGTTTTATACGATATAGAATTTTTTTGCGATAACCACTTTGTAAAACATGTTTTTTCTCTTATCATTTTGTTGCTTTTGCAGATTGTGCATTGTTATGTTCTGCTTTTTAATACCGATGTTATTTGATGTTCTTTTTTTTTTAATTGCTGTGGCACCTTTGCTATTTTCATAAATTTTGCTTGTTAATAAACAGTCATAAATTCTCCTGTGATCAGTTGGCTCTTGCAATGAGCAAATACTGGTGAACTCCATAAGGGTAACAACCAGAAATTGTTTTCATATTAATGACACAGGAACCATTGTTTTTACTTGCTGACCGAATTAGGTCTACACTACCTTTTAAATAGGTGTCACAGATTGTGTTCTTTTTTTTCTGTTTGAAATTGGTAGATTCTAAAGATGTGTTGAAATTATTGTGTTTTAGCAAGTAGCTGGTGTCCTTTTGCCTTTTCTTTTACACTTTTGGTTTAAGTAGGGTGTGAGAAGCCTGCTTGGGAATGTCCTAGCATGGCTAGAAAATTCCCTGCACAGTCTTTTCCCGGAGCGTTGGGGTTATGAAAGGTCTCTGTTGGATTCCTTTCATGTTTAATTTCTTAAATCTGTTGACATTTATGGAATAAATTCCTCTTCTAAATGTACTGTGGCGTTTCTGACTATCTGGGAGGAGACTGAGCAGTGGAACGTGTTACTTTTACACATAAACAAATACGATCTGTCACACTACTACACTTTAAAGCACAGTTTATATGTAATTCTTATATGTAATTCATGTCACACAGTCTCATACGGAACCTACATCCGCTTTCTTTTATATACTGTATATGATAAGATACTGTCATCCCCCTTCCCTTTTGTGTGAGAGGATGAACGAGCATATGTATTTCTAGTTGCATGCTTGAGGGTAGCAGACAAGGCTGTCTGCTAGAGAACAGTAGGACCAACGTCGGAACAGGTAGCTACGCTTCCTAAAAGCAAAGAGGTTTCCATCCTTAGTATGGTCCTGTCCGTCCGTTGTCATGTTGGTATAGGAAGCTGCCCCTCTGGCCACTTCCGTTGGTCTTAGAGAGCCGCTCTCAGGAAGCACGCTCGGCAGTAGGGAGTTGCTGTGTGGCCGTGGCGAGCGTCTGAAGTGGTAAGATCTCCGGCTAAGCGCGTGTCTGTTAAGTCCGTAGGACAATGGATTTCTTAAGTTCAGCCTAACTGAAAATTTAATCACCTTGATTTCAGGTTTAGCTCTAAAATATCTAATGCTATCTTAAAGTGCAGCGGAGTGTAATCCTCGTGTTAAATTCAGATTATTTTGCGGTAGTTGCTTTGTTACTACTTTGTGAGTAAAGTGGAACCACGTGTTGATCAGTAACTCTAACTAAGTTCATCAATCTTAAATGCGAATGTTTGTGTGATTATAACGTCTCGTCTTGACTATATTTTCAATATAGCAACTTTTCTTTATGTTCAGCTCACGTGGCGTGTACTTTGCGAGACCACTACCACGTGCTTATATAACTGTTTGACCCATCAGGTTAATAGTAAGACGTTAGTAACCAGTTCAAGGTTTTTCTTTTGTCAAGTGCTTTTCGATCTAATGTATTTTAATTATCAAAATTATTGTGGAGTTGTACGCTTTGTGTAAACCAAGTTGACCACGTGGAGCATGTGGTGTAATCATCAAAGTAGCCCTCAGCTATTCTTTTTGCGAAGACTTCACAAAGAGTTAATATGAATTTAGTATACCAGTGTGTGGTAATTACATGACGGACAGGATTGTGGTATGAACGTAATTTCTTTGGGTAAAAACTGAATCTGTTGGTTGTGGTTAATTTCTTCTTGCTTATGTTTCAATGTTCTTCGTGTGTTATTTTATGAATGCAGTGTTGTATCCAGTCTCCCAATCTTGGATCCATAGTTTATGTGTTCCGTAAGATTACAATCTCACATTCTTTTCAATCGTAAATAAGGCACCAGCTCAGTTATAACTCACGTATAATATGCTGAAATTCCAATGAACAATCTTAAAATAAATTTCCAAGTATAAACTGATTTCTTTCTTTTTATTTAAATTCTCCTTTTTATATATATATTTTACCGGTTTTGTATGACTATTAAAAGATTATCATTAATGTTAGTCTGCTAAATATCTGATGAAACAGTTGCCCAGTAATCCACGGTTAACGTCCCCAGACAGATCACGGCTTTTAACCCAGCTTTTATTGTCAATTAGCACCGATTTCAGCATACCAAATTAAAGTTGCAACGTTACACACTATGTGATCAAAAGTATCCGGACACCCCCAGAAACATAGTTTTTTCATATTAGGTGCATTGTGCTGCCATCTACTGCCAGGTACTCCATATCAGCGTCCACAGTAGTCATTACACATCGTGAGAGACCAGAATGGGGAGCTTCGCAGAACTCACGGACGTCGAACGTGGTCAGGTGATTAGGTGTCACTTGTGTCATATATCTGTACGAGAGATTTTAACACTCCTAAACATCCCTCGGTCTACTGTTTCCGATGTGATACTGAAGTGGGAACGTGAAGGAATACGTAGAGCACAAAAACGTGCAGGCCGACACCGTCTGTTGACTGACAGAGACCGCCGACAGTCGACCATCACACATGAATTCCAAACTGCATCAGGATCCACTGCAAGTACTGTGACAGTTAGGCAGGAGGTGAGAAAACTTGGATTTCATGGTCGAGCGGCTGCTCATAAGCCTCACATCACCCCGGTAAATGCCAAACGATGACTCGCTAGGTGTAAGGAGCGTAAACATTGGACGATTGAACAGTGGAAAAACGTTGTGTAGAGTGACGAATCACGGTACACAATGTGGCGATCCGATGGCAACGTGTGGGTATGGCGAATGCCCGGTGAACGTCTTCTGCCAGCGTGTGTAGTGCCAACAGTAAAATTCGGAGGAGGTGGTGTTATGGTGTGGTCGTGTTTTTTATGGCGGGGGCTTGCACCCTTTGTTGTTTTGCGTGGCACTATCACAGCACAGGCCTACATTGATGTTTCAAGCACTTTCTTGCTTCCCACTGTTGAAAAGCAATTCGGGGATGGCGATTGCTTCTTTCAACACGATCGAGCACCTGTTCATAATATGTGGCATGTGGCGGGGTGGTTACACGACAATAAAATCCCTGTAATGGACTGGCCTGCACAGAGTCCTGACCTGAATCCTATAGAACATCTTTGGGATGTTTCGGAACGCCGACTTTGTGCCAGGTCTCACCGACCGACATCGATACCTCTTCTCAGTGCAGCACTCCGTGAAAAATGGGCTGCCATTCCCCAAGAAACCAGCACCTGATTGAACGTAAGCCTGCCAGAGTGGAAGCTGTCGTCATGGTTAAGGGTGGGCCAACATCATACTGAATTTCAGAATTACCGATGGAGGGCGCCATGAACTTGTATGTCATTTTCAGCCAGGTGTCCGGATACTTTTGATCACATAGTGTATAAAGAGAATAAGAGCGGTCCTGTGACACTTCCGTGGGGTGCTCCTGACGATATCTCTGATGAGCGCTTGTCGTCGAGGACAACGTAATGGATCCTGTTGCTTAAGATATCTTCAAGCCACTCACTTATTTGTGTATTTACACCGTAAGCTCGTTGACACCCTACAGTGGGGAACTGCGTCAGATGCTTTCCGTAAATCTAGGAACATGGAATCTGCCTGTTGTTTTTCACCTATGATTTCCAGGATATCATGCGAGGAATGGGCAAGTTGAGTTTCACACGAGGGATGCTTTTCACATCCGTGCTGATTTGTCGACAGGAGCTTTCTAACGATCACCCCCTGGGTAAGTAGGTCAGTGGCCGTCGAAACTGGACAGGAGTAGCAGTGATGTTACAAGTATCGCAGGCCAGGCTTGGAGGGCAGCTGAGTGTTCTTGCCTTATTCCCAAAGGCCTCAGCGAAACAGCAATACTCGTAATAACATTTTGTTGATTTCATTGCTACAATGAATATCGTGTTCTCCAGTGGACAGGAAACGAGCCGGGCTGCATGCTCAGGCATCGGCGAGGAATGCTAGACAAAACTCACTGGCAGTTCACTTAGCTTGAGGCAAATAAGGTATATTGCCTGTGACCAAGGTGACCCAAGGACACGTCACTGTGGGTATGATGGGCCTCAGTACTCTGAAAGATGGTTGCACGCTTAGACCTGTGATCGCAACAACTTCAGGCTGGTGGTTATCGTGAAGGCGAAAGCCCTGAGCTCCCTCAGCAAATGCAGCGTGCAGTCAAGAAGGCGGTACATGTACAGCCTGGGGGACAGCACTCAGCCGTGACTGAGCAAGCAGAAGGTGGCTGCTCGCAGTCATTCGATGTGACCCTTCACCAGAGGAAGACTCGGTAGATCCATATCTGACAGTCATGGCTGTGACCCATCGATTGCGACAGCATGGAGCTACGTAGTCCAACCACAGCTGGCACGTGGCAGTCTAGTAGCTGAGGTCTTCAAACAGGAAGCAAGAAGCACATCATGGTTCGCCAGCAGTTATAAAATAATATATTATAGAATGAGATTTTCACTCTGCAGCGGAGTGTGCGCTGATATGAAACTTCCTGCAGATTAAAACTGTGTGCCGGGCCGAGACTCGAACTCGGGACCTTTGCCTTCGCAGGCAAGTGCTCTACCAACTATACTTTTTTTTTCTTTGCCTTTCGCGGGCAAGTGCTCTACCATCTCTTTTTTATTTTAATAACATTAAATACAACAAAATATAACACATCCTGTTTTCTTTGTTTTTTTTTTAATAATTTGTATTGAACAAACTAAAAGTACATATATATTCACTATGCAAGAGTTCTTCAAGGTACCCCTCAAACATATACAAATTACTGTTAGTTAAACAAAAAATATATTAAAAAGAAAAACATTAAATACAACAAAATATAACATATTCTGTCTTTTTCTTTTTGTCGATGCATGAGAACGTGGATAAGGGTGTTGCATCATGTGACAGGTAGGCATGGTACACCCCAACTTTGAGGGGGGTCAAGGAAGACGCTGCGGAGATAACCGGCAAAAGTTTGTCGGTAAGATGGTTTTCGGGTGAGGGTGCTATGCGCGGTCACAAATTTGTACCAGAAGTCAAGGACTGTGTGCGGACCACTCTGAAAGAGGTATTCTAAAGCCTGTCCTCGAAACCAGATGAGGACATGGTGCTTAGCAAGAGGGTAGTGAAATGTCTGGGGCAACAACAGGAAATCCGGGGTTACCGTCGTTGGCGGGGCACGGAGGTAAAAGCCCACGATTCGTTGGATGAGGAGCCATACGTTTTGTTTCAGGGGGCACGTAAGACGGTGCTCGTCGGTGTCTTCGAGCTGACAGTCAGGGCAGAGTGGGGGGGGGGGGGGGGGGGGGTGGCCAGTCCTATGCGATAAAGTCGACCATTAGTCGGGAATTAATATTACCAGAGTGCAGACACAGACGACGGTAAAAAGGGTGCATGCACACACCCCCAAACCGTGCGCCAGTGAATGTCAGGATGCTGTAGCACCATGGGGTCGCAAGGGTTGGACAGCATAAACAAACGATAGTAATCTTTTGTACGGGGAGGACGGGTGACTGGAAGATCGGCCCGAACGTAGCTGAGTTCTATGAAACAACTGGCGACTTGGTACAATAATGGAGAAATAGGTGCCACATTGATCGGTGGATCGAGAGAAGCTGGTCGGAGGATATCTAAGAGACTGCGTGTTAAGGACGGGACCGGCCCCTGCCAGTGTCGCAACCGAGTGTGAACAAAGAGTGCAGAAGATAGTGTCCGCACGTTGACGAGTCCGAGGCCACCTTTTGCAGGAGGCAGTGTTAGAGTGTTGTAGCCGACTTTGAAAAGTGCCCCTGCTGACACGAAATACCCAAAGGCTGATTGGATGCGGCGGCCAAGGAGTAACGGCATTGGGAGGATCTGGGCGACGTGTACCAGTTCAGGGGCGACATACATGTTGACATAGGACACACGTTGGAGTTGGTTTAAGTTACGGTGCACTTGACCGCGGACATGGTGCCGAATCGACTGCAAAAGCCGCCGGTAAGCCAGGACCACTGTGCGGTGTGTGGAGCTCGTAAATTTGATATCCAAGTAATGAAGGGTAGCACTGACTGGGAGTGGGGTCGGCACCATAGCCGGGAGGCCGCGCCCAATGTGCATCATAGTCGATTTGTGGACATTAAGAATGCTACCAGAAAGACGTCCATACTGGTGGATCCATTGGATGGCGTCATTGAGTTCCGTGGAGGAGCAGGTGAGAAAGAGGAGATCGTCCGCATAAGCCCTAATGTGAAAGGTGTAGTCACGCAAAGTGAAGCCCTGCAGTCTAGAGGTAAGTCCAGTGATGAGGGGCTCAAGTGCAATGGCATATAGTAAAGTAGACATAGGGCATCCTTGACGCACAGAGTGGCGTATAGGAATCGGTCCTACAAGCCTCCCATTGACTTGTACCATCGAGACCGCGGGAAGTAGTAACCGGCGAATGGCATCGACAAAAAGTAATGGGAACCCCATACGTGTCGCCACCATGAGGAGGAATGGGTGTCGAACGCGATCAAAGGCACTCGTGAAATCGACGGATACCTGTGCTGCACGAAGGCGACAAACCGACGCCAGTGCAATGAGGTCACGGCATTCTCCTAGGGCTGTTTGTAAGGTGGCCCCATAACCACGTGCAGTCTGCTCAGGTGAAAGGGCCGTAGGTAAGACGGTGCGTATGCGCGCTGCTAAGAGGCGCGCATAGATTTTATAGTCTGCATTCAGTAGTGTAAGGGGGCGATATGCAGAGACATGAGACCCTCCCTTCGGTTTAGGCACAGGTAGAAGAATGCCAGTGACGAATTCAGGTGGAATTGGGAAGGACGGAGTAAAGAGTTCCTGAATCATTTCCGTACAGCGAGGAAGCATTAACGTGGTGAACGCCCGGTAAAACTCCAACGGGAGACCATCTGGTCCGGGTGATTTTTTCTTGGCCCCTTTGTTGACCGCATCTACCACCTCTTCTGCGGTGATTGCAGACATCATGGACGTTGACTCCGCTACGGTGAGGGTCTGATCAGGGGAAGGACGGAGATCATCAGGAATGGGCGTCGTCATCGGTTCATCATCATAAAATTGGCGATAATGTTCAGCAAAAGCAGACACCACTGCCGCCTGTGTTGTGTGGTGAACACCATCGGAGGTCGTGATGTTGGGGACGAAAAGTCGACGTCGACGACTATGGTCGGATGCGGCATGGATTGTGGATGGGGTTTCGTCGTGGAGGAGGTCTTGTCGTCGGGAACGCACCACGACACCATGCAGTCGTGCACGTTGAAGAGAGAGGAGACGAGCTTTAGTACGTTGTCGTTCCCTATGGGTGTCAGGTGATGGAGGGAGTGCATCGAGCTCACGGAGGACGGCGTAGTGAAAATTTGTGGTGTCTCGATGCCATGCTGCTGCTTCCTTGCTACATTGTATGAAGGCCTTTTTGATTGCAGGTTTGGCACATTTGAGCCACCAATGGAACGTGGATGTGTACTGCGGAAGGCGTCTTTCGCAAGACGCCCATGTAGTGGCAATACATTGTCGGCAGTGTGGATCATTAAGGAGGGAGGTATTAAGCTTCCAGTAACCTTTGCTGCGCCACACTGATTGAGGTGGCAGAGCCAGGGAGCAAATGACGGCGCAGTGGTCCGAAAATGCAAGGGGCCATCGTTCAGCTTGGGCGACTTCATTGCCAAGGTGGGCAGAGACATAAAACCGGTCCAGTCTGCTCGCAGAATGTGCTGTATAACGGGTAAAACCGGGGGTATTGCCATGAATTTTCTCCCAAACGTCCACTAGATGAAAATCTTCGATTAAGGTGAGCAGCGCCGGGCATGGTGAATAACCGGGCATTTGGTCCTGCGGATGGAGGACACAGTTGAAATCGCCTCCCTTGATAAGGCGATCATAGCGTCCAGAAAACAGGGCGCCACGTCATGTCCGAAGAAAGTGGACCGTTGCCGACGGTTCGTGGAGCCATACGGAGCGTAGATATTGCTGACGCGCGTGTCGAAGATGGTAACAGCCATGCCTCTTCCACAGGGAAGGTTTGTCGTGTCCTTGAGTGGGATTCCTTCCCGTATGTAGAAAGCCACTCCACGCCCTGACTGATCACATGTGGACGTGTATGAGTCGTAGCCGTAGACTGGTGGTAGTGTGGCTACGCGTACTTCCTGAAGAAGGGCGACGTCGACGTCAGAGGCCCGAAGCATGTCACATAGGAGTTGCAGCTTGGGTGCAGTGCCGATCATGTTGATGTTCAGTGTGGCAAACCGGTACGTTTGTTTCAGTGGTGGTGGACGCGCATCTACCATCACCAAGGGAAGTAAGAGGAGGGCACCGACAGGAAGTCCCGTCCCATCAGCTGCAGTGCCTCGCTTTTGATGTTAACAGGCAGCCTTGTCCGGCGGAGGCAACTCATCCGGAGGAGGGGGCGTATCTTCGTCAATGTCGTCGGCCCATGCTCCTGTGCCGTGGGTCTGTCCAATGTCCATGGGAATTGCGTCGTGGTGAGAGAGATCTGGAGTTGTCGGCGGGGAGACAGGCGTCTCAACCGACGCACCGATCGTTACATTGTGCGTGGCGACCTCCATAGTGGTCCCGTCCTGGGTTCGAAGGCGTCGGTGGGTACAATGAAATTGTCAAACAGGTGTTGTGAAGAAGTACTGTTCTCCTCAGCGTCCGGTGCGGGAGCCTGTTCGGCGGCAAGGTTGTCAGGTGGGACGTCCGCACCGTCCATAGGTGACTGGGACGGTGGGACGTGCCGATCGGAAGGACCGGGCGACGGACTGGACGAAACTGTAGACGTGGCGAGAGCCGCTGCGTAAGTGACCGGTAGGGCGGTCATCGTGGGTGTGACGGACGCTTCCGACAACGGGAGCTGCGCGACACGTCGTTAAATGCATTCAGACCGTAGGTGACCTTCTTTCCCGCAACCGGAACAGGTCCGAGGTTGGCCGTCGTACATTATAATGGCACGGCAGCCTCCGATACGTAGATAGGAAGGCACGTGTTTCTGCAACTCGATGCAGACCTGTCGAACACCGTTTAAAACGGGATAGGTTTGAAATTGTACCCATCGTTCGGCAACATGTTCCAGAACGTTGCCATAGGGACGGAGCGCCTCGATGACGACGTCTGCAGGTAGTTCGAACGGCAGTTCGAAGATCCTTATCGTCCGTGTGCCGAGACCTGCGTGATCGACGGTAACGGGTCCGACGTTGCCGTCGGAATGAAAGAAGCGCAGTCCACGTTTTGCCTCTTGAAGCACCTTGTCGCACGCCGCATCGTTGATCATTTTGACGTAGACGGTACTGCTAACTATGGACAACTGGATACCAATTAGATCCGTTGGTGGTATTTTAACTTCATCGCGAATAAATCGTTCTACTTCCAGGGCCTTGGGTCGGGCGAAGTCGGAACAAAAGTTGAAACGTAATTTCTTCTTCCGATAGTTGTGCGCCATGGTGGTCTAGAAGGGAAAACGGCACTTATAGTGGCCGAAGTAAACACAAACACACCGTGCGCGCCTCGCCCCCAGCGCTCTGGCGCGTGACCGCCTCGCAGCACTGCCGGCGGCAGACTGTGCCAATTGAGCTACCCAAGCACGACTCACGCCCCGTCCTCATAGCTTTACTTCTGCCAGTACCTCGTCTCCTACCTTCCAAACTCTAAAGAAGCTCTCCTGCGAAACTTGCAGAACTAGCACTCCTGAAAGAAAGGATATTGCGGAGACATGGCTTAGCCACAGCCTAGGGGATGTTTCCAGAATGAGATTTTCACTCTGCCAGGAAATTTCATATCAGCGCACACTCCGCTGCAGAGTGAAAATCTCATACTGGAAACATCCCCCAGGCTGTGGCTAAGCCATGGCTCCGCAATATCCTTTCTTTCAGGAGTGCTAGTTCTGCAAGTTTCACAGGAGAGCTTCTGTAAAGTTCGGAAGGTAGGAGACGAAGTACTGGCAGAAGTAAAGCTGTGAGGACGGGGCGTGAGTCGTGCTTGGGTAGCTCAGTTGGTAGAGCACTTGCCCACGAAAGGCAAAGGTCCTGAGTTCGAGTCTCGGCCCGGCACAAAGTTTTAATCTGCTAGGAAGTTTAATTTATTATAATATAACATAGTATTTCATCAGAACTGGTGATGACAGAATGACAAGATACTGAGGCTGAGATGTCTGGAACAGGGCTATTAAAAGCCAAACATCTCGTCATTGTAGGGGCTTTGGCGCCCATCTGATCTCGTTTAAACAGAGATGTCAGCAGTCCAGTCTCAACCGTGGTGTCTCAGTTATGGACGCCTTTCACTGGCTCTGCATTTCTCATCAGTTTTAGAACACCTTGGAGTGGTCGAGCTCGAATTTCGCATGTTATTTCTCGTGTAAGATGGCAAGAACTATGCCCCTTACATGAAGTCATTAAAGATCACCTAACTCACGTTGAGCGAACAGTAGGGCTGAACAAAATGACTGACCAGGCACAATGCATCTTGTAGAGGGTATAGTATGGACGTAGTGGAATAATTAATGTCGGGTGATGGTTTTAAAGTAATTCACTCGACATGAAAACTTTGTGGAAACGAGTCGATTTACTGGGCGCTAGTTTACCCCAGGGAAGTATTTGACCTTGGCCGGCCGGGGGACCGGCTAAGGGAAGAGACAATAGGCAGCTTAGGGCGGCTCAAGCTCTGAGAAAGCGGTAACGGTGCGCGGGCTCCAGCCGCCTTAAGATGAGTGACAGTGAGTGGGTTGTTGACCCAGACTCCATGCTGTTGTACCAGGAAACAGACGGAGAACTTGTACGCCTGTTGATAAATGTCCGTCATCCCGTTTTCTGTGAAACATGCGAGAAAGTCGCGCAAAGCTACGGTGGAGCGGTCAACAGAGGTCAAAATATGCGTGTTCGTGCCTATAGCAACTTCACGCTGAATTCACGGTCCGCAGAGTCTGAAGTAAATCAGGTGAAGAGCGACAGAATGAAATACGCCGGCCTCCGATGGGAATGTTTGACCAAGGAATTTGAAGTACTCTCCTGGGTGTCAGATTTCCGGAAAACTTGGTGTTTGTGCAGACGCTAACCTTGTGGGTGGCCTGGGGGGAGCTAAATAGAAGAAGATGAGAGGAAGGGAAATTTTGTGGGAATTTGTTCACTTCCCAGAGCAGGCATTGGTCGGCGCTGGGAAGCGATACATGATTAACGCGACTTGCGCTGCAGTTGGCGAAAGTAATTTTGCTGGAGGGGAAACCGAGGTGAAGAGCGGACTGGCAGAAGTCTCAGTAGAGGTCTTCCGTTCCCAGCTTGCCTAGAGTGCGGACATGGCGTTTTTGACTCAGCTTGCCTGAGAAAGAGTGAGCATCTCTGCAGTTTAGGACTTAGCAAATGGAACGATTGAGCTTGGAGGTAGAAAGTTTTGGTTCAGATATGTACTGAGCAAGATAGCTAGGAGTGAATAGACGAGCGCAGCCTTGCAGCACCACGAGGTCGGCCGACGTCCACACAACGACGCCGCTCCGCCACGCTGTATTCGGTGATACTGTGCCCACTCCGGCCACTGATTAATTTGTTGAATCACGTCGGCAAAGTTTCCACGAGGGTTTCATGGGCCGTGTACTGAAGAATTCTTCTCGCACTTCGCATTACGCCTGGGTCAGTCAATAGGAATTACTTTTGAGTTATCGAGCTTTACTCCACGCAAACGCAATTTATTACCACTGCCTGGTAGGAGAGTCATGTAATGTGATGATTGAAGGTCGTGAGTTAAAATCAATTTGTGATAATCGACTGCATCTGTTTTCAATCAAGTAATTGAAATCCCAAGTTACTTTCTTAATTAATTTTATGTTCAACATTTGCATCTGGTGTTCAATAGCTGCATATAACATCAATGTGCACCCCTTTTTAATTAAAAGTGATCAATTCTGAATCAATTAATGTCAACACTGCCACCGCAGTTCAATCAGGAGTCACAGGGCCTTATTACTTTCTTTGCGTTATCCGATATTGCGGCAGTTTTGCACACTCTGTTGATCTGTTAGCCAATTAGCTGGGGTGAACACACGCCAAAACCAGATAAGTGAAGGATGGAGTGTTACACTCCGTACTGTAGAGCTTGCCGATCGATGTTCTGGGCAATATCATACTGCACCGCTAGAGCTCCTTTCTATGGCTCTGCTCGTTGGGTGGTAATGAGGTACGAGCGTTGCCCTGCTTTTGCAATACTGACACTCTTCGCGTGCTCTGTATTATGACACACAGTCAGAGTCGGACATGGTTCTTTTGCCGCCCGTGTCGAGCGATAGCTTTACAAAATTCTAACACTTGGGAACAGGGTTGTTGGGTTATAACGTTTCTCAAAAAATATACAATTTAAGCTTTCACGGTTGGTACTGACATTAGGAGAAAGTTTTATACATCGAACACGACCTAAGGCCCGAAAGATTTAAGTGATGTTTTCTCTAGGATATTCATTATATTCCTTATCTAGTGCTGTAATCTCTCTAATCTTATTCTTACAACCCACAAGCCGTGATATACGTAGTTGGCAGCACAGTGGCCTCAGAGTCTTCTCGAATGGATTTACCCGGAAGGGTTTCGTGAGAATTAAGTCGTTTTCTTCCAAGGAATTCCATTAAAATTCTACGAGCATTACTGTTATACTTTTGCATGGCGTATACCACTCTATTACGATCTTAACAGCGCTTCTCTAAATTTGTTCGATGCCTGTTGTAATGCCAACTTGATAAGAACTCCAAACACTGCAACACTATTTCAGAATTGGTCGGACTAGCGCCTTGTGTGCGATTACCTTACAGCTGCAGCTGCTTTGCACTTCCTCAAAATCCTTGAAACAAATCTCAGTCTCCCACTCGCGTGATTCTGACCAAGAGATTAAGTGAGGAAGACATCGAAGAACGCCGTAAGGCATACCGCTTAGGCGCTGTTTTGTTGCACCTGCTCAGAGCCAGGCTTACTGTGTTCCTTTGTTTTGTCGTCTGCGAACGGCACTCATAAAGAGCCAACCTTTTTTACGTTTTATGCGAGCAACGTGTAGCTGTTCTCTAATATGCGTATCTTTACTTTGTGTAACGAGTTCAGGTTACTTATTTTTCAAAAAAATAGTTCAAATGGCTCTGAGCACTATGGGACTTAACATCAGAATTCATCAGTCCCCTAGAACTTAGAACTACTTAAGCCTAACTAACCTGAGGACATCACACACATCATGTCTGAGGTAGGATTCGAACCTGTGACCGTAGCTGTCGGGTGGTTCCATGCTGAAGTGCCTAGAACCGCTCGGCCACAGCGGCCGGCACTTATTTTTCAGTCTCACGACAATCTCAATGTCTCAACGCTTCTTTTGAGAAAGGGTAGGTATTATAAACAACATTCGGCAAAAATTCTCTCATTCAGCGAGTTGTCTTCTGCTACATGCATTATAGTCAGCAGAACTATACAGGGTGTTACAAAAAGGTACGGCCAAACTTTCAGGAAACATTCCTCACACACAAATAAAGAAAATATATTATGTGGACATGTGTCCGCAAACGCTTAATTTCCATGTTAGAGCTCATTTTAGTTTCGTCAGTACGTACTGTACTTCCTCGATTCACCGCCAGTTGGCCCAATTGAAGGAAGGTAATGTTGACTTCGGTGCTTGTGTTGACATGCGACTCATTGCTCTACAGTACTAGCATCAAGCACATCAGTACGTAGCATCAACAGGTTAGTGTTCATCACGAACGTGGTTTTGCAGTCAGTGCAATGTTTACAAATACGGAGTTGGCAGATGCCCATTTGATGTATGGATTAGCACGGGGAAATAGCCGTGGCGCGGTACATTTGTACGAGACAGATTTCCAGAACGAAAGTGTCCCGACAGGAAGACGTTCGAAGCAATTGATCGGCGTCTTAGGGAGCACGGAACATTCCAGCCTATGACTCGCGACTGGGGAAGACCTAGAACGACGAGGAGACCTGCAATGGACGAGGCAATTCTTCGTGCAGTTGACGATAACCCTAATGTCAGCGTCAAAGAAGTTGCTGCTGTACAAGGTAACGTTGACCACGTCACTGTATAGAGAGTGCTACGGGATGACCAGTTGTTTCCGTACCATGTACAGCGTGTGCAGGCGCTATCAGCAGCTGATTGGCCTCCACGGGTACACGTCTGCGAATGGTTCATCCAACAATGTGTAAATCCTCATTTCAGTGCAAATGTTCTCTTTACGGATGAGGCTTTATATCAACGTGATCAAATTGTAAATTTTCACAATCAACTTGTGTGGGCTGACGAGAATCCGCACGCAATTGTGCAATCACGTCATCAACACAGATTTTCTGTGAACGTTTGGTCAGGCATTGTTGGTGATGTCTTGATTGGGCCCCATGTTCTTCCACCTACGCTCAATGGAGCACGTTATCATGATTTCATACAACATACTCTACCTGTGCTGCTAGAACATGTGCCTTTACAAGTACGACACAACATGTGGTTCATGCACGATGGAGCTCCTGCACATTTCAGTCGAAGTGTTCGTACGCTTCTCAACAACAGATTCGGTGACAGATGGATTGGTAAAGGCGGACCAGTTCCATGGCCTCCACGCTCTCCTGACCTCAACCCTCTTGACTTTCATTTATGGGGGCATTTGAAAGCTCCTGTCTACGCAACCCCGGTACCAAATGTAGAGACTCTTCGTGCTCGTATTGTGGACGGCTGTGATACAACACGCCATTCTCCAGGGCTGCAACAGTGCATCAGGGATTCCATGCGACGGAGGGTGGATGCATGTATCCTCGCTAACGGAGGACATTTTGAACATTTCCTGTAACAAATTGTTTGAAGTCACGCTGGTACGTTCTGTTGCTGTGTGTTTCCATTCCATGATTAATGTGGTTTGAAGAGAAGTAATAAAATGAGCTCTAACATGGAAAGTAACCGTTTCCAGACACATGTCCACATAAAATATTTTCTTTCTTTGTGTGTGAGGAATGTTTCCTGAAAGTTTGTCCGTATGTTTTTGTAACACCCTGTATTCTGTTTTTAAGCAAAATACCTTCATTAGAGGGAAATAATTTCAGTGAGAGACAAAAAAACGTTTTGGTAAGAGAGCTTCCTCATTCAATAATATACTTTACTGTGCCGTAACATGGATCCGGGCCCGAAACGTTACATTTCGTGGTCAGTGCTCCTATGGGATGACCTATCAGACTTGATCCACGAACTCCGTGTAACAAAGTTGCAGAAAAGAACCTATTCAAAGCCGGGAAGATATTCGTAGAACGAATCCTTAAATTTGTAGCGTAACTATACCGTGACCAGAACGCTTTTCGAAATATCTTATCTCTCAGAAGTTAGAATCCAGTAAAGTACGGTGATGAGCTTCTCTCGGATGTGGAAGATAGGAGGGAGATATTCACATAAGTGAACCACCAAATGACATGTACGTTTTACACATACTTTTGCATATTCCAACGGTGAAAATTCATGTTTTAAAGCTGTAAAATTATTGTTAACTATGCAGTAAATAGTGAAATAACATTTCGTACGGTACAAGAGCTCAGGTCCAGTCGGTCGCGCAATTGAAACGACATTGAAAATCTCACGAAGCTTTGCTCAGATGAGTTGGGAAATGTCTCCAGTACGCCCGTCGATTGCGACACGTCGCTCTTTTCCGTTCTGAGTGAGCAGTGAGCACGTAAAAGATGCCTAGATAAATTGTGTCTCCCTCCAAGAATGAGCACCCGCTGTGAGATTTTGCCTGATATCATGCAACCCCACTTAACATAACTGTCATGCATCTGATTCTTCTTGACAGTTCTCGGCCGCACACTGAAAGGGCAATGAAGACGACCCTGCACATTTATGGATGGGAAATGTTTGATCACACACCACACAGCCCGATGTTGGATCCTTTACTCTCACATGAACCGCTGGTTGTGGAGAAAACATTCGGCACAAACAACAACGAGCTGCAGACTAGCATAGAGAATTAGCAAAAAATCCCAGCAGGCCTTCTATGACTACGGTATTGTAAAGTTAGTACAACACTACGAGTACAACAAATGTCTAAATCGGAGTGGCAGCTACATAGAGAAGTAGCTTGAAGGTGTAGCTAATTGTTTCAAGTAAAATATTTTTCGTACATCTGTAGTTAAGATGGCTAGGTCTACATCTACATCTACAACTACATCTGTGGTGTCACCGCCAGACACCACACTTGCTAGGTGGTAGCCTTTAAATCGGCCGCGGGCCGTTAGTATACGTCGGACCCGCGTGTCGCCACTATCAGTGATTGCCGACCGAGCGCCGCCACACGGCAGGTCTAGAGACACTTCCTAGCACTCACCCCAGTGGTACAACCGACTTTGCTAGCGATGGTTCACTGACAAAATACGCTCTCATTTGCCGAGACGATAGTTAGCACAGGCTTCAGCAACGTCATTTGCTGCGACCTAGCAAGGCGCCATTACCAGTTACTATTGATACTGTAAAACATATACCGTCAAGAGCGACGTTCACCATTTATGGATTAAAGTTAAGTATTCCAGCAGCTACGTACGTTTTTGCTAAAGTCTAATTTCCTTTCCTGTTCCAGACCTCACGCCAGCCTGCGTGAGCTAAAACGCGTGCCTTTCGGCTTCCTCTCATACCGGTGTTGGCTCTCCTGCCAACCCACAACAACATCCATACTCCGCAAGCCACCTGACGGTGTGTGGCGGAGGGTACCTTGAGTACATCTATCGGTTCTCCCTTCTATTCCAGTCTCGTATTGTTCGTGGAAAGAAGGATTGTCGGTATGCCTCTGTGTGGGCTCTAATCTCTCTGATTTTATCCTCATGGTCTCTTCGCGAGATATACGTAGGAGGGAGCAATATACTGCTTGACTCCTCTGTGAGGGTATGTTCTCGAAACTTCAACAAAAGCCGTACCGAGCTACTGAGCGTCTCTCCTGCAGAGTCTTCCACTGGAGTTTATCTATCATCTCCGTAACGCTTTCGCGGTTACTAAATGATCCTGTAAGGAAGCGCGCTGCTCTCCGTTGGATCTTCTCTATCTCTTCTAACAACCCTACCTGGTACGGATCCCACACTGCTGAACACTATTCAAGCAGTGGGCGAACAAGCGTACTGTAACCTACTTCCTTTGTTTTCGGATTGCGTTTCTTTAGGATTCTTCCAATGAATCTCAGTCTGGCATCTGCTTTACCGACGATCAACTTTATATGATCATTCCATTTTAAATCACTCCTAATGCGTACTCCCAGATAATTTATGGATTTAACTGCTTCCATTTGCTGACCTGCTATATTGTAGCTAAATGATAAGGGAAAGACATTCAGCAGGTGAGGAATGACTTTATTGTTCACAAAGTATGCGTGAAGCGTTTCGGAATTATTTCCATCTTCTAAAATACAAGTGCGAAAGTAGCGCAAGGACAAGAGCGTTACCAGTCTTGTATGCAATATGAGACGTTAGAGCAGTCTAGCACGGATAGACCGCATAGTCACAAAAAGTGTGTGTGAATTTCTAAGAGACCAAACTGCTGAGGTCATCGGTCCCTCCGCATAGTCACAGATTCAATTTATGTATACTTCATTGTAGGCGGTCAACGTCTCTGGTGCTTGTGTATCTTCGTCGGCATGAGCAATATAATGGCCCGTGACTGTTATAGCGTCAGCAATAGGCTTACTCTAAAGCAGCCGAAACTTATACGGAAGAAATATTAGGAAAAAAAATATGGAATGTCTGAGGCTGCACGCCCGAAATTTAATAGGGAAAAGATTAATCGACATTATTTGCAGAATCTAGTCGATCAGTTATTTAGAGAATCAAACATACCGTGATACCGATACAAAAGGAGTGCCAAGGAAACCTTACGAAAGTTCTCACTGCAGTTCGCAATAGAGGGCTCTGCTGTGAGCAGACATCGCTGTTATGCACGGAGACGAAAGGACAGCGACTTCATTTCGCCAGAATGTCTAGGGCGCGAATCCCTTCGCGTCGACCATTAAATTCAGCTCTGCAGCGGCGGTGGGCACCCCTGGTGAGTAGAAATCGCTTTCGGAAGTTGCGACCGGGTTGTCTGTGGCGACTGCATTACCTTGATTAATACAAAATGCTTTTATTGAGAAGACCCGTGGGAGCGGGCGCTCCAAGACGCCGCGCCGAGCGCCTTGCGAGGGGGGTGAGGGGTGAGGCGCCGGGCGGTTATTCGCCAAAGATTCCCGCGCTGATAAATATCCTTAGAGGACGCGGCGCGGGCAACTCGCCTTAAGAGTAGACGGCGCGGCTGCGCGAGGGTGTCGCGCCGCGGCGCTGAATGCGGCCCGTGATTAAGGGGAGTAGCAACTTTTACTCGCGGCAATCTGCGCGCATCTCTCTGCGCAGTAATCGAGAACGTGCTTCCGCAGCTAGCTCGCCTTTCTGTCTCTTGAGCCAGAGGTGGAAGCCGCGCTCAAAAACGCGGACTTAAGCTGGAGCCGACGCTCTCGGGGACATCTTCAGCAGTAAAAAAAAAAAAAAGAAAAAAAAATCCACAAGTTCGAGACTGCTGCTCAGTGTTAGGTACGAGACACGCTGGAAACCACGACTGAAATTTCATAACGAGAAATGATTGAATGCCGTGCAAAAATTAAGTAATGGCAGAGCAAGAACGAGAGTAAGTAGTAGAAATCTAAAAAGAGTAAGTGAACATTGTAGTTTACAAAAATGTAGAATCAAAACCATACGAATTACAGATTAATATTACAAATTACAGATTTATTTATTATTATTGTAGATATTACAAATAGATAGATAGATATTACAAATTAGATAGATATTACAAATTACAGATTAATATGGAACAAATATTGATTTTATGAATTCAACTAGCAAACGCAGGCAATGCTTTGCAGTTGTTAAATATGTATGGAAAGTGGAAATACGTCCTGACCTCCTTCTCCCCCCCCCCCTTTCCATTCCATCTCCTGCTCTCCATGTTTATCTCCTCTTCCTCCACTTCCGTCCGTCCATCTCCTCCTCCCCCCACTCTTTGTGCATTTGCTCCTCCCCCTATCAGTCTCCATCTCCTCCTCCTTCCTCTCTCTGCCTATCTCCTCCGCCCCTGTCCGAATCCCCCCCCCCCCCCCGCCGTCTCAGTCCATTTCCTAATTTCCCCTCTCGCTCACATTGAGTCTTGTATATTGTTATTGCTAGCAAACCCTTCATTGGGAACTTAAGTCGCGTAAGCTACATGGGTAAATCGCTTGCGATCATTAAATGGGGTGTAAGAGACCTCTTTGGCTGCTGGATCTGTGACGACAGCAGCTTCAATCTCGAATGCTTTTAATCGGCAAACAGGTTCGGGCGATTCAAATTTCGTAGCACTAATTTAATCATAAGCCCACAAGCCAGAAATACAACTTTCCTGTCTATACCGACTGTGAGGAAGGAAGCACAAAACTCATACATATTTACAGCATTTTTGTTTAAATTTGTATAAATAATATACATATAAGCAAATTTAACCAAACCAGTCCTACAAATATCCTGCTTGCATAGCAAAAATTACTGCGAGAAACGTAAGGGAAACCGCACAGTTTCACAGTACAGCGTAGCACAAGATTTTCTTCTCCGCAGAAGTTGGTCAAAAACCTTAGAGAAATACGTAGCCTATGTCTGTCCAAAAGTTTATTAGAGGAAGATCTAAAAATCTTAAGTAAATCCATGGAGAACTTCTCAAGGATTTTTGTAACACGTTAAACATCAACTTGTCTTATAGTATAGATTTTAAGTATATATTTACATACCAAATACGAGGGCTGTTCAGTAAAGAATGATCTTTTTTTATGGTCATAGTTTCTATCGCTAAAATTTAATCCTATGATATTCTGCTAGCTTAATGTGCAACAAAGACGCCTTAGTGGTTTCATTGTTGGGACTCCTGGGTCCCGCCTGTCAGAGCCAGCCAAGGTCAGACATGTTCGGTATCGCCTACCGCTGCAATGCAGGTAACACGCGAGGAACAATGTGCGACTTTGAAATTCTGCTTTCGTCTCAACAAATCTCAGCTGAGGTCTCTGCAACGTTACAGGAGGCCTATGGGCAGTCCTTCTCTACAGCACAGCTCAAAGATAGTTTAAAATGTTTAAACTGGGGAGACAATCACTTTCCAAGGAAGGTGGATCCGGTGCTCCAGTTACTGCTCTTACGGAAGAAAACATCAACATTGCTGCTGTCATTGTGAGAGAGGATTGACGAACTTCCTTAAGATCACTTTCTGAAATACTGAACATTTCATTGGGTGCCACCCACACCTTTGTGCATGATGGGTTCCAAGACTGTTGATTCCCGAACAAAAGGACTTCCGCGTGCAGGTCTGCATGCAGTTAAAGTTGATGTTAGAGGACGATCCGGAGTTACTTTCAAATATAATCTGTGCTGATGAAACTTGGCTACATCATTTTGATCCTGAGAGCAAACAGCAAAGCTCAGTGTGGAAATCTCCTTCATCACCAGCGCCTAAAAAAGCAAAAGTGGTTGCTTCTGCTGGAAAACTTACGGTCACCTCATCCTTTGATATTCATGGAATGGTTTATCAGCACATCAGCACATTGTACCTGCACACACATCAGTAACTGGACAATACTACACGGATGTCCTGAAAACACTGCATATCAGGCGCAAAATACATTTCCGTGAAGCAGGCTGGATGCTTCACCACGATAATGCGCGGGCGCATATTGCCAATATTGTAGCTGAATATCTTCCAAAAATCAACGTGAAGTGCATCCCTCACCCTCCCTATAGTCCGGATGTAGCACCATGTGACTTTTTTCTATTCCCTAACATGAAGAAACGCCTTCGTGGGAGGCATTATCAATCATCAAAAACAGTGGTGAAGGCTGCGGAGGCGATTTTGAAGGACCTCTCAAAAAATGGTTTCCAGCATTTATTTGAAGACTGGCAGAAACTCTGAGACAAGTGCATCGCATTCATGGGAGATTACAATGAGAAGTACCATCAAAATTATGAGGATGAGTAAAGGTATGTTGTCAAAAAAAGTTATGATCATTCTCTATTGAACAGCCCTCGTATATTAAAAGATATGTTGTCTATGTATGTCTAAGGGTTAATTTGAATATTGTGTAAGAATTGGAAGTAAAACGGTAAGAACTTTTCAAGAGTTTTGCTGATAAAATTAAAAAGATAACTTTGTCCCTTTCTATACACTTATCAGTCAGAACATTATGACCATCGACCTACTGTTGATATAAACCTACCCAGACGATAGCAGAGCCACCTGGCGAGGAATGACTGATAGTCAGACACACGTACGGTGCACGTATTTCTAGTGAGCGTGCTGTCGGCGACTAGAGTGGGGAAGGCACGCAATCCATCTGAGTTTGACCGAGAGCAGGTTACATACATCTACATATATACTCCGCTAGCCACCAAGCAGTGTGTGGCGGAGGGCACAATTTGCGCCAAAATCATATTCCCCCCTCTTTTCCACTCGCGGATAGCACGAGGGAAAAACGACTGTCTGAACACCCCAATAAGAGCTCTAATTTCCCTTATCTTTGAATGGTGATCATTGCTCGATTTGAAAGTTGGTGGTAATAATATATGCTCTACAGTTTACATCCTCGGCGAAGATTTGGTTTCGGAATTTAGTGAGCAGCCCCTTCCGTTTAGCGCGTCGTCTATCTGCAAGTGTATCCCACTTCAAACTTTCTATGAGATTTGTAAAGCCAGTCGCAAACCTCGCCGCTCTTCTTTGGGCCTTATCAATCTCTTGAATGAGACCCAACTGTTAAGGGTCCCGTACAGACGAACAATACTCTAAGACTCGACGAACTAACGTGTTGTTAAGCAACTTCCTATGTTGAAGGACTGCATCGCTTCAGGATTCTACCAATAAACCGCAATCTAGAGTTCGCCTTGCCCGTTACTTGTGTAACCTGATCATTCCATTTGAGATCATTTCAAATAGTCACACCCAGGTATTTGACGGATGTTACCGCTTCCACAGACTGGGCAATCATTTTGTACTCGGACATTAATGGGGATTTTCGCCTTGTTATACACAGTAGATTACACGTACTAGTATTGAGAGATAACTGCCAGTCATTATACCACGCATTTATTTTCTGCAAATCCTCATTGATTTGTTCATAACTTTCGTGTGATACTACTTTCCTGTCGACTACAGCATCATCGGCAAAAAGTCTAATGCCACTGTCAATACCACCAACCAGATCGTTTATGTAAATCGTAGAAAGCAGCGGACCTATAACGCTGCCCTGGGGCACACCTGAAGTTACACTTGTTTCTGTTGAAGTCACCCCGTTCAGGACGACATACTGTTCCCTGTCTGTCAGGTAACTTTCTATCCAACCGCATATGTCATCGGATAGACCGTAAGCGCGCACTTTTTGTAGCAAGCGACAATGCGGAACTAAGTCGAACGCCTTTCGAAAGTCGAGAAATATGGCATCAACTTGGGAGCCAGTATGTAGAGACTGTTGTATATCATGCACAAAGAGGGCCAGCTGTGACTCGCATGACCGCTGTTTCCTAAAACAGCCCTGGTTTCTGCAGATGAGCTTCTCTGAATCTAGAAAGGTCATTACGTCTGAAGGCAAAATGTGTTTCATGATTCTACAACAAATCGATGTCAGTGAAATTGGCCGGTAATTATGTGCATCCGATTTTCTACCCTTTTTATAGATTGCCATGGCTTGGGCCTTCTTCCAGTCCCGTGGGAGATTATGGATAAGAATGGTGCTATATTTGCAGCATAGTCAACATATAATCTTACGGGAATACCATCTGGGCCAGATGCCTTCCTGGCGTCTAAGGATCTTGACTGTTTTACGATCCCAGATACACTAAACACTATGTCAGCCATCCTTGCGTTTGTTCGATAGGTTATGATGGCACTGAGGCTTAGCACGAGCATTTCGGAAACTACACGACTTGGCGGGTGTTTGATGAATGCTGCGGCGAGTGTGTGCAACATGTGGCGAAACCAAGGGAAACCGCCCTCCCGGTTAGCCGAGCAGTCTAACGCATGGCTTTCCGGAGCAGGAAGGAGCGCCTGGTCCCCGGCACATATCCGCCCGGCGGAGTTGTGTCGTGGTCCGGTGAGCCGATCAGTCTGTGGATGGTTTTTAGGCGGTTTTCCATCTGCCTCGGCGAATGCGGACTCGTTCCCCTTATTCCGCCTCAGCTACACTATGTAGGCGATTGCTGCGCAAACAAGTTCTCCACGTACGCGTACACCACCATTACTGTACCATGCAAACATAGGGGTTACACTTGTCTGGTGTGAGACGTTCCGCGAGGAGGGGGGGGGGGGGGGGTCCACCGGGGCCCGAACCGCACAATAACCCTAGGTTCAGTGTGGGGCGGCCAGCCGTCTTTGCAGATGTCGGATGTTGTAGGCTGGGCAGACTGGTAAAACAGGGCAGGTGGCAAAATGTGTCGGAACTAACATCAGACTTCAATGCTGGGCAGAGTACAAGTGTAAACACATAGTGCACGGAACACTCCGAATGATGGGCCTTCGCAGCCAACGACATATGCATGTGCCAGTGTTAAGAACTCGACGACATCGGCAACTACGACTGAAATGGGCACGTGACCAGTGGCACTAGACATTGGTTCAGGGGCAGAGTGTTGCATGATCTGATGAATCCTGATACCTTCTTCAACAAGCCGATGGGAGAGCTCAAATCCGTCGTCTTCCAGGGGAGCAGCTGCTTGACACCTGTAAGCGTGCGGAGACAAGCCGGCAGCGGCTCCATTATGCTCTGGGGAACATTTATGTTGTCATCAATGGGTCCAGTGGAGCTTGTGCATGATGGGCAAGGACTATCCTACACTGGTTGCAGACCACGTACACCCCTTCATGATGTGCATGTTTCTTGACGGCAGTGGTTAAGTTAATGTTTCATGTTACAATGCTAAAGGAGTGGTTCGAAGAACATAGCGGCGGGTTCCAGTTATTGTGCTAGCCCCGAAACTCGCCAGATCTGAACCCAATCGAACACATTTGGGATTTGGTTAAACGTGACGTCAGAGCTCATGACATCCCTCACCGGAATTCAGGGGAATTAAGTGAATTGTGTGTGCAGATGTGGTGCCAAGTCCTCCAGCAACCTACCAAGGCCCTATTGCAGGCCCTATTGCTCCGATGTCACGACTCATTATCCTTGCCAAGGGTGGATATACCGGCGTATATATATATATATATATATATATATATATATATATATATATATATATATATATACTACTGGCCATTAAAATTGCTACACCACGAAGATGACTTGCTACAGACGCGAAATTTAACCGACAGCAAGAAATGCTGTGATATGCAAATGATTAGCTTTTCAGAGCATTCACACAAGGTTGGCGCCAGTGGCGACACCTACAGCGTGCTAACATGAGGAAAGTTTCCAACCGATTTCTCATACAGCAGTTGACCGGCGTTGCCTAGTGAAACGCTGTTGTGATGCCACGTGTAAGGAGGAGAAATGCGTACCGTCACGTTTCCGACTTTAATAAAGGCTTCGATAAAGGTCGGATTGTAGCCTATCACGATTGCGGTTTATCGTATCGTGACATTGCTGCTCGCGTTGGTCGAGATCCAACGACTGTTAGCAGAATATGGATTCGGTGGGTTCAGGAGGGTAATACGGAATGCCGTGCTGGATCCCAATGGCTTCGTATCACTAGCAGTCGAGATGAAAGGCATCTTATCCGCATGGCTGTAACGGATCGTGGAGCCATGTCTCGATCCCTGAGTCAACAGATGGGGACGTTTGCAAGACAGCAACCATCTGCACGAACAGTTCGACGACGTTTGTAGCAGCATGGACTATCAGTTCGGAGACCATGCATGCGGTTACCCTTGACGCTGCATCACAGACAGCAGCGCCTGCGATGTTGTACTCAACGACGAACCTGGGTGCACGAACGGTAAAACGTCATTTTTTCGGATGAATCCAGGTTCTGTTTACAGCATCATGATCATCGGATCCGTGTGTGGCAACATCGCGGTGAACGCACATTCGTCATCGCCATACTGGCGTATCACTCGGCGTGATGGTATGGGCTGCCATTGGTTACACGTCTCGGTCACCTCTTGTTCGCATTGACTGCACTTTGAACACATTTCAGATGTGTTACGACCCATGGCTCTACCCTTCATTCAATCCCTGAAACACCCTACATTTCAGCATGTTGATGGAGTGGGTACCCGTGGTGTAGGGTTAGCGTCTTTGATTCATAATCAAAACGTCTTCGGTCCCGAGTTCGATCCCCGCCACTGCCTAAATTTTGATAAATAATCAGCATTGGCGGCCGAAGACTTCCGGCATGAGAAGTCAGCCTCATTCTGCCAACGGCCTTGTCAAAGAGGGCGGAGGAGCGGATAGAGGTTCAGGGCACTCTTTTGTCCTAGGGGTGGGAAATTGCCCATAAAGGCGGAAGAATTAGCAATGATCAACGACATGAGGATGCAGAAGGCAATGGAAACCACTGCATTAAAGACACGTAACGTGTATCCACAGGACATGTGGCCTGTAATTGAAGAAGTGTCATGATGATCTCTCCATTGGCAAAAGATTCCGGAATAGTCCCTCATTCGGATCTCCGGGAGGGGACTGCCAAGGGGGAGGTTACCATGAGAAAAAGATTGAATAATCTACGAAAGGATAACGTTCTACGAGTCGGGGCGTGGAATGTCAGAAGCTTGAACGTGGTAGGGAAACTAGAAAATCTGAAAAGGGAAATGCAAAGGCTCAATCTAGATATAGTAGGGGTCAGTGAAGTGAAGTGAAGTGGAAGGAAGATTTCTGGTCAGATGAGTATCGGGTAATATCAACAGCAGCAGAAAATGGTATAACAGGTGTAGGATTCGCTATGAATAGGAAGGTAGGACAGAGGGTGTGTTACTGTGAACAGTTCAGTGACCGGGTTGTTCTAATCAGAATCGACAGCAAACCGACATCGACAACGATAGTTCAGGTATACATGCCGACGTCGAAAGCTGAAGATGAATAGATAGAGAAAGTGTATGAGGATATTGAAAGGGTAGTGCAGTATGTAAAGGGGGACGAAAATCTAATAGTCATGGGCGACTGGAATGCAGTTGTAGCGGAAGGAGTAGAAGAAAAGGTTACAGGAGAATATGGGCTTGGGACAAGTAATTAAAGAGGAGAAAGACTAATTGAGTTCTGTAACAAGTTTCAGCTAGTAATAGCGAATACCCTGTTCAAGAATCACAAGAGGAGGAGGTATACTTGGAAAAGGCCGGGAGATACGGGAAGATTTCAATTAGATTACATCATGGTCAGACACAGATTCCGAAATCAGATACTGGATTGTAAGGCGTACACAGGAGCAGATATAGACTCAGATCACAATATAGTAGTGATGAAGAGTAGGCTGAAGTTCAAGACATTAGTCAGGAAGAATCAATACGCAAAGAAGTGGGATACGGAAATACTAAGGAATGACGAGATACGTTTGAAGTTCTCTAACGCTATAGATACAGCAATAAGGAATAGCGCAGTAGGCAGTACAGTTGAAGAGGAATGGACATCTCTAAAAAGGGCCATCACAGAAGTTGGGAAGGAAAACATAGGTACAAAGAAGGTAGCTGCTAAGAAACAATGGGTAACAGAAGAACTACTTCAGCTGATTGATGAAAGGAGGAAGTACAAACTTGTTCCGCGAAAATCAGGAATACAGAAATACAATTCGCTGAGGAATGAAATAAATAGGAAGTGCAGGGAAGCTAAGACGAAATGGATGCAGGAAAAATGTGAAGACATCGACAAAGATACGATTGTCGGAAGGACAGACTCAGCATACAGGAAAGTCAAAACAACCTTTGGTGGCATTAAAAGCAACGGTGGTAACATTAAGAGTGCAACGGGAATTCCACTGTTAAATGCAGAAGAGAGAGCAGATAGGTGGAAAGAATACATTGAAAGCCTCTATGAGGGTGAAGATTTGTCTGATGTGATAGAAGAAGAAACAGGAGTCGATTTAGAAGAGATAGGGCATCCAGTATTAGAATCGGAATTTAAAAGAGCTTTGGAGGACTTACGGTCAAATAAGGCAGAAGGGATAGATAACATTCCATCAGAATTTCTAAAATCATTGGAGGAAGTGGCAACAAAACGACTATTCACGTTGGTGTGTAGAATATATGAATCTGGCATTATACCATCTGACTTTCGGAAAAGCATCATCCACACAATTCCGAAGACGGCAAGAGCTGACAAGTGCGAGAATTATCGCACAATCAGCTTAACAGCTCATGCATCAAAGCTGCATACAAGAGTAATATACATACGAATGGAAAAGAAAATTGAGAATGCGCTAGGTGATGATCAGTTTGGCTTTAGGAAAAGTAAAGGAACGAGAGAGGCAATTCTGACGTTACGGCTAATAATGGAAGCAAGGCTAAAGAAAAATCAAGACACTTTCATAGGATTTGTCGACCTGGAAAAAGCGTTCGACAATATAAAATGGTGCAAGCTGTTCGAGATTCTGAAAAAAGTAGGGGTAAGTTATAGGGAGAGACGGGTCATATACAATATGTACAACAACCAAGAGGGATTAATAAGAGTGGACGATCAAGAACGAAGTGCTCGTATTAAGAAGGGTGTAAGTCAAGGCTGTAGCCTTTCGCCCCTACTCTTCAATCTGTACATCGAGGAAGCAATGATGGAAATAAAAGAAAGGTTCAGGAGTGGAATTAAAATACAAGGTGAAAGGATATCAATGATACGATTCGCTGATGACATTGCTATCCTGAGTGAAAGTGAAGAAGAATTAAATGATATGCTGAACGGAATGAACAGTCTAATGAGTACACAGTATGGTTTGAGAGTAAATCGGAGAAAGACGAAGGTAATGAGAAGTAGTAGAAATGAGAACAGCGAAAAACTATCAGGATTGATGGCCACGAAGTCAATGAAGTTAAGGAATTCTGCTACCTAGGCAGTAAAATAACCAATGACGGACGGAGCAAGGAGGACATCAAAAGCAGACTCGCTATGGCAAAAAAAGCATTTCTGGCCAAGGGAAGTCTACTAATACCAAATACCGGCCTTAATTTTAGGAAGAAATTTCTGAGGATGTACGTCTGGAGTACAGCATTGTATGGTAGTGAAACATAGACTGTGGGAAAACCGGAACAGTAGAGAATCGAAGCATTTGAGATGTGGTGCTATAAACGAATGTTGAAAATTAGGTGGACTGATAAGGTAAGGAATGGGAAGGTTCTACGCAGAATCGGAGAGGAAAGGAATATGTGGAAAACACTGATAAGGAGAAGGGACAGGATGATAGGACATCTGCTAAGACATGAGGGAATGACTTCCATGGTACTAGAGGGAGCTGTAGAGGGTAAAAACTGTAGAGGAAGACAGAGATTGGAATACGTCAAGCAAATAATTGAGGACGTCGGTTGCAAGTGCTACTCTGAGATGAAGAGGTTAGCACAGGAAAGGAATTCGTGGCGGGCCGCATCAAACCAGTCAGTAGACTGATGACCACAAAAAAAAAAAAAAAAAAAAAATGCACGACCGCATGTTGCAGGTCCTGTACGGGCCTTGCTGGATACAGAAAATGTTCGACTGCTGGCCTGGCCAGTACATTCTCCAGATCTCTCACCAATTTAAAACGTCTGGTCAATGGTGGCCGAGCAACTGGCTCGTCACAATACGCCAGTCACTATTCTTGATGAACTGTGGTATCGTGTTGAAGCTGCCTGGGGAGCTGTACCTGTACACGCCATCCAAGCTCTATTTGACTCAATGCCGAGGCGTATCAAGGCCGTTATTACGGCCTGAGGTGGTTGTTCTGGGTACTCATTTCTCAGGATCTATGCACCCAAAGTGCGTGAAAATGTAATCACGTGTCAGTTCTAGTATAATATATTTGTCCAATGAATACCCGTTAATCATCTGTATTTCTTCTTGGTGTAGCAATTTTAATGGCCAGTAGTATATATCCTTTGTCCTTCTTAAGGTTTATTAGAGTGTTCCATAAAAAATTGAGATAAATTGGTTCAGCATTTTTTGGTAACAACGTTAAACATCGATTTGTCTTTATAGTATAAAGACAGATAAATTCATTATCTCATTTTGCAGATGATCTTCGAATACCTAGCGTCGTTCGAAAGAAATTTCACATTTCTTAAATTACCACTTGGGATATCTCGATCAAATGACCTAGTATGCCGGGCTTCCATCCCACTAATGCTACTTAATGCCACAGATTCCAGTATATAGCGCTACATCTGCAGTAAAGGAAATTTGTGGCCCACCCGGCTAGCCGCGCGGTCTAACGCGCTGCCTGCCTAGCGGGAAGGCGTGCCGGTCCCCGGCACGAATCCGCCCGGGGGATTAGTGCCGAGGTCCAGTGTGCCGGCCAGCATCGAGATGGTTTTTAAGGCCGTTTTCCATCTGCCTCGGCGAATGCGGGGTGCTTCCACATATTCCGCCTCGGCGATTGCTGCGCAAACACTGTCTCCACGTACGCGTACACCATCATTTCTCTAACATGCAAACATTTGGTGTTACACTCGTCTGGAATGAGATGTTCCCGGGAGGGGTCCACTGGGGGCCGAACTGCACAATAAGCCTGGATTCGGTGTGGGGCGGCGGTGAGGTGGGTCGACCCCTGTGCCCCGTTGTGGGGTTGTGAACCTGTCGTGTGCGTACTGTAAGACCTTCGGTACACACACTATCAGATTATTTGACTTGTCGCTCTAACGAAGTAGGCGAGTATCTGCAATATGTCTCGTGGTCTTAACGTGGCGTGTTTATCTTCTGCCGTTAGGTCAGACGATATAAATGCCACTTGCACGCTTAGAGTAGCAGATTGACGGGGACCAACTTTAAACAGAACTTGATTAATTTTCGCACACATTTATTAAAATAATAAAAAGCATAGACATTACGTAACTTGATTCTGGATGCTGTTTACAATAGACAATCTGAAGTTCCTTTGGTCTTGGTACGTTAATCTTATTCTCACATGTCTCGGATACTTGACAAAGTGTCTGTTCATTTATCTTCATGGCTATGTACAGGAATATGGTAATCTTATTAGGCGCAGACTGAAACTTGACTATAGACTGGCACAGGCTGGTGCAGAAAAATGCAGACTGACTAATCGGAGGTCTGTACACTCGTTATAATACCTTGCGCGTTCAGGTATCACTGCGCGAGTGTGATCCGCGAGAAAAAAAGGTTCTACGTTAGCAGCAATCTCATTGGCTTCGTTACATATTAATACGCGGATCGACGGAAGCAGAATTTGGTCCGTCTTTATGGCAGCGCCATCTCGTAGAGCGGAAACGGCCGAGCGCTGCGCCTGCGCTGTTGTGCTTAGCGGGGCGCGCTCTAGTGGGAAAGTTGTGTACGCGCTGACTACGCGGAACTATGTGCACAACAGAACCACTCAGGGCTACGGTGGGACGAAGCCTCTACGTCGTTTCCAGGTCCCCAGTTTAATACACAATACACAGTACAAAGGAGATTTAGTGATATCCGTCTGAACACTAGATCCAAACACTGACGTCGTATTCACATACACTCCTGGAAATGGAAAAAAGAACACATTGACACCGGTGTGTCAGACCCACCATACTTGCTCCGGACACTGCGAGAGGGCTGTACAAGCAATGATCACACGCACGGCACAGCGGACACACCAGGAACCGCGGTGTTGGCCGTCGAATGGCGCTAGCTGCGCAGCATTTGTGCACTGCCGCCGTCAGTGTCAGCCAGTTTGCCGTGGCATACGGAGCTCCATCGCAGTCTTTAACACTGGTAGCATGCCGCGACAGCGTGGACGTGAACCGTATGTGCAGTTGACGGACTTTGAGCGAGGGCGTATAGTGGGCATGCGGGAGGCCGGGTGGACGTACCGCCGAATTGCTCAACACGTGAGGCGTGAGGTCTCCACAGTACATCGATGTTGTCGCCAGTGGTCGGCGGAAGGTGCACGTGCACGTCGACCTGGGACCGGACCGCAGCGACGCACGGATGCATGCCAAGACCGTAGGATCCTACGCAGTGCCGTAGGGGACCGCACCGCCAATTCCCAGCAAATTAGGGACACTGTTGCTCCTGGGGTATCGGCGAGGACCATTCGCAACCGTCTCCATGGAGCTGGGCTACGGTCCCGCACACCGTTAGGCCGTCTTCCGCTCACGCCCCAACATCGTGTGGGGTGGTGTCGCGACAGGCGTGAATGGAGGGACGAATGGAGACGTGTCGTCTTCAGCGATGAGAGTCGCTTCTGCCTTGGTGCCAATGATGGTCGTATGCGTGTTTGGCGCCGTGCAGGTGAGCGCCACAATCAGGACTGCATACGACCGAGGCACACAGGGCCAACACCCGGCATCATGGTGTGGGGAGCGATCTCCTACACTGGCCGTACACCACGGGTGATCGTCGAGGGGACACTGAATAGTGCACGGTACATCCAAACCGTCATCAAACCCATCGTTCTACCATTCCTAGACCGGCAAGGGAACTTGCTGTTCCAACAGGACAATGCACGTCCGCATGTATCCCGTGCCACCCAACGTGCTCTAGCAGGTGTAAGTCAACTACCGTGGCCAGCAAGATCTCCGGATCTGTCCCCCATTGAGCATGTTTGGGACTGGATGAAGCGTCGTCTCACGCGGTCTGCACGTCCAGCACGAACGCTGGTCCAACTGAGGCGCCAGGTGGAAATGGCATGGCAAGCCGTTCCACAGGACTACATCCAGCATCTCTACGATCGTCTCCATGGGAGAATAGCAGCCTGCATTGCTGCGAAAGGTGGCTATACACTGTACTAGTGCCGACATTGTGCATGCTCTGTTGCCTGTGTCTATGTGCCTGTGGTTCTGTCAGTGTGATCATGTGATGTATCTGACCCCAGGAATGTGTCAATAAAGTTTCCCCTTCCTGGGACAATGAATTCACGGTGTTCTTATTTCAATTTCCAGGAGTGTACAATAACTGGGAATGCCATATTCACATATCCTGCACTCGGCGCCGCTCTGCTCGCCGATCGGACGTCGGTCTGTGTGCCCCATGGGGCAGGCGTTCCAACCTCCGTTATAAGAATTCTCCATTCTGGTGGCCGGTCTTTGATCCCGGCCGGTCACATTTGGCCATCGCATTCCCTGCTTGCCGTTTCAAATCCAATGCGCTGTTAATTCGCCTACGCGCCATCGCAGTTCACAACACAGTGAGTCCATCACGGAGTTAATAAAGAAAATAAATGAGAATTATGTAGAGCACTGTGATTCCATCTCATCAACAAACTTTCTCATGCCGATTTACCCTGCAGTCAGTCTCTGAATGACAAAATCACACTCTAATTTTGATGAGAATGGCATGAAGAACTGACTGTCGAGTTTCAATGTGTCTGTAAATTGTTCCAGGTAATTCTTTTTTTTTACAGGACAAGAAGCTGATCAATGTACAGTACAGACACTGTGTTTCAAAATCTTTGCATCAAAGATTTAGGAGTGATAGACGCGTCACGGGGAACAACTTTTGTTACGGACGATTCCTGGCGGCGCTGGGCTTCCCTTTCTTATTCGTTATGCCCCTGAGACACAGCAGGGCGTAGGCTCTTTGCGACGTGCATATGCGGTATGAGTTATCCATAATCTAGTTAAATTCACATGAAATGCGGCAGGTTGAGAAATTAATTCGCTTCTAAAATACACTCCTGGAAATTGAAATAAGAACACCGTGAATTCATTGTCCCAGGAAGGGGAAACTTTATTGACACATTCCTGGGGTCAGATACATCACATGATCACACTGACAGAACCACAGGCACATAGACACAGGCAACAGAGCATGCACAATGTCGGCACTAGTACAGTGTATATCCACCTTTCGCAGCAATGCAGGCTGCTATTCTCCCATGGAGACGATCGTAGAGATGCTGGATGTAGTCCTGTGGAACGGCTTGCCATGCCATTTCCACCTGGCGCCTCAGTTGGACCAGCGTTCGTGCTGGACGTGCAGACCGCGTGAGACGACGCTTCATCCAGTCCCAAACATGCTCAATGGGGGACAGATCCGGAGATCTTGCTGGTCAGGGTAGTTGACTTACACCTTCTAGATCACGTTGGGTGGCACGGGAGACATGCGGACGTGCATTGTCCTGTTGGAACAGCAAGTTCCCTTGCCGGTCTAGGAATGGTAGAACGATGGGTTCGATGACGGTTTGGATGTACCGTGCACTATTCAGTGTCCCCTCGATGATCACCAGTGGTGTACGGCCAGTGTAGGAGATCGCTCCCCACACCATGATGCCGGGTGTTGGCCCTGTGTGCCTCGGTCGTATGCAGTCCTGATTGTGGCGCTCACCTGCACGGCGCCAAACACGCATACGACCATCATTGGCACCAAGGCAGAAGCGACTCTCATCGCTGAAGACGACACGTCTCCATTCGTCCCTCCATTCACGCCTGTCGCGACACCACTGGAGGCGGGCTGCACGATGTTGGGGCGTGACCGGAAGACGGCCTAACGGTGTGCGGGACCGTAACCCAGCTTCATGGAGACGGTTGCGAATGGTCCTCGCCGATACCCCAGGAGCAACAGTGTTCCTAATTTGCTGGGAAGTGGCGGTGCGGTCCCCTACGGCACTGCGTAGGATCCTACGGTCTTGGCGTGCATCCGTGCGTCGCTGCGGTCCGGTCCCAGGTCGACGGGCACGTGCACCTTCCGCCGACCACTGGCGACAACATCGATGTACTGCGGAGACCTCACGCCCCACGTGTTGAGCAAATCGGCGGTACGTCCACCCGGCCTCCCGCATGCCCACTATACGCCCTCGCTCAAAGTCCGTCAACTGCACATACGGTTCACGTCCACGCTGTCGCGGCACGCTACCAGTGTTAAAGACTGCGATGGAGCTCCGTATGCCACGGCAAACTGGCTGACACTGACGGCGGCGGTGCACAAATGCTGCGCAGCTAGCGCCATTCGACGGCCAACACCGCGGTTCCTGGTGTGCCCGCTGTGCCGTGCGTGTGATCATTGCTTGTACAGCCCTCTCGCAGTGTCCGGAGCAAGTATGGTGGGTCTGACACACCGGTGTCAATGTGTTCTTTTTTCCATTTCCAGGAGTGTATTTTTCACCGCTTGGAGCAAGCTGTTCTTAATCTTTTTGTTGAGAATCACGTTATCGATTTATTGGGATTGGTACACGCAGATGAAGCACACCTTGTTCTGTGAAATCTCGCCGTTGCAATGCCTGCGAATTCAGTAGAAAGACGCCTAGCATCGGCTAATATTTCCTCTCTAATAGAAGGTCTTCCCCATGACTTGATTTACAACACCTAGGCGTTAAATGTATGGACTTCGAAACATCTTGCAACTAAGTTGCTGGGTTTATTCCGGCTCCGAAAGGCAGGTCTAAGGTAACTGATCTAATGTTGAATATTAAGTCTCTAGTAACCGCATTTTTTTACTGTTTATAACCATGTTATTCTTTTTTAGCCTTTTGTTGCGAAACGGCTTTCTTTTTCTACAGTCTGACTGCGTGATATTAATAAAAGAATTCATCACACGAGGGCATGATGAAAACTAATGCCTCCGAATTTTTGATGTGAAAACTCTTAAGGCTTTTTAAATAAAACAAACATTAATAACGTTATACACCTTGACGAATTGCCTGTTGGCTTCACTCTCGATTTCTTCGGGCGACGTTTGTCTGATGATTTTTCCGATGTTTCGCCGACACGAGTGGCTGGCATTGACGACGCTTCACCATCCATTGCTGGTGGTGTACTGGAAATGAGCTCGCGGACGCAGATTATATGTAATTGGTGTTCCGAAATTCTAGGCTTTTCCACTGTCGTTATCGCTGCGGCTCTCCCTTTGCTACCTGCAACGGTCGTTCTCTGCAGAGCGGGAATCCAGGTTCCATTCACCTTGAGACTTTTGTCTTTCTTGTTGAAGCTATTGTCATATTTGGGTATTTCTATAGCTTCCCTGAGCAAGCGGGTGTGATAGCTGTTCTGTATTGATAGAATATGCCACACCAAAGTTCTTGAAGTGTAGGAGCCTTATCACCAACGCCCAAGCACGTCGTACCTCCGACAGAATGGAACGAGCTTTTCTTCGTGATCGAATTCCTGCGACACGGAGATACTTATCAAGAACGGATAAGGAACTTTTGGACATTTTCTACCAACGAGGTAGCAGCATGCATCGACATGACTGGGACAAAATCGACAGCATCAATCACTGGAGTATACAGAACGAACTCGACCTCTGCACCTAGCGGCAGAAGAAAGACTTTGCAAGATGCGGGAAGTAGGATTGACAAAGCGAATCCCGACGTGCCATGCTCAGTTGTCAAACTCAGTGAACGGCAACTGACCAAAGAGAAACAGTCCGTCCTTGAAAAAGAAGAGAATTTCGCTATCACCCCGAAAACTATACCTATGGAGGATATTACTGCTAATACAGAAGAGGCCAATCGAGCCCTTCTTTGTGAAAGAGCTGAGGAAATACGCATTGAAATCGCCAGGATACTGCGCCGATCAAAACCACCAGCTTGCAACTTGAAGAAGATGAGTTACAAGGTATCAAGCTTTTTAACACCGACTAGAGAGGGTTGGTACTGTCTGCCGATAAGGGAAATGCTACTGTCGCAATAAAGACCGAAGGTTAAAAATAGAAGATCCGGGACCTATTAGATCCGAAGACGTACCGAAAATTCCGAAAATTAGACGCAGATCCGACGCAGGAAGGAACCACACGGAATGGGAATCAGTTAATCAAGGTGTATTCTTCCTCAGCGGACTTGCGGACTTACAGAGGAACCTGAACACAGAAGCCCTACCATCTCCACTGTCCTTTTTTTTTTCCTTCGGTCTTCTGATTGGTTTGATGCAGCCCGCCAAGAATTCCTCTCCTGTGACAACCTCTTCATCTAAGAGTAGCACTTGCAACCTACGTCCTCAATCTCTGTCTTCCTCTACGGTTTTGCCCTCTACAACTCCCTCTAGTACCATGGAAGTCATTCCCTGATGTCTTAACAGATGTCTTATCATTCTGTCCCTTCTCCCTGTCAGTGTTTTCCACATATTCCCTGCCTCTCCGATCCTGCGCGGAACGTCCTCATTCCATACCTTATCAGTTCACCTAACTTTCAACTTACAACCTCGGCAGTATGGATTACCAAGGATCCATATCATTAATGTTCCATTAACATCGATTGTTACCGTCCCTGTCTCACCGATGTATTAACTGGCCTCTCTGCTCAAGCCATACGTGCAGAAGACTGACACATACATGAAGGACTCAGGACATGTCTTTGAAAAACTGAAGAAACAGAAACCTGGACCAAACGACATCCTGGTCAACTTTGACGTTTTTTTTTTATTTTATTCTATTTTATTTTTAATACCAAAGCGCTGCCCAATGATTCCCTGGAATACGCCGGTTCTATTTTCCCCAAAGACATCAGCAAGCTCTTTCATGAGTGTCTCACCACGAACTGTTTCATGTGGAATGGCAGCTTCTACGTACAGCTGAAGCCGTCGCTAAAGATAATCCACTTAGTTCAGTGGTAGCCAACCAGTTCATGGAACAGTTCGAAGTGCAGCACTGAACCTGGCACCTTGTAAAGCTAACGTGTGGTACAGACACGTCGATGCCTTTGTTGTGTGGAACAACATGGTGAGGAATAGCTCGGTGACAAATGTGCTGGTCACGAGTGATGGTGAAAACCTGGGACATAGCGACATAGCGTGTATCGAAAACCGACGCACACGAATAGATACCTGCACAAACTGTCAAATCACCATCCGAGCCAGAAAAGAGGTATGAGTAACACTAGTTGCGCGAGCAAGACGAATGTGAGAGTCGCAGCACACAGACGCGAGACGCAACACCAGGAAAGCATTCTGAGGAGCAATGGGTACTCCACCAGCTACATAAGAAGTGACACAGAATCAACCACTCGGTGAAGTGACACATTACCAAAAAAAAGACGGTACGGACTTTCTGCCGTACACCCCCAAAGTGACGGACAGAAATGGTCGTATATTACAGACAAAGAAGATCAAAGAGTGTCTCAGGTCGGTAAAGGAGAAAAGGGAGTCACCTGCAATGCCCGGAAATGTACCGCATAACATCTAAATGTGGAAATGTCTGTGCTGGAACGACTGGGCGATCAGTCACCACTAGGATTACCGAACGTAAGCGGCATTGCGGATTGGAGTAAGTGGGGAAAACATCCGTAGCGGAGCAGGAAGTGTCTGAGACCGACCACATAGTATAATTTGCCGACACGGAAGTTCTTGTTGTGCTCAGGGAAGCTATAGAAATAGGGAAACATGACAGTATCTTCACCAAGAAAGAAGGTCTCCATGTGAATGAATCCTGGGTTCCCGCGCTGTAGCGAACGACCGTTGCAGTTAACAACGGGAGAAAAAAAATGTTCAAATGAGTGTGAACTCTTATGTGACTTAACTGCTAAGGTCATCAGTACCTAAGCTTACATACTACTTAACCTAAATTATCCTAAGGACAAACACACACACCCATGCCCGAGGGAGGACTCGAACCTCCGCCGGGACCAGCCGCACAGTCCATCAGCAAGGGGAGAATCGCAGAGGTAATGACCATGGAAAATCCGTACGACTTCGGCGCGCCAGTTGCATATAATTAGCGGCTGCGATCTCGAGTCCAGTCCAGCACTGGCAACGGAAGGTGAAGCATTGACGATGCCAGCCTCTCGCGATTGCGAAACGTCGGCCGAAGAACACGAGTGGCCGTGCGGTTCTAGACGCTACAGTCTGGAACCGAGTGACCGCTACGGTCGCAGGTTCGAATCCTGCCTCGGGCATGGATGTGTGTGATGTCCTTAGGTTAGTTAGGTTTAATTAGTTCTAAGTTCTAGGTGACTGATGACCTCAGAAGTTAAGTCGCATAGTGTTCAGAGCCATTTGAGCCACCAGAAAAGTCTTAGCAATTTTGTATTACACACGTTTATCCTTCATGTCTACGTATTTATTTCTTAAAATAATCACCCGGGTGATGAACACATTTCTCCCACCGAGAGATCAGTTTGTTGATATCGTCACTACGGGATGTCTGACTTCGTTGACAAAGGCACAACCTCACCGTTGCTTGCACGGACCGCTTCATCTCTATCAAAGTGAAGTCCTCGAAGATGTAAGTTCTGGAAAAGATGAAAATTGGATGGAGACTAGTCGGGACGGTATGGAGGATTATTGATGAAAGTAAGCTCAAGGCGTCGAATTGACGCAGATGTTTCAGTGTTTGTGCGTAAGAAGAGTGTGCTCCATTTGTGTACAAACTCTTGGAATTAGTGCTTCCAGTCTTCTGTGCTCTCGCAGCACCTTTCAGGGTTTATTGTGGTGTTTAGGCTTGAATTCCAAAAGCACCACACCGTGAACATCCCAAAACACTGTGAGCGGAATCTTGAATTTTTTATCGTCGGTGATCCTTCATGGTGGAACTCCATCGATGCTCTCTTGTTTTCGGGTTCAAAATGGTGACACAGTTTTCATAATCCGTCACAGTGTTCTTAATGGACCCATCACTCTCGCGCTCAAAAAATTGTTGACAGATGGTCAGTCCTCCACGTTACATTTCAAAAGGGAGCACTTGAAGAACCCACAATGTTCTGAGCTGCAGCTCTGCAATGATTGTAAGGTGTCAGGCAAATCCAACACCTTCCATGAAAACCCGGACATGATAAGCAAATCCAGTAGTATGTCACATAGCTCCGAATAAATCGTGACATTAAATTAACCAAGTAATACGAGTAACGAGTGAACAAATGGAATACCACAGACTAACACAAGAATGCCTAAATGCATGTTGTACGTTCCCACCGTGAGACAGACGCAGTTCCGAGGGGAGAAACGAGAACAGAAGCCGAGAGCAGAACCGTGTTAAGCTGGAAGGCCCTACAGTAAGGGACGGACACCCACGTCGCCAGCTAACCGCTAGGACTACCCCAGCCGAAAGTTTTAGCGTGAGACTTTTTCGCGTCTCTGTTACATCAGGACCACCCCCCAGCCCATGTTAAAAGATAGAGCCCTCCAGAAGAACAGTATAGATCTTACGATAACACTAAAAGGACCACATCAGCTGCAAGTTTTAGCGTGAGACTTTTTCGCGTCTCTGTTACGTTGCAAACTTTAAAAACATTGCCCCACCACGAAAAGTATAATGTTTCTCATTGGATAGACAGAATTTTTGTAGGCGGAGCTTAAGGTTAACATTGAGACCCTGATTGGTCAGATGAAAACATAGCCATATAGTTTTTTTAAACCAACTTCGGTAAATTGTAGTAAGGAGAAGTTAGGAGAGAGTTGCTTTCGAGACGGCGAGGTGAGCGGAGCTGTGCTGTCCGCCGTCCCCTGACGAACACCGACAAGGTAATGAACGCACGTGATGCCGCATAACAGCGCATAAAGCTTCACTCAGAACTGCAGAAGTCTCATTTGTTACACCCCCTTTTTGCGTAATACTAGTGTCGATCGTCAATTAAAGCTCATGGTGTTCACATTTGCCACTTAAAGTACAAATTTGAAACGCGATGATTTTTCTGTTATATAGCTATTGAGAAGCCACATCAGCCACTGTAATTTACGACAAGTTATATAAGTAATTAAAGATAATTGAGGGTCAATGTAGACCATTTTGATAGTTTTCTCTCTTGTGAAACTTCATTTAAACCTAGATTATAGATGTGATATGGCATAGGTCATCCTTCGATCCATTGTAGAACTTGGAAACCCATTCAGGGAATATTCGTTCACATTTTTGTTGAACGCAGTTGGTTTTTACCATCCTGTATTAAAACATTTCCCTTTATCAATAGTGCAATTTATAAACAATGTTTTGTGAATAGAATAAAATTTCCAATGGTAAACTTAACTGCTTTTTCGACGTTATTTTACCAGCTAACTAAAAATAGGAAAGCCTTGAACCCCTTCCACTAAATTTAGTTAGTATTAAGATTCTTTTACAGGGAGTGCAGTGGAGCTGACGCTGAAATCATAAAGTATTTGGTTATATCATCGCTAGTCTCACTGAACTCTTCTGAACTCTACATGTCATGTGTGGTCTGACGTCTCCTTACCAGCAACAGGTCCCAGGTTCAAACTAGTCAATTCCCTATAAAACACGCTCAGAGCGTCGTTGTGCGAAAGTGGTAGGGAGACACGATATAGAACAAACAGACACCACGCAGAATGTTAGATGATGACTTGATCACGGTCTTGTGTTATGCCACACTTATCAGGAGCTGTGTCTGTGATATTTGACGGTTTTCTCTGATGATTTCATCAACCTGATTCTGATGAGTCTCATCGATTGCCGTGAGGTCGTTCCACTCCGAGCTCTGTCAGACACGTTCAGTTTAAGCCTCACCGCTCCCTTCACTACGAGCACAAACAACACAACGCTGCACATTACTGATGTTGATATAATCATCACCGAACACAGCTGGAGCCATCTGGCGGCAGAGGATTGCAATTTGCATCAGCGAAGCGGGAAAGTAGACCGAGTAATATTTATGACATGTAATAGCTCAGCCGATATTAAGAACAGAATAAAAAACTCGAAGTCATTACTTTTCAGCGCGCCTTTGTACATTGTCTGTCTTGAAACTGAATTCCATTATCTTCATGTTGAAAAGGTGATTTGATCTGCCTTTTACCCTGAGGTGACGTTTTTCGGAGTATGCTAATAATATGTTCTGTTTTACTTTGATCCCGGCGGAGGTTCGAGTCCTTCCTCGGGCATGGGTGTGTGTGTTTGTCCTTAGGATAATTTAGGTTAAGTAGTGTGTAATCTTAGGGACTGATGACCTTAGCAGTTAAGTCCCGTAAGATCTCACACTCATTTGAACATTTGTTTTACTTTTATTACTGCTGCGAACCCTGGTTTAATGCGTCGCTCCCATCTTGGTGACGTCAGTACATGTATTTAACGTGGTGTTTGTGGGAAGGTAACTATGTTTAACACCAAACACTCATTTCTATTCGTTTTTGAGTTACGAATTATTATTTATCGCTTACAAGGAGACGGCACGACCGTGGGGTCGGGGATTTGTCCGAAATTTTGTGTGGTGAAAGAGGACCCCTAACACCACACGTGGTTAAAATATTAGGCCGCACTACTTGGAAAATACAGAGAAAAATCGATCTAAAGTTTCTTAGGTGCCTTATGAGCATAAAATGTTAGTCCATTGCCGAGCCGCCGTCTGGTCTAGATGGTTAGGGCTCGGACTCGGTTCTTCCTCCGGCACTTTTTTTTATACTTCTGTTTCATTTTCTTTTGTTATTCCACCAATTATTCAAAAAATTTCTCAAACCTACATGATTTTTAAAACATTATTTTAGCTCAAGAACGTAAAGTTTTTCATTCACTGAAAAATACTCGTACTCGTTGTTCTATTTCGTTTTATGGGGTTTCAAGGTTTAAAGGGGCTTTTTAAGGGTCCCCTTTGGATTGTAACGGTCATCTGCGCATAGGACTGTACGCGAGCCGTGAGAAGTAAGCGGCAGTTTGCTTTGCGATTTCGTCGTGAACAGACGTGCCTGTTTCAAATTTCAATGTGTTATTCCGATCCGAGGTTAAACATGTCGACTGAAGAAGTCGCTGGCTCATCTGGAATAGGAGAAGAAATTCCTCAAGAATCCATTCATAGTGATGTGTCAAAATTACGATTGAAGGACGCAGTGGTGTATAATGAAAAGCTATTGACGGAAAATAATTTAATTGCATCGACATCTTCGGAATAAATCTCTCACGATGCTATGTTATTTGCCGGAGAACTTTATAATAATACACTGAAACTTTTGGGTGAAAAAACATTCGTAAATGAAGAGGAATTAATTCACGCTCATGAAGATTGCGAAGAATGTGAGGAGAACGACGAACAGTTCGAAGTGCCACAATGTGATTCGTCTCCAGACGAATATAAACCATCACCGAAAAGATTTAAAAGTGACATGATTCCCATTGCCTACAAAGTCAAAGTCATGAATACTGCTAAAGCGCACCCCACATGGTCCTTGGCGACACTGCAAAAAGGATGCCGCCAGTTGAAGAGAAAAGAATATCTTTCACAATGGGAGAAAGATATTACAAGTGGTGGTACGCGAATGGATAAATTTGAGGCGATAATTCGTAGACATACGACCGTTTTGTGGCAGCAAGACAGCAATATCAGCAAGTCACGACAAGAAATTTACATCAGTGGGCATTGGCTGCGGCTGCACAATTCGTCGATTTCAAATTCAAGTCGTCTGATCGATGGGTCACGGCATTTAAACAGAAGCACAGAATTTCACAACGCAAGATCACGAAGCTGGTTTCGAAAAAAGAAGCGGCGTCAATGGAGGACATCCAGACGTCTGCGGAGACCTTTCGTCGGCAGACGTGCCGTTTAATCCCTCAATACCATGAGGATTATGTGATAAATACCGACCAAACAGGTGAATACGTGTTTTCTGCGTACAAAATGTTTTTACGGATGTAAAATATATCAATTCAAATTTAATTATAGAAAAAGATATTTACATACACATTCGAATATTGTTTAATATTAAAACTACTATTGTTTCAGGATACCAATATCAATCTGTTTTCAACAGGACTCTCACTGAAAAAGGGAGTAAAACAGTTTTCGTGAAAAAGTCGGATTTGAATAAAGTGACACATTCGTACACCGCACAATATTCAATAACATTATCCGGAAAACTGCTCCCACATGTCTTCATATGCTTACAAGAAGCGACCGGTCATTTCGGACCTCGTATTCACAAATTAATAGATGGTTATGACAATACTTATACGAACGCCATCGTAACACCATCGAAGTCCGGAATATTAACAACAGTTTTACACATGGATTTTCTCCGGAAATGTTTAAAATATTACGTCGGGGAGAATAAATATTTACTTCTCATTGACTCTTGGGGAGGTCTAACGAATCCGGAGATACCGTATATGATGCAGTTTTTGAAAAAGACGAAAATATGCCAACTTGGTCTGTAAAAGTCAAACCTCCAAAATGCACATATTTGGTGCAACCTTGCGATGTTTACTTTTACAGGCAAGTTAAAAATTTCATAAAGCGTTTGCAAAATTGCAGCGCATTGTTACAGGAGAATCGTGAAATTAATTCCCAGGAAGATTATATAAAAATTCATTTTATAATTCACCATCAATTATTGTCACCAATATTCCGAGACATGATTCAATATATCTGGTTTGCCTCAAAATTATCAGAAACTCGAAACATTTTCGTAAATGTTAATGGGGCATGTTTTTGTATAGATTTATTGTAAACGCCCTGTGATTGTAAAAAATCCGCTTTTATATGTTGCGCAGGATGACGCAAAAATTATTGCTTTCTTAGTTTTTACGATAATTACCACTGCGGTTCTTGTTTATAGTTATTATATGTATAAAAATTGAATGTTTCCCAGTCGACTTTGTTATTCTGATTAAAAACCCAATGTTTCTCCTCATATACTTTACAATGAAAAATGGAAAACCCACCGCCATTAATTGTATTGTTGGACAAAAAGAAAATAATTTTTATTCAATAATGTAAGTAATTTGTTAAAGATAATGTAGGTTTGGTAGAATAACAAAAGAAAATGAAACAGAAGAGAAAAAAAGTGCTGGAGGAGAAACCGAACCCGTGACCTCTGGCGTAAGAGCCCGAGCTATAACCATCTAGGCCAGACGGCGGCTCGGCAGTGGACTAACATTTTATACTCATAAGGCACCAAAGAAACTTTGGATCGATTTTTCCCGGGATTTTCCCGGTAGTGCGTCCTAATATTTTAACCACGTAAGGTGTAAGGTGAGGTCGAATTAAGTCGGGTGATGCTGAGGGAATCAGATTAGGAAATGAGACACTTAAAGTAGTAAAGGAGTTCAGCTATTTGGGGAGCTAAATAACTGATGATGGTCGAAGTAGAGAGGATATAAAATGTAGACTGGCAATCGCAAGGTAAGCGTTTCTTAAGAAGAGAAATTTGTTAACATCGAGTATAGATTTAAGTGTCAAGAAGTCGTTTCTGAAAGTATTTGTATGGAGTGTAGCCATGTATGGAAGTGAAACATGGACGATAAGTAGTTTGGACAAGAAGAGAATAGAAGCTTTCGAAATGTGTTGCTACAGAAGAATGCTGAAGATTAGATGGGTAGATCACATAACTAATGATGAAATATTGAATAGAATTGGGGAGAAGAGGAGTATGTGGCACAACTTGACAAAAAGGAGGGACCGGTTAGTAGAACATGTTCTGAGGCATCAAGGGATCACAAATTTAGCATTGGAGGGCAGCGTGGAGGGTAAAAATCGTAGAGGGAGACCAAGAGATGAATACACTAAGCAGATTCAGAAGGATGTGGGTTGCAGTAAGTACTGGGAGATGAAGAAGCTTGCACAGGATAGGGTAGCATGGAGAGCTGCATCAAACCAGTCACAGGACTGAAGACCACAACAACAACAGGAGGGACCGGTTAGTAGAACATGTTCTGAGGCATCAAGGGATCACAAATTTAGCATTGGAGGGCAGCGTAGAAGGTAAAAATCGTAGAGGGAGACCAAGAGATGAATACACTAAGCAGATTCAGAAGGATGTGGGTTGCAGTAAGTACTGGGAGATGAAGAAGCTTGCACAGAATAGGGTAGCATGGAGAGCTGCATCAAACCAGTCACAGGACTGAAGACCACAACAACAACAACAACAACAACAACAACAAGGTGTAAGGGGTCCTCTCACCACACAAAATTTCGGACAAATCCCCGACCCCACGGTCGTGTCGTCTCCTTGTTAGATTCATGACAGCTTTTAATGCACAGACATAGTACCAACTGCACCATCTTTGTCAATCATTTGAGGGACATCGGCGGACAATGGGATGAACACAGTACTTTCCTTATTGTTCATTTGTCATAATCGCGCCTTTCTCCCATCCTCAACATGACATTTCACATTTGTTAAGGTGTTCTTTTTTTTCCAGTTTAGCTCACGTACTCCAGATCGTCACTACACGTCATTCTCTCTTGCTACTTTCTGTTACCATCACCATCTTCCCATTCCTCCTGATTGTGATCTTTGGAACAGACACGCTGATGACCTTGGTGCACGGTGTTCACCTCCGTACCACACTCTGGGCACCTGAACACCGCACAAGGGTTCACAGTAGTAAAATATGTTTTTCTCAAAAAATTTGTTTTTTGTAAGCAAACGTGACACAAAAGTATGGTTGAACATCAAGATGAGAGTGCGTTTCTCAAGAGACAATATGGAAAACTCAGTACTCTCCTGAATGCTCTCTTTTTGCACGCTATTTTTACAACTGAAACAATGAACTGAAGTGCCTCTGAATTCAGTGACAAACTCAAGTTTTCATTTATATGCAGAATATTAAAAACTGTGGTAAAAAAGTTCTGGTGGAATGTAAATACATTTAGACTTAAGGAGACCTTTCGCTGGGAAGCAGAAGCGTTGAGTCGTCGACAGAAACGCACAAAAAGAAGGAAAAACTTGCCACTTTTCAGAGTAATACTTTTTCGAGCAAGAGTAAAATATACACTGAAAATACACACATACACACACACACACACACACACACACACACACACACACACATACACAAGCGCACACAAGCACACATACACCTATACCCTTATTTGGTGCAGGCTGTAAGAACAGTGTCTCCTACTCTCTGATGGTCTGATGGTCCACACCGCTCTCCACATTAAACTTATTAATTACCAGTAGCACCTGCATATCGACAGCTGCCATTCCCTCCACACCAAAAAATCCCTGCCACACAGCCTAGCCAGCGATGGATGGCGTATCTGCAGTGACGAGAATTCCCTTGTCCAGCGTGCAAAAGGTTTCGCGAAGGCCTTCACAGACAGGCACTCCCCATAAAACTAGTCCACAAGCAGAGTTTCCCGCCCCATAGCCTGTCACACACCTAATTCCCACACCACGTTCAAGAATCATCCACAAAGGAGTGCCCCCATTTTACCCAGTATCACCGTGAACTGGAAATACTGAGCCATGTCCTTCATCAGGGCTTTCATTATTCCCATCATACCCTGGAATGAGGAACATCACATCAAAGGTCTTTCCTACCCCTCCTAAAGTCGTATTCCATTGCCCACTCAACCTACAAAAATCCCACTCCATCTATATGCCACTCCCACTCCCAACCACTTGCCACAGGTATCATATCCTGTGGTAGACCAAGGTGCAAGGCCTGTCAATCTATCTAATTAGCACCTCTAGTCCTTTCACAGGCTTATCCTACCCCTTCAGAGCCTGGCTACCTGTGATGGCGGCCATGTCACTTACCAGTTCAGCTGCAAACATGCACAGCTCTCCATGTCAGTACGACTACCAACCAGCTCTCTGTATGTCCATCTTTGTGCAGATGATTGCCGGACCTCGGCTGTTCAGTACGGAATTTCGAATCGAAACACCTTTCAGCTGTCTAAATTTTCAAATTTTATCGTACTGAGCAACCAGTTTCGGCGATACATTATCCTATATTCAGGCCTCTGGTACAAACAACAATGGTAACACTGTGAAATAACACTGGAGCGCCAAAGAAACTGGTGTAGGCATGGGTATTCAAATACAGAAATACGTAAACAGGCAGAATACGGCGCTGCGGTCGCCAACGCCTATATAAGACAACAAGTATCTGGCACAGTTCCTAGATCGGTTACTGCTGCTACAATGCCAGGTTATCAAGATTTATCTAAGTTTGAATGTGGTGCTACAGTCGGCGCACGAGCGGTGGGGGGACAGCATCTCCGTGGTTCAAATTTCAAGTGTGTGTGAATTTCTAAGGGACCAAACTGCGGAGGTCATCGGTCCCTAGACTTACACACTGCTTAAACTAACCTGCGGTAAGGACAACACACACACCCATGTCCGAGGGAGGACTCGAAGCTCCGGCGCAATTCGCGACATGGCGCCTCTAATAGCGCGGCCAATCCGCGCGGCCATCTCCGAGGTGGCGATGAAGTGGGGATTTTCCCGTACGGCCATTTCACGAGTGTACCGTGAGTATCAGGAATCCGGTAAAACACCAAATCTCCGACATCGCTGAGGCCGGAAAAAGATCCTGCAAGAACGGGACCAACGACGACCGAAGAGAATCGTTAATCGTGACAGAAGTGAAAAGTTTTCGCAAATTGCTGCATATTTTTAATGCTGGGCCATCAACAAGTGACAGCGTGAGAATCATTCAACGAAACATCATCTCTATGGGCTTTCGGAGCCGAAGGCCCACTCTTGTACCCTTGATGAATGCACAACACAAAGCTTATGTCTCACCTGTCAGTCTCGATATTGGACTGTTGATGACTGGAAACATGTTGCCTGGTCGGACGAGTCTCGTTTCAAATTGTATCGACCGCATGGACGTGTACGGGTATGGAGACACACTCATGAATCCATGGTCCCTGCATGTCAGCAGGGGACTGTTCAACGGTGTGGGGCGCGTGCAGTTGGAGAGATATGGAACCCTTGATAGGTCTAGATACCACTCTGAAAGGTGACACGTAAGCGTCCTGTCTGATCACCTGCATTCATTCACGCCACTTGTGCATTCCGACGGACTTGGGCAATTCCAGCAGGACAATGCGACACCCCACACGTCCAGAACTGCTACAGAATGGCTCCAGGAACACTCTTCTGAGTTAAAACACTTCCGCTGTCCACCAAGCACCCAGACGTGAAAATTATTGAGTATGTCTGGGATGCCTTGCAACGTGCTGTTCAGTAGAGATCTCCACCCCCTCGTAATGTTACGTGTTTATGGACAGCCCTACGTGATTCATGGTGTCAGTTCCCTCCAGCACTACTTCAAACGTTAGTCGAGAACATGCGACGTCGTGTTGCGGCACTTCTGCGTGCTCGCGGAGGCCCTACACGATATGGGGCAGATGTACCATTTTCTTCGGCTCTTCAGTGTATAACAAAAAGGGGGCCGTGCAAGTCTTATATACAGTGGTAATATGCAATAACATATAACAACACTAAACTGTACAGGGAGAAACATCGAAATTAAAGATAAATTAAGGAATGAGATAAGAGAACGGTTGCACACCGTATTAATATAAACTAGGGAACAAAATACATATGCTACGTAATCGTAAAAAGACTCTACTAAACGAAGGTCAATATTGCATATTATGCATAGATAATCATGGTGTAATGCTAATGTCAATGCTTGTAAAACATCTTGAGCGAAACAGTTATAGTCATAGAGTCTTAAGTAGAAACTGAAGGTAAAATATTTATTTATTTGTTGTCACATACTAGCACAACATAAATCACTTGCTGGATATCAACCCTACAACTACGTGTATCAGCATGTTCCATAGCTGATAAAACAAGAATATGAAGTTACATCAATGCAATCTGTCAGTCACAGATTCATAGGGTGCTACGTATTTCATGAAACACTTTTATTGAACCAAATTATTCATCTAATGTAATATACCGAACGAATTCCCAGTAAGTACTGAAATGTAAGGAAAAGGTCATAACCAATGTAATCATGAAAGTGATAAGTCTGCTGGAAAGCAGGGGTGTGGCTGGTTGATATACCAACACCTAACCTATAAAGTAAGTCTAAAGAAGAGTACTGCAATACATACGCCGTATACTAGAAAGACATTCATTTCAATCAGAACAACCAAAGAAACGTACCTCTGTATGTCACGTAGTCCTTAAGCGATGGAAGACAAAGGAAAGTATGACCTGTACCAGAAAAACAACTAGAAAACATGTGTATGGTATATTGCACAATGTTTTATGTTTCAGTTGGTACGTTCATGAGCAGATGGTAACTGAGTATATGGATGTCAAGGAAAATACCAGAACATTATGTTCCGCATTATCAAGTCATTTAGAGGTACAGGTGTGAAATTTGAACAAACACCAATCTCAACTAATGAAAGACACTGAAACATGAACACCCGCCGTGTAGCATCAAAACATTGTAAAGAGGGAAGAAGTCACAATGCTAACGTCATAATACCGGTAAATGGAGTGTAGCAAACATCGCGGTTACACGTTGAAAAATGAAGGTAAGCAAGTGAGTAGATCAACACAAAGGTAAATTGTGTCAAACAGGACTTAATGAAACTCGAGAAAGGTATTAAAAACTGAAAGCAGCTATGCTATCTCAAGAATATTAACGGAATGAGAGTAGCGCAGCTTAGAAAAATGACCTATCAAACCAAGTAAGCAATACCCGCAAAGAAATATTCCTGTACATGCTGCAGACCAGTTCGATTGTAACGTCATTTTTCTAGGCTGGAAGTATAGATGAATATGCAGATGTAGACTATTTGTGACATTCTAAACCAGTACCAATATAAAAAGTATTCCATAGCCACGATTGTGGAATATCAAGTAGTAAGTTGAAAAACCTTGCAGTGATTACTGTTAGCTGAAATTGACATCACTCTTCATACAGATTTTCTGTTAGAGGCGTAAGTGGTGTGTGGTAAAAGAAACTCTTCAGTGTAGACAGAAGCTGTGATTACACATTCGGGTTCGAGACGCTTTAACCTTGCATGTATAACCAAAGCGTTGTCTTACTTTGTAAAATTGTGGCAATGCATGTACAATCGTCCAAAAACAAATAGGACTTTATGTGCACGTATTAGCTGAATAGCGATAGACCCAGAGTAACACGTTTCCGTTAAAGACAAGGCAAAGTGCATGATGAGAATATTTGAACTGAAATTGGAAAAGTATGTCGAATGTCGATTTCAGACCGATCTTGGCAGATCTCGAATCTTGCAGAGGAATTAAACAATGAGATCAGATACATTAGGGAGTGTGAAGGCAGCTAGAGGCTTTAAGGAAAGGGACAAAAAGGTAGTTAATAATTTTTATTTTGACTGGAGACATAGTCATGACAAATTTTTTGAATGATGATGCCGCCATTTGACTGTAATAATTTCTATTTTATTGTTACGACAATAAAATAATGAAGGTCGTTGATACAAAGAACAAAACGTAAAAGATATTCAGAAATAATTTCAAAACTACAAATATGAAATATAAGTTGCAGATTTTCGAAAGGCTACACAGCCTACGATAGGCAAGTGATGATGCGTCAGTTTCCTTGCAACCCTTAAGTAGCTGTCTTCACTGGGTGAAGTATCTAAGAATGTGCTGGCTAGGTCAACAGTTCAACACATTCTGTAGCAAGATAGATCAAGATGGTATGTGCAATGTGTGTCTTTATGTTACGTTGTTGAAAGGTAACACACCGAAGAACTAAAAGATAGGGCATAGCCACAGCACTAAACTGTGACCTTGGAGTACGTTTTATCGCAGCCTCACACACACGATGCAGTAATTGCTTCATCCGTCTGCCAGCACAGCAGCGCCTCTCACTGTCTTTCTATCATTTTTTTTACATCTACATGGATACTCTGCAAATCACATTTAAGTGCCTGGCGGAAGATTCATCGAACCACCTTCCAATCTCGTATAGAGCGCGGAAAGAATGAACACTTATATCTTTCCGTACGAGATCTGATTTCCCTTATTTTATCGTGGTGTTCGTTTCTCCCTATGTAGTTCGGTGTCAACAAAATATTTAAGTATTCGGAGGAGAAAGTTGGTGACTGGAATTTCGTGAGAAGATTCCGTCGCAATGAAAAATGCCTTTCTTTCAATGGTGTCCAGCCCAAATCCTGCATAATTTCTGTGACACTCTCTCCCATATTTCACGATAATACAAAACGTGCTGCCTTTCTTTGAACTTTTTCGATACACTCCGTCAGTCCTATCTGGTAAGGATCCCACACCACGCAGCTGTATTCTAAAAGAGGACGGACAAGCGTAGTGTAGGCAGTCTCCTTAGTAGAAATCTGCAGCCTACACGGTCGCAGAACTGTCTGAGCCTCTGATTCAGATCCTCCAGTCGGCTCTGTACCAGTGGTTCGCAATCGGTCCTGTCGATTATGCTGCAAATGGTCAGCTCTGCTCTCATCTTGCAAGCAAGACCGGCAGCCTTTACCACTTCTGTTAGCCGCTCGAAACCAGAGAGAATCTCTTCTGATCCCAAGTGGCACTCATCATTGGTACGGACGTGAGCAACCACCATCACAGCTTGAAGCTGAGACCAACGTGTCTCCAACTCGGCTCGCATCCGCACACAACAATCTCAGTCCCTGTACGAGGTGCATTCAAGTTCTAAGGCCTCCGATTTTTTTTCTCCGGACTGGAAAGAGATTGAAACATGCGCATTGTTTTAAAATGAGGCCCCATTCATTGTCAATACGTACCAGAGATGGCAGCACCATATGGCAGATGGAATTTTACCGCCAGTGGCGAGAATGAGAACTGTTTTAAATACTTAAAATGGTGACGTTTTCCTTACTTGAACAGTGTGCAATCATTTGTTTTCTGAGTTTGCGTGGTGTGAAACCAATTGAAATTCATCGACAGTTGGAGGAGACATGTGGTGATGGAGTTATGGATGTGTCGAAAGTGCGTTCGTGGGTGCGGCAGTTTAATGAAGGCAGAACATCGTGTGACAACAAACCGAAACAACCTCGGGCTCGCACAAGCCGGTCTGACGACATGATCGAGAAAGTGGAGAGAATTGTTTTGGGGAATCGTCGAATGACTGTTGAACAGATCGCCTCCAGAGTTGGCATTTCTGTGGGTTCTGTGCACACAATCCTGCATGACGACCTGAAAATGCGAAAAGTGTCATCCAGATGGGTGCCACGAATGCTGACGGACGACCACATGGCTGCCCGTGTGGCATGTCGCCAAGCAATGTTGACGCGCGACGACAAAATGAATGGGACTTTCTTTTCGTCGGTTGTGACAATCGATGAGACGTGGATGCCATTTTCCATCCAGAAACAAAGCGCCAGTCAGCTCAATGGAAGCACACGGATTCACCGCCACCAAAAAAAAAATTTCGGGTAACCGCCAGTGCTGAAAAAATGATGGTGTCCATGTTCTGGGACAGCGAGGGCGTAATCCTTACCCATTGCTTTCCAAAGGTCACTAGGGTAACAGGTGCATCCTGCGAAAATGTTCTGAAGAACAAATTCCTTCCTGCACTGCAACAGCCGGCCGGAGTGGCCGTGCGGTTCTGGGCGCTACAGTCTGGAACCGAGCGACCGCTACGGTCGCAGGTTCGAATCCTGCCTCGGGCATTGATGTGTGTGAAGTCCTTAGGTTAGTTAGATTTAATTAGTTCTAAATTCTAGGCGACTGATGGCCTCAGAAGTTAAGTCGCATAGTGCTCAGAACCATTTGCACTGCAACAAAAACGTCCGGGAAGGGCTGCGCGTGTGCTGTTTCACCAAGACAACGCACCCGCACATCGAGCTAACGTTACGCAACCGTTTCTTCGTGATAACAACTTTGAAGTGATTCCTCATGCTCCCTACTAACCTGACCTGGCTCCTAGTGACTTTTGGCTTTTTCCAACAATGAAAGACACTCTCCGTGGCCGCACATTCACCAGCCGTGCTGCTATTGCCTCAGCGATTTTCCAGTGGTGAAAACAGACTCCTAAAGAAGCCTTCGCCGCTGCCATGGAATCATGGCGTCAGCGTTGTGAAAAATGTGTACGTCTGCAGGGCGATTACGTCGAGAAGTAACGCCATTCGGGTGAGTAGTTAATGAGAAAAAAAATCGGAGGCCTTAGAACTTGAATGCACCTCGTATATACTAAAGACCGTGGAAAATTAAACTATACAGATAAACGGACTATGAGCACGTGCTGCGCACCTCTCTTGTAGACTCTGACGAAAACGCAGGAACTGTGTCTAATAATACGCAGATATTCAAAAACCTAACTACCGAAGCACTCAGGTGAAACTAAATAATTCGCCCATGATTAGGAACTTGTAATATGTCACAAAATCGGTTTACTTTCCGACGCAAATGAAAACCAAGAACTGTGACTATTAGATACTAAAATTACACGCAGAAACACCCAAACAGTTGGTTGTCAGTTGTTGGATGTGGGTAGCGGGACACTAAATCCTTTCATTATGGGCTGGACTGGACCATAAAAAGTGTCAAAGCTGTTTGCGTCATCTCTTTTCATTCAGTCTTATGTTAATATGCAAATTAGCTGCTTTTCTGATATGCAAAATAATTGCATTTCTATTAGATATAATCTAAATAAGGGAGATTGCGCAAATGCATGTCTATTGCTATTTGCGGTATTACTGCAGTGACTGCGTAGGTGATTGTAGATGATTTCTCTCTTTTTTATTTTTTTATTTCTGCACTTGGAGGCAGATCTTGTATATGCAGAGGATATGGCGTAAGACAACTTTGACGCGATGCTTTAGCCTCTTAGCAGGCAGGACAGTCAAAACTCACCTCGGCGCTTAGTAGGAGGGGAAAGCGAAAGCTGGCTGGTTGGGGGGGGGGGATGGGGGGGAGGGGGGAGATCTCAATGCGTCCAGAACCGCCCACTGTGTTCCACCAACTGCGTAGAAGAGAGACGACGTGAATCAGGCACCTCAGTGTAAAGTTTTACTGCTCGGAACTTCCACAAAATGTTCCTGTTGTGGAAGGAGGATTATTGAACACCATGGGTATTTCTTTGAGCCATTCGTAACCGTTTTGCAGCTACAGACGAGCCCTCTTCATTCTGTGGTTAGGGCGGCTTTTGTGGTGGCTGTACTGCTCGCCAAATGCTGGTGCTTACGCCGAGAGACGGCGTTCCGGCCGATATGAAACACTTATCATCCGATTTTTCGAGAACTATTGGGTAAATAGATTTGATCTATGAACATCTTACAGTGTAATATATTCATTCGACAAAGAAATGAACGTCTCTTCGTTATCCATCATACTTACTGCACGAAATTTTAAAGAGTCTGCAGAGGTAAAAACGCATTGCGCAAACGTTGCTTGTAGTTGAGTTTGGCTGATATATTGCAAAGAATGAAGTATACATTAGGTATCGATAACTTATTTAAAACCGAAAGCAGACAGATATCTCATTTAGTTCTCAAGTTATTGGGTTTTATAACCGACGAGCAGTAGCACGCGACGTTCCCAGTTCTGTCCACGTGGATTTGCCAGCTGATATGAAATATTTTTCATCCGATTTTAAGGAAACTTTTACGTGGAAAAATTTGATTATTGCCCACCTTACAGTTTGATATCTTCTCTCAATAAGGGACTGAATTTCTTTCTGTTATACGCGATAGTTACTGCACTACATCAAATCGAGTAAAACAGTGCGCGAAATTTTAAAGATTTCCCAGAGATGAAAAATCTGTAAAAGGCGACTATAGGGCGGGCGTTAAGTAGAGTTGGGTTCTGCGTCAGGAGGCACTCTCCCAGTTCACTCCTTGCCAGTTTTCCTCGGAAGGATGATAGTGACATGTAGTCGTTGGTGGGCGCTGTGAAAGAAGATTCAAAATTACTTAAATATACACTACTGGCCATTAAAACTGAAACACCACGAAGATGACGTGCTAGAGACGCGAAATTTAATTGACAGGAGGAAGATGCTGTGATATGCAAATGATTAGCTTTTCAGAGCATTCACACAAGGTTGGCGCCGATGGCGACACCTACAACGTGCTGACATGAGGAAAGTTTACAACCGATTTCTCATGCACAAACAGCAGTTGACCCGCGTTGCCTGGTGAAACTTTGTTGCGATGCCTCGTGTAAGGAGGAGAAATGCGTACCATCACGTTTCCGACTTCGATGATGTCGGATTGTAGCCTATCGAGATTGCGGTTTATCGTATCACGACATTGCTGCTCGCATTGGTCGAGATCCAGTGACTGTTAGCAGAATATGGAATCGGTGGGATCAGGAGGGTAATACGGAGCGCCATGCTGGATCCCAACGGACTCGTATCACTAGCAGTCGAGATGACAGGCATCTTATCCGCATGGCTGTAGCGGATCGTGCAGCCACGTCTCGATCCCTGAGTTAACAGATGGGGACGTTCAACAGATGGGGACGTTTGCAAGATAACAACCATCTGCACGAACAGTTCGACGACGTTTGCAGCAGCATGGACTATCAGCTCGGAGACCATGGCTGCGGTTACACTTGGCGCTGCATCACAGACAGGAGCGCCTGCAATGGTGTACTGAACGACGAACCAGGGTGCACGAATGGCAAAACGTCATTTTCTCGGATGAATCCAGGTTCTGTTTACAGCATCATGATGGTCACATCCGTGTTTGGCGACATCGCGGTGAACGCACATTGGAAGCGTGTATTCGTCATCGCCATACTGGCGTATCACCCGTCGTGATGGTATGGGGTGCCACTGGTTACACGTCTCGGTCACCTCTTGTTCGCATTGACGGTACTTTCAACTGTGGACGTTACATTTCAGATGTGTTACGACCCGTGGCTCTACCCTTCATTCGATCCCTGCGAAACCCTACATTTCAGCAGGATAAAGCACGACCGCATGTTGCAGGTCCTGTGCGGGCCTTTCTGAATACAGAAAATGCTCGACTGCTGCCCTGGCCAGCACATTCTCCAGATCTCTCACCAATTGAAAACGTCTGGTCAATGGTGGCCGAGAAACTGGCTCGTCACAACACGCCAGTCACTACTTTTGATGAACTGTGGTATCGTGTTGAAGCTGCATGGTCAGCTGTACCTGTACACACCATCAAAGCTCTGTTTGGCTCAATGCCCAGGCGTATCAAGGCCGTTATTACGGCCTGAGGTGGTTGTTCTGGGTATTGATTTCTCAGGATCTATGCAACCAAATTGCGTGAAAATGTAATCACATGTCAGTTCTAGTATAATACATTTGTCCAATGAATACCCGTTTATCATCTGCATTTCTACTTGGTGTAACGATTTTAATGGCCAGTAGTGTATATACAGGTAGTGTCTTGGTTCGTGGCTAGGATCGTCTGTCGATGCCCGCTGAGGAATTGCGCCTTCAGCCCGGTCAAGGCAGCTAACATTGCACACTTCGTTCCAGCTGGCTGCTGCACTGACGGTTCACAGCGCGTGTATTGAACTTACACACGCGGACTTGGGAGGTGCTCTGTCCCCATCCGTCGTACCGCGATGATGGTTGGGCCCTATTCAGTCCACAGGAATGTCAGGAACGCTGGTGTTCTGATCCTGGTGGGAAGAAAAGGCTTGCAGGTACTCCAGTCTGCGACAGAAGCAGACTGTGGTGCTGAAGTCGGCGACCGGTGATTATGGCTATGTAGCTATCTCTCCCAGTAACGGCTGTTACCAGAAAAGCCGACGTTGTGTTTTGCCCTGACCCAGTCTCGGTTGAGAAATGTTTTCATTGAGGCCGCCTCGTGTCGTCATGCCGTAATGTAGAGAGATAGCTTCGATCTGGGACTTTAAAAATTTTACCTGTTTTACTGTCGCATACAAGGCTGGCATACAACAACTTATTGTGTAAATTTTGCATATGGTTGATTTTAGCTCATACATTGCTGTGAATGAAATGTAAATAAGATACTGAAATTTTATTTAAAATTTAGAACAAAACGATATTTCATTTCGTCCTCGAGTTATTGGGTTTTATACCTGCAGGACGGTCATGCGTGATGTGCCCACTCACATCTTTGCACATCGTGAATCACGTGGTCATAGCAATCGCCATATCTCATAAATGATTCATAACACCTAAACTGTGTTCTTTGCAAATGATAGCATGCAATTAGAAACATATGTAATATGTTAAATTCTCGAAACCTTTTTTCACCGAGATATAGAAGCAACTCGTTCGCAGCAGTGAGAGGTCGGCAGGTCAGGACCTTTAGAGAAGTCCACAGCACTGTGGGAAAATGCAAGCGGCACACCTATACACGTCCACAGCACCTGGGGAACAGCATGGCAAGATGTATATACACGCCTACAGCAGCAAAAGAGTTAAGAAGAACTTTCAACGGAAAATTAAATATCTGTAAATTTTTTTAAAATATATGGCTCGACCGACAATTTGGCACTTGGTTCAAAAATGGTTCAAATGGCTCTGAGCACTATGGGACTTAACTTCGGAGGTCATCAGTCCCCGAGAACTTAGAACTACTTAATCCTAACCAACCTAAGGACATCACACACATCCATTCCCGAAGCAGGATTCGAACCTGCGACCGTAGTTGTCGCGCGGTTCCAGACTGAAGCGCCTAGAACCGCTCGGCCACATCGGCCGGCTTGGCACTTAGTGCTGTGTTTTCACTTCCTATTTGTGTTCCCACACTAGAAAACAGCACGCGAGGGTCACTAAAAGATAATACACAGGAATTGGCTGGAACATCGTGACATAAAATTTTTATGTCCATTGTAATTATCCGGGCTGTTATGCCGTGGTCGGTTGATGAAATCTGTGGTGATTCCCAACGTTTCGTCTCCGACTGCGGGAGACATCTTCAAGGGGGTCCGTAGCTTGATGGAAGGTCCAACACACACACTGGCTCGCTACTGACTGTGTGTGTGTTGGACCTTCCATCAAGCTACGGACCCCCTTGAAGATGTCTCCCGCAGTCGGAGACGAAACGTTGGGAATCACCACAGATTTCATCAACCGACCACGGCATAACAGCCCAGATAATTACAATGGACATGATATTTACCGCCGTGAAAGTCTACATTTTAGTATAAAATTTTTAGACGTCAGTCTCTGGAAGTAGGTGATGACTGCATATTATTGGGTGGCTGCATTTTTCCTACTTTGCTGGGAGTACAGCGGTGTCAGTCTAATTTTTTCATTGGCAGGACGCTAAATGTAACTTTCCCGATAGGCACCCGCTAACTTAAGTGCAATGACTGCATTATTAAAAAAAAGGCGAGTAACCAAATCGCTTAACAGTAATGACCGAACATAACAATCAATTTTATTGAGCAGTTAACTGTTAACATGATCCCAAAAAACTAATTTACTTTAGTAAACTTACGAAGTAGCAAGGAATGCTTGAGTGCTAGTGCCTAAGGACGGGGTCACAGTAGTAATAAAATATACGACAATTAACAATAAATTCCTTCTTACCACGACCTTCCAACGAAAGTACATAAAACGAGCCAATATACAGCGGGCCACTGACGTTTGCTTATGACGATCATACAGAAGTCGGGCAAGCGAGATCTTGCCATCTTAAAGGTCAGGTTCGATATTCGAACTCAGTAGTCACTCATTTGGTGCCCTAGAACATGGTCCAAAAGACGAGACGACGTGGCCTCAACCGTAAAGAGTCCGAAAGGAACCTGATTAAACTCCTAAAGGTTCCAGTCAGTATAAAAGACAGTTACTAATTTGGAATTTGTAGTCAAGGGTATTTGATAGTAGGCTTGATTGAAATCCGGCACAGAGAACAAATGGGCACCCACGAAGTAGACCGAGCAATTGTGAAATTCGGGCAATAGAGCTGATTCCAAAACGATCTCCTTGTTGAGTGCCCTATAATCGACGATTGGCTGACAATCGCCACTCGGTCCTTTAGGGACAAGAAAAATGTGTGAAGAATAGGGAGAAGTCGAAGGTTTACTGACACCACCCAAGAGTTCGTTATTAATTGGCCCATGCAAGATCTTCATCTTGGGTGGGTATAATCTATAAGATGCCTGACGAACAGGAATACCGTCAACCAAACGAATCTTCTATCGAATCTTAACTATCCTAATTTATTAGTGAGGACATCGGATAACACACTCAACAATTGCCTTGCGTTGCCAGGCTCCAAATGGTCAGTGATAAAGTCGGACGATCCCGACTGCACATTACTAATCCAGTTGTGAGCGCCAACATGAACACAAACATAATGCTATCCTTCCATTAGGGCAAAATTTGAAATAAAAGGCATGAGCTTGATAAACAAAAATCAGACCGGTACGCTCAAGTTAACTGACAAATTCTTAGCAACGATTGTCCATTAACCACATGACAACTTTGAGCTGGGGGACACAGAGGAGGCATTCTACATGAAGTCCCACATTTGAAGTATCAGTTATAAACAAGTAATGCAACAGGACTACCAGAATCCAACAGAGCGCACACAGACTCATTATTTAAGTGGGCATACACATAAGAAATCATCAGATCTCTCACTGCGCTAGTGTGGAAGCCATTCTGAACTGGAATAGGGACACCTGGTGTCCACCAGACGGTCGGACGTGGGTCCCGCTTCACCTGGTATGACCACAAAAAATGTCTATCACCACACAATGAGGAGCGCAAAGACCGCGTCCTCCTGCCCGTTCGCCTCGGATGGAGTAACTAGGTGACCGCCTGCCTTCCCGTTGTTCATCAGCAAATGTTAACCCTTCCATCTCGGCAAGCAAGGTATCTAAGTCCATGAAAGTGGTAGGTTTCCTAGAAAAAGCCACACATAACTGGTCCTCAGGTTTCATGCTTTCTAGTATGGTCTTAACCAATTCAACTACATTCTACCACATAGCTAGCACAGCACTGTGGATCTCATCAATCTATTTAGGCAAGATCTCATATTGGTATTGCACTCCAACTCATGCCTGATTCAGGGTGACAACTTCAACTGAATAATGCGCTGTCTCAAATCACGCAGGGATCCTTCATTCTGTATAGTTTCATAGAAAATCTTGCATAAAACCCCGCGGCTTAATGGATGAAGAAGCTGAAAAATAATGGCATGAGAAATACAGAAAGTACAGGGTGTTTCAAAAATGACTGGTATATTTGAAACGGCAATAAAAACTAAACGAGCAGCGATAGAAATACACCGTTTGTTGCAATATGCTTGGGACAACAGTACATTTTCAGGCGGACAAACTTTCGAAATTACAGTAGTTACAATTTTCAACAACAGATGGCGCTGCAAGTGATGTGAACGATATAGAAGACAACGCAGTCTGTGAGTGCGCCATTCTGTATGTCGTCTTTCTGGTGTAAGCGTGTGCTGTTCACAACGTGCAAGTGTGCTGTAGACAACATGGTTTATACCTTAGAACAGAGGATTTTTCTGGTGTTGGAATTCCACCGCCTAGAACACAGTGTTGTTGCAACAAGACGAAGTTTTCATCGGAGGTTTAATGTAACCAAAGGACCGAAAAGCGATACAATAAAGGATCTGTTTGAAAAATTTCAATGGACTGGGAACGTGACGGATGAACGTGCTGGAAAGGTAGGGCGACCGCATACGGCAACCACAGAGGGCAACGCGCAGCTAGTGCAGCAGGTGATCCAACAGCGGGCTCGGGTTTCCGTTCGCCGTGTTGCAGCTGCAGTCCAAATGACGCCAACGTCCACGTATCGTCTCATGCGCCAGAGTTTACACCTCTATCCATACAAAATTCAAACGCAGCAACCCCTCAGCGCCGCTACCATTGCTGCACGTGAGACATTCGCTAACGATATAGTGCACAGAATTGATGACGGCGATATGCATGTGGGCAGCATTTGCTTTACTGACGAAGCTTATTTTTACCTGGACGGCTTCGTCAATAAACAGAACTGGCGCATATGGGGAACCGAAAAGCCCCATGTTGCAGTCCCATCGTCCCTGCATCCTCAAAAAGTACTGGTCTGGGCCGCCATTTCTTCCAAAGGAATCATTGGCCCATTTTTCAGATCCGAAACGATTACTGCATCACGCTATCTGGACATTCTTCGTGAATTTGTGGCGGTACAAACTGCCTTAGACGACACTGCGAACACCTCGTGATTTATGCAAGATGGTGCCCGGCCACATCGCACGGCCGACGTCTTTAATTTCCTGAATGAATATTTCGATGATCGTGTGATTGCTTTGGGCTATCCGAAACATACAGGAGGCGGCGTGGATTGGCCTCCCTATTCGCCAGACTGAACCCCTGCGACTTCTTTCTGTGGGGACACTTGAAAGACCAGGTGTACCGCCAGAATCCAGAAACAATTGAACAGCTGAAGCTGTACATCTCATCTGCATGTGAAGCCATTCCGCCAGACACGTTGTCAAAGGTTTCGGGTAATTTCATTCAGAGACTACGCCATATTATTGCTACGCATGGTGGATGTGTGGAAAATATCGTACTATAGAGTTTCCCAGACCGCAGCGCCATCTGTTGTTGAAAATTGTAACTACTGTAATTTCTAAAGTTTGTCTGCCTGAAAATGTACTGTTGTCCCAAGCATATTGCAACAAACGGTGTATTTCTATCGCTGCTCGTTTAGTTTTTATTGCCGTTTCAAATATACCGGTCATTTTAGAAACACCCTGTATCAACACGAAATTCAAACCGAACTGTTAACCATTGCACAAATTCAACCTCTTCAACTTGCGTGACAGAAGGTTCGTTAATCCCTTGTAGTAGATGCAAAATAGGGTTTGGTAGCCGGGCAAAAGCAGTACAGGAGATCGCGTTTACTGGTCCCTCACTTGCCTGCTCACACTCCTGACGGCGCCGAATATCACCTATACCATCCCACTCAATTACACCAGTAACGTCACCTAACGCGAGAAGTCTCAAAGCTAACTGTAGCCCCACGAAAGTGTTGCCACTGATAATCAGTAGCAACACTTTCGTGGGGCTTCAGGGATGACTGTTTTAAATCGCTAAGACAGTTCACCCAGTGTGTGGCCTGCCCTTGATATATACTTGTTTGCACGTAGGCTGACTGTTCACATTTTCCCTCAGTCCTGCCAACGCCGCCAAACCATCACCCTCCTCACCAGTGGAGCTGAGGCTGAGGTCCAAGGCTTTCCCCCTGGGGCCGCACAAACGACCAGCCAATTCAGGCACTGCAGCCTCACCCTATTGCAGTGCAATTCGTAGCTGACACAAAACGTGGTCTTTCTTGACGTAGCCTATCCCTGGACAGGGCCTGGCTTCCAAGCTGACGATTGCTACCTGGGAAGCAATATGTAAGTAACCAAATACAGTCTACAGTTAACACGAGTGAGGTAGTAACTGAGAACGCTGTAGCAAGACGGGAAATGATGGCCACTTCCCCCCCCCCCCCCCAAATCGCCCCGCTTGTGGGTCTTTCCAGAGAAAGGAAAATGAAAATAACCACAAACTGACACCAGTCGAAACTAGGAATGCAGCTGGAAAGGTTTGGTATCAATGTACCCTAATGGAAGTACTACAGTCTCCACACAACTGTTTCAGTTTTCATCACCTTCAATAAATACACTCCTGGAAATGGAAAAAAGGACACATTGACACCGGTGTGTCAGACCCACCATACTTGCTCCGGACACTGCGAGAGGGCTGTACAAGCAATGATCACACGCACGGCACAGCGGACACACCAGGAACCGCGGTGTTGGCCGTCGAATGGCGCTAGCTGCGCAGCATTTGTGCACCACCGCCGTCAGTGTCAGCCAGTTTGCCGTGGCATACGGAGCTCCATCGCAGTCTTTAACACTGGTAGCATGCCGTGACAGCGTGGACGTGAACCGTATGTGCAGTTGACGGACTTTGAGCGAGGGCGTATAGTGGGCATGCGGGAGGCCGGGTGGACGTACCGCCGAATTGCTCAACACGTGGGGCGTGAGGTCTCCACAATACATCGATGTTGTCGCCAGTGGTCGGCGGAAGGTGCACGTGCCCGTCGACCTGGGACCGGACCGCAGCGACGCACGGATGCACGCCAAGACCGTAGGATCCTACGCAGTGCCGTAGGGGACCGCACCGCCACTTCCCAGAAAATTAGGGACCCTGTTGCTCCTGGGGTATCGGCGAGGACCATTCGCAACCGTCTCCATGAAGCTGGGCTACGGTCCCGCACACCGTTAGGCCGTCTTCCGCTCACGCCCCAACATCGTGCAGCCCGCCTCCAGTGGTGTCGCGACAGGCGTGAATGGAGGGACGAATGCAGACGTGTCGTCTTCAGCGATGAGAGTCGCTTCTGCCTTGGTGCCAATGATGGTCGTATGCGTGTTTGGCGACGTGCAGGTGAGCGCCACAATCAGGACTGCATACGACCGAGGCACACAGGGCCAACACCCGGCATCATGGTGTGGGGAGCGATCTCCTACACTGGCCGTACACCACTGGTGATCGTCGAGGGGACACTGAATAGTGCACGGTACATCCAAACCGTCATCGAACCCATCGTTCTACCATTCCTAGACCGGCAAGGGAACTTGCTGTTCCAACAGGACAATGCACGTCCGCATGTATCCCGTGCCACCCAACGTGCTCTAGAAGGTGTAAGTCAACTACCCTGGCCAGCAAGATCTCCGGATCTGTCCCCCATTGAGCATGTTTGGGACTGGATGAAGCGTCGTCTCACGCGGTCTGCACGTCCAGCACGAACGCTGGTCCAACTGAGGCGCCAGGTGGAAATGGCATGGCAAGCCGTTCCACAGGACTACATCCAGCATCTCTACGATCGTCTCCATGGGAGAATAGCAGCCTGCATTGCTGCGAAAGGTGGATATACACTGTACTAGTGCCGACATTGTGCGTGCTCTGTTGCCTGTGTCTATGTGCCTGTGGTTCTGTCAGTGTGATCATGTGATGTATCTGACCCCAGGAATGTGTCAATAAAGTTTCCCCTTCCTGGGACAATGAATTCACGGTGTTCTTATTTCAATTTCCAGGAGTGTAACTTGCCTTTATTAAAGTCAAAAGAGTTTTAAAAACAATCAACAGTTAACTTGATTGAACACATCTTAGAAAAATTACTTTTAAAGAGCTGCCACTAATTATGAGCCACGAGCCATTAACTACACACCAAAAGTACAGAATTTTAAAAACAATTAACTACAGTTAGCAAAATTCACTGAGCACTTTTTATTCAACTAAATGGCTTTTAAACAGCTGTCATTAATTATGAACCTACTGTCACTCAGTAGGCAGCAAAGGTACAGAATTTTAAAAACAATAAACCGTTATTGAATAGTAGCTACTGTTACCCAAAATTCTCTGACCAGACTTTAAGCAAATGGTTCTTAAACAGCTGTTATTAATTATTTACTGAGTGTCGTTCAGCACACAGCAAAATACGGAATCAAAGAAAAACAATTAACAGTCGCTAAATAAGCAACTACAGTTAGCCAAAGTTCACGGATCACATTATAAGCAAATGACATATAAACAACTGCTGTTAATTGTGAACACTCTGACATCCAGTTAACAGCAAAATATATAATTTTAGAAACAATGAACAGTCACTAAATAAACAGCCTCAGTTCGCCAAAATTCACTCATCAGATTTTAAGCAAATTATGCACACAACATACATAATTTTAAACAATCAACAGTAACTGAACAGGTAGCTGCAGTTAGCCAAAATTCACTGTTCAATTTTTTACCAAATAGTTTCCAAACAGTTGCTGGTAAGTATGACTGGGGTTTCATAAACCCCAATATGGGGGAGGGGGGGTAAGAGTGACAAGCAAGGACAATCACAGACGTTAATAACTTGGACAGGATGGCCGCCGTCCTTCCACTGCAAGAAACCAAAGCGCCTTCACTAGCGTTGAACCGGCCAAATAACCTTTAAGTCACTGGTGTGGTTTCCCAAAATATCATGCCCTTATGCCCACTCGAGGAAATCGTTTCGCAGCGCGGACGATTAACGAGGGTCAAACGTGGTTCGGCGCCTTCACAGAAGTCGATTCGTTCTCTCGTGTACCACCCGGAACTCCAAACTTCTCGCTCCTCCGGCCAACTCGCTCCGCACACCACATACTCACTGTTCAGAACCTTCCTGCTTCGCCGTTTTTTTCCCCACTGATGGCGCCACCGGTGTACCCACAAAGATATACAAACAAAGGTTGTAACTATGGCTGAAATCGATAGAAGGCCTTCCTGCGTTCTGCTACAATTTTCAAGCGTTGCAACTTCTTTGTATAAAACAGTACCATCCGCGAGAAGCCTAATAGAACTTACGGTGTTGTATGCAATGTCATTTTTACAGGGTGTATAGGTACATATATTATGATAACTAGAACCTTAATATGTGCCCGTTTCAAAGTATTAGTCGTTCTTTCTTCACGCCTAACAGTCTTCCCGAAAACACATCATGTAACTTATTACTTGGTGTTTTCTGCACGGTCGTTGCTGCGCCGTGAAGTGACCTACGCCTGATAATACAGACTGTTGGAGGTTCGAGTCCTCCCTCGCGCAAGGGTGTGTATGTTGTCCTTGGCGTAAGTTAGGTTAAATTAGATTAAGCAGTGTGTAAGCCTAGGGACCGATGACCTCAGCAGTTTGGTCCCATAGGAACTTACCACAAAAAAAAGAAAATATAGACTATCCATCTTGGATACAGGCACCCACATCTCTTATCTGCTTGATCTGCTGCCCAGGGTAAAATAAACATTAATGGCTTGTCTGTGCCTGGGGTAATGGAGGAACTAAGCAACCTCAAAACATACTACACGTAGTTGCTGTAATTATTAATCTGCAAATTAAGTCACGTGAGGTTGTTCAGTAGACTGTGCTTAATCATCAGCTGAAATTCCTGTACTTAAACCCCAAACACCCTGTATGTATTGTCTTAAGTAATGGACTTATAACGCTCTCGAAGTTACTTTTACCTCTGAAGACTTCGCTCCACTCAGGAACTGTCCAGTCCATTCACACAGTTGGTCTGATATTCCACACGCTCCTCCTTTGTACGGTAGACAATTGTATCGAATGCCTTTCGGAAGGCAAGGAACACGGCATCTGCTTGGGCACCAGTATCTACCGCCTTCTTGATCGCGCGGACCAACAGAGCGATCTGGGTTTTACACGATCGTTATTTTCGGGACACATGTTTTATTCCTAGAGAGGAGATTTTCGGTCCATAGAAATGTCACAACAGGTGAGCGTAAAACATGTTCGAGAATTCGACAACAGACTGACGTCACGGAGTGAGCATGGACACGTAATAACTCGACAGCTCCTTGCCGTCGACCTCGCGTCACCACGTCGAAACGTCCTACTTTGTCGCGAAGCGCGCGCGAGCACTTACGCAAAAATGGCTCTGAGCACTATGGGACTTAACTTGTGAGGTCATCAGTCATCTAGAACTTAAAACTACATACACCTAACTAACCTAAGGACATCAAACACATCCATGCCCGAGGCAGGATCCGAACCTGCGACCGTAGCGCCTAGAACCGCTCGGCCACTCCGGCCGGCAGCACTTACGCACTCATACACACACATCCACGCGCGCGCACGCTTTCTCACTACTGCCAAGACTATTTATTTATTTATTGCTTATTTAGACTGACCAGATTAGGGGCTTAAGGCTTTGACTTACATCTGCCGTCGAACTACACATGCCAAAGATATAACAAAAGCATTCACAGTAATAATGGTAATAATAATAATGATGAAATAATAATTGGTCCTGAAAATGATAATAACAATTGCCAATGATAATAATAATTAAGGAATAGTTGGTAGTAACAACAATAATGATAATAGTCGTAAAGGTCTTTAAGAATGACATAGATCAGCATAGTGCATTTGAATACATGTTATAGAAGCGGAAGGGATAAATAAACAGGAGAATGCTGAACTGACAGCGGCTGTTACGAAAGAACAGAATTTGAAAAAGAAATTTGCCTAAATCTGAGAGGGAAAAGTTGTGGAGAAGGGGTGATAGACCAGTAATATCGGAGAGATGGCTGTATGATAGAAGCTGGGCAATTAACCGTCTTTTCAAATTTGAAAGGAATATAATTTCTTTGATTTTTTTGTGGAAGACTCTTACAAAGTTGGGTTCCTGATACAGAAAATGATGTAGAGAACATGGGAGAGTTATGTGGTAGAGCAGAAAGGATTTCACTTTATTGACTTACGTCAGCAGTGGGAAGTCACGTGATTGCGTGGTACTGGTGCTACACCGTTTACAACGCTCCAAGGCGGCAAGTCTGCCTTCTAATGGGGTGACCAATATTTGATCCGGCGATCTAAATTCATTGAAGTTTCAAAGTTCCGAAATTAATCCAGATGCACAGATGGTTGCCGTGAAGTCGTGCTTAGTAGTAGCTACTCAGTTTATATTGCCTGCCTCATGCACTGCTTTTAATGGATTTTGGACGGCAGTTTAATATTCAAGGGCGTAATGAAAACTAATGCCTCCAAATTTTTTATTTGAATTCTCTTAAAGCATTTTAAATAAAACCAGCTTTATTAACAACCTACATCTTTATTCTTCATGTCTACACATTTACAGCATTCTGTTCCGAATTGCAATATGTAACATGGTTGTGCGTAACCCAGCTGTGTCGGTGCGTGAGAAACAGCGTGCTGTAATCGAGTTTCGAATCCGAATTCGACATACAGTCCCGAGTTTGCCCCATTAGCTTTTCATCTGTTTACCAAACTTAAAGGGGACCTTCGAGGGCTTCACTTTGATAGTGATGAATCGGTGCTTGCAGACAAAGGCAGACATTCTACAGTGATGGCATCTCTCGTTGGGGAGAAATGTTTTCGTCTCCTGGGCACCTATGTTGACAACAAAATATGTAGACGTGAAGAATACATATGTAGAATGTTAATAAAGTTGGGTTCTTTAATAGATTTAAGAATTTTCATATTAAAAATTAGAAAGCATTGCTTTTCAGGATGCCTTCGTATCTATAGCTCACACCTGATTTCATGTCAGTCGGTAATAATTTGATTTCATACTTAATAGAGGATGGAAATGTTAAATCTTATCCAAACACAAAGTTTACATTCGTGACATCAGCAACTTTCTCAAAAAGAGAAAAAGCACGCTAATTTGTGTTTGGTATTCCATTTTGCCTTTCTATGCTACAGCGGTTTGCAGCCAAAAAGTCCACACGACAAAGCTCTAACCACTAAAGTTAACGAGGCGCATAATTTGCTGCAGAAACGCCAGCCCATAGGGGACGCTTTCATTATTTTGTTAATATCGGAGGAAATTTTTTAGTAGGATGAATGCGAACTTTGCGAAAACCCTCCCCCAATTTATTAGCCAATAAACTCGCGAAGTCATTCCATTAAGAGAGCAATATCCGAATAAATGGGCTGTTGTGATAAAAAGTTCTCGGGCGTATCGCGGATAAAGACGCCATTGTGCCTCGCAGATTGTGAGTCAAGTCTCGGTGGGGAAGGGACGGAGCATTAAGAAGCAGTCTTCCCGTAGACGCCGAAAGAGGCGGGAGGACTTCTGGTAAACCGCGTCGTGAATGCCGCCGCAGAAGAAGTAATATCTCGATATAGGCAAAAATGCCAGGCCCGGGGACGCTCTTGAAGAACGTCACTTTGCCGTCGAAACTCCTCCACAGAGACGCTAATTTGAGGAAAGTTCTGAAAGCCATCGGCCGCTAGTCACCGGATCCTCCTCCCTTCCTTTTCCTCGCACAGGTTTTCTCCAGTCCCCTCCCCCCTTCCTTCTTTTCCCTCACCCATTGCTTCTCCCCTTCCATCATGTACAGACACACACAGTTTCTTCAACGGCTAACAAATACTTTTAGCCTTTGATATGCGCTGTAGAGCCATCAGACTACTACTTACAGTTGCCATGAATGACAGCGACATGGTTCCCCAACAGGCAATTACACACCATCCCAGTTCCCTACCCTACCTGAGTCTCATTATAAAAGTGCTGTGCACTGAATTGAGTGATGCAAGGTAAAATAAAAAAAATAAAAGGAGTAGAGCGTCGAGGGACGGCTGAATGAGCTATTGATATGACAATTGCACAAAAATATGTAAACTAGAAAATAAGACTGTAGGCGACTTGCCTACAACAAATAACTGCATAGCCGTCCGGTATAATGAGTTAACAAGTAATATTTATTCGTGAAAACTCACAATGAGAAGAAACTAAAAACAACAGAGAAGTATCAAAAACTAGGAGATCCTATAGTCTTACGGCAAAGATAAAAAACAACACATGACCAAAAAAAAAAAACTCTCGCGCACTTTTGATCTCACTTTGCACCAGACATGAAAAATATCACTGCCACACAGCCCCCCCTTAAAGTGCGGAGCCCCAGGAATATCTTGATACTTGAATTTTATTCGACGTCCAGCTCTGGTGTGCGTCGGGTGTTTCGGGGGCGGTGACGTTGTTGTTTGTGGTGGTGATTCACCTGTCTCGGACAATGTACTGAGGGGTGTTTCGGTACGCTCTGCGTCCATCATGTGTTGATGCACAGGCGTGGTGTCAGAGGTCGGAGAGGGTAAAACCCATGCTGGCTTGACACGTTCAATCGATACCTTTGTCGGAACACCATTGTACATTATGTCCACGGTATGCTTCTTTCTACTCAGCACCTGAAATGGGCCCGTATATGGTGGTTGTAAAGGCAATTTGACTGAGTCTGTTCGCAACATTACGTGAGAGCAATTGTACAAATCTTTGTGTACAAACACCTTACGGTTACCATGGCGAGAAGGTGGCGGGCAACGTATATTTGTGCAGTGACGTTTTAGCTGCTGCACCCAGTGTGTGAGGCCCTCTGTTCCAGGTAGTAAGGTTGGTACTAAATAATCTGCAGGAATCCGTAGCGGCTTGCCGTAAACCATCTCGGCAACTGATGCACCAATATCGGGTTTGTGAGCTGTCCGCAGGCCTAACAACACTAATGGTAATGCTTCCTTCCATCTCTCTTAATGACACATCAATGCTGCTTTGAGTGTTCTGTGCCATCGTTCGACCATACCATTACTGGCAGGGTGATAGGCAGTCGTGTGGTGGCGTTGGAAACCGCACATTTTGGATAGCTCGAGGAACAACGTAGATTCGAACTGACGTCCTTGGTCAGTTGTGACATGAAGGGGGCATCCAAAACGGGTAACCCACGTACACATAAACGTCTTAGCAGTAGTTTCGGCTGAAATATCGACTATTGGAGTTGCTTCTGCCCATCTTGTGCACCTATCTATGGCCGTAAACAAATATCTGTAACCCTCTGACTGTGTGAGAGGTCCAACCAGGTCCACGTGAACGTGTGCGAATCTAGCAGAGGTACCTTGAAAATCTCCAATATCAGCACGCACATGTCGTCCTACTTTACTCTGTTGACAAGGAATGCAGGAACGTACCCAAAGGCGCGCGTCTCTTTTCATAGAAGGCCACACATAGCGGTCTGTCAGCAGCTTTCTTGTAGCGTTGGCTCCTGGGTGCGATAGTGTGTGGACACTGTCGAATGCCGTCTTGCGCAATATTTCTGAAATGAATGGTCTTGGTCTGCCCTGAGAAAAGTCGCACCACAGCTTCCGCTTGGAGCTAGGCACCAGAATTTGCTCCAACTTCAGTCCTGTAGACGGGTCGTTTAACAGCTGTCGTAGCTCTGCATCCTTGGTCTGTTCCACTGCAAGTTTATCATAGTCTATAATTTCTGAAATCCCGCAAATACGTGAAAAATAGTCAGCCACTAAATTTTCTGCGCCTCTTAAGTGGCGTATATCTGTCGTGAACTGACTTATGAACTCAATATAACGGAACTGTCTTGGTGAGCATTTATCACTGGTGTTTTAAAAAGCCGATGTTATGGGTTTGTGGTCTGTAAACACAGTCACTGGTCTAGCCTCTATTTGTGGACGGAAGTATCGAATTGCTTCGTAGATCGCGAACAATTCTCTGTCATACGCGCTCCACTTCTGTTGTGCAGTCTGTAACTTTTTAGAGAAAAACCGTAGTGGTTGCCATTGCCCTTCTACACGCTGGTGCAGCGCCGCCCCTATTGCTGACTGGCTCGCGTCTACAATAGCTAGCTGTGCGTAGTGAACTGGGTGAGCGAGCAACACTGCTTTGCTGAGGCTTGCTTGAAGATCATTAAATACTTTGTCCATTTCTTGTGTCCACTTAACTATTCGTCGACTTTTGGCGTCGTGTCCCTTGAGTGCATCAGTGAGTGGTGCTTGCACCGCAGCCGTTGGTGGTAGGTGACGTCTATAAAAATTTATTAATCCCTTTATCAACTCGTCGATAAATCGCTGCCAAGTCTGTGCTGCGTTCTTAAGGCCAATATGCATAAATAAAAACTCGAATAATCCAAATGGTGTAATCACTGCTGTCTTCTGAACATCTCTTGGAGCCACCGGTATCTGGTTGTATGCTTTCTTGCAATCGAGGACGCTAAAAATTTTCGCGCCGGCCAAAGCACATGTGAAGTCCTGTATATTAGGTACTGGGTATCTATCTGGAATGGTTCTTGAGTTTACTGCTCGGTAATCCCCACGCGGTCTCCATGATCCATCTTTCTTACGTACTAAGTGTAGGGGTGAAGACCACTGTTTGACCGTCGGGGTCACCAATTACGTAGGCGACTTGCCTACAACAAATAATTGCATAGCCGTCCGGTATCATGAGTTAACGAAGTAATATTTGTTCGTGAAAACTCACAATGAGAAGAAACTAAAAACAACAGAGAAGTAACAAAAACTAGGAGATCCTATAGTCTTACGGCAAAGATAAAAAACAACACATGACCAAAAAAAACTCTCGCGCACTTTTGATCTCACTTTGCACCAGACATGAAAAATATCACTGCCACAAGACTAATGGAATTTTGGTAAAGATGTTTTACTATAAAATGTGAAAAACATATTGCAAAGACTTTTCACTGTTTTTTCCTCACGAAAACATCATTGTCTGTTAGCATATATCGTAGTATGTTTGAGCCCAAAGAATCATTTGTTGTAAGCCTCCTGCTCACGATAGGAAAACTAGTGCGTCACAGAAACTTCCACTTCGCTACCTTTTTTAGAAATTATTCCGGTTTAGAACATATTTAATAGACCAAGTTAAAACGACGTGATAATACTACATTAAGGCATGATGTTGTGCATGAATTAATTACAATATTATGAGATTTAGTTTGATATAAATTTTGAAGTGAATAAATTGTCTTTTAGTCTTAATTTACAAATCTTGTAGATTGCAAGTCAGAAGTGGCATGAACTTACGTCGATTTTTGCGTTCCCTACGCCATTGAGAGTTACGCAATTTATTTATATGCTTCTTCTTCCGCCATAAGTACTTCTCATTTTTGACCGTCAATACAATACTGACTTTTAACGGACTTCCTCTTCAGATGCAGGCAACTACAGTGACATGACATTAGCATAACATGGGGGAGAAAATAAAAACGTTCGTCGTTTTGCACTAATAACAATCAATCCACACGTTTCATACTTTCATAAAAATTAATATTAAGGTAACGCAATGTCTACTACACACTTCTCACAAGAATACGTCTTCTCCCTACGAGAACTAAAGACAGGGTCTTCTAAAAAATTCAACAAAATTTCCATCATTTGTCATTCGCCTTCCGGCGCAGCAGAATACATCTTTGCCGACGCTTGCATTGGCCGCGCTAGTGTTTATTGTCATTGATTTTTTAACTTCTATCGTAGCCTGTCGGGGCTTTTCCTTACGTTTGTATACAACATGTACGGTCCAATCACATATACACAACTTATGTTCGACGTCAACGTGCAATAACCACCAATGACAGGTGGCAGCACTAGCAGTGGAGGGCCTATAAAGCGTCTCGGAGAGATGCGGTAAGCAGTGCGGTCGCTGTCGTAATACGGAAACGGAGCGATCTGCCTAACATTCAAAAGGGCACGATCACTGGCCTTCGGAAAAAAGGCGGAAGCATTTCCGAAACGTCCAATTTTGCAACTCTTGACGTGCGGCCATGGTTAGTGTGTACAACGCATGGCAAACTCGCGTTATCCAAAACCTACCCCGAGACAACTGTTGTGCACCATGGGCCATAGAACACAGTGGTAAACGACGGTTGCGGAGATTTGTGAGGGCGAATAGACGTGCAACCGTTGAATGACTGACCTCCCTGATGAACCAAGGGGGTACCAACAGCGCCTACGACTGTGGAGCGAACGTTTCCGCCTATGGGTTTCCTTTGAAAGGGAACAGTACCGCCCGACATTGAAAATAGGTACAACATACTTCATTATTTTTGTCAGAACAACACTTTTTTTTGTAAAATAACTCAATTTTAATTAATACAGCGAAGCCGGATACCAGTGTGGGAAAGAATGACAATTTATTTATTTAATTGATCACATGTGCACTCCCACAAAGTAAATCCCTACATCCAGTTTGGTGAGATCTGTGAAATGAATGAATGTATGGTTGTCTGCTAACCGCAGATAGTGAATGTGAATATATGAACATCTTTGAGATGATCCTTTGGCCACCTTTGGTGGAACCAAAGAGATGAAATTTACCAGAGCTTTGAGCGCCTGAAATGTGGCTGACCAATACGGTAGCAAGGTGCTTCCCCCACCTCGACAGAGATGGGAGATGACCTGGAGAACGGCCATGTTTCAGCACTCTGCCGCTGGATCTTGTGCTGTTAACACCTGTTTTAGTTGTGCTCCGTAATGACGAAAGAGTGGAGGCATGGTATGCATGTGGAATATTTAAGAGTAGTTTGAAATAATAATTTCTCTATTTCAGGAACTTTTGTGGGGAGAATTAAATGTCAGGCAGGTAATATTAATGGGATTGTAGTAATCTTCGGAAGTGACCAACAGTCACAATGAAACCACGTGTAGCAATAAGTTGAAATACTTCCGTGTGCTTAAGTTAAGCTGAATTACTAGCGTGTGTACAATAAGTTGAAATATTTAAGAAATAGCGTATGTACCGTAAGTTGAAATATTTAAGAAATGGCGTGTGCAGGACTTGAAATTAGAGACGAGTACTTCCTCGTGGTGAGTACTGTGTGTGTCTCAAACTGTGTATGAGACAAAAGATAAAGAGAAGTACTCGTTCGTGGTATCAGTTGAGGACTCGCGTGTGTGATGAATACGTTCTTAATATTACTTTGCGTGATACGATTCCGTGTGACGCTAGATTCAAACTCTGAGAGAGAAGCAAGGTGAGTCGGCCGTCTATCCAGCAACGCCACTTGGCTTGCATTGCACAAGAAGACGTGCATATATCTCCAGAGTTCATAGTAGGAAAGTAGAATTACGAAGTGGGGCAGTGACATGTGAAACTGGGATAAATATTAATTGAAGTGGGAAAGCTGAAAGTGATAGTGTTGTGACTATTTAGTGTTTTATATTTCTTATTACAGTGTGGTGTACGTCATGTAATTTGGGTATGTGTGGTTTGCATGGGAGAGTAGCAGGGTTGTTTCAAAAAATTAGTGGGTTATGCTTGTTCCTTCTGTACCGCTCGGTCTGGAGGAAAGTTTCGTGATGATGATTGTGAGAGTCGAAGTGTGAGGTATAATAAAAGATCCACCATCCTATCCAGAAAGTGCACTGTAGCGTTAAATAACTACGAGACCATAATATAGAGATTCACCTATGTAAAGTCATGCCCACTGGGGGGAATTTCTCATGTGTTATTGTTGTAGGTTATAGAATTTGTGTGTTTAGGTTAGAGAATTTATCGGAATAAATAAAATAGTGAAAAGAAAAAGATTGGTGGACTTTTCCATTGAATTGTATGTTGCCATAATGTCCCGAATTTATGATGTGTGTGCCATTCATATTCAGTGCGTTGGCCACGTATAGACAAATGCCGTTAAATAAAAAAGGAAAGAAAATGTGGTATTGCCAGTGCGTAGTGTACAGTCAGAGTTCTGTAAATTACTGATAGTCAGATGCGTGTTTCCGTTGCGTATTATTCATGCAGGAGGATAATTTGTAACTTAATTGTGAGTACGAGAGTTCATGTTACTCGATAAATAAGAATGAATCCACTCGCTTGGCAGACCACTCATCTTGCAGGCCTGACTGCTTGATGCCACAGTATGAGCAAGGCATGTGGGTGCCTCTCACCGTAACAGGCTCATACACCCATGCCGACTGCTGTTCATCGGCGATGAAGCATGAAAATCGCACAAGAGTATCATAACTGTACATGCGATGAGTAGCGGCAGATGGTCTTTTCAGAGGTATCATTTTGTATGCTCCATCGGCGTGAAACGTCTGAAAGTAAGTACCCTGCAACAATCTTCAGAAGAGTCCAGGCCGGTGAAAGGATCGTTATTGTCTGGAGAATGTTTTCCCGGCATTCGTTTGATGTTTGCTTCAGTGCATCAGCACAATTATGCATCTATCCTTCCACCCCTACATGTAATTTTCTTTTCCTAGGCACAATGGCATCCGCTATCAGAGCAGTGAACGTGTCACCTACCTCGCAATGTACGTTCGAAGAGCACCGTACTCCCCTGACCACCAAACGCACCGGATTTAATTCCAGTCGTGAAACTGTGGGACCATCTCGATTGGGTTGTTCGCGCCATGGATCCTCAGCCGAGAAACGTAGCGCTGTTGACCACTGCACTGGAGTCGGCATAGCTCCACATCCCTGACGTACCTTCCAGAGCCTCACTGACGTCTGTCAGCGGCGCGCGCTGCAGGTGGTGGCTATTCAGTCTTTTGACAGATGGTCGCAATAATGTGATTGGACTATGTAAGACGAGTACTCTATGGCTTCTCATGCACATTTCGGACCACGTTTAGTGTATTAGGGTTGTATGGAAGTGGTTTATCGTGTGTACAAAGTCGGAAGATAGTAGAAGCATTTGCGACATGGTGCTACAGACGAATGTTGAAAATTACGTGGACGGATAGGATAAGCAATGTGAATGTTCATCGCAGAATCGGTGAGGAAAGTAATATTTGGAACTCACTAGTCATATACAGAAGAATGGAAAAAAAATAGAGAATGCGCTAGGTGACGATCAGTTTGGCTTTAGGAAAAGTAAAGGGACGAGAGAGGCAATTCTGACGTTACGGCTAATAATGGAAGCAAGGTTAAAGAAAAATCAAGACACTTTCATAGGATTTGTCGACCTGGAAAAAGCGTTCGACAATATAAAATGGTGCAAGCTGTTCGAGATTCTGGAAAAAGTGGGGGTAAGCTATAGGGACAGACGGGTCATATACAATATGTACAACAACCAAGAGGGAGTAATAAGAGTGGACGATCAAGAACGAAGTGCTCGTATTAAGAAGGGTGTAAGACAAGGCTGTAGCCTTTCGCCCCCACTCTTCAATCTGTACATCGAGGAAACAATGATGGAAATAAAAGAAAGGTCCAGGAGTGGAATCAAAATACAAGGTGAGAGGATATCAATGATACGATTCGCTGATGACATTGCTATCCTGAGTGAAAGTGAAGAAGAATTAAATGATCTGCTGAACGGAATGAACAGTCTAATGAGTACACAGTATGGTTTGAGAGTAAATCGGAGAAAGACGAAGGTAATGAGAAGTAGTAGAAATGGGAACAGCGAGAAACTTAACATCAGGATTGATGGTCACGAAGTCAATGAAGTTAAGGAATTCTGCTACCTAGGCAGTAAAATAACCAATGACGGACGGAGCAAGGAGGACATCAAAAGCAGACTCGCTATGGCAAAAAAGGCATTTCTGGCCAAGAGAAGTCTACTAATATCAAATACCGGCCTTAATTTGAGGAAGAAATTTCTGAGGATGTACGTCCGGAGTACAGCATTGTATGGTAGTGAAACATGGACTGTGGGAAAACCGGAACAGAAGAGAGTCGAAGCATTTGAGCTGTGGTGCTGTAGACGAATGTTGAAAATTAGGTGGACTGATAAGGTAAGGAATGAGGAGGTTCTACGCAGAATCGGAGAGGAATGGAATATGTGGAAAACACTGATAAGGAGAAGGGACAGGATGATAGGACATCTGCTAAGACATGAGGGAATGACTTCCATGGTACTAGAGGGAGTTGTAGAGGGCAAAAACTGTAGAGGAAGACAGAGATTGGAATACGTCAAGCAAATAATTGAGGACGTAGGTTGCAAGTGCTACTCTGAGATGAAGAGGTTAGCACAGGAAAGGAATTCGTGGCGGGCCGCATCAAACCAGTCAGTAGACTGATGACCAAAAAAAAAAAAAAAGTCATAAGAAAATACAGAATGAAGAAGCATCTGATGAGGCAGCATGGAATGCCTTTCGAGGTAGTACACTCATGCTCATAAATTAAGGATAATTGCAGAATGTGGTGCCACACAACGTGGCACTACACAAAACTGGCGCTAATAGCACAGGCACATAGGGAACACACGCGACACAGGTATGTAAGTCCACGGTATTGGTTATTAGTTGAGAAAACCGTCCCGAAACACATGTGCTACAAAACGCCACTGTTTCCTGCGCATGTACCGCGACATCAATATGGGATATGATCACCACACACACGTACATAGGCGCACAACGGGTTGACACACTCTCGATCAGGTGGTCGAGCAGCTGCTGGCGTATAGCCTCCCATTCTTGCACCAGTGCCTGTCGGAGCACCTAAAGTGTCGTAGGGGTTTGAAGACGTGCAGCGATATGTCAACCGAGAGTATCCCAGACGTGCTCGGGGGTTTAGGTCTGGCGAACAGGCAGGCCACTCCATTCGGCTGATATCTTCTGTTTCAAGGTACTCCTCCAAGATGGTACCTCGGTGGGGCCGTGCGTTATCATCCATCAGGAGGAAGGTGGTACCCACTGCACCCCTGAAAAACCGGACATACTGGTGCAAAATGACGTCCCGATACACCTGACCTGTTACAGTTCCTCTGTCAAAGACATGCAGGGGTGTACGTGCACCAATCATAATCCCTCCCCACACCATCAAACTACGACCTCCATACAGGTCCCTTTCAAGGACATTAAGGGGTTGGTATCTCGTTCCTGGTTCAAGCCAGATGAAAACCCGGCGAGAATCACTGTTCAGACTATACCTGAACATAACCTGGGACCACTGTTCCAGTGACCATGTACTGTGTTCTTGACACCACGCATTACGGGCTCTCCTGTGACCAGGGGTCAGTGGAATGCACCTTGCAGGTCTCCGGGCGAATAAACCATGTCTGCTCAATCGTTTGTAGACTGTAGGTCTGGAGACAACTGTTCCAGTGGTTGCGGTAAGGTCCCGAACAAGGCTACCTGCAGTACTCCGTGGCCGTCTGCGGGCACTGATAGTGAGATATCGGTCTTCTTGTGGTGTTGTACACTGTGGACGTCCCGTACTGTAGCGCCTGGACACGTTTCCTGACTGCTGGAACCATTGCCACAATCTTGGGATCACACTTTGTGGCACACGGAGGGCCCGTGCTATGGCCTGCTGTGTTTGACCATCCTCCAGTCGCCCTAGTATTCTACACCTCATAACGTCATCAATATGTGTTCTTTGAGCCATTTTCAAAACACAGTCACCATTAGCACATCTGAAAACGTCTGCACGCTTACTCGCTGCACCGTACTCTCACATGCACCAACACACCTCTGCGTATGTGGACGGCTGTCAGCGCCACCGTGTGACGACCACAGGTCAAATGCATCGCATGGTCATACCCGTAGGTGATTTAAACCCGCAAACTGCCCACCAGAGCGTAGTTTCACCATGTATCAGCATTATCCTTAATTTATGAGTATGAGTGTAGACGCTAAGGGCAAGACAGACACTAAAATAGACATAAAAGATAACTGAGAACGTTGGGTCCAAACGGTTCAAATGGCTCTGAGCACTATGGGACTTAACATCTGAGGTCATCAGTCACCTAGAACTTAGAAGCACGTAAACCTAACTAACCGAAGGACATCACACACATATATGCCCGACACAGGATTCGCGCGGTTCCAGACTGAAGCGCCTAGAACCGCTCGGCCACAACGGCCGGCCTGCGAACGTTGGGTGCACGTGCTACTCCGAGATAAAGAATGTGGCACAGAACAGAAAATCGTGGCTGCCCGCTGCAAACCAGCCGGCAGAATACCGATATAAAAAGAAAATCAACGTTTAGTAGGCCTACTTTTAATTGTGCTGGTTTCTGGTTAATAACTATTCACACTCGAGTTTTGAACATACGTTCTATAATTGTCTCATTTTGGAAGAGAAGCACTCACAGCAAAAGACTTTAACAAACGAGAACAAGCCACCACTGTTTTTCATTGCCGAGGGCTGAACTTTAAATTTCTTTGCGGGTGAATAACCGGGATGCTTTGATGTTCTGGCGTAAGGTTAGGACTCTGAAATGAAAGTTGTAATTCTTGTTTCATCGCCTGTAAATAAGCTGTTCAAATACGTTTAACTTCGTTCTTAGCACTGGCAGAGATTTATGAAATGAGGAAATCCACTGTTATCTTCGCTTCACGTTCCGCAGGTATCACTTTCATAAGACGGTAAACGTACTTCCATAGAAGTTTTAAAGCGAATTACCTCGAAGGAAATTATTCATCATTCGTAAGATTTTATGGCAGTTTAGTCATTGAAACCACTTTGAATCCGCTATCAAACCTTGAACACCGCTATTATTATTATTATTATTATTATTACCATTATTATTCATTACACGAGGACAAAGTACATTTGATTGGCTTCAACTCTACTGAACTACAGGAAACCTACTCAGACAACGACACACACACACGCACGCACACACACAATTGGATGAAACTGTGACAAAAACCTGAATAAATAAACATCTTTAATTGTTTATTTAAGATATCTGAGTATTCGTTTGGTGAGTCTTGAACTCTCGATGCTGCATTAACATAATATGTCAAATCTGGTCTTGTACCTTGTGTTAAATACATCAGACTTCAAACTAATTCTCGATAGAGTTCGGTATTATTAAACGGAGGTGACGCCCCATTATCTTTCCGAGTTCAATGGGTAAAGACAATGACTTTATATCCATTATATCTTACTTATCTAAAATTATTTTCACGTGCAGACTGATGTATCTAAATACAGTTGTCAAATTTATTGGTTTGTAACTCCAGTAGGCAATCACACTTTCCTACTCTGATCTGAAAGCGTTTGCCCGTCTGTTCTATAAATTTAGTTATTGCATCAATAGAGCCCACAGCCAGTCCATCCTCAACGTAAAACAGCAATTCTAGGTTTGGAACAACTTTTTTTTTACCTTAATAGAACATACTTGGATCTGAACAGCTCTCACGTAAATTGCATTCAGTTAGAAATTAAATTGCTTTCAGTTAGAAGTACAAGATATTCATACCAGCCTTTTGAGGACTATTTTAAGCCATACAGGTTATTCAGTAACTTCTATACACATCCTGTACCATGATCAACCCCCTCTGGTTGATACATGTAATTTCCTACTTCAAAATAACATTGAGAAATTCGGTCCTTACATCAAAATGCATTATACACCAACAACGTCGAATTGGAACACTCAGTAGTGTGCATCGTCTCAAATCCTACTACAGATCTAAACATGGCAACATAATCTACTCCAAAGCGCAGAGTTTATCCTTTTGCCACCAGTCGAGTCTTATATGTTCATTATTTATGTATACCAAAAACCCACCGATTTTAGTCAGTTATATGTTTTAGTTCCATAAACTATGTCTAGCTGCCATGACAGTGTTCATTTCGTCCTCCATCACTTTCCGTCATTCTTCAGAATTTTCTGACGGGGAAAGCGTCTTTATAATCCCTTGGTGTCTCACAAAGAAATTCATTCTTTGTTGGTGGGCTGAAACTTCACAGTAACATGATGACGTCGAGTTTGGCCGTTCGTCTATATTGTGGCTTCAGTTTATTCATTTCTTACTTCCAAGTTGCTCTCAGCTTGTTCCTCAGTGTCGTGCAAATTCTTGCTCACCCTTTCTTCACTTACAGCTACATCTAGTTTCATACAATTCCATTAATCAACCACTTGAAGATTATCAGTTTACGTTCAAACTTGTAAAATCTTCCTTTGCATCTCTATCTGACATATCAAGAACTCATTCAGTCTCTTGAATAAGTTGTTTCTCTAACATCACGCATGTGCTTGAACGTGACTTACGTTCAAAATCAGCTAATCACACAGTTTAAATACGGAACGTTTACAGTCATCGTAACCAACTAAATATCCTTCTGAAAATTTAACATAAAACTTCTTCCGATTTACGTGGGAATCTAAACATGGCCTTCCGTTCCAAATATCAGCAGATTATCAAAATGAACTTCTTCTTTCAAAAATATCTCAATCAGAGTTTCACCTTTACTAGTGTGATTCAAGGTTTATGTTTCAACTAAAATTACCTCATGCCAAAATGTTTTTGGTAGGTATTTATCAGAGCAAAGCCAAAAACGAGCCATGACACTAAGGATTCTAGTTTCCCTTTCAGCAACTCGATTTTGCTGGGCAGTATATACTGCAGTAACTGAATATTTCAATCAAATTAGGTCAGCTAACTTATGTTCTTTATTAAGGAACAACTTGATAAAGTCTGTACATAATTCTTTGAAAGTGAGTTCATCTTGAGCCTTTATCCACAAATGTTACAAAAACCGACGTACGTATGCACTGCGTATGTATATTATTATTTCTTTGTTACTAATGCTATTCGCAACGCTTTTAGTGGGCACTATGCACTAATGCTGCTGAATGTATCTGCTGACGTATATCATTGTAAGATCCATAGTTCAGGATAAATGGCGTCATAAACACTGAGATGCGTGAACAACTGTCGCATCATGCATGACGTTTTAAGTTATTTCTTTTTCTACTCTCGCCGGCAAAATTAAAGTTAAAACCTCATAGAAAGCCCATAGGACGATTTCAAGCAAATTAAGTACGCCTATTAGTTATACACTCCTGGAAATTGAAATAAGAACACCGTGAATTCATTGTCCCAGGAAGGGGAAACTTTATTGACGCATTCCTGGGGTCAGATACATCACATGATCACACTGACAGAACCACAAGCACATAGACACAGGCAACAGAGCATGCACAATGTCGGCACTAGTACAGTGTATATCCACCTTTCGCAGCAATGCAGGCTGCTATTTTCCCATGGAGACGATCGTAGAGATGCTGGATGTAGTCCTGTGGAACGGCTTGCCATGCCATTTCCACCTGGCGCCTCAGTTGGACCAGCGTTCGTGCTGGACGTGCAGACCGCGTGAGACGACGCTTCATCCAGTCCCAAACATGCTCAATGGGGGACAGATCCGGAGATCTTGCTGGCCAGGGTAGTTGACTTACACCTTCTAGAGCACGTTGGGTGGCACGGGATACATGCGGACGTGCATTGTCCTGTTGGAACAGCAAGTTCCCTTGCCGGTCTAGGAATGGTAGAACGATGGGTTCGATGACGGTTTGGATGTACCGTGCACTATTCAGTGTCCCCTCGACGATCACCAGTGGTGTACGGCCAGTATAGGAGATCGCTCCCCACACCATGATGCCGGGTGTTGGCCCTGTGTGCCTCGGTCGTATGCAGTCCTGATTGTGGCGCTCACCTGCACGGTGCCAAACACGCATACGACCATCATTGGCACCAAGGCAGAAGCGACTCTCATCGCTGAAGACGACACGTCTCCATTCGTCCCTCCATTCACGCCTGTCGCGACACCACTGGAGGCGGGCTGCACGATGTTGGGACGTGAGCGGAAGACGGCCTAACGGTGTGCGGGACCGTAGCCCAGCTTCATGGAGACGGTTGCGAATGGTCCTCGCCGATACCCCAGGAGCAACAGTGTCCCTAATTTGCTGGGAAGTGGCGGTGCGGTCCCCTACGGCACTGCGTAGGATCCTACGGTCTTGGCGTGCATCCGTGCGTCGCTGCGGTCCGGTCCCAGGTCGACGGGCACGTGCACCTTCCGCCGACCACTGGCGACAACATCGATGTACTGTGGAGACCTCATGCCCCACGTGTTGAGCAATTCGGCGGTACGTCCACCCGGCCTCCCGCATGCCCACTATACGCCCTCGCTCAAAGTCCGTCAACTGCACATACGGTTCACGTCCACGCTGTCGCGGCATGCTACCAGTGTTAAAGACTGCGATGGAGCTCCGTATGCCACGGCAAACTGGCTGACACTGACGGCGGCGGTGCACAAATGCTGCGCAGCTAGCGCCATTCGACGGCCAACACTGCGGTTCCTGGTGTGTCCGCTGTGCCGTGCGTGTGATCATTGCTTGTACAGCCCTCTCGCAGTGTCCGGAGCAAGTATGGTGGGTCTGACACACCGGTGTCAATGTGTTCTTTTTTCCATTTCCAGGAGTATATATATATATATATATATATATATATATATATATATGTGTGTGTGTGTGTGTGTGTGTGTGTGTGTGTGTGTGAGAGAGAGAGAGAGAGAGAGAGATTTGCCCGACAGGTGAGCAGTAATCTGCGGTTATTTGCTGATGATGCTGTGGTGTATGGGAAGTTATTGGCGTTGAGTCACTATAGGAGGATACAAGATGACTTACACAATAATTTCTAGTTGGTGTGATGAATGGCAGATGGCTCTAACTATAAAAAAATGTAAGTCAATGTGGATGAGTTCGAAAAATAAACCCATAATGTTTGAATACAGCATTAGCAGTGTACTGCTTGACACAGTCACGTCCATGAGGTATCTAGACGTAACGCTGAAAAGCAGTATGAAATGGAATGAGCAAGTGAGGATTATAGTAGGGAAGGTGAATGACCGACTTCGGTTTGTTGGGAGTTTGAAAAGCCTGCTTCGCCTGTAAAGGAGATCGTATATAGGACACTAGTTGACACACTGTTGAGTACTGTTCGATTGTTTAGGATCTACCAGGTTGGACTAAATGAAGACATCGAGGCAATTCAGAGGCAGGCTGCTCGATTTGAAATCAGTAGGTTCAAACGACAAGCAAACATTATGGAAATTCTTTGAGAATTGAAATGGGTATCACTGTAGGGAAGGTAGCTTTCTTTTCTAGAAGCACTTTTGAGAAGATTTAGAGAAACGACGTTTGAGGTTGACTGCAGAACGATTCTACTGCTGCAGACGTACATTCCGCGTGACGACCATGAAGATAGGATTAGAGAGATTAGGGCTCGTACGGAGGCATGTAGACAGTCGTTTTCCTCTCGCTTTATTTGTGACTGGAACAGTAATGGATATGACTAGTAGTGGAACAGAGTACCTCTGCCACCGTACAGTGGCTTGCGGAGTCTGTTCGTAGATGTAACTGTAGATGTAGAATTCTAAACGGCATTCATCACTGAAGACAATTCTACTACAGTCAATGAAACCCCAGTCCGAAAACGTCCGTGGAGACACGTAAATGAACTACACTGTCCTAGAATCCTCGCATTAAACCGAAGTAGTCCATATGCCTTCCCTACAGCTGACCTTACATATTCATTTCCTTTTATCTCGATTTTGAACGTCACACCTAGGTATTTAATTAACATGACTGTGTTAAGCAGCAAACAACCAATAATATATTCTAACATTACAGCATTGTTCATCCTACTTACCAGCTCATCTACTCTTATGCCAGGAGGAATGAGTTTTCAGTAATCCGTGTACAATGATGTGACAGGGAGATTCATAACACTTGTTGAACGTTTTGGCAGATGGCTGCTAAACTCATTTAGCTGTTACATACTATTGATGACGACAAATATCATCCCTGCGACCTTAAATGGAAAAAATAATGCAAGAAGCCCTGTCAGGAGCCAGAACTTAGAAGAGAAGTGCTGTTACTGAAGAAAGGGGCATGACGACTGAGAATTCCCGTGTTTCAGTCAAAAGCCAGTCATTGCGCATCCTAGGGTAGATTGACTGAAACGAGTTGGCCAGCAGCTCTTTTGGGTGTAGTGGCCTCGTCTAAGACCATAAAGGATTTCCACAGTTCGAAGTTGGTGACACACATTTCTTCATCTTGTGTGAAGAACTTCCAAAGATTCTCTGGGACATTTCTGTGCATGGCCATTCTTGGAGATCATTCATATGTGACTGGTCGTTAAAGATCTTTATTGTACCTGGAGCTGGAGATAAAGTTGATGGGAGAGACAGACATGCCGAGATTTCACTTCAGAAACAGCATTCAGTCAACACTTATAACGCTCTGATGTTGTGGATACTTCTGACTTACACAGCTTTTGACTACTGTCATCTTTTCTCTTTAAACAAATTTAAACGAAATTTGCAAGGAAATGATCGTGTCTGCCTAGTGGTGTACATTTTTCAGTTTAGTGATCTGATTTAAGGATCAATCGCCATACGAGTCAATCGCCCACTATCTACTGCCAACTGCCACCACCCTCCCCCCCTCCCTGCCCACTCTACGGGAGTCTGACTCATGCTGAAATGAGCCTGGAGGTGACTCACCAGTAGAAAGGCTGCACGTCCAGGGGAAAGTGCTTGATACTAGAAGTTGGTCTGGCAGTGGTGGGGGCCGTAACTCATGGTGGTTGTTTTCTGACCTATAGTGCTCTCATAACAGTGGCATGACAGCGTCTGTCATGCCATCAGGGTTATATGAATTCCTCAGAATGCCTTTCACACTAAAGAATGCATCTGCTAATTATGAGTGAATTAGAACCAACCATGTGTTTGGTAACCTCGACAATATTGTAGTCTTCTTGTGGTCAGTAAATGAACATAGAATGATTGAGGAGAAATTGTAATGTTTAAAAAGTGCAAACCTGAGCTTGAAACTAGAGAAGTGTTTTTTATGAAGTCTCGGGTGCAAAACCTGGGCCACATTAGAAACTCTGCAGGCATGCAAAGTTTCATCTAAACTGAGTGCTGGAATGTTTTAGCAAACAGCTGTCCTCTGATATCTGAGCATATAGAAATTATTAATTGTGAAACACCTGATGATTATTAGCCTCGAAGGGAAAGAAGTATTTCGAGCAGCAGAAATTCGCCACATCTGCAGGGAAGTCTTCAAGCAAACTGACGTGAAACGCTGAGGTCACTGTCATTTTACAGCAGATTTCGAGGAGCTACAAATGTTAGCTGTAATTTGAATTACAGACCCAATTTTATGGCGCCTGTTGTATTTCACATTCTGACAGTTTACAATGCTCATTTTCAAATTATTCAAACAAGTCAGCTAAGTGGAGGTGATAAAAAGTTTCATTGGGAAAGGATGTTGAGAGTGTGTAGGTGTAGCATTGGGGGTGTGTGATGGTAGAGACGCGGAAGAGCTCTAGTATAAACGGTAAGGTCACAGTTGTAGGTGAGAATGCTGCAGAATTTTTGACTTGTAATTATTGCTTGGGTTTTGGTAAGGTTGATTTTGAGGAGCCACTGGTCGCACCAGAAGGTGAACATTGAGACGAAGCTGGAGGGATTGCTGGAACTTCCGGAGTGTAAGGGAGAAGGCTAGGAAGGTGGCGTCACCGGCATACTGAAGGAGATGAACAGGATGAGGTGGCTTCAGCATTTCAGCGGCATAGAGGACGTAAAGGAGAGAACAGACGATAGATACTTGCGGTATATCAGCTATGGGGTGAAAGACACAGGATAGTTGATAGTGATGCAAGATGGGCTGTTAGAGAGAGAGGGTGAGATAAGAGGAAATTCACAGGTCTGCTGCTTAGAGAGGATGCCAAAATGCTATACACAGTCATATGCTTTTTGAGAACAAGAGAGGCAAAAATAGCGGATTTGCGGTTGTTGATTTGGTGTGATCAGAGATGAATTAGTTAGTGGACTTGATCATCAGAAGAGAAATGGAACAATAGCCACACTGATGGGCGGGAATTGATAGGTGTTGGTGTAGCTGTTTATGGATGTGTCGGGGTAGGGTGGATTCAAATAGCTTGCTAAACATAGAGGTGAAGCTTATGGGAGGGTAGGAGAAGGTGTCACGGGCCGATTTATTACATTCGAAGAAGTGGAGGATTCGAGGTGTATTCCGTGGCTCGGGATAGAAACGTGTGTCAAGGATTGTATTGTAAAAGTAGCTAAGATTTCCAGGAAGCACAGGTGGACTTTCTTTCACGTGTCCGTAGGTTACTTAGTCATAACTGGAAGCAGTGTTATCGTATTTTTCCGGAGTATCTGTCAAACGTCTTGTGTTGTTACTGGAATTTTGAGCTCTGTCTGTGGGATGTTGTCGAGCTACTGGAAGCTAGGGGCGAGAGGTGGGAGGGAAGGTGTCGTGTATTCTCCGCCCTGTGAATTTTCCGCCCTGTAAAATTTCCGCCCCGCCCAGGTCAAGAAAGGGCCCACTAATCACCTGGGAACGCGAGTTTGCACGCTCAAGCCGTACGGTACTAGCCATACTATATGTTGCATGCAACAATTTCAGTGTTATTGGTTCTGATATGCCCAAGTGGAGCACAAAATAAGTAAAAAAAAAAAAAACAAGTAAATTGCGGTCATGTTTTCGAAGGGGCATTTGTTGGCTGGTTCAATGCTGAAATTTGTTAAACTTATGTCAGAGAAGCACTCGACTCAAAGAACATAAAAGAAAGCAAAAAATTTTATAGTTTTAGAGTGCATTTGTAGAAGATCAAAAAATTGACGAGACCAGCAAAAATTAATAACCTATTAAGGAGGTGGTTTTTGATAAAATTGAGGGACTTGAAGAATACGTCGAAAATCTTGCACATAACTGTCATGCAAAAGAGGACAGTGTATTCGTTGACGAAAGAGCAAATGAAAAAGAATCCAATGAAAGTAGTAATAATATTTTCTTTCCTGACATCTGTCAGTGACGGTTGACTGTCTTGGAAATCTAACAGTTAAATCATCAAAATTGTGAGTGACAAAAAATTTAAAAACAAACATTACTCATTCGTTTTTGTTTAACAGAAAATGAGACAAAAAAAAGCGTTAACCAACAGTTAACGTCTGACTCCTTCTATATCAGCCACAGCGTGAGAATGTTGTTAGAACTTGGATGGCACATTAAACTAAAAATCACAGTTTGTGCTACTCTTGTTGTAGTCGCTTTACCACAGGCACAAGTTTGAATAACGCATATAAATTTGTTAAAAGTTTTCAAGCTTGGTTCAATTTTTAAACCTTAAAACCTTAGGAACAAGTCTATCTGTAAACAGAAATACCTTACCTAGACAGCACCTCAAGCGGAAGAACGGTCCTATCGGAATTAGTAAATAAAGTAAACGATTTTGTGAGGATGGTGATTGGTGAGGATGACAGAAGTCCGCGATGGGTACCAAAATACGTAGCTAAACCACTGGGTATACGTCAGTCTGAAGCAGAACAAAATATTCGACGTGTAGGTAACAAAATAGAAAATTAATGCAGTTCTGTGTGAGCTCAAAACTGATCACGGCAAATATCGCCAAGTCACTGAATAACTTAATATTTAAATAGCTCAGGAATCTCATCTTGGCATCATTAGTAAGCATCTTTCTAAAGTGAATGGGAACTCACAGAAGGCGGGCTTACATTCCAAAGATATGCTTAATTTAGCTCAGATCATTCATCATTACAACCTAGAGAAAATCAATTTTTCGTTTGGTGTTTCATGTCACATCCACAGTTGTAGTAATTAGAGATTTAGATTTCGCTCGGATTGTTGGTTATGGGAGAGTGGGGGGGGGGGGGGGGGGAGGAAGCTACCATGACCTCTTTCAGAGTTACCTTCACAGCATTTGCTTAAACAAGGAAAACCAAATACAGTAAACCGTGGACGGCGATATGATTGAGCCCTGGTTAGCCACTGCACAGACAATAGATAGAACAAAATAAGATTTCAGAGAGACTAGAATATTTCAGTACATAAAGAAAATTCGTTTCTTTCACAGCCGCGGTAGCGTTCTCGCTTCCCGAGCACGGGGTCCCGGGTTCGATTCCCGGCGGGGTCAGGGATTTTCGCCTGCTTCGAGATGACTGGGTGTTTGTGTTGTCCTCATCATTTCATCATCATCCAGGAAAGTGGCGCAATTGGACTGAGCAAAGATTGGGTAATTGTACGGGCGCTGATAACCACGCTGTTGAGCGCCCCGCCAACCAAACATCATCATCTTTCACAGCACCAGGCATTAGTCTTTGTCAATAGACACGTTTTCATAAATGTGCACTTATTAAATACACGGAGATATTAAGTGGCATTGTGTTCACACATGTGTAGTGTAGCTTAATTTTAACTATTAATCTGTAAACACTACTGAGGTATGGGACTAGTGGCGCCTTGGGTTTAGATACGTTAGAAATCACATACCTACACTTTTAAAAATAATCTGATTCCCATCGCACTTTATCGAGGCTTTAGACTGGCTAAATGGCTAAAGTAATTTTATTGTCATTCAGGTGTGTTTAAAATCAGCTTATAAGCTTCGTCAATTTTTTTTCCTTTTTTTGTTTTTTTGTATTTTTTAAGATTGCTATTTTCATTTCATATATTTTTTTATTTATATACATATTCTGATACAGTATTCAGTCTAGTTTCTGAAGGTAGGAGGCAGCCTTCAAGCAAGCCGTTATCTCATCATCCTTCTCGTACTTTTTCAATATTTTCTCCAGCCTTTCATCCCATTTCATGTATATTGTTTTCATTCTTTTACCTTCTATACTCAGCTCTGTTCTCATTAACGCGCACGCTGAACTTCCTGCATCTGTTTTCATGCAAGTAATTACGTCACTAATTTTAGGATTTGGTTTGGAAAGCATATTATCAATTTTGTTATGCCAGCCCTCTACGGAATTAGTTGTTCGATGGGGCTATTTGTAGCAGCTCCGAAGGCTGATAGGGTTTTCTTCAATTTCCACCCATCTCTCCACAAAATTGTCGAAAAAATCAGAAAGCCTAGGAACATCCGGTGCCTGTGAATGTACCTCCAGCCAGCCATCACATACATGTTCAGGCTGTAGAAACGCCAGCGCAGCACACGTGCGAATTTGTTGTCTCACTTCTTCATTTGACTTTTATTAGCGAGTGAGTCCTAGATCCTGTACTTTCCTTCAGGGAGGCTTTCTCATGTGGAAATAGCATCACTGTACAAGTTGGTAACATATGTTTAATTGCAAAAATCGTTGCTGACTCAAAATGTACAGTCACACTTGCAGGGTTCCATTCTGGAATATTTTCCAGCACATTTCTGAAAATTCGGATGTATGTCTCTTTTCTTTTATTAGGTAATAATGCAAATGCAACTGGGTAGATATAAGTCTCATTTTTATTACTGTATGAATTGTATATACCTGTGAAAACTGTTTGCTACAGTACTTGAATGTACCGTACACAAAAATGTCTCGTTTACTTCTTAGAGCCTCTCTCCCTGCTCTTCCACAAAAAACTATTATACTGTCTCCTGATGTATCGTCACTTAACAGGAAACTGCTGCCATCATTCGTAATTAATAGCTCTGCTTTAAGTTCAATCTCTTCTCTTGTCTCTGGATCCCTCTCACTTCATTGCGACTTTGGCCTTTGCTTGTGTAACGTCCTCTTCGTTGTTCGCTGCTCTGGCATTTCTGTCACGAAGTCGTACCCTCGACTATGCAAGCTACCTTGTTCCCTTGAATAGATTTTGGAAATAGACTATTTTCCTCTCGTGCCCTCTTCTTTGCCTGGTTCAGAGTCCTCTGTACTTCCAACCTTGCGTCATACGGAACTCCACATTGATTGATGCTCGTGCGAAAAGAGCACTGAAGAATCCTTGGTTTGAAGCTTTCCTCGGCAATGTTTCTCTTTCTGTTTTGAACAGCGCCAAATCACAGTCCCATGTTCCTTCGTTTTCTTCACTGTGTAAGAATAACCTTCGTAGTGGCAACTAGGCATACCACGAATTGTCGTTGAAACTTCCATATCACATCTACTGGGATGGTAATATGCAAATGGCACGATGTGAAGTCTACGAAAACTAGAGCGATACTAACAGGCAGACGGGGCTGTGCGGGCGGAGTTCGGTCGAGCCTAGGGAACAGCTAGAGCAAGGTGATAGTCCAGGGAACAGCTAGAGCAAGGTGATTAGGACTGTCCGGCTGCAGGTAGGACGGGACATAATGGACGCAGCTACGAGGCGGAGAGTTCACAAATTTCTAGTGGCCAGAAAAATCATACATTCGGGAGGGAAGTATTGGTGCGCTCATGGACTGACAGCAATATGGAGTAATCGAATTGTGCTCATCAGGGATAATGAAGATGTCAGAGAGATATAATGCGAAACAGTTGGCGTTGCTTAGATTGTTGGGTAGGCTATGATTATCACGCAGGAGCTGATAGGAAGGAATAAGGTTGCTGCCAGTAAGACACTGAAAGACCTTCCAGTCCCCAGAAGAGTTCAAGGGCAATGGGACGTCGAAGTTGGTGCATGTTTGGCGTCAAACTTGGCATTTCTTCACGTTTAGTAGATTTATGACGTATCCTTGTAGCTAGTGGTATGTAAGTGTGTCTCACTTATGGATCTGTAGGAAGGATCGGGAGGCCACAGGATTCGTGGATGAGGAATAGAGCATGTGGAGTAAGTGTGGGATAGTGTGGAAAGATGGGTTTCGCCGGTATTTGGTGTCTTATGGTCTTTGACAAGGTTTGTTGGAGGAGGTAAGCAGCATGGTGGATGACATTAGCATGCTGGAAGGATAACAGACGGATTTCGATCTGCGTAGCAATGGATTCTCTGTAGGCACCCCATCACATACCAATGTGAATAGCTCTGGATATGTTTGGGAAAAGCAGGAGGAGGGGTGTATAGATAGGATGTTTTGTGTAGGAGCATGTGAGTAGCTTGGGTAGATCTTCACTTCCAATGGGGTACAGGACTGCTGCATTAATGTGCACAGGAAGGATAGATGTGAGGATAACATCAGTAGTGGAATGCTTTCAGGGTGGGTATTCTGTCTGATATGGACTATAATACACTGAAGAGAGTCAGTAAATCGATGCCAACACTTGAGTTCAGCATGGGAGTGGCGATGGATGTTAAGGTCAGCAGCACTAATAAAGGACAGAAAATATGGGCTTTGCGGGCGAGGGAATCATATTAGTTGGTTGAATACAGATAGTAGCTCAGGTGAGAGTAATGACTTTGAGTAAGCCAGCGCTGATGAGTTGCTCCATAAGAGTATTGTAGATGGATTGTGGCTGAACATGGATGTTCTTGTGGTGGCCAACAGGGACTCCACCTCTAGGCAGAGCAGTGGAGTATCTGTCCAGTCAAAGATGACTAGAGAAATTCAGATAGTATGATGGGCTTGGAGGAAGGTTTCATTCAGGACGAATGTGTCCATTCAGTGTAGCGATACAGTGTGTAAGAAGAGTTTGTAACGTCCCCTCAGAAAAATTTATGAATTACTGTGCTGATAAACCTCTTACATTATTTGATTTTCAAACAGCTGAGCAAAACTGAACGTACTCAGACATTCACTAAATTGACACACAATATTTTTAGCGCAATCAATCTGACTTTCAGTAATCCCTACAAAAGAATGGCCCTGACTAACAATAATCTATACCTTTCATGAATTCTTCTCACAAAAATCTTCGTTACTCGAACTACTGCAATACAGCGAGCGCCAATACTGCCAGCAAAATAAAAGATTGTAACTACTGAAGGCACTAACTACTGATAGGCGTAGTCAGCAAATGAAAGATTTTGATAGAGAACAAACTAAGTATTTACCTTAATAGTGTTCAAAAGTCATTATATATGTTTTTGATATGATATGTTTTGATTATGAGATATATATATATATATATATATATATATATATATATATATATATATATATCAGTTCATGACATCCAGTCTTACAAATTTACTGTCTCTGTCCAGATCATTCGCTCTCAAAACTCCACCATCTCACTCCCCACATCCACCACTGCTGGCGGCTCACCTCCAACTGTGCAATGCTATGCGCTGTTAACATCCAGCTGCCCAACACTACAATAGCAAACAACAATGCAAACCAGCCACAGACTGCACACAGCGTAGCCAGTGATTTTCATACAGAGCGCTACATGGCGTTACCAACATAAAAACCTAAACAGCCTACTGAAGTAGCCCCATGCACCCCACAAAAAATTTACAAATTCTTTTGGGCAGTGGCCAATAATGATCTGATAAAATTTTTCATAATTACGATAACAAAGATATGAAATGCACACACTTATTGATACAATGTTGGTCAAAAGCTAAAATTTTCACACAGTCCATAAAGACAGTCCTGATCATTCATCACAGTATTAATTACAATTTTATGCACAAAGTGTGAGCAGTAAAAGAAAACGCACACAGAAGTAGTGGATTTCCATACAGTCTTGAAGAAGTAGTGTTGTCCTTCCAACGGAAAGACAGTGCTGACTCTTGACATGCAGACAGGTAATGGGCCACAACAGAGCAAACCCACTGCAGAGTCAGTCGAAGTTCTGAAGAATATTGGTAGATAGGTTATCACAGAGTAGACCTACTGTAGTCCTGGTAGAGATTATGGTATTGGTGGGCCACCAGAGGTGCATACCCACTGCAGTCCTTGTATTGGTGGGCCATCACAGGTGCAGACCCACTGCAGTCCTTGTAGAGACGACCAGCAGCCATCAGTTGCAACTGTGCAGGTGCACAATCACCATCGAAGAGTCTTGCAGAGAATATAGCAAGTCCATAAACCACCGCTTGTGCACTCACAAAGTTTTTGGAATTGTCCTTAGAACCAGCAATGCTGTTACCAGTCCCTTGCTGAATTGTCAACATATATACAAACACTAACTGTCCCAACTTCTCATCTATTGTGCATATACTATGACCAACAGAAACGTGTGCAGTGAAATGTAACTTAATTTGAAGAACTGGTGTCTATACAATTATAAATTTACAACATAAGAATACAATTACAAAGGTAAAAAAATACATCATTAAAGAACATAACAAAACAGATAACATTTGTAGTAATACGGGCTTTACAAAAGAATAGAAATAAACATATATATCAGTGTTACAGGAATTATGACATAAGGAAATACATAAAAGGTCAGAATAACTTTCGAAACATCAACTTCACACGTGAGCATTAAAACAAAACAGAATAAATAATGTCTAAACATCATTACAAAATAAATAACACATTATTAGAAAAATTCTACAACATATCTCTTATGAGATAAACACATAAAGATAGGAAGAACACAAATACACAAGGGTAGACAAACACATAGTGGGATAACACAAAAGGAAAAGACAGGGTTTGTTTTACTGCAGTATTTTCCAAACAAAACTTCTCCCTTCATTCATCATGATTCATAAAAAGTCTTCGCTATACCTCTTGTCCTTAAACACTACTGTTTTGTTCATATCCTCTTTAAAAATTCTTTTTTGGCCAAGCCATTTTCTTATAGCTTCTCAATGCATTTCTTCCAATTCATCACAACTCGTTCTCTTATATAGCCTACCCCCTCTTAAGCTAACTTAAAACTAATAACTCAGATGCTAAACAAAGAGACGAGGCAATGGAGCTGCACAAAACAATTAACACAAACAGCAATGACAAAAAATGCAAATTGGTAAAGCAAACAGCAATAAATATAAATTAGCAAAGCAAATGCAACATTATCACCAATATGAGCCAATGTGCAGCAAAAAGAAAAATAAATCAGTAGTAAAACTGGCTTAATACAATGTAAAATTCAGTAGAACTGTATCTGGCAAACAACAGCAGCAAATGCTATAACTAAACATGACAAAGCTCAAGCAGAAAAAATATTACAGTAAAAATAGGAAATGTCTAATAACTATGTCATGTCTTAACACTAGAGTGATGCATCACCTTGACTTACTCTATGAAACTAGTTACCCAGTCATTGACAAAAATTATGTATGCAATTCCTGTGAAGGGAAATGTCTTTTTGTGCTCCCTCGTTTTTTGAAAGTAGATCATAAAATTATTATTTACCGGATCTGTAAGCACAGTGTATTCATATGTTTTCAAGTTCGAGCGTGTCGTATTTGTGATGCTTTCTACAAAGAAATGTCAATAGCGAGGATAATGGCCTCATTTTTTTCACCTAATGGCATTCTTTATTCAGACGACTATGTCTCAGCTGGGCGCCCAGAACGCATTGCGTCAAGGTCACTTACCTTTCTTAACGAAATATTTACGATATCAGTTTCCGCTATGGCGACAGTCTCATATAAAAATTTCACAGGTCGAGAGTTTGCGTTACAAATGTGTAGAAACAAAATCCTGTAAATACAACAGTATCCAAAAAATTTACGCCGGCATTGTGATACATGCACGCTTATACACACATTTCATAACTCTTAAAGTATGATTGTCAGTTTCCAACATCCTTTTTCACAAACCAGAGTCCCTAACCACCACTCATTATTCCTTACTTTATTAGCCATATACATATTCGTAGACACTTCTTCAATATTTCATCATAATAAATACATAGCATAATCAGATTCCTCATATAGCATCATCTCATTGATCATAAACATACCTCAACAGCATAATACACATCGTCATCGTAATAATAACACCATATCCGATCAATCACATCTCAAAATCGTCGCAGCATCTTTCAATAACTTCAAGACCTGAGAAAAATTCTCTGCTCATTTCAATAGTGTCATCTACCTCAAACGTACTTTAAAAATCATGATCCCATACCAAATACACCATTCAAAGCGCTCATAGTATCACAATGGTTGTGAAAAAAATATGAACAGATCACAAAGTACAGACAAAATACACTCATGGAAATTGAAATAAGAACACCATGAATTCATTGTCCCAGGAAGGGGAAACTTTATTGACACATTCCTGGGGACAGATACATCACATGATCACACTGACAGAACCACAGGCACATAGACACAGGCAACAGAGCATGCACAATGTCGGCACTAGTACAGTGTATATCCACCTTTCACAGCAATGCAGGCTGCTATTCTCCCATGGAGACGATCGTAGAGATGCTGGATGTAGTCCTGTGGAACAGCTTGCCATGCCATTTCCACCTGGCGCCTCAGTTGGACCAGCGTTCGTGCTGGACGTGCAGACCGCGTGACACGACGCTTCATCCACTCCCAAACATGCTCAATGGGGGACAGATCCGGAGATCTTGCTGGCCAGGGTAGTTGACTTACACCTTCTAGAGCACGTTGGGTGGAAGGGGTACATGCGGACGTGCATTGTCCTGTTGGAACAGCAAGTTCCCTTGCCAGTCTAGGAATGGTAGAACGATGGGTTCGATGACGGTTTGGATGTACCGTGCACTATTCAGTGTCCCCTCGACGATCACCAGTGGTGTACGGCCAGTGTAGGAGATCGCTCCCCACATCATGATGCCAGGTGTTGGCCCTGTGTGCCTCGGTCGTATGCAGTCCTGATTGTGGCGCTCACCTGCACGGCGCCAAACACGCATACGACCATCATTGGCACCAAGGCAGAAGCGACTCTCATCGCTGAAGACGACACGTCTCCATTCGTCCCTCCATTCACGCCTGTCGCGACACCACTGGAGGCGGGCTGCACGATGTTGGGGCGTGAGCAGAAGACGGCCTAACGGTGTGCGGGACCATAGCCCAGCTTCATGGAGACGGTTGCAAATGGTCCTCGCCGATACCCCAGGAGCAACAGTGTCCCTAATTTGCTGGGAAGTGGCGGTGCGGTCCCCTACAGCACTGCGTAGGATCCTATGGTCTTGGCGTGCATCCATGCATCGCTGCGGTCCGGTCCCAGGTCGACGGGCACGTGCACCTTCCGCCGACCACTGGCGACAACATCGATGTACTGTGGAGACCTCACGCCCCACGTGTTGAGCAATTCGGCGGTACGTCTACCCGGCCTCCCGCATGCCCACTATACGCCCTCGCTCAAAGTCCGTCAACTGCACATACGGTTCACGTCCATGCTGTCGCGGCATGCTACCAGTGTTAAAGACTGCGATGGAGCTCCGTATGCCACGGCAAACTGGCTGACACTGACGGCGGCGGTGCACAAATGCTGCGCAGCTATCGCCATTCGACAGCCAACACCGCGGTTCCTGGTGTGTCCGCTGTGCCGTGCGTGTGATCATTGCTTGTACAGCCCTCTCGCAGTGTCTGGAGCAAGTATGGTGGGTCTGACACACCGGTGTCAATGTGTTCTTTTTTCCATTTCCAGGAGTGTACAATTTCATATGTGTGAAGTTATCCAACTGTAAACATCCGTCAATGACGTAGTAAAAAAATGTTTGTTTCTCTGTTAAATAATCAGATAGCTATGTAACTCTGTGTAAGAGAAATATGGTACCGATGTGTAAAGTTGTATAAGCAAATACCATATTAGCTAGGGCTCCTTGTGGTTGCTACACACATGGTACACAAAGTAAGCGTGTACCCCCCTGAGGATTAATGTAATTATACCCTCAAGTGTTACAAATTACAGCAATGGAATGAAATGTATCACGGAAAACCTTTGTATCTTTGTAATTCAAAAATCTTTAAAAATAAATGTTTTAAGTACAAATTTAATCACTCATATACGTGTACTGTAGTGCTGGTAAAAAATGTGCGAAGTGTCGTAATTATCGTCGTCCGAAAGCAAAGTTCTGTGGAAGTCAATGTACTTACCTCGTAATAAACAAAAGCGAAATGCTATGCATATAGATATCGTAGTTATTACGCTTATTGCCGTGATGAAGTAAGTACTGTACTGTAACGTATTGTAGTGCTACAGAAAAGGCTGCCTCATTGTAGCTATACCACAAAACTTACTATTAAAACATGTTTTCCTTTCCAGAATAATTCAGAAAAACTGTGCAGATATAAAACAGATACAGCACAAAAGCAACAATGTAAATTGTGTCACACATTAGTAGCGTCGTGATATAATCGTGTAGCTGTCAAGAATATCTTTTCAAGTAAACCAAAATGTTGAATTAAAATCTCATTAGCACTATATGTTCTAAGTATGTAAGCCTTATAGTCACCTAGTCGAGAGGGCCCTGCCCTGTTTGAATCCCGCCAGTTCTGATAGAATTCAGGTCTGTTGTTTTGTTGGTAGTTTACATAGTTTCTTGTTCGTCGGTCATGTGGTGGAGAATTTCTCCCGGAATCGTAACTGCGCGGTGGACCGTTGCATCTGAAGTTATTCTGTCTCCCCTGATAATAATTATTTTGATTCCCATGTTTTCTGTTTCTCTCATTGTCTCTGTGATAGCTATTACCCCAGAGAGGTGATCTTTCCATGTAATTATTACTACTCTGTCAACGGTTGTCATACGGGTGGTGTCTGTTTTGGTCACGATTTATGTTGTAAGAATAGCCTTGTCATGTCCAGTTATTATTTCTTGCATCGCGGAGTTGTGACGGATGTGACCTGTAATTGTTGTGCTCCTGTTTTCGCTTACTGCGATTGTTGGTGTCAATTTCCAGTTCTTGTAAGAGTCCCTGAAAAGCTTCAGTGTCGTCTTTGCAACGTCCTGCCAAAATAATATGTCGTAAATGTTCAGGCAATTTGATTAAGCAAATGCGGATGAGTTCTGAGGGGCTGTATGGGTTTGAAAGATACTGATTCTCATGTAACATAGCTTTGAAATATTTGACAAGACTAGAAAATTCCGATTGTTCGAAATGTTTCATCATTATGATGCTATGTTTTACTCGGTCTTGTGTAGCTTGAGACCAATATGCTGAGAGGAAGGCATGATAAAATTCTCCTTCACTGTGACAATCGTGAATGACCGATCGCATTCTTACAGCTGGTACATTCTCTAAGTAGCCACACATACATTATAACCTGTGCTCCAATGACCAGTTGGGAGGAAAACAATGAGAGAATTGATGGAGCCATGTTTGTGGATGGATGACGTTGCCAGAATTCTTAAATGTTTTGAATTTACGTGTAGTAATGAACAGCTCACAGTCAAAATCATCATGTCGGCGAGTCGCATATTGGCCATTGTTACTTCGTTTCGGTGGTTCCATCTCAAAATTCGGTGTACCTTGCCAATTTCTTTCATAATTTCCGAAGTGCCCTGTTTTATTATTTTGTGGCTGTTCTGTATTTCTATGTCCCTCTTCCCATATTGGAGCTCGAATGTCCTCTGAAATATGTAATTCTTGTATTACCTGTGTCAACTGATCTTGTACTTCCCGGATTTCTCTTTTGTACTGTGTATTGATTTGATTTTGATGTTGTTTGATTTTTCTAATTTGTTCATACTCTTCTGAGTTAGTGAAGGCTACGGGTCTTGTGTCATTCATATCATCACCTACCTTTGTAGATAAGTTTGTGAACTGATCCGAAAGTTCGGCTACTTTCTCCGATAGTGAACTGATTTCCTCAGTGTGTTTTTCTGAACCAAGTTTCCGAGTGTCCATTTGTGTTGAAATCGTATCTACTGTGTCCTTTAAGTTTTCCTGAGTTTTTGCAAGTTGTGTAACCGAATCGGTAGATGCAATTGAGTCAGTTTTAGCTTACAAGGTGTCGTGATTTTCATGGACAATAGTTTGCAGTTCCTTTATGGCTGCTTCGTGATTCTGTAATGCATTTTCATGACGCTAAAAAATAGGTTGGAAATGCTCATAAATTTGTGTTTTTCCGTCATTACAGACTTTTTGACATTTCGATTCGATTTTAAGTAACTCAGCAGTTAAACCTTTACGTGTTTGTTCAAGCGTGGTGTCTAACTTTTGAAGCTGTTGCTGTGTTTGTATCTGGTTTTGTTCCATTGTGTCTAACTGTTGCTGTGTTTGCCTCTGGTGTTGTTCCATTGTGTCTAACTTTTGAAGATTTTGTTCCATTGTGTCTAACTGTTGCTGTGTTTTTCTCTGATTTTGTTTCATCTGTTGCATTAATTGCAATAATAATGTATTAGCGTCTGGAATCTGTTCCTCTATGCTTTTTGGCAGTTCATTTGCACCGGCAACATTCACATTTTGACAAGCAGAAAACATGTCTTGACTTATTTGAGAACACGATGAGGACCCAAAACCTGAATCTACAGCATTTGCGAGATTGTGTCCTGTCATTTCGGATTACTGAGGCGAGCTGTTGCCGACCGATCGATCGATAATGCTTCCCTGTTCACTAGTTGTTCACTGTCCACACCATTATTTGGAGCCCGCTCCATTTCCCTATGCACAATTACCAAATTACTAGTTTGAACATTAGTTAATTCATTACACGGTGGTGCTAACACACTGCTTTCGTCTTCACTGTCATTTCTCAGTTTACTTTGGAGCCTAGTATTACGTTTTTCACACGCCATTACTGTCACAATATTTCACATGACAACACAGAAAAGCACAATTTGAAGAGCAAAACAAGAAAACACATTAACATAGCATTGAAAATAATATCTCCTTAATTGCAAGCGCAGCTGCGAAATACTTGGTGCTAATCTACATGTATGCCACAACTGTTTTACTGTACAACAATGAAAAACTACAACTACAAAGGAAATTCTCTCTATAATTACGCGCTAGCAATAAACAATAGCTACACTCACTACACAAACTACAAGAAAAAATCAGAAGATTCCAGTGAGTATCCTCGGCTAAGGGTCGACATATGTAACGTCCCCTCAGAAAAATTAATGAATTACTGTGCTGATAAACGTCTTACATTATTTGATTTTCAAACAGCTGAGCAAAACTGAACGTACTCAGACATTCACTAAAGTGACACACAATATTTTTAGCCCAATCAATCTGACTTTCAGTAATCCCTACAAAAGAATGGCCCTGACTAACAATAATCTATACCTTTCATGAATTCTTACCTCACAAAAATCTTCGTTACTCGAACTACTGCAATACAGCGAGCGCCAATACTGCCAGCAAAATAAAAGATTGTAACTACTGAAGGCACTAACTACTGATATATATATATAAGTTGATGACATACAGTCTTACAAATTTACTGTCTCTGTCCAGATCATCCGCTCTCAAAACTCCGCCATCTCACTCCCCACATCCACCACTGCTGGCGGCTCACCTCCAACTGCGCAACGCTATGCGCTGTTAACATCCAGCTGCCCAACACTACAATAGCAAACAACAATGCAAACCAGCCACAGACTGCACACAGCATAGCCAGTGATTTACATACAGAGCGCTACATGGCGTTACCAACATAAAAACCTAAACAGCCTTCTTACAAGTTGTTTCCTGGCCGTTTTTTCTTTTCTTCCAGTCTTGTTACATAACATTTGCAATCTAGGTCCTCACTGATTTCTGGATGTGCTGAAGTCTCTGTTTTCCTTTACAGTTTGTTACTTCTACAGCTCCCTATAGTAGGTTATAGCTATTCTTTGGTGTGTTAACAGATGTCCTATCTCCCTGTCCCTTCTTCTTGTCAGTGTTTTACATGTGTTCCTTTCTTCGCCGATTCTGTGGAAAACCTCCTCATTCCTTACCTTATCAATCCACCTAATTTTCTTCTTATCTAGCACCACATCTCAAATGGTTCAATTCTCTTTTATTGTGGTTTTCCCGCAGTCCATGTTTCACTACCATACAATGCTGTGCTCCAAATGCATATTCTCAAAAGTTTCTTCCTTAGATTAAGGCTTAAGTTTGACACTATTAGACTCCCCTTGGCCGGGAATGCCCTCTTTGCCAGTCCTAGCTTCTTATGTACTCCTCGCTCCGTCCGTCGTCGATTGTTTTGCTCCCTTGGTAGCAGAATTCCTTAACTTTATCTTCTAAGTCATCATTAGTCCTGATGTTAAATTTCTCCCTATTCATATTTCTGCAACTTCGCAGTAATTTAGTTTTTCTTCGATTTACTCTCAGTACCCATTAAACTGTACCCATTAAACTATTCATTCCAATTTACACATACTGTAATTCATCTTCACTTTCACTGAGGATAGCAGCGTCCTCAGAGAATCTCATCATTGATATCCTTTCACTTTGAATTTTAATTCCAATCTTGAACCTTTTTTATATTTCCATCGTTGCGTCTTCGATGTAGAGATTAAACAGTATGGGCGAAAGACTACGTCCGAGTCTTACACCCTCCTTCGTCCAAGCACTTCGTTGTTGGTCTTCCAGTCTTATTGTTCCCTCTTGGCTTTTGTACATATTGTATATTACCCGTCTTTCTCTATAGCATACCCCAATTTTTCTCAGAATTTAGTTCTTTCACAATTTGACATTGTCGAACGCTTTTTCCAAGTCGACAAATCCTACGAAGGTTACTTGATTTTTCTTTAGTCTTGCTTACATTATAAACCACAACGTCATAACTGCCTCTCTGGTGCCTTTACCTTTCCTGAACCCAAACTGCTCGTCATTTGAGACATCCTTACATTTCTTTTCAATTCTTTTGTATATTGTTGATACGCAAGCTGTTAAGATGATTGTGTGATAATTCTCACACTTGTCGGTTCTTCCGATCTTCGGAATTGTGTGGATGCTGTTTCTCCGAAAGTCAGATGCTATGTCGCCAGACTCGTACATCCTGCACACCAACGCGAATAATCTTTTTGTTGCTACTTCCTCTACTGATTTTAGAAATTCTGAATTTTATCCCTTCTGCCTTATTTGATCTTAAGTCTGTCAGCGCTCTTTTAAATTCTGAGTCTAGTATTGGATCCCCTGTCTCTTCTATATCGACTGCTGTTCCTTCTTCTATCACATCATCAGACAAGTCTTCCCCCTCATAGAGGCCTTCAGTGTACGCTCATCCACTCTCTCCTCTGCATTTAACGGCAGAATTCCCATCGCACTCTTAATGTTGCCACCCCTTACTTTTAATTTCACCGAAGATTCTTTTTACTTTCGTACATGATGAGCTAGTCCTTCCGACAATCATTTCTTTTTCGAATTTTTCACATTTTTCATCCAGTCATTTCGTCTTAGATTTACTGCACTTCCTATTTATTTCATTCCTAATTACTTGTATTTCTGTATTCCTGAATTTCCCTGAACATTTTTGTGCTTCTTTCTGTCATCGATCAGCTGAAGCACTTCTCATCTTACCCATGGTTTCTTGGCACTTAGCTTCTTTATACCTATGTTTCTATTTCCAGCTACTGTGATTGCCCTTTCTAGAGATATCCATTCCTTTTAAACTGAACCGTCTGCTGAGCTATTCCTTACCGCAGTACCTACAGCCTTAGACAACTTCAACTATACCTCTTTATTCCTTAGTTTTTCCGTACCACACTTCTTTCCGCTACTCCATCACATGTAAATTGTGACCTGGCTCCATATCTGCTTCTGGCAATCCAACGTCTGATTTCGAAACCTCTATCTGACCATGATGTAATCTAACTGAAATCTTCTCGTATCTCCCTGCCTTTTCCAAGTATACCCCCTCCCCTTGTGATTCTTGAACAGAGTATTCGAAAATACTAGCTGAAATTTGTTACAGAACTCAATTAGTCTTTCCCTTCTCCCATTCCTACAATCAAGCCCAAATTGTCACGTAACCCTTTCTTCTGGTCCTTCCCCTACAACCGCTTTCCAGCCCACCATAGGTTTTCATCTCCCTTTAATATTGAAATACCTCTGTCTCTTTCTCTTTAGTTTGTGATGTCGGCTTCGGCTCCTATACCTGTACTATCGTTGTCGGTGTTGGTTTGCTGTCGGTTCTGATGAGAACAACTCTATCTCTGAACTGTTCACATTAACTTACTTTCTGCCCCACCTATCTATTCATAACGATTCCTCATTTTCTGCTGCTGTTGATATTACCCTACACTTGTCCAACCAGAAATCGCTGTCTTCTTTCCATTCCACTTCATTGATCCCCAGTATATCTAGACTGAACCTTAGCATTTCCTTTTTTAAGATTTTATAGCTTCCTTGCCACATTCAAGCTTCCGACATTTCACGCCCCGATTAATAGAACGTTACCCTTTCGTTGGCCATTCACTCTTTTTCTCAAGGTTACTTCCACCTTGGAAGCCCTCTCGTGGAGATCTGAACGGGGGACTAGTTTGGAATCTATTGCCAATGGAGAGATCATGATGACACTTTTACAATTACAAGCCACAAGTCCAGTGGATACACATATGTGTTTTAATGCAGTTGTTTCAATTGCCTTCTGCTTCCTCATGTCTTCGATCGTTGCTGAATCCGTCAGCTTGTGGGGTCAGTTTTTCAGTCAAAGAGCAAGAGATTGCCCTGAACCTGTGTCTGCTCCTCTGCCCTCTTTGAGAAGGACTTTGGCTGAATGAGGATGACTTCTTATGCCGGAAGTCTTCGGTGAGGTAGGCTACAGGTATTATGTGTGGGATGGAAAATCGGGTTAGGACACTGCTTGAGAAGACGATGAGATTTACAATGAGGGCACTACTTCCATCCCTGACGCAAAACAAAACCCAGAACCAAATCCAGACTTCATGGACTGTCAGGCTATCCCATCTGAAACCGTCCATACAGACCTTCACACCTTCTTTCTCTCCTGTCCATATCCCTAATTCCTCAAGTCCAAAACCCTCAATATTTCGAGACGGGAAAAATTTGCCATCAACAACAGCGTAGCGCAACATCCCCTAGTGGACGGATGCAGTAACCTGCTACCGGATGCGGACCAAAGGGAAATGACATGAGAGCATGCTTTCTGCTCATACACTCATAAAGAAGGCATGCGTCACGTGACTGGAAAGCAACGTGCACCAACAGACGTTCGTAGCTGCGCCAGGGTGACACCACTACAGTCGCCGTTCCAGACTACGCCCTGCTAGGTATTTAACACTCACTATAGGAATGCCAGAAATTACTTTAAGCTTGAATATTCCTCTCCGTTATGTACAACATGTTATTTGCTAGGAGCTCGAGACAACTGAGAGACGTGCAGTCGTTATCTTCGTGAAATATTGTCGATAAAGGTTAGAGAATCGAAATTTGACACAAACGTCAGAACGATCCACTGTCACGAAAGTACATCTCATGTAAGGACTGTGAAAGCAAGAAAAATCAGGTCTCATACGAAAAAACGTTGTCGTTTCACCTTGTTCCATATGCAAAAAAATGGAAATTTGTGGTAAGTTCCTATGGGATAAAACTGCTGAGGTCATAGGTCACTGGGCTTACACACTACTTAAACTAACTAACGCTAAGGACAACACACATACCCATGCCCGAGGGAGGACTCGAACCTGCGACGGGGAGAGCCGCGCGAACCGTGCCAAGTCGCCTCTTTTTTTTGCCTTTTTCTCTTTCTTTTGTTTCTTCGTTTTCCTTTTTTCTTTTCTTCATTTTTTAATTTTATTTTTTTGGTTTTTTTACATTTTTTAATGTAGTGTTTAGACCTCTTCCACTGCAGGCGTTGGCCCCTATCACCCTTACTGCCCCCAAAAACCTATCTAACCTAAAAACAAAGCTAGTGCCACCGCCACTTTTACCCTAAAGCTAAATAGGACGGTTGTGCGCCACCACTTCGGGTTCCACCCATGAACAAAAATTTGATATGCCTCTTAATATTTTAAGTGAAAAAAAAAGAAAAGGATGAAGGAAGGAGTACAATACTTTTTTTTTGTTGTTCATTTTGTTCTTATGCTTTTATTTGTAATTCTTTTTTGTTCTAATTTTTTTTTTCGGGGGTGTCCACAGCAATCAGACGGCGGGATGTTCTCGCCGGCTTCTCTTTCAGCGAGGGTGTAACACCCTATAATTACCGTTGATGTCTCTCATCAGTCCATCATGTGCCATATCCCAGTCTCTTCTCACATCCGGTACTCCCCAATGGTCTGGAGGGCGCGTAAACAACGACCCCAAGTGATTAGCAAAGAGCGTACCATACGACGCTGTGCGCCGTAAAATCGTGTAGTTACTCGTTAAATAATACCAGAAATCTAACAACCCTCCAACACACTCATTAAAAAAGTATGACAATGTCATACCCTTAGCCCACACCGTGGTGTTATGACGAGTAGCAGGGAAGTAAGTGACGTCGGTATGGATAAGCTCGGTGGGGTCTACGGACTGAGGCGTCCGTCGCAGCAACAATGCCGACATGCGCCGTGTGAGAAGCCAGCAGTCGGTAGCCGTACCACAAATGAAACGGTGCATGCCGGTGTCGACAGCGGTGCATCTGGGGCAGAGAGGATCCTCGGCAAGATGTATCACGTGTAAACGTTGTCGGGTGGGGAATTTTTCAGTCGTTATCACATACCACAGCGCCCTGGCCGTGGTGGGATGGAAAGGCGAGTGTTATGTTACTCCACACCCGCCTCCAGCCAACTGCCGGATGTTGGCGTTCAACCACATTAGCAGGCAGCGTTCGTTGAATGTAGCGGTAGAAGTCCTTGGTTCCAGGATCCAGCGTGGTCGGCAATACATGCAACATACACTCCTGGAAATGGAAAAAAGAACACATTGACACCGGTGTGTCAGAACCACCATACTTGCTCCGGCACTGTGAGAGGGCTGTACAAGCAATGATCACACGCACGGCACAGCGGACACACCAGGAACCGCGGTGTTGGCCGTCGAATGGCGCTAGCTGCGCAGCATTTGTGGACCGCCGCCGTCAGTGTCAGCCAGTTTGCCGTGGCATACGGAGCTCCATCGCAGTCTTTAACACTGGTAGCATGCCGCGACAGCGTGGACGTGAACCGTATGTGCAGTTGACGGACTTTGAGCGAGGGCGTATAGTGGGCATGCGGGAGGCCGGGTGGACGTAACGCCGAATTGCTCAACACGTGGGGCGTGAGGTCTCCACAGTACATCGATGTTGTCGCCAGTGGTCGGCGGAAGGTGCACGTGCCCGTCGACCTGGGACCGGACCGCAGCGACGCACGGATGCACGCCAAAACCGTAGGATCCTACGCAGTGCCGTAGGGGACCGCACCGCCACTTCCCAGCAAATTAGGGACACTGTTGCTCCTGGGGTATCGGCGAGGACCATTCGCAACCGTCTCCTTGAAGCTGGGCTACGGTCCCGCACACCGTTAGGCCGTCTTCCGCTCACGCCCCAACATCGTGCAGCCCGCCTCCAGTGGTGTCGCGACAGGCGTGAATGGAGGGACGAATGGAGACGTGTCGTCTTCAGCGATGAGAGTCGCTTCTGCCTTGGTGCCAATGATGGTCGTATGCGTGTTTGGCGCCGTGCAGGTGAGCGCCACAATCAGGACTGCATACGACCGAGGCACACAGGGCCAACACCCGGCATCATGGTGTGGGGAGCGATCTCCTACACTGGCCGTACACCACTGGTGATCGTCGAGGGGACACTGAATAGTGCACGGTACATCCAAACCGTCATCGAACCCATCGTTCTACCATTCCTAGACTGGCAAGGGAACTTGCTGTTCCAACAGGACAATGCACGTCCGCATGTATCCCGTGCCACCCAACGTGCTCTAGAAGGTGTAAGTCAACTACCCTGGCCAGCAAGATCTCCGTATCTGTCCCCCATTGAGCATGTTTGGGACCGGATGAAGCGTCGTCTCACGCGGTCTGCACGTCCAGCACGAACGCTGGTCCAACTGAGGCGCCAGGTGGAAATGGCATGGCAAGCCGTTCCACAGGACTACATCCAGCATCTCTACGATCGTCTCCATGGGAGAATAGCAGCTTGCATTGCTGCGAAAGGTGCATATACACTGTACTAGCGCCGACATTGTGCATGCTCTGTTGCCTGTGTCTATGTGCCTGTGGTTCTGTCAGTGTGATCATGTGATGTATCTGACCCCAGGAATGTGTCAATAAAGTTTCCCCTTCCTGGGACAATGAATGCACGGTTCCTTATTTCAATTTCCAGGAGTGTATATCTTCTGCCGACCTCGTCCCCATAGGCACAACATTTAAAATACAAATCGCGTATGCGAATGCCCTCCAAATGCTGTCGTAGACCATGAAGGTCAGGCTCGAGGTCGACGCCGAAGGCTGACAGAGGACATCCTTGTCGCTCTGAGCGCTCAATAGTGAACGGCGGCGAGCGGTAGCCATTGAGCAGAACTGTGGAAGGGGCTCCGTGGATGAGACGGAGAACCACACCTGCCGATATTGGGGACAGTCTCATCTTCTCTAAGACATCCTGCAAGAAATTGTCTTAGCTCGGTCAAATGTGTGGTCCAGGTCAACTGCCACGAGAGCGCCTTCTACGCGGCCTGCCACATCTCTATAAGAGCTTAACGCCGTGTGTATATTACTGCCACCTCCCAGACATGTTTGGTCGGCATGAATGGCATCTTTGACAATAGCGAGGAGGCGAGCACGAAGAATGCGGGCGAACAACTTGTAATCCGAATTCAATAACGTCAACAGCCGGAAGTCTTGCGGTCTGCAAGCCCCGTTTGGTTTTGGCAAAGGGGCGATCATGCCCTCCAAAAATTCGGGACGGGGGAGGGGGAGGTAGAAGCCCGGATCCAGGAGTTCGCAGTACATCTGTCGCCAAACATCCCCCATCAGATCAGAAAAGGCTGTAAAATTCCAGCGGTAGACCATCAGGTCCAGGTGGTTTGTTTCTTGAGCCCCGCGAGAGGGCCACGCGCGTTTCTTCCCACGTGACGGCCTCCAAGAACGTGGCGCCTCCTTGCGCCCTAACCGAAGGCGGCAGGTCGTGCAGGACGTCCTCAATGTCATTGTCTCACCGTTGATCTGCTAGATAGAGAGTGCGGTAATAATCTGTGAGGGCACAGGAGATGGCTTTGTGTGTGTCTGCGCGTTGCCCGTCCACAGAAGTAACTGCCGTGATGAGTCGTCTCTTACGGTGTCTCCGTTCTCTGACGATGTGATAAAGAGAGGCACGTTCCTCTGGGATGGAATCTTGCAGTCTCGATCGAACCCGCGTGCCGTCCAAACTGTCAGCCGTGATCTGCAGAAGCCGTGCCTGTATGCGGTGGACCGCCATTTGGCGCTCTGGCGAAGGTTGTTTCGACGCTAGTTCCAGCAAGACCGAGTGTAAAACGCAGAGGTGGATCTGAGTTAAAGCGCCCTGTCTCGTCCATACGCCATGAGCGTGCGGCGAAGAGCTGGTTTGGCGCAGTATGTCGTGGAATCATAGGTACGACGCCGTCGCTCACATTTCGCCAGGTATCAGTGACGGCTACAGGGCAAGCCTCTTCCCGGAGAATGGTAACGTTAAGAGTCCAAGCTCCTTTACTACGGCTCGTCTGTTGTCGTGGCAGAGTCGCAGCGCAGATGAAGGCCTGATGGTCGGTGAATGCAGTGGGCCACAGCTCAGCACCGACAGTTGCTGCCCGAAGACCTCGGGAGACATAAATCCTGTCCAGCCTGCTGGCCGAGTGGCCGGTGAAGTGTGTATATCAGCGTCGGTCTCCGTGGATTAGCGTCCATGTATGTAAAGCGAGATCTCTGACCATACATGAAGGGCTGAACATGGGACATGGTGAAGTAACTTATCCTCAGGGCGTAACACGCTGTTAAAGTCCCCGCCCACTGACAGGTGCTCTGTAGCGCCTTGAAACAAAGGAGCTACCTCAGTGGGGTAATACACTCCTGGAAATTGAAATAAGAACACCGTGAATTCATTGTCCCAGGAGGGGGAAACTTTATTGACACATTCCTGGGGTCAGATACATCACATGATCACACTGACAGAACCACAGGCACATAGACACAGGCAACAGAGCATGCACAATGTCGGCACTAGTACAGTGTATATCCACCTTTCGCAGCAATGCAGGCTGCTATTCTCCCATGGAGACGATCGTAGAGATGCTGGATGTAGTCCTGTGGAACGGCTTGCCATGCCATTTCCACGTGGCGCCTCAGTTGGACCAGCGTACGTGCTGGACGTGCAGACCGCGTGAGACGACGCTTCATCCAGTCCCAAACATGCTCAATGGGGGACAGATCAGGAGATCTTGCTGGCTAGGGTAGTTGACTTACACCTTCTAGAGCACGTTGGGTGGCACGGGATACATGCGGACGTGCATTGTCCTGTTGGAACAGCAAGTTCCCTTGCCGGTCTAGGAATGGTAGAACGATGGGTTCGATGACGGTTTGGATGTACCGTGCACTATTCAGTGTCCCCTCGACGATCACCAGTGGTGTACGGCCAGTGTAGGAGATCGCTCCCCACACCATGATGCCGGGTGTTGGCCCTGTGTGCCTCGGTCGTATGCAGTCCTGATTGTGGCGCTCACCTGCACGGCGCCAAACACGCATACGACCATCATTGGCACCAAGACAGAAGCGACTCTCATTGCTGAAGACGACACGTCTCCATTCGTCCTTCCATTCACGCCTGTCGCGACACCACTGGAGCCGGGCTGCACGATGTTGGGGCGTGAGCGGAAGACGGCCTAACAGTGTGCGGGACCGTAGCCCAGCTTCATGGAGACGGTTGCGAATGGTCCTCGCCGATACCCCAGGAGCAACAGTGTCCCTAATTTGCTGGGAAGTGGCGGTGTGGTCCCCTACGGCATTGCGTAGGATCCTACGGTCTTGGCGTGCATCCGTGCGTCGCTGCGGTCCGGTCCCAGGTCGACGGGCACGTGCACCTTCCGCCGACCACTGGCGACAACATCGATGTACTGTGGAGACCTCACGCCCCACGTGTTGAGCAATTCGGCGGTACGTCCACCCGGCCTCCCGCATGCCCACTATACGCCCTCGCTCAAAGTCCGTCAACTGCACATACGGTTCACGTCCACGCTGTCGCGGCATGCTACCAGTGTTAAAGACTGCGATGGAGCTCCGTATGCCACGGCAAACTGGCTGACACTGACGGCGGTGGTGCACAAATGCTGCGCAGCTAGCGCCATTCGACGGCGAACACCGCGGTTCCTGGTGTGTCCGCTGTGCCGTGCGTGTGATCATTGCTTGTACAGCCCTCTCGCAGTGTCCGGAGCAAGTATGGTGGGTCTGACACACCGGTGTCAATGTGTTCTTTTTTCCATTTCCAGGAGTGTAGATTGCTCGCTCTCAACGCTTCGCACTACCATACGGGGCATACAGATTCACAAGGCGGACTGCGCCGATGGTGAGCCCAATACCACTCGCTGATGGCAAAAACTGAATAATCGTTGGTTAGTAGTATGGCCACCACCGTCGCAAGTTCCGTTGACGTAAGCCATACCCATAAACTTCCAGGCGCAGATCAGATTCATATGGCTCTAAGCACTATGGGACTTAACATCTGAGGTCATCAGTCCCCTAGACCTAGAACTACCTAACCTAACTAACCTAAGGACATCACACACATCCATGCCCAAGGCAGGATTCGAACCTGCGACCGTAGCAGCAGCGCGGTTTTAGACAGAAGCGCCTAGAACCGCTCGGTCATAGCGGCCAGCGCGCAGACCAGGCCGTACCTCTTGAAGAAACACGATATCAATGTCCGGCGCTAGAATCATGTCCTTTAACGACTGAGTTTTGATCGAGGAACTAATGCCGTTTACATTGACTGTATCTATCCGTTACACCTGGGTCATTTGAGAGTACGATGACGTATCCTGCAGTCGTCTAAGCCAGTATGCGCCACGTTGTCCTTTCGACCGTTCCTGTCACCCTCAGCGTATATATTATTGATCGGCTGAGACAAGATGTCCGTCCGACGAACCGCCGGCCGCGGGCATCTGGTTGTTGCTCGAGTATGATATCATTCTTTCCATCTCGAACGCCCAGTCACAAAGCTGGAGGTCTGGTACGTTGGGCGACGCATGACGTTCATCCGCTGTCTTAGCCAAAAAATCGCCAGGGGGCTCGTCAGTGAGCTGAGCATCGTCAACTTGGCTTTGTCCTTGGCCGGACCTTACCAGCAGCGAGCCAGGAACCATCGGTGTGAGGTCGCCGCAGATGGATTTTCCTCATCCTCCTGCAACGTGTCCCCATCTCGCGAACCATTTCCTGCAGACAGCCTCCTCTTCTTTCGTCGCTTGGGCGCCTTCTACTTGTGGGAACGAGTGTCCGCGTCCTATGGACCACGACAAACAGTAGGCACCTCCCGCATATCTGTGTCCGAGCGCTAATCGATTTGCTGAAGCTCTTCTTCCTCACACGGCTCGGATGCAGACGTGGTCGCTGCTGTCGAGCACTGCACGGTTCGCAGGCCGGAGTGGCCGAGCGGTTCAAGGCGCTTCAGTCCGGAAACGCGCAACCGCTACGGTCGCAGGTTCGAATCCTGCCTCGGGCATGGATGTGTGTGATGTCCTTAGGTTGGTTACGTTTAAGTAGTTCTAAGTTCTAGGGGACTGATGACCTCAGATGTTAAGTCCCATAGTGCTCAGAGCCATTTGAACCACGGCACGGTTCCGATGGAGGCTGTGTCGACGGGAGCTCGGAAACAGGGCCCGCGGGGATCTGCAACTGGAACGGAACAACGTCCGCGTCCGACATGTTCCTCGCTGCCTCAACGTATGTAATAGGCAGCGTTGTCTGTTGCGATGTAGGCGTCGTGTCTGCGCGTGGTATCTGGACGAGGCGTCGCTGCAGGCATAGAGCGTACATGCCCTTCCTGCGCACACCCTGAACAAGTCCGCGGTTGACCGTCATAAATGACGATCGCTCGACAGCCACCATGTAGATGTAGATGAATCGGACCAGAATTTTTGCAAGAATGCACCTTCAAACTGTTGCATCGTTAGACATTTTTCGGACACGTCGCTGGCCCACAGTGCCACGTCACCTTGAATAAAGTAGACCACGAACTGTATTCTTTATCTTTCCGTCCATGTCCTGGGAAACACATTCCTGAAGCTCTTAATGAATACCACTGGGTGGACATTTCGTTTTTCGCTATTTAAGTGTTGGAATGTCCTGTGTTTTATCACATTGTCCTCCTTTCTGTACATCTGACCGCTATATTCTGTGGCATTCATTACATCGTGATGTGCGCTGCATGGTATCTCATATTGATCGTGCCCCCTGCGTTATTATAGTAATCAGTACGCGGACTCGGATTCATTATCTGTCCGCCACTGTCTGCAGTTTTCCAACGCGACCTCCTGTTGCCAATTCGGGAACTCCGCTGTCACACGGGATTTGATCTGTGTTAATGCGGCGCGTAGTGCGGCAGCGCTAGCGTCAATATTTACACTCGTGGCCGCAGTCGCTTGTTCTACAGCAGTTTTTACATCGCTTTCAATCTTTGCAGATATCTCGCGATCCTTTACTTCTAGCCATTTATTAAATTCTTTTTCGACTTTTTCAGCTTGCACTTCCAAATACGTATCAATACTTTTCCGTGCATCCATCTCCACATTATCCACGCGGTTGGTTAAAGTCTGGACATTGTCTTCAAGCCTAGCCCGCGATATCTGTAATTTTTGCATCTCGCAGGCTAAGCTTTGCACAAGATCGGTTATTTCTTTGCAAGCGCACCGCATCTCGGCAAGTTCGCTTTGGATACTGTCTAGTTTCGCTTCACTGCGCTGCTCTTGCTCACGTAGCATCTGAGCCAGTTTTTCGTCTCTTTCTATTTCCCTCTGTTCTGACATTCTTTCTTTTTCCCTTTCTTTCTGTTCTCTTTGTTGCTCTTGTGCATAGAGCACCTGAGCAAATTTCTGATCTCTCTCTCTATCTCTTTCTTCTAACATGCGCAGAAATTCTGCAAATGGGTCTGCAATCGGTGCCCCGCTTAATCTAGCACTCGATCGGCCCCCACGGCCCAGGCAGTAGAGTTGTTGTTATTCTATTCCCATTCTGCTGTGGAGCGTCATTCACCGTCCACAGATCCTCGCCCCCCGCTCCGGAAATTATGTTATCCGAGGCGGTGGCTTGGGATTCGTTTGCGTTTTGCAAATGATCCTCACTTTCCATATTAACAAAGTTTGTTCGTCTGGTACGGATGCTTTAGGCTGTCCTATCTTACCCATAATAAATGCACTTTAAGCCACTGACAAATCTTCAACACTGATACATACACGAATAATTATCCCCTCCAAAAATAAACACATAAATACACAAATAAACACAATTTAATTTTCACTTTACTTAATATTTTTTCACCGAAGGTATCTGATGTGTATATGTGTTCGATATTCCGCACAGAGCTAAACAGGATGCTTGCACAGTAGGCCTTACCTTTGTTGCTTTTCTTTCTCGTAATCCTTTTTCTTTTCTACACTTTTTCTTCTCCAGATCTCCTCAGGGCGTGGTTTCGTTGTTGTACATGTAAAAGAATTCATATAGGCATTAATATTTTACAACAATTAGGCACATATATAATTACATTCATTACAATAGAATCAGATTTAATAAATTTCGCCTTTTCTTTGATCCCAAAGTTGCGGCGCCAATCTCGCGTCCGTCGGCCGTCGTAATTTAATATATTATTATTATTATTTTGATTGTTGCCGACTTACGTGGTGGGCCTTAATAAAAATGATATTTCATTCAATTTTGATTTACGATTAAATGCTTTTCTGAAGTTCTCCTTTTTAACAATATTAATCTTAAATTATTTGTTACGTTAATGATTCAATAAATATCAGCTAGTAATAGCGAATACTCTGTTCAAGAATCACAAGAGGAGGACATGTACCTGGGAAAGGCCGGGAGAAACAGAAAGTTTTCAGTTAGACCACAGCATGATTAGGCAGAGGTTTCAAAATCAGATGTTGGACTCTAAGGCGTACACAGGGACAGATATAGACTAAGATCAAAAGTTGTTAATGATGAAGAGTAGGCTGAAGTTTAAAGGACTTGTCAAGAAGAAAGAATGCGCAAAGGAACCTTCGGTGAAATTAAAAGCAAGGGTGGTAACATTAAGAGAGCAATGGGAAGTACAATGTTAAATGCAGAGGAGAGAGCTGATGGGTGGAAAGAGTACGTTGAAGGGCTGTATGAGGGGGAAGACTTGTCTGATGTGATTGAAGAAAAAACAGCCGCCGACAGGGAAGAGATAGGGGATCCAATATAAGAATCAGAATGTAGAAGAACTTTGGCAGACTTAAATAAAGCAGAAGGGGTAGATAGCATTCCATAGGAATTTCTAAAATCATTGGGGGAAGTGGCAACAAAACAACTATTCACGCTGATCTGTAGAATGTACGAGACTGGCGATATACCATCAGTCGTTCGGGAAAACATCATCAACACAATACTGAAGATAGGAAGATTCGTGAAGTGCGAGGATTACACTAGCTAACAGCGAAAATGTAACTGGAATTAAATAAATGTTAACTGTATCGACCACTCCGGTAATGAAAATGACAATGGAAAACTTGAATTAGCTCCCGTTTCCAAGTTAAAGGGGGGCGGGTGCATTTGATTATAACAACTGTTCATTGTCAGTCCCTTCCCATATGGGCTTAGAAACCTGCTGATGGTAGGCAGAGTGGTGAAGTGTATTTTGTCTCTGTTTTCAACCGGGGCTCGTGGCAACAAGACGAAGCGAAAGAGGAAGGGGGAGTGGAGCATGTTTCATCCAAGCGCACTTTCAGTCTGTTACAAGCTGTGTTCCCTCCGTGTACTGGAAGAACGTGTTACTGAAGTGTAGTTAGAGCGTGTGGTCGTTGTAATTCCTGTGATTCAATATGCCTCGCAAACGTATAAACAGTACTGACAATTTTTGCTACATTTGCGGACAGGCTACATTGAAATCACAAAGGAAGCTAATAACGCCATATATTAGGAAGGTGTGCAGCCTGTACTTTGGCTGAGAAATCTGGAACCAGAACAAGCCCTGGGCTCCCCATGTATGTTCTATATTTTGTGCCTCGAGTCTTCGTTCGTGGTTGAGTCGTGAAAGATGGGCTTTGGTACACCCTTGATCTAGCAAGAACCATCAAACCATGTGAATGATGGTTACCTTTGTATCAAAACTCCATTAAAATATGGTACTTCCAAGAAGAACAGGTCTCCCATGACATATCCTAACATACCGTCGGTCATGGGACTTGTGCCTCACGGAGACAGATTGACTGCACACGTCCCACATGATTGTGACAGTGACGAGGGTGGTAGTGAAACTAGTACTGCACCATCACCTTCAAAACCAAGTTCTTTGTAAGACCTTATTTTACATCTAACAGTGAGTGTGAACTTAATGACCTAGTGAGAGATCTGGAATTGCCGAAACGTAGAGCTGAACTATTGACGTCAAGACTTTAACAGCGGAATTTTCTTGATAAGACGGTAAATATGACTGCTCTGTAACCACCACATTCCATTCCTTCCATTTTTCGAAAGTGAAAAGAACTCGTTATTTTAGAGTAGTATACAGGGACTTTCGGCGGCTACGGGCGTCGACTATGAAAGTGATCAGTGGAGGTTGTTCATCGGCTCCTCTAAAGTAAGTATACTGCGTAATGGCCATGTTACCATCGGTTCTGATTGGGTATGTTCCTTACATGAAAGGAACATATGATAACATGAAACAATTGTTATTGCGACTGAACTAAGACAAGTTTAAATGGCAGATTTCCGGGGATCTGAAAGTCATAGGCATATTACTGGGGCTACAACACGGCTAAGCCAAATTCTGTTGCTTCCTGTGCCTCTGGGATAGCCGCGCGAAAGCACTTCTTCATAAAAAGAAAGACTGGCCTAAGTGTCAATCACTGACCCAGGATCTCAGAATCCTAAGCGCAAAACATTTATCGAATCCAAGAACATAATCTTCCCTACTCTTATGTACCCTCGGGGCCGCAGTCGCTTCTTCTACAGCTGTTTTTACATCGCTTTCAATCTTGGCAGATATCCAGCGATCCTTTACTTCTAGCCATTCATTAAATTCTTTTTCGACTTTTTGAGCTTGCACTTCCAAATATGTATCAATACTTTTCCGTGCATCTATCTCCACATTATCCACGCGGTTGGTTGCTCTTCATATAAAATTAGGCCCAATGAAAAACTTCGTTAAGGCTATGGACAAAACTGGGGAAACATTTTTCTTTTTTCGGAAAAAATTTCCAAGTCTTACTGAGGCAAAAAGAAGAGGGGATTATCCTGGGTCCCTATGTATACAAACTGTACAAGGATAAGTATTTCGACCCCATCCTGACTGGTGATGAAAATTTAACTTGGGATGCATTTGCTCAAGTGTCAACAAACTTTCTAGGAAATAAGAGGACACAGAACTGTAAAGAATTATGGCAAATCTTCAGCATTTGCTACAATAGACTGGACTGGGGTGCACCACTTCCTTAAAGTTAAATTTCCCTTCATTCCCAGTTGGGCTTCTTTCCTGACAACTGTGGTGCATGAGTCGACTAGGATGGAGAAATCTTCCACCAACAATTTTCTAACTTGGAAATGAGATGCTAGGGAAAGTTGAGTGCATCAATTTTAGCCGATTACTGCTGAACACTAATAAGGGAAACACCAGCAGAAGACCACAAACGCCAGCGCTACGGTCACAGGTTCGAATCCTGCCTCGAGCATGGATGTGTGTGATGTCCTTAGGTTAGTTACGTTTAAGTAGTTCTAAGTTCTAGGGGACTGATGACATCAGATGTTAAGTCCCATAGCGGTCAGAGCCATCTATCATAACTTCAAAACGAGAGCAAGTCTTGCATTTTCATCAACGTTTTCGCCATTAGCACACTCGAAATCACATTGGTTAGCTGTTTTCGTGATAGTTAAAGAAAAGAAAAGTAAAATTTTGTTGACTAGTTTTTTTCGCGCATCAGCTTAATGGCTCAGGCATCCAAGTTGCTGACAAGAATAATATACAGAAGAATAGGAAAGAAAATTGAGGATCTGTTAGAGAACGATCAGGTTGACTTTAAGAAAGGTAAAGGCGCCTGTGAGGCACTTCTTACCATGTGGCTGATAATGGAAGGAAGTCTAAAGAAAAATCAAGACACGTTCGTAGGAAAAAGCATTCCACAGTGCAAAATGATGCAAGATGTTGGAATTTGTAAAACAGGATAACTTACAGGAAAAAACGAATAATGTGTATTTACAAGAACCAAGACCGAAAAAAGGGGTGGAAGATCAAGAAGGAAGGGCACGCCCGTACTGTTCGACCCACATAATGAAGAAGCAATGACGGAAATAAAGGAGAGGTTCAAGAGTGGATAAAAACTGAAGGTGGAAGGATATCAATGATAAGATTCGCTCATGTCTTTCGTATCCTAAGTGAAAATGACGAAGAATTTCAGGATCCGTTGAATGACATAAACATTCCAATGAGTACAAGATATGGACTGAGAGTAAATCAAAGAAAGACGGAAGTAATGAGAAACAGCGTAAATGACAGCAGCGAGTAACTTAATTTCAGAATTGGGTATTACGAAGTATATGAAGTTAAGGAAGTCTGCAAACGAGCCAGCAAAGTAATCTATGACGGAGGGGCAAGGAGGACACTGGCAAAGAGAGCATTCTTGGCCGAGAGAAGTCTGCTTGTATCAAACATAGGCGTTAATTTGAGGAAGACATTTTTGAGAATGTACGTTCATAGCACAGTATAGTATGGTTGTGAAACAAGAACAGGGGGAAAACCGGCGCAGAAGAGAATCGAAGCATTTGAGATGCCATGCTACAGACGAATGTTGAACATTAGGTGTGATGTGTTGGCAGAAGAGCCAACACCGTGTTGCTAGAGGAGGCCGAAATGCACGCTATAAGCTCACGCAGACTGGCGTGAGGTCTGGAACAGTTATGGGAATTGAGTCTAATAAATAATGTACGAAGCTCTTGGAATACTTAACTTTAATCCATAATTGGAGAACATCGGTCTGACGGTACAGGCTTTATAATCTCAATATAAACTGGTAATGGCGCCTTGCTAGGTCGTAGCAATTGACGTAGCTGAAGGCTATGCTAACTATCGTCTCGGCAAATGAGAGCGTATTTGTCAGTGTAGCTTCGCTAGCAAAGTCGGCTGTACAACTGGGGCGAGTGCTAGGACGTCTCTCTAGACCTTCCGTGTGGTGGCGCTCGGTCTGCAATCACTGACAGTGGCGACACGCGGGTCCGTCGTATACTAGCGGACCGCGGCCGATTTAAATGCTATCACCTAGCAAGTGTGGTGTCTGGCGGTGACACCACAAGGTGGACTGATGAAGACTGTGATTCTTCACAGAGCCGGCGAGGAAATGAATATATGGAAAACGCTGACAAGGAGGAGTGAAAAGATCATAGGAAACCTGCTAAGACATCAGGGATTAACTTCCACGGGACTAGAGGGAGCTGTAGAGGAAAACCTCCTTGCTAGTCGTCATCAAATACTCAGCGCGTTGCTTCTTGTTATTATAGCTGTGCGTGGTCTTCCTTATTTGGAGTGAAGTGTAGCTATCCTCGTTTAAAGATCTTCTCCAAGTGCTCTAATGTAGCCGGCCGCGGTGGCCGTGCGGTTCTAGGCGCTGCAGTCCGGAACCGCGGGACTGCTACGGTCGCAGGTTCGAATCCTGCCTCGGGCATGGATGTGTGTGATGTCCTTAGGTTTAAGTAGTTCTAAGTTCTAGGGGCCTGATGACCTAAGATGTTAAGTCCCATAGTGCTCAGAGCCATTTGAACCATTTTTTGCTCTAATGTTGCTGGGAGGTTTTCGTCGTCCGATATTATGTGCGGCCGATGTATTAAGATACTAGAAAACCGGTGGTTTGTGAGGGGCTCTGGCAGCTCTACGCCTGGAGATATACACTCCTGGAAATTGAAATAAGAACACCGTGAATTCATTGTCCCAGGAAGGGGAAACTTTATTGACACATTCCTGGGGTCAGATACATCTCATGATCACACTGCCAGAACCACAGGCACATAGACACAGGCAACAGAGCATGCACAATGTCGGCACTAGTACAGTGTATATCCACCTTTCGCAGCAATGCAGGCTGCTATTCGCCCATGGAGACGATCGTAGAGATGCTGGATGTAGTCCTGTGGAACGGCTTGCCATGCCATTTCCACCTGGCGCCTCAGTTGGTCCAGCGTTCGTGCTGGACGTGCAGACCGCGTGAGACGACGCTTCATCCAGTCCCAAACATGCTCAATGGGGGACAGATCCGGAGATCTTGCTGGCTAGGGTAGTTGACTTACACCTTTTAGAGCACGTTGGGTGGCACGGGATACATACGGACGTGCATTGTCCTGTTGGAACAGCACGTTCCCTTGCCGGTCTAGGAATGGTAGAACGATGGGTTCGATGACGGTTTGGATGTACCGTGCACTATTCAGTGTCCCCTCGACGATCACCAGTGGTGTACGGCCAGTGTAGGAGATCGCTCCCCACACCATGATGCCGGGTGTTGGCCCTGTGTGCCTCGGTCGTATGCAGTCCTGATTGTGGCGCTCACCTGCACGGCGCCAAACACGCATACGACCATCATTGGCACCAAGACAGAAGCGACTCTCATTGCTGAAGACGACACGTCTCCATTCGTCCTTCCATTCACGCCTGTCGCGACACCACTGGAGCCGGGCTGCACGATGTTGGGGCGTGAGCGGAAGACGGCCTAACAGTGTGCGGGACCGTAGCCCAGCTTCATGGAGACGGTTGCGAATGGTCCTCGCCGATACCCCAGGAGCAACAGTGTCCCTAATTTGCTGGGAAGTGGCGGTGTGGTCCCCTACGGCATTGCGTAGGATCCTACGGTCTTGGCGTGCATCCGTGCGTCGCTGCGGTCCGGTCCCAGGTCGACGGGCACGTGCACCTTCCGCCGACCACTGGCGACAACATCGATGTACTGTGGAGACCTCACGCCCCACGTGTTGAGCAATTCGGCGGTACGTCCACCCGGCCTCCCGCATGCCCACTATACGCCCTCGCTCAAAGTCCGTCAACTGCACATACGGTTCACGTCCACGCTGTCGCGGCATGCTACCAGTGTTAAAGACTGCGATGGAGCTCCGTATGCCACGGCAGACTGGCTGACACTGACGGCGGCGGTGCACAAATGCTGCGCAGCTAGCGCCATTCGACGGCGAACACCGCGGTTCCTGGTGTGTCCGCTGTGCCGTGCGTGTGATCATTGCTTGTACAGCCCTCTCGCAGTGTCCGGAGCAAGTATGGTGGGTCTGACACACCGGTGTCAATGTGTTCTTTTTTCCATTTCCAGGAGTGTAGATCCATGGGCGTGGGTTTTTCGTACACAGGATGTCCCAATGACGCATCATTCTTATAGCGTACTAGCTCATCTAGAAAGGGTGAAGTCCCATCTTACTCGATTTCCATCGTCAACTTGTTCTCTTATAATAGTTTAAATTACAAAACTTGGTCATGAGAACATCGAGTTTACCGTATCTAAAAGCCCTAGGGTTTTAAAGAAAGTGGCTACTGTTTACGCCAAGTAATAAAGATGGCGCACAGCTATAATAAAAAGAAGCAACGCACTGAGGACACTGCTGACGGCTATAAATCAACTGCGTTCCTTCCATATGCCGGGAACACGTCTTCTAAAATAAGCAGATTGATTAGAAAAATTAAAATCGAGGTTATCTTCCGTCCATTCGTTAAAGACGACTTACAACTGAAAAAAACCGGGCGTTTACAAAATTCCCTGCGAGTGTGGTGCTGCATATATACGCCAACGACACGAACTGCCCAGCAGCGTTGTACAGAACACGAAAAATACACCCATCTTCGGCAACCGTTAAAATCAGCAGCAGCAGAACACTGTATTCTCATGAGACACTCAAGGGAACACAAGAGAACAAAAATTTTAGCTCCAGTTTCCAGTTTCTGAGTATCAGTAATCAAAGAATTGATGGAAATACGTCTTGCCGATAATCTTATAAATCGTGACAACGGCCTTCAATTGGATAAAAACTGGAATCCTGTAATTAAGATTATCAAGTCACAGTGGAATCGACGGAGTCACTCGATACTCAGTGATTACATCATCTCTCAGTTCCGCCACCGGCAGCGGCACACACAACTCGGCTATCCCGCGCATGTCATCACCCGACGCATGCGCCGAAAGACGCCAGCACATTTCGCAAGCGCGTAATCGTCATAAATTCATTGAATCCAGCTGGGCTCTTCCATCTCCACCAGCACCGCCTCCTTCCCGCTATCCAGTGGGGCTTTCGACTTCTCTGCCGATGACCTTCTCCTTCACCTCACTCACCTCCTCTCCGAATAACTCAACTCCCGTCGCTCCGCCATCTTCCTCTCTCTCGACCTTGAACTTGTCTATAACCGTGTATGGCATTCCTGTCTCCTCTTCAAGCTCCAAACATTCGCCCTTCCTATTAACTACGTCCGTTTGATAGGGTCCTTTCTTTCCCAACGTCCTTCCTATGTGACCATCCACAACACGGATTCCTACACCTTCTACTCCTCCGCCGGTGTGCCCCAAGGTTCCGTCCTCTCCCCTCTTCTCTACCTTCTCTATACGGCGGACATGCCGCCACCTTCACTCCCTGTCCACCTTCTCCAGTACGCTGATGGCAACGCCTTCCTTGCCCTCTAACCCACCCTGCAACGCTCCCAACGCCTTCTCCAATCCCATCTTGACCGGTTCAGTACTTGGTGTAACCAGTGGTTGCTCAAGGTCAATCCTTCAAAAACCCAGGCGATCATTGTAGGCAAAACCACCCCTTCCTTCCGTTTCCTCGATTTCTATATCACCTTCTATGGCCGTCCTATCAACCTCACCCCCACCCTCAAGTACCTAAGTGTCACTGTTGACTGTCGCCTCTCCTGGACCCTAGACAATCCAACCCAAGGCAGGCTCCCGACTCTGCCTCCTCAATTTCCTTTCCAGCCGCACATGGGGTCTGGACCCCTCCACCGTTCTTCACACCTATAAATCCCTCAGCTGCCCTATACTCTGCTATGCCCATCCTGCCTGGATCTCTGTCCCTCCTACCTTTTACAAATCCCTTCAAATCCTGGAACGCCATGCGCTCCGCCTCGCCTGTCGCATCCGCCTCCCCTCCCCCACGTGGATCCTGTATGACCTAATTCCGTTCCCACACCTCCTCCTTTTCCTCGAACGCATATGTATCCTCTACACCTCCCGCAAACTTGGTCCCTCTCACCCGCTTGTCTCTCCCATCTTTTCCCACCCCTGTCTGTTGCCGTGCCTGTATTCCCACAACCTACCCGCTCTCCATCTCTCCACCCTCCATACCCTCTCCGAAGGTGGCCTCCGCCAGCTCCCCCTCCCTGATGATGTCCTCATCCCCTCATCCCCTCCATCTACCCCTCCTACCAACTTTGATCCTCCCCTTCCTCCTCGTGCGTTTTTCCCAAGGGCACCCTCTCTCCCTTCTCTCCCTCCTCCCTTCCTCCCTCCCTCCTCTCCCCCTTCCCCTACCCCCTACCTTCTTTTCTACCCCTCCCTTCTCCTCTGCCACTGGCATCTACACCCTCCCCCTCTCCCTCCTCCCCCACCTTTTCCCCTCTTGCAGGTTCCCAGATTCGTACATGAACAGTGAACAATCGTGCGCCAGAGATCATCACCATCGGTTTTTTGTGTGCCTTCGTGTTAGTGCCTTAGTGTTTCACCGCCCATGCTCCATCGTTCACATGTGTCATTCGTCGTCTGTGTTCGTGTACAGTGCTGAACGTTTTTTATTTCACTACGCCTGTGAATGGCTCCATGTATTTTACTTTGCGTGTCTACTGTTTTTTATCCACCGTTTTGTTTTGTTTTTCTGTCTTCATATGTACTAATTGTAATGTCTGTGGCCGAAGAGCGGCGTAGTTTTGCCGCTGCCGGCCTGCCTGTATAAAGTTTCAAAATGACAATAAAGGAAAAAAAACTGGGCTCTTCAGCAGTTGTCTACTCACCAGAAGATGGCCTAACGTCTCTGGGCCGAAATTCGTGGCTGTGCACCCGAAAATTATTAGAAGAAGAAATACGCCAGGAAAATTTCAGAAGTTACATGACGGAACATGTTGTCAGGTTACAAGCTGCTCGTGAGCAGACAAGTGGGAAATTAGAACTCCACAGATGCAAGGCAGAAGTACTGTCGGTTGACAAGGAACATGTGTCAGGACAATTTCAGTAGCTGTTAGTCAGAGTTAAAATACCAGTATCGGTTTTAACCGGTGGATTCTTCCCATCCTTGGCTGACGTGCCCCGGCAGTCGGTGACTTTTGTCGCGGCCCCTTAGCGCTGCGACGCGGCCAGAAGAATTCTGCAGCGACGCGAGGACGCGGGGTCGTAGCGGCGCCTGCTCCACGCCGCTAATTACGGACCTTGGCAGCAGCAGCCAGCATATTACCGAGTTAGCCAAGTCTGCCCGCGTCAAAGGCGCCTCCCTCCGCCTTACAGCGAGCTATTATCTCTCTTTTTGTATAAAGTACGGCGGCGACGACATTAATTCATTAAAATCCCAGACTTTAAATAGGTTAGGGCTCGTAAACTCGGCGGCGGCAAGGAGAAGGAGGAGCTTCCGCGCCTGCACTAGCCGTCCTGCACACATAGGTCCGCTGACGCTGCCTCACCAGCTTCCGAAAGTCTCGGGCAGTATGCTGTATCTGCAACACGCATAGGAGGGGACTTCAGAAAACAAGTTAGACACGTCGTCCCACGATGAGACTATCCACAACAAGAGAGGCTCATTGTCAGAAGCGTTTATCTATTCGGAGTTTCCAGCACAGTTCTGCTGATAACGGGTCTGTCACAGTGTGTGGCTGCAATAGCGCGCCAACTGGAAACTTACTCCAAACTTACAAGTACGCGGGACAGTTCGATTGTTGTGGGCAAAACGACTGAACTGCGCACAGATTCTCCATTGAAATTCTGATTTCTGTAATTTTAGTGTGCGTTCGTTCACTATTTAATCCTAATCTAGAACTTGAGATTGTTAGTAATATCAGACACCAGATAGGTACTAGTATGGGAACTGCTTCAGATTTGTACCTTACACTGTACTGTGTACAAATATCGTTTCTGTTGAGTTTTCATTAACGAACTAAGCCCATTACAATTTGGCGTTGGTTTGTAAATTAATTGCGGTGTCTCTTTGTACAAAAATTATGTGAAGAAACATAGTGCAGTATAGAATATTAATTTTTCTACAAAAAATAGACTGAAAATGTCCAATGTTTTCGCTTTTAAGATGCCACGAACTAAGCTTTCCAAAGAAAAGAAAAACGGAAGAAAAACTATAGTAAAGAACATTTCATAAAAGCTACTGAGGCCATTAGAAGTAAGACGAGCGGCTATCTGAAAGCTTGGCTCACATGAGTTCTAAGTAGGTTGCATAACATATTTATTATACTGTCTAGGTGCATCTGTCTGTATCATTTTATTTTAGATTAATTTACTCGTACTTTCTAGCTGATGTTTTATTTGTATTTTGTAGCTGATTGGAGATACACATACCATGGATGTTATAAACGAAAAACTTGGGAGAAAAACAATTTTAGGTGAATTTTACATTTCAGTTATTTCGTTTTTAATCTGTAAAATATTATTTACATTAGACTAAGGTTTTGTATCAATCTCGAAGACTAAACACATATTTTGACTTCAGGAGACCAGCTACAGGATCTATTGGTGAACTACATATAGAAATGGAGTCTAAATTTTGTGGCTTGAATATTAATGACATCAAAATAATGGCCTATCAACTAGCAGTGCGCCGACCGTTGTGGCCGTGCGGTTCTAAGCGCTTCAGTTTGGAACCGCGTGATCGCTACGGTCGCAGGTTCGAATCCTGCCTCGGGCATGGATGTGTGTGTTGTCCTTAGGTTAGTTAGGTTTAAGTAGTTCTAAGTTCTAGGGGACTGATGACCTCAGATGTTAAGTCCCATAGTGCTCAGAGCCATTTGAACCATTGAACTAGCAGTGCGAAACGGGATAAAACATCCTTTCAAAACGAAAAGCCCCGAAGAGAATGGATCGACCACATTCTAACTCGTCAGAAAACAAGGCTGTCCACGAAAGCCTTGTGTTACCTCAGTCGCAAGAACTTTGCGTTTTTTGTCGAGAGAACTTTGACGCCTGTTTTGATTGGGAAAGAATACGACGCTCATAGTTACAGTCCATATCGTATATACAATGTTGATGAAACGCAGTTATGAGTAGTTCAGTCAAAATTTTCAAAAGTCATTGCCTTAAAAGGTAAAGTTTGCTATCTGCAGAACGAGGTGCGCTAGTTAAAAGTGTAATTTTTTTAATGAAAAAATGAAAACGAACTGTTGATGGAAGGTGCACCTTATGGATCCCTTGCCGCTTACTACCCAGCAGGTTGGATATAAGCTTTTTTCTATACGAAATTATTCCAGCACTTCTTAAGAAAAATATAACCAACTAAGAAAACTCCTGTACTTCTTGTATTACACTGGACAAAATGTTCGTGGATATTTTGAAGTCTTATTACATGGAGAAGTTCGACTGTTTCTTAGCGTGAAACAGAGAGCATTAAGTCCATTAGACATTACGGAATTACTAGGAAAAGATTACGTGAAGGCGCAAACTACTGAAATCGCCATTAATTGATTTCGTGAGACAGGAATTTATCCATTTAATAACTACTTTTTTTCTGATGGTGACTGCATAGCAGCTCAAGTGACACACAGAAAAAACATTTCAACTCAAATAACAAATGTAAATAAAGAGTTAGAGCATCATAATAAATGTGCAAATTACGTTGACCAACCATCTACTAGCCGCTCAGCGCAAGCACGCAAGTGGGATGTTCTACAAACGTCACTCTTCAGTCCCAGACTTCAGATGAAGATAGACCTAATCTTTCATTGACATCTCCTAAATGAATTTCACCAGTTACAAAACTGAAAGCGAAGAGTTCTAACCGGGGACAGAAAGCAAGTGGTTCATCTTTAATTACGCCATTGCCGTACAAAAAGAGTTGATTCAGCAATAAAAACAATTACAAAAGCGATTAACCCCAGTAAAGTCAAACCAAATGTACCGACGTAAGAAGTCGACGAGTTCAAAGAAAAAACGGAACAAAATTTAAAGCGAGCAAAGAAGATAACACCTCAGAAGATAGCAGTACCTCTCTCAGAGGATCTGATGACGATCGTTTCTCAGTACAAGGTAAAGACTGCCCAGACACAGTGGATACAGTCTGTATTTTCTACAATGGAAAATTTTCTCAGGACTGTCATGGAGAAAAATGGATGTGTAGCATATGGGTGAATACAGAATGTGCAAACGTGGAGCAAGTTAATTATATTTGCGATTATTGACTGCACAACAAATAAATAAACTTATTAATACCACTGTTTAACTTCTAATTTAATCCTTCATAGTTTGTGCATTGATGTTTGCTCACATTTTGTTTGTTTTGATTGTCCACTTTTACCTATGCTAACACAATAAAACACAAAAACCAAGTATTTTTTTCATTTATGGCTTATAAGTTATTAAATTTTTAGGCGCCTCATATTACCACCATACTTTCAAAATTGTATATACGGATACCTCCAACGAAATTCAGATCTTACGTGCATCTCAATTAACGACTAACCTAATAAAATTTTTGAAAGTGAGAGTTTAATTGCAAACTACAGACATGCCACATGCCAAGTTACATGAAAGTACGACTAATAGTTTTCTTTTTATCGATGTAAACAAAACGGTATCTCATAATCCTACCTTCTCCTCTACATCGGAAACATTGTAGGAGAGTGATGCTTAATTTCGTCTTCATTCAATTGAGAACATGAATAAATTCGTTGTTTGTATTTCATATTTGAAGTAAATTCCTGTAATACGAGGGTTGGAACTTAAATAGTGGCAACCATTTATTCATAACCGATGCAGAAGAGTTAGATATTTGCACCTGTTACTGTCATTCAAAGTAGTCACCAGCGTTGTATAGAACCCGTTGCCAGCGATGTGGAAGGCATAGTATACCGTTGGCAGAGCCTGTTCTGTTGATGGTACGAATGGAGCGGTCTACTCCATGTCCAATATCTGGAACAGTTCTGAAGCGAATGCCACGAAGCCAAAACTGAAACGCCAGTCGAAAGTGCGTCAAAGCCCTAGTATGGTGAAAGTTATGGTGATTCTCGTGTACGACTGTGTTACCCCAACGCATTACGTTCCTCCACGGCAGACCGTCAATGCACAGTACTACTGTTCGTTTTTGGAACCTCACCTGCGACCAGCTTTGCGAAAGAAGCGGCGACTCTTTCTGCGCAACCCACCCATTATTTTGCACAACAATCCGCGGGCACTTACAGCGCAAGCTGTGGCTGCTCTGTTCGGTCGATGGGCCTGGTAAGTACTGTACCATCCACCAGGCTGGTGACTACTTAGGAGGACAGTAACAGGTGCAAACATGTAACTCTTTTTTATCGGTTGTGAATAAATAGTTGTCACTATTTAAATTGGAGCTCTCGTACATTATACACTCCTGGAAATTGAAATAAGAACACCGTGAATTCATTGTCCCAGGAAGGGGAAACTTTATTGACACATTCCTGGGGTCAGATACATCACATGATCACACTGACAGAACCACAGGCACATAGACACAGGCAACAGAGCATGCACAATGTCGGCACTAGTACAGTGTATATCCACCTTTCGCAGCAATGCAGGCTGCTATTCTCCCATGGAGACGATCGTAGAGATGCTGGATGTAGTCCTGTGGAACGGCTTGCCATGCCATTTCCACCTGGCGCCTCAGTTGGACCAGCGTTCGTGCTGGACGTGCAGACCGCGTGAGACGACGCTTCATCCAGTCCCAAACATGCTCAATGGGGGACAGATCCGGAGATCTTGCTGGCCAGGGTAGTTGACTTACACCTTCTAGAGCACGTTGGGTGGCGCGGGATACATGCGGACGTGCATTGTCCTGTTGGAACAGCAAGTTCCCTTGCCGGTCTAGGAATGGTAGAACGATGGGTTCGATGACGGTTTGGATGTACCGTGCACTATTCAGTGTCCCCTCGACGATCACCAGTGGTGTACGGCCAGTGTAGGAGATCGCTCCCCACACCATGATGCCGGGTGTTGGCCCTGTGTGCCTCGGTCGTATGCAGTCCTGATTGTGGCGCTCACCTGCACGGCGCCAAACACGCATACGACCATCATTGGCACCAAGGCAGAAGCGACTCTCATCGCTGAAGACGACACGTCTCCATTCGTCCCTCCATTCACGCCTGTCGCGACACCACTGGAGGCGGGCTGCACGATGTTGGGGCGTGAGCGGAAGACGGCCTAACGGTGTGCGGGACCGTAGCCCAGCTTCATGGAGACGGTTGCGAATGGTCCTCGCCGATACCCCAGGAGCAACAGTGTCCCTAATTTGCTGGGAAGTGGCGGTGCGGTCCCCTACGGCACTGCGTAGGATCCTACGGTCTTGGCGTGCATCCGTGCGTCGCTGCGGTCCGGTCCCAGGTCGACGGGCACGTGCACCTTCCGGCGACCACTGGCGACAACATCGATGTACCGTGGAGACCTCACGCCCCACGTGTTGAGCAATTCGGCGGTACGTCCACCCGGCCTCCCGCATGCCCACTATACGCCCTCGCTCAAAGTCCGTCAACTGCACATACGGTTCACGTCCACGCTGTCGCGGCATGCTACCAGTGTTAAAGACTGCGATGGAGCTCCGTATGCCACGGCAAACTGGCTGACACTGACGGCGGCGGTGCACAAATGCTGCGCAGCTAGCGCCATTCGACGGCCAACACCGCGGTTCCTGGTGTGTCCGCTGTGCCGTGCGTGAGATCATTGCTTGTACAGCCCTCTCGCAGTGTCCGGAGCAAGTATGGTGGGTATGACACACCGGTGTCAATGTGTTCTTTTTTCCATTTCCAGGAGTGTAATTTGGATGAAGTGTATATCTAAGACTAAAGAGAGTATTTGGAACGATAATATAAGCAAGTCCGCTCATTTGGATGTAATTAGTTTTGATTGTAATATCGAAAATGTGTTGTAGCAGTAATGAAAAGGTTGTTTGCAATGATACATAAGAGAATAAGCCAGCTCGCTGTCGGTCATCGTTGTTCAGATATTTTGTGACGCATCAGTTGTGCGATGGAAAACAACGCATGTCAGAATCTTAATTCATAAAGTACGTTGACTGGACCTAAGATGTGAATCTAGTTCTCGGCAAGAACTTTAGGACAATGAGCAGATGCCAAGATAAAGTAACCTGAGATGCACAACCTATATGGACTGTTTACAATTTCATCGAGTTTAAAACTGAAACAAGTTTAAATCATTTCAAATGTAGCAAACTTACATAAAGTCATTTTCATTTAAAGAAGATGACGTCAAAGTTACACAGAGGTAGGAATATTAACACCTGAAAGAAATAGAAACGACACATGATGCAATGTCGCGTTAAATCGTAGTGAAATGGTGGCAAATATTTGACCAACTCCGCACAGACCTGGGTAATTCTGATCTGGAAGTAAGACCAAGAACATCGACAACAGACGAAAATGTCAATGCAATCAAAGAATTGATTTGCAGGAATCGCAGACTTTCCAACGACGAGGACTCTCACGCAGGAGAGGATCTCTATCGTCGAGGAACTGATTAACAGAACAGTCCGACCGTTGTTTACAGACGCTTTCTAACTGTATAGAAAAATAGTGTCATGCATCTGTGTCACACTCATGTGCAGTGTAGCATTCAATAGAAATTATTTGGCCTGCCATAATAATGTGTACGTACTTTTTGAAATTCCCTCGTACAATACCCTCGCACAGCCGCAGTGATAAGGTAGCCTTTGTACAGGCTGCTTCAAGAGGAACAGTAAACAGTTTAGGACGAGGCTGTTTAGACTAATTAGAACAAAACATTTCACATAACGTGTGTCCCGTTTTTATTGCTTAAAGACATGCACCTGTTAAAATATAACCGAAGCACCTCACAGAAGGTGTTAAACAAAGTCCGCAGCTCGTGGTCGTGCGGTAGCGTTTTCGCTTCCCACGCCCGGGTTCGCGGGTTCGATTCCCGGCGGAGTCAGGGATTTTCTCTACCTCGTGATGACTGGGTGTTGTGTGATGTTCTTAGGTTAGTTAGGTTTAAGTAGTTCTAAGTTCTAGGGGACTGATCACCGTAGATGTTAAGTCCCATAGTGCTCAGAGCCATTTGAACCATTTGTTAAACAAAGGCAGATGCTTCATTTCAGTTTTCTTAAATCCCACCACCGGCTTCAACGCCCTTTCTAATTCCCCGACGTTACCACGTATAGCTCTTCTGACGTCGCCTTGGCGTCTTTTTATGAGCACAACACTGTTCATATCCAGAATAGTCAATTCGCCTCCTGTGTCTAATATTTCCTCGTAGACTTCGCCTTTCAACCATCCCCACAGGCAAAACTCTAAATTAGTATGATCAAAGGACATCGGTGACCAATAAACGTGACCGTTTCTACCGATCCATCTTCCGGGGAGTGATGGGTTTATACGATGGATCAACAGAGATGGTCACTTGCCTGGACTATTTCCCCTTTAGATTTCTGCCTGTGGCGATCGTTGAAAGGCGAAGCCTACAAACAAAAAGTAAATTTAAAGACTAGTTGATGGTTCAGATTGTGAACAGTGTTGCTCTCATAAAAGAACACCAAGATGACACCAGAAGAATTACACGTGGTACTTTCAAGAGAAATCGAAAGTGCACTGAATTCAGAGGTGGAATTTATAGCTTAATCACTTGCCTTTGATTACCACTTTCCGCATTTGTTCGGATTTCATTCTAACAGCTGTGTATCTCTGTAACCATTAAAAATTGGACCTCCCAAAACATTTACTAATTCTCCTGATACACCCTGAATGTTAATTCTTCTAATAATCCCAGCTGTACCATGATTTTAAAGGACAAATACATCAAAAAGTTTCACAACAGTTATTCCGAAACGGGGGTGTAATCGTTGGAACTCTGAGAAAACAACTTCACTACCAGACCCCTACTTAAGTGTGATGAGGAACAAGATCCAAATCACATATTTTTTTACAGGGTGTAAAGAATAAGGAGAAAATAAAATATCTGAAAGTAATCTCAGAGCACGTGGTCATCGTTTTGCAACTGTTCTTCGAACCTTGTCAGCTAGTAGTGATATAGCAGCCTCAAGATTTTTGCGCGAGTTGGCAGTCAACGCATACTGAGCTCTTAAACTAATAAAACTTGAGCTATGCCTTCAAAATTTGCAACACCTTTCGAAGCAAAACCAAATATTCGTGCCCGTAATTTTAGGTAGGTTCATAATTTGTTTTAACTTAAGCCGAGCGGAAAATAATTTATGCAATAAAAAAGTTAATTTTGTTACTTCATGATGCACTGCCAATCAAATTACTGTGTGGTTGTTCATATTCTTCTTCTTCTCCACTTTTTACGATAAATACTGCGTTTGAAAATTTGTGCTTTAATACATTTACATAAATTTTTTACTTGAAAGTCCAGTGTAATATCGTATAATTTGGAAATGTTCAAAATTAAAAAAATAACAATACCAATTATGACATACCTGTCAGGCGAAATTTCGAAAACTAATAAAAAATGAAAAACACACAGTTACGCAAATATGAGAAGAAAACTCAACTTCAAAGTATTAAAGGCGGTGCATCAAGCACATGTACGACAGTGATTTAATCATATTGTAACTGGTTGTCGCTTATATTGTGTGTATGAATAAATACGATGGTTTCGTTTGTAATATATTTCTTCAGTCAGCGTTACAATTAATCGTCCGGTTGCGTACTTTTTATGGTGCAGCAACACATCAAATGTTACGTCAGCTGTAATCTGTGGTTACTTCAGCTTTGAAAAATATGTTGGAAGAAATCGACAGTAATTTTTTTGGAAGAATTGTTCCACAATTACCCTACTAAATGTAGTGGTAGGGAAACCGCTGAATTTACTATTCAGGATGACTATAAGGTCTTCTTGTGAATTTAATGTTTTCTATAGAGTCACGACGCTCGATTCAATTTAAACATGGAACGAATGGTTTACGTATGTTCCGCAGCAGAACGCAACGCTTTATTTCCCTTCTGAGTCTGAGATAAAGTAAAAATAAACAGTATGTATTACGCAGTTATCCTTTCCTTACTACAAGAGAACGCACTTACTCCGTATGAGAAGCATCGAGCGTAGCACTACCGAAAGTGTCCCTATCGAGCACGGTAACTGAAACGTAGAATCTGTATCGATGGTGCCTACAGTTCTACGGTATTGCTATACAACTTACTGAGAATATTTAACTAATCCTTACCATCACGCAAATTTTAGAAGACTGTCAGCATAACAATGAAAAACATGGAGAGGGATCCATGTGAAGAAACGCAAGAAATCATTTAGAAATTCATTTTAAAGTGATGAAAGATGTACTAAAAATGTAGTAGATACGTTTTCATAGAATACGATTTCTCAATACCTTTCACAAATGCGTTTTGTTAAATGGACAAATTCGTATTTATCATTAAATTATTATATAATTTTGTAGAAATAAAAACACTTTTCCTGCAGGCCTGCAAAGGCTTAGTATGCTCATTAAACATTAAGGAGTACCGTAAAATTAAAAAAATAGAGATTATGAAGAAAGGGGTTTTTCTATTGTTATCGTTATTGTATGAGAAGGACCGATACAGATTCATTAACACACTTTTCTCATTATCTAAAAGGATTTCTGGAACATCCAGTGGCACTAATCTACAGATATCGCCGTAAAACAACTGACGCTCTTGGTTTAATTTTTGGTGATAAATATACAAAGTCCCATTCAGTATTAGCTAGACAAAATACTGAATCGCAAAATTATTAATGGTATATGTCAGACTCGTTTAGGGAAATAAAATGGTCAAAATACTTAGCAAACACCCAGGAGACGGATAATGGGCGCCGGAAGCGCTGAGAAGTGCGAACTCGCTCCGGTGGTCCGATGTTTTCAGTTCGGAGCGACTATCGCAAGGAGCTAATTGCGAAAGCGTGTCGCTATGTAGTGAGCACCTTGTGGCCATTTAAATCCTGCCTTGGCGGGCCCAGGAGCTAAACTGCGCCCGGAATAAAGAGCAGTTAATTAGGAATTCACTTAAATTAAAGAGGAAGCTGAGTGCTAATGTTGTTTTCCTTCTCGGCGGCGGCGCCGCGGGTGGGAGCCTGGCGACGCTGCCCCCGCCTCCTCCGCCGCCCCCGCGCCCCCACTGTTTTGGAGGGAGGAGAGTTGTGTTGCGTCACGCCGGGCCCAGAAGGCCCGGATCTCGACGCCTCCGAGTTCGGCAGGCGGTCTTGCTGTCGCATAAAACTTTCTGGGCAGTCCTTTTAACTCGTGACTGTGCTGTGTCTACCGGAGCGGTGTCTCAAACCCAAAGACGTGGCAGGTAGCTGGCGTGTCGGAAACAACGGATATATCAAAGAGTGGAATATCTGATAACTCATACAACGGAAAATAACTTGCTATTCTTAAATTTAAGAGAATTCCTGTACCTTCGACATTAGTCGAGTTGAATCAGATGTGTTTCGCTCAACCCTTGAAAAAGACTCATCGTTGATATGACCTTAAAAACTTTGAATTATTTCCCGAAACTCAATCCCCTTGCATAACTATCTCGTAATTGTGCGAAATGAATATTCACTACATGGAAAGTAGCTTGCTATTCTTAAATTTAAGAGAATTCCTATAAGTTATAATCAAATGTGTGTGAAATCTTATGGGACTTAACTGCTGAGGTCATCAGTCCCTAAGCTTACACACTACTTAACCTAAATTATCCTAAGGACAAACACACACACCGATGCCCGGTGGAGGACTCGAACCTCCGCCGGGATCAGCCGCACAGTCCATGACTGCAGCGCCCTAGACCGCTCGGCTAATCGCGCGCGGCTGTAAGTTAGACCTCAATCGAGTTGAATCAAGTGTGTTTCGCACATTCCATAAAAAAGTCTCAACATTGATATGACCTTAATAACTCTGAATTATTTCCCGAAACTCAAGCCCTTTGAATAACTATCTTAAGCTTGTGCGAAATGAATATTTACTACAGCTGGCTTGCATTTCGTGGACTTGAACAACGATAAAATTGTCTGATCTTCTGCAAGAAAACACATTTATATACCTCTGTATGCAATGCACACAGTTTAATTAACTCCAAACAGGCGAGATTTTAACCATGGGAATGGTAGTGCGGGAGTTACGGAAAAATATGTTCAGGTTGTGAAAGGAATATTGCTAAACATATTGATTGAATGTGTGTATCAACAATGAAATAGAATAGCAAAAACAATGGTGGCAGTCCCAGTTACAGACACCGACGTGAATATATTTTGTTAAAAGCTGAAGCATGCAGTAGGTGACCATGTGTTGCTGAAGTAAAGACTACACCAAATGATACGTACGTAAACATACTGATTAAAAGCCCTGCGAAATCGCGTCGCATGAGAATATGCAATACATTGTAAAGAAATAGCACGAGAAGCTAGGACGTCCATGCAGTCCGAGCACGCATTATATCACGTCGGCCGCTGTGCGCGTTACGATTCAGTTTCAGGTTCCGCAATGACCAAACAGCTACAAACAAACAACTACAGTTTTGCTAAAATGTGCCTTTAGATTCACTTAAACAGTATGACAAAGAGTAAACATGGTAAAGAAAGAACCTGGGCCCACGAAACATACACGAGGTCCATAGCGTAGTCCTACATCCTTGTGGTGAAACTACTTGACTAAGACTTGACTGAGTCATTAGAGATTGCAAGTTCTTAATTCAATAAAATATAACATTTACGCTCTCCCCTTAAAGTGGAAGAAGACTGAAGTCCTTTCGGAACACACATAAGAAAAATGAAAGCTCTTACCATCTCCACAGTTCACTGTGTGATCAACTACAAATAACGTATTTTTGAAGTCACAGTTTGGATTTCTAAAGGGTTCCTATAATGAGCCCGCTATTTACATATACAGAGAGAATATACTTAATTCTTTAGACGATAAATTATTGACTATATTATATTCTGTGATCTGTCCGAGGCTTCTTTTAAGCAAATTACAATATTATGTCGTAAAAATGGTTCAGTTCGTATGTTTTTGACAGAAAATAATTACTATGAACAGGAAAGGGTCCTATATTAAGCTATGAGTCGTGACCCGTAGCATGTGATTACTTATGGTTGTCCGTAATGTTACATCTTAGGGTGAATGTTACATCTTAGGGCCCTCACTTTTCCTTGTGTGTATTAATAACCTTTTATCAGCGGCATTACCAGATGCGAGCCGGCCGCGGTGGTCTAGCGGTTCTAGGCGCGCAGTCCGGAACCGCGCGACTGCTACGGTCGCAGGTTCGAATCCTGCCTCGGGCATGGATGTGTGTGATGTCCTTAGGTTAGTTAGGTTTAAGTAGTTCTAAGTTCTAGGGGACTGATGACCACAGATGTTAAGTCCCATAGTGCTCAGAGCCATTTGAACCATTTGAAGCCATTACCAGATGCGAAATTTGTTTTATTTGCAGATAACAGAAACACTGGAATAAACATTAAGTCAAGTACAGTTAAAAAAAAAAAAGCCGCTGGCGAAATTGTCATGGACATTAATAAATATCTTCTAATCAACTCTTGCTCACTAAACTTTGAATACACACTATACCGTCAGAACTTGTAAGAGGTTTCCTGATAGTGTGCATCCAAAACGTGACGACAGGCACATACAAAAAATTACCGTTCAGTTTCCTTGCTGCCATCGTTTTTCAAAATAACCTAGAAAGCACTCTACTCACGCCAGGTATCATATTAAAAAAGTAATTAGTACACTACAGTTTGGGTTCCAGGTTCCAAGAATGCTAGTTGGGGATTAACTTGGCAAATACTAAAAGCCTTAAACCCGAAAAAGCATCAACAGTTTTTGTATCTCTCCATAGCATGTGATTTTATAGATCATGAAATAACCTTAGCCATGCTTAGATTTAATTGAGTCAGTGGTATCACAAATAACTGTGTGCTGAAAGCTGACGCCAGTTATTGACAAATGTCATAAAGTGAGCAGAAAATTATTTATGATGCAGTAGTACACATGATAATACATGGTCAGAACAATAAATCAATGAAATATAAAAAGAAACGTAAAAGTATGATCTCGTTCCATTGAGCTGTTAGAAGTGAGTGAAAGTAGATGGCAATGCCATAATATAGCTAACAAAATCAATAAAGAAATAGAAGCTCAACATTTCAAATTCCAACATTTCAGATACTGTACAAAGAAGAAAAAACTTTGTGATTAGAGGGAAATCTTAATAGGAACTCTACGGATCTTCCGTTATTTCTTTTATACTACAACTAGCTGTGACCCACGGCTGTGCTCGCATATCTGTAGTTTTGTTACGATGACAGATAGTAAGTAAGCTAGTAATTTATGAATACCCAACTATATAGGGTTTGCCGTATAACATTTGAATGACGCTATCATTGTGAGTCTTCAAGCATCTCAGAAGCTACAAGAGACGCGTGACATTCAGCGTCTGAAAATCTTTTTCCACTTACCAGGAGATAAAGTAACAAAGGTCAACTTCATTAATCATCAAGATCCAAGTGCAAATTTTCTCCTTCTTTTTTTAAAAAATAAGGGAGCTGTGGTATTGTTTTGCGCCAGAATAACATGTCCTTACGAGATAAATTAAGCAAAATAAAGATTTTGCAGTTCTGATAAAAAAATTAAAGAGTCAAATCACAATGTAGTTGCTTTTGACTTCTTTTTCGTCTCGTGTTCTACGGTTCTGACATGGGCGCGTATGGCCTTCGTTGTTTTTGCGCCCTAAAACAAAGAAAAACAAAACAATTACTGTGGGGATTTTTGTGCTGATGGTGGGTACGTTTGAATGGCATGACCCCTGAGAGATCATGCCACTCTCCACGTCACCGAGGCAAATGATACAAGACGTTTAATACAAGATGTTTATGGTACTCTCGACAGAGAATAATTTGGGGTCAAATTGGCAAGCTACTGAAGTGGAGTGATATACTAATCTGCTTACGCTGATTTCCTATCATCGTTATCCCATCGCAAAGTTAAATAATAGTTACACAGTGATTGCAGCTTGAGAGGATAACGGCAAGTGAAGCCAAGCATATAGCTGGGGCAGAGCGACCGATCGAGGGTTCGCGACTTCCATAAAGTTAACGTGTTAACACGCATATCCAGCCCTATCGTGTTGTTGCTGCAACGTGTTCTTACCGGACCTTGTCAAGGTGACCTTTGTCAAGCCATAACAGCACCAGTGCAAAGAGACCCTCTGTCTCTCCTCAGAGTCTCAGGTCTCCTATCTCCCTGTCTATGGTGCCGAAGTGTCCTTTTCCGACCAGTTAGTAAATTCACCACCTACACTGGCCAATAGTATAGTTTTTAATGTATTCCATCCTCCCTTAAGTATTCTCCCAGTCAAATGCGTTGCCGTCTCTCTCATTCTAAACAGTGGAACTCAGGGCCTACGTCACAGATCATCTGTCAATGCAGGGTTGTGCGCTTCCTGCTCGCACACTTTCGCCACTCCAGGAAAGAAAAAGAAAAACAAAACATCCTATTTTCTTGGTGTCGTCTTGGCTGGCCACCAGCCCTCCGATAACAGGTCACAGTCGATGGTTCAAATGGCTCTTAGCACTATGGAACTTAACATCTGAGGTCATCAGTCCCCTAGACTTAGAACTACTTAAACCTAACTACCCTAAGGACATCACACACATCCATGCCCGAATCAGGATTCGAACCTGCGACCATAGCAGCACCGCGGTTCTGAACTGAAGCGCCTACAACCGCTCGGCCACAGCGGCCGGCCAAAGTCGATGGTGCTTTCGGTATGCCTTCTGAAGATGTTATCTGCCAGTGTAGTCTCTGCTTTAGCAAATCCACAGATGCTAACACCGCTTCTCTGAAATCTCTCACACCCCGAGAAATTTTTGCTTGTTAACTTTCCAGCATGTAGTACGTCCCACAATTTAGGCTGGGTGAAAAAGGGGGGGGGGTTGCATTTTAACACTGTGGTGGAAGCTCTGTGTATTGCCCCCCGGCACTGGCAATCCATGGCCTAGCGCCTGCCTGGCAGCTCTGTGCGGCCATCCTTTCCTTGGGGGGGGGGGGGAGGGGGGAGGTACAAGGCACTTTTCTTCCGCTCACCTATGACCATGAGTTTAAGGGATGGCCCACGGTGCAGCCAGCTGTCTCCCCCAAGCGATGGACGTTTTTTTTTTTTCCTTTTTGTTTCATACAGTGGTTGGTGGGAAGAGCACTATCTTCCATTGGTATATTATCTGTGACGTAGGTCTCACTCCCATTTTTTAGATTGAGGTGGAGAGTAATGCAGTCGATTCAGGGAGTACGTTCATAGAGTCACTGGAAGAAGGATGAAAAAAAAATTACAATAATGTGCTATTGGCCAGTGTTGGCGGTGAATTCAGTGGCTGATCGAAAATATATTACGTGCGTGAAAAAACAGCCTCCAACCCGAGAAGAGTTGCGTTTTCGGACACATAACCAGTGTAGACAGAGGAAGGCGGGATGTAGTCTAAGGATACGAGAGAGGACGCTTCGCCTCCGTAGACGGGGAGAGAGGAGACTTGAGGTCCAGACTCTGAGGAGACACGGGGACCATCTGAGCTGGCGCCATAACAGCTTGATGCCAGTCATCTCGAACTCTGGTAAGAAGACATTGCAGCAACAGTACGGTAAGGCTTAATACGTGTGTTAACTATATGGAAGTAGTGAACCCTCCAACGGTCGCTCTGTCCCAGTAATACGCTTGCCTTCACTTGCCGTCATCCTCTCACACTGCAATCACAGTGTACTTGTTGTTTAACATCGCGAGAGGATAGCGATGATAGGGAATCGGCGTAAGCAGATTACTTCACCAGTGCACTTCAGAACCTTGCCAACAGTTACTTATAGTCATTAATTTATCTACCTATGTACTAACTGATTCAGAATTGTAAATATTGTTTTTTTTTTAATTCCTTCAGTATTGGTCAGATCATCAAGGTGAAACAAGACACGCTTATATGTCCCCACAGACTGCCGATAAAATGTTACAGAAACGCAGAAGAAAACTTTTACTGTCAGCAGCTTGGAGAAACCCGACATATATACAGGTTGATTCTTATTAACGCTCAAAAGCTCCCCGAAGCGACGTAGATGACGGCGAGACAAGTAATTTGATATTAGACACATGTGCCGCAAATGTCGGGAAATACCCTAAAAGTGGGTGAAAAATGTTGACCATGTGACGTCAGCAGGTGACGTACTTTGCCGCAAGTGCAGCGGTTGATCTTGGGCGTGAAGAGATGACTGAGCGATGCAATACTTGCATTCGGACAAACGGTACAGATTTTGTAAATGCGTTCTGTTGTAAACATAGAAGTTACAAAATTTTTGTCCTTGGTTTACCTAAGAAGAAGCTGTTCTTATTTTGTGTTTCTTTCCCTGTTTCTCTTCTTTTCCGTTCACAGAGTTTATTTAGTAAAAAAAAAAAAAAAAAAAAAAAAAAAAACAGTAGGTCAATTACTAGTAGAAACGCATTTCGAAAGCTTATTCTCATTTGCATGTGACGCAATATGGTAAGTTATTGTTGTACTGTACATTGAAATTAACCAGCGGAGACCGCGAGACCAGTAAACAAAACAATAAATCTTACGTTAGTGTAAACACATAATCGTCTAACTCAATGGGAAAACTATTGCCTGCCAGATACAAGACTGGAACCCTGAGCCCCATGTGCTAAAGTCTCGCACATGGGCCCGGAGTCACACCGACTTAAATACTAATTGACTAGTGTTGGGATGGTCAGTGTAAAAGACCGATAGGCTCAAGCGCTGCAGGTGCGGCGAGGTATGCCATCTGCTGACGTTACATGTTCAACATTTCTCATCCACTTCTGAGGTATTTCCCGACATCTGCGGCACTATGTGTCTTGTCTTAAATTACATGTCTCAACGTTATCCATGTCGCTTCAGAGGTTTTTAAACATTAGTAAGAATCACCCTGTATAACTAAAATCTACTCAGAAAATTCCAGACCTCTAGAGCTTACAGGTCAGTCACCTAAGTAAACCCCCAATAGAAAAAGAAAATACCGAATTGGGCTTATAAAAGATAAATAATTCAAAAGCCAAGATCGCTTAAACACTGTTTACTAGATGACCGGTTTCAACACACTAAAGGTGCCATCATCGGATCCGAATGTAGCTTAACATGCATAAATCATTTGGATATAACGATACATGAGGCAGACCAGCTGATATCAAATCATTGTCGCAGAAATAAAAAGTAAAAAACAACTGCTCTCATGGTCATTCTATCCAAATGATTTATGCATGTTAAGCTACATTCAGATCCGATGATGGCAACTTTAGTATGTTGAAACCGGTCATCTAGTAAACAGTTTTTAAGCGAGCTTGGCTTTTGAATTATTTAAACAACAGAGTGATCGCCCCACAACAAACTATGTGTTTACTGCTTATAAAAGATAGCACAGCAACAGAAACTTTTTTTAAAAGCAGTTCCTTATAAAGTGTGATTAAGTACTTGATGTGTTTTTATCATCCTACAGTTTAATGACATTGCTTCCGTTACACAGCTATAACAATTGTCATGAGAAACTACGATTACAAACAAATAATATACGTTTTAAACTGGAAAATCTGCGGCATTATTTGTCAGTTTGGAGTTTCTATTCATCATTGTCCGTTATCTACAAGCTCAAAGTTTGATTTTCGATAAGTTATTTATGATTATGTACCGTCCCCTTCATAATTGCTCTGTACTGGTATGAGTAATTTTAATTTTTAGAATGTATCAACACTTACATATTTAAATGTTTCTATTGAGGGTGACAGTTATTGAAATATATGAAATAAAATCGTCATAACATCTGGACGGTTTGCGTCAGAACGTTCAAACTGTACTGTTAACTGCGGAACAAAATGGGAATTAGTATGCTGTATGTGATTTGGTTTAGCGACGAAGTCCACTTTCATTTGGATGGGTTCGTCACTAAGCAAAACTGGCGCATTGGGGGACTGAGAATCCGCATTTCGAGGTCGATATGTATCTTCGACGTCAACGGGTGACTGTGTGCTGTGCAGTGTCCAGTCACAGAATAAGCGGTGCGATATTCCTTGATAGCACGGTGGCTACCAAACGGTACGTGCAGGTTTTGGAAAATGATTTCATCCCCATTATCCAGATTGATCCTGATTTCGACAAGATGTGCTTCATACCAGACGAAGCAGGAGGGTGATGTCCTGCAGGAGCACTCTGGGGACCACACTCAGGCTCCGGGTTACCCAGAGGCTACTGCCATGGGCCTCGATTGGCTGTCATATTCTTCGGATCTGACCACATGCCACTGCTTTTCGTGGGGCTATATTAAAGACAAGGTGTACAGCAATAACGGCAAAACCATTGTTAAGCTGAAAACAGCCATTCAGGAGATCATCGACAGCATGGATCTTCTGACACTTCAGCGCTTCATGTAGAATTTTCGCTAACCGTTTGCGCCACATCATCGCCAATGATGGCAGTCATATCGAACATGTCATAACCTTGATCCTTATATCTGTAATGACGTTTACATGTTCAATAAAGTGCTCGCACGCCATTCCTACCCTATATCGTCATTGGTAACGATAAATGGTGTCTAAGAAGAGAATGGACGCTTTCGAAATGTGGTGCTACAGAAGAATGCTGAAAATTAGATGGGTAGATCACATAACTAATGAGTAAGTATTGAATAGGATTGGGGAGAAGAGAAGTTTGTGGCACAACTTGACTAGAAGGAGGGATCGGTTGGTAGGACATGTTCTGAGGCATCAAGGGATCACCAGTTTAGTGTTGGAGGGCAGCGTGGAGGGTAAAATTCGTAGAGGGAGACCAAGAGATGAATACACTAAGCAGATTCAGTTGGATGTAGGTTGCAGTAGGTGCTGGGAGATGAAGAAGCTTGCACAGGATAGAGTAGCATGGAGAGCTGCATCAAACCAGTCTCAGGACTGAAGACTACAACAACAACAACAACAACATGCTAACATAAGGAAAGGAAGGGAACGGTTGAGCCTAAACAAAGCAGCAACTCCCCGTACAAAGACCTGCGAGCATTCACAGTAGATAGTGTTATGCTTATTGTGGAACAACGATGGCGTAGTGTACTACGAATTGTTTTCCCGAGGTGTAATCGTCACTGCTGACATTTGTTGTCAAAAAAGGAGACGACTTAAAGACGCCGTGCCAGAACAATGACCAGGAAGACTATGAAGTGATGTTACTCCACAATAACGCCCGTCTGCATTCTGCTGGACTGACAAAAGCACTATACAGGAGCTGAGTTGGGAAGTCATTCTGCAACCACCTTATTCACCTGATCTTGCACTCTCAGACTTTTACCTTTTCCGCTCCCCATTGAACAACCTCCAAGGAATATCCTTTCCAGATGAAAATGTATTCCGAACATGACTTGACTAGCTCTTCACCTCAAAACCACGTACAATTGCGGAATGGAAAAGTTACCCCAGCTTCGGCAGACTGTTGTAAATAGTGAAGGAGAATATATTTTGATGAATAAAGTTTCAGTTATGTGTACCTGATGTGTTTATGAAACTTATGGAAAAACGCTACGAACTTATGAAACAACGTAATAGGCTCTACATGGTGTAGAGAAAAGGATACCTTTCAGATATACTAAACATAAATAATGCAAAGACTTTCTGAATCGAGGTCTTCACCACAGTTTCTTCTCACATTTAAGCTTTCTGACAGTCTACCGTCACTGAAGTGAATGTTGGCAGTTGGTCTCATTTGAAGAGCAACATAATAACGAAAATTGTTTTCTATTTGAATAGTCTCTGTCAGAAGTTGTAATACTGAATTGTTGATTTTTTTTCTTTGTCCAGACAACCAACGATGATATTTAATTGGGTAACCAAAATCGTGCAAATATCGACGAATTTCTTGTTTCTCCGCCAGCCGGTTTACTTGAAATTAAGACTTCAACATTTATATACACTACTGGCCATTAAAATTGCTACACCAAGGAGAAATGCAGATGATAAATGGGTATTCATTGGACAAATATATTATACTAGAACTGACATGTGATTACATTTTCACACAATTTGGGTGCATATATCCTGCGAAATCATTACCCAGAACAACCACCTCTGGCCGTAATAACGGCCTTGATACGCTTGGGCATTGAGTCAAACAGTGCTTGGATACGGTGTGCAGGTGCAGCTGCCCATGCAACTTCAACACGATACCACAGTTCATCAAGAGTAGTGACTGGCGTATTGTGACGAGCCAGTTGCTCGGCCACCATTGACAACATGTTTTCCATTGGTGAGAGATCTGGAGAATGTGCTAGCCAGGGCAGCAGTCGAAGATTTTCTGTATCCAGAAAGGCCCATACAGGACCTGCAACATGCGATTGTGCATCATCCTGCTCAAATGTAGGGTTTCGCAGGGATCGAATAAAGGATAGAGCCACGGGTCGTAACACATCTGAAATGTAACGTCCACTGTTCAAAGTGCCGTCAATGCGAAAAAGAGGTGACCGAGACGTGTGACCAATGGCACCACATACAATCACGCCGGGTGATACGCCAGTATGGCGATGACGAATACACACTTCCAACGTGCGTTCACCGCGATGTCGGAAGCGACAATCATGATGCTGTTAACAGAACCTGGATTCATCCGAAAAAATGACGTTTTGCCATTCGTGCACCCAGGTTCGTCGTTGAGTACACGATCGCAGGCGCTCCTGTCTGTGATGCAGCCTCAAGGGTAACCGCAGCCATGGTCTCCGAGCTGATAGTCCATGGTGCTGTAAACGTCGTCGAACTGTTCATGTAGATGGTTGTTGTCTTTCAAACGTCCCCATCTGTTGACTCAGGGATCGATACGTGGCTGCATGATCCGTTACAGCCATGCGGATAAGATGCCTGTCATCTCGACTGCTAGTGATACGAGGTCGTTGGGATCCAGCACGGCGTTCCGTGTTACCCTCCTGAACCCACCGATTCCATATCCTGCTAACAGTCATCGGATCTCGACCAACGCGAGCAGCAATGTCGCGATACGATAAACCGCAATCGCGATAGGCTACAATCCGACATTTATCAAAATGGTTCAAATGGCTCTGAGCACTATGGGACTCAACTGCTGTGGTCATAAGTCCCCTAGAACTTAGAACTACTTAAACCTAACTAACCTAAGGACAGCACACAACACCCAGCCATCACGAGGCAGAGAAAATCCCTGACCCCACCGGGAATCGAACCCGGGAACCCGGGCGTGGGAAGCGAGAACGGTACTCACGACCACGAGATGCGGGCGACATTTATCAAAGTCGGAAACGTGAAAGTACGCATTTCTCCTCCTTACACGAGGCATCACAACAACGTTTCACCAGGCAACGCCGGTCAACTGCTGTTTGTGTATGAGAAATCGGTTGGAAACTTTCCTCTTGTCAGCAAGTTGTAGGTGTCGCCACCGCCGCCAACCTTGTGTGAATGCTCTGAAAAGCTAATCATTTGCATATCACAGCATCTTCTTCCTGTCGGTTAAATTTCACGTCTGTAACACGTCATATTCGTGGTGTAGCAATTTTAATGGCAAGTAGTGTACCTTAGGATTATTTTCAGGTAATTTGAACATCTATCTTTCATCCACATTCTGTTCTTTGAAATATCAGGTTACTGTCTCGTATATGCATTGCAACAAGGTATTATAAAACCGAATACATCCTGTATGCTTTTAGCGTTTCACAAAATTTAAATACTATTTCAGTTGCCTGTAACTAGTTGATTAAATGTTCAAGAATAGCCACTAGTGAAATAAATTTCATTGCACTCACATCAGGTAGCGGACCTACTTCGCGATTATTATTTTTATATACACTTCAGTTGAGTTTAGTGTCGCCAAAGATATATAATGATAAGTCACGTAATAGGAAGTTAAAATACAGTAACACAAAACAAAGAAACTTAAAAAAAAGATGCATCACGGAGGAATCATCCGAATGTGACGGAAACCGATAGATGTTATGTACGGTGACGCAAATGTATAGAGAAACAAGTTAATACAATTTCAGAAAAAGTGGATGACTTATTCAAGAGAAAGAGTTTCGTAAATAGAGCAAGTCAGTAACGCGTTGATCCTCCTCCAGCCCTTATGCAAGCAATTACTGGGCTTGGCATTGATTGATGGAGTAGCTGGATGGCTCCATCAGAGATATTGTGCCAAATTTTGTCCAACTGGTGTATTCGATCGTCAGAACACCGAGATAGTTGGAGGGGCCTGCCCATAAATCTCCAAACATTCTCAATTAGAGAGAGATAGGGCGACCTTGCCATTAAAGATAGGGTTTGGGAAGCACGAAGACGAGCAGCACTGTTTTCCAGGGCTTCTACAGACTCGTCTTCGGCCTGGAAACTCACTGACTGGAATATAGTTGTCTTCAGTGATGAGTCCCACTTCGAAATGAGCCCCGGTGGCCGCGAAGATGTGTCTGGGGACGCCCTAGGCAGTAGTGGGATACGAACCTGAGCCTCACCCGCTATATGGGCTGACAAAAAGAAGTAAATGTAAATGTCGTTTGACTATGGCCTCCCGTCGGGGGGACCGTTCGCCGGGTGCAAGTATTTCGATTTGACGCCACTTCGGCGACTTGCGCGTCGATGAGGATGAAACGATGATGAGTAGGACAGCACAACACCCAGTCCCTGAGCGGAGAAAATCTCCGACCCATCCGGGAATCGAACCCGGGCCATTAGGATTAACATTCTGTCGCGTTGACCACTCAGTTACCGGGGGCGGGCACAAAAAGGAGTGATGGGCTGAAATGCCACTTCTTTTCATTTTTCTGGTTGTTATCTGTAGCATCCTTACAACACAGCGCCCCGTTTTATCGCCCTCCATAGGAGGCCATCCTGGGCTGACATTTCAACTAGATAATGTTCGCAACATGACGATATATCCCTCAAGAGGACATACGACAACTCTGTCAATCATTGCCAAGCTGTATAACTGCTTGCTTAAAGGTAAGAGGCGGACCAAGGCGTTATTGACTTGCTCGGTTTGTGAAGCTTTTTCTCTGTAATAAGTCATCCAATTTTGCTGAAATTGTAATCAATTCTTTGTCTGTACATGCACGTACGTCACATCTGCCAGTCCCGTCACGTCCGGGTAATTGCTTCTTGGTGCGTCGTTCTCTTTATTCCTTAGACTGTATTATAATAACAAAATCATTAAATTAATTGTATGCAGCACCGTACGTCGAGTAAGCGCGAAAGTTCGTGGTGCTAATGCGCAAATTCTTTGCCACTAGAATCTCTGAGGCGATACGCAGTGTACCGTATAGGAGTAGATTAAGTGTTCGACGAATAGAAGGGCGAACAGAGAACGTTTTGGTGAATTGCTTTGACCAGTCGCACAGTTGCGGGCCACGGTACGTGATGCTAGGTCCGCGTTGCGAGTTCTCAGAATTGCAGGGCTTTGCTTTAGGCGGCCGCCGGCTGTCCCGAGAGGACCCGTCTGCGGTTCCCAACGCTGTGTCGGGTAGTTAGGCCGGCAGGTCGGAGCCCGTTAGCGCGGCCGACAACGAGCAGCCAGGGCCCAGCGCGGTTCTCCGCGGAGCGACGGCCTGGCCGGCGCGCGGCGCTGCGCAGCGCGGACAATGCGCGCCGCAATCACGGCACTTGAACTCGCGCCGTCGCCGCTGTTTCGGGAACAATTAGCGGGACGCGGCGCATTGTGGGAACCGTAATGAGCAGCCGCGCCGCCGGCAGCGCCCCAAGTGGCCGCCGCGGGCACCACCGCTCTGTTCCCAGCCCCCTGTGTCCAACTTCCTGCCTCGCGCAAATGTTCCACTGCGACGGCCGGAAACGCACCACACCGTGTTAAACTGCTAATGCATTTCGAAACTATCCTCTACATCTTCCACCGAGAACTACATTTTTCTGCCAACACAACATCCCGGTGTCCCCACAAGCTACATAAACTGACGGGGAAAAAATCGCGGCCGGCCGATGTGACCGAGCGGTTCTAGGCGCTACAGTCTGGAACCGCGCGACCGCCACGGTCGCAGGTTCGAATCCTGCCTCGGGCATGGATGTGCGTGATCTCCTTAGGTTAGTTAGGTTTAAGTAGTTCTAGGAGACTGATGACCTCAGAAGTTGAGTCCCATAGTGGCCAAATCACAACAAGAAAAAAAAATTAATGTAGACTAAAGAAATGTGGTTGGTTGGTTGATTTGGGGAAGGGACCAAACAGCGAGGCTACGGGTCTCATCGGATTAAGGAAGGATAACCAATATAACCGCCAGAATGTTGAATGCAAGCATGCAATCGTGCATGTATTGTGTTGTACGGATATCGGATATCAATTCGGTGGATGGAGTTCCATGCCTGTTGCACTTCCTCGGTCAGTAGAAGGATTGTTAATGCTGGTTGTGGATATGCTGGAGTTGTCGTCAGATGATGTCCCACATGTGCTAAATTCGAGACAGATCTGGTGATCGAGTAGGACAAGGAAACATGTCGACAGTCTGTAGAGCATGTTGGCTTGCAACGGCAGTATGTGGACGAGCGTTATCCTGTTGGAAGACTTCCCCTGGAATGCTATTCTTGAATGGCTGCACAACAGGTCGATTCACCAGACTGATGTATTGTGTTGTACGGATATCGGATATCAATTCGGTGGATGGAGTTCCATGCCTGTTGCACCTCCTCGGTCAGTAGAAGGATTGTTAATGCTGGTTGTGGATATGCTGGAGTTGTCGTCAGATGATGTCCCACATGTGCTAAATTCGAGACAGATCTGGTGATCGAGTAGGACAAGGAAACATGTCGACAGTCTGTAGAGCATGTTGGCTTGCAACGGCAGTATGTGGACGAGCGTTATCCTGTTGGAAGACTTCCCCTGGAATGCTATTCTTGAATGGCTGCACAACAGGTCGATTCACCAGACTGTAGTCAAGTGGCATGGGATAACCATGAGAGTGCGACTGCTGTCATGCAAACTCGCACCCCAGACCATAACTCCAGAAGAAACTCTAGTGGGTCTAGCACGCAGAAGGTAGACTGCAGGCCCTCAACCGTCCTCCTTCTAACCGATACACCACCATCTCCGGCACCGAGGCCGATCTAACTTTCATCAGGAAACACAACAGCTCATCACCCTGCCCTCCTTGACACCACTGAAATCGCAAATGGCGGTGGTTTGGGTTCAGTGGAATGCACGCTACAGGACGCCTTGCTCGGAGCTGTCCTTGATGTAACCTGTTTGTAACAGTTAGCTGTGTAACTGTGGTGCCAACTGCTGCTCCGTTTGTTGCTACAGGTGCCGTACGATGTGCCAGATCCAGATACTGAACACGATGGTCTTCCCTCTCGATAGCACCACGTGGCCGTCCGGAGCCACATCTTCTGGCGACCGTACGGCAACAGCTAACAGCCGTCATGTTTAGTGGCTACATTTCTGCCTTGTCTTTCTGCAATATCGCAGAAGGAACATACAGCTTCTCATAGTCCTATTACACGACCTCGTTCAAACTCACTGATGTATTGATAATGGCTTCTTTATCTCCTTAAAGGCATTCTTGACTAACAACAACTCACCACATCCAATCTCCAAGGTAACTAACGATCAACACTGTTACAGCTTGTATTTAAAGCATCTTTGTAGTGGCTGTAGAACCACGCCATTTTCGTTTATGACGCAATACTCCTTGGTGCTGCGACTTTTTTGTCTTTCGTCATTGCACTTGAACAATGTGCATACTTTGGAGACACTTCAGTCAAGTGCATAAAAGCTATCTAATGTTGAACATGAACTTCCACTGATTTTTTTAAATTAATTTTTACTTACTTTTGAAGAATTTTAAATTGTCTGGTACCCCTTCCTGTTGATGTGTTCTTCAGTTGGAAGATTGGTTTGACGCAACTTTCATGCTTGTCTATTTTCGTTTCTATATTTTTTCTGTGGACAAGCCTTAGCCTCCTTCTTCAATTTATACCTCATCCCGCCCTCACACGCATACGCACACAAATACAATCTCACTTTCCACCATTACCAAACTGACGATTCCTTGATACCTGAGGTTGTGTCGTACTAACCGCTCAGTTGGTACGTTAAGGACAAATGATGATACATTTTTGTTGCCGCGTATTGAACTCCTTTATGCACTGTTGACAGTTTTAATAACGGGTAATAACGGTCATTTTTTCTTCTGTTGTTTTAGGCATGGACATCACTATTCTTCTCAAGTTGTGATGTTTTGTTTATGACGAACTTTATTACTGAATATGTACCTGTATTGTGAAGGTGCAGTTGAAATGTCTAACTTCTTTAAGAGGATTCTACAAGGTGACTGCTAGTGAACACCGTAGTTTGTTCTTACGGCTCGCTTTTATGCAATCAATACTGTCTTTCTAAGTGATGAGTTCCATAAGACCTTACTGAAAGGAAATTTGTAAAATATTTTAGGAGGTTCATTCATTTGTTTCCGAGACAAGTACTTACGCAAAGAGCGAAAGCAACTGAATATAACACTTTGAGCAGCTCAGTAATATGTTTCCTCCGGTTTCACATTTCATCTGTACTGATACCTAAAATTTCGGAGTATTCTGCCCTGTTTACTGACTCCACTTCATGTGGCGCATCGACTCTTGGTACGACGTTTTGTTCTACAGAGATGAATACAGTGTGTCTATCAAAATTTGCGGACAGCCTATTTTCAAAGAACAACTTAAAAATCTTTGAAAAACGTCGCTCACCACTTCTTACGTTGTTTTCTCTCTGACTGGATTTATTATAACACTAGTATCGTCTGCAAAAAGCACCGACTCTGCTTGAGCAATCGTAAGTGGAAGGTCATTTATGTATGTAAGAAATGGGACTGGACCTAAAATTGAACTCTTTGGGAATCCTCTCTTAATTTCTCGATAGTCATCACACTTTTCCCTTCCTCAGACATTGTTTGAATTTTTCAGCCAACATTTTACATTCTGTCTGTCAGATATAAACCATACCAGTTATTTGTAAAGCCATCGGATCCATAAAACGCATCATTCTCTTAGAGAGTAACATGATCCACCCAAACAAACGCCTTCGAACGATCAAAGAAAATGTCAGGCGGTGATTTTATAGTTTTTGAGGCTTGTAATATTTGAGGAATGAAAGCATAAATAGAATTCTCAGACAAGCAAGCCATCTTGAAACCAACCTGTAATGTGCAACGTAAACCGTTTCCACTTGGTAATTAAAGATCACATTCTAAGGATTATTTCTGCGTTTGATTTATTAAAATATTCCCATCCAAGCCCAATTAACGAAGGTGAAGGCATTACTTTTCATTCAACCCTCATATTACTGTAAGTAACATCGTATCTTGACTTTTTCTCCTCTTTATAGAAATTTCATCCTATGCTTACTTGTATTTTAATGGACTATTTTTAGATACCTCCCCCCATGAACCATGGACCTTGCCGTTGGTGGGGAGGCTTGCGTGCCTCAGCGATACAAATGGCCGTACCGTAGGTGCAAACACAACTGAGGAGTATCTGTTGAGAGGCCAGACAAACGTGTGGTTCCTGAAGAGGGGCAGCAGCCTTTTCAGTAGTTGCAGGGGCAACAGTCTGAATGATTGACTGATCTGGCCTTGCAACACTAACCAAACGGCCTTGCTGTGCTGGTACTGCGAACGGCTGAAAGCAAGGGGAAACTACAGGCGTAATTTTTCCCGAGGGCATCCAGCTTTACTGTATGGTTAAATGATGATGGCACCCTCTTGGGGGGCCTTATGACCACAGCAGTTGAGTCCCATAGTGCTCAGATCCACCCTCTTGGGTAAAATAAGCCGAAGGTAAAATAGTCCCCCATTCGGATCTCCGGGCGGGACTACTCAAGAGGACATCATTACCAGGAGAAACAAAACTGGCGTTCTACGGATCGGAGCGTGGAATGTCAGATCCCTTAATCCGGCAGGTAGGTTAGAAAATTTAAAAAGGGAAATGGATAGGTTAAAGTTAGATATAGTGGGAATTAGTGAAGTTCGGTAGCAGGAGGAACAAGACTTATGGTCAGGTGAATACAGGGTTATAAACACAAAATCAAATAGGTGTAATGCAGGAGTAGGTTTAATAATGAATAAAAAAAATAGGAGTGCGGCTAAGCAACTACAAACAGCATAGTGAACGCATTGTTGTGGCCAAGATAGACACGAAGCCCGTGCCTACTATAGTAGTACAAGTTTATATGCCAACTATCTCTGCAGATGATGAAGAAATTGATGAAATGTATGATGAGATAAGAGAAATTATTCAGGTAGTGAAGTGAGACGAAAATTTAATAATCATGGGTTACTGGAATTCGAGAGTAGGAAAAGGGAGAGAAGGAAACATAGTAGGTGAATACGGATTGGGGCTAAGAAATGAAAGAGGAAGCCGTCTGGTAGAATTTTGCGCAGAGCATAACTTAATCATAGCTAACACTTGGTTCAAGAATCATAAAAGAAGGTTGTGAAACGTCCCCTTAGAAAAATTATATACGACTGTGCTTAAACTGACACACAATATTTTTAGCGCAACGCAATCTGACTTTCAGAAATACCTACAAAAGAATGGCCCCGACTAACATTAAGCTATGCGTTTCACAAATCGCTTACCTCACAAAAATCGTGGTTACTCTAACAACTGCAATACAGCGAGCGCCACTACTGCCAGCTAAATAAAAGATTCAAACTACGGAAGGCACTAACTACTGATAGGCATAGTTAGCAAATGAAAGATTTTGATAGAGAACAAACAATGTATTCACCTCAATAATGTTGAAAAATCATAATATACATAGCAGTTCATAATATCCAGTATTACAAATTTCAAAACTCCGCCATCTCTCTCCCCACATCCACCACTGCTAGCGGCTCACCTCCAACTGCGCAACGCTACGCGCTGTTCACGTCCAGCTGCCGCTGCCCAACACTACAATGACAGACAACAATGCAAACTAGCCACAGACTGCACTCAGCACAGCCAGTGATTTTCATACAGAGAGCGCTACGTGGCGGCGGCGTTACCAATATAAGAACCTAAACAGCCTACTTACAGTTGTATACATGGAAGAATCCTGGAGATACTAGAAGGTCTCAGATAGATTATATAATGGTAAGACAGAGATTTAGGATCATCATCATCATCAACATTTAAGACTGATTATGCCTTTCAGCGTTCAGCCTGGAGCATAGCCCCCTTATAAAATTCCTCCACGATGCCCTATTCAGTGCTAACATTGGTGCCTCTTCTGATGTTAAACCTATTACTTCAAAATCATTCTTAACCGAATCCAGGTACCTTCTCCTTGGTCTGCCCCGACTCCTCCTACCCTCTACTGCTGAACCCGAGATTTAGGAACCAGGTTTTAAATTGTAAGACATTTCCAGGGGCAGATCACAATCTATTGGTTATGAAATGTAGATTAAAACTGAAGAAACTGCAAAAAGGTGGGAATTTAAGGAGATGGGACCTGGATAAACTGACTAAACCAGAGGTTGTACAGAGCTTCAGGGAGAGCTTAATGGAACAATTGACAGGAATGGGGGAAAGAAATACAGTAGAAGAAGAATGGGTAGCTCTGAGGGATGAAGTAGTGAAGGCAGCAGAGGATCAAGTAGGTAAAAAGACGAGGGCTAATAGATATCCTTGGGTAACAGACGAAATATTGAACTTAATTGATGAAAGGAGTAAATATAAAAATGCAGTAAATGAGCAGGCAAAAAGGAATACAAATGCCTCAAAAATGAGACCGACAGGAAGTGCAAAATGGCTAAGCAGGCATGGCTAGAGGACAAATGTAAGGATGTAGAGGCTTGTCTCACTAGGGGTAAGATAGATACTGCCTACAGGAAAATTAAAGAGACCTTTGGAGAAAAGAGAAACACTTGTATGACTATCAAGAGCTCAGATGGAAACCCAGTTCTAAGCAAAGAAGGGAAAGCAGAAAGGTGGAAGGAGTATATAGAGGGTGTACACAAGGGCTATGTACTTGAGGATAATATTATGGAAAGGGAAGAGGATGTAGATGAAGATGAAATGGGAGATCTGATACTGCGTGAAGAGTTTGACAGAGCATTGAAAGACCTGAGTCGAAACAAGGCCCCAGGAGTAGACAACATTCCATTAGAACTATTGACAGCCTTGGGAGAGCCAGTCCTGACAAAAGTCTACCATCTGTTGAGCAAAATATATGAGATAGGCGAAATACCCTCAGACTTCGAGAAGAATATAATAATTCCAATCCCAAAGAAAGCAGGTGTTGACAGATGTGAAAATTACCGAACTATCAGTTTAATAAGTCACAGCTGCAAAATACTAACACGAATTCTTTATAGACGAATGGAAAAACTGGTAGAAGCTGACCTCTGCGAAGACCAGTTTGGATTCCGTAGAAATATTGGAAAACGTGAGGCAATACTGACCTTACGACTTATCTTAGAAGAAGGCTGGTTGGTTGTTTCGGGGAAGGAGACCAGACAGCGAAGTCATCGGTCTCATCGGATTAGGGAAAGACGGGGAAGGAAGTCGGCCGTGCCCTTCGAAACGAACCATCCCGGCATTTGCCTGGAGCGATTTAGGGAAATCACGGAAATCCTAAATCAGGATGTCCGGACGCGGGATTGAACCGTCGTCCTCCCGAATGCGAGTCCAGTGTCTAACCACTGCGCCACCTTGCTCGGTCTTAGAAGAAGGATTAAGGAAAGGAAAACCTACGTTTCTAGCATTTGTAGACTTAGAGAAAGCTTTTGACAATGTTGACTGGAATACTCTCTTTCAAATTCTGAAGGTGGCAGGGGTAAAATACAGGGAGCGAAAGGCTATTTACAATTTCTACAGAAACCAGATGGCAGTTATAAACGTCGAGGGGCATGAAAGGGAAGAAGTGGTTGGGAAGGGAGTGAGACAGGGTTGTAGCCTCTTCCCGATGTTATTCAATCTGTATATTGAGCAAGCAGTAAAGGAAACAAAAGAAAAATTCAGAGTAGGGTTTAAAATCCATGGAGGAGAAATAAAAACTTTGAGGTTCGTCGATGACATTGTAATTCTGTCAGAGACAGCAAAGAACCTGGAAGAGCAGATGAACGGAATGGACAATGTCTTGAAAGGAGGATATAAGATGAACATCAACAGAAGCAAAACGAGGATAATGGAATGTAATCGAATTATGTTAGGTGATGCTGAGGGAATTAGATTAGGAAATGAGACACTTACAGTGCTAAAGGAGTTTTGCTGTTTGGGAAGAAAAATAACTGATAAATGTCGAAGTAGAGAAGATATGAAATATAGACTGGCAATGGCAAGGAAAGCGTTTCTGAAGAAGAGAAATTTGTTAACATCGAGTATAGATTTAAGTGTCAGGAAGTCGTTTCTGAAAGTATTTGTATCGAGTGTAGCCATGTATGGAAGTGAAACATGGCCGATAAATACACTCCTGGAAATGGACAAAAGAACACATTGACACCGGTGTGTCAGACCCACCATACTTGCTCCGGACACTGCGAGAGGGCTGTAAAAGCAATGATCACACGCACGGCACAGCGGACACACCAGGAACCGCGGTGTTGGCCGTCGAATGGCGCTAGCTGCGCAGCATTTGTGCACCGCCGCCGTCAGTGTCAGCCAGTTTGCCGTGGCATACGGAGCTCCATCGCAGTCTTTAACACTGGTAGCATGCCGCGACAGCGTGGACGTGAACCGTATGTGCTGTTGACGGACTTTGAGCGAGGGCGTACAGTGGGCATGCGGGAGGCCGGGTGGACGTACCGCCGAATTGCTCAACACGTGGGGCGTGAGGTCTCCACAGTACATCGATGTTGTCGCCAGTGGTCGGCGGAAGGTGCACGTGCCCGTCGACCTGGGGCCGGACCGCAGCGACGCACGGATGCACGCCAAGACCGTAGGATCCTACGCAGTGCCATAGGGGACCGCATCGCCACTTCCCAGCAAATTAGGGACACTGTTGCTCCTGGGATATCGGCGAGGACCATTCGCAACCGTCTCCATGAAGCTGGGCTACGGTCCCGCACACCGTTAGGCCGTCTTCCGCTCACGCCCCAACATCGTGCAGCCCGCCTCCAGTGGTGTCGCGACAGGCGTGAATGCAGGGACGAATGGAGACGTGTCGTCTTCAGCGATGAGAGTCGCTTCTGCCTTGGTGCCAATGATGGTCGTATGCGTGTTTGGCGCCGTGCAGGTGAGCGCCACAATCAGGACTGCATACGACCGAGGCACACAGGGCCAACACCCGGCATCATGGTGTGGGGAGCGATCTCCTACACTGGCCGTACACCACTGGTGATCGTCGAGGGGACACTGAATAGTGCACGGTACATCCAAACCGTCATCGAACCCATCGTTCTACCATTCCTAGACCGGCAAGGGAACTTGCTGTTCCAACAGGACAATGCGCGTCCGCATGTATCCCGTGTCACCCAACGTGCTCTAGAAGGTGTAAGTCAACTACCCTGGCCAGCAAGATCTCCGGATCTGTCCCCCATTGAGCATGTTTGGGACTGGATGAAGCGTCGTCTCACGCGGTCTGCACGTCCAGCACGAACGCTGGTCCAACTGAGGCGCCAGGTGGAAATGGCATGGCAAGCCGTTCCACAGGACTACATCCAGCATCTCTACGATCGTCTCCATGGGAGAATAGCAGCCTGCATTGCTGCGAAAGGTGGATATACACTGTACTAGTGCCGACATTGTGCATGCTCTGTTGCCTGTGTCTATGTGCCTGTGGTTCTGTCAGTGTGATCATGTGATGTATCTGACCCCAGGAATGTGTCAATAAAGTTTCCCCTTCCTGGGACAATGAATTCACGGTGTTCTTATTTCAATCTCCAGGAGTGTAGTTTGGACAAGAAGAGAATAGAAGCTTTCGAAACGTGGTCCTACAGAAGAATGCTGAAGAATAGATGGGTAGATCACATAATTAATGATGAGGTATTGAATAGAATTGGGGAGAAGAGGAGTTTGGGGCACAACTTGACAATACGAAGGAACCGGTTGGTAGGACATGTTCTGAGGCATCAAGGGATCACAAATTTAGCATTGGCGGGCAGCGTGGAGGCTAAGAATCGTAGAGGGAGACCAAGAGATGAATACACTAGGCAGATTCAGAAGGGTGTAGGTTGCAGTAAATACTGGGAGATGAAGAAGCTTGCACAGGATAAGGTAGTATGGAGAGCTGCATCAAACCAGTCTCAGGACTGAAGACCACAACAACAACAACAACAACATTTTTAAAAAAGCTACTTTCACATATTGACGCAAATTTACCACGAAACATATTTTATTTCACATTAGCACCTGTTCATATACACCTAATTTCATTTTTTTCCATGATATTCTGTCTGATTTTATGAGCACCGCCACGAATTTCTCTCTTGCGCCAGTCTCTTGATCTCAGAGTAGCACTTGCATCCTACTCCTCAATTATTTGTTGAAAGCATTCTAATCTATGTCTACCGCTATACGTTTTACTCTCTAGACCTCCATCTAGAACCGTGGAACTTATTCCCTTGTGTCATTCCTAAAATCCTGTCTGTTTTTCTTATCAGTGTTTCCTAAAAGTTCCTTTCTTCTACAGTTCTCCGGAGGTTCAGTCTACATAACTTACATCATTCTTTTGTAGTACCACATCTCAAACACTTCGGTCCTCTTTTTCTGCCTTTCCCAAGTCCATGGTTTGTTATCATAAAAGGTGTGCTCAGAATGTACACTCAGAAATTTCTTAATTTCTTCCTCAAATTAAGACCGATGTCTGATACCAGCAGACTTCTGTTGGCCAGGAATGCCCTTTTTGCCTATAGTAGTCTGCATTTTATGTCCTCCTTGCTTCGTCCATTATGTATTATTGTGCTTCCAAGGTAGTTGAATTCCTTCACTTTGTCTACTGTGGTCACCAGTTATCATGTTAAGTTTATTCTAATCTCTTACTGCTACACCTCATCACTTTCACTTTCGGGTTTTTCTGTTGTTGTTTTTTTTTTTTCAATCCATAGTCTGTGCTGATTGGCCTGTTCATTCCATCCAACAGGTCTTGGAATTCTTTCTCACTTTCACTAAAGATAGCAATCTCATCCACTAATCTCATAATTTATATTCTTCCACCCTGAATTTCAATTCTATTCTTGAAACTGGCTTTTATATCCATTATTGCTTCTTCGGTGTACAGGCTGAATAGTCGGGCTCGAAGACTGCATCTCTATCTTCGTTCTCTGTCTTCCATCTAATTGTTCCTTCTTGGTTCTTAAACATATTGTACACCAATCTTTCCCTACAGCTTACTCTTAACATTCGCAGAATTTGTAACACCTGTTACCATTTTACATAACTGAACTCTTTTTCTTGGTCGCTAAATCTTGTGAAGGTGTCTTGATGTTTCTTAAGTATTGGTTCCTTTATCAAGAGCAGAGTTAGAACTTTATCTTCCCTAATACTAAACTGATCGTCGTTAACAGATCCTCGCTTTTATTTACCACTGCCTGCTAGAGAACAGTAGAACCAACGTCGGAACAGGTAGCTACGCTTTCTAAAAGCAAAGAGGTTTTTATTCTTAGTATGGTCCTGTCCGTCCCTTGTCATGTTGGTATAGGAAGCTGCCTCTCTGGTCACTTCCGTTTTGTATCTGGAAGCACCCTTGGTAGGGGCCCACGGCAGTCTGTCCGCGGCGAGCGTCTGAAGTGGTAAGATCTCCGGCTAAGCGTGTCTCTGCTAAGACCGCAGGACAATGGATTTCTTAAGTTCAGCCTAACTGAAAATTTAATCACCTTTATTTCAGGTTTAGATCTAAAATATCTAATGTTATCTTAAATTGCAATGCAGTGTAATTCGAGTGTGAAGTTCAGAATATTTTCCAGTAGTTGCTTTGTCATTACTTTGTGAGTAAAGTGGAACCACATGTGGATGATCCGTAACTCTAACTAAGATCATCAATCTTAATGAGAATGTGCGTGAGATTATAACGTCTCGTCTTGACAATATTTTTCAATATAGCAACTTTTCTTTATGTTCAACCCACGTGGGGTGTACTTTGTGAGACCAGTACCGCGTGCTTATGCAATTGTTTGAACCATCAGGTTAATAGTAAGACGATAGTAACCAGTTCGAGGTTTTTCTTTTGTAATTCGTGTTTCGATGTAATTTATTTTAATTATCAAAATTATTGTGGAGTTACACTCTTTGTGTAAACCAAGTTGACCATGTGAAGCATTTAGTGTAATCATTATAGTGCAAACGTTTGTATTTTACCAACCGTGTTTATAAGTTATTAATGTGATTGGCTGGAATGTAATACGAAAGTTTTAGGACCATAGGTTGTCCAGGTAGAAATTTGAGACCATGCTGTGTTGTGAATTCATGTATTTATGTTTTATATTGCAATGAGAATTTAAATGTGGTAAATCCACGATTTGTGATTAATAATTAAAGATTTAAGGGTGCGTTCATTTAGCGCTTACTTATGCGTTGTATTATTATTATTCTTAAAAAATTATATTAGGCGTTTTAATTTCTTAAATTAAAGCCTTTCCAATTCGAAAGTGGTGGCCCTTCCATTTTGGGCAATTGTAAGCATTGAAGCAGGATTTACGTAGTTGGTGTTACGTATTGTATGTTATGAATAAATTATTTATGTGTTAAATCACGTCTGATATGTCAATTCCTTGTCCCCGTCCACACCTTGGTCGTAGTCTTTTAATATTAAATGATCAGACCACCGTTCCAGTGAACACACAGAACTTCCGTGTGTGGGGATCTTCCCTTCAGTCCCTCTGTCTGGTGAAAGTGTCAGTGTATGGTGTGGCTTCACGGCTTGGTTCATCATTGGTTCATTCTTTTTTGAACAGGTTGGTGCTCAAGGACCAAAGACGTCCAGCGTGGCTGGCCAGCGCTACTGCGATATGCTTCGCCAACATGTCACACCCGCCCTACAGGAGAGAGACCCGGGAGAAGCACTGAACTCAACAGTTTTCGTGCAAGATGGGGCCCCACCGCACATCGCTCATGATGTTCACCTGCTTCTCCAAAACACATTTGGAAGCGATCGAGTTATCAGCCAATCGTTTCCAAATGCATGGCCTGCACGATCACCTGATCTCGCTCCCTGTGATTTGTGGTTGTGAGGCTACCTGAAGGACAGGGTTTACCTGGGGAACATTCACGCATGATCTGACCTGAAAAGCAGTATGTCAAGAAAGGTAGTCAGCATACCTATGGACATGCTTCGCTCTGCTGTGCAGAATGCAATTCTGGGTTTTCAGACTCTTCTGGACATTGATGGCCACCGTGTTGGAGCCCCTTTTGTAGCAGTAATGGTACCGGTATGTAATGGTACAATGTACCATAGCAGCACATTGGAAGTGTTTCCCGGGTTCCCGGGTTCGATTCCCGGCGGGGTCAGGGATTTTCTCTGCGTCGTGATGACTAGGATTAGTTAGGTTAGTTAGGTTTAAGTAGTTCTAAGTTCTAGGGGACTGATGACCATAGATTTTAAGTCCCGTAGTGCTCAGAGCCATTTGAACCAAGCCATTTTGAAAGTGTTTCAATAGAAGATTCCGTATTATTTCTCTTGCCCATATCCTTTACATGAATGCTATCTAGTTTGGTACATGTACGGTAATTAGTTTCCGTTTTATAACGTGTTAGATAGGGAAAGTTTAATTATAACCACGCGATACACTCCATTACAAATGTATAGCACGCTGTTGCTATCTGATCACAAAAACTACTTCAGTAATTTGGTCTGATAATTAAATTCATCACTCCCCATAACGTAACAAATTCCCGAATGGTTAAGAATTACGCGGCCGAGAAGCGACCACGATAATAGCATGTGAATTCACACAAAGAAAAATGGCAGAGAATCGACCAGAACCTTGCCACGCTAATTTATGAAACAGTTCATGTGCGTAAACACATGAAACACTGCAAGCACCGTCTTCATGAAATAAAGAGAAAAGTAATATTATGAGGAGTGTTCATTAGTAATGCAACACATAATTTTGTCAGCCAGTTTTGATTCAGAAATGTGGAATCGGTTGTGGTACATCGTGGAATATTCCCCCTTCAGACCCTATAGCTTCTTAAAGTTCCGGTAGGTGGAGGTGCTTTATGTTGCCTTCAAAATGGCATCTGTAACGGAGGTGATTTCCAAGCAGAGATCTTTCACTGAGTTTCTTTTGGCGGGAAAACAGAGCATCACAGATATTCGCGGCGCCTGTAGACTGTATACGGAGATTTACCAAAGAACAAAAGCACGGTGAGTCATCGACTGAGGCGTCTGTCGCCATCGCAAAAACTACGCGACAACCAGTACGCCGGCCGGTGTGGCCGTGCGGTTCTATGCGCGTCAGTCTGGAACCGCGTGACCGCTACGGTCGCAGGCTCGAATCCTGCCTCAGGCATGGACGTGTGTGATGTCCTTAGGTTAGTTAGGTTTAAGTTTTTCTAAGTTCTAGGGGACTGATGACCACAGATGTTAAGTCCCATAGTACTCAGAGCCATTTTAACCATTTGAACCTGTACGATTTTCCGCGTGCAGGAGGCCGCACACGGCGGCGACTCCTGCAATGTTGGAACGTGCGGACACTCACATTGGAGGTGATCGACGGATCTCAGTCAAACACCTCGTTACTCAACTGGACGTCTCTGTTGGTAGTGCTAACCCACTTGTCCTCCGGTCATTCGAGGTGGCTGACGGATCACAACCAAACACCTCGTTACTCAACTGAACGTCTCTGTTGGTAGTGCTATCCCACTTGTTCTCCGGTCATTCGAGTTGGCTGACGGATCACAATCAAACACCTCGTTACTCAACTGGACGTCTCTGTTAGTAGTGCTAACCCACTTGTTCTCCGGTCATTCAAGGTGGTCGACGGATCACAATCAAATACCTCGTTACTCAACTGGACGTCTCAGTTGGTAGTGCTAACCCACTTGTTCCCCGGTCATTCGAGGTGGCTGACGGATCACAATCAAACACCTCGTTACTCAACTGGACGTCTCTGTTGGTAGCGGTAACCCACTTGTTCTCCGGTCATTCGAGGTGACCGACGGATCTCAGTCAAACACCTCATTACTCAACTGGACGTCTCTGTTGGTAGTGCTAACCCACTTGTTCTCTGGTCATTCGAGGTGGCCGACGGATCACAATCAAATACCTCGTTACTCAACTGTACGTCTCTGTTGGTAGTGCTAACCCACTTGTTCTCCGGTCATTCAAAGTGGCCGACGGATCACAATCAAACACCTCGCTACTCAACTGGACATCTCTGTTAGTAATGCTAACCCACTTGTTCTGCGGTCATTCGAGGTGGTCGACGGGTCACAGTCAAACACCTCTTTACTCAACTGGACGTCTCGGTTGGTAGTGCTAACCCACTTGTTCTCCGGTCATTCGAGGTGGCCGACGGATCACAATCAAACACCTCGTTACTCATCTGGACTCCTCTGTTGGTAGTGCTAACCCACTTGTTCTCCGGTCATTCGAGGTGGCTGACGGATCACAATCAAACACCTCGTTACTCAACTGGACGTCTCTGTTGGTAGTGCTAACACACTTGTTCTCCGGTCATTCGAGTTGGCCGACGGATCACAATCAAACACCTCGTTACTCAACTGGACGTCTCTGTTGGTAGTGCTAACCCACTTGTTCTCCGGTCATTCGAGGTGGCTGACGGATCACAATCAAACACCTCGTTACTCAACTGGACGTCTCTGTTGGTAGTGGTAACCCACTTGTTCTCCGGTCATTCGAGGTGACCGACGGATCTCAGTCAAACACCTCTTTACTCAACTGGACGTCTCGGTTGGTAATGCTAACCCACTTGTTCTCCGGTCATTCGAGGTGGCCGACGGATCACAATCAAACACCTCGTTACTCAACTGGACGCCTCTGTTGGTAGTGCTAACCCACTTGTTCTCCGGTCATTCGAGGTGGCTGACGGATCACAATCAAACACCTCATTACTCAACTGGACGTCTCTGTTGGTAGTGCTAACACACTTGTTCTCCGGTCATTCGAGTTGGCCGACGGATCACAATCAAACACCTCGTTACTCAAGGGGACGTCTGTGTTGGTAGTGCTAACCCACTTGTTCACCGGTCATTCGAGTTGGCCGACGGATCACAATCAAACACCTCGTTACTCAACTGGACGTCTCTGTTGGTAGTGCTAACACACTTGTTCTCCGGTCATTCGAGTTGGCCGACGGATCACAATCAAACACCTCGTTACTCAACTGGACGTCTCTGTTAGTAGTGCTAACCCACTTGTTCTCTGGTCATTCGAGGTGGTCGACGGATCACAATCAAACACCTCGTTACTCAACTGGACGTCTCTGTTGGTAGCGCTAACCCACTTGTTCTCCGGTCATTCGAGGTGGCCGACAGATCACAATCAAACACCTCGTCACTCAAGTGGACGTCTGTGTTGGTAGTGCTAACCCACTTGTTCTCTGGTCATTCGAGGTGGTCGACGGATCACAATCAAACACCTCGTTACTCAACTGGACGTCTCTGTTGGTAGCGCTAACCCACTTGTTCTCCGGTCATTCGAGGTGGCCGACGGATCGCAATCAAACACCTCGTTACTCAAGTGGACGTCTGTGTTGGTAGTGCTAACCCACTTGTTCTCCGGTCATTCGAGGTGGCCGACGGATCACAGTCAAACACCTCGTTACTCAACTGGACATCTCTGTTAGTAATGCTAACCCACTTGTTCTCCGGTCATTCGAGGTGGTCGACGGATCACAATCAAACACCTCTTTACTCAACTGGACGTTTCGGTTGGTAGTGCTAACCCACTTGTTCTCCGGTCATTCGAGGTGGCCGACGGATCACAATCAAACACCTCGTTACTCAACTGGACGCCTCTGTTGGTAGTGCTAACCCACTTGTTCTCCGGTCATTCGAGGTCGCTGACGGATCACAATCAAACACCTCGTTACTCAACTGGACGTCTCTGTTGGTAGTGCTAACACACTTGTACTCCGGTCATTCGAGTTGGCCGACGGATCACAATCAAACACCTCGTTACTCAACTGGACGTCTCTGTTAGTAGTGCTAACCCACTTGTTCTCTGGTCATTCGAGGTGGTCGACGGATCACAATCAAACAACTCGTTACTCAACTGGACGTCTCTGTTGGTAGCGCTAACCCACTTGTTCTCCGGTCATTCGAGGTGGCCGACGGATCACAATCAAACACCTCGTTACTCAACTGGACGTCTCTGTTGGTAGTGCTGACCCACTTGTTCTCCGGTTGGAGTGCTCAATGGCGTGTGCCCGCTTAGTTCCTCGCCGGCTGACGGAATACCATAATGAGCAACGTTGGACCATCTGTGTGGAATTGTTTCCTCGTCACGAAGCTGATCGTGACAGCTTTTTGTCGAACATTTATTCATCATTTCGAACAGAGAAGAAAACGGCAATCCAAGGAGCAGCGCCACACCATCTCTCCTTCGAAGAAAAAGTTGAAAGTCGCACCTTCGAAGGGTAATGTCGTAGCGTCGGTCTTGCGGGACTCAGAAGGGGTTTTTCCTGTCTGATGTCCATCCTCAGGGTGCAACGATAAACTCGAGAAAGTGTGTTACGCTACCCTCCGGAAACTGAAGAAAACACTCCAAAGTGCAAACGAACTTCTCCTTCTCCCTGACACCGCAAGGCCTCACGTAAGTCTGACAACACAAGAGGAGCTCACAAAGTTCGTTGAACTATTCCTCCTCATCCTCCCTATAATCCGGACGCCTCTTCTTCCGGCCCCCACCATCGTGGCCCAATGAATGATTCACTCCACGGGAAGCAGTATGTGAATGATAGGAGGCTATAGATGCAGCAAGACGTAGGCTCCGATGTAGACCAACAGTGTGGTGCCACGTTAACAGACATGCCCTCCCAGTAAGATTGCGCAACGGAGATTATTTAGAAAGAAAAGAAAAAAAGGGTTTTTTAGCCAAAAGAGTGGAGAATGATATTGTGTACTGCAATCGTGAATAAAACCAACCTCCTTTCATTACTTATTGAACGCCCCTCGTACGAGGGCTGTTCAATAAAGAATGATCATAATTTGTTTTGACAACATACCATTACTCATCCACGTAATTTTGATGGTCCTTTTCAAAATAGTCTCCCATGAATGCGATGCACTTGTCCCAGCGTTTCTGCCAGTCTTCATATACATGCTGGAAACCATTTTTTGAGAGGTCCTTCAAACTCGCCTCCATAGCCTTCACCACTGCTTCTGATGATTAATAATGCCTCCCACGAAGGCGTTTCTTCATCTTATGGACTAGAAAAAGGTCACATGTGGCTAAATACGGACTGTAGGGAGGGTGGGGGATGCACTTCACGTTGATTTTTGCAAGACGTTCAGCAACAACACTGGCATTCTGCGGCCGCACATTATCGTGGTACAGCATCCACCCTGCTTCACGGAAATGTGGTCTTTTGCGCCTGATATGGACTTGCAAAGTTTTCAGGACATCCCTGTAGTATTGTCCAGTTACTGATGTGTGTGCCGGTTCAACATACTAATAAACCATTCCATGAATATCAAAGAAAGAGATGACCATAACTTTCCCAGCAGAAGCAACCACTTTTGCTTTTTTAGGCGTTGGTGATAAAGGAGATTTCCATATTGAGCTTTGCTCTCAGGATCAAAATGATGTAGCCAAGTGTTATCAGCAGTGATTACGTTTGAAAGAAACTCCGGATCTTCCTCTAACATCAACTTTAATTGCATGCAGACCTGCACGCGAATGTCCTTTGTTCGGGAATCAACAGTCTTGGAACCCATAGCGCACAAACACGTGTCATGTGTAATTTTTCCGTCATCAACTTGTGGCTGGCACCCAATGAAATGTTCAGTATTTCAGAAAGTGATCTTAAGGAAATTCGTCGATCCTCTCTCACAATGACAGCAGCAGTGTTGATACTTTCTTCCGTGAGAGCAGTAACTGGATCACCGGGTCCACCTTCCTTTGAAACTGATTTTCTCTCCTCTTTAAACATTTTAAACCACCTTCGAGCTGTGCTGTAGGGAAGAACAGACTTTCCATAGGCCTCCTGTAACATTGTATAGGACTCAGCTGAAGATTTGTTGAAACGAAAGCAGAATTTTTAAGCCGCATATTGTTCCTCACGTGTTCCTCCATTGGAGTGGTAGGCGATACTGAACATGTCTGACCTTGCGTGCCTCACACAGGCAGGAACCAACAATGAAACTACTACGGCGTGTTTATTGCACATTAAGCTAACAGAATATAATAAGATTAAATTTTAGCGCAAGAACTAATGATCATAAAAAGTTATGATCATTCTTTATTGCAGGCCTCGTAACACGGACTAGTACTGAGAGCCACGTAGACTTCAAAGAAACCTCACTCAAAATATTTTAATTATTAATTTCATAGATTCGTTGTGAAACTGTTTCCAATAATCACACTGGGAGGAGACAGGTGATGACTAAAGTCATAAAATTAATTCTCAATCTCTCCCGAAACAACACATCTATCACCCCAAGTATTACGACAGCGGCGAAAGTGAGACCTATCACAGGCAGCGTCCTCGAGCCAAATGCCTCACTAGTGTTTCCACGAGATCTGTGTCGGTGGCCCTTTTTTCACCCCTTTCCTCTAAGTTCTTTTATCTGAGCCTAAGACAACGTTCTTGACCAACAATCACCAAAATCTGCTCATTCGTCTTACTGAAAACAGCTCATAGAAGTATAATAATAGGAGCTGTCGTGACGTCACAAACTTGAAGCCGACGTTTTCCATGTTAGTAGCCCAAAACATTAGCTTCTGGGGGGAGCATTTTGATAAATATGTCAAACTGCATCATTTACGAATGTACTAATCGTTCTGATTATAGACTAATGAGTCAGTTATACACATTTTATTAGTTAGTGGATCGCTCAAGCGATATTTTATATTAGGTATATGAGTTATAATTGGGTTGGTTGCCCTTACTGTAGTGCTTTTATTTTTGCAATCTTTCCTTATGTATCCTATCAATACAACTCGAAGAGTGGTGTGAGAACGAATTTTGAAACCGTCCAGAAATAGCAAAATATGTTCTGAGCATTTTTGGGAAGAGGGCGTAGATGTAACATCAGCTTCATCATTTCGTATTGAGAATATGCTGAATTACGATGCATATCACATACTTCTCTTCTTGGTTATTAGAAACGTGTAATGAAAGAAAGTTACATTAACGAGGCCAAATGCGTCGTGTTATTCGATCAAATGTGTCTTGAGGGCTAGGAAAACGTCTGAAAATGCATTTCTGACAGACACTGTGTTATTCATCAAAGCACTGTAATGTTTACCCTTATAACAACTGTTACATGTATGAGGCAGAACTGAAGAACGAGAAGCAATTGTAAGCAGTAGTCTGCTAATGTTTAAGGGCTGCTAACTTCAAAGCAACGTACAGCCTAAGTCGGTAGCACCACCTCCCCTTATTACACCTCGATTATACTGCTAACGTGGCATCTTGGATCACGGATCACACGAAATCCAAACTACACGCATGCCAAACAAGTATGCAACTTAAAATAGACACGAATACTAAAATACCACATAAAAACTATTTATCTGCAGTTACTGAGTCAGCTTCACATAGCACGGAACTTTCACTTTAAGCTGAATTTTGTTCAACTCATTTCTAAGGGATTATTTAACGTATTTTAGCACAGTTCATAAATTTTATTTTGTGAATAGTTACTATAAATTAAATCATTTGCTTATTTTCTTCTAGAGAAATTGATATATTGCAAACTTTTTTTTATTTCGATGAGAAAGAAATATTAATTAACCTACACTATAGGTATGTACGTGTTTAATTTTTATTTTACATGTCTACTTCCGTAGGACCAAATTGAGGAGCAAATCTCCAAGGTCATGGAAGGTGCCAGTACATGAAATTACAAAAGAAAAGTAATAACAGACAAAACAAAATGTTTACGAATCCAAAAGAAACGACAAGCCGTAAGTTTATGTAAGCGCAATCAACGGTATAACATTTGAATCAGTTTAATTTGTCAAAGAATTGCTTGACAGAATAGAATCAATGACCCATGAGGAAACTCTTCCGTTTAGGTCTGAAAGCATGTGCAGTACTGCTAAGACTTTTGAATTCTTCTGGTAGCTTATTGAAAATGGATGCAGCAGTGTAGCGCACGCCTTTCTGTATAAGAGTCAAGGAAGTGTGATAAAATATAGATTGGATTTCTGTCTAGTAGCAAGTGAGTGAAACCTGTTAATTCTTGGGAATAGGCTGATACTGTTAACAAGAGGCCAATATCAGAATACCCAGACTAATGAACAGGGGTCGACAAAAGGTTCGCAAACTTACACCACTAATTGCCGGAACCGCCCTTTTCTAAGCCAAAAATACCCTCCGAGAATGGAAAGAGTTACCCCAATATATAATACCGTACGTGATAAGCGAATGAAAATAAGCAAAGTACATTAGTTTTCGTGTGTAACTATCACTTACTTCAGATAGCGTTCGAATGATAAAAATAGCAGCATGAAGTCTGAACGTGGGCTTTCCACGACAGTTTGCTGCCTTTCTGAATACCTAGAAAATTGAACTACTCAGTTTCACTAATCATATGCCCATTCTATCTAATTAAAACGTCGGGTTTTCTTGAATTGTGTGTTATAAATTGTAAAAATTGAGTCTCACTGTGATTTAGCGCTAGTTTATTTTCTACAGGCCATGAACTTATGTATTGAACTACACTATTTGAAAAAGTGCCAACGTTGCGCACAACATCCTTTACTACTAAGCTAGTATAATCGGCAAACAGAAATATTTTTAAATCACCTGTAATACTAGAGGACATATCGTTTGTATAAATAAGGAACAGAAGTGGCCCCAGCACTGATCCCTCGGGCAACCCCCATTTAACCGTGCCCCACACGGACCCCACATCACAGCCACTCACAATACGTGGAGAATGCCCTTTTCTGTCTGTTGTTAAAGTAAGAGGCGAACCAATTGTGAGGTACTCCCTGTATTCCACAACGGTCCAACTTCTGGAACAATATTTTGTAATCAACACAATCAAAAGTCTTAGTTAAATTAAAAAAAGATGCCTAGCGTTCGAAACGTTTTGTTTCGTCCATCCAGTACCTCACAGATAACAGAATATAGTACATTCAGTTGTTAATCCATTTCTAATACCAATCTGTACATTTGTTAGCAAATTATGTGAAATAAAATGATCAATTATCCTTGCATACACAGCCTTTCCAATAACTTTGGCAAACTCTGATGGCATAGAAATAGGTCTAAAATTGTCTACATTATCCCTTTCACCCTTTTTATAAAGCGGCTTCATTACTGAGTACTTTAATCGTTCAGGAAACTGACAATTCTTAAAGGAAAACTTAAAAATATATGGCTAAGTACGGGGCTAACATGTGCAGCACAGTACTTCAACATTCTTCTAGGTACTCCATCATATCCACGAGTCCTTAGTCTTCGGTGATTTAATTATTGACTCAGTCTCCTCCTTGTCAGTATGGCAGAGGAGTATTTCAGATATCAGTCTCTGAAAGGCATTTTCCAAGAGAGTTATATCATTTTCTGTAGAAACAAAGTTTTTGTGTAATTCACCACGAATGTTAGGAAGGTGATTGTTAAATACTGTACATATATCTGACTTATCAATAACAGAAACAGTTTCATTACGTACTGACCTTATATGCTGACTTTATTTCGTCGACCTTGTGCTGTTGACCAGACACTTCTCTTACGACTGACCATATGATTATAATTTTATCGTGTGAATAGTTATTCTTTTTTTTTATTAAAAGACATCGTAGTCGCCGTTGACTGTATAAAATATGTATTGTTAATATTGCAATTTCGGCCTTATGGCCATTTTCAAGTAACACTGCAAAAGTTACATTTTGTCAGAATATAAAACTATCTGGCATGAGTACATGTCGTCGTCAAAATCCAGCTTTTTGACGACGACTTGTACTCCTGTCAGATAGTATTATATTCTAACAAAGTGTAACGTTTGCAGTGTTACTTGAAAATAGCCATAAGGCCGAAATTGCAATACTAACAATAAATGTTTTATACAGCCAACGGCGACTATGATGTCTTTTAAGAAATATTATATGACTGTGAATCCCAACCATGAGAAGTTAATCAATAGCTATTCTGTTTGTGTACCACATACTCTTCGCCTCCCTGATAAGATTTTAAGCACCTTGCAGTACTTTTATAATCTGCTATTGTAGCTCGGCTGAGAATACTTTTAACATTTTGATACAATTTCCACTTTCTTCTATATGATATCCTTATCCCACTAATCAGTCACCCTGGCTGTCTTTTACTGCTAGTATCCTGTTTAGAACGTTCCAATAGAAAGCAACTTTCAAAGAGCATGAGAAGTGTTTTAAGAAAGCATTATATGTCTTCTATGTTATCGGCACTATAAACATCTTGTCACTATTGTTCCTTAACGAAGTTTAAAAAGCTCTTCATTGCCTATGGATTAACTTTTATAGATAGTTTGAAGTTTCAGTACAAAGATCTTTTAGTGTTAAAATTTTTGCATCTTGATCTGAAAGGCCATTCACCCTTTTACTAACAGAGTGCCCATCTGGTAATGAAAAATGAATAAAAATATTGTCTTTAGCTGTGCTACTGTTCCGCTGCACCCTGGCTGGAAAAAATACAGTCTGCATCAGGTCGTACGAATATATGAGATCTAACAAAATCCTTTTTCTTGCACAATCACACACAACATTAGTACTAATTTTTAACACTTACTACAAAGTCAACCAAGAATCGTCTCTAGCTTGAGCAGAAATGCTCTAAAGTCACAGTCAGGCGTCCTACGAGTAACGACAATTAGAAGTTTAGTTTCACTACATTCAACTGCCCCTGCACAACATTCAAATACCTGTTCAATGCAGTGCTTTGATACGTCTACGAACTCAATGGAATACTGTTTTTTTACGTGTATGGGCACTCCCCCACTTCTCAAAGAACGCCTTGAAAAACAGCCAGCTAACGTGTATCCTGGTAAAGGAAGCTTCTGAAATGTCATATTATTTAAGTGGTACTCTGATATACAAGTAACATCAGAGTCAGCATCTATAAGCAGTTCACTAACTTTATCTCTAATACCTCTTATGAGAACTGAGATTCCATGACTGTTATCATTATGTCGCGCTAACAGACCCAAATGTAAAAAAATTCGAAGAACTTTTTACCACTTAGCGGTCATCCCTTTCGATTCTATGGACCATTTATTCCTTTGGGTCACGTCTCGTAACTTGACACTGGTTTTCGGATTTTGAGTAGACAGTCGTTATGGCTCCTCTGCACACTCCTTTCGCGACTGTTCCATTCTCCTGTAGTACGTGTAATCTGACTCTAAAAGGAAAGCTGAGCGGCTGTTAATACAATAATTCTATTGTGTTCTGTTTTCAAAGTATCGAAAATACGCACGTAGAATTCAAGAACATCACTCAAACTGATTTGTTTCAGATCTACTGAGTTGGGATGACCAGGATGTGAAAATTACCATCCACCTGATAGCGTAATGGATGTTGAGATCGTCTGGGTTCTCTTTCACCGTTACTGTGCATCACAGACCTGCACCAAAATCCAGTCAGGCTAAAAACGTCGAGTAAGGGATTTCTAGACACAGGATACAGCGTCAGTCTTTTGGGGATATGCGTCGCATTTTTAGTGAAAATGCGAGAGACATCTGCCGCAAGTTCCTGTACAGACCAAACCAATAAATTGTGCAGGCTGCACTTCTGAAAAAATCTGTATCGTGTCCCGGAAAAGGATACAAGTCATAACGACATATGTGACGTATTGAAACACAGGGACAGAATGAACAATTTCCTGAAATTATTTCTCAATTTAGAGAAAAGTTAATACGCATAATGTCGGGATACGTTGTACCAGAGCCATACCAAAGGGATCCTGCCTCCATGACAGATCTGCTATATCTGCGTATCTCCCTCCTTCCTCTTCCTCCTCCTCCTCCTCCTCCTCCTCCTCCTCCTCCACCTTTTCCTCCCCCCCTCCCCCCCCGATTTCCCCATAGATTCTCTTACACGGATGCAGAAAATTTGGCGGTTTTGTGGGTGTAATAAGAAGGAGGTATTTTTAAGAAATGGCTAAAATGAACTATATTAATGACAGTTAATGCATACAACAAATTAAATGTATCATTGTAGTAAATAATTTACGTAAAATTGTAGTAAATTATTTACAAATTTTATAAACCTACTACGAAATTAAAAGTAAAAGAAACTCTGTGTCTTATTGGGGAGCCAAGACGAGCTCAGAAACGTTGCGCAGCGGTGGGTGGGCGCCTTCGCGAATTGGGTTATACTACACGCTAAGCACAAATGCCAGGCCTGCAGCATGATGCCAGGGATACATTTTGTGAGTTACTGCAGCCTACCACAGAACTATGCATGACAAAAGTTAATAAGAGACAATTCAGAGCTCCTAAAATATGCCTTGGTGCCATGAAGTCAACGTCAACAAGTTGCTTATGGAAACGAACCATCCCTACATTTGTGACGCAAATCATGTGTGACACAAGTATTTAAGCACCAAATTCTTAACTAAGAGGGCTCAGTTTTCAGAGGATGCCGTGTCACCCTGATTCCAGAAACTCTGCAATGCATTAGACGTCTAATTAGTAGTTGTGTAAGAATCTGCCTTTATTACCAAAGGAATGTACAGAGGCAGCACTGGGTTTTCGGTTAGCCATATCTGAACGACTACCACCTATATTGAACAAAATTACTTCTGAACTGCCATTTATCCACACGTAAGATTCGATCTGCCAATTACATTGACTATTTATGACCATACCTTGTGCAAACTCCGAGCCTAACACGCACAGGCGAGGCTACTCTATAGAGAGGGCTATAAAAACCAGCAGAGAACAGACTGTGATTTACGGTATTCTCATGAGCAAATATGATTTAGGCACAAACTGCTAATTATGGTAAGCTTGGATGCAGTCAGTTATGATGCAGAACTACTTAAACGTATCGTAATAGATGATGAAATGGATATAACGTCGAAACTAAGGCTAATTTTTCCCAATGAAAGAATTATGGATAGCCAGGACGAAAAAAAGTTCGTCAAGTGCAACCAACTATGAAGGTCACGTTCACTACGTTCTTCGATTACAACGGCATAGTGTACCATGATTTCTTGTGAACCGTCATTAACGAGTACTTGTTACAAGGTTGTCAGAAGCAATACGCACTAATTTGTAGTTTTTGCACCACGATAATACACTTGCTCACACTTATCTGCATTTTCGTGAATCGTTAGTAGAAAAAAATACACTAATAATTCCCCAAAGTCTATACTCTCGAGACCTAACTTCATGTGACTTTTTCACGTTTGTAAAAATAAAGCAAACTTTGAAGGGACGTCATTTTCCAAGTATAGGTGTGATTAAAAACGCATCGCTGAGAGAGCTAAAAGCTACCCCAAAGATTTGATACCAGCCGTGTCTCAGAAATTGATAAAAAGTATATAATATCTGATGGAGATTATTTTGAAAGGAATAACATTGATGTAGAAGAATAAGTACTTTTTAAAATGCTAAATATCCCGTTATTTTTTTTATAAAACCTCCAATTAGGACTATGAAATTTATCTTGGCACCTTATTTAAGGAAAATGTTAGATGAAAAAATTACGTGTCGCCCACAACGGATAAAGTTAAGGAATGCTTGCTACGGGAAGAAGCAGCAGTTCCTTTTCTTTATTTTAAGTATATATAATTATATTCTAGAGAAAAAAAGAGGAAAAGGTAAGAAGAGTACACAGCTCCCACGGTAAGAGTTTGTGGCAAGGAGTTGTGCGCTTCCGATTGGTCGCAATATCACATGGTGCAGGCAGAGTATGGTAGGCGTTGATAGAAGTGCTAGAGGGTTAATCAGAGGCGCTAGTGCAGGGCCTTTTGTTTTTTGGGAAGTTTCGTGTGTGCTATGCATAAGGTCTTAAGTAATTACTTTTAGGAGATGACGAATGTCAGTTTTGATGTGACGTATTGTTCATTTTGCTTTTAGTGAAAACGAGAGACGCGACAGAGTGAAATCCAATGGCAGGGTATACTGTAAAAATAGTCCTGCTCTGGACAGTGTCTCAAGTATTTTATACTGAAACTGGGGACCTCCCTAAAAACTTCCTATCCAGACTGTGATACCTAAGCATCAGATTTCTTTTGCTGTTGACGGGGTACAGACATGCCCAGTCGTTTTGCTTAGTCATATTTCTCATGGTTCGAGATACATAAAACATTATGGGACAAGCAGGGAATTATGCAGACAGTGATCAGACGAAAGTCCAACTTAGTCTCAAATAAAACGCGTAAGTTGTATTGTTACTGTGGTCTTCAATCCCCTAAAAATTAAAAATTTCACAACCCCCCCCCCCCCCCCCCAAAGCTTGTAATGTCAAATTTAATAAGCTTCTACGCAGTTCTTGAGTTCTTGTCTGAACTGCTTATCATCCATATTTCCCTTCTATACAAGACCACACTCCAGAAGAGAAAAGACTTTTTGGCACTTAAATGTATTTTTCATTTCGTCCATAATATTCGTCAGTATATGAGGTAATCAAAATAACTGCTCCAAAATAAGGTGCGGTAAGGTAATGTTTCGTCTTATTGTCATTATCAAGTGACGTCTACTTGGAAGTGACCACCATATTGCATCTATAGTAAATTTTTTCTGCCATTTCTTGGTAAGAATATTACTTTTTGTAGCTGTTGTTGTTGTGGTCTTCAGTCCTGAGACTGGTTTGATGCAGCTCTCCATGCTACTCTATCCTGTGCAAGCTTCTTCATCTCCCAGTATCTACTGCAACCTACATCCTTCTGAATCTGCTTAGTGTATTCATCTCTTGGTCTCCCTCTACGATTTTTACCCTCCACACTGCCCTCCAATGCTAAATTTGTGATCCCTTGATGCCTCAAAGCATGTCCTACCAACCGATCCCTTCTTCTAGTCAAGTTGTGCCACAAACTTCTCTTCTCCCCAATCCTATTCAATACCTCCTCATTAGTTATGTGATCTACCCACCTTATCTTCAGCATTCTTCTGTAGCACCACATTTCGAAAGCTTCTATTCTCTTCTTGTCCAAACTAGTTATCGTCCATGTTTCACTTCCATACATGGCTACACTCCATACAAATACTTTCAGTAACGACTTCCTGACACTTAAATCTATACTCGATGTTAACAAATTCCTCTTCTTGAGAAACGCTTTCCTTGCCATTGCCAGTCTACATTTTATATCCTCTCTACTTCGACCATCATCGGTTATTTTACTCCCTAAATAGCAAAACTCCTCTACTTTAAGTGTCTCATTTCCTAATCTAATTCCCTCAGCATCACCCGACTTAATTTGACTACATTCCATTATCCTCGTTTTGCTTTTGTTGATGTTCATCTTATATCCTCCTTTCAAGACACTATCCATTCCGTTCAACTGCTCTTCCAAGTCCTTTGCTGTCTCTGACAGAATTACAATGTCATCGGCGAACCTCAAAGTTTTTATTTCTTCTCCATGAATTTTAATACCTACTCCGAATTTTTCTTTTGTTTCCTTTACTGCTTGCTCAATATACAGATTGAATAACATCGGGGAGAGGCTACAACCCTGTCTTACTCCTTTCCCAACCACTGCTTCCCTTTCATGCCCCTCGACTCTTATAACTGCCATCTGGTTTCTGTACAAACTGTAAATAGCCTTTCGTTCCCTGTATTTTACCCCTGCCACCTTCAGAATTTGAAAGAGAGTATTCCAGTTAACATTGTCAAAAGCTTTCTCTAAGTCTACAAATGCTAGAAACGTAGGTTTGCCTTTCCTTAATCTTTCTTCTAAGATAAGTCGTAAGGTCAGTATTGCCTCACGTGTTCCAACATTTCTACGGAATCCAAACTGATCTTCCCCGAGGTCGGCTTCTACCAGTTTTTCCATTCGTCTGTAAAGAATTCGCGTTAGTATTTTGCAGCTGTGACTTATTAAACTGATAGTTCGGTAATTTTCACATCTGTCAACACCTGCTTTCTTTGGGATTGGAATTATTATATTCTTCTTGAAGTCTGAGAGTATTTCGCCTGTCTCATACATAGTGCTCACCAGATGGTAGAGTTTTGTCATGACTGGCTCTCCCGAGGCCATCAGTAGTTCAAATGGAATGTTGTCTACTCCCGGGGCCTTGTTTCGACTCAGGTCTTTCAGTGCTCTGTCAAACTCTTCACGCAGTATCTTATCTCCCATTTCGTCTTCATCTACATCCTCTTCCATTTCCATAATATTGTCCTCAAGTACATCGCCCTTGTATAAACCCTCTATATACTCCTTCCACCTTTCTGCCTTCCCTCCTTTGCTTAGAACTGGGTTGCCATCTGAGCTCTTGATATTCATACAAGTGGTTCTCTTATCTCCAAAGGTCTCTTTAATTTTCCTGTAGGCAGTATCTATCTTACCCCTAGTGAGACAAGCCTCTACATCCTTACATTTGTCCTCTAGCCATCCCTGCTTAGCCATTTTGCACTTCCTGTCAATATCATTTTTGAGACGTCTGTATTCCTTTTTGCCTGCTTCATTTACTGCATTTTTATATTTTCTCCTTTCATCAATTAAATTCAATATTTCTTCTGTTACCCAAGGATTCCTACTAGCCCTCGTCTTTTTACCTACTTGATCCTCTGCTGCCTTCACTACTTCATCCCTCAGAGCTACCCATTCTTCTTCTACTGTATTTCTTTCCCCCATTCCTGTCAATTGTTCCCTTATGCTCTCCCTGAAACTCTCTACAACCTCTGGTTCTTTCAGTTTATCCAGGTCCCATCTCCTTAAATTCCCACCTTTTTGCAGTTTCTTCAGTTTCAATCTGCAGTTCATAACCAATAGATTGTGGTCAGAATCCACATCTGCCCCAGGAAATGTCTTACAATTTAAAACCTGGTTCCTAAATCTCTGTCTTACCATTATATAATCTATCTGATACCTACTAGTATCTCCAGGATTCTTCCAGGTATACAACCTTCTTTTATGATTCTTGAACCAAGTGTTGGCTATGATTAAGTTATGCTCTGTGCAAAATTCTACAAGGCGGCTTCCTCTTTCATTCCTTCCCCCCAATCCATATTCACCTACTATGTTTCCTTCTCTCCCTTTTCCTACTGACGAATTCCAGTCACCCATGACTATTAAATTTTCGTCTCCTTTCACTACCTGAGTAATTTCTTTTATCTCGTCATACATTTCATCTATTTCTTCATCATCTGCAGAGGTAGTTGGCATATAAACTTGTACTACTGTAGTAGGCATGGGCTTTGTGTCTATCTTGGCCACAATAATGCGTTCACTATGCTGTTTGTAGTAGCTAACCCGCACTCCTATTTTTTTATTCATTATTAAACCTACTCCTGCATTACCCCTATTTGATTTTGTATTTATAACCCTGTAATCACCCGACCAAAAGTCTTGTTCCTCCTGCCACCGAACTTCACTAATTCCCACTATATCTAACTTTAACCTATCCATTTCCCTTTTTAAATTTTCTAACCTACCTGCCCGATTAAGGGATCTGACATTCCACGCTCCGATCCGTAGAACGCCAGTTTTCTCTCTCCTGATAACGACGTCCTCCTGAGTAGTCCCCGCCCGGAGATCCGAATGGGGGACTATTTTACCTCCGGAATATTTTACCCAAGAGGACGCCATCATCATTTAATCATACAGTAGAGCTGCATGTCCTCGGGAAAAATTACGGCTGTAGTTTCCCCTTGCTTTCAGCCGTTCGCAGTACCAGCACAGCAAGGCCGTTTTGGTTAATGTTACAAGGCCAGATCAGTCAATCATCCAGACTGTTGCCCCTGCATCTACTGAAAAGGCTGCTGCCCCTCTTCAGGAACCACATGTTTGTCTGGCCTCTCAACAGATACCCCTCCGTTGTGGTTGCACCTACGGTACGGCCATCTGTATCGCTGAGGCACGCAAGCCTCCCCACCAGCGGCAAGGTCCATGGTTCATGGGGGGTTTTTGTAGCTATGAACCGTAAAAATGCGTTTCTGTCAGATACTTCAACAGTTCAGTTTTGGTCGTAGTAAAGAACTGTCAAAACTGAACTGTCAGAATATCTGACAGAAACGTGTTTTTACGCTTCGTAACTACAAAAAGTAATACTCTTACGAAAACATGGCAGATATAAAATACTATAGATGCATTATCAGGAGAAAGAAAACTGGCGTTCTACGGATCGGAGCGTGGAATGTCAGATCCCTTAATCGGGCAGGTAGGTTAGAAAATTTAAAAAGGGAAATGGATAGGTTAAAGTTAGATATAGTGGGAATTAGTGAAGTTCGGTGGCAGGAGGAACAAGACTTCTGGTCAGGTGACTACAGGGTTATAAACACAAAGTCAAATAGGGGTCATGCAGGAGAAGGTTTAATAATGAATAGGAAAATAGGAATGCGGGTAAGCTACTACAAACAGCATAGTGAACGCATTATTGTGGCCAAGATAGATACGAAGCCCACACCTACGACAGTAGTACAAGTTTATATGCCAACTAGCTCTGCAGATGACGAAGAAATTGAAGAAATGAATGATGAAAGAAAAGAAATTATTCAGATAGTGAAGGGAGACGAAAATTTAATAGTCATGGGTGACTGGAATTCGAGTGTAGGAAAAGGAAGAGAAGGAAACGTAGTAGGTGAAAATGGATTGGGGCTAAGAAATGAAAGAGGAAGCCGCCTGGTAGAATTTTGCACAGAGCACAACTTAATCATAGCTAACACTTGGTTTAAGAATCATGATAGAAGGTTGTATACATGGAAGAACCCTGGAGATACTAAAAGGTATCAGATAGATTATATAATGGTAAGACAGAGAATTAGGAACCAGGTTTTAAATTGTAAGACATTTCCAGGGGCAGATGTGGACTCTGACCACAATTTATTGGTTATGACCTGTAGATTAAAACTGAAGAAACTGCAAAAAGGTGGGAATTTAAGGAGATGGGACCTGGATAAACTGACTAAACCAGAGGTTGTAGAGAGTTTCAGGGAGAGCATAAGGGAACAATTGACAGGAATGTGGGAAAGAAATACAGTAGAAGAAGAATGGGTAGCTTTGAGGGATGAAGTAGTGAAGGCAGCAGAGGATCAAGTAGGTAAAAAGAAGAGGGCTCGTAGAAATCCTTGGGTAACAGAAGAAATATTGAATTTAATTGATGAAAGGAGAAAATATAAAAATTCAGTAAGTGAAGCAGGCAAAAAGGAATACAAACGTATCAAAAATGAGATCGACAGGAAGTGCAAAATGGCTAAGCAGGCATGGCTGGAGGACAAATGTAAGGATGTGGAGGCTTATCTCACTAGGGGTAAGGCAAATACTGCCTACAGGAAAATTAAAGAGACCTTTGGAGAAAAGCGAACCACTTGTATGAATATCAAAAGCCCATATGGAAACTCAGTTCTAAGCAAAGAAGGGAAAGCAGAAAGGTGGAAGGAGTATATAGAGGGTCTATACAAGGGTGATGCACTTGAGGACAATATTATGGAAATGGAAGAGGATGTAGATGAAGATGAAATGGGAGATACGATACTGCGTGAAGAGTTTGACAGAGCACTGAAAGACCTGAGTCGAAACAAGGCCCCCGGAGTAGACAACATTCCATTGGAACTACTGACGGCCTTGGGAGAGCCAGTCCTGACAAAACTCTACCATCTGGTGAGCAAGATGTATGAAACAGGCGAAATACCCTCAGACTTCAAGAAGAATATAATAATTCCAATCCCAAAGAAAGCAGGTGTGGACAGATGTGAAAATTACCGAACAATCAGTTTAATAAGCCACAGCTGCAAAATACTAACACGAATTCTCTACAGACGAATGGAAAAACTAGTAGAACCCGACCTCGGGGAAGATCAGTTTGGATTCCGTAGAAATGTTGGAACACGTGAGGCAATACTGACCTTACGACTTATCTTAGAAGAAAGATTAAGGAAAGGCAAACCTACGTTCCTAGCATTTGTAGACTTTGAGAAAGCTTTTGACAATGTTGACTGGAATACTCTCTTTCAAATTCTAAAGGTGGCAGAGGTAAAATACAGGGAGCGAAAGGCTATTTACAATTTGTATAGAAACCAGATGGCAGTTATAAGAGTCGAGGGGCATGAAAGGGAAGCAGTGGTTGGGAAGGGAGTAAGACAGGGTTGTAGCCTCTCCCCCATGCTATTCAATCTGTATATTGAGCAAGCAGTAAAGGAAACAAAAGAAAAATTCGGAGTAGGTATTAAAATCCATGGAGAAGAAATAAAAACTTTGAGGTTCGCCGATGACATTGTAATTCTGTCAGAGACAGCAAAGGACTTGGAAGAGCAGTTGAACCGAATGGATAGTGTCTTGAAGGGAGGATATAAGATGAACATCAACAAAAGCTAAACGAGGATAATGGAATGTAGTCGAATTAAGTCGGGTGATGTTGAGGGTATTAGATTAGGAAATGAGACACTTAAAGTAGTAAAGGAGTTTTGCTATTTGGGGAGCAAAATAACTGATGATGGTCGAAGTAGAGAGGATATAAAATGTAGACTGGCAATGGCAAGGAAAGCGTTTCTGAAGAAGAGAAATTTGTTAACATCGAGTATAGATTTAAGTGTCAGGAAGTCATTTCTGAAAGTATTTGTATGGAGTGTAGCCATGTATGGAAGCGAAACATGGACGGTAAATAGTTTGGACAAGAAGAGAATAGAAGCTTTCGAAATGTGGTGCTACAGAAGAATGCTGAAGATTAGATGGGTAGATCACATAACTAATGAGGAAGTATTGAATAGGATTGGGGAGAAGTTTGTGGCACATCTTGACCAGAAGAAGGCATCGGTTGGTAGGACATGTTCTGAGGCATCAAGGGATCACCAATTTAGTATTGGAGGGCAGCGTGGAGGGTAAAAATCGTAGAGGGAGACCAAGAGATGCATACACTAAGCAGATTCAGAAAGATGTAGGTTGCAGTAGGTACTGGGAGATGAAGAAGCTTGCACAGGATAGAGTAGCATGGAGAGCTGCATCAAACCAGTCTCAGGACTGAAGACCACAACAACAACAACATAGATGCATTGTGGTCGTCATTCCAACTAGATGTCACTGGATAATGACAATAAGCCGAAACAGACCTATCTTGTAAAATATTTAAAGAAATGCATTACCATATTGCAGCTAGCTTTGGAGCATTCATTTTCATTATGACTTAAATTTATATTCGGTGTTAATAAACTTCTCTTTTTTTTTTTTTGAAAGGTTCTATTGATATTGCTAATTAACATTTTATATCTTCTCTATTCCATCATTAGTTGTTTTGTTATCCAAGTAGCTAAATCTCATTGTGGGATGTCGGCTGAGTTGTTTAGTACACTCCTAAGGTGCTATAAGCCGATCCCCAGTTACACACAGAGAAAGGAAACTACCTATCAGAAAACGCCTATTTAAGAGAAATAATATCGTACAACGGATAACGTCTTATTGTAGGAAAACTACTACGGGTGACCTAACTAATTATGAAAGTACACGTACAACACGTCATATGGTTATAAGGTGTGCTCAAAAAGTCTCTCCACAGTGCCGTATGATTGTTCACCTGCCTGGGTTACTTCCCTTCAAGTCGGGGACACTTCCAACATTTAACGTGAAAATTTGTAGGTAAAAATGAATATTCAATAAATTAATAAATTGTATTTCACTGAGTTTCATTCCGGTATATTCACTGCGGCCTATGGCAGATGCGGCTTACAATCATACGGCACTGCGGAGAGACTTTTTGAACACCCGTATTAAGAAGGGCCTCATCTAACTACAAAGGAAACTAGCAGTCACTGTAATAATTTGGTTTATTGCCGTAAAACATCAAATAAATTGCTTACCGACTGCATTAAGCATGTAAATATCTAATAAGTGGACAAAGTTCTGTAATTATTGGTGGAAACACAAAGGCACAGCGTGAAACTATATCGTGGATACGGCCAATGACTTTGAAAATGGTTAGTGGTTTAAAGAAATAAACCCAGAAAAGCAAGTACAAACATCGGTAGAATAGCCAAAGTGCATGATAGTAGCAATTAGTTAGTTGTGAACGGTAAAACTGTGCAATTATAACCTGATGAAAATTAACTAGCCTCATTCCTTCCTCGCCTCAGTGATTGTATCGCTAGCTGATGCTTACGACTATTACACAGTTTGAGCATGAAGAAGGCAGTAGTGTCTGGAAGTTCCGAGTCCAGCTCGACTTCTGTACTCTGCTCTAAGGTGGAGATCCCTCTCTGCGGCTGCCTAAAGTGAAGTGTGTTTTTGGGGCCACCCCTGAGCAAGCGTGTTCTTCGACGCCCTGGCAGCAAGTGCCTTCTTTGATTTGCCAGCTGCAAGCGTTCTCTACGACTTTGCTCTCTGAAACTGGGTCTGCCAGTATAGGTATGTCGCAGGCCAATTGCAGCAGATCACGCAAGTTCCGACCTACAATAATTTTATAAACAAGTTTAACAAATTCCTATTCTTGCATATTTTGTCGTGGTTACCCAGCAGTGGGAAGAAGGTAGAAAATCTCTCCCACTGAATGACAGATTTCTCCCTTGGCCAACCACGAGGCTTGGGCGTAGACACGCACAGGAAAATGCGCCTTCTGCTTAGTGATGTGGGCAGGGCAAATGCCCAGTGGGCAGGACATTTATAAATGGACATTTTCCCGGAAATTATCCAAAGCAGTTTTAAATGCCCAAAATCTGGGCATTTATATAAAAAAAATACTTTTTAAAGTTTTTACTGCTACACTGTATGATTTACCAGTTAAAATAAGGGATGAAAGGATACTCCCGACATTAAAAGTTAGGAAATGTTTACAGTTAGACCTAAATACGTCATTGATTGCTTTAATTACTAAGAAAAAAAAGAAAGAAGAGAGAGAGACTTTTTTAAGTATTCCAACTTGCAGTACCAAGGCAGGGCGTGTGTTGCTGGCAGCTGATCATCATTTATAATGTCACCAGTTCTACTCTTCACTGTCGCTTTCTCTCTGTCGCACTCACTCACTCACACCCACCCACCCACCCACACACACACACACACACACACACACACACACACACACACACACATACACCGCGTTCAACAGCTATGTAGTGATAAGCCAGTATCAAAAAATAAATTTTAAAAAATTGTCCTTAAGTCATCGATTTGTAATGTAACACACTGTATAGTCCATTTCAAATCTCTGAATATTATTGAATAATTATTATTGTAATAAAATTATTACTGAATGTATTAAAAAGCTGACATGTGTTTCTTGGTGATAAATTTATTCTTTAATGTTAAACTGTTTTCAATGAAACAACAAAAAAATGCTTAATTGACATATGTAGTGACATTTGAGACAGACTATAGTTTTCTGTTCTCCTCTTTTCTTCATCTACTTTCGTATGACTGCACTACTGTGAAGATAAAAGGACTTAAGAACAAAGAATCGATGCCCAGCTTGTAGTCAATCTTCTTTATCCAGCAGTACAGGGTAGTAACCTGAAGCCTTTCGAGATGCTTAATGTAATATGCTTTCTTTGTGGCACAGCAAAGAACACTTTACTAAATGTTATTCAGGTTAGAGACAACTTGGCTGGTTACAGGGATGAACAAGGAATTTGGTCCAGAGAATTTGTGTAGGAAGGACTGAGCCCTCACCCCCAGGAGAATAAAAATCAGCGTGTAAATCCTTTTTTGGCTTGTCAGAGTTAAGAAGAACTTGTGAATTGGCAGAAGCTGCAGTAAAAATTCTGGGTGCACTAGTTACATCAGTCGCTAAAGAGCGTTCCTTCAGCACTTCTGGATGGACCCAAAGTAAAAAATAAATAAATAAATAAATAAAAGACTAACGTCAAAGAGAGCTGCAACACTAACATATCTCTCCTATAACTGGTTGATGAATGTAGCAGGAACACAACATAACCCTGTTGGTCCCAAGGAGAAACCCATACTGAACAGTCCCAGCAAAGACAAAATGGAAAGAAACCCGGTAGTCAGCGAGAAATCAGATTCAGGAAAATCTGAGGCAGATTTAGAACTTCCTGATTCTTCTTCAACTTATGAAGATTAAGAAACTGATTGACAACATTTCTTTAATTTTATTTCAGTAGTATAGTATAAGTAAAAATACTACCTACAGACTAGCTACTTAATGTAAACCACATTCAACTTCAAAAATTACTTTTAAACTAGAGTATTTTTTCTTTTTTGTTATGCATTACCGTGAGAATTAACCTCTTTAAAGATGTAAAAAGTTATGTTTACAGTCCAATTTATTTCCCCTAATACCTCTCCCCTAACCTTCAAGCAGCTTTTTCAAGTGGGCAACCGAACCACTAAAGAAGCAGCGTTGCAAAACACCTTTTCCAATACACAATGTCAGCTGAAACAATTTTAAGAGTGCCACTTATCAATTAATCTTTAAAATGTCCTAGACCTGCTCGAGGGATGTTTTCAACGCTGGAGAAATTTATGACAACTGGTCCTTCTGCGTTAACTTCTACGTCGTGTGCCAGCTAAAAAAAGCTCCCAAGGCTGCAGAAAATAGCTCTTCCTCCTCATTATAATAAGAGGAAAGAAGAAAAAGAAGTTATTAGCCTTCCAATAATTGGCAGTAGTTAATACTGTCTATAGTTGCCATGCAGTGTAAGAGAATCGGCTGTATTGGCTAAGGGGATGTGCATATTACATTATAAAATGGGTTGTGTACCAGTTTGGGCATAAACTGCCATGTAACATCATCTACTACTTTTAGTGCTTCGTTTTCTAATCTACGTCTCTCAGCATCAGCTGATTTAATGCGACTACAGCCTATTACCCTTCTTTCAAGACATTGCCCATTCCGGTGTAACATAATCTTGCAAGCCCTATGGCCTCAATGACAGAATTAGAGACTTTGATTATGCTCGAAGTTCGCATTTCTTCTACCTGAACTTTTATTTCCTTTCGAAACTTCACCTCGTTTTTCCTTTACTGTTGCTCAGAGCGACAGGTGCTGTAGCGACAAACGCAATAAATGAAGGTTTGCGCGTCTATGGTCTAGCTTTTAAAGTAAGTATTAGGATCAATATCCGTATGTCTCTCTGGACCTAAATGGTTCTTTCCTGAGGTCAGTTTCTATATTTTTGTTTTCGACTCTGCTGTAAATAATACGTGTCAGATGCAAGCACACTGGTGCCTCGCGCATAGCAATTCACAATAACCTCCGGACACCAAGAGAAGCGTCAAGTAAGAGCTCACTGTGCCCTCTACTCTTCACGGTTGTGGTGTGTGCAGTTGACAATTTTATGTAAGACGAGGATTCATAGCTCAAGGGTTTTTTTGTTTTATTTTATGAATGCCACAGAGTATGTATCAACGACGTGATGATGAGAGCATCATTTTTTGAAATGAGTACGGTAGTTAAATTGTATGAATGCAAATAATTGTTGTAGCATAACAACAGCAATTAAACGTTCGGAAATTGATATTATTTCAATGTTATTCGTGCACTTTTATTTGGGCTGTATTTCATGGTGAGCATAACAAGCTATCAAATCCATTATCAAACATAAAGGTCTTAATAATCTGAGTGCTTGACCCCAAACCTTGTTTAAATTGAAATCCTCTTCCCGGTTTATTAGGCTTTCTAAGAACTTCATTTCAATAGATTCCTTAATTACACTGTTCCAGGAATTTGATATTTCGATCACTTCATGGTGTCGTCATATTTCGTTTCACTATTATATTTGAAGCATTGAATGATGACGGCTGCTTTGTTTGATTCCTTTAGTCGGATGTGTCGTTGGTATCCCTTGCACCTCCTCTGCATTGTTCTAATAGTCTGCTCTTGGTAATACATTGCCACATTCGGATGGGATACGGTAAACGTCCGGCTTTCGGAGTCCTTGATCGTCTTTAATATTATAAAATATGTTTTTTGTCTTTATTGGTGGGAGTGAAATACATTGGATTCGATGACTGTCTAAATAAAGATCTCGAAAAACCTATTTAACTTGGACATTGACCTCAATACAAGCAAAACTTGGCAACCGTCAGTCAGTTTGTTAAGATCCCACGGACGACATCATCCATCAGAGCTAGAAAACGCTGAATGTGCGATTTGCGGAATAACAGTGCTGGCCCAGGAAAAGGAAACTGAAACGGTACTGTTAGTACGCTTCAATCAAACCATTCGCAAGCCAGTAACATCAAAGTGTCACTAGATCGAATGTCTGTGGCCTGACGAGACTTTCTGTATTTTATGCTCGTGAAACATGGCCTTTGGCTATAAGAGTGAAGCCATCTCTGTTATATTCAAATGTGTAACACTTTTCGTTTCCTGCCTATACTATTCCATGAATGTGTGACTGCGTGAAGTTCGAATGTGCTGGGAAATAGAAAGGTGAGGTATTAGCCAAAGATAGAATGTAGTGAGCTTTGTCAAAATATAACCTTTGGGAAAGCTAAGCAGAGACTAGCTAATCTGAGGTGTGGCAACTGTTAAGGAGCTCTTGCTGCCATGGTTGAAGAAAATGAATTATATCATTGTGGATAACTTTCGTAATGTGTCGTTTAGAGCCAATCTAGTCAGGGAACCCGTGGTCATGGGGTAGCGTCTTTGATTCATTGTCGAAAAGTTTTCGGTCACGGGTTCGATCCCCGCCACTGCCTAAATTTTGATAAATAATCAGCATTGGCGGCCGAAGCCTTCCGGCATAAGAAGTCAGCCTCATTCTGCCAACGGCCTTGTCAAAGAGGGTGGAGGAGCGGATAGAGGTTCAGGGCACTCTCTTGTCCCAGGGGTGGGAAATTGCCCCTAAAGGCGGAAGAATCAGCAATGATCAACGACATGAGGATGCAGAAGGCAATGGAAACCACTGCATTAAAGACACGTAACGTGCATCCACAGGACATGTGGCCTGTAATTGAAGAAGTGTCATGATGATCTCTCCATTGGCAAAAGATTGCGGAATAGTCCCCCATTCGGATCTCCGGGAGGGGACTGCCAAGGGGGAGGTTACCATAAGAAAAAGATTGAATAATCAATGAAAGGATAACGTTCTACGAGTCGGGGTGTGGAATGTCAGAAGCTTGAACGTGGTAGGGAAACTAGAAAATCTGAAAAGGGAAATGCAAAGGCTCAATCTAGATATAGTAGGGGTCAGTGAAGTGAAGTGGAAGGAAGACAAGGATTTCTGGTCAGATGAGTATCGGGTAATATCAACAGCAGCAGAAAATGGTATAACAGGTGTAGGATTCGTTATGAATATGAAGGTAGGACAGAGGGTGTGTTACTGTGAACATTTCAGTGACCGGGTTGTTCTAATCAGAATCGACAGCGGACCACGGTAGTTCAGGTATACATGCCGACGTCGCAAGCTGAAGATGAACAGATAGAGAAAGTGTATGAGGATATTGAAAGGGTAATGCAGTATGTAAAGGGGGACGAAAATCTAATAGTCATGGGCGACTGGAATGCAGTTGTAGCGGAAGGAGTAGAAGAAAAGGTTACAGGAGAATATGGACTTGGGACAAGGAATGAAAGAGGAGAAAGACTAATTGAGTTCTGTAACACGTTTCAGCTAGTAATAGCGATTACCCTGTTCAAGAATCACAAGAGGAGGAGGTATACTTGGAAAAGGCCGGGAGATTACATCATGGTCAGACAGAGATTCCGAAATCAGATACTGGATTGTAAGGCGTACCCAGGTGTAGATATAGACTCAGATCACAATATAGTAGTGATGAAGAGTAGGCTGAAGTTCGAGACATTGGTCAGGAAGAATCAATACGGAAAGAAGTGGGATACGGAAGTACAAAGGAAGGACGAGATACGTTTGAAGTTCTCTAACGCTATAGATACAGCAATAAGGAATAGCGCAGTAGGCAGTACAGTTGAAGAGGAATGGACATCTCTAAAAAGAGCCATCACAGAAGTTGGGAAGGAAAACATAGGTACAAAGAAGGTAGCTGCGAAGAAACCATGGGTAACAGAAGAAATACTTCAGTTGATTGATGAAAGGAGGAAGTACAAACATGTTCCGGGAAAATCAGGAATACAGAAATACAAGTCGCTGAGGAATGAAATAAATAGGAAGTGCAGGGAAGCTAAGACGAAATGGCTGCAGGAAAAATGTGAAGACATCGAAAAAGATATGATTGTCGGAAGGACAGACTCAGCATACAGGAAAGTCAAAACAACCTTTGGTGACATTAAAAGCAACGGTGGTAACATTAAGAGTGCAACGGGAATTCCACTGTTAAATGCAGAGGAGAGAGCAGATAGGTGGAAAGAATACATTGAAAGCCTCTATGAAGGTGAAGATTTGTCTGATGTGATAGAAGAAGAAACAGGAGTCGATTTAGAAGAGATAGGGGATCCAGTATTAGAATCGGATTTTAAAAGAGCTTTGGAGGACTTACGGTCAAATAAGGCAGAAGGGATAGATAACATTCCATCAGAATTTCTAAAATCATTGGGGGAAGTGACAACAAAACGACTATTCACGTTGGTGTTGTAACGCCGGAAATGCATATCCTCCTATTTCCATCTATTGTACTATAAATTTGTTTTCCTTATTTTTGTTACCTGAATATATGACATTTATGTGTCTTTACATATTGTAATTGTTTTACTATTTGTATATATATATATTTATGCATTTATGTCGATGTATAATTGGTTTGTTTCGTAAATATTATTTGTATTTTTACACTGGGTCTTGCCTAGGGAAAACTGCTATCGAACGATTACATCGATAGGTCGTGTGAAGAATCAAAGTGTGTAGGATCTTTGGTAGTGTTAACTCTGCCGCGTGGAGCGCGGGCAGAGGGAGTCTGGCTGGAGTAGCGAGGGGAGCAGGTGTGTTGTGTGAAGCTCCCGCGAGTTGCCGCGCTTTCGGGGTTTGGCAGCATGTAATTGCGCTCGACTTGCGATGATAGTTTCTGACATGGTGTCGCGGACGGGAAGCATTAGCTGGCGCACATCAAGAGCCCGTTTCGTCTGGTGACCGTGTCGAGAAGAAGGCGCGCCAACATCTAGCTTCTGCAACAGCGACGGCCGACAATGAGTGACTGTCGCCACCTCCTCGATCGACGGCTTCAAACCTTCAATCAACCAACAAGGAAGACTGGAAGCACGTAAAGTTTTAGAACTGTATAGCAGACCTCAGCTTTTCAAACTTTTAAAATTGTTGCATCACAAAATTACAGCAACTTAGCATGAACCTTTGTTGCTCATTGTCCCAATTGCATTACCAAGCAGGGTCCCTTCCTTTTCCGGAATGAACCCGAGTGTCGTTGAAATTCAAATGCCAGCATTAAAGCAATATGATTTTATTTCACTGCTTTAATTTCGAAGTTCAGTTGAAGTATTCATAGCTGGCTACAATACTTAGATTACACAAGCACAAATTAAGAGTGCTAGTTTTGTTACCATATTTTAGCTTACCTGTGACTGCAGCTCAGCTTGGTACGTACTAAATTTTACTATTGTTAATTGTTCAGAATCATTTAATTCAAGTTCAAAGTTAAATCTCTTATTTCTAAATTGCGTAGATTCAAGTAGCTTTTGAAATGATTGTTGAGGTAGTCCAAGACTAACCGTATTTTCCTGAATTTCGATGTGCTTCAGAGAGAAAGCTCACTATTAACTTCAGTCACTAAATTAACTTTCAATTTTCCGGTTTTATTAATTCTTTTGCTAAATTAAGTCAGAGTGTAGCGAAATTTATTACTTCTGACAAACTTTCAGTTTTCACACTACACGTGTCAACCTTCAGTTGCCACGCTTCTAGTGCTAATTATATGTGTAATAATCTTTCTTTTTCAGTTACTATAGTAATTGTCCTTAGGACTGGCGACCGTAATTTCCCCCAAATCTCAAATATCTAATTACCGCTAGTTGATTATTAACGTAACGGCCGCACATTTACTTTCTTTATTAACTTTACCCCTTATTAAAAATTAATTTCCACCAGTTTCATTAGCATTCTTCCTTTCATTTAGATGTAACCCTTTTCTCCCTCTTTACCGACAGATTAACTTCGGTGACGATTGCTTTTCCCAAATTTCCATTAGGTACATGCGGTTTAATTTTTCACTGTCATTAAGGTCGATAACCGAGGGGGAGGTTACAGTGTGTAGAATATATGAGTCTGGCGATATACCATCTGACTTTCGGAAAAGCATCATCCGCACAATTCCGAAGACGGCAAGAGCTGACAAGTGCGAGAATTATCGCACAATCAGCTTAACAGCTCCTGCATCGAAGCTGCTTACAAGAATAATATACAGAAGAATGGAAAAGAAAATTGAGAATGCGCTAGGTGACGATCAGTTTGGCTTTAGGAAAAGTAAAGGGACGAGAGAGGCAATTCTGACGTTACGGCTAATAATGGAAGCAAGGCTAAAGAAAAATCAAGACACTTTCATAGGATTTGTCGACCTGGAAAAAGCGTTCGACAATATAAAATGGTGCAAGCTGTTCGAGATTCTGAAAAAAGTAGGGGTAAGCTATAGGGAGAGACGGGTCATATACAATATGTACAACAACCAAGAGGGAATAATAAGAGTGGACGATCAAGAACGAAGTGCTCGTATTAAGAAGGGTGTAAGACAAGGCTGTAGCCTTTCGCCCCTACTCTTCAATCTGTACATCGAGGAAGCAATGATGGAAATAAAAGAAAGGTTCAGGAGTGGAATTAAAATGCAAAGTGAAAGGATATCAATGATACGATTCGCTGATGACATTGCTATCCTGAGTGAAAGTGAAGAAGAATTAAATGATCTGCTGAACGGAATGAACAGTCTAATGAGTACACAGTATGGTTTGAGAGTAAATCGGAGAAAGACGAAGGTAATGAGAAGTAGTGGAAATGAGAACAGCGAGAAACTTAACATCAGGATTGATGGTCACGAAGTCAATGAAGTTAAGGAATTCTGCTACCTAGGCAGTAAAATAACCAATGACGGACGGAGCAAGGAGGACATCAAAAGCAGACTCGCTATGGCAAAAAAGGCATTTCTGGCCAAGAGAAGTCTACTAATATCAAATACCGGCCTTAATTTGAGGAAGAAATTTCTGAGGATGTACGTCTGGAGTACAGCATTGTATGGTAGTGAAACATGGACTGTGGGAAAACCGGAACAGAAGAGAATCGAAGCATATGAGATGTGGTGTTATAGACCAATGTTGAAAATTAGGTGGCTTGATAAGGTAAGGAATGAGGAGGTTCTACGCAGAATCGGAGTGGAAAGGAATATGTGGAAAACACTGATAAGGAGAAGGGACAGGATGATAGGACATCTGCTAAGACCTGAGGGAATGACTTCCATGGTACTAGAGGGAGCTGTAGAGGGCAAAAACTGTAGAGGAAGACAGAGATTGGAATACGTCAAGCAAATAATTGAGGACGTAGGTTGCAATTGCCTCTCTGAGATGAAGAGGTTAGGACAGGAAAGGAATTCGTGGCGGGCTCCATCAAACCAGTCAGTAGACTGATAACCAAAAAAAAAAAAAAAAAAAGTCAGGGAAGGGTTAGAAGGCGGTTTAATTATCATAGTTTTGATAGTATAAAGTAACTGGTAAATTGTTGTGGTCGTGACCGTTGAGTATGAGTGTTCACCCTCAGCTCTGCGCTCTGGTGAATAATTGCCAGCCGCGCGGTTAGAGGCGCCATGTCACTGACTGCGCGGAGGTTCGAGTCCTCCCTCGGGCATGGGTTGTTCTTAGCATAGGTTAGTTTAAGTAGTGTGTCAGTCTAGGAACCGATGACCTCTGCAGTTTGGTCCCTTAAGAACTCACACATCTGAACATTTTTGAAAAATTGCCTGTGCAATTTGTGTGCATTTGAGAGAGCGTGTCGAACTGCTGCATAATTAGTGAAATATGTTCGGATACAGTTGAATTTTGTACATGTTTCTTTGTTACGTGATCATCAGAAGTTGCGGAAGGTTCATCACCTGAAATATTTGCTACAGTGAGTAAAGGCAAGGCTAGAGAATATTCATTTTATTACTTCACGAATGTTTAGTAGTTTCTTTGCGATTGGTACTGCAGCTGCAGTGCTCGCGTCGCAAATAGATCTGTCCTGATTCTACTATGATATCAAAACGTATTAAAATTCTTTAATGTTTACGTAAATTCGTTTGAAGGTACTTGTGTCACGTGGGGGTGGTTCTTTTTTGTGATATGTTACAATACAGCATCACCGGTCTATTGCGGTCTAACTGTGTTGGTGAGGCAGTAAATTTATCCACAGGGCAGTGACTGCGTCACTGCAATTCACTTTGGAGGTGTGGCGGTGGGACTTGTAGTCCCGTACCACCCTCTGACGGTGACAGTACTACATGAGTCAGGCAGAAAAATTTAGCCTAACGTGGGCAAGTCTGATTGGAAAGTATTGGACGTAGAATGGGGGCTAGTCCCGCCAAATGATGCGTCCGTGGTGGGCGTGCCAGACCTATCGTTAGCCATGGTCGGAATCCGATTCCTCTAGGATGGTTAGGGGAACCGGATGTCGATGCCAGCGGCGTGGAAGTGTGGTCCCAACGTGGCGTAACCCATGGACAGTGTCCCGCAAGGCATCCACTTTCTCATAGAGCCGCCGCGCGTTGTTGCATATGGTCGTCTTTAGGGGGACGATATCCGCTTCCTCGTAGAGAGTGACAATTCTCGTGAGTGGCGGGGCGTGCAGGCTCCGCCTGAGCGCCTTGTTATGCAGGCGCTGCAATGTCCGCATCCTGGTGACACTAATCGTGGCCCATGCAGCAGACCCATACGTGAGGGCAGGCAGGATAACTGTTCGGTAAATGCGTAGCTTGGTATGCAGGTAAAGTTCCCTACTGCGAAAGAGCGGGTACAAAGCCCTGGTTAGCTTTTGCCCCTTGTTGGTGACATGCTCCGCATGACAGTGGAAGAGCAACTTGTGGTCCATCTGGACACCGAGATGTGTGGTTAGGCAGGATAACTGTTCGGTAAATGCGTAGCTTGGTATGCAGGTAAAGTTCCCTACTGCGAAAGAGCGGGTACAAAGCCCTAGTTAGCTTTTTCCCCTTGTTGGTGACATGCTCCGCATGACAGTGGAGGAGCAGCTTGTGGTCCATCTGGACCCTGAGATGTGTGGTTGTCGGGGACCAGGGCGCCTGCAATCGAGGTATTGCGGCGGAGGACTGAGCGCCGTTCCGTGAGGTAAACTGCCGTGGTTATGGCGGCATTGGGAACTAATTTGTTTGTCCGCCTGTAGCTGGGGGCGGGCGGCGGCGGCGTGGGGGCGGGCGGCGACGGCGGTGGTAGGGCGGCCAATGGCGTCTGTGACTAGCTTGGTATGCGGGTGGGCTCCGCATGACAGTGGAGGAGCAGCTTGTGGTCCATCTGGACCCCGAGATGTGTGGTTGTCGGGGGCCGGGGCGCCTGCGGTCGGGTTGTTGCGGCGGGGGGCTGAGCGCCGTTCCGTGAGGTGGGCTGCCGTGGTTATGGCGGCATTGGGAGCTAGATAGTTTGTCCGCCTGTCGCTCGGGGCGGGCGATAGCGGCGTGGAGCCGGGCGGCGACGGCTGTAGTAGAGCGGCCAATGGCATCGGGGTGATATGTTACAATACAGCATCACCGGTCTATTGCGGTCTAACTGTGTTGGTGAGGCAGTAAATTTCCACAAGGCAGTGACTGCGTCACTGCAGAGGTGTGACGGTGGGACTTGTAGTCCCGTACCACCCTCTGACGGTGATAGTGCTACATGAGACAGGCAGAAATTTTGCCTAACATGGGCAGGTGAAGGTGTGACGGTGGGACTTGTAGTCGAATGGCATCGGTGACAAGATATTATTTCAAGCGTACTCGCCCACAACTGACTGCGAGAAAGCAGACGCTCTCTTCTCTCTCTCTCTCTCTCTCTCTCTCTCTCTCTCTCTCTCTCTCTATTCCTTGAACTAAGCGTTGGTTCGATGTTAACTATTGTGGAAAGATATAGTCTAGCTTCCGATCTTAATGAGTATGGACGAACGTATTACGGCTTAAGACAGAGGGCACTGTTGTGTGACCGCCATCTTTAATTGAAAGGCATTTTCTGATTTTGTACGAGAATAATACGCCAATAAACCAATTTGTCGGTGGCATAAACAAGGTATGTACTACGTAAATTATTCTCCATCTTATGGTCCTACATTTTCATATATTCGTGGAGGCTTACCAGACATTTCTTTGGACTGTGGAAGCTCGAACCTGCAAAGTTAAAAGTGTAAAAGTCTTTAAATTAATCGTATAAATTTAAAGACTTTTATACAAATCCACTTCGACGGACAGGCTTTCATAGAAAGAAGCATGGGACAGTAGTTAACGTAGACTAAGATTCCTACAGGTTCAGCACGCAGTTCGACGACCGGCAGAAACATCGGGTACAGCTTACAGTCAGCGTGCAGCAGATCTCTGGTCCAACATGCACAATCCCCTGAACATAAACGTCGTCTAGTGAGATCTGTTTCGTTATTTATTCCTTTCAAACACCTAAACTCTTTTCTTAGAGAGACTGAGTACTAAAGAACTAATTCCTTGAATTAGTAATAATAATAATAATGATAATAATAATAAAATCAAAGAAGTAATTAAATGAATAATAATAATAACAATAATAATAACAAAAGGAGTTCGTCAAGGTTACTTTTTGTCTCCGAAAGGAAATTTTCAACTCAGTAACTGGGTCCCGGGTGAAATAATGACTCCATGAATGATTACATCTCAGTAAAATTATAACAATTTACCTTTCACCTGAGGGAGTTACACAGTACGATATGACTTTGATGGTCCTCAGTTACGTCTTACGTAATAATTTGGTAATTTCCGGTGAGCTGCCTTGATGAATGAAAGTGGACGGCATGGGTTCCCGCCATTGTGTGTTCGCTATCCCATACCCGTCTAAGACGTTTGTTTCAATCCCTTGGTGTGGAATAACAGCCTAGCAAAGCTAAATTCATTAATTAATATAGAATTTTAAGCTTCGCAGTAGATTTCATTGTCGAACCAATCCACCACGACTTATTACAGTAAAAATACATCAGATACGGTGGCTATCATGATAGTGAATAACATAATTCGTGCATTCGGCAATGTGCAATTACACAAAGGCCCACAAAAATCTCCGTTTTGTTGCGCTTTCCGACAGTACAAGTTTAGTCGGAATACATAATGTGCATAACCCCCTTTCCTTGCAGATTTTACATATAAGTGTGTGAATGTTATGTGGCACGCTGCTACGTTGAACGACTCTGAATTTAACCCATGCCACCACTACACTACAAAATGAGTGAAGTTCTTTTGTACCTAGGAAACCAAATAAGGTAAAATTCTTAGCTTCCGTAATTAATTGAAACGTGATTGTCATACCAAGAGTCAACATAATTTACAATCACATAGTGAAAACAGTGTTTTTGAACGATAAATGTAGATAACTGTAAATAATCACATTTTGAGCTCGATGTAACCAGATCACCTCTCCATTTCCTTAGTAAACGCAGATTGTGTTGAACCTCACTGCAAAGAATGATTTTAAATATGTAGTTAAAGACTGCAGGAAGAATGAGTTAAGCTTTAATGGAACAGAAGTTCAAAAAATGGTTCAAATGGCTCTGAGCACTATGGGACTTAACTTCTAAGGTCATCAGTCCCCTAGAACTTAGAACTACTTAAACCTAACTAACCTAAGGACATCACACACAGCCATGCCCGAGGCAGGATTCGAACCTGCGACCGTAGCAGACTGTAGCGCCTTTAACCGCTTGGCCACCACGGCCGGCTATCAGAAATCAATAACAGCCTAACCATGATAAAGCAAAGGATTACCGCCTTCCGTAATGAATGCGTTGATTTGAGGTACTGTTAGCGTTATCCGTTGCGTTTTTAAGTTGATAATGTGTCAGGTTTCTTGCAGAGCCAGTAAATATAAAATACCTGAAATCGAGCAGTTTAAAAAAAATCACTGTACCAAGAACCCCAGGGTACACTAAGAGTTTGATATGTGCCTAGGAACTATTAGAGAGTATAAACAGGTATAGCATCAGCTTACAGAGGCATGAAATCAGAGCAGAATAACACAGCATGGGAGAGTGTTGCGATTCGTATACCATAGTTAGAGTCTACCCCCACCGACGGTAACCGAGCCAAATGAACAACATGTTAGCATCAAAGAGCCGCGTGGGGTAGCCGTGCGGTCTTAGGCGCCTTGCCACGGTTCGCGCGGCTACCCCCGTCGGAGAGTCGAGTCCTCCCTCTGGCATGGGTATGTGTGTTGTCGTTAGCGTAAGTTAGTTTAAGTTGGATTAAGTAGTGTGTAACCCTAGTGACGATGACCATAGCAATTTGGTTCCATAGGAAGTTACCACAAATTTAACAATTTTAGCATCAAAGCGTTTAGCGGGCTCCGGAGGTACAACTCGGCTACAAACTGTGGCACAACACGAGTAGTTTTTTTGGAGTCCAAGCACTGAATATGCGTAACATTACAAATCACAGCACCTGAAGAGGTCGACTGCGTCGCTCATATACTTCTATCTGTATTTGACTACTTTTCAATTCACACTCAAGTGCCTGGTAGAGGGTTCATCAATAGCACGTGAGAAAAACGAAAACCTAACTCTTCCGTTGCGATCTCTGATTTGTCTTCTTACAACGGTCATTTCTCCCTATATTGGTGGGAGTCACCAAAATACTTTCGCATTCGGACAAAAATATCGAGAAAAGAACTCACCCTAAAAAAAAAACACGTTCATTTTAATGATAACCACCTCAAGTCGCATATCATATCCGTGACGCTCACTGCCCTGCTTTGCAATAATAGAAAACGACGTGCCTTGACCTTTTCTGACGTCCTTCGTCAGTCCTACCCGGCAGAGGCCTCATATCGCGCACTATGCGATGGTTCCAAATTAACCTGTTCTTAATCGTAGTCCCTAGGTATCTAATTGAATTGAATCAACAACCTTCAAATTTGCCGCGATTTATCGTGCAACTGACATCTGACAGAATTTTCTTCATCCTCATTTGGAGGACCTCACATAAGTTACTGCTTAGAGCCAATTCCCATTATTCGCACCCTTAGAGCCAATTGCCACTTTTCTCACCCTTAGAGCCAATCGCCAATTTTCTCACCATATAGATGTCTTGTCGACATCATTCTGCAATTTGTTTTGAACTTCTGGTACCGTTACCAGTCGGTAAACGACAGCCTCATCTGGAAACATTATAAAAGAGTGCTCAAATTGTCTCTTAAATCGTTCGTACAGATTAAGAGCAGCTGAGGGCCTATAACTTCTATGGGCTACACCAGATGCGACTTCTGTTTCTCTAGACCACCTCCCGTCACTTACTATGAACTGTAACATTTCTGACAGGAAATCACATAGTCGTCAGCACAACTGAGAAGAAATTCTATAAGCACGCACTCTGATTAAAAGCGGCGTCTACTGAACGTTGTCAAAAGCTTATTGAAAATCTAGAATATGTCATCTAATTGAGGTCCCCTATCCATATCAGTCATTATTTCATGTGAATAAAGAGCCACCTGTGTTCAACAAGGACGATATTTTGTGATGCATGTAGCGTTTCTTTCAGGGTACCTCATAATGTTCGAACACAGTACATGTTGAAAAATTCTATTGTGTATAAATTGGAATCAACAATTTTGCTGAATAACATCAATCGTTTTCAGTCGCTGATCTTTGACTGATATCGACAGCATACATTACTTGGTGTGAATAAAGAGTCAGTTGTGTTCCACAAGAACGATATTTTCTGAATCCGTGCTGGCTGTGTGTCACTATAGCGTTTCCTTCGAGGTATTTGATAATGTTCGAACCCAGGATACGGTCAAAAGTTTTATTGTGTATAAAAGTGAATCAAAAACTCGGCTGAATACTATTAGGGGTAATCAAAAGCAATTCGTTCGAAGGCCGTTCGCTCTAGAATCGGTATGTCCTATCAGGAAAAATCTAGGTGAGCATTGGGACAATCAGCCTACCGATGGACCAGGATGAAGATACCAGTTTGGCAAAAACGCGTGTCGTGCAGTGTGAAGAAGTTCGCAATGGGCGCTGCACATCCTCGTCCAACAGTTATTGTAGACTCTTTAACGGACCGAAGGGAGTGATCAGTAGTATAGCGCGGGTGCTCGAGCGTCTCCCACTTGAACTTGCGTAACTTCTGCGTTACGGCATTTGCGACATGGAGACGCCTATTATCAAGAAGAAGCAGCACTCAGAACTTGGCGCACCATTGCACAACGATGGTTTTCGACAGACACGCTGCCTCATACAAGTTCTTCATTCTCCGATGGACGTCTACCGGTTTCTGTTCTTCAGCAGCAGCGAAAAGAATAAAAGCACGTTGGTCCTGTTTGGACGCATTTGGAGTAACGTCGAAATAGTTCACATTTCCGTATTTACTGCAAGCACGTCTGAAAGACACTAATTCCTTGTTACATTGTAAGTAGGCTGTTTATGTTTTCTTATTGGCAACGTTACGTAGCGCTCTGTACGAAAATCACTGGCTGTGCTGTGTGCAGTCTGTGGCTAGTTTGCATTGTTGTCTGTCATTGTAGTGTTGGGCAGCTGGACTTAAACAGCGCGTAGCGTTGCGCAGTTGGAGGTGAGCCGCCAGCAGTGGTGGATGTGGGGAGAGAAATGGCGGAGTTTTGAAATTTGTAAAAATGGATATCATGAGCTGCTGTATATATTATGACTTTTCATGACTATTAAGGTAAATACATTGTTTGTTCTCTATTAAAATCCTTCATTTGCTAACTATGCCTATCAGTAGTTAGTGCCTTCCGTAGTTTGAATCTTTTATTTAGCTGGCAGTAGTGGCGCTCGCCGTATTTCAGTAGTCCGAGTAACGAAGATTTTTGTGAGGTAAGTGATTTGTGAAAGGTATAGGTCAATGTTAGTCAGGGCCATTCCTTTGTAGGGATTTCTGAAAGTCAGATTGCGTTGCGCTAAAAAATATTGTGTGTTTGTTTAAGCACAGTCGTGTATAATTGTTATAAGGGGACGTTTCAACATGAACGTGTTTATACGCCAGCATCGGAGTCGCGCTACGTTGCATACACGCAGCAGCAACGCCCTCAGATGGAAACTCTAAGTTTCATGTTTGTGTGTGTGTGTGAGAGAGAGAGAGGTGAGCCAAAGTACTACCATGCATTAAGGCTGGACTTCGGGATGTCTGGGTACAGGGATTTATTCAAGCTTATTTCAGACGTAAGCAGGGAGGAGGGCTCGTAGCATGTAGCCCTACTAAAGGCCAGCTACTGGGGGGGGGGGGGGGGGGGGGCTCGATGACTGCACGAGGAAACCGCACTCGCTGCCACCGTTGTGGAGCGATAGAGCCACTATATTCCAGGTGTCGGGTAGTGGGCCTGTGTTAATCGATCCTATGAAGAAGTTTCTGCATTGCACGTGTGATGTGAACGGAGATTCGTGGGATGTTCAGTTCGGCGTGACGTACGGCAAACCGCGCCCATCTTGGAGCTCCTAAGATGATGCGAAGGCGTCTGTTTTCATCTACATCTACATCTACATGGATACTCTGCGAATCACATTTAAGTGCCTGGCAGAGGGTTCATCGAACCACCTTCATAATTCTCTATTATTCCAATCTCGTATAGCACGCGGAAAGAATGAACACCTATATCTTTCCGCACGAGCTCTGATTTCCCTTATTTTATCTTGGTGATCGTTCCTCCCTATGTAAGTCGGTGTCAATAAAATACTTTCGCATTCGGAGGAGAAAGTTGGTGATTGGAATTTCGTGCGAAAATTCTGTCGCAACGAAAAACGCCTTTCTTTTAATGATGTCCATCCCAAATCCTGTATTATTTCGGTGACACTCTCTCCCATATTTCGCGATAATACAAAACGTGTGCCTTTCGTTGAACTTTTTCGATGTACTCCGTCAGTCCTATCTGGTAAGGATCCCATACCGTGCAGCAGTATTCTAAAAGAGGACGGACAAGCGTAGCGTAGGCAGTCTCCTTAGAAGGTCTGTTACATTTTCTAAGTGTCCTGCCTATAAAACGTAGTCTTTGGTTAGCCTTCCACACAACATTTTCTATGTGTCCCTTCCAATTTAAGTTGTTCGTAATTGTAATACCTAGGTATTTAGTTGAATTTATGGCTTTTAGATTAGACGGATTTATCGTGTAACCGAAGTTTAACAAGTTCCTTTTAGCATTTTTGTAGATGACCTCACACTTTTCTTTATTTAAGGTCAACTGCCACTTTTGGCACCATTCCGATATTTCTTCTAAATCGTTTTGCAGTTTGTTTTGATCTTCTGATGACTTTATTAGTCGATAAACGACAGCGTCATCTGCAAAAAAGCGAAGATGGCTGTTGAGTTTGTCTCCCAAATCGTTTATATAGATAAGGAACAGCAAAGGGCCTATAACACTACCTTGGGGAAAGCCAGAAATCACTTCTGTTTTACTCGATGACTTTGTGTCAATTACTACGAACTGTGACCTCTCTGACAGGAAATCACAGATCCAGTCACATTACTGAGACGATATTCCATAAGCACGCAATATTTTGAATGACGTAGTAGCCGAAGACTGGATGGGCTGCTAGTTTCCAAAGTAGAAGGTATAATACTTGAATCCTCTTGTTGTGGATGTGACCTTTGATAAGGAGTTTTCTGTCCAGGGTGGAAACTCTATGATCGCCCCTTATGTAACGGCACTTAGTCGCCGATCTGTGACTGAAATAGGCGGCTGAGGTGTGCTGGTGTTTTAGCACTGTACGTGGCCAGAAGACTGCGTAGCCAAAAGATTTCCCTCATTATTAATTTCGCAGTCAAAAACGGACGTTTCAAAGAAGGGACATAAGTCGCCTCGTAGGGAATTGTCGGCGTAGGGAATTGTCGGGAAAGGCCGCGCGAGGTGGCCGCTTTGTATCGAACAGGCGAGCGTCGGCGCTGCGCAGCCGTGCAGTGCGTCGGCGTGCGGGGCGACTCTTACTTAATGGTGACGGGCTTTATCGGGTTGGTTGCGCGGAAAATGACAGTTGCGTGGAAGAGGTGGGGAGAGAGAGAGAGAGAGAGAGAGGGAGAGAGAGAGAGTTTAGGGCCCGGCGCGGCCTGTCCCGGCTTCCCTTTTCCCTGCTCGTCCGCGGCCCTTCGCCGCCCTTCCGCCCTCCCTTGCCCCCAAGGGGGTTTTATTCCCCTCCGCTTCCCCCTCGCACCCGCGGCGCGGCCGACCGCCAGCAACGGCAGCTAATGTTCTCCTCTCTTAATAGAGTGCGCTGAAAGCTGCACAGCTCGCCTCTGCTCGGCTAAAAGCCATTTAATGAACCAAACAGAGCGGGAGCAGAAAGACCTTGTTAAAGTGATGAGGTCCATCTCTCTCCCGGCGGCGGCGCAAGGCAGCGGCGTCGGCGGCGGCGGCGGCGTGGGCGGTCGCTGCCCAGCCCGGCTCGGCTTCACGCCTGCCTCCAGGTGGCCCAACCGCTCCTGCCGCCCTGCTAGCTACTACGGCTCGCCTGCCTGCGCTCTAATTTAGTTACGCGTATTAGCGCGTCCTGGCCCGGGGGACGCCGCGCCAAAAAAGGAATCTCTCTTCGCGGTCGCCGTCGTCCAGACGCGCTTTTTTAATAAAAATATCTCCCTCCTCTCTCCTCCAACACTCCCTCCTACCCCTCCTCCTCCTCTCGTTGTTGTTGCTGCGGTGGACATTGGCGCGCAAATTAGGAGCAGGACCTCCGACTTGCCGGTACGAGTGCCTCGCCGGCCGTGATGAAGTGGTGGCGTACAGCCACCTGTAAAAGAAAACGAAAAAAAACCTGCGCAACACCAAGTAACCGACGGAATGACGCATCTGCGCGTTGGAAACTCTAATACAGAGTAGGCAAGGCAGACGAAACATTGCCTTTCGGCAAAGGAAATGACACTGCTCGAGTTAGTAAGAAACTAAACTCACAATACACGATCACAATGTAATGGTTCAATAAGCATAAGTGCCTGTGTGGGAAAGCAAGATACAGGATGACGCAAAATATATGTTACAAAGTTTTGTATACTACGACATAATCTACATCTACATCTACATCCATACTCCGCAAGCCACTTGGCGGTGTGTGGTGGAGGGTACCTTGAGTTCCTCTATCGGTTCTCCCTTCTATTCCAGTCTCGTATTGTTCGTGCAAAGAAACATTGTCGGTATGCCTCTGTATGGGCTCTAATCTCTCTGATTTTATCCTCATGGTCTCTTCGCGAGATATACATGGGAGGAAGCAATATACTGCTTGACTCCCCGGTGAAGGTATGTTCTCGAAACTTCAACAAAAGCCCGTACCGAGCTACTGAGCGTCTCTCTTGCAGAGTCTTCCACTGGAGTTTATCTATCATCTCCGTAACGCTTTTGCGATTAGTAAATGATCCTGTAACGAAGCGCGCTGCTCTCCATTGGATCTTCTCTATCTCTTCTATCAACCCTATCTGATACGGATCCCACACCGGTGAGCAGTATTCAAGCAGTGGGCGAACAAGTGTACTGTAACCTACTTCTTTTGTTTTCGGACTGCACTTCCTCAGGATCCTTCCAATGAATCTCATCTGGCATCTGCTTTACCGACGACTTATTTTTTTTGGTTATTCCATTTTAAATCACTCCTAATGCCTATTCCCAGATAATTTATGGAATTAACTGCTTCCAGTTGCTGACCTGCTATATTCTAGCTAAATGATAAAGGATCTTTCTTTCTATCTATTCGCAGCACATTACACTTGTCTACATTGAGATTCAATTGCCATTCCCTGCACCATGCCTCAATTGGTTGCAGAGCCTCCTGTATTTCAGTACAATTTTCCATTGTTACAACCTCTCGATATACTACAGCGTCATCTGCAAAAAGCCTCAGTAAACTTCCGATGTTATCCACAAGGTCATTTATATATATTGTGAATAACAACGGTCCTACTAGACTACCCTGCGGCACACCTGAAATCACTCTTACTTCGGAAGACTTCTCTCCATTGAGAATGACATGCTGCTTTATGTTATCTAGGAACTTTTCAATCCAATCACACAATTGGTCTGATAGTCCATTAAACGACTCTGGGAAACTGTATCAAACGCCTTGCGGAAGTCGAGAAACACGGCATCTACCTGGGAACCCGTGTCTATGGCCCTCTGAGTCTCGTGGACGAATAGGACGAGCTGGATTTCACACGATCGTCTTTTTCGAAACCCATGCTGATTCCTACAGAGTAGGTTTTTAGTTTCCAGAAAAGTCATTATACTCGAACACAATACGTGTTCCAAAATTCTACAACTGATCGAAGTTCTGCACATCTATTCGACGTTCCTGCTTGAAAACGGTGATGACATGTGCCCTTTTCCAATCTTTTGGAACACTACGCTCTTCTAGAGACCTACGGTACACTTCTGCAAGAAGGGGGCCAAGTTCGTTCTCGTACTCCGTGTAAAATCGAACTGGTAGCCCATAACGTCCATCGGCCTTTCCTCTTTTGAGCGATTCCAATTGTTTTTCTATCCGTATGTCATCTATTTCGATATCTACCATTTTGTCATCTGTGCGACAATCTAGAGAAGGAACTACAGTAAAGTCTTTCTCTGTGAAACAGCTTTGGAAAAAGACATTTAGTATTTCGGCCTTTTAGTCTGTCATCCCCTGTTTCAGCACCATTTTGGTCACAGAGTGTCTGGACATTTTGTTTTGATCCACCTACCGCTTTGACGTAAGACCAAAATTTCCTACGATTTTGTGCCAAATCAGTACGTATAACTTTACTTTCGAATTCGTTGAACGCCTCTCGCATAGCTCTCGTCACACTACATTTCGCTTCGTGTAATATTTGTTTGTCCTTAAGGCTGATAGATTCTTGTTATCATATACTGAGGTGACAAAAATCATAGAAAGCCACAAACACATTTACAGATGGCGGCAGTATCGTGTACACTTGCTATTAAAGGGCAGTGCATTGGTGCGGCTGTCATATGTTGCCAGATGAATCACGTGAAAAGTTTTCCGACACGCTTATGGGCGCACGACGAGAACTAACAGACTTTGAATGCGGAATGGTAGTTGGAGCTAGACGCTTGGGATTTTTCATTTCGGAAATCGTACTCCGAGATCCGCAGAATCAAGAGTGTCCCGAGAAATAAAGTTTCAGAGACTACCACTCACCACGGATAACGCAGTGGCCGACAGCCTTCACTTAACGACCGAGAACAGCGGAGTTTGCACAGAGCTCTCAGTGCTAATAGACGAGCAACACTGCGTGAAATAACCGCAGAAATAAATGTGGGACGCACATGTGGGACGAACGTATCCGTTAGGACAGTGCGGCGAAATTTCCCTTTAATGGGTTATGGCAGCTGACGACTGATGCGAATGCCTTTGCTAACAGCACGACTTCGGCTAGAGCGTCTCTCCTGTGCTCGTGACCATATATGTTGACCCCTAGACGACTCGAAAATTGTGGCCTGGTCAGATGAGGCCGGATTTCAGTTGGCAAGAGCTGATGGTAGGGCGCGAGTGTGGCGCAGACCCCAGAAGCCGTGGACGCAAGTGGTCAACAAGGCACTCTGCAAGGTGGCGTTGGCTCCATAATGGTTTGGGCTGTTCTTACATGGAATGGACTTAGTCCTCTGGTCCAACTGAACCGAGCATTGATTATAAATGTATATTTTGGACTATATGGAGATCATTTGCAGCCATTCATGGACTTCATGTTCCCGAACAACGATGTCATGTCACCGGAGCACTGTTGTTCGCGATTTGTTTGAAGAACATTCTGGACAGTTTGGGCGAATGGTTTGGCTACTCAGATCGCACGTCACCAATCAATGGACATAATCGAGAGGCCAGGGTTGCACACAATCCCTCGCCGGCAAAACTTTCGCGATTATGGACGGCTACCGAGGTAATTGGAGTAACCCGAGGTCTAGGGGTAACGTCTTTGGTTACTAATCGAAACGTCCTCGGTCACGAGTTCGAATCCGTCCACCGTCGAAGACTTCCGGCAAAAGACATCACCCTCATTCCACCAACGGCCTTTTCAAAGAGGGCGCAGGAGCGGACAGAGTTTCAGGTCCTTTCTTGCTCTTGGGGTGGGAACTTCCCCTGAAGGTGGAAGAATCAGCAATGATCAACGGCATGAGGATGCAGAAGGCAGTGGAAACCACTGCGTTAAAGACACATAAGGCACAGCCACAGAACACGTGGGCAGTAATTGAAAAAGTGTCACGATGATCTCTTCATTGGCAAAAGATTCCGAAACAGCCCCCCTTCGGGTCTGCGGGAAAGGAATGCCAAGGGAGAGGTGGACAACGAATGGTTAAAAAGTTGAAAACTGATCATCGAATTGGTGCCTGGAATGTTGGATCTTTATATAGCCCAGGCTCTCTAAGGAAGTTATTAGACCAGCAGGGGAAGCTGAATGAGAGCATTATTGCCATCCAAGAAATTCGATGGACAGCGAGTGAGGTATTGGAAAAGAAAGAGGGCACTATGTTCTATAGCTGTGATGATAATAGACGTGAATTTGGTACAGGTTTCCTTGTTCATAAAGATCTGAAACATTTGGTGATGAATTTTACACCCATTAATCCAACGATATCAGTAATTAGAATTAAAGTAAGATTCTTTAATTATAGTATAATTAATGAACATGCGCCAACAGAAGAATCTAATGAAGATCTAAAAGATGATTTCTATGATGCCCTTGAAAATGCTTATGGAAAGTGTCCTAGGATTGACATCTAGATCGTACCGGGTGATTTTAATGCACAATTTGAAAGAGCAGACATGTTCCAGTCAGTAAATGGAGCCCATGTATGTATGTATGTATTAAACTGGGGATCTAGAAACGACGGAAAGGCTGCGTCCCACAGTAGCCGTCAGTGGTTCACAACACCACAACAGGCCGCAGCAGTCCACCCACCCCATCGCCACCCCACACCAAACGTCTCATGCCAGACGAGTGTAACCCCAAATGTTTGCGTGATAGACTAGGTATGGTGTACGCGTACGTGGAAACAGTGTTTGGGCAGCAATCGCTGGCACAATGTAACTGAGGCGGAATAAGGGGAACCAGCCGGCATTCGCCGAGGAAGATGGAAAACCGTCTTAAAAATCATCCAGAGGATGCCCGGCACACCGGACCTCGACACTAATCCGCCGGGCAGATACGTGCCAGGGACCGGCACGCCTTCCCGCCAGGGAAGCAGTGCGTTAGACAGCGCAGCTAGCCGGGTGAGCAATTGGAGTCCACAGTAAACATGAATCTACTAATGATAATGGAATAAGACTGATCCTCTTCGCAGCCTCCCTGGTTTGATGAAGAGTATAAGATAGTGACTGAAGAAAAGAAAACTGAATAACAAAAGGCATTACAGGCGGACTGCACAAGAAACTTGTTGGAGGATTATCGAGAGAAAAGGAGGATCGAAAAGATGACACATCGCCGAAAGAAAAGGGAATGGACTAATGCTGAAATAGAATGTATGGAATTGTCCAATAATAAGAATGAAACAAGAAAGTTCTTTATAAAAGTAAACAATGGTAGAAGACAATTTGCTCCAATAACCAGCTTGATTAGAGATGAAGAAGGAAACATAATAACTGAGAGTAAACAGCCTCTGGAAAGATGGCGAAGATACTTTAATGACCTGCTGAATCGAGAGATAGAGCAAGCAGAGTATATCTATAATGATTGTGGACAAGGATTGAACGACGAACAGCCACTGGATGGCCTAGGTTTAGAGGTCTTTAAAAGAGCTTTAAGGAAACTGAAGAATAACTAGGCTGCCGGCAGTGATAGCATTCTGCAGAATTGCTGAAATGTGGGGGAACAACATTAGAACAGTCTCTGTTTGAACTTATCACTCTCATATGGGAACAGGAAAGGATACCAGATGAATGGAATGAAGGAATATTATGTCCCATACATAAAAAGGGCGACCGAATGGCCGGCCGCTGTGGCCGAGTGGTTCTAGGCGCTTCAGCCCGGAACCACGCGGCTGCTACGGTCCTGCCTCGGACATGGAAGTGTGTGATGTCCTTAGGTTAGTTAGGTTTAAGTAGTTCTAAGTCTAGGGGACTAATGACCTCAGATGTTAAGTCCCAAGTGCTTGGAGCCATTTGAAATTTTGAGCGACCGAATGGAGTGTAGAAGCCACCTTGGAATCACCCTCCTGAACCTGGGGTACAAGGTGTTACCTAATATTATTTTCGATCGGCTGCTCCCATTGTTTGATAAAGAAATTGGAATATACCAACGCGGATTTCGACAAGGAAGGTCAACAGTAGACCATATTTTCAACCTGCGCTAAATTTTTGAAAAACTGTTGAATATACAGTCGGAACACATCATCTCTTTATTGACTTTAAGGCTGCATACGACAGCATCAATAGAAACCAGTTGTTTCACGCATTACAGGAGATGGCTCCTGAGAATGGTTAAAATGATGATGTCTGACGTAAGAAGATGCATTCGAGTTCGAGGAATTTACTCAGACTCCCTGGAAATAAAAAAAAAGGGCTACGTCAAGAAAATGCATTAGCATGCCTATTATTTAATGTAGCACTCGAGAAAGTGATTAGGGAAGCAGGCCTACAGACGAGGGGCCCCATCTTCTACAAGTCAGTGCAGATTTTAGTATATGCAGATGGAGTAGACATCATAGCATGGACAGCACCAGCACTGAAAGAAGCTTTTACTGCCTTAAGCCAAGCAAGTAAGAAGATGTGCCTTATGATAAATGAAGGTAAAACTAAATATATGGCCTCTGGGAAAGCATATCAACCCTATATGCCGTCAACTTTCAGTGTGAATGTATACACATTTGAAAGAGTTGATAGCTTCAAGTATCTTGGTCCCACGGTCACTTGCTTTAGTGGCATCTCAACTGAAATTAAGATTAGGCTGATATCACTAAATAAGGCATATTTCGCCTTGAGTAATTTATTCCTCTCAAGACTCCACAGCCGCCCAACAAAATTCACTGTTTATAAAATCCTTGTTAGACCATTTCTCACTTACGCTTCGGAAACATGGCCGTTGACTGAAACCGGTACAAGGCTGCTCAACGGATTTGAGAGAAAAATTTTGAGGAGAATAATTGGTCCTGTTTATGTCAGAGAATAATGGAGGAATAGGTACAACGCAGAATTCTAAATTATATAGGCCGATGCTCCGATAACAAAAATCATACGATCAGAAAGGATAAGATGGACAGGTCATGTGGCTAGAATGGAGGAGTTTGAGCTGATAAAGAAGATTCTCTTTGGTAATCCTGGAGGACAAAGAAGACGAGGCCGACCTCGAACAAGATGGCTGGATGGAGTGGAAAAAGACCTACGGATGCTGGGATGCAGAAATTGGAGGAGGGTAGCAGTAGCATGTGACCGTGATGGACGGCGGAAGCTCGTTGGGAAGTCCGAGGTTCACCCTGGACTGTTGCGCCACGGAGGAAGAAGAAGAAGGGATGCTAGGTCGAACTGGCTACATGAAAAATGCGAAGGAATCGAGAAAGAGATGATCATCGGATGGACTGACTCAGCATATAGAAAAGTGAAAACAACAATGGGATCCAGTATTAGAATCAGAATTTAAAAGAACATTGCAAGACTTCAGATCAAATAAAGCAGAAGGGATAGATAAAATTTCACAAAAATTCTAAAATCACTAGGGGAAGTTGCAACAAGACGACTACTCACATTGGTATGTACAACGAATGAGTCTGGTGATATATCACCGACTTTCGGAAAAATATCATCCACAAAATTCCGAAGATTGCAGGAGCTGGCAAGTGCGAGAATAATCGCACATTCAGGTCAACAATTTATGGATCCAACTCACTGACGAGAATAATAAACAGAAGAATGGAAAATAAAATTGAAGATCTGTTAGATGACGATAAGCGTTACTTTAGGAGAGGTGAAAGCACCAGAGAGGCGGTTCTGACGTTACGGTTGATAATAAAAGCAAGACTAAAGAAAAATCAAGACACGTTCATAGGAACTGTCGACCTGGAAAAAGCGTTCGACAGTGTCAAATGGTGCAAGTAGTTCGAAATTCTGAGGAAAACAATGATAAGCTATGGGAAGAGTTGGGCAAATATACACTCCTGGAAATTGAAATAAGAACACCGTGAATTCATTGTCCCAGGAAGGGGAAACTTTATTGACACATTCCTGGGGTCAGATACATCACATGATCACACTGACAGAACCACAGGCACTTAGACACAGGCAACAGAGCATGCACAATGTCGGCACTAGTACAGTGTATATCCACCTTTCGCAGCAATGCAGGCTGCTATTCTCCCATGGAGACGATCGTAGAGATGCTGGATGTAGTCCTGTGGAACGGCTTGCCATGCCATTTCCACCTGGCGCCTCAGTTGGACCAGCGTTCGTGCTGGACGTGCAGACCGCGTGAGACGACGCTTCATCCAGTCCCAAACATGCTCAATGGGGGACAGATCCGGAGATCTTGCTGGCCAGGGTAGTTGACTTACACCTTCTAGAGCACGTTGGGTGGCACGGGATACATGCGGACGTGCATTGTCCTGTTGGAACAGCAAGTTCCCTTGCCGGTCTAGGAATGGTAGAACGATGGGTTCGATGACGGTTTGGATGTACCGTGCACTATTCAGTGTCCCCTCCACGATCACCAGTAGTGTACGGCCAGTGTAGGAGATCGCTCCCCACACCATGATGCCGGGTGTTGGCCCTGTGTGCCTCGGTCGTATGCAGTCCTGATTGTGGCGCTCACCTGCACGGCGCCAAACACGCATACGACCATCATTGGCACCAAGGCAGAAGCGACTCTCATCGCTGAAGACGACACGTCTCCATTCGTCCCTCCATTCACGCCTGTCGCGACACCACTCGTGGAGGGGTGCACGACGTTGGGGCGTGAGCGGAAGACGGCCTAACGGTGTGCGGGACCGTAGCCCAGCTTCATGGAGACGGTTGCGAATGGTCCTCGCCGATACCACAGGAGCAACAGTGTCCCTAATTTGCTGGGAAGTGGCGGTGCGGTCCCCTACGGCACTGCGTAGGATCCTACGGTCTTGGCGTGCATCCGTGCGTCGCTGCGGTCTGGTCCCAGGTCGACGGGCACGTGCACCTTCCGCCGACCACTGGCGATAACATCGATGTACTGTGGAGACCTCACGCCCCACGTGTTGAGCAATTCGGCGGTACGTCCACCCGGCCTCCCGCATGCCCACTATACGCCCTCGCTCAAAGTCCGTCAACTGCACATACGGTTCACGTCCACGCTGTCGCGGCATGCTACCAGTGTTTAATGACTGCGATGGAGCTCCGTATGCCACGGCAAACTGGCTGACACTGACGGCGGCGGTTCACAAATGCTGCGCAGCTAGCGCCATTCGACGGCCAACACCGCGGTTCCTGGTGTGTCCGCTGTGCCGTGCGTGAGATCATTGCTTGTACAGCCCTCTCGCAGTGTCCGGAGCAAGTATGGTGGGTCTGACACACCGGTGTCAATGTGTTCTTTTTTCCATTTCCAGGAGTGTAACTTGTACAAGAGCCAAGAGGGAATAATAAAAGTTGGAGATCAAGAACGAAGTGCTCGGATTAAGAAGGGTGTTCAATCTACACATAGAAGAAGCTGTGATGGAAATTAAACAAAGGTTCAAGAGTGGAATTAAAATTCAGCGTGAAAGGATATCAGTGAAAAGATTCGCTGATGACATTGCTATCCTCAGTGAAACTGAAAAAGAATTACGAGATCTGTTGCATGGAATGAACAGTCTACTGAGTAGAGACTGTGGATTGAGAGTAAATCGAAGAAAGACGAAAGTAATGAGAGGTAGCAGAAATGAGAACAGCGAGAAACTTAAAATCAGGATTGGAAGTTCGGGAATTCTGCTACCTAGACAGTAAAATAAAGCATGACGGACGGAGCAAGTGGGGCATCAAAAGCAGACTAGCACCGCCAAAAAGAGCATTCTTGGCCAAGAGAGATTAATAGTATCTAACATAGGCCTTAATTTGAGGAAGAAATTTCCGAGAATGTACGAAGAAAATAGAATTGTGGTGGTACAGTTGTGGTGCTACAGATAAATGTTGAAAATTAGATGGACTGATAACGTAAGCAATAAGGAGGTTCTGCGCGGAATCGGAGAGGAAAGGAATATATGGAATGTAGTGTCACCGCCAGACACCACACTTGCTAGGTGGTAGCCTTTAAATCGGCCGCGGTCCGTTAGTATAAGTCGGACCCGCGTGTCGCCACTGTCAGTGATTGCAGACCGAGCGCCACCACACGGCAGGTCTAGAGACACTTCCTAGCACTCGCCCAGTTGTACAGCAGACTTTGCTAGCGATGCTACACTGACAAATACGCTCTCACTTGCCGAGACGATAGTTAGCATAGCCTTCAGCTACGTCATTTGCTACGACCTAGCAAGGCGCCATTACCAGTTTATATTGAGATTATAAATCATGTATCAACAAGAGCGATGTACACCAATTATGGATTAAAGTTAAGTATTACATCAACTACGTACTTTATTTGCTATTATAAATTCCCTTAACTGTTCCAGACCTCACGCCAGTCTGCGTGAGCTTAAACGCGTGCATTTCGGCCTCCTCTAGCTACACGGTGTTGGCTCTTCTGCCAACACATCACGGAAAACAGTGACAAGAAGAAGGGACAGAATGGTAGGATATCTGTTAAGACATCAGGGAATAACTTCCATGGTACTAGAGGGAAATTAATGTGTGTGAAATCTTATGGGACTTAACTGCTAAGGTCATCAGTCCCTAAGCTTACACACTACTTAACCTAAATTATCCTAAGGACAAACACAGACACCCATGCCCGAGGGAGGACTCGAACCTCCGCCGGGACCAGCCGCATACTAGAGGGAGCTGTAGCGGGTAAAAACTGTAGAGGAAGACAGAGAGTGGAATACATCCCGCAAATAATTGAGGACGTAGATTGCAAGTGTTGCTCTGAGATGTCTTGGCGGGCCGCATTAAACCAGTGAGAAGAATGATGACTTTAAAAAAAAAAAAAAAAAAAAAAAAAACAGTGGTAGCATGAGACAAGGGATTTCCAGCGACTTGTTGAGTCTATGCCACGTCGATTTGCTACACTACGCCAGGAAAAAGGACATCCGACACGATATTAGGTGGTATCCCTTGACTTTTGTCACCTCAGTGTATTTATGCTGCGGCAGACAACCTGAAATTTAATAGAAAACTTTTCCAAAGATATTTCCTTCTTCAGCGACGACTGTGTAGAGTCTGCGACGAATTACTGACGATCGTCATTTTCAACTGAACGGATATTTCTGCAAATTGCCGTACGAAAGTCCTGGAGCGTTGCAGGGGCATCTTCGAAGACTCTGTCCTTTAGATAACACCAGAAGAAATGGTCACACAGGTTGAGATCGGAACTATTCGGAGGTCATTCCGCATCATGTCCAGCAAGTTGGACTTGTGGATTAACGGTACCCCAGTGAAGCCCGTTCTGTTTACTGACGTTCCCATGGTGACGGAAGTGTGTCTCACCACTAAACCTTAGCCTCACGACTGTTCCATTTTCAAAGACCTCAGTCATCTCATTTCCAAAAGAATATCGCTGCTCCAGATCATAATTCTTCAAAGGCTGACACAGGTTGGGGAAAATGTTAAGTTTCTGTTTCATTCTCCCCAGGAGCGACAGCCGTGCCGTGCTGAGATGCTGTGCTGAATGTCTTTTTGATATAATGGGTTCCTCACTGAATAACTTTCGCACTCGTTCCACATTTTCCAGGGTCTCAGCTGTGGCTGGTCGTCCTTAGTGGTTCTCCTTTGACACATGTAGGAATCCAGACTTATCGAAATCTTTCATCAACCTGTAAAAAACGTGGTAAACATTACACAGAACCCGTGACAGAGGATACTTAAATTTTCTCATCACAATTCGATTGCCTGTCAGTGCTGTAATCTCACGGCGAAATGCTCGTTATGGGATCAAATGTGCTACTGAATGCGCGTTTCACCATTACGATACGTCCAGAGTTTGTGTAAAATTTATTTGCGGTATACGAACGCGCTTCGAACGTTCGTGCATCCATTCTAAAAAGCGAACTGAGACACTGTTGAATGAGCTATAAACGTTCGAGACTTGCAATACAACAACATCACAAGGAGACTCATTGTCGCAGCAGAAGCTAAGCAGCGCAGTCGTCGTAGTGTAGTAGTTATGGTACTAGATCGTTGCATAGAGAGTCGTGAGTTCGAAACTCACGTGAACTGAAACATCTTAATTTCTATCTTCGGTTCGAGTACATTCTATAAGTTTCCACAAATGGCAAGAATCATTGTACTGGAATGTTCTGTGGCTGTATACATACCTTATGTGTTCTGGCCAGAGGCAGTTCACTCCGCCCTCTTGTATGTGCAAGTGCTGAATAAACCTTCGTTAAGTGAAGTTAGTGTTCGTCATTCATCTGCTTACACCTTCCTCCATGTGACAATATGATTAAACAACACTAGACACTTTCTAACATCTATTTTGTGCCACCTTGTCATTATACTGACCTCAGTATCTCATACTGGAGGATGTTCAGTTTTCCAGACTACCGGAAGGGAGAACATAGACCTGCTTGACGCATAGCTGAACGTTCACGAGCCTGGATTCCTGTTTCCCCGAACAGAAGTCAGGGTATTCAAGGGACATACCATAACGTTAGTGGTCCTGCAGCCACCAGCGGCCGTCCATAGTGTCGTTAGCACTGGAGTGAAAATTACCTTTGTAGTGGACTGACAAGACAGCCAGTCCACCGTGACGGGTAACCGAAAGGCACGCGTTTACACACGCCGGCTGGCGTTAGGTCTGAAACAGGATACGTAATGAATGCTATAAAGAAAAGTACGTAGCTGCTGGAATACTTAACTTTAATCCATCATTTGTATACAGCATTCTTGATGATACAAGTGAGACTCTCTCTAGAAATGGTTAATGGCGCCTTGCTAGGTCGTAGCCATAGACGTAGCTGAAGGCTATTCTAACTATCTCTCGGCAAATGAGAGAAAGGCTTCGTCAGTGTAGTCGATAGCAAAGTCGTCCGTACAACTGGGGCGAGTGCTAGTACGTCTCTCTAGACCTGCCGTGTGGTGGCGCTCGGTCTGCAATTACTGACAGTGGCGACACGCGGGTCCGACATGTACTAATGGACCGCGGCCGATTTAAAGCTACCACCTAGCAAGTGTGGTGTCTGGCGGTGACACCACAACCTTCATAAACGTACGTAGCTGCTGGAATACTTAACTTTAATCCATCATTTGTATACTGCATTCTTGATGATACAAGTGAGACTCTCTCTAGAAATGGTTAATGGCGCCTTGCTAGGTCGTAGCCATGGACTTAGCTGAAGGCTATTCTAACTATCTCTCGGCAAATGAGAGAAAGGCTCCGTCAGTGTAGTCGATAGCAAAGTCGTCCGTACAACTGGGGCGAGTGCTAGTACGTCTCTCTAGACCTGCCGTGTGGTGGCGCTCGGTCTGCAATTACTGACAGTGGCGACACGCGGGTCCGACATGTACTAATGGACCGCGGCCGATTTAAAGCTACCACCTAGCAAGTGTGGTGTCTGGCGGTGACACCACAACCTTCATAAACGTACGTAGCTGCTGGAATACTTAACTTTAATCCATCATTTGTATACTGCATTCTTGATGATACAAGTGAGACTCTCTCTAGAAATGGTTAATGGCGCCTTGCTAGGTCGTAGCCATGGACTTAGCTGAAGGCTATTCTAACTATCTCTCGGCAAATGAGAGAAAGGCTTCGTCAGTGTAGTCGATAGCAAAGTCGTCCGTACAACTGGGGCGAGTGCTAGTACGTCTCTCTAGACCCGCCGTGTGGTGGCGCTCGGTCTGCAATTATGACAGTGGCGACACGCGGGTCCGACATGTACTAATGGACCGCGGCCGATTTAAAGCTACCACCTAGCAAGTGTGGTGTCTGGCGGTGACACCACAACCTTCATAAACGGTCGAGTCACATTATGGTAACCATCGCCACTTGCGACGTCAACGTGCAATAACCACACACAGACTGCATCAGGCAACAGTAGCAGCGAAGGGTATACAAAGCGTTTCGGTAGGGGTCGTGGACGAGGAAATAAGAGCAGTTTCTAACGTAATGCGGAAAGAGAGCGATTTATCTGAGGTCCAAAAGTACATTAACGTTGGCTTTCAAGACAGTGGTTTCAACATTTCCAAAACTGTTCACTTGCCGCCGTGGTTAAACTACACGATGCATGCCAGAATGGCACTATCCGAAACCACCGCCAGAGCAACTGTGATGTACCACAGAACATAGGCGTGAACGACGGCTGCGGAGTTGAATACAGGCGAATATACGTGCAACTGTTGAGCAACTGACAGCCTAGATGAACCAAGGGAATACCAACACTGTCTCCTTAACGACCGTTCAGCGAACGTTGCTGCTTATGGGTCTCCATAACAAGCACTTCTTTCATGCACCCAAGCTGACTGTTGTTCATCGGCGACGAAGGCTGGAATCTGCACACCAGTACCGCAACTGGACGTCCATTGAGTGGCGACAGGTGGTCTTTTCAGATGAATCACATTTTATGCAAACATCCTGCACCGATCGTCGGAAGCGTCCAGACCGGAGGAGGCAGCGTTTTGGTCAGAGGAATATCTTCGTGACATTCCCTGGGTGACTTCGTCATTCAGGAAGACACAGTGGATTAACAGAAGTAAGCTTCTATCCTTCAGGTACGATGACATCTACCAGCAGGACAATGCAACGAGTCACACAGCTCGTAGTGTACGTGCGTGATTCAAAGAGCGCCAGGATGAGAGTAACATACGCCTCTGGTCACCAAACTCCCCACTTTAAAACCCAATCGAGAATCTATGGGACCATCTCGAGAAACCTCTTGTAGTTGATCAGGGCACTTCAGTTGGCATGACACCACATCCCAGTCGATACCTTCCAGATCCTCAATGACACTCTTCCTGTACGTTTCGCAGTTGTCTGCGCCTCAAAAGGTGGTTGTTCAGACTTTTGACAGGTGGTCACATTAGTATACTGGACAGCGTACTGTAAGTTACACTACTGGCCATTAAAATTGCTACACCAAGAAGAAATGCAGATGATAAACGGGTATTCATTGGACAAATATATTATACAAGAACTGACATGTGATTACGTTTTCACGCAATTTCGGTGCACAGATCCTGAGAATTCAGTACCCAGAACAACCACCTCTGGCCGTAATAACGGCCTTGATACGCCAGAGCATTAAGTCAAACAGAGCATGGATGCCGTGTACAGGTACAGCTGCCCATGCAGCTTCAACACGATACCACAGTTCATCAAGACTAGTGACTGGCGTATTGAGACCAGCCAGCTGCTCGGCCACCATTGACCAGACGTTTTCAGTTGGTGAGAGATCTGGAGAATGTGCTGGCCAGGGCATCAGTCGAACATTTTCTGTATCCAGAAACGCCCGTACAGGACCTGCAACATGCGGTCGTGCATTATCCTGCTGAAATGTAGGGTTTCGCAGGGATCGAATGAAGGGTAGAGCCACGGGTCGTAACACATCTGAAACGTAACGTCCACTGTTCAAAGTACCGTCAATGCGAACAAGAGGTGACCGAGACGTGTAACCAATGGCACCCCATACCACCATGCCGGGTGATACGCCAGTATGGCGATGACGAATACACGCTTCCAATGTGCGTTCACCGCGATGTCGCCAAACACGGATGCGACCATCATGATGCTGTAAACAGAACCTGGATTCATCCGAAAAAATGACGTTTTGCCATTCGTGCACCCAGGTTCGTCGTTGAGTACACGATCGCAGGCGCTCCTGTCTGTGATGCAGCGTCAAGGGTAACCGCAGCCATGGTCTCCGAGCTGATAGTCCATGCTGCTGCAAACGTTGTTGAACTGTCGGTGCAGACGGTTGTTGTCTTGCAAACGTCCCCATCTGTTGACTCGGGGATCTAGACGTGGCTGCACGATCCGTTACAGCCATACGGATAAGATGCCTGTCATCTCGAGTGCTAGTGATACGAGGCCGTTGGGATCCAAACCGGCGTTCCGTATTACCCTCCTGAACCCACCGATTCCATATTCTTCTAACAGTCATTGGATCTCCACCAAAGCGAGCAGCAATGTCGCGATACGATAAACCGCAATCGTGATAGGCTACAATCCGACCTTTATCAAAGTCGGAAACGTGATGGTACGCATTTCTCCTCATCACCACAACAACGTTTCACCAGGCAACGCCGGTCAACTGCTGTTTGTGTATGCGAAATCGGTTGGAAACTTTCCTCATGTCAGCACGTTGTAGGTGTCACCACCGCCGCCAACCTTGTGTGAATGATCTGAAAACCTAATCATTTGCATATCATAGCATCTTCTTCCTGTCGGTTAAATTTCGCGTCTGTAGCACGACGTCTTCGTGGTGTAGCGATTTCAATGGCCAGTAGTGTACCTGGTGCAAATTGAGTACGATCAAAAGAACATTGTGAAATAGGGACTAACAGAATAATTCATTGAAGCTGTAAAGCCAGTGACTTCATATTTCAAAGGACAGCATTTACTCTGTCAGGGCATTCTGATTTAGGTACTTCGTGGTTTTCCTAAATCATGTCGGGATAGCTTCTTCATCAACGTCACGGCCGACCACCTGTCATAACGACGTGAAACTTACACAGGGTGTCCCAAGAGGAATGATCAGTATTCATAGATACGACAGGAAGGATCATTCGACGTAAAAATGTCCAGTAAATACGGGCTCTAGAAAGAGTACCATAATAGTTGTAAGCATTCGTTCAGTACAAGAGATGTGTTTCACAGTCATTTGATTTAGAGCCGAAGTTCTCCATGAATTTTTTTCTTGTTTTGGTCCATACAGCCACTTCTCAAAGTATGGAAAGCAAAGAGCTCACAGTAGAAGAGATTTGTTTTACAGTATCGAAGATACTGATAGCTCTTAAGGAATGCTTTTTAGATCTCATGGTTACTACATTTTTTTTTTCTTTGAATGGTTGTTGGTGTCATATCGCTGAATACTTACCATTGCTCCTGGGACTCCCTGTATATTCTGTGTGTATGTATATTAACGCTAATTTTTTTCATTGTATTTTGATGACAAATGTTATTGTGAGATAGTTCCTGGATGATTGACCCAAAAAAGTAAATCACCGGTCAAAAGCATGCACGGAACCGAGAGGAAAGGGGCATAGGAGTACCCTACACACAAAGTTTTACTACAAGCGTTTATATCATTACATGACTCCCTGCCAGGAAAAACGAAATAAAACGTGCATTGTGCATTTGTATATTCATTAATGTCCAGCTAAAGCACCTTTCAAGACGGTACGTACGCTGCAATCGTTCGCTGTCCACACTGCACCAGACAGTGTCTGAGAGTATTACCTACGGAGGTAGCAAGACGTACCACGAACTCCAAAATATACTAGCGCATATTTCGAAAAACGTCCAGTGAAAACAACCAACTGAAGATTACATTTGATAAAGGATAATCACACCTTTGTAGCCAGAACTACTTACTGATTCTTCGTTATTACACGAGTAAATTCAGAATTCTATTGGTACACGCGCTTATACATGAGAACAGTCCACTTTAAATTACCCGCCCGAATCGTGCTCTTTTCAGCGCTGCTTCCGGGACGGGTAGATGCCTCGGTCCTGGATCCAATCCACCTGGTGCTTTAACGACGACTGTCGGTGTAACGGCCAGACTGGATATGGTTTTTAGGCGGTTTCGCAGATCCCATTCGGTGAATACCGGGCTGGTCCCACCTTAGTTATGCGATTAGAAAGCATTAAGAAAACTTCCATATATTTTTAACATGAATAACACTACAACAATACATGCAGACAAGTGGGCTACACACATTCCATTACGGGGGGATGGGAGGGGGGGGGGAGATGGCAACAGGACATCCGGCCACCCCCTTAAATTAACCATGCCAAATCCGTTACTAACCACTAACCATGCCGACCACTCGTCGGTGCTAGATAAAGGCACAAGAAAAAGAAGAACTGCAGTTCAGCCTGACAGTAAAGTTTCGCAATGATTCAGTCATTTATATGTTGATGATAATTCATCTTCCTATGTACATAAACACTGTGGACAAACAACACTTTCCATTCGTTAGTGAATTTAGTATACTTCCGTAACAATACTTCAGTCCAATTTTTCATTATATCCAAACGACTATGGCGGCGCAGAGTGACATCGCAAGTTCCACTCGCCTGGTGGTGAATTTCTTCTTAGACATGCACGCCTCCTTGATGACACTGGCTTACATTTCTCAGCCAAAACAAAAGTATAGAAAAAACAACTATACACACTATAAACTCAAGACACACTAAATAGTTAAATGAAAGTACACTGAAGAACCAAAGAAACTGGTGCACCTGCTTAATATCGTGTAGCGATCCCGGGAGCGCTCACAAGTGGCGCAACAGGACGCGGCATGGGTTCGACTAATGTCTGAAGTAGTTCTGGAGGGAATGACACCATGAATCCTGCAGGGCTGTCCATAAATCCGTAAGAGCACCAGGGGGTGGAGATCTCTTCTGAACAACACGTTGCAAGGCATCCAAGATACGCTCAATAATGTTCATGTCTGGGGAGTTTGGTGGGCAGCGGAAGTGTTTAAACTCAGAAGAGTGTTCCTGGAGCCACAATGTAGCAATTCTGGTCGTGTGGGGTGTAGCACTGTCCTGCTAAAATTGCCGAAATCCGTCGGAATGCAAAATGAACATGAATGGATGCAGCTGATCAGACAGGATGCCTATGTACGTGTCACCTGTCAGAGTCGTATCTACGCATATGAGGGGTCCCATATCACTCCAACTGCACACGCCCCATACCATCACAGAGCCTCCACAAGCTTGAACAGTCCCCTACTGATATGCAGGATCCTTGGATTCATGAGGTTCTCTCCATACCCGTACACGTCCATCCGCTCGATACAATTTGAAACGAGACTCGACCAACCAGACACCATGTTTCCAATCATCAACTGTCCAATGTCGGTGTTGACACGCCCAGGCGAGGCATAAAGCCTTGTGTATTGCAACCATCAAGGATACACTAGGGGGCCTTCGGCTCCGAAAGCCCATATAGATGATGTTTCGTTAAACTTGTTGATGGTCCAGCACTGAAATCTGCAACAATTTGCGGAAGGGTTGCACTTCTGTCGCGTTGAACGATTCTCTTCAGTCATCGTTGGTCCCGTTCTTGCAGGATCTTTATCTGGCCGCAGCGATGTCGGAGATCTGATGTTTCACTGGATTCCTGATATTCACGGTACACTTGTGAAATTGACATTTGTTGTCTTATATAGGTTTTGCCGACCGCAGCGTTGTATTCTGTCTGTTTACATATCTCTATATATGAATACATATGCCTATACCAGTTTCTTTGGCGTTTCTCTGTATTTATGTCGATAATACCAGGTGGTTATAATTAAAGTTCCCCTGTTTGACATGCTAAACACGGATAATGCTGATACACGGTGGCGCTGGCAGCAGTCCACATACGCAGAGGTGTGTTGGTGCATGTCAGAGTATGGTGCAGCGAGTAAGTGTGCAGACGTTTCCAGACGTGCTAATGGTGACTGTGTGTTGAAAATGGCTCAAAGAACACAAGTTGATGACGTTATGAGGGGTAGAATACTAGGGCGACTGGAGGCTGGTCAATCACAGCAGGGCGTAGCACGGGCCCTCTGTGTGCCACAAAGGGTGACCTCACGATTATGGCAACAATTCCACAACACAGGAAACGTGTCCAGGCGCTACAGTACGGGACGTCCACAGTGTACCCCACAAGAAGACCGATATCTCACCATCAACGCCCGCAGAAGGCCACGGAGTACTGCTGGTAGCCTTGCTCGGGAGCTTACTGCAGCCACTGGAACAGTTGTCTCCAGACAACACAGTCTACAGACGACTGAACAGACATGGTTTACTCGCCCGGAGACCTGCAAGGTGCATTCCACTGAAGTCTGGTCACAGAAGAGCCCGTAAAGCCTGGTGTCAAGAACACATTAGATGGTCATTGGACCAGTGTTCCCAGGTTCTGTATATGGACGAGTCCAGGTATAGTCTGAACAGTGATTCTTGGCGGGTTTTCGTCAGGCGAAACCAGGAACCAGATACCAACCTCTTAATGTCCTTGAAAGGGACCTGTATGGAAGTGGTGGTTTGATGGTATGGGGTGGGATTAAGATTGGTGCATGTACACCCTTGCATGTCTTTGACAGAGGAACTGTAGCAGGTCAAGTGTACCGGGACGTCATTTTGCACCAGTATGTCCGCCTTTTCAGGGGTGTAGTGGATCCCACTTTCCTCCTGATGGACGATAACTCACGGTCCCACCGAGCTGCCATCATCGAGGAGTACCTTGAAACAGAAGGTATCAGGCGAATGGAGTGGCCTGCCTGTTCTCCAGACCTAAGCCCCATCGAGCACATCTGGGATGCTTTCGGTCGACGTATCGCTGCACGTCTTCAAACCCCCAGGACACTTCAAAAGCTCCGACAGGCACTGGTGCAAGAATGGGAGGCTATACGCCAGCAGCTGCTCGACCACCTGATCCAGAATATGCCAACCCATTGTGCGGCCCGTGTACGTGTGCATGGTGATCAGATCCCATATTGATGTCGGGGTACATGCGCAGGAAACAGTGGCGTTTTGTAGCACATGTGTTTCGGGACGGTTTTCTCAACTTATCACCAATACCGTGGACTTAAGACTGTGTTGTGTGTGCTCCCTACGTGCCTATGCTATTTGCGCCAGTTTTGTGTAGCGCCACGTTGTGTGGCACCACATTCTGCAATTATCCTTAATTTATGAGCATGAGTGTAATTACCGTACGAGTACTAAACATGGAAGCGTTAACGTCCAGAGTATCGGCGCATGATTTCCATGCGTTACAGTGCCACTGTCCAGTTCTATCTACGGCCTCCACGTGCCGTGATCAGTCATCATGATTCATAGACACCTGACCAGTCGGAGTGCACTTGTTGAAGTGTCAACATGAGCATGGACAAAAGGAGCAGGGCACTATTGTTGAAGCTCTATTATCAAAACAACAGTAATGCTGAAGCTGCGCTTCGAGAATATCGCCGGTTGAAAGGGTTACAGAAGGGTGCTCTTTCTCCACCTGCTGTGCGGAGCATGATGATGAAACAGGAAAACTGGGCGTCGGTTCGGGAACATGCCGACGACCGGTTGCACCACAAGTGGTTAATGAAATCGCTGTTGCTATGGCAGACAACGCTGCCGCAATTCCCGATCGTCAGGCAGTCGCAGTGCGCGACATTTGAATATCTCGTGGTCCACGGTACGGAAAGTGCTTCGAATCATTCTCTAATGGTATTCGTATAAGATCCCTATCGTACAGCAGCTTGCACCGCAGGATGCACAACGAGGCGTTGTCTTGGCTCTACACTTTCTCCCAAGGACTGAGGTTCGCGACGGCTGGCCCTGGACCATACTATGAACAGACGAAGCACGTTTTTCTCTGGCGTCTAAGGTGAGCACATAGATTTACCGTGTGTGGAGATCTTCACCTCCAGTGTGTAACGGAACATATTAAAGGCTTTACTGTACCGAAGTATGCGATATCCTCCAAATTCAACCAGTTTAACGAGTATTTATGATTATAGAAAAGTTATTGTGTATGTTAACAATGATTGCATAACATGTCTCCATAAACAGTCAACCCATTAAATTATACTGAGTAACTGACACACACAAAAGTTTATATCACTTGATCACTGATACAGCAAATGTCATCATGTAAAAACACTAAGTTCATCTTAAATAATTAATATGAAGTACGAAAAATAGTGGCCAACTTAGGTATTTTGGATCTCCTTAAATAAAAATCACCCAGTGAAACCTATTTGTTCACTAGGAGCGTTTTCACTCAGTATTCACGTAAGCAATCCTATTTTAGACGAAAACCAATGTAATTCTTAATAATTCATGTTATTTACTTATTTATGCAAATTAGAGAAGTCAATTGACAAACTTCTAAAAAACGGCCTTTTTGTAACAAAGAATTATTCTGTCAAGTCAACAAATCTGTCTGTCATTTTAATAACATGTTAAATTATGTCACTCGATGCAAATTAATAACTTTTCTGCACAAATTATGATAACAGATGTACATGTGACTTATAAACTATATCTCTTTTTAGTAGTTCTTTGACAATGTTATAAATACAAGCAGTAAGAAGGGTCGAGAAGGCAGTCGGAATGTCACTTTGGTAAAGTGTGTTTGTGTGTTATTGTTTGAGGTGGATAAACAATGCAAAGAACATGTAAAGGAAGTACTACTTTGTGTTGTGTCATGGTCTTTGGTGGACAGTGGAATTAAGATGGCCACCAGAGTAATAAATATTTGAAGTTTACATATTTGTTGGTTTCGCTCGTTCTTTATCATCAAAAGCACATAAAAAACACGGGACCTCATGTTTTTAACCCTAGACAACCAGATTTAGAGCCAGCATCAGCATCGAGACACAGTAGCGATCCAGCAAGTAGCAGCGATTACCACAACACAAGGCATTTTAATGGCGCCAACCTAACATCAAGTGCTAACAAGCTCCGTAAATGGGAGTGAAATAGTGCGATTATAGCAATTGGCTATATCTACGACTAGGCGACCATTACAAGTGACAGTGCATGATGGTGTGAAATTCCTCTGTGTGGTGAACGTGTCACTGCAGGGCGTGGCTTCACGGCGACGTTCATCATTAACCCATTCTTTATTAAACAGGTTGGCGCTCAAGAACCAAAGAGGTGCAGTGTGAATGGCCATCTTTACTGCGCTATGCTTCGCCAGCATGTCGTACGCGCCCTACAGGAGAGAGACGCATTGAACTCAACAGCTTTCATGCAAGATGGGACCCCACCGAACATCGCCCGTGGAGTTCACTTGATTCTCAGAAACACGTTTGGAAACGATCGAATTATCAGCCGATCGTTTCCAGATGCTTAGCTGACACTATAACCTGATCTCACTCCCTGTGATTTTTGATTGTGGGGCTACCTGAAGGACAGGGTATACGAGAGAAACATTTACAAAAAAATGGTTCAAATGGCTCTGAGCACTATGGGACAACATCTGAGGTCATCAGTCCCCTAGAACTTAGAACTACTTAAACTTAACTAACCTAAGGACATCACACACATCCATGCCCGAGGCAGGATTAGAACCTGCGACCGTAGCGGTCGCGCGGTTCCAGACTGTAGCGAACATTTACACATGTGCTGATATGAAGTGCAGCATATCAAAAGAGGTAGCCAGAATACCTACGGACATGCTTCTTTCTGCTGTGCAGAATGTGATCCTGCGCTTTCAGACCTTCTGGACACTGAAGGGCGCCATATTGAGCCCCCTTTTTAGCAGTAATGGTACCGGTATGTAATGGTATGATGTACCTTAGTAGCATATTAAAAGTGTTTCAGTTGAATTGATTCCTCATTATTTCTGTTCCCCATGTCCTCGACATTAATGCTACCAAGCTTCGTATTAGTACGGTAATTAGTTTCCGTGTTAAATAGGGAAAGTTTAATTATAACTACCCCGTATTCCACTCTATTACAATAAGCTTCCATAGCAGTTACTGCCAAACCTTATTCTAAACTGCACATAGTTTGAAAAGTTCACACGCACATCTTATTTATAAACACAGCCAGTTTATGGCAATTCTCCACAGAAAGTGTACAAACAGACTGTTTCTTTCAAAATGCTCGCTCAAACGTTGCTACTAATATTAGTCTCACGGAACAAAATGTTCAAATTCACTAGTAAGCAACACACCATGCGGTAATTAACGATTTAAATGTAACTAAAGTTCCGAATTTCACACTGTGTTTCAAATCGAGCTGCCTTCCACAGCTTACGGCACTTCTCAAACATTTTAGTACCAAAATATCAAAATATTAATAATTTTCAGAGGAGCACATATCAGTACGTCTGATTACTATGAGATCGAAGCTCCGATTCTACTCTAGTCTCTAACCAAAAGAAGCTTCTAGTTCCCAAGAAACGCGCGAATATGCCAATTTCTGTTTGGCATCGGGAAGCAGCATCAAGTCCAATCAATACCACGCATGTACACGGAACCAATCAAAATTCGTCACTGAATCAGAACAGTGCATTATCATAAACAAATTTGGAAAAGCTACAAATATAAAACTAATTTCCTTTTAACAAAACTATTTTTCCGGAATCATAATCTCATTTCCTCAGGACCATAAATTGACGAAATAGTTTATAAAAAATTTCTCGCTATGAATGGCTAATACTCATGACATTCTCGAACATTACTCACGTGACCTGTTACTTCAATGTATAGTATAGAATTTTTCCATAAGACAGTATTTCACATTCACACCTTCTTTCACTCTCATAAGTAGACAGAATAATAGTAGTAATTAATAAACAATCAGAAAATTAAACAAATAAAATTAAAAGTATTTTGATTGCATATCCAACACTGTCTATCAGCTAGTATCCTATACCATATGGCATACATACACTGGAGCCATCTGAGGCCAGCTGTCTTGAGCGTGACTCAGACCGCACGCCTGTTCACAGACCTCCCATTTCAAAGGGGCGATGTACAGGAGCTGCGCCTCTCACCCCCTCTAATTATGAAAAAGTTTGAAATTAAAATTTTTGAATAATTAAACTCAAACATCGGACCTATTCCAGAACAGAATACAGTACATTACTGAACTGAACTCCTCCCGAACAGGCCATGAAGGCCCAAAGTTACCGACCGGCCGCCGTGTCATCATCAGCCAACAGGCGTCACTGGATGCGGATATGGAGGGGCATGTGGTCAGCACACCGCTTTCCGGGCCGTATGTCAGTTTCCGAGACCGGAGCCGCTACTTCTCAATCAAGTAGCTCCTCAGTTTGCCTCACAAGGGCTGAGTGCACCCCGCTTGCCAAAAGCGCTCGGCAGACCGGGTGGTCACCCATCCAAGTGCTAGCCCAACCCGACAGCGCTTAACTTCGGTGATCTGATGGGAATCGGTGTTACCACTGCGGCAAGGCCGATAGCATAGTAAATTACATTTCTCTTAATTCAGTAGTTCTAAAACAGCGTAGCCTATGGTTTACAAAAACTCGAAATTCTTCACAAAATTTTAAATTATACAATTTTTTTTTCAAAACAACAAATTAACTTGTTTTTCTCAAATAGTTCAGATTTTTTACAGTATTTTAATTTAATAATGAATTTCAATCGTTAAATTTTTTATGCACTTTGTGCTTTATAGTGCCTTCGTGTATGCTTGTAGATTCATACCCGGAGATTTTCTCCGCTCAGGGACTGGCTGTTGTGTTGCCCTAATCATCATCATTTCATCCCTATCGACGCGCAAGTCGCCGAAGTGGCGTCAAATCGAAAGACTTGCACCCGGCGAACGGTCTACCCGACGGTAGGCCCTAGTCACACGACCATATAATTGATATTTCACTAGTGTTCTGCTACATTATGAATCATGTATGTTACGTCGTTGCGGTATCTACGTATGTTGCCCTGCATAAGATTAGACCTTCGTCTACAATCCAGGCTTCAGTTAGACGTCCATAGTTCCTAAATATAGAGTTTCGTCTAAGACTACTATTTCACACAACATCTTCCTGAAAGATACATATTAAAACAAATATTTTTCTTATAATTTTTCTTCTTCTTTGTATAGCTAATGACATTTTTAATTATTTTAATTATTTTCGTCGTCAGAAGTAAATTAACAGAGAATATTATTCAGTTGTTGCACTCAGTTGGCACAAATATCAAACACTTGAGAAACTATTACCTCTCAACGAGAATCAAACTGTGACTTTAGTAAAACAGGTTGTTAGTGAAAGTATTTTCTAGATTTAATAACTAGCTCATAACTTTTACGAAACTAGATCTGGCAAATTTCTCAAAAAACTTAAAACTAGCACAAATCATTCTTTGACAATATTTTTACCATAACATAACATAGCTACCACTGCTTTTACCAGTTCCTCTTCATTACAGCTTATATACATGTATACATACAGCTTATATACATGTATTGTAGGTAGGCCACAATGCCCCTCAAAATCTTCGCAATAAAGCCCATGTGGAATGGTTCGCGGCCTGACTGACTGCAGAAAAAAATTAAGACCACGAAAAAGCAGTGATTCACAGGTTGACCATACCTACTGCCAACAACAAATGTGACACGGTTCGTGAGTCCAAAATGTTATATAACGCAAAAATGTTATAAATATACCTTTAATTAAGTACAAATATAATTAAAAATAAATATTAATCTTACGGCTGGCTTTCACGCCACTAGGGGCGCTGCTGTCGTTCCAGCTCTCAGAAAACTTTCACAGCAGTGAGTGTCGTGACGTATGTGTTGGACTATGGTATTACTGTTGAAATATTTAATTTTATTTCGTATCATGAATGCGATTTTTTAAATATCTTTTACTTATGGTCAGTTTCAGTACTGTGTAATCGTTATAAACTAAACGTGAGAAATGAATATGTTATAAACAGAGTTTTGTTTGCAACGATTAAAAACAATTCTGTAACATCTGTACAGTAGGTGCAGTGACGATGTCAGGGACTTCGCAGGACATCGAGACACTGAAAATATCTGACTGGTAAAAAGAAAATCTCTGGACTGCGGAAGGTCTCTGCCAACAGCAGCTCTGGCGCAGCGATTGTGTGTGCAGCTACTTGTTGTGGTTGCGAGAGCCACCGTAAGTTCCACAGGCTCACATACTTCGATACTTCAAAAGGAATAAAGAAGAGTATTGCTTCGGAACCGTAAGTATAAGGAATATTCGTATATTCATCTGGAGAAGAGACATTGTAATTGTGATTGTTGCCGCCGAGCTACTGCTTCGCGTCTAGAGCGTCTAACTTTTAGCTTTGTAAAAGACGTTCCCTTATTTTGAGTGATTTGGACAATATAAACTTTGTGCGAACTTTAATTCCATAGCTGCAATTATCCTAAAGCTTTATACACGGATCAGGATTAATGTCGTCACATTATGAATGCAAAGTTTTAGTAATGTAAAGGATACTAGCTTCGCTAAAAGGTAAAACTAATTTTTTTCTTGCGTGTAAAGATCATATAGGTGCTAATTAATAAAAACAGTTAAACAGCTTTTGAGTGACAACAGTGTCGTGTAACATTTGCAGTAAACATTTGTTGACACCATTGAATATGGAAAATCACAGTGTATTTTACTATTTTTATTAGAATCGGCGAAACAAAATAAAAAGTCTGAATTTACTTTCGATTTTAAGCTTGTGATCATTAGTTTTTTGTTTTATTTAGATTCCCTTTTTAGTTCGCTTCAGTTTGGTTTAGCTTCGATGACGAAGTATAATCAGTATCGATCGTCGTAGAACTGGTAAATGAACCCTGAAAATAGTTAAAAGCCGCAGCAATGGTCCCGAAGATTTCGTCGCTGAGTTGCAATACTGTTAAGTATTGTTCGGTCGCCTGATAACTAAAATGAGACTTTAATTTCACTTACAGAACATTCGGAGCACGAAAGAGTGCAATGCAGCGCACAAATAAAACGCGGCTGTCCAACTGGTTGCGTAGAAAATTTACAGAAATAATCACGGGCTAATGCTCCTCGTGATATGCTGACCGCGTCTGCAGATTCCCCTGGTAGCATCCAAAACTCATTTTCCGGAAGTCCTAGTCGTGTTCGCCGTCTACAATATCAGGTAAACCACTTTTGAATGAACAAGGAATATTCTTTTCCTTTCAACCACTGGATTGACGAAATTACTACAATCGTTTGTGGGCTGAATATCATTAATTTGACACAGTTAACGTCGTACAAAATGCAAATTAACATCGATAGACTCTAATGGATCCGCTGTGATTCACGTCTAGATAAGAGATGGTGATCATACAATCGCTGCATTCTTTTAATACAGCTCCCGCTCTCCACAAAGAAACACAACAGTCGAAGATTGTTCCCTGCGCACTCGTGTCTAATCACAGCCAGTACGTTATAGGCTAATTCAAAAACAATTTGACCAACAATGTGGCCTGTCAGCCATCCTGCTCCTCCTGACGCGGAAAGCAGTGAGTCATGGCTGTAGCTGTCAGATAAACAAAAATGCGTAGATACAACCATCTCTTACATTTTCTTTTTTTTAATTCTCAATACTTTTGGTAATTTTATACATCGTTGCCTAGGCTACCTTATTCCAGCGTTGCCATGGTATTTTCTTGTTAGTTTTAAATCGTTAACGCTTACATGAAGTAAGTTTAGAATGAAACTTAAGTGTTCGTAAAAGTTTTTCTTTTAATTCGTTATAGTGAGATCACCATACATTATTACTATCGCACCATTTACATCTGTCATCCCTTCAGTTTTCATTTTGTTTATCATTATCTTAAAGTCTTTTGAGGTTGTGAATATGAAATTTGACTTAACCAAATATTTTGCGATCCTTGCCAAAATTTACTCCTTTGCGAATAATGACCGATGTGTGGATACTATTGACTGTTACATGAACTCTAGCCAGATTATAACCGACTGGTTTCAGAAATAAATTGTCCGTTTTAGAACAGGCGACAGGATAATTTTATTCCATGACTGGAACTTAACAAAAATACTAGTTTTAATTAATGATAGATTCGGTTAAGCAAGCCAATAATTACATTCATTTGCACTCACTCTTATTACTACAACGTACTCAGTTGCCACAACGGTGATCCGTTGTACACTTTTCCACATCGCTTCGGGCAGTTTTCTTCAGAATCGATGCGTTTCTAACAAATAGTTGTTGAATTGTTGGCTGATACTGTCAGAATAAGGTTACTTTTAGATTATTCTCTCGCTTTTCATTAAATACAAATTCTCTTACAAGAGTGTGCAACAGTTAATTTTAGAATCTTTTTAAACGAGACTAAATCAATAAATTTCTTTTTTTAAGATGACACTAATTTCTGACAGTATTTGTTAAGAAAGTAAGACAGTTTTCTATCATAGGTAGCATGACATGGGTCTGTAACATGGGCCAACAACAGTCTGTAGGTACTCCTAAATTAAACTATATTGATAAAAGAATCGACAGTACATACTCGTTCCTGTGTCATGCAATGCTAAAGGAAAGCGTGCATTGCATGGAGGCCACGGTGAGAAGCAGTGCGTTGACGTCATTGTTACGTGTGCGATGGGGCGGTTTGGTCTCTCACTATCCTTTAAACAATCAGTCCACCTACCTGCATAGATTTCAGGTCTTCTGCTGCTTCACTCTGCGATGGTAGATACTGGTTTAGCTGACAAAAACAGCGATGACGAATATTCGGCCAAGTACATACCACACAGAGGCCACATAACTCCAGTCTGTGGGCAGTAGCTGAAAGTTAAGTTAAACTATCGAGCGTTCGGGATTCTTGCATGACTCGTTTGAAAAAATTTCTAAAATTTTCTTAAAGTTGGTTTATTGTCTTTACAAACAGAAAACGGCTATGAAGTCTGTATTTAATATCCCGATATCAGTTATGCAGTTTTACTAACTGTCTCCGTTACAAGTTCGCTCCCAAAAGCTGCCAGAAGATATTTAGTCCGACCCGATATTTTGAACATCTTAAACAGTCACTGACTCAAGATTGATTTCTAGTTAACACATTCAGTCGTTCAGTAGCCGTCTTGTAAAGAAGTGCTCACCATAATGTCTCGTAATCTGCACTAAACACTCCACGTGGAGTTTATGTTTGACTTGAAATGTTTTTACCCAAATATTTCTTTAAATAAGCCACACACAAGGCTCAAACTTTCACAAAATGCTCAATACTGTAGTCGCTCTTCGTCAACGACACGAGAACCGATCAAACGCTCGAATTTCTTCATTTTGGTACAAATTTGATCAGCGCTATTTAACATAGGTGTTTACCTGAAGACGGCTCCCGAGCGACTATATCGACTCATAAATCAGAGGCACAATGCCCTATTCACACGTGTGGGAAATGCTTTATTCCTATTGGCTAGTATGTTAAGTATCTCGAGCACTTGTATACTCTCACTGGTCCTAATGTCAGCACCGGCCAGAGTGGCCGTGCGGTTCTAGGTGCTACAGTCTGGAGCCGAGCGACCGCTACGGTCGCAGGTTCGAATCCTGCCTCGGGCATGGATGTGTGTGATGTTCTTAGGTTAGTTAGGTTTAATTAGTTCTAAGTTCTAGGCGACTGATGACCTCAGAAGTTAAGTCGCATAGTGCTCAGAGCCATTTTGAACCTAATGTCAGCCAATCTGATTACTACAAGTAATTTAGACTAGAAATCTCTACGCATTCCTCCATTCACATTCTCAGTCTCTCCAAAACACTCACACAGCCCAAAACACGATGAAACAATAATTTTCCAAAATACTTTTAATTGCATCAGAAATCTGTGGTAGTCCAGAAAATTAGGTTATGTGAACCTATCCTTTTGGTTGTTGTTTCAATTGATACTATAGATGAGCGCATTACAGTTCCTAACTCAGTTTCACAATGCCAGCTCGGTTATTATGCGTTTCAGGTAGTAATTTATATCTCCGAAAGTACTGAAGTTATTCAAATCAGATGGCTCTAAGCACTATGGGACTTAATATCTGAGGTCATCAGTCCCCTAGACTTAGAACTTCTTAAACCTAACTAACCTAAGGACATCACACACATCCATGCCCGAGGCAGGATTCGAACCTGCTACCGCAGCAGCATCGCGGTTCCGGACCGAAGGGCCTAGAGCCGCTCGGCCGCTGTGGCCGGCACGGAAGTTATTGATTTGAAATTTTAACACTGTGGTTGTTATCCATAGAATGTAATATACAAAGTACGAAAAAGGTCGATTAATATTTAATTGTACTTCTTCAGATTCCTACAGAGTATGTGTAACATATTGCACGCAGCGTCAGACAAGCAAACGGCTCACTCGGCCCAGTAGCCAGCGTCAGCTATACCACAATGAGAACCAAAATCTGCGCTCCTCCCGGCTCCACAGCAATCTACACTTTCAATGTAAAATAACAATCCGTAACAATTTTCTACGTTACACGTGGTTTCGCCTTCAGTGTTTACAAGGCTCACAAGTGTCTCTTCTTCTAGTTAGTAAATGCCATGGAGCACTGTTGAAACATTCTGTAACCTCAACGGTCATCCCAGGCAATAATTCTGTACACATGTAAAGATGTTAGCTTCGTCTCCAAGCCGGGATGTGCTCACTAGAGTAGCTGTCTGATGCTTTGCCCTCAGTTGCCGCGCTCTCTTCGTCCTCCACATTTTCCACTGACGCTCTTTCGCCTCCTCCACACCAAGGAACTTGTCTCCAGCTTTGTCTATCCTGTTGTTACATTTAATACATGGACAGTATGTTCAAGGATTACATTATACGAGTGTCTGTGGAAGAGGATCATATTCGTTACAAAATCAAAAATAAATATAAATAACAAAATATGCACAAAATACAGGCAAAATTAAGTAAAATCGTATGGTGTGCTTGGCTGGGAAACGCCAATGGGCAGGTTCAATTGCTTAATTGGAAAAGTTTTTCCTGTCCTTCGCACACATTGGCACCTTTCCTTCGCGAAGTGTGAGAGTCGTTTGTTGAGTGCGAGATGGCTGTAATGGGTGTGTGTGTCGTGTGGTGTCATGTTTGCAGTGTATGAGGGTGAGAGAAGGGAGAGAGTGAAATCTGCTGCCGGCGCACTGCTCGCTCCTTTCGAATACCACCAAAGGGGCCACCGAGTGTAACGTTCACAGCCGATGGACAGAGCAGAATCAACATTGTCAAATGCCCTCCATCCCTGAACAATGCGGAGAAGTTTGACGTTTAATCCAGGACATTGGCGCAAAGTCTGGAGATCTGAAACTCTACGCCACCATGCCGCCCCCCTTTTGCCGGAAATCCAAAGAGAAAAATGCTAAAACAGCAGGGCTTACCCGGGTGGTTATTCATTCAAGTAACGGTCACTCCCGACATTACTTAACTTCGGTGATCTGATGGGAACAGGTGTATTCAAAGAACAAGACCGTTGGCGATTGATAAAAATTATAGATTCCATAAAGTACTTGTGTTACGTCCTTACTGAAACTCCTTATTTGTATGATGACTCTCACATCATCAGCATAAATGAATTAGTGAGGTACAGTTTTGGGGTCGTCATGAATGCACAATTTTGTTGTGTACCTCATGATAATTGCGTCCTTTATGTATTTGTTTAGATTAAACTTTTTAGCATTACAGAGATTCAAACAGTATAAAGAGATTGAGCTGTCCGTATGCCGTCCCATGTGGTGCAATTTGGTGGTCCGAGGAGCGGCTCGCTAATCAGGTTTAAGTAGGCTGTTTGGGTTTTTATGTTGATAACGCCACGTAGCGCTCTGTATGAAAATCACTGACTTTGCTGTGTGCAGCCTGTAGCTAGTTGGACTCATTGTTGCAATAACGCTTGGGTAGTGTTGGGAAGTTGGATGTGAACAGCGCCTAGCGTTGTGCAGTTGGAGGTGAGCGGCCAGCAGTGGTCGATGTGGAGAGAAAGATGCCAGAGTTTTGAGAGATTACTATAAGCCGACGATATGGACATGTGTCCGCCAGAAAAAGGAAATTTGTAGAGACGAATGTCATGAATGCTGACTTTTGAACATTATTAAGGTAAATACATCGTTTGTTCTCTATCAAAATCTTTCATTTGCTAACTATGCCTATCAGTATTTAGTGCCTTCAGTAGTTAGAATCTTTTATTTGGGTGGCAGTATTGGCGCTCGCTGTATTGCAGTACTTCGAGGAACGAAGATTTTTGTGAGGTAAGTGATTCATGAAAGGTATAGGTTATTGTTAGTGAGGGCCATTCTACTGTAGGGATTATTGAAAGTCAGATTGCGTTGCGCAAAAAATATTGTGTGTCAGTTTAGTGATGATCAGAATAAGTAAAGAGATAAATGTCTGAGTACGTTCAGTTTTACTCAGCTGTCTCTGTATCAAATAACGTAGAAGTTTACCAGCACACTGATTCATAATTTTTCTAAGGGGACGTTTCATATGTCGACACTTAGCCGAGGATACCTCACTGTAATCTCCTGATTTTTTCTTGTAGTTTGTGTAATTAGTGTAGTTATTTTTTATTGATAGCGCGTAATCTCCTTTGTAGTTGTAGTTTTTCTTTGTTGTATTGTAAAACAGTTGTGGCATGCATGTAGACTTCCATCAAGTATTTCGCAGCCGCGCTTTCAATTAGTTGGATATTATTTTCAGTGCTATGTTAACGTGTTTCCTTATTTTACTCTTCAAATTGTTCTATTCTGTGTTATCGTGTGAAATATGGTGACAATTGGCGAGTGAAAAACGCAATACTAGGCTCCAAAGTAAACTGAGAAATGACAGTGAAGACGAGAGTAGTGTGTTAGCGCCACCGTGTAATGAATTAACTAATGTTCAACATAGTAATTTGGTAATTGTGACAGGGGAATGGAGTACGCAATAAATAATCGTGTAGACAGTGAAACAGCTAGTGAACAGGGTAGTATTGTCAATCGATCGGTCGGCAACAGCTCGCTCCAGGAACCCGAAATGACAGGACACAATCTTGCAAATACCGTAGATTCAGGTTTTGCATCCTCACCTTTTTCTCAATTAAGTCAAGACCTACTCTATGCTTTTCAAAATGCGAATATTGCCTGTGCAAATGCACTGCCGAAAAGCATAGAGGAACGTGTTGCAGACACTAATACATAGTTATTGCAATTCATGCAACGAATAGAACACAATCAGAAACTTCAAAAGTTAGACACAATGGAACAAAAACAGGAACGAACACAGCAACAGTTACAAAAGTTAGACACAATGGAACAAAATCATCAAAATTTAAACACAACCGAGCAAACGCTTGAACAAACACGTGAAGATTTAACTGCTGAGTTACTTAAAGTCGAATCGAAATGTAAAAAAGTCTGTAATGACGTAAAACACCTTACACCTTACACGCAGAAAATTGATCGTAGGCGACGCCGAGGGTAGGTGTCAAACAGTCGTAACTTTAATTGTAAATATTAAAAGAAATAATTCGTTTTTATACACAAAATGTCATGTTAAGTCTCTCAGTCAGTGGTGGCGCTATTACAGTGCAATAAACTTCTAGTTTTGTTAAACAAGTCACGGGGGACACAGTTACCTGGCAATATACGAGGAGGTTCGAAACAGTATAACGTTAGATGATAGATTTTGCATCACTCAGTTTACACACGATCCAGCTGAGGTATTCGTGTTGCTTAAGAAAATTTAGTTCCATTTTCGAGGCACTTATGTTTAACTAATAATACAAGTATATTCACTGTAAATTTCAAGGTGTCTTGGTTCAAATGGCTCTGAGCACTACGGGACTTGACTTCTGAGGTCATCAATCCCCTAGAACTTAGAACTACTTAAACGTAACTAACCTAAGGACATCACACACATCCATGCCTGAGAACTTCAAGGTGTTAATACGTACACTATAGTGGTATCCTGATTACTGATCTATTAGTGATAGCTATCTTCAATTCTACCAGCTGCCTCTCTTTATTAGTAACCAACATAAAAGTGACACCGACTGCTAGTGACATCATCAGAAGGAACTGCAACACGGTATAGGTAGGAGAATGTGTAATCGGTTTCTGACGGGAGTAGCCTAAGGGCGAGCTAATGTCACTTTGTTACCCCTTAACGAAATTGATTTGCCAAGTATGTCTATACGACTCCAAAGACACTACTAATTAACTAAACGTCTGCTTCCAAATAGTAATATTAGGAACATGACGTGAGGTGGATGTAGCAAATTGAAGACGACATGTCACTGACCCCTACGGAAAGCCACTGTCAAGTTTTAAAAACCTGCTACTGCTATTTGCTGTATGAATACGCAGAAAAATGTAATTAAACACATTTTTAAAAGAGTGGCCTGCCAGTGTGGCCGAGCGGTTCTAGGCGCTACAGTCTGGAACCGCGCGACCGCTACGGTCGCAGGTTCGAATCCTGCCTGGGGCATGGATGCGTGTGATGTCCTTAGGTTAGTTAGGTTTAAGTAGTTCTTAGTTCTAGGGGACTGATGGCCTCAGAAGTTAAGTCCCATAGTGCTCAAAGCCATTTGAACCATTTTTTAAGAGTGGAAATCTTATGACAAGGTATCGTTTTGACGAATTTCGGGAAAAGGCCTAATTTTCCAAACGGTGTTAGAATCAGCCGAGAAATCAAAATTACAAAGAAATTTTTCGGTTTTCTCTCTCAGTATTCCTGAAAGGCAACCGAGGAGAATATCTGATCACTGCGGTCTTGACGTTGCTGAAAGCTTGCTTGTTACAAGGATAACTGGTATGATAAGCAGAACCAGTTACTCCTCAGTGAGCTGCCTGGGACCAGGAGACCCTCTTGACTCAGCATCCTGCAGACAACCGTAATCAGCCTCTGAAAGCTCGTTGCTGGAGTTCAGAGTCGGCCTGTGCGTTTAAGTCGGAAACGGTGAAGTATCCAATTGAGTTGCTGGGCGCGACTGGCGAGAGGTAATTAAACGGCCGGCCACATTCGGTCGGTGCGGCTTTAAGGAAAACGAGTGGGCGCCTCGGTTCTCCCCGCCTCGGGCCACCGCACAGCGCCGCGCCGCCAGCAGCCAGCAGCCCGCCAGGCCGCTTTGGAAAAGTTGGAGGCGGCGGCGGCGGCGGCGGAGGCGGAGGTGGAGGCGGACAGCCGTGGTGCGGCTAAAAAGGCTAGCAATTTGCTAAAGTGGCCAGCGGGTGTGGCGCTGCCGGCGCGCCTCGGCACGGCGACGGCAATTCCGCTAAATAATGCTGCCACAATCGCTATCATCCTCCAATCAGAACAAAGAGCGCTCCTCACAAGACCTGCCACAATGGCGAGCGCTCCATATTGTGTGCCGCTGCCGCTGCCGCTCCTCGCAACCTGCCCCGTCCCACAGACGACGTTTCTCTTCATAATAAAACGACACAATCGGCTCGCTGCTAGCATGCGTCGACTACACGAAAAAAAGGAGTAGGAAACAGCACTCTACGAATATAAAGCGGATAGGCAATTGCATCGTTTGATTGTTCAAAATTTCAGTGTTTTTGTAAAACAAATTTCTCTACATATGCTTCAAGTAGCTGCACGTATTACACTCCACAGCAAAACAGGCAGAGTGCACTTCTCTGCAAAAGATTCCTGTAAGCATCAAACATCGGCCTTAATTTGAGGAAGAAATTTCTGAGAATCTTCGTTTGAAGCAATGGAAAAGTGAATCAGGGACTGCGAGGAAGCCGGGATACTACAGATAGAAGTTGAAATTTAGTTGGGCATAACCATACGAGTATGATTAGTGCTTCTTATTGGCATGTTGGAGTGTTTGTGTTGTAATTCGTGGGGCCAGACTGCAAGTGGGTGTAACGGAATTTCTGTGCAAGTCGCTTTTTTCTTCTTTTCTGTGATATGATCCGCCACGACTGTCTCTCGTTTGTCAACATGTGCGTCACAGAATAGTTCAAATGCATTCTCGATTATTTATTGGACAGATTTCAAAGATAAGAAAGGAGGTTACGGTACAATGGGCACGAAACATGTGGAAAACATTAATAACAAGAAGGGACAGGATGACATGACATGTCTTAAGACATTAAAGAATAACTCCATGGTACCTGAGGGAGCGATGGAGGGTAAACGCTTAGAAGAAGACAGACATTGCAAACATTAGAAGGTATCTATTACGGGGGATTACGTATCCTGACAGTGTGGCCAAATGAAAGAATTCTGTTATTAATATATGGACATCCTGACAGAGTGAGCTAAATGGAAGAAGCCTATTACTATATGGGGAGGAACTGGGTAAGCTGTTTCTATAAGATACTACTAATGATTCACTATAATGGCCGCCAGATGCCTGAGAATCAATGAATAATGGAAAAATAATGGAACGTACCTTATGACGTGTAAGTTGATCGGAGGCTGTCTGATATGAAAGAAGATTGGCACCGCGGAATTGCCATAAGATTCAGCGTCCGTCAAATACAAGTATGGCTGATGGCCTTGGTTAACAAATATTCGAGTGACATGGGATTAATTAACTGCCGAAAGGATGTAAAAAAAGATTCGATTACTTTACATTTATGTTACAAAGATCTACACACATGGCAAAAGCTAAACATGGTAAATGTCTTCATCCAAAAATAATAAGAAATACATGAAGTGTTAAACTGTCTCAGTTACAAGTATCACACGTAATGTGAGCCCGCAAGGAACTGGGAAACAAGAGGCGTTACTTCCAGAGCTAGCGACTGAATCGACTTTAAATGATGTGGCAGAAATAACTGCGTTACCCATCGTGTTAAAGAGATGCACCATGATTAATATGTGCACCAAGCGAGTTAACGAAGAACTCATGGTAACTCAGGATTTGCTGTAACACACTGAGTCGCTAATCGCGAAAGAATTGAAATAAAAAGTTAAGAACCACAACTTCATCTGCGAAACGACTGTTATTTGGGCACATGCTAATTTATCTTTGTGCAAGAAAACACAATATTTTTGCTGCGGCCTCGGCTCTCAATCACCAACTCCTCTCCACCCATCTCAGAACGGAATCTTCTTTCTACAAATCTCTGAAACGGAATGTTCTCTCCACCACTCTCCGGAAAAGAATGTTCTCTGCAGTGCTCTCCTGAACAGAATGTTCTCTGCGCCTCTCTCCCAAACCGAATGTTCTCTGTCCTTTTTTGTTTCTAAAACTCTTGTATCTCATAAAAATTAATTCCGCCAAAGATTCCTTTCAGCCTATCAGGGCTCGTGGTTGTTTGTTTCACCTATTGGAAGAGATTAAATTTTCCACACGACATCCATAGCCGGCCGAAGAGGCCGACCGGTTCTAGGCGCTTCAGTCTGGAACCGCGCGACCGCTACCGTCGCAGGTTCGAATCCTGCCTCGGACATGGATGTGTGTGATGTCCTTAGGTTAGTTAGGTTTAAGTCGTTCTAAGTTCCAGGAGACTGATGACCTAAGATGTTAAGTCCCATAGTGCTCAGAGCCATTTGAACCGACATCCATCCTCACATAAGTCCAGGAAACATTCACGCCACGTATTTGAAGCCAATGAGAGCCCTCGTCTTGGAGTTAGCCTATGAGACATGAGCAAACGCTCGTTTCTCCAAACCATCCTGCTTATTTTTCGAAAGTCTCAGCTCTCCCAACGGTTTGGGTAAACACCTTGTGCGTCTGTATATCTGTAGTATATCTGTTAGTTGCGTAACTTCCTACTTAATCAGCAGGCTATCAGCCTTCAACTGGCGCCAGTAGTTGGCTTGGAGGATTAAATGGCCATCCGTTCCTGAACTGTCGTTTCTGGGCTGGAGCCATTGAGTCTGAAAGAGGCGTGTCTCAATCGTTATTCAGTGAAGTGTCCTCCCAGGTGCATATCGTTGACAACGGACCGTAACGAGCCCCTACCGGGCTTGTAAAGTGACTGCCTTGGGCACAGCCTCCACTACATACCTTACAAGTAATTGAGTAAGTTGAGTGCAAAATTACTCTGTGACGATGAGGTTGACACGGAAGACAAATTCGTGGCGGGCCACATCAAACCAGTCAGAGACATTGAATTTTTGAGTTGATATTCTGTACTAATGTAAAAGGCATTACAGTTGTGTAAATGAATATATGATCCTTTCCAAACACAGGACACCATCGTCAAATGTTACGATATATCATAGCATCTGTGATACTCATATGTTTGTAAGCTCTTTGTATGTATCAAAACATGTGGTGCGTGGTTGAAATGATCTCAGCGACAAATCTAAAGTGTACAGTGAGAACTATTTACGTGTGCAACAACGAGGATGCAGTGGGATTGCGTTTACATCTGTCGGACGAATGTTATGAAAACAAACACTCGAAACCAACGTTTCACGTAAGTCACATGCAACGAAAATCTGTAACGCTACCATCTGTGTGTGGCGTGTTTATAATTATGTTTTATTTATATTTTAGGACAATTAATATATAAAAACACACCAAATGTCATAAAGAAAGCGTGTAAACCGTCTGAGGATGAATCACAACGGTAACGGTTTCCTTTGAATAAAGGAACTGAAAGTAAATTTGTGGCTGGTTGCTGTCCTAACACCATCAACATTTGTCTTCAAACAACAGCCACGGTCTCCATCATGTCATCATATGACAAAATTGCATTTCTCATTAGTGTATTTCGTACCATGCTTTAGGCTGTGCCAGTGCAGCAAGGAAAACAGTTGTGGTTAATGTATGATGGCGCACCAGCATACTTTCGTCACAGTGTGTGCGAACATCTGACACAGACATTTCAGGACCACTTGATTGGTTGGTGGGAGGGGAGGGGGCGCCACAATTTGGCCTTCTGGTTCCCAAGTCCTCAATCCCCCACACTTTTGGTAATGGGGACTCTCGAAGGAATTGGTCTTCGCCACGCCAATCAACATTGTGTAGACACTATAGGGTCGCATCTTCAGTGTGTGCCAGCAGGTACAACAACCGGGTGTACTTCGAAGGGTGTGTCATTCCTTATGCCGGAGGGCAGAGGGGTGCACTGTCACGAATGGACGCCACTTTGAACACCTCCTTGCACCTCAAATGGCTCTGAGCACTATGGGACTTAACATCTGAGGTCATCAGTCCCCTTAGAACTACTTAAACCTAACTAACCTAAGGACATCACACACATCCAAGCCCGAGGCAGGATTCGAACCTGCGACCGGAGTGGTCGCGCGATTCCAGACTGAAGCGCCTAGAACCGCTCGGCCACACCGGCCAGCCCTTACACCTCCTTAAACACTTGTTTATCGCAGAAAATATGTATTTCCGGACCCTTATTGGACTACTTTTTCTTGTTTCGGTGAGTACCACCACCTGTCAAAGTGATCGACACTTTTTAGCACAATATATATATATATATATATATATATATATATATATATATATATATATATATACACGGTGATTCAGCTGCCCCTACCCATGGGTTTTATTCAACCTGTAATGTCTCCAAATGCCACGTGGAATATTTTCATATTCTCTCGTTCGCATGCGCAAATACAGTAAAATATGAAACGGATCTTTTTGTAGGAACTTTGATGTAGTTAAATTTTCTACTAGAATACGTTTTCGCTAAAGGCCGTAGTTTTCGGATTATTCAAGAAAAACGACCTACAAACGTGTGTTTCTTGAATAACTCGAAAACCGTGGTCTCCAAGGAAATCTGTCTCTTATTCTCTATTTCTATAGGAAAAATAGCTTGCGCATAGCGAGCGAAAGAATATGAAAATCTTCCACATGGTATCTGAAATTGTTGCAGGTTGTATAAAACCCATAGGTAAGGGCAGCTGAATTACGCTGTATTTATACTGTATATTACATTTTAGAAATTAACTTTATTTCTGTCATTATCACATATGATATACATATTCGAAACATTCATAATTTTATCACGCTCATTATTACACGTGATTCAATGAAAGTCTCCTCTTGTGTTACTTGCAGAAAATATTCGACACTTCCTCAGCGTCCATCTTTGATGTAATATCTTGATGGATATGTATCAGCACCAGTCCATTTAAAGGATCTTCTGTCTTCTGCTGCGAAGATACGTCTTCAGACAAAAAATCTCTCTGTAATGCTGGTTGTTACTGAAATCTGCATAACTGACACAAGACTCTAATATGTGGCAGCACCGTTGCACCGTTGGTCTTTTGTAGGCCTCTGCTGGAGACTTATTCATATTTTCGTCCATTTGTTGCCGAATTTGTAGCTCTGCCTTCAAAGCTACAAATCAAGGGAAATCCCCTTTTTATGGTTCAGCGCTTTGCAAAACATGTTCTGTATCTTCATCACTCAAGTTTTGCGACAGCAATTTTTGTAGATGTCCGATTCCTTGTAGCTGAGTCGTAGGGGGTCTTAATGACATTTCATTTAACAAATGAAGGAGAAAATATGTGAACTCTGACACACGGTAATATTCTTCTACGGACTGTGTCAGAAAACTGGGTCTGTCGGTCTGTTAGAAGGATATCTGTACATTGCTACATAAACAAAGTGAAACTTGTAAGCATTTTCGAAGTGTCTACTTATTTATATATTCAATTAACTTTTTGCGGCTTCGTTCGCATAACAGTAGTATTGTTATCGGAGTAGCACTGCTCGCGATGTACGCCGTCCTCACCGCTGCCCCATCGCACGAAGACAGGTGTTATACACGTTTAACGTCTTCGTATGTCTATGGCATCACAGCTCCGACACGAATGCATCGATTTCAACGCAGTTTTATTTCATTTATTTTAAGGCTAGTTTTAAGATAATCGGCTACATACAGTAAAGACTTTGTCGGTTAATGTGATGTCACACTAAAATTTAGATCTCAAAAATATCTACAAAAAATTCTGTGAGAGCATACATTTATCTTTCATGGATCACACACAATCACGATTTTGGTGATGCCTTTCGGATTCGCTGCGTCAGGTGCAATCAAAAGACAAAAATGATAATTATGGGTGAATCGTAACAGATAAGCATATGCTGTTGTGGACTTTCGTGTAGTTCTTTTCGAGATCTACAGTTTCGTAATTTCCAATTTGACGTACCTCTTTTCACCTGCGCAACGTTTTGCAAAAGGGAGCATTGACAAATTGCCAACAAACATTTTGTTGCCTTGATTCACTATTATTGACTATTATAACTCCTGCCTATTTATTTAATTTTTTTAGTGGCATACATTCTTTCTCAGGGCTCAAACTGTCTCCATACCAAACTTCATCAAATTCGCTTCAGTGGTTCAGCCGTGAATAGGTCACAGATAGGAAGAGATACTTCCACATTGTCAGTGTTGGTTAGTACCTTATGGATTACTCACTGTGGCTTTCAACAAGAAGTGAAGCGCTGTTTTTGCTATTGTCGTCTTCAGACCGAAGACTGGTTTGATGCAGCTTCCGATGCTGCTCTATCCTGTGCGACGCTCTTTATTTGCAAACTCCCCCCGTCGGAGGTTCGAGTCCTCCCTCGGGCATGGGTGTAAGTGTTGTCCTTAGAGTAAGTTAGTTTAAGTTAGATTAAGTAGCGTGTAAGCCTAGGGACCGATGACCTCAGCAGTTTGGTCCCATAGTCCTTACCACAATTTTCCAAATTTCATTTACAAATAACTGCTGCAACCTACATATTTCTGAATCGGCTTACTGCTTTCACCTCTTGGTCTCCTACGATTTTTTACCCCGTGCACTTCCTTCCAACACTAAATGGGTGATCCCTTGATGTCTCAGAATGTGTCCCATCAACCGATCCCTTCTTTTGGTCAAGTTGTGCGACAAATTTTTTGTCTCCCCAATTCTATTCTGTACTTTCTCATTAGTTACGTGATCGACCCATCTAATCTTCAGCATTCTTCCGTAGTACTACATTTCGGAAGCCTCTCTTTTTATCTAAATTATTTATCGTCCATGTTTCACTTTCATACATGGCTACGCCTCAGACAAATATCTTCAGAAAGACTTCCTAACACTTAAATCTATATTTAGTGTTAACAGACTTTCTATTCTTGCCATTGCGTCTACATTTAATAACCTCTGTACTTCGGCCATCATTAGTTATTTTGCTGCCCAAATAGCAAAACTCTTCAACTCCTTTAAGTGGGTCGTTTGCTAATCTGATTCCCTTAGCATCACCTGATTTAATTCGACTACATTCTGTTATCCTTGATTTGCTTTTGTTGATTTCCATATCTGCCTTTCAAACCACTGTACATTCCGTTCAGCTGCTCTTCCGAGTCCTTTGCTGCCTCTGACAGGACTACAATGTCATCGGCAAACCTCGAAGTTTTTATTTCTTCTCCCTGAACTTTAATTCCTGCTCCAAATTTTTCTGTGGTTTCCTTTACGGCTTGTTCAGTGTACAGATTGAATAACATCGGGGGTAGGCTACAACCCTCACTCCCTTCTCAACCAGTGTTTCTCTTGCATGCCTGTCGACTCTCATTACTGCTCTCTGGTTTCTGTAAAAGCCGTAAAAAGCTTTTCGCTCCCTGTATTTTACCTCTGCTACCTTCAAGATTTCAAAAAGAGTATTCCAATCACTGTTGTCAAACGCTTTCCCTGTGTCTACAAATGCTGCAATGGTAGATTTTCCTTTCCTTAGCGCTGTATCATGACTGAAATACGCTGGTTCCTGATAAAAATGTCAAACAGAACACAATGTACTATCTGCCAACAAGAGGACTTCGGCGAAATGTCAAGGCGCATCGTACAGCAAATATACTGACTGTCAGAAACCTGACAATGATGCAAAATCGAAACGTGTAGCTTCAAGTAAAGCTGTTTATAGTAGCTGCTGACAGTGCTATTTCTTGCCAAATAGGGAAAGAATCCAAAGATATCAAATACTTACCGAAAATATCTAAAAGTGTTACGCTGTACGCAGCCCTAGAAATTTACAAATTTTACGCAATGTAAGAGATTTAACTTCACTTGCATCGCTGCCTCTGACACAATAGCTCATTTATCTGCTACGCAATCACGAAACGATGAACGACGTCACCGTTTATCGTACTTTTATCGTAAATTCTGACAAAAGAGAAACAAGAAGTAATGAAGCGAAGGTATATCATTACGAGGCACACTTACGTTCCGCTAATTCCAGGGTTCCGCATTTTTTAAACTCAGAATCACATGCTGTCCGTAAGAAATGATGGTGATTATGTCGAGATTCAGTCTCTCTCTCTCTCTCTTTCTCTCTCAATCCAATCACCCGTCTCTCTCTCTCGAACTATCGGGGGGGGGGGGGGGGGGGCTGAATCCGTCCTTACAACTGTTGAGACCTTCAGTGGGACGTTTCTTGGATGGTTTGAAGTTTCGTCCGTATAAACTGCGGGTGGTTCAAGGTGCAAACATACTCTCTAAATGCACTGACATTTTTACAGTGATTATCCAGAGATAACAGTTTCTCAAGTAACTACCGATGTCCCATGAAGCCAAGCTTTCCATGATTAGAGTTGTTAACAAAAAAAAGCGCTCGGATGAAAAAGGGTGTAAGAGAGTGATGTAGTCTTTCCCCCCTACTGTTCAATCTGTACATCCAAGAAGCAATGATGGAAAAAAAGAAAGGTTCAGGAGTAGCATCAAAATTCAAGGTGAAAGGATATCAATGACACGAGTTGCTGATGACTTGGCTATCCTTAGTGAAAGTGAAAAAGAATTACATGATATGCTGAATGGAATGAATAATCTAATGAGTGCATAATATTGGTTGAGAGTAAATCGAAGAAAGGCTAAAGTAATGAGAAGTATCAGAAATGAGAACAGCGAGAAACTTAACATCAGGATTGATGGTCACGAAGTAGATGAAGTTAAGGAATTCTGCTACCTAGGCAACGAAATAACCGTTGACGGACGGAGCAAGGAGGGCATAAAAAGCGGACTAACACTGGCAAAAAGGGCATTCCTGGCCAAGATAAGTCTACTAATATCAAACATAGGACTTAACTAGAGGAAGAAATTTCTGAGAATGTACGTCTGGAGCACAGCGTTGTATGGTAGTAAAATATGGACTGTGGGTAAACCGGAACAGAAGAGAATCGAAGCGTTTGAGATGTGGTGCTACAGGCGAATGTTGAAAATTAGGTGGATTGATAAGGTAAGGAAGAGAATATTCTGCGTGGAATCGGAGAGGAAAGGAATATGTGGAAAACACTAACAAGGACAAGGGACAGAATGATAGGACATCTGTTAAGACATCGCGGAATGACTTCCATGCTACGAGAAGGAGCTGCAGAGGGCGGAAACTGTAGAGGAAGACAGAGATAGTAATACGTCCAGCAAATAATTTAGGTCGTAGGTTGCAAGTGCTAGTCTGAGATGAAGAGGTTCGCCAGGAGAGGAATTCGTGGCGGACCGCATCAAAAGAGTCAAAAGATTGATGACCCAAAAAAAAAATGTATACATATAAAAATAAAAAAAAATAAAAATGCCTTTCATTATTGGTCCCAGGTAAACACACAACAGTTACACGAAAACCCGAAAGCATGTCCAGGTGTTGTGCTCTTGGCATGTATGGAGTTACTGACCCCCAATTTTTTGAGGATGAGGTCAGACTTGTACCAATAGTGAATGCTGACCGCTACTGCAAAATGTTACAGAATTTCCTCATTCCGGAATTGCAGCGAAAATGATTGCCCTATAACATTTGTTTCAGTAGGATTGTGCATCGTTTAACAAAGCACACCAAAGTACAGTCACGCAACAGCAAATACTTCCAAACCGTGCAATATCCCTGTTTGTGGATGTGACGTGACATACAGTTCCCTAGATTTAACAGCTCCAGATTACTTCCTTTTGAGTTACCAGAAGGAAATAGTCTTTGATCTTTTCCAATCGTTTGCAGACAGTTGCTGAATTTCAGTCTGCCATTCAACGTGAAAGCAGGCACCATTGCGCAGGATACGTTAAACTGTGTTGAAGCCTTCCCGCGTTGACTTAGCCAGTGTATCCAGAAGTTATAATATTCAAGGTGCAGTGCGTTCTACCGATGTGTATTACGTACTGTACTAATTTATGTACTTTGTAGCGATAAAGAAATTTTGCAGTATCACGAAGAACTTGTACAAAACTTAAGGTCGAAAGTAACTTTCTCATGATGAGTCATTGCCAAGTAACATAGGTCGACGAAATCCGGCCTTTAGATAAAAAGAACTGCTACAGTAAGCCTACAGTACGCGAAGTAGCTGAACAAATACGCAATGAGACGAATAGAAAGGACACTTTTACTCAGAGACAATAACTGCGCTGAAGTCAGTCGACGTCAGGAGATGTCAGGAGAGACATGGTGGTCACGTTGACATTACAAAAGGCAGGCCAAGGTTCTTAGGTGTGCAATCTCCGTGGACTGCAATGCGTGCTCTGAGGCTAGTTAAAAGGTTGGTAAAGAGTTCATATTGTAGGGCATTCCACACGCACGACCTCCAGATCTCTGAGCACGGTACACTCACCCGTCGTCGTTTTTGTGGCACTGTGCCCCTTCCCTATGTGCGTCTTTTCAGGGGTGCATTCGGTCTTGACTTGATTTTCATGGATGACAATGCGTGACTGCGTCCAACAACGCAGGCGGAAATGTTCTGGGAACGACAGAATGTTGGCGAATGGATTGCCCTGCCCGTTCCCCCGATTTAAATCACACCGAGCAGTTGTAGAAAGTGTTGGGGAGACGTACTCCAGCACGTCCACTTGCAACAACGACCATCTAGCAGTCGTTAACGGCGTAGATGGAGGAATGAAAATGCCGTGCCACAAGAACCTCGTGCCAACCTTGTGGTCAGCATGGAAGCAGAACATTGCAGATTAGATTAGATTAGAATAGATTAGTACTTGTTCCATAGATCATGAATACGACACTTCGTAATGATGTGGAACGTGTCAGGTTAATAAATGGTGTCTATATAAGATATTACATTACACAAAATATTACATGAATATTGGGGTGGGAGTGGGGAAATTACCCACTTACTATATCCAAAAATTCATCTAATGAGTAGGAGTTGCCATTCAGAAATTCTTTTAATTTCCTTGTAAATGCTATATGGCTATCTGTCGGACTTTTGATGCTATTAGGTAAGTGACCAAAGACTTTTGTGTTAGCATAATTTACCACCTTCTGAGCCAAAGTTAGATTTAACCTTGAGTAGTGAGGATCATCCTTTCTCCTAGTGTTGTAGCCATGTACTCTGCTATTACTTTCGAATTCGTTCGGATTGTTAATAACAAATTTCATAAATGAATATATATATTGTGAGGCTACAGCGAAGATCCCTACCTCTGCAGGATGATCTTGGATGAGCTCCAGCAATTATTCTGATTACACGCTTTTGTGCAATGAACACTCTTTTACTCAATGATGAGTTACCCCAGAATATGATGCCATACGAAAGCAGAGAATGAAAATGGGCGTGGTAAGCTAATTTACTGAGATGTATACTGCCAAAATTTGCAATGAGCCTAATAGCATAAGTAGCTGAACTCAAACGTTTCAGCTGATCTTCAGTGTGTTATTTTCCATTTCAACCCCCCATCAATGCACACATCTAGAAATTTTGAATATTCTACCTTAGCTACCGATTTCTGATCGAAGTCTATATTTATTAATAGTGCCGTTCCATTTACTGTGTGGAACTGTATATACTGTGTTTTGTCAAAGTTTAATGAGAGTCCACCGGCCGCTGGTGGCCGAGCGGTTCTGGTGCTACAGTCTGGAACCGCGCGACCGCTGCGGTCGCAGGTTCGAATCCTGCATCGGGCATGGATGTGTGTGTTGTCCTTAGGTTAGTTAGGTTTAAGTAGTTTTAAGTTCTAGGGGACTTATGACCTCAGCAGTTGAGTCCCATAGTGCTCAGAGCCATTTGAACCATTTTTTTTAATGAGAGTCCATTTTCAGAGAACCACTTAAAGATTTTCTGAAAAACATCGTTCACAATTTCATCAGTTACTTCTTGTCTGTTGGGTGTGATAGCTATACTGCAGAGCACGCACTGCTTCTATACGGCAATGATCACACGCCCTTTTAAGAACAATTGTCCCGCCATTTGTAATGTCTTAGGGACCATCGTAAATTGCGGTGTCTTCAGTGTAATTATTGCGCTTGAATAAAAGTGTCATTTCTGTTAGTCTCATTGCGTATTTTCTTCAGCTACCTTCTGTACTGTGCTGTAGCAGTTCTTTGTATACAGGGTGGCGAGAAACAGTCTGAAAAGCTTGTAAGGGTGTTTCAGGGTAGGCTGCGCTGAAAAATGGTTGTTAAAGAAAACTCGATAAGTTGCGCCATTTCCGAGCGGATTAGCATTGAAGTTAGCCAATCTGGCCGTTGCACAATAAAATTCAAGCGGCTCTCTATCACAGTACAGGTGTATATATATGTCTGTGTGTGTGTGTGTGTGTGTGTGGCCACTTATCACGGGATAATCATATACTTTTATTTTTATAATTATATATTATGATTTTGGTTTGGGTGGCTTTAAATATTCTAGGCTAGCGTGGAGACTTTTAATTAACTTATACCGCGATAACACTCGTAAGGACATCGGCTGCCTCGAAGTACGTCGATATAATATTTTTTAAACACAACGCGCGACTCACCGCCTTCTAATAAATAGTATGCGTGAGCGCTGCTATTTCGAAAAGAAAATATGCGTATTCTTACGCAAACTGTAATTATTAATATGGGTCTCAGGGGTTACTGGTTATTTATGTACCAAACTACATAAATATTAACTGAGATATTGCGGAGCCTATCGAATTAAAATATTTTCAATATTTCTTGCTCATTATTTGCAAGGCAAAACTGGAGAGAATCTCATCTGCCGTTAGGCGGCCAAACTAGAAACATACTGAACTCATTCAGTACTCTAAATATTAATAAACGAAATCTATTTTTACTCTGTTAACTCTGAGACTATTGTAAGATCAAGGTAGAGAACCCTCTCACATTTACATTTAATATTATGACATGAAATTTTAATTAAATAATACAGTCAGTGTAATGGCCGACTAAATCCTGCTTGGAGAGATGAGCTCCCTGCACTACGAAGTTCTGTAAAAATTTTGTTAATTGTAATTAATGGTTGCGATCATGAGAGGTGACAACTAAGTCAATAATACACACTTTCTAATAACAATTTCTACTATATTTTCAAAAATACAGATAAAACTTACGTTAATTATCAAACAGCAATACAATGGCGGCCTACCGATAGACGAAACAAAATAGGAGCGCGTGTTCAATCAAAACATTGTCTCTGATCTTCATGGCCAATGTTACACAGAGATTATACAAAAAACTGTGTTTTGTTAATTACATCGATATTTGTGATTTTATAATAATAATTTATAATATTTTCTATTTGTTATACAAAGCGCAGTAGTACTTACTCTTTAGATAATTGATGGTTCACACATCTCATAAGAAAAGCTTCTTTTCCCTTTCACCAAATGTCCATTTATGTGACGTACTGTCACACCTCCACAGACGGTGTCGCCAAATGCGTTCATCGTTTAATTTCCTAAAACCGAAGAAGAGCACGATACAAAAGCTGGACATGAGACGGTGGTAAGGATCAAACCCGAGCCAATAGCTGCGTCTTCTCGTCCGCTATCATCTATGCTATGACAACAACTGGCACTAATTGTATCTGGCAGCCCACTTGAATTTGCGCGCACAACAGCTTGATTGGCTAACTTCACTGCTAATTAACTCAGAAACGGCGCAACGTATCGAATTTGTTTTCTTGACAATTATTTCGTAACATAACGCATCCTATACTACCCTCGCAAGCTTTTCAATCTGTTTCTGATCATCTTGTATGTCGTCCAAGTGTCATGGAGCTATGTTATTTGGGAGTGAAAGTTACTTTCGCCCTTACGTTTTGTACTGCTGTGTAATTAAGCTAATGATTTTATAAGAATAATGTTAGTGTTCAGTAGGAATTACAACCTGCTTTTTTTAAATGCACGTCGCAGACGGTCTGATGAGCGCTGCAGGCTATACTTCGTGCAGCACGAGTTGGTCACATCGCCGGTTTCAGTACACATCTGGTCGACTGCCGTTCACAGCGACTAAAAACCCGAAGCTGTACTACATCTCGTGCGGTGGTTATGGTCCCATAATGAAATAACTGAACGAATAATGGATGTAATGACTGTCTTTAAAACTGTATTGAGTGTCTTGTTTGCCACGGTAGCATCAAGTTCAGTTTTTAAGAAACCCGTTAATGCATTTCATTATACGGCATATCAGTTTACACATCTAGCGGTAGTAAACCCAGTTGAAGTGTTCGTGAAAATAATTAATAATAATAGAGTTATGCTTATCACATGATGGCCTACAAAGAAGTTTATTTCATTTATGGTTATTGTGCTAATTTTGATGAACTGGTTACAGAGCTATGAGAAAATATTTAAACTATGAGAAAGTTTGAAGGTTATATTTGATTTTAAGATATTTAGCCGAGATGCTCTTACAAAACAGCATTTTTGTGTTTCAAAGAACGAAGTGATTTGTACACTATATGTGCGTGAAATATTCGCTGAAAATAACTAGAGGGTACATAAATATTGAAAACTTTTAAATTCAAGTATAACTGCTGGCACAGAAACCAGCTCGCCACCATCTGATCAAATATCATCGTTGGTTATCTGGGGCAACGAACAAAATAAACAACTGAACGATACGGCAGCTTCTGGCAGTGACTGCAGAACATAATTTAGCTTTCTAGTCATACTCTTCTTCAAATGTGGCGAACTTGAAAACATTCACATCATTAATGATATACAGTCAGGAAGCATCAGAAGAAGTTACAGAGACAGGACAGCACACAATCCATTCTTTGCCAACGTGTAAAAGAGACTAGTTTTACGACAGCTGTATTAAATTGCTAGCTGCAGCCACCGCTTTTGTAATATCGTTTGAAGGTTGTAGCTCCATTATCTGTAAGCAATGATCAGATGGTTCAAATGGCTCTGAGCACTATGGGACTTAACTTCTGAGGTCATCAGTCCCCTAGAACTTAGAACTACTTAAACCTAACTAACCTAAGGACATCACACACATCCATGCCAGAGGCAGAATTCGAACCTGCGACCGTATCGGTTGCTCGGTTCCAGACTATGGCGCCTAGAACCGCTCGGCCATTCCGGCCGGCAAGCAATGATCTTTAATCTTTTACTGCCTGAACTATCAAAAACATATATTATTTCAGTTTTTAGCAGATGCAGCAGTAAATTATAAAAAACAACAGTGAACTTCACTCGGAATTTTTATTGAATAGTTTTTACTGTTTTAGAAATGTGGTACGTTTGAGTACCATCTGACTATCTAGTGGCTGGCACATCCTGAAAATAACAAAACAAAATATGTTTAAATGCACTAAGACTACAAGTTAGTGAATATTAGGAACTTATTTATAGAGTTACCAAAAGTAATTCAATAAAACAAACTTTTTTCAGTGCAGCAAATAAATACCCCACAAAATGAACTTTTTTTATGTGGTTTAGATTGAACCTTTCTTTTACTACATGCCGCAAATCTTCTCCTGTTTGCTGTAAAAGCGACAAAGGGATAAACATTGCAGCTCTTGGACTTATGTGCTCTGAATCTGTCAGGCTTTGAAGATCGTTTCTCCTAAACTGTAGCAGTGCAAATCAGTCCGGCAGTTCACAGTACAGTACATAAGACTTTACAAATTATGTTTCCATCCTGCCCCAGAACAGGCAATGACACCACTTTTTGAATATTCTTCCCATATCACAATCGTGGTCCTTAACTACAAGGGTACTGAATGTTTATTTGGGTGCCATTTTGCTGTTTTCTGGACATACAAGGTACCTATGCTCCATGGTAATTGAAAGCGAGAAGCAGAGTTTCGTTTTCTATGGGCAAAAATACCTTAATTTTGGAAGATGATAAACTATAATGGAAGTCGCATCTTTTTTCCTCAGAAAGTGAAAGGGCCGATGGAAAACCTTGATGTTGACCCTTGACCTTGCCACAAGCCAAAGTTTTCTATACTTTTAGCCTTTCAAGCTCAGTAATTGAAGTAAAAAGTTATCAAAGTATAATCTCCTCCTTTCGCCTCAAATCATCTCTGACAAACCTGAAACTACTCTTTCATCTACTGTGTAATTTTTAAATACTCTTTCAGAGTTTCACGTCTCCGTTTACAAATATCAAAGGAACAATGTAGTAAAAGAAAAGCACCTGTTTGCTTTTGTCCACAGCACAGTATTACTTTTATTGTGTTAACCTGTTTTCGGCCTACAAGTCATCTTCAGACATTTACTGAGTCAGTAACAAAAGCAAACTGGTGCTTTTCATTTATTATAATGTTGTTCTACCAAGAACCGACGGAAGATTTTGTGAACATGAACAAAGTAGTGTTTCTCGTCAGCAATACACCACAGTTTTTAGCCGTCATACACTAGCTTAATTGTATGTGGTACTTATCTGTCAAAAATATTATAGAAAAATTGTAATAGTGCCAACACTAAAAGGAGGCTAACCTTTCTAAAAGGAGGCTAACCTTTATGCATGCAGATCAACAAAGCTAGTAAAATACGACGAAAAACCCCAAAGAAAGCAAAGCAGCTAGTGTAGCAGTGTACGAATTAGGCACACATCGTCAGACAGTACTCTAAAGTAACACACGGTTCTCTGTTTATTTCATACATATAAACTACACATTTAACAAAGTAGGTGCGCGAAAAGAAAATAGTGGTTAACCTAAATCATATCAACGTTGGTAAACCGGAAATTAACAAATAACTGAACGATAATATACGAAGGATGTTCAAAAAGTTTTGCACAGTCGTCTCTAATTTTTAATTTTTTTGCGGGAGGAGAATTAATTTTTTTGTGAACACACTTGGAACATTTAGCTATACATTCAGCCTACTCAGTGTAGCCTCCATCAGCTGTGACGCATCTGGCCCAACGTTCTTTCCATGATGTAAATGGGCTTTGGTAAAATTCTGATGACTGACCTTTACACCATAGCTTGACACAGGAAATGAGGTCTTTCTCACTATCAAATGTTTTACCGCGCAGGTGGGCCTTCAGACGACCAAAGAGGTAAAAATCAGATGGAGCCAAATCCGGACTCTAAGGAGGATGAGGAACAAATTTCCAACCCATTTTCCTGATTTTCTCCTGCACCATAAGGGCTGTATGGGGATTGGCATTGTCATGGTGTAGTCTGATGAGCTGACCCTTAAGCTGTGATCTGTGGGTCTTGAAGGCACGTCGCAGCTTGTCCAGTGACAAACAGTAACGGTCCCGGTTAATTGTGGAGCCAGGTTCCAAAAAGTCAATGAAAATGGCACCACAATGATACCAGAAGAAGGAGAGCATCACCTTTCGGCCTGCTGTTCGTGAAAGTCTTGGTTTCTTCTTCCAAGGGGAACCCGGATGACGACACTCCATGGATTGGGTTTTGCTCTCATGTTTGGACAAAAACAACCATGTTTCATCCTGGGTAATGACGCCGTCGAAACACTGTTTCCACTCTTCAGTTAAGGTCTTCATGTGACCCTCGCTCACAGTCTTCCTCATAGTTTTCGTTTCTCTTGCCAGTAATCTAGGTACCCAACGTGCACAGATTTTTCTGTACCCTAGTGACTGTACCGGCAACGGCCTTGCCACAGTGGATACATCGGTTCCCGTGAGATCACCGAAGTTAAGCGCTGTCGGGCGTGGTCGGCACTGGGATGGGTGACCATCCAGGCCACCATGCGCTGTTGCCATTTTTCGGGGTGCACTCAGCCTCGTGATGCCAATTGAGGAGCTACTCGACCGAGTAGTAGCGGCTTCGGTCAAGAATACCATCAAAACGACCGGGCGAGCGGTGTGCTGACCCCACGCCCCTCCTATCCGCATCCTCCACTGAGGATGACACGGCGGTCGGATGGTCCTGGTAGGCCACTCGTGGCCTGACGACGGAGTGCTTTTTAGTGACTGTACCAGTGATACCACACTACCCAATGACAAACGAGTCATTTCAGCAAGCCGTCGTGTCGTCACACAACTGTCATTTTGCATGATTTGATCAATGGCCTCCTTATTCACATCTCTCCATGCCATCGATGGTCTACCACATCGTGGATTGTCCAGTAGAGAGAAATCACCTTCTTTAAACCACTGCAACCACCGCTGAATTCTGGTGCGATCCACCGTGTCCTTCCCATAAACAGGGAGCAACCTCCTATGAATAGATGTGGCAGAGTCATCGCCGGTCTTGAAGAGGAACTCCATCACCGACCGTTGTCGTAACCTGACATCTACTTCACTGTCCGTTATGGCTCACCTGTAAATAAATAAAAATACTTTTATTTATTTACTTATAGCTAAATGTTCCAAGTATGTTCAGAAAAAAATTTCATTCTCCTACTGCAAAAAATTAAAAAATTAGAATGACTGTGCAAAACTTTTTGAACACCCTTTGTACACAACAAATTTGCTTTCTCCAAAGCCGCTCTTCAGCTATCACCAGACAGACGTATTTTTGGAACAGCAAACTAGATATGCAGGGTGTTAAGTGTTCCCTACTAATGCAACGCGTGTACTTAAACGTACCATCTGCCCAGAATGTGGAATTTATACAGGGTGTTACAAAAAGGTATGGCCGAACGTTCAGGAAACATTCCTCACACACAAATAAAGAAAAGATGTTATGTGGACATGTGTCCGGAAACGCTTAATTTCCATGTTAGAGCTCATTTTAGCTTCGTCATTCCAACGTGATCAAATTGTAAATTTTCACAATCAACATGTGTGGGCTGACGAGAATCCGCACGCAATTGTGCAATCACGTCATCAACACAGATTTTCTGTGAACGTTTGGGCAGGCATTGTTGGTGATGTCTTGATTGGGCCCCATGTTCTTCCGCCTCCGCTCAATGGCGCACGTTATCATGATTTCATACGGGATACTCTACCTGTGCTGCTAGAACATAGCCGGCCGGTGTGGCCGTGCGGTTACAGGCGCTTCAGTCTGGAACCGCGTGACTGCTACGGTCGCAGGTTCGAATCCTGCCTCGGGCATGGATGTGTGTGATGTCCTTAGGTTAGTTAGGTTTAATTAGTTCTAAGTTCTAGGCGACTGATGACCTCAGAAGTTAAGTCGCATAGTGCTCAGAGCCATTTGAACCATTTGCTAGAACATCTGCCTTTACGACACAACATGTGGTTCATGCACGATGGAGCTCCTGCACATTTCAGTCGAAGTGTTCGTACGCTTCTCAACAACAGATTCGGTGACCGATGGATTGGTATAGGCGGACCAATTCCATGGCCTCCACGCTCTGCTGACCTCAACCCTCTTGACTTTCATTTATGGGGGCATTTGAAAGCTCTTGTCTACGCAACCCCGGTACCAAATGTAGAGACTCTTCGTGCTCGTATTGTGGACGGCTGTGATACAATACGCCATTCTCCAGGGCTGCATCAGCGCATCAGGGATTCCATGCGACGGAGGGTGGATGTATGTATCCTCGCTAACGGAGGACATTTTGAACATTTCCTGTAACAAATTGTTTGAAGTCACGCTGGTACGTTCTGTTGCCGTGTGTTTCCATTCCATGATTAATGTGATTTGAAGAGAAGTAATAAAATGAGCTCTAACATGGAAAGTAACCGTTTCCGGATACATGTCCACATTTTCTTTCTTTGTGTGTGAGGAATGTTTCCTGAAAGTTTGCCCGTATGTTTTTGTAACATCCTGTATGTGTAATGGGAATAAACAGGGATCGAAAGAGGTGTACTTAGAAGTACGAACAGACGACAAAGAGTTAAACAACAGCCAGTTTTTAAACACCTTATCGATGGTCGTGCGATTGGAAAGAAAGTGATGATTGCCCCGTAGCCTTTCATCTGGATACGCAGCCTCCACGTAAGGAAGGCGCGAACACCGCTGTTAGTTAAGCACCCCTCGAAGCTGAACTAGGCAGGGAGTGACTGCTGCTCTCACAGTGCTGCACACACACACACACACACACACACACACACGTGTACGACCAGAGCTGGCTGCAATCACGTTTAGTGACGTAGCGAGCCGGAGCCACTGTGTCTCGCTGTGTGCTCTGTGGAAGCGGGCGCGCTTTAAGCAGCAGCGGCAGCGGACGAGATATCACGGCACAGTGCGTTTTATTGCGGCGAGACGCGGGCTGAATGCAAGGAGCGCCGCGCCGGCACAAAGCTAGCCGAGATCAAACAGCGCCAGCGGCCGCGCCGCCGTGGCCGGGTCCGGGCCCGACCAGCAGCAGCAGCAGAACCAGCCGGCGCTCACCTCTCACCACGGCCCGCATTGTCGGCCGCACAATGGCGCCGTTGCGAGATTAGTAAACATTATGTAATCGCTCACCGCCGCCGCGCTGCGGGGTGGTCCTGCTACCTGCGCGCCCGCTGTTTACTCGCCGCCCTCGCCTTATTTGGACTTCTGTTCGCATCGTTCCTCAAAACACTCCACCGCCCCGCAAATGTCGGATCGCCCGTGAACGCGCGGTTTCTTTATCCACTGGAATACCTCCTGCGTATCATGAGATTACCGGATCAGAAACGGGCGTTCGCTGCTGAAAACAATAAAGAAAGAGGAAAACAAAAACAAAAAAAAACGGATTTTGTGGTAGATTTACAGATCCGCCACTTACAGTACATTACTCTTGTAATCTCTTAGATTCACTGAGCACGAATTTTTCTAAGGACAAGCAGTAAGCAATGAACGTATACAAAGGAGGGAAGCAGACTTTCAAGAAGATGTTGGAAAACCTGAATTGACAAACTCATGAAGAAAGACACAAATGATCACGCGTAAATTAACTTACAAAATTTTGAAGAAAATACATTTTTATTGTTTAACATGACCGCTGCTATTTACCACTGCTATTCGGAAAGTCTACATCTACATCTACGTGATTACTCTGCTATTCACAATAAAGTGCCTGGCAGAGGGTTCAATGAACCACCTTCATGCTGTCTCTCTACCGCTCCACTCTCGAACGGTACGCGGGAAAAACGAGCACTTAAATTTTTCCGTGCGAGCCCTGATTTCTCGTATTTTATCGTGATGATCATTTCTCCCTATGTATGTGGGTGCCAACAAAATGTTTTCGCAATCGGAGGAGAAAACTGGTGCCGGCCGCGGTGGTCTAGCGGTTCTAGGCGCTCAGTCCGGAATCGCGGGACTGCTACGGTCGCAGGTTCGAATCCTGCCTCGGGCATGGATGTGTGTGATGTCCTTAGGTTAGTTAGGTTTAAGTAGTTCTAAGTTCTAGGGGACTGATGACCACAGACGTTAAGTCCGATTGTGCTCAGAGCCATTTGAACCATTTGAGAAAACTGGTGATTGAAATTTCATGAGAAGATCTCGTCGCAACGAAAAACGCCTTCGTTTTAATGACTACCACTCTAATTCACGTATCATGTCTGTGACACTATTTCCCCTACTTCGCGATATTACAAAACAAGCTGCCCTTCTTTGTACTTTTTCGATGTCTTCCGTCAGTCCCACCTAATGCGGATCCCACACCGCACAGCAGTACTCCAGAATAGGGCGGACAAGCGTAGTGTAAGCAGTCTGTTTGGTAGACCTGTTGCACCTTCTAAGTGTTCTGCCAATGAATCGCAGTCTTTGGTTTGCTCTACCCACAATATTATCTATGTGATCGTTCCAATTTAGGTTATTTGTAATTGTAATCCCTAAGTATTTAGTTGAATTTACAGCCCTCAGGTTTGTGTGACTTATCGAGTAATCGAAATTTAGCTGATTTCTTTTAGTATTCATGTGAATAACTTCGCACTTTTCTTTATTCAGGGTCAAATGTTCAAATGCGTGTGAAATCTTATGTGACTTAACTGCTAAGGTCATCAGTCCCTAAGCTTACACACTACTTAACCTAAATTATCCTAAGGACGAACACACACACCCATGCCCGAAGGAGGACTCGAACCTCCGCCGGGACCAGCCGCACAGTCCATGACTGCAGCGTCTTAGACCGCTCGGCTAATCCCGAGCGGCTTTTCAGTGTCAATTGCCACTTTTCGCACCATACAGACATCTTATCTAAATCATTTTGCAAGTCGTTTTGATCACCTGATGACTTTACAAGACGGTAAATGACATCATCATCTGCAAACAATCTAAGACAGGTACTCAGATTGTCTTCTATGTCGTTAATATACATCAGGAACAATAGAGGGCCTATAACACTTCCTTGGCGAAAGCCGGATATTACTTCTGTTTTACTCGATGACTTTCCGTCTATTACTACGAACTGTGACCGTTCTGACAGGAAATCACGAATCCAGTCGCACAACTGAGGCGATACTCCGTAGGCACGAAGTTTGGTTAGAAGACGCTTGTGAGGAACGGTGTCGAAAGCCTTCTGGAAATCTAAAAATATGGAATCAATTTGACATCCCCTGTCGATAGCACTTATTACTTCATGAGTATAAAGAGCTAGTTGTGTTTCATAGGAACGATATTTTCTGAATCCGTGCTGACTATATGTCAATAAATAGTTTTCTTCGAGGTACTTCATAATGTTCGAATACAGTATATGATCTATAATCCTACTGCAAATCGACGTTAGTGATATAGGCCTGTAATTCAACGGATTACTCCTACTTCCCTTTTTGGGTATTGGTGTGACTTGAGCAATTTTTCAGTCTTTAGGTACGTATCTTTCTGTGAGCGAGTGGTTGTATATAATTGGTAAATATGGAGCTATTTTATCAGCATACTCTGAGAGGAACCTGACTGGTATACAATCTGGACCGCAGGCCTTGCATTTATTAAGTGATTTAAGCTGCTTTATTACACCGAGGATGTCTACTTCTATGTTTCTCATCTTGGCAGTTGTTCTTGATTGGAATTCAGGCATATTTACTTCGTCTTCTTTGGTGAAGGAGTTTCGGAAATCCGTGTTTAATAACTCTGCTTTAGTGGCACTGTCATCAGTGACTTCACCTTTGTCATCGCGCAGTGAAGGTATTGATTGTGTCTTGCCACTAGTGTGCTTTAGGTATGACCAGAATATCTTTGGGTTATCTACCAGATTTCGAGACAGAATTTCGTTGTGGAAATTATTAAAAGCATCTCACATTGAAGTACGCGCCATATTTCGAACTTCTGTAAAACTTTGCCAATCTTGGGGATTTTGCGTTCTTTTAAATTTGGCATGCATTTTTCGTCCTATCGGGCGCGAAATGAAAACGACTGTGAAGTCCCTATGAAGCTTTGCACTGATATGTTGGATAGTGTCAGTAGTAAGCCCGTCGGTCGCCTCACGTCGCTCTTTTCAATTCTTTGCTCACAGTCACCATGTAAAGATGCATAGAAAACAGTGTCTCCCGCCAAGAACGAGGGCCTGGTGAGAGATTTCACCTGATGTCATGCAACGCACGTAACATAACTGCCACGCATCTTCTTCCTCATGACAATTCTCGGTCGCATTCTGCTGAGGCAATGAAGATGCTCTTGCAGCGTTTTCGAGGAGAAGTGATTTATCATCCACAATACAGCCAGTAATTGGCTCCCCCTGAGTTTCATCTCTGGTCACATAAACCGCTGGCTGTGAAGACAACATTTTGGCACAAACAACGAGCTGTAGACCAGTGCAGAAAATCACAGGCGGTTGCCTTCTATGGCGAGGGTGGTGGGAAGTTGGTACAATGCTATGACAGCTGTCTCTAAGTCGAAGCGGCGTCTATATAGAAAAGTAACTGGAAGTTGTAACTAACTGTTGCAAATAAAACATTTTTGATTTTCACAGTGGTTTTCGTCTCGAGACTGAACGGACCTTACTTTCCGAACAGCCCTCGTATCTCCTGACTGACTAGTTTCGGGCTTGTCCGTTTTCATAAGCCACCTATTACAGATAGTAACATTTGTTATCAGTGAATGAGTTGAATGAGGTTTACAAAGGTGTCATTGACAATATAGTTGAGCCGTGCTGCGGCTAGCGTTGGTGCTGTTTGTAGGTTTCTGTCCTCTGTTGGAGGCCAGACCGTATCGTTTAGCTGACATGGTTGTGGTTGTTTGTCTTCTTCTCGTGTTGACTGGCGCCACTTGGTTTCACAAGCGTTGCCTGTCCGCTAGTGGCAGCCGCGGCGTTGATGATATGTAGTAACTGTGGCCCTATGTTTGGGGCGAAGTCGTGGTCCTTCCGGGTCGTGTCAGTGTGCAGTACGGTTGGGGACTCAGGAGGAGCCAGGTCCGCGCAGTGTGCGAACTCGCAGCACCGCTGGCGGTGTGCATCGACTGCCGGATCGAAGGCCTGTCGTCTCGAGGGTGCACGACCTCGTCGTAAACCGGATTCTGCAAGTTGAGTGCATTTGGATTAAAGTGGAGAAACCTCCATCACTGTGAGATCTTTCGATTCTCCAGTGACTTGGGTTCGTGTTGCTGCTCGTAGTGTTGCTGAGGCGAAAGCAGCGAGTGGAGTGCTTGGTGAAGGCAGATCTGATTAGTTTTCCTGGACTTCTAATTACTATGTATTGCGTTCAGTTTGTTATTGTTTGTTAAGTTTGTAATGGTACTTGAATTACGTAACCATTGCGGCACCTCACCTCAAACTCTCGATACTAGCAATATTCTACTGTGTTTCTGTAAAATAGTTAACACATTTCTGTGACAACATTCAGATTTGATTTCATTAATGTAGAGGTACTTCGATACATCGATATGTATATATCGCAATGATATTATTCTTTTGTGTATTCTTTCTTTTGTCACTATGATCCTTGATGTACTTGTAACTGATTTTTGGCCGCGTAAGCGGTTATTAGAGAGTCAAGCTTTGGTCGTCATGTTAAAAAGACGCAAATTGTAGTCAGTTTATGAAATGTGAACTTTAACAGTGAGGAAGATATTTTCAAATGTGTTTTACAATGTGAAGTGATGTTTTGGAACGAGTTACGTGATATTGCAACAAAAGTAATAAAAAAGAAGTGTAACTTAAATTCGGAGTGCTGATTACTTTTTTTACATCACCATTGTCCTAACATGCAAAAGTTTAAATTTCAAGAATGGTTTATGAAACACATCTATAAACTTTTGAATATTTGGTGCTGCCTATCCCGGCAAGAGCACCCACGTTCTAACAACTCTACCACAACAAAGGTCAAAAATTAATTATGATTGTAGTGTTGCTCACGCTGCTAAATATTGCATTTTCGGGCATCAACAAAGTTATATTATGTGGCAGGTGTCATTAGAGTACAGTTAATAAAGTCATTTCTTGAAATAATGGATAAACTAGGCACTCATCTCTTCGTGTTTCCCACGCTGGTCTCGTTGTGAACTCATGGCTCAATCGTTGAAAATCTAGGTAGTGATGACTCCAAGCTCGGATGCAAAGAGGCCTAGGTGTTATTGTGCGATATTCAAAAGTTTTATAGATGTGTTTCATAAACCATTCTTGAAGATTAAACTTTTGCAAGTTAGGACAATGGTGATGTAAGAAAGTAAACAGCACTCCGAATTTAAGCTACACTTCTTTTTTATTACTTTTGTTGCAATATCACGTAACTTGTTCCAAAATATCACTTCACAATATAAAACATGCTTGAAAAATCTTCCTCACTGTTAAAGTTCACATTTCATAAACTGACTACAATTTGCGTCTTTTTAACATGACGACCAAAGCTTGACTCTCTAATAACCGCTTACGCGCCCAAAAATGAGTTACAAGTACGTCAAAGATCATAGTGACAAAAGAAAGAATACACATAAGAATAATATCATTGCAATATATACATATCGATGTATCGAAGTACCTCTATGGACTGTGAGGCTGGTCCCGGCGGAGGTTCGAATCCTCCCTCGGGCATGGGTGTGTGTGTTTGTCCTTAGGATAATTTAGGTTAAGTAGTGTATAATCTTAGGGACTGATGACCTTAGCAGTCCCATAAGATTTCACACACATTTTTGAAGTACCTCTAAATTACTGAAATCAAATCTGAATGTTGTCACAGAAATATGTTAACTATTTTACAGAGACATAGTAGAATATTGCTGGTATCGAGAGGTTGAGGTGAGGTGCCATAATGGTTTCGTAATTCAAGTACCATTTCAAGTTCAACCAATGGTATTTTTCCTGCCTCGTGGCCGCTAACGCCCCAGTTACCTGCCCTAGGGGTTAGTGTATGTAACGGCAGTGAACGTTTCGTCGCCTCGCCGCTACTGTCCGGTGAGGCGTGTAGTTTTGACAGCTTTCTTGATTGTAGGTTGGTTGGCGATTCTTCTACTCTGGTCGTAGTGATTCCTTTCTCGCTCTAAGCTCAGTATTCTGTGGTCAGAGTCCAGACCGCAGGTTCCGGCATTGGCATATTTTTACATCTTTGCATTTGGTTTATTGGACGTCAGGAAGCCTCAGCAAAATTATCATTCATAGCATGTAAGCTTTCACGGCCGGCGTCTTCATTGTGAATTGCCCGGAAGTTTTAATTCATGAAAATTATCATTAGTCATTCGTTAGACTGCCACTAGTTTGAGTTACCATCGTGAAGTGAATGCAACTCTTGGCCGCCTATCTCATCCCTCGCGAAATTATTTTTTGCCAGACCTACTCAGAGGTCGATTCCTGGTGCACCGTCTGTTACTGACCCTTGTGTTTTATTATTGTATTTGCTGTTTTATTGTATGTTTCTAAAATTTTTATATAATTGCCATTCTTGGCGTTACAGCAGGTTTAAATGATTGTGCTACCAAGTCTACCATAATTTTGTCTCACCTGTTTGGTGATCCTTTGCTGTTGTATTTGCTGTTTTACAGTATGTTTTTTAAATTTTTTATGTAATTGCCATTCGTGGCTTTACAGCAGGCTTAAATTGTTGTGCTACCAAGTTTACCATCATTTTGTCTCACCCGTTTGGTGATCAGTTGCCTGTCTTTTTGAATTAATGCAGTCTGGAACCGCGCGACCGCTACGGTCGCAGGTTCGAATCTTGCTTCGGGCATGGATGTGTGTGATGTCCTTAGGTTGGTTAACGCTACGGTCGCAGGTTCGAATCTTGCTTCGGGCATGGATGTGTGTGATGTCCTTAGGTTGATAGGTTTAAGTAGTTCTAAGTTCTAGGCGACTGATGACCACAGCAGTTAAGTCCCATAGTGCTCAGAGCCATTTAAACCATTTTTTTAAATTAACCTTGCTATTGCATTGCTGTTTTACAGTATGTTTTTTTCTATTTTTTTATAATTGCCGTTCTTGGCGTTAAAGGCCTTCAGCCGTGACTGTGGTTACTTGCCTTAAAGTTCTAATTGGGATCACATTGGCTTATTTTTAAAACATTATTTGCTGTGTCTGTATTTTATGCTCATTTGGTAAATTGTAACACATTGAAAGCACTATTAATTACACAGTTGTTTATTCCTTTATTAATAATGTGTGATATCTTTATTTATGGCTGAGTCTGAAATTACCGTTTTAAAATAAATGTGTGTAATTGCAAAAGGGAACCAACAGTAGCTGATTACGGCCCCGTCCACAATCCTAACCTAATCCTGCCTTACTTGATCACAGGGTTTCAGTAGTACTACAACCAGTAACTGTGAGGGGCAGTCAAAACAGAACACCTGCCATAACACACGGCATAGAGCCACATAAAATGGCACGCTTCCACGGACAATGAGCTGTGGGACGGAAAACTGGTGCCCTCAATAACAGAACGGGAAATTACTGACGGAAGGGTGAGAAATGTTCTATGTTAGTAAATTTCACGTGGACTTCTCGCCTGTCTACTTCCCGTTATGCTACGTGTGTGGACTCCAAACAAATTCGTCAACCAAATATATAGCCACTCTTGTGTCTGCAAATTACCAAACTCTGCCCTTCCAGTGGGAACAGCGTGTGAAGCCCAACAAAATATCCTTGATGACCGACAAAAAATGTGGACGTGGGAACGGGACGTTTACATATACAGGGTTATTACAAATGATTGAAGCGATTTCACAGCTCTAGAATAACTTTATTATTTGAGATATTTTCACAATGCTTTGCACACACATACAAAAACTCAAAAAGTTTTTTTAGGCATTCACAAATGTTCGATATGTGCCCCTTTAGTGATTCGGCAGACATCAAGCCGATAATCAAGTTCCTCCCACACTCGGCACAGCATGTCCCCATCAATGAGTTCGAAAGCATCGTTGATGCGAGCTCGCAGTTCTGGCACGTTTCTTGGTAGAGGAGGTTTCAACACTGAATCTTTCACATAACCCCACAGAAAGAAATCGCATGGGGTTAAGTCGGGAGAGCGTGGAGGCCATGACATGAATTGCTGATCATGATCTCCACCACGACCGATCCATCGGTTTTCCAATCTCCTGTTTAAGAAATGCGGAACATCATGATGGAAGTGCGGTGGAGCACCATCCTGTTGAAAGATGAAGTCGGCGCTGTCGGTCTCCAGTTGTGGCATGAGCCAATTTTCCAGCATGTCCAGATACACGTGTTCAACCGTTTCTTCGCTCACTGCAGGCCGACCCGTTGATTTCCCCTTACAGAGGCATCCAGAAGCTTTAAACTGCGCATACAATCGCCGAATGGAGTTAGCAGTTGGTGGATCTTTGTTGAACTTCGTCCTGAAGTGTCGTTGCACTGTTATGACTGACTGATGTGAGCGCATTTCAAGCACGACATACGCTTTCTCGGCTCCTGTCGCCATTTTGTCTCACTGCGCTCTCGAGCGCTCTGGCGGCAGAAACCTGAAGTGCGGCTTCAGCCGAACAAAACTTTATGAGTTTTCTACGTATCTGTAGTGTGTCGTGACCATATGTCAATGAATGGAGCCACAGTGAATTCATGAAATCGCTTCAATCATTTGTAATAGCCCTGTATACACTAAGTGATCAAAAGTATCCGGACACCTCCAAAAATATACGTTGTTCATATTAGGTGCATTGTGCTGCCACCTAATGCCAAGTTCTCCGTATCAGCGACCTCAGTGGTCATTAGCATCGTGAGAAAGCAGAATGGCGCGCTCGGCGGAACTCACCGACTTCGAACGTGGTGCAAATGGCTCCAAGCACTATGGGACTTAACATCTGAAGTCATCAGTCCCCTTGACTTATAACTAACCTAAGGACATCACACATATCCATGCCCGAGGCAGGATTCGAACCTGCGACCGTAGCAGCAGCGCGGTTCCGAACTGAAGCGCCTAGAACCGCTCGGCCACAGCGGCCGGCCTTCGAACGTAGTCAGGTGATTGGGTGTCACTTGGGTCATACGTCTGTACGCGAGATTTCTACATTCCTAAACATCCCTAGGTACAGTGTTTCCGATGTGATAGTGAAGTGGAAACGTGAAGGGACACGTACAGCACAAAAGCGCACAGGCCGACCTCCTCTGTTGACTGTCAGGCACTGCCGACAGTTGAAGAGGGCCGTATTGTGTAATAGGCAGACATCTATTGTGGTGTCACCGCCAGACACCACACTTGCTAGGTGGTAGCTTTTAAATCGGCCGCGGTCCGCTAGTATACGACGGACCCGCGTGTCGCCACTGTCAGTGATGGCAGACCGAGCGCCGCCACACGGCAGGTCTAGAGACAGATACTAGCACTCGCCCCTGTTGTACAGCCGACTTTGCAAGGAACGGTTCACTGACAACTACGCTCTCATTTGCCGAGACGATAGTTAGCATAGCCTTCAGCTACATTTGCTACGACCTAGCAAGGCGCCGTATTCAATTGATATTGAGATTCTATTACTGTATCATCAAGATCAATGTTCTACAAATGTGGATTAAAGTTAAGTATTCCAGAAGCTACGTACTTTTCTTTATAGCATTCATTACGTATCCTGTTTCAGACCTCACGCCAGCCTGCGTGAGTTTAAGCGCGTGCCTTTCGGCTTCCTCTCATTGTGTCTAGGCTGTCTTGTCTAGACACAACATCTATCCAGACCATCACACAGGAATTCCAAACTGCATCAGGATCCACTGCAAGTACTATGACAGTTAGGCGGGAGGTGAAAAAACTTGGATTTCATGGTCGAGCGACTGCTCATAAGCCACACATCACGCCGGTAAATCCCAAACGACGCCTTGCTTGGTGTAGGGAGCGGAAATATTGGACGATTGAACAGTGGTAAAAGGTAAAACTTTGTGTGGGGTGACGAATCATGGTACACGATGTGGCGATCCGATGAGAGTGTTTGGGTATGGCGACTGCCCAGTGAACGTTGTCTGCCAGTGTGTGTAGTGCCAACAGTAAATCTCGGAGTCGGTGGTGCTATGGTATGGTCGTGTTTTTCATGGAGGGGCCTTGCAGCCCTTGTTGTTTTGCGAGACACTATCACAGCACAGGCCTACATTGATGTTTTAGGCACTTCTTGCTAGCCACTGTTGAAGAGCAATTCGGGGATGGCAACTGCATCTTTCAACAAGATCGAGCACCTGATCATAATGCACAGCCCGTGGCGGAGTGTTTACACAACAATAACATCCCTGTAATGGACTAGCCTGCACAGTGTCCTGACCTGAATCCTGAAGAACACCTTTGGGATGTTTTGGAACGTCGACTTCGTGCCAGGCCTCACCGACCGACATCGATACCTCTCCTCAGTGCAGCAGTCCGTGAAGTATGGGCTGCCGTTCCCCAAGAAACCTTCCAGCACCTAATTGAACGTATGCCTGCGAGAGTGGGGGCTTTCATCAAGACTAAGGGTGGGCCAACACCATACTGAATTCCAGCATTAACGATGGAGGGTGCCAAGAACTTCTAAATCATTTTCAGCCTGGTGTCCGGATACTTTTGATCACATAGTGTACGTATCTCATTGGAGGATACATTTTAACTTTACGATGGGAGCTGGGGAATGGCCTTCCAGATATCTGATTGGAAGAGTACTTAGGCCTTTTCTGGGATTGGTTACAAAAAGTTGTACGGTATGCCTTTCCGGTGTCTGAAGAAAGGCTACCAAAATTCAGAGAGACCTTCATATTGGGATTTGTACTCGTATTTGTATTCTGATTCGAACTTCTATTTGTTGATACTACTCCGAACCCCGTGTTTATACACACATCAAAAAAAGTTTTGCATCACCTCGGTTCCGAGAGTTCCGGAACTTGTACAGAAAATTGGAATAGATATCAACATAAATATCATTTCCGCCCTTTTTATTGCTCATGAAAACCACACATTGCATGTTGTACCACCATACAGCGAGACCTTCAGAGGTGGTGATCCAGATTGCTGTACACACCGGTATCTCTAAAACAAAGTAGCACGTCCTCTTCCTTTGATGCATGCCTGTATTCTTCGTGGCATACTATCCACAAGTTCATCAAGGCACTGTTGGTCCAGATTGTCCCACTCCTCTACGGCGATTCGGCGTAGATCCCTCAGAGTGGTTGGTGGGTCACGTCGTCCATAAACAGCACGTTTCAATCTATCCCAGGCATGTTCGATAGGGTTCATATCGGAGAACATGCTGGCCACTCTAGTCAAGAGATGTTGTTATCCTGAAGGAAGTCATTCACAAGATGTGCACGTTGGGGGCGCGAACTGTCGTCCATGAAGACGAATGCCTCGCCAATATGCTGCCGAAATAGTTGCACTATTGGTCGCAGGAAGGCATTCACGTATTGTACAGCCGTTATGGCGCCTTCCATCACTACCAGCGGCGTACGTCGGCCCCACATAATGCCACCCCAAAACAGCAGGGAACTTCCATCTTGCTGCACTCGCTGGAGAGTGTGTCAAAGGCGTTCAGCCTGACCGCGTTGCCTTCAAACGTCTCCGACGATTGTCAGGTTGAAGGCATATGTGACACTCATCGGTGAAGAGAACGCGATGCCAATCCTGAGCGGTCCATTGGGCATGTTGTTGGGCCCATCTCTACCGCGCTGCATGTTTCAGTGGTTCCAAAGGTAGACCTCACCATGGACCTCGCGAGTGGAGTTGCGCACAGTTTGAGTCGTAACACGACGCCTGTGGCTGCACGAAAAGCATTATTCAACAAGGTGGCGTTGCTCAAATAGCTCTGAGCACTATGGGACTTAACGTCTGAGGTCTGAAGTCATCAGTCCCCTAGAACTTAGAACTACTTAAATCTAACTAACCTAAGGACATCACACAAATCCATACCCGAAGCAGGATTCTAACCTGCGACCGTAGCAGCAGCGCCGATCCGGAATGAAGCGCCTAGAAGCGCTCGGCCACTTGGCATTGCTGCCACGGTTCCTCCGAGCAATAATCCGTAGGTAGCGGTCATCCTCTGTAGTAGCAGCCTTCGGGCGGCCTGAGCGAGGCATGTCATCGACAGTTCCTGTCTCTAATTATCTCCTCCATGTCCGAATAACATCGCTTTGGTTCACTCCGAGACGCCTGAACGCTTCCCTTGTTGAGAGCCCTTCCTGGCACAAAGTAACAATGCGGACGCGATCGAACCGCGGTATTGGCCATCTAGGCATGGTTGAACTACGGACTACACGAGCTGTGTACCTACTTCTTGGTGGAATGACCCGAACTGATCGGCTGTTTGACCCCTTCCGTCTAATAGGCGCTGCTCATGCATGGTGGTTTATATCTCTGGGCGTGTTTAGTGACCTCTCTGAACTGTCAAAGGGACTGTGTCTGTGATACAACATCCACAGTCTACGTCTATCTTCAGGCGTTCTGGGAATCGGGGGGATGCAAAACTTTTTTGGATGTGTGTATATGTTTTCCTTTGGTCTCCTGCCAAGGACTTTAAGTTTCGTTCTGAACTTACGCACATCCGCAACGAGTAATCTCAAGGACGATGAGATCCGTGATTCGCAGACACACCACGTCGGTTCAGCCTAGCAACAGCTAGCAGCGGCCGCAGTTGGGCGCACCACGATTCGTCCACAGCATCCTAGACTGCATTCAAGGAAAGATACATTTCCAGTGCGCATTCCCGACTTCGGTAATCGCGATATAGTGGGAGAAGTTCACTCCCGGTTTCTGTTTTTTAGTCTTCCTAACTTGTTCCACTCGCTACACGCACTGGTTATTGCTTTAAAGGGAATATTTTCGTAACCACTGCTGTTTCGTCTCGCTATCGAGTTAACTCATTGGAGCTTACCCTTCTGATGGTGTATCTTTCTGATTCTTCCTTTATTCATTGATCTGTGTACACTATCCTTGAATTAACACTTTTTGTGTAACTACATAGTTCTGTAATCATGGTTGAAAACGTAATTTGCGTCCTTTGTGTGTGTGGACACCATCTAAGTTTAAGTGTCCAGCATCATGCTGGTGACGACTCCAACAACCATACATTTTCATATCATTGTTTCATTTCAATTACGTGAATTCTTTCTCAAATTTTGCCTTACAAGGGAATGGTCAGACTTGTCATGCCGAAACATGTATTGCTTTTTTTAGCACTGTTATTTAACTGTGCAAAAGATCCGTATGCAGAATTGTAGCTGCTGACATGAATTGGAAGTCACCTAAAAAAAAATCAGGAACATGGCTGTGTTTCCTGCTTGGCGCTTGCAGTGACGGCTGGCCACCCCTGGAAATGGCGAGTCGCGAGCGTTGTGCGCATGGTCGGGAAGTGCGGCCGTCTTACCGCGGCGTTCACTAAAGAGGAATACCGCTGCACGGTTTTGGTGGAAACGGGAAACGAATATTCGTTTCTGTGGCATCCACGTCCTTTTAATTTCTGGTACGTATTTCGAGACATTCCGTCCTGAAACTGGTTAGAGATAGGAAAGATGTTCTGTACATGTTCATCTATGCCACTTTACGGTGAACATTCAATCTCCCCTCACAGGTGATGGTGAACCCTGTAAATGTTTTGCTGCTTGCCATGGAGATATGCCACAGACGCCAAATGAAGCAATCAACAGAAAACACGCGTGAAGACTATGTGTTGTGCGACATGGTTGTTAAACTTCCAGACGAGCATGTAAATGGCGCAGACATGTGGCTAGAAACAACTGAAACACTCGATATTGCAGACTGTGAATCTACAGACGGCGAAGACACCGACGAAAGTTGCACTCATGAAGACTCTTCGAGTGATAGTGCCACGTACCATCATCAATTATCTCCAAAAGTAACACCAGCAACTATAATTACCTTATCAGACAAAGAAAAAGCGGTGACGTATTGGTTGAACGAAAGTGGTAAGAAACGCCTATGTGTAAGTACTGTTCAAAATAAGTATCGGTTTGTCCGTTCTGAACGTGAATTGTCTAGATGGAAAAAGGAAGTCGGTGGATGACTTAAGAGTCGACTGCAAATTACGACGGAGATAAATGCGCGACTTTTTGAGCTATTCACCGATGCCAGACAACTGTCATTTAATGTCAGCGATACAACTTTGCGTGATTGGGCGTTAGAGATTGCCAACGCGACAGGCGCTAAAGAATTTACAGCTTCTCAAAGTCGGATTAGTCGCTTCAAAAGATCACATAAAATTGTGGCAATAAAAATAATAAAATTTGTATCGAGAAACAGGTCGGAAAATGAAGTGACACAAATCGAAATGATAGAAGCTTTTCTTACGAATGCAAAAAATAAGATTGCTAGTTTTAGTGAATCGTACGTGTACAATGCAGATCAGTCAGGTTTTCAAAAAGAAATGCGTGCGAAAAGAACACTGTCATTCAAAGGGGAAAAACATATTGAGGCGATTGCGCAGTCCACGACTGCACTCACCCATTCATACACTATAATGCCCATAATTAGTCTGGATGCTTCATTTCTGCCTAAACTAGCCTATATGTGTGTCTTCAAGAACCAACTGGACGTTTTGGACCACGTGTCAAAAGAACAATGTTCTACGCAAACAATCTTGTGGTAGACGCATCGAAGTCTGGAAAAATGGGAAATGAAAACGTTACACTTTTCATGCGTCATGCTTTTCTTCCGTTCTGCGGGAACAAATCTCTTCTCCTTCTAGATTCGTGGTCAGGTCATAAAAGGTCTGATTCATTAAAAGCTGTATTTCGAGCCCACCCTGCAAAGAAGTAGAGATACTTCAGATTCCACTTGGCACTGCGAACGTAATTCAACCTTTGGGCAGAGAATTTTTCCTTCAGTGGAAGGTATTTTACAGAAAACTAACAGAGAAAATTATTGTGTGCACATCACTGCAATTTCCTGTGTATCACCGTGACAATATTCTAAAGCTGCAATCAGTAGTACATTATCAATTTTCCTCCCCACGGTTTCAGAATTTGATTACATATGCGTGGCACTCCTCGAAATATACTGATACTAGGCCTGATTCATTCCTAACGCCAGCCAAGTTTTGTCTACGGACATCTAACAACGTCTGTGATTCGCAGGGCTGTCATATGTCGTCTTTGCTTGTATGTTCTTGGTGCACAAAAAACCTGTTTTGAACATTGTATCAATATTTCGCATTTTCGAGGTAATTACAAGAAATAAAATTTGGACGTGTTCTAAACCGTATATTTATTTGTGTCTATTTCATAGCTATTTGGAAAGAATGTTGTAGATAACATATCAGCCATATTTATCAACGAATGTTTAATTATCATACGATCCCTTTCACTGGGGCAATCAGCTCTCTCACTGCTGTGGCAAGAGAGCGGCGCGTAGCTAACGCCACCTTGTCCCTAGATGGCGTTGATATAACGTAGCGAGAGAGGTCAGGGTTGTACAAGAGGCAGTTATAAGCGCGGAAACCATGCGACAATAATGTCTTACTTCATCAAATTGTTTACAGACTTCCAGTTCATGTCAGCAGCTAAAATTCTGCGTACAGACTTCTTGCAATGTTAACTCACAGTGGTAAAAAAAGCAACACAGGTTTCGACATGACAAGTCTGACCATTCCCTTGTTAGATGTATGTGTACTGACTAAATTTTACGCATTGTTTGAATAAACATAATACTACTAGATAAAACTCTATCATTCAACAACCGTAATAGTCAGATATTCAATTGAAATGCCCAGGTACTCCCATCATAAGCAATAGGCAAGGCCCTGATGAGTTTAGGAACTTGTCAAATAACGTTTTCCGATATGTGCGTCAGTTGAATTTTCAGGTAGCCTATTAGCTTCATGGGGATAATCTATCATTTTATACCAACTGGTGTGATGGATTCAGCATCAGTCTGATCTGAATATCCACGGAGCACTGATGAGGGAGAGGTCGTGTTCACAGCACACCCGGCTTCTGAAAACTTTGGTGTCAGTTATGACGATTCGAATATAAGGACAACACAGCCCCCCAGTCTCCGACCGATCTCCGACCCGGCCGGGAATCGAACCCGCGCTTTCAGACAACTGAGCGGTGTTCGCCAATAGATGTGCCCTAGCAAACATTCGGAGCAATTCTTCCCTTAAATCAGTCCCAGTCGCAGCACCTCGCAAAGAGTATGTGGACTGCAGCCGTGACTGAAACTTCACACGACGCCCCGATCTCTCCAAGGGCGACCGACAGATCTTGTCATCGCCATTTTTGACACTAAAGTTGTCTTGCTTTCATCCAAACATTCAGAACTCTCAGAGAAAACCCTGTATAAATTACTCCATATTACTGTGTGTAAGAACAAATAAAATGTCTTTGATTCTATGCATTTGTTGCGTTGTTATGAGGGAAGCACTCTGTCCTTGACCGAATGGTCACTATCTGCTTGGCGAACTGTCGCCATTCAGAACTTCATGTGAGTGATCAAGACGTCCAATGACAGAATTTGGGGTTTACGCTCACAAAGATCCCAAGCCCTTCACTACTTTGAACTAAAATGTGTTTAATGTTCTCTCAAAAAACGCTCGCTATTACGATAGGTTAAATAGACGAATTTCATTTGACTGTTTTCGGTTTGAAGTGGACAGTGGCCTCAAATAGAAGTGTATATAGTTGCAACAATAAACTTATACCAAATTTTTCAATGAAACATAACATAAAACGTAACGAAAAGTGGAACCGTTAGGCTTTTCAAGTTCGATAAATAAAATCTAAAGAGGCAAAAAACTGATAATATTTATTATTAATGCAATGTTTAAATCAATTGCATTTACTTGGCACATAATATTCGTGAGTGATAATTGGCATAATATGTTTATGAAAATTGAAAATCTCTAGAAATAATGGCTCTAATATATCCACATACGATGGATATTTAGAACAGTATGCTAGTAACAAATGACTTAGATAGCAGACAAATGACACACGCGGACCTTAACCTGTGTCTCCAGAAATGTAGGTATCATTCAATAAAAATTCAACGGACGATCGTCAAACGAAAAGGGAGTGTGAAATCAAGCGCCCAACGATCTTGTCGACGTCAAAAAATGCAGTATTGGAATTTGAGTCAGCAGAAACGTTGCAGAATAATCCATATCCGGACGGTGAGCTTGCATACTACGAAATTTAGACTCGTACAGGGCAAGCTTCAAGACAGTAGTGAATACAAGAGCGTCGTAAAATGGCAATGAGAGGAACGTAGATCATGCAATGTGACGACGGCATAGAATGACCGACCTAATATCCGCATGGTGCTACGCAGACAGCTTCACCCTCAGCTGGAGCCCTCCTCCCCCCCCCCCTCCTCCCCTGTGGATGTGACCATTCTGTATGTCATTGGTTTGACGGCATCAGCTGCAGGCTGACAACAAATGCGCCTCTCTCCAACGGGTATGTACACAAAACCGCTCAGGAAACAAAGTGTTTCCAGAATAGTACCCCTTCCACTTGACCCATAGTAGTATCCACGAAGATGTTAGAAGTTACGATAGAGTGCTGAACAGCAATGCCACTAAATCTCTATCTGAAAACTCTTAAGGCTCTTTAAATAAAACAAATGTTATTAATATTCCATGTCTCTAGTCTTAATGTCTACGTATTTGTAGTCCTCTGCCGTTAGAAGGGTCCTAATTGTAACATGTGTAAATCCCCTTAGAAAAATTAAAATGACTGTGCTGGTAAACTTCTACGTTTTATGATTTTTCAAACAGCTGAGCAAAACTCAACGTACTCAAACAGTTTTCTCTTTAACTCTTCAGGCTTTCCCGGCGAGATCTTGACATGTGCAACAATCGGGTCTACTGCTGGAGGTTTGTGTCGCTCTGGCACAATATTTCGGCCACGTAACTCGTTGCCTTCTTCAGGTGCTACCTGAGACTGCCGTGTTGGAGGATCTTGTCCAGTATTTATGCCCAGAGGGCGCTGGGTGCGCCGCCCACGCAGCCGCCACTTCTCCAGGTACCGATGCAACCAGTTTGGGTGAGCTACTACGCTCACTCAACACTCTACTGACCCAACTGCCAGTGCTCGTCACGGCAGTAACGGGGGCCCTCCAGGCCGTCACCGTTCCCTCAGTAGCTCACCATGGATAGACAGCAGATCCATGGTCTATCGGTATGCGTATTTAACGCAAACGGACTGGTAAAACAACAAAGTGAGTTTCGCCAATTTATACAGGACGAGGCAGTCGACCTGTGCCTAGTGTGCGAGACTCACCTGAAACCAGGAGTCCATGTAAAGGTAGCGAACTATGCCTGCTACCGCCACGACAGACCAACAGCCGGAGGAGGAACTGCCATCTATATCAGGACCTCCCTACGACACCACCAGATCCATCTCCCAGCCCTGGCAACCCTTGAAGCCACAGGGGTCAATGTCTCCTCCATGGTGGGACAGATCACCTTCGTGGCCGACTACAGGCCGCCACACGGTAATCTCTTGGAGGCAGACTTTGACACGCTACTGACGATTGGGGGACGGGTTTTCCTGGCTGGCAACTTTAACGCTAAGCACACGGAGTGGAACTCCCGTCTTACCAACGTCAGCGGTCGTCGACTCCTCCGTGCCGCCCTCCGCAACGGCGGCATCGCGCCCGGACCCCAGGACCACACCACCTATCCACACCGAGGGCAGTCAGATGTTCTCTACATCGCCCTTATTAAGGGCATTGGGAACCACATGACCCGCACCACCCGGTGTGCACTGTCGTCAGGCCACCTACCAGTGGTCTACGACATCGGCGTAAGGGGGGCCACCCTCCCACCCCGCCGTAGGAACTACCACCGAATGGACAGCGAGAGGTTTCAGGAGAACGTCCTGGAACTTCTTTCGGATGCTCCAGACCCCACGGAAGTGGGGGTAGACAACGTACTACGGTACTTCAACCGCCAGCTGCTGCTTGCAGCTGAAGAAGCATCTCCTCCTCCCCCACGCCAGCCGAAGGATTTCGCCCGTAGCCTCCCGTTGCACGAGAGACTATACGGGAGAAGAATAGAGTGTTCCGTGAATGGCAACTCACGCGACAACCTGCCACCAAACGCCTCCTAAACAGGATGAGGAGGGAGATCAAGGCTGCGGTTGAGGAACATAGAAACCGCGACTGGGCCGACCTAGTCGCCACCCTCAACACACAGGACGGCAGTGCTTGGCGAGTCGTCAAGTCCTTCCTGCGTCGGCGGCAGCGAGTCCCACCGCTGCAGGCTGGGCAGATGGTCGTCTGCAGTCCAGATGGGAAAGCAGGATTGTTGGCCGACCACTTCGAGTCGTCGTTCACCCCAGTGGATGACAATATCGATGTGGCCCACATTGGCAGAGTGGAGGAAGAGCTCCCCCATCTTCCTAGCAGCGCGAGAAGAAGGGGACAGGATCGACCCCATCTCAGAGGAGGAAGTGGCAGAACAGATACAGACGCTCAACACCGAAAGGGCGGGAGGCTGAAGAACTTGCCGGAAGAGGCCTACCAGCTCCTTACAGGCATCTTCAACCAGGTCCTCCGCTCTGGGATCTACCCCTCCGAGTGGAAACACGCGGAGGTGGTAGCCATACCCAAAGCGAATAAGGACGCCCAGCAGGCTGAAAACTACAGGCCAATCAGCCTTCTCCCGTCCCTCTCCAAGGTGTTCGAGCGTCTGTACGCCAAGAGGCTGCTCCGACATGTGACGGTCGAGGGCATCATCCCGGACGAACAATTCGGATTCAGGAGCGGTCATTCCACCACCCACCAACTTCTGCGGCTGGTGGAAGAAGCCATGCGCGCCCTGGAGACCAGGGAAAACCTTGTGTTCCTTGACTTCTCCAGGGCCTTCGACTCCGTGTGGCACGACGGCCTCGTGTACAAACTCTTTGTGCACGGGGTACCGACATCACATGGAGTCCTCATCTGCTCCTACCTGGCCGACCGGACCTTCCACGTCCGACTAGATGATGGCACCTCGACCCATAGGCCGATATGAGCAGGAATACCACAGGGGTCCGTCCTTGGCCCCCTGCTGTACTCCATTTTCACCGCAGATGCCCCACGAGTGGCGCCGGTGAAGTTAGCACTCTACGCTGACGACACCGCGCTATTCGTGCGGAGCATGAACGTGAGGGAAATGCGACGCCTCCTCCAGATGGGCTGTGACACAATGGGCGCGTGGTCTACCAAGTGGCGGCTCAAGCAGAACGCCGCAAAGAGCCAGGCAGTAGTATTCACTAGAAGACTGCTGCCTCCCGATTTACCGCCGGTTACTATCACGGGAACAGACCGGCATCCTGCAACTGCGGAACTGCTTCAGACAGTCTGCACGACTGTTCTACAGCAAGGCTGAGAATTCAGAAAACCGGCTCATCCAGGACCTGGGCCAAAACATACACCACAGGCCAACCACACATTGGCCTGACCTACTGAGCGACTAAGAACCCTCAGCAGGCAGGATGCAACTGCATCCCCATAGGCCGAACCAGTAAGTCAGGCACCATAACCAAAATCACAGGCATAGCAGGAACAACAAAACATTGTTTACCCTGCTCCTACGCGAGCAAAGGAAGCTCGTAAGGAAGAAGCGAAGTGAAGGGTGCTCTCTTTGCCGTCCGAGCCCGCCTGGCGCTGCTTCTAATGTGTTGTCTCTTCCCCGGTGTTCCCTCGGACGTCCGCGGCCGACTTGGGCGCCATCTGTGGCAGCTCTCTGAGGCCTGTCCTGTGTCGGGGGCTCCATTCGGGGTCGCACCCGCCAGGTGCTGCTCCTGTGGTATTTACCCCTCCCTGGTGCTCCCACGGACGTCCGCGCCCGGCTCGTCCACCATCTGTGGTCGTGGCAGTTGTCTGGGGCACCCAGCGCCGTCTGGGCACAAATACTGGACAAGATCCTCCAACACGGCAGTCTCAGGTAGCACCTGAAGAAGGCAACGAGTTACATGGCCGAAATATTGTGCCAGAGCGACACAAACATCCGGCATTAGACCCGATTGTTCCACCTGTCAGTTTTCTCTTTACTTATTCTGATTATCACTAAACTGACACATTATCACTAAACTGACACACAATATTTTTAGCGCAACGTAATCTGACTTTCAATAGTCCCTACAAAAGAATGGCCCTGACTAACAATAACCTATACTTTTCATGAATCACTTACCTCACAATAATCTTCGTCACTCGAACTACTGCAATACACCGAGCGCCAATACTGCCAGCTAAATAAAAGATTCTAACTACTGAAGTCACTAAATACTGATAGGCATAGTTAGCAAATGAAAGATTTTGATAGAGAACAAACAATGTATTTACCTTAATAATGTTCAAAAGTCATCATATGTCTATCAATTTATGACAACCATCTTTACAAATTTCCTTTTTCTGGCGGGCACACGTCCAGATCGTCCGCTTATAGTAACCTCTCAAAACTCTGGCATCTCTCTCTCCACATCCACCACTGCTGGCGGCTCACCTCTAACTGCCCAATGCTACGCGCTGTTCACATCCAACTGCCCAACACTACATTAGTGAATATTCCAACAATGAGTTCAACCAGCCACAGACTGCACACAGCACAGTCATCGATTTTCATACAGAGCGCTACGTGGTGTTACCCACACAAAAACCTAAACAGCGTACTTACACATATAACATGACAGTTTCTAACGCAACTATGTCGGTGCCTGAGAAACATCGTGCCGTAATCGAGTATCGAAGAGCTCATCCACGTATGGACCTCCCTGTCCTTCAGCATGACAGTGTCATACCACACGCGAACTTTGTGACCTCTGTAACAGTCGAATGCCTTTGATTAACTTTTCATCGATCATCCTCCGTACAATCCCGACTTAGCACTATCCGATTTTCAGCTGTTTCCAGAACTTAAAGATCAACTTCGTGGCGTTCGTCTTGACAGTGTTGAGGCAGTGCAAGCAGAGATGAGGTTGTGTCTCCATCAACAAATTCAAATATTCTACAATGACGGTATCAACCAACTGCCCTTCCGTTGGGATAAATGTGTTCGTCGCCAGAGTGACTTTGTTGAAATCTAACATACACTCCTGGAAATTGAAAAAAAAACACCGTGAATTCATTGTCCCAGGAAGGGGAAACTTTATTGACACATTCCTGGGGTCAGATACATCACATGATCACACTGACAGAACCACAGGCACATAGACACAGACAACAGAGCAGGCACAATGTCGGCACTAGTACAGTGTATATCCACCTTTCGCAGCAATGCAGGCTGCTATTCTCCCATGGAGACGATCGTAGAGATGCTGGATGTAGTCCTGTGGAACGGCTTGCCATGCCATTTCCACCTGGCGCCTCAGTTGGACCAGCGTTCGTGCTGGACGTGCAGACCGCGTGAGACGACGCTTCATCCAGTCCCAAACATGCTCAATGGGGGACAGATCCGGAGATCTTGCTGGCCAGGGTAGTTGACTTACACCTTCTAGAGCACGTTGGGTGGCACGGGATACATGCGGACGTGCATTGTCCTGTTGGAACAGCAAGTTCCCTTGCCAGTCTAGGAATGGTAGAATGATGGGTTCGATGACGGTTTGGATGTACCGTGCACTATTCAGTGTCCCCTCGACGATCACCAGTGGTGTACGGCCAGTGTAGGAGATCGCTCCCCACACCATGATGCCGGGTGTTGGCCCTGTGTGCCTCGGTCGTATGCAGTCCTGATTGTGGAGCTCACCTGCACGGGGCCAAACACGCATACGACCATCATTGGCACCAAGGCAGAAGCGACTCTCATCGCTGAAGACGACAGTCTCCATTCGTCCCTCCATTCACGCCTGTCGCGACACCACTGGAGGCGGGCTGCACGATGTTGGGGCGTGAGCGGAAGACGGCCTAACGGTGTGCGGGACCGTAGCCCAGCTTCATGGAGCCGGTTGCGAATGGTCCTCGCCGATACCCCAGGAGCAACAGTGTCCCTAATTTGCTGGGAAGTGGCGGTGCGGTCCCCTACGGCACTGCGTAGAATCCTACGGTCTTAGCGTGCATCCGTGCGTCGCTGCGGTCCGGTCCCAGGTCGACGGGCACGTGCACTTTCCGCCGACCACTGGCGACAACATCGATGCACTGTGGAGACCTCACGCCCCACGTGTTGAGCAATTCGGCGGTATGTCCACCCGGCCTCCCGCATGCCCACTATACGCCCTCGCTCAAAGTGCGTCAACTGCACATACGGTTCACGTCCACGCTGTCGCGGCATGCTACCAGTGTTAAAGACTGCGATGGAGCTCCGTATGCCACGGCAAACTGGCTGACACTGACGGCGGCGGTGCACAAATGCTGCGCAGCTAGCGCCATTCGACGGCCAACACCGCGGTTCCTGGTGTGTCCGCTGTGCCGTGCGTGTGATCATTGCTTGTACAGCCCTCTCGCAGTGTCCGGAGCAAGTATGGTGGGTCTGACACACCGGTGTCAATGTGTTCTTTTTTCCATTTCCAGAAGTGTATATAAATGAAGAACATAGATGCAAAATGTTAATAATCTTTGTTTTATTTAAAAGTCTTTAAAATTTTTCAAATAAAAAATTAGGGGACATTATTTTCCAGCTCGCTCTTGTACATTAGTGAACACAGCTTGTGGCCAGAACCGTTCTCGGCAAAGTGAAAGAGTGAAAAATGCGACGATTTGTTATGCTAATTTATACAACATGACAACTCAGCTTCTACGCATTAAGAGCAACACGTAAATTAACTGCTTCACCATATAAACAACGTTGTTGTTGTAAACAATGTCATGTTTTAATGCAGTTGTAATATATACATATACAGAGGCTGTCCAGTGGGCAGAGCATTAGACTCTGGCCTTGTAGGTCCCAGGTTGAGCACTGGATAGTGCCGACAATTTTGCCTCCTTTCCCTTCCTCCATGACGACTTCAGGTCCATTCATCCTGCTATCAAATGGGTACTGGGAAACTTTCCCGGTGTTAGAAGGCGACCGGAGCCTCGGGCCGTTCCCCTCCTAGTGACTGTAACTTTGTATAAATAGCGACTATGTTACCATTCTCATCTTTTGTTTATAACAATTAAAATAAATAGATTTCAAGGAAAACCGATAATCTTAAGCATGACATTATATTCTTAAAATATTTAAGGATAATGATGCTGTGGCTCCTAGGAAAATTCAAGGTGAAGTATTTCGGTACAGAAGTGATTGGAAGGGAACTGATACGAGATATGACGAGGGACGATTGTTGGGAAATAATAGGAGAGGGATGTGGGTCCTAGAAGGCGCGTAGGATTGCAGCTACGCCGGGAAAGGGTGGGCTAGATCCGCCATTTGTATTGGTAGCAGTAGCGTGGATTATAGTGGATAGAATGGGCACATCTCAATGTCTAGGAGGGAAAGGCCATTGAAATTATCAAGGGACAACGAGTATGTGTAAACGTAAGGAAGTTAGAACGTGGGGACAAAGGTGTGGCAAGGATTCTCCACAACGGGGAATTCAGTGGAGAACTGAAATTGGATTTCGTGGAAGGCGTAGGACTGACGAAGGTGTACAGATGCTTGAGGACATACGGAAATTTTGAAGCTGGTGTAGGTTACTAGTGACGGAGGATAATGGATGCGGCAAGCGAGGCTGAGAGCAGGAGATTCAAGAAATTTGAGGGACTGGTAAAAAGTGAGATGGCAGTGACACAATGGAACCTTTACATAGCCGAGGATGGGACGGATGAAGTTTTACAGGTCGACAGATTTAGCCTCCATGTTACCCCAGTTAAGAGTTTTATGCTTTTGATCGAGTGTTAGTTCAAAGTAGGCCGGCCAGTGTGCCGAGCGGTTCTAGGCGTTTCAGTCTGGAACCGTGCGACCGCTACGGTCGCAGGTTTGAATCCTGCCTCGGGCATGGATGTGTGTGATGTCCTTAGGTTAGTTAGGTTAAAGTAGTCCTAAGTTCTAGGGGACTGATGACCTCAGAAGTTAAGTCCCATAGTGCTCAGAGCCATTTGAACCATTTGAAGTACGATTGTCGACAGCGACAGGAGCGATAAACGTACACTACTGGCCATTAAAATTGCTACACCAAGAAGAAATGCAGATGATAAACGGGTATTCATTGGACAAATATATTATACTAGAACTGATATGTGATTACAATTTCACGCAGTTTGGGTGCATAGATCCTGAGAAATCAGTACCCAGAACAACCACCTCTGGCCGTAATAACGGCCTGGATACGCCTGGGCATTGAGTCAAACAGAGCTTAGATGGCGTGTACAGGTACAGTTACCCATGCAGCTTCAACACTATACCACAGTTCATCAGGAGTAGTGACTGGTGTATTGTGACGAGCCAGTTGTTCGGCCACCATTGACCAGACGTTTTCAGTTGATGAGAGATCTGGAGAATGTGCTGGCTAGGGCAGCAGCTGAACATTTTCCGTATCCAGAAAGGCCAGTACGGGACCTGCAACATGCGGTCATGCATTATCCTGTTGAAATATAGGGTTTCGCAGGGATCGAATGAAGGGTAGAGCCACGGGTCGTAACACATCTGAAATGTAACGTCCACTGTTCAAAGTGCCGTCAATGCGAACAAGAGGTGACCGAGACGTGTAACCAATGGCACCCCATACCATCACGCCGGGTGATACGCCAGTATGGCGATGACGAATGCACGCTTCCAATGTGCGTTCACCGCGATGTCACCAAACACGGATGTGACCATCATCATGCTGTAAACAGAACCTGGATTCATCCGAGAAAATGACGTTTTGCCATTCGTGCACCCAGAATCGTCGTCGAGTACACCACAGGAGGCGCTCCTGTCTGTGATGCAGCGCCAAGTGTAACCGCAGCCATGGTCTCCGAGCTGATAGTCCATGCTGCTGCAAACGTCGTCGAACTGTTCGTGCAGATGGTTGTTGTATTGCAAACGTCCCCATCTGTTGACTCAGGAATCGAGACATTGCTGCACGATCCGTTACAGCCGTGCGGATAAGATGCCTGTCATCTCGACTGCTAGTGATACGAGGCCGTTTGTATCCAGCACGGCGTTCCGTATTACCCTCCTGAACCCACCGATTCCATATTCTGCTAACAGTCATTGGATCTCGACCGACTCGAGCAGCAATGTCGCGATACGATAAACCGCTACAATCCGACCTTTATCAAAGTCGGAAACGTGATGGTACGCATTTGTCCTCCTTACACGAGGCATCACAACAAAGTTTCACCAGGCAACGCCGGTCAACTGCGGTTTGTGTATGATAAATCGGTTGGAAACTTTCCTCATGACAGCACGTTGTAGGTGTCGCCACCGGCGCCAACCTTGTGTGAATGCTCTGAAAAGCTAATCATTTGCATATCACAACATCTTCTTCCTGTCGGTTAAATTTTGCGTGTGTAGCGCGTCATCATAGTGGTGTAGCAATTTTAATGGCCAGTCGTGTGTATAGGACGCTGACAAGAATAGAGCTGCAGGAATCACAAGAAGAGAGCAACAAGACTGTTCGCCGAAATATCGTTACCTGAGCTAACACCCGGGAATTCTACAAGTCAGAGATACGCCGGGGTACCTGTACGGGGGAGGAAATGCTTCAACAAATGAAGGTGCTGGACACGCTATGGAACAAAAACAAGCTGATTCTCTGCTCACTCATATTCCCGCTTAAGTCGGATTTTCCGAGGAGTAGGAATTCTGCACCGCGCGAGCAGGACAGTGCGTTTGCGTCGCCAGGGACGCAAGCTTAAATACGTTGCGCATTTGTGTTTCCCCAAGAAATTAATCCGTTAGCGGATTAACTATTCACTCCACAAGTGCTGTATGGGAAAAGTGTTCAAACAAAGGGTGATTTCTTTAACCAATGTGCTAATATACTTTACAGTGCTGATGGACGGTGTGGGAAAAATTAAATGGAAACTCTTGAGTCTGCTCATGAATAAGAGGACACTTTGCTCCAGAGTTGTGCGATGCGCAGGAAAATAGTCATTAATACGTTTTTGACGCTGTGTGAATTAATACTTTACCGTTATCAGCACTCACAGTTGTAGCATTTTAGTACACTTTGTAGCCATTTTGCGCACAAACGTTACCTTACTTGCAGCAATTGCTTTACTAGAATGCTGCGTTAACCAATTAAACTCTTTTAGAATCAGCTGGCTCTGTCGGAAAACACCTTCACTGTTTTGAGGCGGATTACGCTGGCCGGCCGCGGTGGCCGTGCGGTTCTGGCGCTGCAGTCCGGAACCGCGGGACTGCTACGGTCGCAGGTTCGAATCCTGCTTCGGGCATGGGTGTGTGTGATGTCCTTAGGTTAGTTAGGTTTAAGTAGTTCTAAGTTCTAGGGGACTTATGACCTAAGATGTTGAGTCCCATAGTGCTCAGAGCCATTTGAACCATTTGATTACGCTGGGTGCATTACGCTGGGTGCATTACGTACTACGCAGTGCAAAATTTCTGCTCCTAGGAAAACCCGGCTTTTAATGTCAAGGTGGTATTTAGATACTACCTTTCGCGAAGATATCTTACCACATAAGTACTGCAGCGGCCATTAGCACCACAAAACGAGCCAGTTTGGCACTGGTAAGAGAGAGAGAGAGAGAGAGAGACAATCCACTATATTCCCCGTTGCCTGAATAACACCGCGAGAAAGCTATTTGATGTCCTCTTCAAGATACAGTAGATTCATCACTCTCTCCCACCTCATGGGGCACATGCGAATAGTACACGAAGCAAATCTACAGCTAAACAGACATCAAAGCATGCATATTTCCCAGTATGACAAAAAACCTCACAAGAACCATCTAAACCAGTGGCATTTAAGAATTCGGCTCGCGAGCCGTGCGCTAACACGAGTACCATAGCGCCCAGCCTGACTGCACGTTTTCCCTAAGGCCGTGGCGCGATAAATGGAGAAACACAGAGTGTTGTTCTAGCATGACATACTAGCCATGTCGCAGAATGCTAACTGATATAACGTTCATTCAAAGATAAGGGAAAATTAGAGCTCGTACTGAAGCATTCAATCGTTTTTCCCTCACGTGATCTGCGAGTGGATCAGAAGGGGCGGGGAGGGGGGGGGGAATATGACTTTGGCGCGAATAGTGCCCTCGGCCACACATCGCTTGGTGGCTAGCGGAGTATACATGTAGATATAGATGTAGACTATTCATTGGTGGTATTTTTGTTCTGTCGTTGCAACTACAAAAATGCGCTTTTTCTTCACCAGACGCGTTTCGCTTAATTGAGGTAAAGCATCATCAGTGGTGTAATGCTTTACCTGAATAAAGCGAAACGCGTTTCGTGACAAAAACGCATTTTTGTAGGGCAACGACAGAACAAAAATACCACCAATGAATAGTCTACATCTATATCTATATGTAGATTTGTGAAGCAACTACGGACAACATGGCCACGCAAATAATGAATTTAATGATAACGATCTTTCCTTCTACAAATTGTTAAAGTCGTCTGAAAGATAATCTTAGGTAACAACACATCGAGAAGGTAGCCGGGAGGATATATGGAGACTGTGGTGATATGCAGCGCTTTGCTCTAGCTTTACACGTTTCTCAGGCTGATACCATGATGTGGTGCTCTGGTGCTCAGATATGCAATAACTGATAGTAAATATTTCTGTCTCAACGATCAGGATGCAAAAGTTGTTGTCTTTGCTGTACTACAGTTATAAATAGGAAAAAGTTGGACATACAGGATTATAGAAACAGTTTGTGACGATTATTACCTATTTGGTATATTAGATATTATTATATAATGTATGAGAGTCGGCTGAAAGTAATGCTTCACATTTTTTAATGTGAAAACTGTTAAGGCGTTTTAAGCAAGACAAACTTTATTAACATCCTGCATCTTTATTCTTCATATCTACATGTTTATTTTTCAGCATACTTACCGTGGAGATGGACCCATTTCTCCTGAAACGGCGACTGAGGTCTACTGACTGTTTTGGACATCGTCAACTTCAGCTAATGATGCTATTCAAAACATTCCTAAGACTAGGCCGAACCCGGTCATTTTAAATAAAATAACCTTTGCGATGTAGACTGTTTTTCACTAATTTTAAACAGCTTACAAGATAGCTGTTCTCCAAAAATGTTAACAAAAATTTTGTTTGTTGATGGAGTCACATACTCACCTCTGTCTGCACCGCCTTATCACTATCAAAGTAAAGTCTTCGAAAGAGTTCTTTGAGTTTTGGAAACGGATGAAAATCGGACAGGGCCAAGCCGAGACTGTATGGAGCCCGACTTTGGAAACGGAAAAAAATTCGGAGAGCTAACATCTCAGCAAGCCCTCGTAGATTAGAATTTTTTGCGAAATGGAATCAGACTAGAAGGGTAGCTGGATCAATTCACTTGTGATTGATCTAGACATGGGAATCCGTGTGTGCCCGTTAGAGCTAAGATGTGTAACAAGTAATTGGAAATCAGCTGCAGTTTTAATGCTGACTTTTAATTTTAATTTGATTTCATATAAATAATTTGGAGTGTATATTTTGAGACAGCTCAAGAATAATACCGGGTTATTTATAAGAAGAAGACTGCCTAAACTATATAGATCTACAAGGCATGCAGCAAAGAGAGACATATCAGTGGACAGAACATCTGTTAGTCTTCTTGTGCTGTTAATCACAAAACACCTATTTTAGATCCGAAATATTATTTGGAAAGCACCCTTTTTCTGTAAGACAATTATCTCAAATGCAGGGTGCTACAAAAAGGTACGGCCAAACTTTCAGGAAACATTCCTCACACACAAATAAAAAAAAAAGATGTTATGTTGACATGTGTCCGGAAATGCTTAGTTTCCATGTTAGAGCTCATTTTAGTTTCGTCCACCTACGCTCAATGGTGCACGTTATTATGATTTCATACGGGATATTCTACCTGTGCTGCTAGAACATCTGCCTTTACGACACAACATGTGGTTCTTGCACGATGGAGCTCCTGCACATTTCAGTCGTAGTGTTCGTACGCTTCTCAACAAGAGATTTGGTGACCGATAGATTGGTAGAGGTGGACCAATTCCATGGCCTCCACGCTCTCCTGACCTCAACCCTCTTGACTTTCATTTATGGGGCCATTTGAAAGCTCTGTCTACACAACCCCGGTGCCAAATGTAGAGACTCTTCGTGCTCGTATTGTGGACGGCTGTGATACAATACGCCATTCTCCAGGGCTGCATCAGCGCATCAGGGGTTCCATGCGACGGAGGGTGGATGCATGTATCCTCGCTAACGGAGGACATTTTGAACATTTCCTGTAACAAAGTGTTTGAGGTCACGTTGGTACGTTCTGTTGCTGTGTGTTTCCATTCCATGATTAATGTGATTTGAAGAGAAGTAATAAAATGAGCTCTAACATGGAAAGTAAGCGTTTCCGGACACATGTCCACATAACATATTTTCTTTCTTTGTGTGTGAGTAATGTTTCCCGAAAGTTTGGCCATACCTTTTTTGTAACACCCTGTATATACCTCTTACTCCGTACCTTTAAAATGTCGTTTGTTTTCAAAGAAAAATAAAGTCAACACGAAGAACCATTATTTACAGAACTATAGGTTATGAATATAAACACGACACTACATTATTCTCCCCCCCCCTCGGTGCATAACTCAACTATTTGAACTTCTCGGGGAACCCCACAGCTCGACCAAATCGGGTAACTTTCTTTGGCGAGGTTCTTGGAAGTGTGGGTAACTCATTTACAGGTGAAGTGCTCTGTAGGTTATTCTGTAGACCATTGGTGTTTGAGTTCACAAGGATTTAGGCTGGTTTCAATCTGTCAAGTGAGATGTTAGTTGGCAAGTCCTTAACTTTTAGTGTGAAATAATTTGTTTTTCGCTTCAGGACTTCATAGGGATCTGCTTAGGGAGGCACTAATTTGGCTTTGTCATTCGTCACAGATACGTGAGTCGTAATATGCTGATCTTTACTGACGAGGGTTTCCTTTACCTTGTGAGAACATTCTGAAGAGCGTAGTTTACACATTTTCTGACGTAGCTGGGAAGTGGATGTTGGTAGACCCACTTCTAATTCGTTTTCTGACCTTACACTGAAATCCCCAGGCAATGTTAGAGTTGTGTCACACAGCTTCTCAGCAGCTGTTGAGTTATTTTCTTCTCTCGCGCAGCAATGCAGTCACAGGAGAACTGTAGAAATGAGTCATTCCATTCATTTTTACCATGTGTTCGAGTGGCTGCGTTGAACGTTCGATGGAATCTATTCTCTCATTTGACTGTGGATGACATACCGTTGTTTGAGTTAATTTGGAACCACAAATCTTAGCTAATGCACGGAACAGCTGTGATTAGAAATGCGCTCCTTCGTCAGTTACTATTTAGTTAGGCCCTCCAAATCTAGTCATTCGGGTGTTATAAAACGGTCGTGCCATGGTTTCTGCTCAAACATCACGTAGTGGAAATACCTCTGTCCAGTTACTGAACCGATCGATGCACGTTAAACAATATATGAATTCACATGCGGGCGGCAGTGAACAAATCTGATCGATGTATACGATCTTAAATCGTCCATCCGTGCTTGGGAACTGGCCGGAAACAGATTTAATAAGTCTAGTCACCTTGTTCTTTTGGCATGATACGCATGATTTTGCCCAGTTTTGGAAATCTTGTTTGATGTTTGACAAAACAAATCTGCTCGTGAGTAACTGACTAATTCCACTGAAGACTTAATACACGGGTGTGTCGCACTGTGGCATTGCTGGAAAATGGAATATCTAAATTGCTGAGGAATGTAAGAATGAATGTTATTTGTTGATACGTCGCACCATAATAATCTTCCATGTGTGGTTTCATGCTGTTTAAACTTCAATGAAGTCTGAGGACTAGAGTGAAGTTCCTCGATTTCTTCGCCACTCATTTGAACATCTGCTATCTGCTTCTACTCAACTGGCACTACTTTTTCCAGTTTTGATATGTTGTCAGCCACACTAGTTTCTTTTCCAGAAATATTTCTGACATTTGTAATAAACTGATTTATGGATTTTAGGGACGAAACAGCATAGCGATTGTCTTATCGTTAGACGTTTGGAAGCATGCGTCAAGGGAGCATGGTCAGTACACACTGCAGATGAACGTTCTTCAAGGATGTACTTAAAATACCTTATTGACGTGTACTTGCTGACAAGTGCCCTATAGTGTGTTGAATATTTCTTATGGGATGGTGAGAAATTTTTGGAGTAGAAACCAGTTGGATTCCATATTCCTTCTACTTTCTGGTGCAGCACTGTTCCGGATGCAAAATCTGAAGCCTTAGCAAATAATGCAATATCATTGTTCACATTTGGTAATGTTAAAAAGGCTGCGTTTGCAAGGTCCATTTCGCACTTCTCAAAATTCTTTGTTACACCTTCTATCCACTATATTCTTTTGTCGTTTTTCGTCATATTCTTCAAGTAATCATTTAAAATAGCTTGATGTTTTGCGAACTGTTCCAAATGCCTTCGATAAAAAGTCAGTATGCAAAGGGAACGACTTAATCCTTACAGAGTTCCTGAAAGTTTGAAATTAGTTATCACTTGTACTCGTTTTGGGTTTGGTTTGGTACCTTCTGGAGTAATCACCTGATCTAAGAAGTTAGTTTCTTGAACTCCAAACACAGATTTTTCAACATTAATCCTCAACCCAAAATTGTTCAATCGTTCAAACAGGTTAGTTAAGTGTTGAGTATGTAGTTCTGGAGAACAAGAAGCTATCAGTATAGGGACTAAGTATGCAAAACAGAAATCGAAACCTCTCAAACATTCGTTAAAAAATCTCTAAAAGGTACTGAGGACATTCCTGAGGCCAAATGGTATGAAACTGGATTCATGAAGTCCATAAGGTGTGATCCCAGTACTCTTTTCCTTGTCACTTTCATCGATTGGGATTTGGTAACATGCTTTGAGGAGATGTACTTCAGAGAATACTGTCTTTAACACAAGGTTGTAATTTACATCATTTATGCGAGGAATTGGTTAGTGGTCAGGAAAAGTCCCGTCGTGAAGACGTCGGTAGTCCCAATAAACGCGCCAATGACCATGTGCAGAGGATTAGCCCACCGGGATTTAGACGGGCATATCGTATTATGATTCATTAGGAACTGGAATTCTTGTTTAGCCAAATTTATTTACTGTTAATCTAACCTTCGTTCTTTTGAGTACACTGGCGGGTCACTGCTAGTTGCAATATAATGTTTAACATCTTGCTCAATTTCTCCTCCATAAATGTGGGTTCCGCCAGGTAAGAAAAATTTTAAGTAGTTCAGTGTATTTACATTTAGCAAGGAGTGAACTAACGCAACCAGACAAATCAACTGCACACCGTAATGAAGCCACATGTAGCTATCACTGTCAACTAATAATTTTCTTTTCAGGTATATTAATAAGCCAAACTGATGAAGAGAGTCTACAACGATTACACCGTTTGTCGTGTTGGCCACAATGAAACCCACTCAAAACTGCGTTTTAAACCTAAATCAAGATTCAATATCTTTTATCCATCAGTTTTAATCTCAGATTCATTTGCAGCATAAACGTTTTACTCTACCTGTTTAACCTTATCTTTGGGAAACGCTGGTTATGACGGAAACATCAGCACCGTTGTCAACCAGGAAACATAACCCTAAAGTTTTATGTCTCACAAACAATCGATACTGGTGGCCTGGTGTAACCTTTGCGGCAGAACGCTCTGCCGCTACTGTGTCTGCCGACTGGAGTTTCCCTCACAATTCTCTGGCAAGGTTGGACGCTCTTCTGAGGGCTGCAGTTTGATGTGCAAAGAAAATGAAAATAGCTGTACTATCCTGAACTGCCTCTGCTAGCAGAACGTCGTCGCGATTGATACTGTCGCTCCCTAGGTCTAGACTTGAGGACTTCAGTTTCCAGCTCTTTGATCCTTACCAGAACGAAATCCACTGATACTGAATAAACACGCGCCATATGGAACACTTCCGTTGAAGATGACTGAAGTTCCTGAGTGCTTCGCTTTCCATCATCCGATCAGTCACTTGCGCTTGTTCGTCCACTTTTTCTTCGGAGATTATTAAAATATTTGGAGCGCTACCATGAAATTTGTCTTTAAAATTTTATCTGAAACGTTCGTTCTGACATAACCTTTCATTTTCCGAAGAAGTTGACTGGGTTCCGTATCACCAACTTCTAATTCGCTAGATAACTTCTTAATTTGACGTTATTTACTTTCCTTAAGTCATTAACAGTCTTTCTTTAGCTTACGAATATTCGTTGCTTTCGTCACTGTTCACGAGATCCCATATATTTTCGACAAATCGGAGCTCTAAATGTGCTTACAAATAATTTGGTTGCTTCAGCTTGTATTCCCGCGATTGTAAATTGAGCTTCAGCCTGATAGAACCATATATCAGGTTTTTCAGTCAGAGCGGAGAAAGTTTCGCGCTAACTTTGTCCGCTCCTATTTTCGTATCACTGTTCACTCTATCTTTCATCATGTTTGTTTCTAGTTTAAATCACGTCGGGGACGCCAGTTATTCGTCTTCTTATACAATTAATCGCCAAACACACTGTTTTAGATCCGAAAATATTATTTGGAAACTTCCCTTTTGTTACAAGACAAATATTACACAATCAAAACAAAAAATTGATACCAAGACCTCGTACTCTGTGCATTTCAAAAATGACATTTGTTTTCAAAGAAAAATAAAGCTAACGCAAAGAAGAATTATTTACAGAACTGTATGTTATGAACATAAACATCTCGACGAGTTTCTGACTCATATCGCAGGTGTGATTCCTCAGTTTCTCCCGTCGTATTTCTTGCTCGAACAGTCCACGGGTGTATTGCCGGTCCATAGTGTCCAACGGGCACAATATTTCGGCGCTCAGACACGTCGCCATCGTCAGGCGCGCTGACGAACTGAGCTCCTGAGGGTGGGCGACCGTCTTAAATCCGCGTAAAATGTCTCGACAACTTCAAGCTGAAAGACACAGATATTCTGGTGAGTTTTGACGTTGTTTCGTTATTCACCAGGTTGCCTCTTCGAGAGTCAGTTGAGCTTATTGCACAGAAATTTGACGTGAAGACGACCGACTTTTTCAAGCACGTTCTGACCTCCACGTATTTTCTCTTTAATGGGCGAATACTATGAACAAACAGAAGGGGACCCCACTCTCACCTGTGGTCGCAAATTTCTATATGGAGTACTTCGAGGAGGAAGCTTTGACGTCATCCAAATGGAAACCTACTTGTTTTCTACGTTATGTGGAAGACACGTTCGTGATCTGACCCCATGGAAGGGACAAGCTTCTAGACTTCCTTACACACCTGAACTCCATACATCCGAACATTAAATTCACTATGGAGATCGAAGCAGAGGGAAGATTACCATACCTGGACGTCATGATCAAAAGAAGAGCGGATGGCACCCTGGGCCACGGGGTATACAGGAAGAAAACGCACACCGACCTGTATTTGCAAGCGGATAGCTGTCACCACCCGGCGCAGAGGAATGGGGTGCTAAAAACACTGGTGCACAGGGCGCGCACCATCTCTGACGCAGAGAGTCTACCCCAAGTGCTGGAACACCTCAAAACTGTATTCCGGAAAAACGGGTACTCGGAATGACAGATCAGACCGGCTCTCCGCCCTACCTCTACGGTATAGCGTGTGGAGACGAAAGAAGACACGGAGAAAGAGATAGCCACTGCCTATATACCGTATACTGGACCACTATCGGGGAAAATAGGACGAATATTGAGGAAACACCGAGTAGGAACTGTCTTTTGCCCACCAAATAAAACGCGAGCATTATTGGGAAGTGTCAAAGATGATCTCAGTTTGCGGAAGGCCGGCATATACCAGATTCCGTGTCAATGTGGGAAGACTTATATTGGACAGACAGTGCGCACCATCGAAGATCGTTGCCGAGAACATCAGAGGCACACTCGACTTTGGTGCCCCAACAAGTCGGCGGTCGCAGAGCACTGTTTTCCCGAAAATCACGAAATGGACTACAAACATACCATGGTCCTGGCACAGACATCTAAATACTGGGACAGCGTCCTTAGAGAGGCTATCGAAATTCGTACAGGGACGGACTCATCAACCGAATGGGTGTGAAATCTTATGGGACTTAACTGCTAAGGTCATCAATCCCTAAGCTTACACACTACTTAACCTAAATTATCCTAAGGACAAACATACACACCCATGCCCGAGGGAGGACTCGAACCTCCGCCGGGACCAGCCGCACAGTCCATGACTGCAGTGCCTCAGACCGCTCGGCTAATCCCGCGCGGCTCATCAACCGAGATAGCGGCTACAACCTCAGCAGGGCATGGGAACTAGCATTGAGTCTAATTAAAAAGACGCTCACGCAAAGGAAACGAACGGGCGACTGGGGCGGACGAGGCAATTACACCGACGCCACCACAATATTGTGCCCGGTGGGCACTATGGACCGACAATACACCCGTGGACTGTTGGAGCATATTACAGGTATTCAATAGGGGGCGCCGTCTGTTGTGCGGCAGATGTATTTGTGCGTGCAACTCATTGGACTCACTGACACGAATTGCCCAGGAAGATGAGGTAGCAGCTTGCTTTCGTAAACCACTCATTGGGTTGCCTACATACGACAGTGCGGAATGGATTATCTGTCAACTCGCCCTGGCACGCTTTCTCCATAGTGCACTGTTCGTCAAATTGCGGCCCGCTGACTAAATGCGGTCCGAATGAAGTGTCCGTGCGGCCTGCGATTCTCAGTCGCAATTTTACAGTCATACAGGATATGTTTCTACCAACTAAAAGCAGAATCTGAAAACGCCAACTAACGTTAAAAGCTTCTTAAGATGGTATGTTCCTTGCTCAGTAACAAACAAAAATACTTACAGAAACAGTAGTATTTTAAGGGGTGGTTAATTTTAATTGACGTTAGTGAATTCGGCCGGGAGATAAGTAAAGTCTGCAACTTACCTTAGGGGGCAGAGTCGGATGTAGCGCATTCACGAGCGTGTGCAACTAGCACCGATCAGCTGCTATGGTATAAATGTCGAATGGAATTAAGATCGATTCGTAAAGGCGGACTAAAGAGACGGTCGTCTTCAAATGCGGTTTATAGCAAATAATATGAAATATTATATGAAATATATAACATGAAATATAATATGAAATCAAATTAAGGCTGTTACTATACAATGCAATGAATAAAACAAAAATGTCTTTCAAAGTATTCAGTAAACATTTGCGATTGTGTCGCATAGTGCAATTTCTGTTACTAACGCATATAACATACTAATACATGTAGGTATCCAGTTCATAGTAAGACTGATAGGGCAGTGTCTAGGATGGGGAAAGTAGCCATTGCATATTTTGCCCCCTGTACAGCACTGCTGCCTGCCGAAAAGTGGTCACACTGGTTATAATATACAACGCCACTGTCGTCACTGAGATTCACAGAAGAAGCTTGTTCTGTTATTTTTTAGTAAAGGCCTTTTTGTTTCTGAGTCGTTTGATGTAACATAAGTCATTTATATTATGATGTACATACGCAGACTGAAGCGACGAATGAAAATTTGCACCAGGGCTAGGGTTCAAACCCACGTCTCTTGCTCTCTAGGCAGATGCGCCGACCACTACGCCACCCTGGCACAATGGCTTTGCACAACTGCTTGGAGTGCCCTAGCATACCTATCTCCTCAGTCCTCATTTCTGTTTTTCTTGTTAACTCACTTGTATGGAGGGTAATAATTATTTTTTTACAGTATCGGTGTTTAAATAACATATTTTGGCTTACAGATATAGTTCCTTGTTATTTACTTCAGTTTCATAGGTTGTTCTACGGATCACTAATCCCGTCATGGCATCCAATCGGGAAAAAGTGGCCAAGGTGGTCACCCCAATATGAGTTACTTCCAAAAAAAATACGGATAATACAACAGATAAAACAAACTTTTAGACTCTTATGTACAAAGGTATCATCCGCCATTCTATTCCTTCGTGACAATTTTAAAGTAAATTAAAGTTATATTATTTAAAACCGCCTCTCTTGTGTTATATTTGGCATAATACAGAAGTCCGATTGAAAACGATCTGTTGCAGCCGCTTAGTATTCCTTCACATACTGGGGCGTGAAGATGCTTAGGCAAAGTGCTTGGACATCAGAAAAACAAACGTGGGATCCTGTTGCGATGGCAATGGCCGTAGAATCCGCTTAGGTACAGAAAATTGGTCATTATCTAAGCGCCCAGAAAAACGAATCTAGTTCCAGTACATCATTTTCGTTTTCGCTTAAAATCTTTGGTACGATACTCAAAATGTATAAGCTTCTTTCTATAACCATGTTTTGGCGAAAATTGGATTTCTCTTTGAGTGGCCACACTTTATCCCTCTCTCCCCCCGTCTACCCCTTCCCATTCCTATGCGGCCAGAGGTGTCACCGGTCTACAGTCTCAGCATTGGCTCCTTATCCACTACGTTTGACGATCACTGCCCTAGTGCAACTACACCACGACGTATATTACGAATCAAAAGCTGGAGAGATGTTTTATTCACCATATTGTGTCTTTTCTTATCGTCTTGTAGTTTTCACGCAAGTGTCTTCTGGAACTCCAGTGGTACCTGTGAATAACCCTGCATTGTGCTGAAATTTATGTGAGTACAAAGACTTTATTCTGGAATTACAGTATATCTATATGATAGGGCGGTTTGTCATAGCTACTAGACTGCAAACCTCGCATGTGATGCCAAATAAATATAAAATATAAATAAATATATATAATTAGTTTGGTGGTGTTCGGTGAAGCTGTTCACGGTACAACACTTTTGCTTTAAATCATTGTCTTAAGCCACCAAGTACTTTCCAGAACTGTTCATAATTTAAACGGCTGTGTACGTTAATAGTGGTACATATAAGCGCGAATATTCATATACAGGTCTTTCAGGCCAAAGAAGATGCTTCGTCATAAATTGAGACCAAACGAATTTGACATAACGGAAACAGCATTCACACATGCGTAAACCCAAAAACCAAAGGAGATGGAGCAATAATTAGTCACTGTATTTGTATTTCGGAGGATGGCGCATCAAATTCTGGTGCAGGTATGCAGATTTAGATTATGCACGATTTCCCTAAACTGCTAACAGAAAATAAAACTATGATCCCTCCGAAAATTCGGGATTTATGTTCCGTCCCTAATATTTTTCTCGTGGACGGGAAATGTAATATCCCGTATCTGTGATGCAATCTGTCCCTTTTCTTTAAGCCGAGAAGCCCTTGGCCATATGTGCAGCAGTTGTATGTCTCGAAGTCATTTACACAATATCACTGGAAACACAGGATCGACAGGACTCTCTTTTAATCACAGAATATTGTAAACGAACTGGAATCGTGTAGACCATTTTTAATTCTAATTTATCACTGGAAACTAAGGGTCGACAGGTTTCTCTTTTAATCACAGAAAGGTGTAAAGGAACTTTCTTTTTCTAACTTGCATGTGTAAGCTGACGAAAGCGAAGATTAACAAGCTTTGACATAATAGCGAATAAAGACTAGTTCAGGAAGTACAGAATTTCTTTCATTCTGGTCAACGATCACAAACAAATTGTCCTCAGCTAATAGATTTCCGTCCATAATGAACATCTTCACATCTGTTCGGAAAGGGGAAACTAAATACAAGTGCTGGGAAATCTGCATCTTGTAAACAATGAATTGTGAAATAACTAAAAGATACTTATTTCATATGAATAGAAAACATGACCTTAAATGGCTCTGAGCACTATGGGACTTAACATCTATGGTCATCAGTCCCCTAGAACTTAGAACTACTTAAACCTAACTAACCTAAGAACATCACACAACACCCAGTCATCACGAGGCAGAGAAAATCCCTGACCCCGCCGGAAATCGAACAAAACATGACCTTAAAAAAATGGTGAAACGTACCAGATTAAAACAGAAGAACGCTTATCGTATCGTAATGGTTCAAATGGCTCTGAGCACTATGGGCCGACTCAACTGCTGTGGTCATAAGTCCCCTAGAACTTAGAACTACTTAAACCTAACTAACCTAAGGACATCACACACATCCATACCCGAGGCAGGATTCGAACCTGCGACCGTAGCGGTCGTGCGGTTCCAGACTGTAGCGCCTTTAACCGCGCGGCCACTCCGGCCGGCTCGTATCGTAATGCTCAAGCCAAAGTGGCATCATCGAGAGGTATAAACACAATTGGCTTGACATCTTTAAACAGCTTCAGTAATATGGTGCAAACTGGGCAACAGTGCCGGCAGAATCACAACGTGAATGGGTTTGCTTTACACAGTAAACTGGGATGCACCTGTGGCACAAAAAAGGTTTGTGGCGTAAATTCGTCAGGTGTAACTGGAGTACTCATATTGGACAAACATGTCTACGCAGTTAGGAAAAAGACGTACAATTAGTTATTAAAAAGGGAATTGGCGAGTGAGAATACGTCATTTCAAAAACTGCTGTAGGTAACGATAATAATACCTAAGTATCAAGTTTAAGGAGCCAACAAAATTACGTTAAGATGAAAAAATAAATAAATAAAAAATTCAAACAAAAATTGAATGTCTGGCATTTGCTGATGACATGGCAATATTGGCAGATGACATCGAAACAGCAAAGATTCAGATAGAAATGCTGCATGAGATCGCTGAGAAGACAGGTCTACAAATATCGTATGAAAAGACAGAACTGATGATACAGGACAAAACAGACCCAACACAGACATTGCAAACTAAATATGGAATAATTAAGAGAGTTCATAAATTTAAGTATCTAGGGGAATGGATTACACCGACAGGGTTACCAAATGTTTCACTACAGGAAAGAGCAATAAAGATGGAAACGGCATACCAGCTATGCCGAAATGTATACAATAAAAAGTCGATCTCCATCAATGCCAAGCTCAGGCACTACAATGCGGTAATAAAACCAGAAAGTTTGTATGCGATTGAATGCATCCCACTGAACAGAAAACGTCTGTTGGAGAAATTGGAAATAAAAGAGAGAAAAATACTGAGAAAGATCTTAGGACCTAAAAAGGATGGACAAGAATATAAATTGCGATCCAATAAAGAGTTATACGAGAAAATTGAAAAACTGACAACATCCTTTAAAAAGAGAAGACTGAGTTTCTATGGGCATGTCAAAAGAATGGCACCAGAAAGAACGGCAAAGAAAATCCTGGAATACATGGAAAGCAGAAAGACACAAATTAACTGGCTGAAAGAAGTAAAAGAAGACATTGCAGAAATGAACATTATACCAGAGACAGTTTACAACAGAATGGAATATAGGAATGCCATCAACAAAATACAGGGATTCAAAGACCGAACGCAATCAAAGAAGACGGGAACAACCTGGTCGCAAGAACGTAAAGAAGCCCACTCAGAAAAAATGAAGAAGTACTGGGAAGAACGCAAGAAAAAGCACAAGAAATGACTGATGCTTAGCGTAGTCCAAAGTTGACTGTAACGAATAATAATAATAATAAAAAAAATTCAAACGAGCAAAATGAAGACTGGAGTAACCACTGTTGGCGTAGTCGCCGGAATGCAACAAACGCAAGTTCTAACCTGAGGAACACAACACCTCAAGCTCCTCCTACGGAAGATGAAGTCGAAATTCAACAAGATGCACACCTGTGGCGTAAGTGTGAGCTGCTACTTTTTGTTTACACTCGAGAAGACTTCAGCATTGCCCACCCCGACCTTCGACTTGTCGGCGACTGGGTAGCGCCGCCTTGTGCCGTCTGGGCAGCCAGCGCGAGAGCTTTGGTGCCCAGGAGGCGTCGCTTCCAGGCCGATCGAGCGATCGCCCGGTTAGCCAATCGATACGATCCGCCGCCCAGCGCCCGGCGCACGCTCGGCCCGTTGAGCTAATCCCACCAACAATCGGATACATGTCCCTCCGATAATTGTGCTGCCTGACCGCTGACCGGCCCCCACCCGCGCCTCCCACTCCTGCAGCGCGCGGGCACTCACACACACACACACACACACACACACAGCGCCGCAGCCACTTCTTATTACTCTCCGTTTTGGGTGGTCAGATGTGCACTGCATTCGAGTGACCGCCCACATTCGCCAAACCAATTCAGCTGTCGTTGCTCAATTACCAGGGGAACGTGGATGCCCTTTTACATATCGTGGTCGACAGAAACTTAATATCCCGTGTAACTGATGCAATCTGTCCCTCGCCTTTGTGCCGAGAAGCCCCTGGCCATATGTGCTGCAGTCGTATGGTTGTCTGTGTGGTGAACACAAATCTTCTGGAAAGTGGAGGACGTCATCCGGGAGAGACACACGAATGATCTACTTTCTTCGCGGAGCTGCCTACACTCCCTTTTAGACCTTCTTCTAAAGAAGCAAGGTGTGTAAATTCATAAAATACAATAATTCCTTTAGTCTTCGTTTCCAAACTTCGAATTTATATATGTTCAGGTTCCAACTGGTTGCTAACTTACACCTTATTTTTTTCTAGTAGTCCTACATGCTGCGTCACATTACAAACGTAATCCTCATGGCAAGTTAATATGATTTCGAAGACAACGCCGATGAACTGTCGAACTTTATCCGTGTTTGCAGTACGTTGTCCTAAATTATCATTTACTATGTCTTCCAAACTAGTTTGTGTAGTGCTGTGCAGTTAACATTACAGTAAAACGTAAACTATGTTCTCCAAAGTGATTTGCGCACCAGTATCAGTCTATAGATGCAAATAACTGAAATTAATACCATTAAGACCACCATAAGATGTAAATAATTCCGGTTACTGCGGTACATTCAGTGCTTACTTGTTTGGATTTTTTCTGTCCTTCTACAGCTACACAAACCCCCCTCTACAATAGTACTATCACTAAAAACTGTACACCATTTGATGATGGGTCGCCACTGACAGCTTGATGAGTAATGAATGGCATTACGTTTTCTTCTGGTCTAATAGGTGCGGACTTTACCATTCTCCTCAAATGCTGGTGCATTATTTATCACGATATCATATTTATCACGATATCATATTATCGAATCTATACACAGTGGAGGTGCAATTAGAATGTCCTACTCCTTTAAGGGGAGCCTACGAGATGTGTGGGAGATTAACGCAATACAGTATATTAACCTGACGGCAGATCTAAGAAACAGCTGGGAGCAAACGCGAAAACTTATCAAAGATTCTAACCTCTGGATCACCGCACCTGAGACACCAATCTGACGACTTCGTAGAGAGAGAGAGAGAGAGAGAGAGAGAGAGAGAGAGAGAGAGGAGTTGTGTCTAAATGGTTCAAATGGCTCTGAGCACTATGGGACTTAACTTCTGAGGTCATCAGTCCCCTAGAACCTAGAACTACTTAAACCTAACTAACCTAAGAACATCACACACATCCATGCTCGAGGCAGGTTTCGAATCTGTGACCAGAGCAGTCGCACGGTTCCAGACTGTAGCGCCCAGAACCGCTCGGCCACCCCGGCCGGCAATTGTGTCTACAATTTTCGACTATTAACTGAGTTTAGTAAACAAAATCAGTAAGTAAGATGCCCAGTATGGAAACCGAATGTGGCAGCTAAAAACTGAAAACAATATTAAAGTTGATCCTTAACGAAAGTTGGGTCAATTTTTCTTTTATTAGAGAAGTGTCACGGGCTCGTTTACTTTGACCGCTGGCTAAAACATCTCATACCGACGAGGAAGGTACAGAAGTTCATTTTCAAACGATAACGTCTTTCATCCCAAGGTCCGAAAGCGCCTGAACTGTACGTTGAAGATCACTGTATTGACTGTACGTTGACCTCACTTGGCTACCCCACCTACACTACCTATTAAAGAGAGAGTTCCTCCTTTGAGATTCTTTCAAACAGAAAGCTTACATCCATTAAACCCAAGTCGTCAAGCGATATTTCTAAAATTGACATGTTGCGTTGCAAGATCCTTCGAGGACATTGCGTAACATCTGATGGAAAGGCGTCGTCGTGTTATTAAACTTGGAGCTCACAACAACGTCATAAGATGACGTGAAACTTCCTCTTTTGAAGGAGTTATAGAGTCTTATATTTACGATCACTACTGCTAAATACAATATGTTTCCAGATGAATAGTAAATGTTTTAGGAGATGGCAGTATAGACTAACTCCAATGAAACATTCCGTATAACATGTGTCAATTTTTTTTAGCAGCAGAAGTGTAACTGTTAGATTGGAACCCAAACAGATACGCAAGGTGTTAAGGAAACGCAAATGATTAAGCTAAAAGTCTCCTTTCGAATTCTGTTGACGGGACCAACTGTAGATCTTATCAGATCGCCTTGGTTTTTCTTTTATGAGGGCAGTACTTCTCGTAATCCGAACTATCGTGTACCTACTGTTTCGGAGATGATGTTCGCGTGTGACGGAGACCCTGAACATTCTAGTCATCAGGTAAAATAATCTAAACATAACATTCCTCAGAAGATGAATCGGCAGTAATGGTCACGTTTCTTGGCCCCCTAGCTTCATGAACCTTACCACTTGAACTATGCCTTTCGGGGTGATGGAAAGGTGAGTTTTGTGAAGAAAAAATAGATATAGCAGACGAATTGATCGTTCGGATTATGAACGGTGCTCCCTGCGTAAAATAACGTGAAGATGACCTCAGAAGAGCTACTCGTGGTGTTGTCAAGAAAATTCGAAAGTATGTTGAATTCCGAGGTGAAATTTGTGAACATCAAACTCGAACTTAAATCCTTTGCCTTTCCTTAACACCTTGTGTATGTATTTGTGTGGATCCCATTCTGACAGCTATCACAATAAAAACTGGACTGTACGCTGCAGGACAATTGCTAGGCAGCATCTACATCTACGTAGATACTCCGCAAGCTACCGTACGGTGCGTGGCGAAGTGTATCATGTTCCACAGGTAGTCAATTCCTTTCCTGTTCCACTCGCAAATAGAGCGAGGGAAAAACGACTCTCTATATGTCTCTATATGAGCCCTAATTTCTCTTATCTTATATTCGTGGTCCTTAGGCGCAATATGCATTGGCGGCAGTGGAATAGTTTGGCAGTCATCTTCAAATTCCGGTTCTCTAAATTTTCTCGTTAGTGTTTCTCGAAAAGGACGTCGCCTTCCCTCCAGAGATTCCCATTTGAGTTCTTAAACATGTCCGTAACACTTAACGTGTTGTTAAAACCTAACGGTAACAAATCTAGCAGCCCGCCTCTGAATTACTTCGCTGTCTTTCTTCAATCCGATCTGGTACGGATCCCAAATGCTCGAGCAGTACTCAAGAACAGGCCGCACCAGCTTCCTGTATGCGGTCTCCTTTACAGGCGAACCACTCTCTCCTAAAATTCTCCCATTAAACAGAAGTCGACTATTCGCTTTCAATAGCACAGTTCTCACATGCTCGTTCCATTTCATATAGCTTTGAAACCTTACGATATTAAACACAGTACATGCATAATAGACGCGGAGTTGTACATTTATTGCGAAAAATATTACAGATTTCACCACGTCAGAAGGCGGGTTAACAGACGCAAATAACCTTCATGTTTGACAGATGCGAGATTGCCAGAATAACTTCGATACAGCTCATTAAGGAATATGCCCTTCCAGGTCCTTGGAAGATACGTATTACCCCACTCCTCTCTCTAGGCGGTCTTCAGTTCTTGCACAGTTCTAGGAGGGCGTGTTCGTTGAGAAACACGTCTGCCAAGAGCGTCCCAGTCGTCCTTAATAGGATTTAGGTAAGGGGAATACGCAGGACATTTCATAGGTTCAAAACCTTCAGTTTCCAGTGTGTCCGACACCTCAGCGGTTCTGTATGGGAGGGCGTTGTCTTCCATAAACAGAAAATCGGAACCTAGTGCACTCCTAAACATATGGTCACGAACCAGAATAATCTCCCTTCAGTACCGCTGTACTGTGACGGTACGTCGTGCAAATATATGCAGCGGTTCAAATGGCTCTGAGCACTATGGGACTCAACTGCTGTGGTCATAAGTCCCCTAGAACTTAGAACTACTTAAACCTAACTAACCTAGGAAAGCACACAACGCCATGCTATCACGAGGCAGAGAAAATCCCTGACCCCGCCGGGAATCGAACCCGGGAACCCGGGCGTATAGGCAGCGGTGGTCGACCATTGTGCATAACGCCCGACCAGACCATAACACCTAGGCGACATCAGTGACGTATATGAACACGAACTGATGGTCAGAATCACTTCTCACAGTGAAATGGGATTCGTCTAACATCAGAGTGGTCCACACTGTTGCCGACGCCTGACAACATTCTCGCTACACCAACGAACTCTTTCTCGACGATGAGGCGGGTGAAGTGGGATGCACTTAACAGGCATCCGAGCATACAAATCAGCCTGATCTAATCGCCACGAAATTGTTCTAGCAGAGATACTTGTACGGGTAGCGATTGCAAGGTCTGGAGCGAGATGTCTTCCATTTCGCCACTAGGGTTACCTATCGATCCTCTTGCGGTGTGGTGGTCCGTCTACGACCACCGCATGCTTTCGCATAGCATTTCGACCTTTTGTGGCCTTTTTTGAATCACGATATGACACTTTTGGACACACTCATTGCTGTGGCCACAGTAGTAAGTAACACTTTGACCGGCTTCGAGCCGTCCAACTGCTCCTCCGCTAACGAAAGCACTCAAATGATGTTTTGCAGACACGTTGCCACGTCACGTGGGATGTCGCACTGATCGGTTCCACAACAAGCTTCGTCAGACATTCTACTGCTTGAACTTCCGAATGCATACGGACCATTCTCTGCAATTAACACGTCCCGCAATATACACTACTGGCCATTAAAATTGCTATATCAAGAAGAACTGCAGATGATAAACAGGTATTCATTGGACAAAAATATTATACTAGAACTGACATGTCATTACATTTTCACGCAATTTCGGTGCATAGATCCTGAGAAACCAGTACCCAGAACAACCATCTCTGGCTGTAATAACGACCTTGATACGTCTGGGCATTGAGTCAAACAGAGCTTGGATGGCGTGTACAGGTACAGCTGCCCATGCAGCTTGAACACGATACCACAGTTCATCAATAGTAGTGACTGGCGCATTGCGACGAACCAGTTGCTCGGCCACCACTGACGAGACATTTTCAATTGGTGAGAGATCTTGAGGATGTGCTGGCCAGGGCAGCAGTCGAACATTTTCTGTATCCTGAAAGGCCCGTACAGGACCTCCAACATATGGTCGTGCATTATCCTGCTGAAATGTAGGGTTTCGCAGGGATCGAATGAAGGGTAGAGCCACGGGTCGTAACACATATGAAATGTAACGTCCACTGTTCAAAGTGCCGTCAATGCGAACAAGAGGTGACCTAGACGTGTAACCAATGGCACCCCATACCATCACGCCGGGTGATACGCCAGTATCGCAATGACGAATACACGCCTCCAATGTGCGTTCACCGCGATGTCACCAAACATGGATGCGACCATCATGGTGCTGTAAACAGAACCTGGATTCATCCGAAAAAATGACGTTTTGCCATTCGTGCACCCAGGTTCGTCGTTGAGTACACCATCGCAGGAACTCCGGTCTGTGATGCAGCTTCAAGGGTAACCGCAGCCATGGTCTCCGAGCTTATAGTCCATGCTGCTGCAGATGGTTGTTGTCTTGCAAACGTCCCCATCTGTTGACTCAGGAATGGAAACGTGGCTGCACGGTCCGTTAGAGCCATGCGGATAAGATGCCTGTCATCTCGACTGCTAGTGATACGAGGCCGTTGGGATCCAGCACGGCGTTCCGTATTATCCTCCTGAACCCACCGATTCCATATTGTGCTTACAGTCATTGGCTCTCGATCAACGCGAGCAGCAATGTCGCGATGCGATAAACCGCAATCGCGATAGGCTATAACTCGACCTTTATCAAAGTCGGAAACGTGATGGCACGCATTTCTCCTCCTTACACGAGGCATCACAACAACGTTTCACCAGACAACGCCGGTCAACTGTGTATGAGAAATCGGTTGGAAACTTTCCTAATGCAGCACGTTGTAGGTGTCGCCACCGGCACCAACCTTGTGTGAATGCTCTGAAAAGCTAATAATTTGCATATCACAGCATCTTCTTCCTGTCGGTTAAATTTCGCGTCTGTAGCTCGTCATCTTCGTTTTGCAGCAATTTTAATGGCCAATAGTGTACATTCCCTTTTACTAACACCGATCGGGTATTCCGTAGCAAATGTCGGTTGTTCTGCAACAATTGACAGTTGTTCCTTAGCAAGTGTTACGTTGTTCCTCGGAAGTTGTTAAGGCAGTGTATTATTCGAATTCCTCTACACTATCAACTATAATATTTACTATTCTTCCTGAAACAGCCTGTATATTGTGTAACTGATGCGACGAGTACTGTCGTATGGCTCTGTAGATACGGTTTCATTTGTATGCAGCGGCAAATTGTCTCGCCGACGGTCGGCGATCGCCTAGCTCGGGAAACGGCAGGCATTTCCGTCACTGGCTCGAACCACGTCTGCGCGTGCGCCAGAATTGTCGCGCCCTCGGTGCTTGGGTGACACGTGCTGCGTAGGTTGGTGGCTGCGAAGTGGGGGAGCAGTAGTGCTGGTGGGGGAAGCATTCGCGGGAGGGCAGGCGGGGGGGGGGGAATGGGAGAAGCTGCAACCCGCAGGCGGCCACGGCGCGCCGGCGCAGCGCCTGCGGATAATAAGATTTACTGCTTGCTGATTCTGTTTGAGAGTCGGACTCTGGATCCCGGGAGCCCCGCTAAATGGGATGCGCGCCGCTGCCGCCGGATTTACCGGCAGAAACATAGGCAGCGATCAATTTTTCAGCGCGCCCGTAAAAGGGATGCGGCGCGCCTCCTCGCCCGCTCGCCGCTGACTGGCAGGAGAGCAACGGACTACATCCCGGTCCTGCCACACTTGCTTGCCGACCTCAGCACTTGCCTCTGCGCTGCCCTCCAAGCTGTTCTCCACTGACGCACCGTGTAGGGCTTACGAACAGGCCTGTGGTTTGTCCAGGACTTGAAGATTGACTACAGAGTACGCAAAATAGACTAGCAGGTTACCATATGTGAAACATATCCTTCCTTCTCGTTCTTGTACGATGGGACAGAGTCTTTGTGGCGACGGGGAAAGGGTGGGGGAGGAGGAGAGGGGTGGAGATCAGAAAGGGAGTGAGTATCAGTTTAATGTTCCGGGCTGCATCATACATACACAGAGGTGACAAAAGTCATGGGATAGCGATATGCACATATACAGATGGCGGTAGTATCGTGTGTACAAAGAATAAAAGGGCAGTGCAGTGGCGGAACTGTCCATTTGTACTCAGGTAAAAAAAAGATTTCCGGCGTGATTAAAGGGGCACGACGAGAATTAACAGGTTCTGAACGCGAAATTGTAGTTGGAGCTAGACGCATGGGACGTTTCATTTCGGAAATAGTTACGGAATTCAATATTCCGAGATTCACAGTGCTAAGAGTGGGCCGAGAATACCATATTTCAGGCATTATCTCTCACCACAGACAAAGCATTGGCCGACAGCCTTCACTTAACGACCGAGAGCAGCGGCTCTTGCGTAGAGTTGTCAGCGCTAACAGATAAGCGACATCGCGTGAAATAACCGCAGAAATCAGTGTGGGACGTACGACGAACGTATCTGATAAGACAGTGGGGCGAAGTATGGCGTTAATGGGCTACGGCAGCAGACGACCGATGCGAGTGCCTTTGCTAATAGCACGGCGTCGCCTGCAGCGCGTCTCCTGGCTTCGTGACCATATCAGTTGGACCCCAGACGACTGGAAAACCGTGGCTGGTCAGATGAGTCCTAATTTCAGTTGATAAGAGCTGATGGTAGGGTCCGAGAGTGGCGCAGACCTTACGAAGCCGTGGATCCAGGATGTCAATAAGGCACTGTGCAAGCTGATGGCGGCGCTATAATGTTGTGTGCGCCGGCCTGTGTGGCCGAGCGGTTCTAGGTGCTACACTCTGGAACCGCGCGACCGCTATGGTCGCAGGTTCGAATCCTGCCTCGGGCATGGATGTGTGTGATGTCCTTAGGTTACGTAGGTTTAAGTAGTTCTAAGTTCTAGGGGACTGATGACCTTAGATGTTAAGTCCCATAGTGCTCAGAGCCATTTGAAGTCAATGGTGTGTGCTGTGTTTATACGGAATAAACTGGGTCCTCTGGTGCAACTAAACTAATCATTGACTGGAAATCGTTATGTTCGGCTACTTGGAGCCCATCTGCAGCCATTCATGGGCATCATGTTCCCAAACAACGATGGAATTTTTATGCGCCATGTCACCAGGCCACAACTGTTCGCGATTGATTTGAAGAACATTCTAAGTAGGTTTTCATGGAATAGTTTGTATCTAACTTCAAGCGTCTGCGAGTTCAGTTTCTTCAGCATCTTCGTGACACTCTCCCATAGACCGAACAAACCGGTAAACATTGGTGCTGCCTTTCTTCGTATCCGTTCAATATCGCCTGTTAGTCTCATCAGGGATGGATCCCACACACTTGAGTAATATTCTATGGTGTATCGCTCAAGTGTTTTGCGTGCAGTCTGCTTTGCAGACTGATTGCATCACCCTAGTGCTCCACCAATTGATCGCAGTCTACCAGCTACTTTACCTGCGATTGAGACTACGCGATTGTTCCGTTTCATATCCCTACAAATTGTTTCACTTAGATATTTGTACGTTCGCCATTTCCAGCTGAGACTCCTTGATATTACAGTTGTAGGATATTAAATTTTTTCGTTTTGTGAAGTGTACAGTTTTTCGTTTCTGAACATGTAAAGCAAGCTGTGAATCTTTCCAGCACTTTGAAATCTTTTCACGATCCGACTGAATACTTTCGCAGCTTCTTTCAGACAATACTTCATTACGAATACCTGCAACATTGGCGAAAGTCGCGAGGTCACTGTTAATATTGGCCGCAACATTTAATATGAATAGCAAGGGTCCCAATATACTGCTCTAGGTCACACCCCGAAGTTACTTCTACATCTGTCGATGACTTTCCATCAAAGATAACTTACTGCATCCTCGCTACCGAAAAATCCCCAGTCATTTTACTTGATACACCATACGATCGTACTTCTGATAGTAAGCGTAGATGTGGCTGAGTCAAACATTTTTTGGAAATCGAGGAACACTGCATCTACCTGGCTGCCTTTATCGATAGCTTTCGGTACGTCGTGTAAGAAAAGTGTAATTTGGGTTGCGCACGTTCTGTGTTTTTCGGAATTTATGCTGGGTTGGCATGTAAGTCATTCCGTTCAAGATACCTCGTAACCTTTGAGCTCAGCATAATATACTCCAAGTTTCTACAATAAATATATATTAAGTATAAAGGATTAGTTTTGATGATCACTTCTGTTATCTTTCTTGGGTGTGACCAGGGCACGGTTTTTTGTACTAGGGATCTACGGTGTCTTACAGTTAAAAGAGGGAATACCTTGGCCACAACTTCAGTACAGAATCTGATAGGCAGTCCATCGGGCCCTGGAGCAGTGTTCAGTTTTAAAGATTTCAGTTGTTTCTCAACGCCACTGACACTAATATCTATGTCACATATTTTCATTGGTAAGGTAATAAATTTGAGGCATTAATTCTGGTTTTTTATTTGTAAAGAATCATTTGGGAACGGAGTTAAGCACTGTTGGTTTTGCTACCCTCAATTTCAGTTCCTGTCTCACTTGCTAGGGACTAGACACTAACTTTGCTGTCACTGACAGCCTGTACATACGACCCGAATTTCTTTGGGTTTTGTGAGAGACCTTGCGACAGTATTGTACCATGGTAGTCACTGACCGCCTTACGCACTGCTCTCTTAACAGCCAAACGCGTTTCATTCAACATCTCTCCGTCTGTAGCCGTCTGCTTTGAGTCACACCTATTATGCTGTAGTCTGTTACTTTAGGAGTTCAGTGCTGTAAATGTACTATGAAATAACTACCTGTAAAGCATTTTGTTACCCACATCACTTGTAAATCACGTTTTCCAGAAGACTGCCACAACATATTCAAGAAGAAAGAGTCCCTCTGTTTTATCGTCAACTTTGTAAGTAGGCTGTTTAGGTTTTTATGTTGGTAAGGTCACGTAGCACTCTGTATGAAAATCACTGGCTGTGCTGTGTGCAGTCTGTGGCTGGTTGGCATTGTTGGAGTATTCGCTATTGTAGTGTTGGGCAGTTGGATGTGAACAGCGCGTAGCGTTGCGCAGTTGGAGGTGAGCCGCCAGCAGTGGTGGATGTGGGGAGAGAGATGGCAGAATTTTGAGAGCGGACGAGCTGGACGTGTGTCCATCAGAAAGAGTAAATTTGTAGTACTGGATATCATGAATTGATATATATATGATTTATTAAGGTAAATACATTGCTTGTTCTCTATCAAAATCTTTCATTTGCTCACTATGCCTATCAGTAGTTAGTGCCTTCAGTAGTTAGAACCTTTTATTTAGCTGGCAGTATTGACGCTCGCTGTATTGCAGTAGTTCGTGTAACGAAGACTTTTGTGAGGTAAGTGATTCATGAAAGGTATAGGTTATTGTCAGTCAGGGCCATTCTTTTGTAGGGATTATTGATAGTCGGATTGCGTTGCGCTAAAAATATTGTGTGTCAGTTTAGTGTTGATCAGAACAAACAAAGAGAGAAATGTCTGAGTACGTTCAGTTCTGCTCAGCAGTTTGAAAATCAAATAAAGTAAGGGGTTTACCAGCACAGTAATTCATAATTTTTCTATGGGGAGGTTTCATATGTCGACCCTTAGCCGAGGATACTTCACTGGAGTCTTCTGATGTTTTCTTGTAGTTTGTGTAATTAGTGTAGCTATTGTTTATTGCTAGAGCGTAACTGTAGAGAGAATTTCCTCTGTAGTTGTAGTTTTTCATTGTTGTACAGTAAAACAGTTGTGGCATGCATGTTGATTTGCAGCAAGTATTTCGCAGTTGCACTTGCAATTAACTAGATATTATTTTCAGTGATATGTTAATGTGTTTTCTTATTTTTGCTCTTCAAATTGTGCTTTTCTTGTTATCGTGTGAAATATGTGATAATTATGGCGTGTGAAAACCGTAACACTAGGCTCATAAGTAAATTGAGAAATGATAGTGACGACGAACGTAGTTTGTCAGCACCACTGTGTAATGAATTAACAGACATTCAAAGTAGTAATTTGGTAATTGTACATAGGGAAATGGAGCGGCCGGCAAATAATGGTGTAGACAATGCAACAATTAGTGAACAGGGAAGCATTATCCATCGATCGGTCGGCAACAGCTCGCCTCAGGATTCCGAAAAGACAGGACACAATCTTGCAAATACTGTAGACTGAGGTTTTGTGTCCCCACCGTTTTCTCAAATAAGTGAAGACACATTTTCTGCTTTTCAAAATGCGAATATTGCCGGTGCAAATGCACTGCCGAATAGCACTGAGGAACATGTTCCAGACACCAGTGCATTGTTATTACAATTAATGCAACAAATGGGACAAAAGCTTCAAAGGTTAGACACAATGGAACAAAACCAGCAATGGAACAAAACACAGCAACAGCTTCAAAAGTTAGACACCACACTTGAACAAACACGTAAAGGTTTAACCGCTGAGTTACTTAAAATCGAATCGAAATGTCAAAAAGTCTGTAATGACGGAAAAACACAAATTTGTGAGCATTTCCAACCTATTTTTTAGCGTCATGAAAATGCATTACAGAATCACGAAGCAGCCATAAAGGAACTGCAAACTATTGTCCATGAAAATCACGACACCTTGCAAGCTAAAATTGACTCAGTTGCATCCACCGATTCGGTTACGTAACTTGCAAAATCTCAGGATAACTTAAAGGACACAGTAGATACGTTTTCAACACAAATGGAAACTCTGAAACTTGGTTCAGAAAAACACACTGAGGAAATCAATTCATTGTCGGAGAAAGTAGCCGAACTTTCGGATCAGTTCACTAACTTATCTACCAAGGTAGATGATGATCTGAATGACACAAGACCCGGAGCCTTTACTGACACTGAAGAGTATGAACAAATTAAGAAATTTAAACAAAATGAAAATCAAATTAATATGCAACACAAAAGAGAAATCCGGGAAGTACAAGATCAGTTGGCACAAGTAATACAAGAATTACATATTTCAGAGGACACTCGCGCTCCAACCTGGAAAGAGGGACTTAGAAATAAGGAAAAGCCACAAAATAATAACACAGGGCATTTCAGGAATTATGAAATAAATTGGCAAGGTACACCGAATTTTGAGATGGAACCGCCGACACGACGTAACAATAATCGATATGCGACTCGCCGACACGATGATTTTGACTATAAGCTGTTCATTACTACACGTAAATTCAAAACATTTAAGAACTCTGGCAACGATATTGATCCACAAGCATGGCTTCATCAGTTCTCTCATTGTTTTCCTCCCAACTGGTCATTGGAGCACAGGTTAGAATTTATGTGTGGCTATTTAGAGAATGAACCAGCTGTAAGAATGTGATCAGTCATTTACGATTGTCACAGTGAAGGTGAATTCTATCATGCCTTCCTCTCAGCATATTGATTTCAAGCTACACAAGACCGAGTAAAACATAGCGTCATAATGATGAAACATTTCGCCAATCTGAATTTTCAGTCTTGTGAAATATTTTGAAGACATGTTGCATAAGAATCTGTATCTGTCAAACCCATACAGCCCCTCAGAACTCATCCGCATTTGCTTAATCAAATTGCCTGAACATTCACGACATATTATTTTGGCAGGACATAGCAAAGACGACATTGAAACTTTTCAGGGACTCTTACAAGAATTGGAAATTGACACTGACAATCGTGGGACACGAAAACAGGAACACAACAGTTAAAGGTCACTTCCGTCACAATTCCGCGATGAAAGAAACAGTAACTGGACACGACAAGGCTATTCTTACAACGTAAATCGTGACCAAAACAGACACCACCCGTATGAAAACCATTGGCAGAGTAGTAATAATTACAGGGAAAGATCACCTCTCCGCGCTAATGACTATGACAGAGACAATCAGAGAAACAGACAATATGAGAATCAAAATAAATATCAAGGGAGACAGAATAACTTCAGACGCAACGGTCCACCGCGCAGTTACGATTCCGGGAGAAATTCTCCACCGTATGACCGACAAAAAAGAACTATGGAATCTACCGATATGATGACAGACGATATAATCGTAATGACAGACCTGAATTTCATCAGAATTGGCGGTATTCAAACAGGGCAGGGCCCTCTCGGCAAGGTGAATTTATAGAAGTTAGGTCTCCTAATCCCAATAACGTTGCGCTACAACAAAGGTAACAGACAATGACTCGCACCGCAGGCAGCCACATACGCCGGCTGGCTCAGAGAAAAATAACATAGACACTAACCTTGATAAAAATCTGAGCGTTCCTTACCGATGTATACCACATGATAGCTGCGTTGAAGCTGAAACTCTGCGTACTAGGAAGAATAAAGCTTTACACCACATTTCACGTGTAAAACCGTTTATTGAGAGATAATCTGCTTTTTAACTTAGTCTTTCCTATAACATTTTTCACTTTACATTACTAGTACTCTTTGTCACATTTGGGAACTGTTAACATGCTACTATGTTTTAAAGTTAACTATCCAGTCAAGAACCTAGGGAACTTATTTAGACAAGTAATTACAAATGCATTGTTATAGTGAACAGACGACACAGTGTTATTGTGTGTGTACATTCTTGCTTGTTAGTTGCACGATTATGTAACGGCTATAAGGCTCGCATACTTAGAACATATACCGGTACTGCTAATGATATTTTAATGCAACATTTTGGTTTACTTGAAAATACATTCTGGATTTAAAGTACTTTCTGAGAGATACCAGACGACCCAGAGGTTAGTTTATTTGCAGCTACCCGATTATATCACGACGCTACTAATGAGTGACGAAATTTATGTTATTGCTTTTGTGATGTATCTGTTTTATATCTGCACAGTTTTTCTGAATTCTTGTGGAAAGTAAAACAAGTTTTAGTAGTAACTTTTGTGGTATAGCTACAGTGAGACAGCCTTTTTCGTAGCACAACAATATGTTACAGTATAGTACTTTCTTGATTACAGTACTGTATGTAATAACTATGATATCTATATGCATAGCATTTCACTTTTATTTATTATGAGGTAAGTACATTGACCATTGACTTCTACAGAGCTTTGTTTATGGACGAGGTAATTACGACACTTCGCACATTTTTATCTTTAAGTAATGAAAGAGATTATCTTACAACAAGACACACAGTTTAGCGCTACAGTACACGTATTTGAGTGATTAATTTTGTACTTAAAACATTTATTTTTAAAGATTTTTTAATTACAAAGGTACAAAGGTTTTCCGTGATACATTTCATTCCATTGCTGTAATCTCATACATCTGAGCGTATAATATCATTTATCCTCAGGGGGGTACACGCTTACTTTGTGTACCATGTGTGTGGCAAGCACAACGAGCCCTAGCTAACACAATATTTGCTTATACAACTTTACACATCGGTACCATATTTCTGTAACACAGAATTACACAGCTATCTGATCATTTAACTGAGAGAGACAAACATTTTTTTTACTACGTCAGTGACACATGTTTACGCAATTACACAGCTGGATAACTTCACACTTATGAAATTGTATTTTGTATGTGCTTTGTGAACTCTTCATACTTATTCTGAACCATCTGATACTATGAGAGCTTTGGTATGGGATCATAATTTTCAAAGTACATTATTTGGTATGGGATCATGATTTTTAAAGTACGTTTGAGGTAGATGACACTATTGAAATGAGCAGAAAATTTTTTTTAGGTTTTGAAATTATGGCAGAAAGCTATGACGTTTATGAGATTTGGCTGAGGTTTTATGATGTTATTATTATGATGACGTGTAGTATGCTGTTGAGATATATTTATGATAAATAAGCTGATGCTACCGTATATGAGGAATGTTATTACGTGTTTATATGTATATGAATAATGAATAGAAGTTAGGGACTCTGGTTTGTGAAAAAGGATGTTGTAAACTGTAATATTATTGGGATTTCCGTCGTATGAAAGCTTTGAGTACCCTTGGAAAGGCATTCACCTATCTGTATATTAAATGATCAACTTATGAGATGAGACATATTCCTTGAAAGACATTTGTTTCATATAATTTACGAACTGTAAAGGACGCTAATACATCGATTGTGTAGTCAAAGAAACATTACAGAAGCTGAACTGACGTTCCGCTTCGATCTAAATAAAAGATGACAATAAAAAACTTTGGTAGATCTTCAGATTTTAATGTACTACTTCTGCTTGTAATGTGAAAACGTAAAAGAAGGTCGACTTTAAGCTAGAAAAGTGAGCGGTCTTGCCAGCGTGCAGACAACATTATTAATTAATAAAATTCAAGTAATTTATGTTCGAAACTGTAAATCGGCAAGTTATTGTTATGAAGGTGTTGAACAGTGCAAGAATTGTCTTTAACGAACGAGAAAAGTAATGACTGTAATTTGTGACAAAAACGTAAACCAAGGAGACAGCACAGGGCAGGCTGAAATCTGATCGCACCATACAGTTAGAAAAGTACTTATGTAAGTTATATTGTTTGTAAATAAGCCCTAATTTGCTAGTGAGAATTGTTTGAATTTATTTAGTGTTTACCAGATTTCTTATTCTGTTCTTTTCCTTTATACTTTTTTTAACCTGCATGCCATATTAATTTTATAAATGTCAAACAGCCTTTACTACAGCAGAGAATACTGCGGCATCCTGGTCGTGTACAGAAGGCCGCCCCTTGTCTTCTATACAACTCATAGCTGCCCCATCTATTAATGATTTCATTTGCAAATGCAATTTTTTTTACCGCTCATTGGTAAAGGTCCCTTAGGTAATTATAAAATTCATACTGATTACGTAAAGAAATCCGGGTTGTTCTTTTCCAAATAATAGAAGTCTTTGCGTAATCAAAAACTAGCCGCCTCCTGACAACGATCAGGAGCCGACCAGAAGACGGACATCTTCGACCGCTTTCGTGTCTCCTGTGGCAAAGCTGTGCCAAACTGGGAGCACGACATTCTAGTATGAAACACAGATTTAAATTGAAAGAATTGATATATATTTAACCTAATATATATTTCTTTTATCATACTAGATGTGGCGCCCGAACAGGGACCTGATAAAAAATTTTTAATCTGTTCTGTTATTGTTTCATGACATCATCCGGTGGACATCGCGAAGCCGTAAAGGAAGTACTGAACAAAACCGAAGATGCATAAAAAAATTCGAAAAATAACAGCAGTGCGTAAAACGACTGATGTAAGTACGGTTTTCATTACGCATAGAATCTCGCGTCTTGTATAAAAAAAAACTGATTTCCGGAATTTCTTTCCTTACTTCTTCATTTTATCCTATCGCTGTTATTTCCTTGCAGAGTTGCTTATTTACGTAGTTAGAATTCATTTCTGATCATCTCTTCATGCAAAGTTTATTTGTTAGTATTATCAGCATCGTCATTGTTGCTACGGTTAAGAACACAAGATGGATGCCATAATAGCAGGATTCGGTGTCTAGTAGGTGTTTGTCACTGATTTTCAAAGTTAGGTGCCATCTTGTCTTCTACCCAGTATAGCTCTGCAGTTGTCACCTACCGCGGTGTGACGTTTGACTATCAGCGCGCGCATCGGAGAGTTGACGATCCGCGTGCCGCGAAATATTTCTTTGAGCAGTTACGTCACAAACTTGAAAATAAACATGGCAGATGACAAAGGAAAGCCGACGAACAGTGTGGATGACGGTGATGACACAGTTGTCAAGTCATACCCACTACGTTCGCGAACGGGAACAGGCAGACCTGATTCGCGAATGGAGAGAACGGTAGACGATGATGGTGTGCGTGACGTATCGCCACAGCAATCATCGTCACAGCAAGCGGGAGAAAATTCGATGGTTGAAATGATGAGAATTTTTTTTCAAGAAAGAGAACAGGAGAAACTGGAAAGGGAAGTTGATAAATTACAAGAACAACGTGATAGAGAACAGGAGAAGCGGGAAATGGAAGCTTATAAACTACAAAAACAACGAGATAGACAAGAAAGGGAACAAAAATAAAGGGAAAAGGAACGGGAGACAGAGCGAAAATGGTTTGGCCTAAATACCATGATTGGTACAATGAAAAATAGGTTAGATAATATTGATGCTAACTTAGAGGCAAGAATAAGGACAGTCACGGTGGAATACATCTCGGAATTAAGTACTAAAGTTAATGAGAGGATAGAAGGTATTCTGCAGAAGGTAGATGCATGTGAGAGCACAGTAGGTAACGTGCACAAAGACATCAAAGTACAAATCGAAAGTTGCCAGGCAGTTACAACGGAAGTTTCAAAAAAGTCCACTGAGGTCGGAGCTAAAGTAAACAAGCTTGCAGACGATGTCATCACTCTGCAAGGCCAGGTCAATGACCTGACACAGGCGCTATCCGACATTAACATTGAAAAGAGAGTGAATGATGCTGCAGCAAACGTACGTTCCACGATAGGAAAAGAATTTGTAGAATGGGTCGAGACTAAAGAACAGTACATAGAAAACAAGGTTCAATACGACTTAAAAGAAGCCGTTAAGTCAGCCACAGTTGAAGTTTTAGCTGCTCCAGGTACATCAGGAGATACGCTTCTCAGTGAATTAGAAGAGATTCGTAGAGTTTTTCACCGAGATCTTCCCGAGTAGAAACGACATCTCGCTGAGGAAATCGAGCAGTTGAAACAACAAGTCAATGATTTTGCTAATGACAATAGAAGTGAGTATTCACACTTGCTTTCTTCAGAACATGAATACAATAATAATCCCCTGTTTCGTGTAAAATTCTCTCCACTTGTACATGGTCACAGCAGTAAGAATTCGTTAGTACGGAACCAGAATGATCAAGTAACTCTTGTCGAGCTGATGAAAGAAGAAAGCGTTCTCAAGCACCGCATATTCCAGCCTTTTCTGCCAGAGAAACGCAACGTCCACCCACTGGTTTTTCTGAAGTCATTTAATGGTGTTTTTCCTGAGAGCTGGGATGACAAGCAACGTATGCGCTTTATAGTAGGTTACATTCATGGAGAGGGTTCTGTTTGGGGAACAGAAGTAATTGACAGATGTAATAATTACGCTGACTTCGAAAAGCAATTTCTGGACAAATTCTGGAGTTCAGGTATACAACAACGCCTTAGAAAGAAAGTATATAATGCTGAACCGTTTAACATGAGAAGTGCTGGTTTCTGTAGGTACTTCGAGATATATCTGCGAAAAATACAATATTGGGACACGCCCATTTCCACGGAGGACGTAATTATGATCCTTAAGTCAAAGCTACCGGTATCAATCAGAGAGAAGTTAGTAAATGTCAGTGACGATGACACGGAGGCTTTTCTGTCAGTACTTGACAACCTTGACATGAGTCAAGAAGACGTGCGTGCAAGTGCGCGGAGTAATTGTAATCTTGGCCCGCACACTACACAGCCGCACGGCGTAGGCGCAGACTCAGATATGTCATACCAACCCAACAACAGTAAAGGACACGACGTTCCGTGTGATAATAACAACTAGTATCGCCGTAACGGGAAGCAGAAACATAAATTCCAAGATCAAAACAGGTACCATCCCATATACCAGACTACACAACAGCAATACGGTAATTCACCAGTTAATTACAATGATCGCCATCACTACAATAACGATCGCCAAGGCAATAATAATTTCAGTGGAAAAGGACGTTGGATTAACACCAACAGTCAACAGCAGTATGGTAACCAGCCTAGATTCCAGCACTGTTCTCAAGGGAGAAATGCTCCAGATCCTACCAAGCAATACAAACAACGGTATGCTCCAAACTTTAGGAATAGTCCTCCACCTTTTACTAACTATCAAAATCAAAATCATGAACCTCAAAATTCTCGCGTCTATTATGCCCGAGCAAACCCGCCAACACACGCCATATCGACTGAAATTCCGGCAAATAGCTCGCAACTTAGATGGAATACGGAAGTTCAAAAAATGGTTCAAATGGCTCTGAGCACTATGGGACTCAACAGCTTAGGTCATAAGTCCCCTAGAACTTATAACTACTTATACCTAACTAACCTAAGGACATCACACACACCTATGCCCGAGGCAGGATTCGAACCTGCGATCGTAGCAGTCCCGCGGTTCCGGACTGCAGCGCCAGAACCGCTAGACCACCGCGGCCGGCTAATACGGAAGCAAACTTCGTACCGAGCGTACCGCCCGGTACTTCAAAAGTAATTGTGAGCGAAATTCAACCTAATGAACATGCGGAAAACTAAAAGCACACTTCCACCGGTTTCACACCTTCAGAATTAATCTCCAGGCAAAAGGAAAGCAATGAATGGACTGATCCTATCCCCAAGATACAAGGTCCAGAAGTCAACCTAGATAATAAGTTAAGACAAGCCCTGATCTCTCTCACAACTCATGCCGATTTAAGAAAAAAGGCATTTGACAAGCATGTCAATAAAGTTCTGTCGTGTCGCCTGAACGAGCGTGTTCTTCTGAGGACACACTTCAAACCATCTCTCATCTTACGTAAAAATCGTAAGTGGCAACACCTATACGAAGGACCGTTTGTTATAGTCAGGAAGCCACATATTGGTTGTTACGTGTTGGCAGATCCAGTTAGTGTACGAATAAAAGGACTTACCACCATGTAGACCTAAAGAAGTACCATGAAAAACATTTAAAAAAATACCATTTATTATGTTAAGCTGCAACTTGAAACAAGAGTGTGATCTGTTTAGAAAGTATGTAAGTCAACAGCATGTACATGTATTCTGCAGGTGACGTCAATCATTTGAGTGAGGTGGACACAAAGTAATGATGGAGCTTGAAAGATATGAAGTGATTGAATAAGGTACTCTACGTATTTGGAAAATAAGATTTGCTTTAGTTTTAAGTTTCCTGAGCAATAGAGGGCTGTAGTCGTTGAATTGAGTAAGGGATGTGCCAAAGTGCCACCTGCTGCTTTAGTTTTAAGCCACGGCAAATCTCCTTTTTACCAAGTAATAAAGGTTTTCTTTAAATCCCTCATTGAGACCCGAATGTCCGTATATGTGAAGTAATAACCTAAGTTAAGCTTTCAAAGGATTGATATTTTTAAGTCGCTAGAACCATGTACGATGCAAAACTGATACATTGTAATCTGTAGATTACACCGAGTATAAGCAGCAACATATAGTTAATGTACAAAGAAATGAATAATGGTACTCGCAACTGGAGAGCAGCAACTTTAATTTATTTATTGAGTCAACCAGTTAAGAAATATGCATTTATAATGATAATTAGGTCCTGTATTGGAGAAACTTAGAGAAACTATTCCTATGTCATGAGTATCATGCAGAAACCTTCGATACTAAGATACCTAGTTGAGGACTGAGATAATCTGCTTATATTCTTCTGCTATGTCCGCATGCCGTGATTTTGAGATGTATTCGAAGATGCTTTGGAAGCGGATTTGTGCGACATTTTAATACTGAAGTCACGTTAGTCCACGTGGATGACACTAAAAACGCTGGAGCCGAAGAATGAATTTGCTCAACTGATTATTTCACCTATTATCTATCTTCGTATCTTTCATTTCCTTGCACTATCCTATTGTAGTTTTCTTCTTTAGCATTCTTACCTTTCCACCCTACCCGGTAGGGGAAGAAATTTGGAAATTGGTTCAAAAGACTTGACGTGTGTGTTTTGTGTGTATTGACGATCGTGGCTCGTTGGTTAATGCGTGTCTGCAGTTACTTATCGAAACTTGATGTAAATCTGATTTGCTGTGAGCAAAAGCATCCTAGGAAATATGAATAATTTTCCCGATTTCTGTTAGATGAAGTTTTGAACGTGAACTGTTCGGCACGCCAAAGAGGGTATATTTTACTGATTATTCATGTAACCGAGTAAATGAACAAAGAAACTAAAAAAAGCTGTTGTAGAACAATAATAAAAGGAAAAGAATAAGATTTAAAAATATATAAAATCTAACGTGCTTCAGAAGCACCATTCAGAATAGCAAACACGTTTTTCGTTAGCTCTCGGACAGAATAAAAAAAAACTATGTATATTTTGTAAATGATCCTTTCATGATAAGTAATTTTAGCATTACCGGTACTACTCTGTAGTATAAAGACACCTAAATGGACACGTATGGTTTGACGCGTGTGACTCAGTGACAAAATGATAGACACGTGTGTAAAATCGTAATTTGACACATGTATGGACACGAAAAACTAGTTATCTCTTGTGTGAATCAAAACTGTAATAAACCTATGGACATGTGTGATGTTCCGCGTGTGAAGTAGCATTACAGGTATTCTCCCGTTGCAACGACGATACAGTGACTATCAGTCAAAGGATAGACAAGCTATTGTACTCACTGCAATAGATGGCAGTAGTCATTTTCATCGATGACTGTTCTTCCTTGACGAGCTGCTCCAGTACCCACGATTCAACAAAATGCACAAGTTTCCTTTTTTTTTTTTAAAAAAAAAAAAAAAAGGGTTGGTAGCCACTGAACTATCTGCCTCGTGCAGGACGCGGACTGCCAACGCTGTTAAACCGCCAGTTCGTTACCACGTGACTGTGAAGCACTGTGGCAACATTCAATGACTGCTCGCCGGCCCGTACTCAACAATAAGCATTCCTCTCCATAACGGGCGCGAGCGTGCTCCAGATGTGAGATGAAAATGGACATAAAAATAATAAAAAGTTGATAAACTACGCACTATTTTACTATACTTACATGAAAAGGACACTAATGATGACTTTCCTTAACTATGAAAATTTCTACGGCACTATTGCTAAATACATTGCTTACGAAAGACCTGTACAAGACGAAACGTGTTTTGCTAATATTTGCTAACGAAAGAATATAAAACCTAGACACAAAATATGAATAATATATAATGTATATGTACATAGTCTATGTAGTAATTTTTATTGTCTTAAATTCTTACTCTATATTCCCTTAGATTAAGATGCTAGTTAATGAGCAAGTCCCAATACAGATTTTTTTCTGTATTTTCATGTGCTGAAACATGAATTGGAATGAGAGTAAAACAGCCACCAAACTAACTCATTCGTCATTGAACCAGTCATCAATTTTCCTGATTTCCGACTTGACCCGATGGATCGTCGAGTCAAGAAATATCACTTCCCCCATCACATAGTGAAATCCCCAGTGTTTTCCACCAGAATGTGAAAAGGTGATCCCAGTTTTAATGCAGTGAAAAGTGAAAGGTTATGAAAGAATTCCCCTGTGAAAACCATCCGAGTTCATGGGAAATACTCCCAACTACAAAGTGAAGAGTGATGTCGCTACGAGAAAGACTGATAAAAGTATTATGTTCTGTTCAAAATTGGCGGAAATGCACCAATCCTGTAATAGAATATTTTTCTTCTTGTCAATATTTATGTATATATGTATCTGTATGTGTATTTGATTTGTACTTGTAGCTATGTTAGTATTTCAATGTTTCAATTGATTGAATGAGAGTAATTCTCGAGAACACGCAAAAAAAGGAACCTATGTTAAATCCTTGAATACTTATGATGGCATCATGCCACAACCAAGTTTGTTAATGATCAAGCAACTGTGAGTAGCTTTGACGACTTAGTATGAAACGTATATAATTCTATGTGCCGTATGTTATGTTTGTTTTGCTCCCTACAAGGAGAGATCCTTAAATACTTCATTCACTAATATTACTACTGCGCGTGAGTCATAACGATCTTTCAGAATCATTGTTTCTCACGCGGGAAGCGATGTAATATTATTGGGATTTCCGTCGTATGAAAGCTTTGAATACCCTTGGAAAGGCATTCACCTATCTGTATATTAAATGATCAACTTATGAGATGAGACATATTCCTTGAAAGACATTTGTTTCATATAATTTACGAACTGTAAAGGTGCGCATCTAGCGCGGACGCTAATACATCGATTGTGTAGTCAAAGAAACATTTTAACAGAAGCTGAACTGACGTTCCGCTTCGATCTAAATAAAAGATGACAGGAAAAAACTTTGGTAGATCTTCAGATTTTAATGTACTACTTCTGCTTGTAATGTGAAAACGTAAAAGAAGGTCGACTTTAAGCTAGAAAAGTGAGCGGTCTTGCCAGCGTGCAGACAACATTATTAATTAATAAAATTCAAGTAATTTATGTTCGAAACTGTAAATCGGCAAGTTATTGTTATGAAGGTGTTGAACAGTGCAAGAATTGTCTTTAACGAAGGAGAAAAGTAATGACTGTAATTTGTGACAAAAACGTAAACCAAGGAGACAGCACAGGGCAGGCTGAAATCTGATCGCACCATACAGTTAGAAAAGTACTTATGTAAGTTTTATTGTTTATAAATAAGCCCTAATTTGCTAGTGAGAATTGTTTGAATTTATTTAGTGTTTATCAGATTTCTTATTCTTCACAGGTCTGCAGCGCTCTCTAACGACCTAGAGCTGTGTAAGGCAGTTGTTTACAGGATTCCATGTGAATGCGGCAAATCTTATCTAGGGCAAACGACGCGAACTGTCCAGGATCGCATTGTAGAACATCAGCGGCTCTCAATTGTGACGCTGTGTTCCAAGACGACAAGGCCCCTGTTCACACAGCTCGCGTCGTCCAGGACTGGTTCTGTGAACACGAGGATAAGTTGTTGAATCTTCCCTGTACATCACAGTCACTATATCTCAATATTATTAAGCCTTTGTGGTGTACTTGGAAGGGAAGAGTGCGTTATCGCTATCCACCTCCATCAACGTTATCTGAATTTGCAGACAATGTATTTTTTACCTTAGTATATATATATATATATATATATATATATATATATATATATATATATATATATATATATACAGTTCATGATATACAGTATTACAAATTTCGTCCGCTCTCAAAATTCTGCCATCTCTCTCCCCACATCCACCACTGCTGGCGGCTCACCTCCAACTGTGCAACGCTACGCGCTGTTCACATCCAGCTGCCCAACACTACAATAGCGAATACTCCAACAGTGACAACCAGCCACAGACTGCACACAGCACAGCCAGTGATTTTCATACAGATCGCTACGTGCCGTCACCAACATAAAAACCTAAACAGCCTACTTACATAGCCCCCATGATACCCACAAAAATTTTACAAATTGTTCTGTGCAGTGGCCAATACAGATTTGAAAAAAATGTTCATAATTACAATAAAAAAGATATCAAATGCACACACTTTTTGATACACTGTTGGTCAAAAGCAATGATTTTCTCATAGTCCATAAAGACAGTCCTGAACATTCATCACAGTAGTAATTGCAGTTTCTTTTCCTCAAAGTCCGAGGAGTAAAAGAAAATGCACACGGAAGTAGTGGATTTCCATGCAGTCTTGAAGTAGTGTAGTCCTTGCAACAGAAAGACAGTGCTGACTCTTGACATGCAGACAGGCAATGGGCCACAACAGAGCAAACCCACAGCAGAGTCAGTTGAAGTTTTGAAGAATATTGGTAGGTAGGTTATCACAGAGCAGACCCACTGTAGTCCTGGTAGAGAGTATGGTATTAGGTGGGACATCAAATGTGCAGACCCACTGCAGTCCTTGTAGAGACAGCCAGCGGCCATCTGTTGCGACTGTGCAGGTGCACAATCATCATCGAAGAGTCTTGTGGACAATATAGCAAGTCCATAAACCATCACTTGTGCACTCACAAACATTTTGGTATGTCCTTAGAACCAGCAATGCTGTTAACCAGTCCCTTGCTGAATTATTAACACATGTGCAAACACTCACAGTCCCTTTTTTTTTTTAACTTCTCTCATATTGTGCATATACTATGACCAACAGAAACGTGTGCAGTGAAATGAAACTTAATTTGAAGAACTTGTGTCTATACAATTACAAATTTACGACATGAGAATACAATTACAAATGTACAAAATACATCATTAAAGACCATAACAATACAGATAACATTTGTAGTAATATTGGCTTTACAAAAAACAGAAATAAACATATACATCAGTGTTACAAGAATTATGACATAAGTAAATAAATAAAATAATAAGAATAGTTTTCAAAACATTAATTTCACACATGAGCATTAAAACAGAACAGAATAAATAATGTCTAAACATATTATTAATGTAAATTATATTTGAGGGTAACAGTATTCCTCATCATAGTGAATGTAGCTTAGTATTAGAAGAGAAAAAAATTCTTTGAAGTAGTACACAGAGACAGGAAGAACACAAATACACAAGGGTACACAAACACATAGCGGAATAACACAAAAGGAAAGAACAGGGTTTGTTTTCAGTGTAACATTTGGTACTGCAGTCCAACCCAAAACTTCATTCCATAGATCTTTCCTCTTATTTCAACTTTTTTTAACCTCCATGCCATATTATTTTTATAAATGTCAAACAGCCTTTACTACAGCAGAGAATACTTACAACTCATAGCTGCCCCATCTATTAATGATTTCATTTGCAAATGCAATTTTTTTTACCATTCATTGTTAAAGGTCCCTTAGGTAATTATAAAATTCATACTGATTACGTAAAGAAATCTGGGTTGTTCTTTTCCAAGTAATAGAAGTCTTTGCGTAATCAAAAACTAGCCTCCTTCTCACAACGATCAGGAGCCGACCAGAAGACGGACATCTTCGACCGCTTTCGTGTCTCCTGTGGCAATGCTGTGCCAAACTGGGAGCACGACATTCTAGTATGAAACACAGATTTAAATTGAAAGAATTGAAATATATTTAACCTAATAATTTTTTTTTTATCATACTAGAAAACCAAGACTCGTACTTCAAGAGTTATGACTTGTGTGTCCATGCGTGAATGTATCACAACACTGCTATTCATGAGATTGCGTTTCTACACATTTCTACTGTAATTTTTCGATCTGTGAAATTTTTTATATGAGACTGACACTGTAGTGGAAACTGCTGTCATAAATTTTTGGGTAAGAAAGCTAAGTGACCTTGACGTAATGTGTTGTGGGTGCCCAGCTGCGCCAGTCGTCTGGTGAAAAAGCCATTAGTTGGAGAAAAAAGAGGCCATTAACCTCGCTATTGACATTCCTTTGTAGAAGGCATCACAAATATGACATACTATTAGTTGGAAACATATGATTACACTGTGGAGCTCGTACTTTGTGCTACTTACTGAAATGCTTATGAATTTATGAGAAATATTCTTACATCTGCACACCTGATTATGACAAGTGTCTTTCTACAAGAGTTGAGAGAATTTGTGCTGTCTTATGAAATGCCACATGGCTACTGAATGATGTTTTTATGCTTTGCTGTGCACATAGTTGCTTATTTCATTTGATATCTGTTTTCCAGTTGTGTTGCAGCATTGGTTTTATAAAATAAAATTACATGCATTTGCTAATGTGAACACTTTCTGTCAACAGATCTGTTAAATAATAATTTTATGATCCACATTCTTAAAAAAAGGAGCACTTGGAAAGGAAGGGACAATAAGAAGGGACTTATAACAGTAACTGCATACATAATTTTCTTTTCAAGTACTTGGTAATTTTTTTGTAGAATAAGTTGTTGTGGTGCACCATTTTAATGACATATACATTAAGATGTAAATAGACATTTCCCTTTTCTGCATTGTTGTCTTTAGTGTACTATTTTTTCTGCTTGTGTGTTTCTCATATTTAGGTATAAGTTATTGCATTTGCTGCTGCTGTTTGCCAGGCACAGTGCTACTGAATTTCACTTTGTATTACTCTGTTAAGCCAGTTTTACTACTGATTTATTTCTTGTTGCTCCACATTGGCTCATATTAGTTGTAATGTTGCATTTGATTAGCTAATTTTGATATACTGCTGCTTGCTTTGCCAATTTGTATTTTTTTGTCATTTCGGCGATGTTGGGATCCGTCAAAGACGACCTAGAGCTGCGCAAGACAGGTGTTTACACGATTCCGTATGAATGCGGCAAATCTTATATAGGGCAAACGACGTGTACTGTGCAGGATCACATTGGAGAACATCAGCGGCATGCTCGCCTTCTTCACCCTTGTAAGTCTGCCATCATCGAAAACTGTATTTCCACTAGTCATGTCATGAATTACAATGAGACAAAAATTGTGGCCCATACGTCTAACTTCCCAGTTCTAAGCAAACAAGAGAAAGCAGAAAGGTGGAAGGAGTATATAGAGGGTCTATACAAGGGTGATGTACTTGAGGACAATATTATGGAAATGCAAGAGGACACAGATGACGATGAAATGGGAGATATGATACTGCGTGAAGAGTTTGACAAAGCACTGAAAGACCTAAGCCAAAACAAGGCCCCGGGAGTAGACAACATTCCATTAGAACTACTGACAGCCATAGAACAGCCAGCCCTGACACGACTCTACCATCTGGTGAGGAAGATTTATGAGACAGGCGAAATATCTTCAGACTTCAAGAAGAATATAATAATTCCAATCCCAAAGAAAGCATGTGTTGACAGATGTGAAAATTACCGAACTATCAGTTTAATAAGCCACGGCTGCAAAATAGTAACACGAATTCTTTACAGACGAATGGAAAAACTGGTAGAAGCCGACCTCGTGGAAGATCAGTTTGGATTCCGTAGAAATGTTGAAACACGTGAGGCAATAGTGACCCTACGACTTATCTTAGAAAATAGATTAAGGAAAGGCAAACCTAACTTTCTAGCATTTTTAGACTTAGAGAAAGCTTTTGACAGTGTTGACTGGAATACTCTCTTTCAAATTATAAAGGTGGCAGAGGTAAAATACAGGGAGCGGAAGGCTATTTACAATTTGTACAGATACCAGATGGCAGTTATAAGAGTCGAGGGGCATGAAAGGGAAGCAGTGGTTGGGAAGGGAGTGACACAGCGTTGTAGCCTATCCTCAATGTTATTCAATCTGTATATTGCGCAAGCAACAAAAGAAACAAAACAAAAATTCGGAGTAGGAATTAAAATCCGTGGAGAGGAAATAAAAACTTTGAGGTTCGCCGATGACATTGTAATTCTGTCAGAGACAGCAAGGACCTGGAAGAGCAGCTGAACGGAATGGACAGTGTCTTGAAAGGACGATATAAGATGAACATCAACAAAAGCATAATGAGGATAAGGAATGTAGTCGAATTAAGTCAAGTGATGCTGAGGGAATTAGATTAGGAAATGAGACACTTAACGTAGTAAAGGAGTTTTGCTATTTGGGGAGCAAAATAACTGATGATGGTCGAAGTAGAGAGGATATAAAATGTAGACTGGCAATGGCAAAGCGTTTCTGAAGAAGAGAAATTTGTTAACATCGAGTATAGATTTAAGTGTCAGAAAGTCATTTCTGAAAGTATTTGTATGGAGTGTAGCCATGTATGGAAGTGAAACATGGACGATAAATAGTTTGGACAAGAAGAGAATAGAAGCTTTTGAAATGTGGTGCTACAGAAGAATGCTGAAGATTAGATAGGTAGATCACATAACTAATGAGGAGGTATTGAATAGAATTAGGGAGAAGAGAAATTTGTGGCACACCTTGACTAGAAGAAGGGATCTGTTGGTAGGACATGTTCTGAGGCATCAAGGGATCACCAATTTAGTATTGGAGGGCAGCGTGGAGGGTTAAAATCGTAGAGGGAGACCAAGAGATGAATACACTAAGCAGATTCAGAAGGATGTAGATTGCAGTAGGTACTGGGAGATGAAGAAGCTTGCACAGGATAGAATACCGTTGAGAGCTGCATCAAACCAATCTCCGGACTGAAGACCACAACAAAAACAACGTCTAACTTTTGGAGTTCTATTATTAATGAATCCATAGAAATACGGCTGTCTGACAATGAGTCTCTTATTAATCGTGACGGCTGTTACGAATTGAATTCGGCATGGAATCTAATCGTCGAAAAAATTTTCGTGTCCTCCATATCCGACGTAGTTCTGTGATGGAACCGTGGGATGACAATCGAATTGATATCGATGCGGCGAGTTTCACCACGGAGGGCACGTAGCGCAGCAGAATCGAACGCCCTCAAGCAGCTCACGCGTAACACCAAGTGAATCCACCACGCATGTGCCGGAGGGGCCTTAAATACCAGAGCTCAGAGAGTTTTCGCTAGTATCACCTGAAGATGGCCAGAGACTCTGCGTCGAATTATTGTGGCAGGGAGTTGCAAACATCCCGCAATTCGCCAGAAACTTTGTGGAACATTTATGGTGCAGTTTTCTAAATCCATTGATGATTAACTTAGGAAACAACTCAGTTAAAAATTGTAACTATGTGGTCGGCTTGAACGAGCATTTCATACGACGGTTGCATTTTACGTGGATATATCAATTCCAACACAGACGCCTGATAACAGCCGTTCAATCGGAAACAGTCTAGTTGCCTGTATGAATAAAGAATAAAAGGGCAGGAAATTGTAACCCAAATGGTATTTTCAATCAGGAATTCCAGTATGAAATAGTGCGTGGTTGTGCAGCTGCAGTGAAGAAGTTGTGTTATTTTCTTCACTTTAGTGAGATACATGCCAATAATACAACTAGGAGGATCTAATGTTTGCCACGTAAGAATACTCCAACTTTCGTTTCTCATGGTCTTCAAATGTATTTTGCAGTGTAAGGAGCTTCTTTCGGACAATATTTAAGTCTATGATGGTAAAATAAAGACTGCTAATCGTTTTTGTGCAGTGAGTGGATGCTACGGTTCTTTTTAAATAATCTCACTTTCTAAGACATGATATTCTTGTGCGAGTTGATGCGTAGTTGGGATATCAGTGTAAGAACCCACACCTTGGTAAATGAAGGTCTAAATGAGTCGTCAGTTAAGGCCACGTATGATCTAGATGGCTCAATTTTTGTCTCAAAATATCTTCTATGGTCTCAAAATATTATCGTCGTTAATATCAAGGTCTGAAAGTATACTAAGCAAAGAATTACTCATGTATCACTAACGCTAAATGTAGGTAGTTGTCGAATGGTACAGGTAGTGGCATAGTGAAAGTGTTACGATAAGTAGAGATGATACAGTCGTATCACGTCAATGATTTTTAAAGTATTAAATTTGTGAGAAGGTCTTATGGGACCAAACTGCTGAGGTCATCGGCCCCTAAGAGTACACACTGCTTAATTTAACTTAACCTAACTTACGCTATGGACAATACAACACACACTCACGCCCGAGGGAGGACTCGAACCTCCGACGTGGGGAGCCGCACGGACTGTGTCAAGAAGCCTCAGACCGCACGGCGTCCATGATTTAAAAGGTTTAAATAACTCGTGAACGCAACAAAATTGAAACTAAAATATGTAATTTTAAATTCCAAAGAAACGTAACTGGCTTCTCGATTAAACGGAAACGTGTATAGATACGGAGAAAAAGCTGCCTGCTTAATTGAAATAAAATGATCACGCTCTTTTCGCATCACCTCATTAAATAATTAACCTGAGTACAACGTGAAAACGCTCTGTAAAATGTAAAACATTTCGCTATAATATGACTAAAATCTCCATGGCGGTGAGACATCACTCAGTTTATTCTCGTACAGCACCCGTATTATCTGCATTTAAATAAAACTAAGCAATATTATTTAACATTAATGTAGTTCTTTGTGAAAATTTAATCTACATGATAGGCTGAGTCGCTCTTTTGCAGATAACTCTTGCTCTCTCTGGATTTGGTCGTTTTATGAATATTGCGAGAGAGTGTTAATCTTCCTGTACACGCTGCATTTGCGCTGGTAATAATACCAGCACTCATCTCCGTTTTTAAGCCTTTCCCACCCAACATTGCGGACCATTAAAAGTAGAGGAATCGAAATTCCGCGATTAGTGGATTCAAACCATTGAGAAAACTTTTGTTACGTAACCGTAATTGCTCATTGAGGATGAGGCCATCGTTCTTGGAAATATGCTTAGAAATCTCCAGCTCTTCGAGTACGAGTCTATGACCTTTCTTTTCTCTATGTATAATGGAAATTTCTTCAACGCTTTTAGGTCTGTGACAGAAATCAACAGATGATCAGCAAAAGTGGAATTGTGTATATTGGTGCCTCTTTTTCCCAATAAATTTTCCTTGTACCTGACACTAAAAGATCTTCCAGTTTGTTGTATATAATAAACGGGACACGTATCACAAGTGATTTTATACATTCCTGAATTGTGTATAAGAGCAACTGTGGACTTGAAATTATCAATGAGACTTTTTTGCAAGTTGCTGTTAGTGGAAAAGGTAACTTTGCATCCTAATTTTTTAATCAGAGGACCACAAATTTTATACGAAATATGGCCTAAAAATGGAATCGAGGAAACATTTTCGTACACTTTACTGCCAGAAGCAACACTGATGCCTAAAGTGGTTACTTTGAAATCTTTTCAACCAGCGTGGGATCATAGCCCTTATTATCTGCAGTAGTTTTTATTGTATTCATCTCTCCATTAAGCTTATCAAGAGACGAAGGTACAGAAACTGCACGGTGAATGGCTGAATAGGAAAATATTTTTTTTATGGGAATGAAGATGCACTGAACTAGCAGGCACAATTTGATCTGTATTAGTGGTTTCTCGAAAAATACCGAAAGAAAGTCTGTCTTTGTCAAAAGTAGTACTCTAATTAAGCTGACGATTGTTATTTTCTACTTCACAATTGAAGTATCGTCAGAAACAACACTGATGTCTAAAGTCGTAACTTTAGTGTTAGTTTTAACTTTTAAATCATTTCAACCCGCGTGAGATCATAGCCCTTATTATCTGCAGTAGTTTTTATTATATTTATCTCTCCATTAAGCTTTTCAAGCGACAAAGGTACAGAAACTGCACGATGAATGGCGGAATAGAAAAATATTTTTTTTATGGTAATGAAGATGCACTGAACTAGCGGGCACAATTTGATCTGTATTACTGGCTTCTAGAAAAATACCGAAAGAAGGTCTGTCTTTGTCAATAGCAGTACTGACGTCCAAGTAATTAAGCTGACGATTGGTATTTTCTACTTGTCAAGTGAAGCTGATTTTTTTCATGAAGACTATTAAAAAATTCAAACAAATGCTGAATACCTTCTCGGGAAACACTGTATATGATCAAAATGTCGTCATAGGTTACATTTGCTGCTCACTAAAATTCAAATGGTTCTGAGCGCTATGGGACTTAACTTCTGAGGTCATCAGTCCCCTAGAACGTAGAACTACTTAAACCTAACTAACCTAAGGACATCACACACACCCATGCCCGAGGCAGGATTCGAACCTGCGACCGTAGCGGTAGCGCGGTTCTAAACTGTACCGCCTAGAACCGCTCTGCCACCACGGCCGGCCACTAAAATTGCGTGAGAACTTGTCAGGGGCAAGAACGACTGCAAAAACGCCAAATGAACTAATCTTAAATAGCGAACACGCAAGTAGCCACCGACCGAGCGAGGAGGGCTTGGAGGGGGGGGGGACACTGCGTAGCCCAGTTTGGAACGCTGTATGCACGAGGCTTCAAAACAGGTTATCCGGTAAACAGGGGCCTGTCTCGTCGAATGAGGAGGCCAGCTCCCACGCAGAGCTAATACCAACCGATGGGATCCGTCTCCCCCGACCGACTCGCACAAGTTTAGTAACAGGTACCTTAAATTTTCTCGCAGCACACTCCTGACAGCTCAGCCTTCCAAAACACCAAGTCCAGCCATCGCGCCCAAACAGCCAACAGGTCCCAGGAAAGCGTTTGCCAGATCCCCCCATTCGGCTTCGCCCTCGCAGTTGTCGTGTTCCCGCCGGGCTCTCCTCCATATCCATGGGCCAGCCAAAATCAGCTCACTTTGCCCACGTTCGACAGCTGCGTCACCGATCGCAGAGGACGCCACCAGCATGTGGAACCAAAGAAAAGCGACCGGAAATACTATCGAGAGATCGACATGGAGCCTCCACGGCTCAATGGCCTGAAACGGATTTTTGCACTGATCTTAGCTTAGCTGATATTTTTTAAAGAGTACAATCCGTACTAGTCTGTTTATTCTATGTAGGTCGCTGCTAAATGTCATTTTCATGATTACTTTTTTGTGATTGCGACCATGTAGATAGCATGTTAAGCGTACCTGCAATAAATGTAATTTAAATACTCTAATTTGCAGTCACTTAACATTTCTAACATAGTCTCCACCCACCAGCTTTACTTATTTATACACTCCTGGAAATGGAAAAAAGAACACATTGACGCCGATGTGTCAGACCCACCATACTTGCTCCGGACACTGCGAGAGGGCTGTACAAGCAATGATCACACGCACGGCACAGCGAACACACCAGGAACCGCGGTGTTGGCCGTCGAATGGCGCTAGCTGCGCAGCATTTGTGCACCGCCGCCGTCAGTGTCAGCCAGTTTGCCGTGGCATACGGAGCTCCATCGCAGTCTTTAACACTGGTAGCATGCCGCGACAGCGTGGACGTGAACCGTATGTGCAGTTGACGGACTTTGAGCGAGGGCGTATAGTGGGCATGCGGGAGGCCGGGTGGACGTACCGCCGAATTGCTCAACACGTGGGACGTGAGGTCTCCACAGTACATCGATGTTGTCGCCAGTGGTCGGCGGAAGGTGCACGTGCCCGTCGACCTGGGACCGGACCGCAGCGACGCACGGATGCACGCCAAGACCGTAGGATCCTACGCAGTGCCGTAGGGGACCGCACCGCCACTTCCCAGCAAATTAGGGACACTGTTGCTCCTGGGGTATCGGCGAGGACCATTCGCAACCGTCTCCATGAAGCTGGGCTACGGTCCCGCACACCGTTAGGCCGTCTTCCGCTCACGCCCCAACATTGTGCAGCCCGCCTCCAGTGGTGTCGCGACAGGCGTGAATGGAGGGACGAATGGAGACGTGTCGTCTTCAGCGATGAGAGTCGCTTCTGCCTTGGTGCCAATGATGGTCGTATGCGTGTTTGGCGCCGTGCAGGTGAGCGCCACAATCAGGACTGCATACGACCGAGGCACACAGGGCCAACACCCGGCATCATGGTGTGGGGAGCGATCTCCTACACTGGCCGTACACCACTGGTGATCGTCGAGGGGACACTGAATAGTGCACGGTACATCCAAACCGTCATCGAAGCCATCGTTCTACCATTCCTAGACCGGCAAGGGAACTTGCTGTTCCAACAGGACAATGCACGTCCGCATGTATCCCGTGCCACCCAACGTGCTCTAGAAGGTGTAAGTCAACTACCCTGGCCAGCAAGATCTCCGGATCTGTCCCCCATTGAGCATGTTTGGGACTGGATGAAGCGTCGTCTCACGCGGTCTGCACGTCCAGCACGAACGCTGGTCCAACTGAGGCGCCAGGTGGAAATGGCATGGCAAGCCGTTCCACAAGACTACATCCAGCATCTCTACGATCGTCTCCATGGGAGAATAGCAGCCTGCATTGCTGCGAAAGGTGGATATACACTGTACTAGTGCCGACATTGTGCATGCTCTGTTGCCTGTGTCTATGTGCCTGTGGTTCTGTCAGTGTGATCATGTGATGTATCTGACCCCAGGAATGTGTCAATAAAGTTTCGCCTTCCTGGGACAATGAATTCACGGTGTTCTTATTTCAATTTCCAGGAGTGTACCTTCATGCAGTCTTCCGGTTTATCCACATGGGTCAAGACTAAAAGCAGTAGTATGTGTACAGTATAGGACACTGAAGCCCACGACACAATTATAGCATTACGTATAGAGCAACATAATTACAGAGTGAATTAACGGTGTACCTTTATATCTTAACCGAAAAGCTTCGCAAATATTGTTGGGAACTGTTTCATCGTGGTCCATATGTCTCGTACATGAGACCTGAAGGTACTGCCTTATCCGCAACGCTGTTGCACCAGTTCGTGTGGATCGTCTTCTCTGTGCGAAAATTTTTTTCCGATAGCCAGTACGTCAACTGTTCGATATAATTACGCCTGCTTGCACTCCCGAGGCATTGTACTTTGTATCCGGGATATACAGAATAAAAACGTCATTTTCCGACTATGTTATTCGACTCGACGACGGACACGAGATTCTTCTCATGTATCATCGTCAAGTCGAAGATTAAGTCCTGCTTATAGAGCATTTCTGATAACTTCTCACACTGGAGTTCGTCCAGTATATGTTTTCATGTCGGCTATACACACAAATGACGACACTCGTTGCTGTTCTTTGATCCTACTCTACGTCCTTCGTCAACTCAGCTTCGTAAGTATCCCAGACTAAAAAATAATCCACAATCTGTCGAATGAGTATTTCGTAATCAACATCCGTTGTAAATGATTTAAAATGCCTTAGCATTTTTAAACAAGTTTCATGTGGTCGTTTCACCTTGAATTGATCAAGACAGAATCTTAGGTATTTTACGCTCATGATTAATGCCAATGAATCATTACTAGCGTTTAGTCAAAAATATTTAATAATTTCGTCGCATTCGATTACACTTATTTTTGTGTCAGACTTTGCACCAAGAAATGGTCAACTGCTACTCTCCCAACATTTCGTAACAATTTTTAAATGATGTCAACCTCCTGTAGGGCTTGGTTACATGATATCAGCCCAGAAAAATGGGTAGTTGTGAAATATCACAGATCAGCAGATAGGAGCTATCCACCACGGAGATGGAGTTGCCCAATCTTTTAGTACTGGTCGTCCGGGCTAGAGGTATACCTAAGGAAATCCTTGTAACGAAAGAATTCGACATTTTATGTTGTTCGGTAAACACGAAGTCGATAGAAACACACTCCAAGATGTGATCCTCAACACTTCATGAATGGCGCTCAGTCACATTACACATGAGTACCAGGGACTGGGCATCCCTATTTATTTCCCCAGATGCGCCTCCCGACGTCATTTTCCAGCAGGAATGAGTCCCCACTCCAGCCCCTATTGCCAATGGGATGTTACCACATTTATTAATGCGAATTTTCCTGATTATTGGATCGGAATGGGGGGAGGGAGGGCCCATGGCATGCACCCCCTCCCCCCTCTCCCCACCCCTGATTCCCTATCTTTCAAGGCTGGATTTCAGTGCATGGTGGTTTATCAAGGACATTGTCTACAGAACAAGGATTCGCGATCTGGTGGGCTGGAGAGAACGGATCTACGTCGCAGTAGAAGCCATCACACGTGGCATACTTATGCACATGTGACGAGAAGTGGAGTACCGTTTAGATATCTATTAAGCTACAAATGGTGACCACACTGAACTGTACCAACATGCATAAAACAGTTTGGGCTCATGTATACTATGTTGAACAAATAAACTTACAAACCATAATAGGTGCGCCGGCCGGTGTGGCCGTGCGGTTCTAGTCGCTTCAGTTTGGAACCGCGTGACCGCTACGGTTGCAGGTTCGAATCCTGCATTGGGCATGGATGTGTTGTAACAACAACGACGCTGTACTATTGTACATATAAGTAAAATTTTTTTCTATCTCATTTTTCGATAAACTAGTGTAATTGATGTTCTGATTTCATTTCTTTTTTGTTTCATGTCATTGTGTTAAAACTGTAAACAAGTTTCAATGTGAATATTAAAGTTTATGTCAAATGTCAAGCAATATTGTAATAGAATTGAAAAGTAACAAATGTTGAGACTGTTGTAAGATGTTTAAAATTGTAACTGTGTATCTGGTCCATACGTAGGCAATGTGTTAGGATAGCAAAATCTCGGGTGAATACCCGGCCGGTCAGGGAGCGGTAAAAGGTGGATGGCAGGCGAGCGCGGGAAAATGCACGCGGGCACTGTTCGGCACAACGGGCTCAGCAGCAGTTGTAGTTGGAGTCTGGCACTGGTTTGAGCAACACCTTCTGGAGCGAGGAGGCTCTCCTGGAAAACGTAGTTTCATTGAGCCTCGGGTATGCCGTTCCAACGCCCACACAGCATGGCAAAATTCCATAGAAACTAAATGGAAAAGTATTGCGGCGCTAAGAAGAATTAAAGTGCCGATACGTCAAGAGCCATAGCTGTGGTTGTATGTGTGCTCTGTGCCTCGCCATCTCACCGCCTGCCAACCGCCGCATCGATACAAGCAGGTTGAAACTTTTAGTACTGTTTTCGTATGGACCATAGAGTGAACTGTTCAATAATAACCTAAATGTTACCAGAACTTTCCCATCATTTAATTATCCTCACAACTAACCTAGACAGGGTCCTTTCCAAATGTTGTGCAATGCGAGTGTCCCGAAATGAAAAATTAAATTTTGTGTTAATAATTACTTGCAGACCTAGCTATGTTAGAATGGTGTTTAAAGAACTGTTTTGTTAATGAACCAGTAAATGAATAACGAAGGTCTAACAAAGTTGAAAGATAACTTTAATATTGACATAGTAATGAAGTTTAATTATTTCGAGACAGATATAAAGGTATCTAAATGAGCAGTAAATAAGATAAAAAGAGTGGTAACTGGAAATCTTGAACGCATAATAATTTCAGTAATCAATTTTTTTAATATAGTGATCATAACAGTTTCAGGGTTCCTGCCCCCCCCCCCCCTTTTATTCATTTGAATTCTGAAGTGTTCTAAATTGGTTTGACCAGCAAAAGTTAGTCAATATAAAAGTCAAAATTTATCAGTATTTTATCTTTATCAAAATTGACACTTTGTATGTGTCACGAAAGTGCTATTGCTAGGGTAACCTATGCCCGATTTTAATCAGATTAATAGACAGTATAAAGTTTTGTAGCATCATTATAATGTAGTGTTATGTATTCATGGTTTTTCCATATCAGTACAGAACGTGAAACTATCAGTTCAATAGATTTTCTGGTTCTAAAATTCTACTGTATTATGTAGTGTTACTACTTGTTGTTTTGCATGAATATCTACCAACTTGTACAGGGAAGAAACTCAGTTAATGCCTAATTAGGCTGGCGACCGTATTATTATTAAATTGGTAGCATCTTCAGTGTTGATTTTGGTCCATGCTGACGTGTAATTGCATTTCGAACTTACTTGACGGATCATTGTTATTACAGAGTGGGTGTAAGTCTGATTTGCCACCATTCAGTAACACGCGGTCGATATCTATACGAGAACCCTTTCTCTTAAGGTGAACCCCGCTCACTTACCATATTACAGGCTTTAACAAGTATTGTGTGCCCCACGCGCACCGTTACAGTGTGTGATGTCCTTAGGTTAGTTAGGTTTAAGTAGTTCTAAGTTCTAGGGGACTGATGACCTCAGATGTTGAGTCCCATAGTGCTCAGAGCCATTTGAACCATAATAGGTGCTGAAATATAAACACTTGCTTTTGTATACCTCTGGCCCAGACAACCTGTACATCAACGCAAAATGTACAATTTGCCTACGAGAAAAGGTACCAACTTGCCTACAAGAAAAGGTATATCACTTGCAGCAGTTCAACAGAGCATAAGAACGATCCTAACCGACAGGGGTAGGAGACGTATGTCGCGCCTATATCAGTGACAATCAGTTTCTCTTAACCCGACAGACACTGCTGCTGCCATGACTGCAGGACCATCTGAACAAGTTCGCGGGCTGTTACACAGCGTGTTGCGAACTCTCTGAAGAACGCCTCGTGAAGTTACGAGCGCATGGACGGCCGCGTAAAGATGAGTCGAGGAGTAGTAAATAAATATGAATTCAGGTGACAGATTCGAGACCTTTTGACGAAGGACACAGCGCTGCTCTGTCAGTAATTTCCATATCAGTTTTATTTCGAAGTATCTAAAGATTCAACCTCGAGTTAAAGATACTACATAACTACAGAGACGGAAGAAACGTTGTAATAATAATTCCCTACAAACAGAGGAACCGAAATTTGTAAACAAATTTTGGTTGCCTTCATTTTGAGAGTAATTAATAAACTGAAAAAAGGCGCCGGCCATTAAAAAGATTCATGTTTAAACGGAGTGTCTTCTTCGTCTTCAGGCACGCGCGAATACAAAACATCCCGCCGTCCCAAAGACCGAGGCTGCGTCAGTCTAGGAAACTTCTGGGGCAAAAAGGAATCGCGCAAATCTACGGCGATTCAGCAAGTGACAGCTAGCCGCTTGATCATCCTGCAAGTTTGCAGTGGAAGAATTTTTTTCAACTGTATACGCACTAGCGTGAGGTGCCGACCTGAGCATCGTTGATCGTTGCTCCAGCCCATTTGGAACGTCTTCTTGGCCATAGGTGCGCTCCCCCATGCGACGGCAAAGATTAACGGTTCGTGACTTCGGGCACATTCTAATAATGATGTTCGTATTCGCTCGCCGTCTCGGTCGTTTGACGATCGTGACTATTTCGCGATACTACGGTAAAGCACCCACGCCAGCCATGCGGTAAGGTTCACCGAAGGTCACTCTGTGAATGTGTCTATGTCAGTCGAAGCTGCGTTCGGTTAAGTGTACGTTGTTCTGTGCTAATTTCAGAACACATTTCTTCCTGCTGATTTCTAAATCTTCTATTTGTGTTGCGATTTCTATCACCTTCCCCCAGTATCCATTCAAATCAGTGGCTCCCTGCAAGTAGGTTCGTAGTCCATGTCTACCCACAGTCTGATACTGTGTAGAATAATAACATGAGACCACGATGGCGTATCAATATTTATCTCTCCCTCTAACTGGGGCAAGCTATTTTCATTCAGGCCACCTGTTATACGAGAACTGTGAGACGCCGTTTAGGTGTGGTAGCGCAGAGGGAACACTGCGAAGGGAATTCCATGCATTGAATATTTGGAGTCGAGTACCTCACAGAGGTCCATCGCCCACAGCAGCATATAAAACTGCACGTCTTCAAGGGGTCACACAACAAAGAAACCGGGGAAGTGGCCGACTAAAAGGCGTGTAGTGTGATCCGATGAGTCGCGCTTTTGCCTAATTTCTAATGCTGGGAGGTGTCGAGTGCACTGGCGGTGCATTGTGTGTGTGGAACTCCTACTTTATGTGGCAGGTAGTTCTGCGATATTTTGGAGATATTTCCCGTATCACGACTTCACCCACCACTCCGGTGACCGTGGACATGAACCAGGATGTTTATATCAATGTTCTCAGTGACCAAGTGCTGCACATTCTTCTACAGCTTCATAATGAAAATACCATAACACTTCCAGCCTTCCAGGGTGATACAGATCTGCTCACAGGGCTGCACGCGTGCATATGGGATTCGACGAACAGTCAGGCACCCTATCGCTTCTCGACTGGCCCACGAATTCACTCGAACTTAATACCCACAAAGTGTCCGCTACCACTTGGTACAGCAGGTGAAATACGAGTATGAGTCAAATGAAAACCTTAAATTTTTTTTAAATGTTGTTTATTGTGCAGAAGTGGTACAAAGCTGTATCACTTTTGAACATAATCTCCACCACGCTCAATGCTAGTTCTCCAGCGCTTACAAAGTGCATAAATTCCTTTAGAAAAAAAATTCTTTTGGTAGTCCGCGCGACCACTCATGCACCGCGTGGCGTACCTCTTCATCAGAACGGAACTTCTTTCCTCCCATTGCGTCTTTGAGTGGTCCAAACATATGGAAATCACTTGGGGCAAGGTCTGGTGCTTATGGTGGATGAGGAAGACACTCAAAATGCACGTCTGTGATTGTTGCAACTGTTGTATAGGCAGTGTGGGGCCTTGCATTATCATACTGCAAAAGGACACCTGCTGACAGCAATCGACGTCGCTTTGATTTGATTGCAGGCCGCAGATGATTTTTAGGAGATATGTGTATGATGCACTGGTGACAGTGGTCCCTCTAGGCATGTAATGCTCCAAAATGATACCTTTTTCGTCCCAAAAGAGAGTCAGCATGACTTTCCCTGCTGATGGTTCTGTTCGAAACTTCTTTGTTTTTGGTGATGAGGAATGGCGCCATTCCTTGCTCGCTCTCTTCGTTTCCGGTTGGTGGAAGTGAACCCAGGTTTCGTCCCCAGTAACGATTCTTGCAAGGAAGCCATCACCTTCTCCTTCAAAGCGCCGAAGAAGTTCTTCACAAGCATCAACACGTCGTTCTCTCATTTCAGGAGTCAGCTGCCGTGGCACCTATCTTGCAGACACTTTGTGAAACTGGAGCACATCACGCACAATGTGGCGTGCTGACCCATGCCTAACCTGTAAACTTGCTGCAATGTCATTCAGTGTCACTCGGCGGTTTTCCTTCACTATGGCTTCAACTGCTGCAGTGTTCTGTGGAGTCACAACTCGTTGTGGCTGACCTGGACGAGGAGCATCTTCCACTGAAGTCACACCATTTGCGAACTTCCTACTCTATTCGTAGACTTGCTACTGTGACAAACATGCATCAACGTACTGAACCTTCATTCGTCGATGAATTTCAACAGGTTTCACACCTTCACTACGCAAAAACCGAATAACAGAACACTGTTCTTCCGTGGTGCAAGTCGCCAGTGGGGCGGCCATCATTTTACTGATACTGCGACGGTATGTGTGCATCTGCACTATGCTGCCACCTACAGGCCATTCTGCACGCTGTTCGTAGCACGCTTACCAACTTACCGGATAACGGCGCGAAATTTAGATTTGTTATTACAAATTTAAGGTTTTCATTTGACTCACCCTCGTATAACTATCAGCACCCCGGCAGTTCGGCAGCTCTACGGACTGTTGCCAATGAATCGCTTCAGCTGGATGTGGCATACCTGAAGAAAGCAAACTGAGGCCATCACTAAGGCGAGATGCGGTGTTCACTGCATAACCGCCAGTCTCCACGCAGTAACTAATTTCATGTCCGGTGTGCTTATGCACTGATAAGCCAAAACATCATGACTACCGCCCACAGAGAATGAATGCCTCCTGGTGGTACTGCTGGCACATGACGCAGCAAGGAAAGAATGCAAACGGAAGAGAGACGAATAGGCAGTCGATATAGCGAAGATAGGGCCCGCAAAATACGGAAATCCACTGATATAAGCGATTTTGACAAAGAGCACATTGTTGTGCCGCTACGGCTCTAAACGATAATCTCTGAAACGGGGAAGCTGGTCGACTGTTGGCATACTACTGTCTTGACTGCCTATGGAAAGTGGTTGAAGGACGGTGAAATAACGAGTAAGCCGTATGGTATTGCACGGCCACGTTTCATCACAAAACGTAGAGGTTGGAGGATCTCCACTCCCCCACTGTGTAACCCACAATAAGTAGCGATCTGTTGCAGATCAGACGACAAGGTATAATGCTGATGGAGGCACAAGTGTTTCGTTCAAACGCCATTGTTGAACATGGGGCTCCACGTCACAAAACCCCTAACTGTTCCTGTGTTGACCCAACGACACTTTTAGAGTGTAGGAAATGTAATCTCTGTAATATGTACAATATGAGTAAATTATATGTTTTGTCTTTGTCATATGATCTCTTTGGCTATCTTTAAAATTAAATAATTTTATTTAAATAATTTTGTGTAGAACTACGAATATGTGCAAATGTTCTGTTTTATTTAATATGTTTGGTTGCTGTTATGTAAACTGCTGATCTTCAGTTAGCGTTCTTAGTTATTTTGTATGTAAAAGATGTTGCGGATCCCCTCGGGAACGGAAGCATGCTGCGCACGCAAATTGTGGTTGGCCTAGGTAGAAAAGGTGGAACCAAGAGTCAGTCGGTGCCGAGAGAGGCTTTTCCTGACGCTTTCTAATGCCTCGAATGGATGGATAAATAGCTGGAACTATTCTGGAAATGGTAACTACCATCGCCACCAAGAAATGACAGAGTCCAGCAATTCTACCTGCAAATCCACCAACCAACATACAATTGCCACCACATTGCACAATCACCGTAATGGAACATTACAGTAATGTACAGTGAAGGATCAGCTCATAGGATGTTGTAGTGTACTCAAATAAAAGGTAATTTATAAATGAATTTATGTACCTACCTTGATTTTTTCCTTATCATAACACCTCTCAGGTTCCTCTCCGTTTGAACTAAAGTGATTACCAAATGTTCTTTATTGAAAGCATATTAAAATTAATATGGCAATGGAGTGTGCTAAATTTAATATTGTTTGTTGAAAGGATCTTACAAATATCTCAATTTTGTGTTTCAATGCAGTAAAAGTCCAGAACTGCAACTGCTGAGAGTTATATGTTCATGCTTGCTAAGTGCTTGTTTCACTGATGTAATGAAAATGTGTTTAGTGTGCTCTGCTACAGTGTTCAAGATTAAGCCCCCCCCCCACCATTGAAAGTAGTTCAAATGCACAAAAATACTTAATTATAGAAAGTTTCAATTACTCTTGCTATTCAAGTCAAATTTTGTGCAATATTGGGTTCCTCTTGTGTATTAAAAGTGCATATTAATGTCGTAACAGGATCCACAGTTTGTCTATTGTGCTCATGCTACATAACGATTAATAGAAAGACAACTATCGATGAAAACAGTAACTTCTTTATTCAAAAGACAGTGAGAAGTAATTTGTTAGTGAACTCCATTTAATTTTCATTCTAAGTAGAAAGGTGTTTGATAGTGATAGAATTAATCTATGTGCAGTAACTAAATTTGCTGTGAACCATATCCATATTTCATGTCAGATAGGAATTTGTTTGAAAAGTAATACTAAACCTATGTCCAATTTACGATTCTACAGTGAATATTAATAGTAGCGCTATTGAGACCTTTCAGTTTGACTAAGTCCCCAAGGTAAGAGTGTGTTTTGTTATCTGTTATATTTATGCAAATAGTTTGCTCTGACCTGTTAACTCCAACCTTAACGTGAACATACCGTATTCAGGTGCCAGAGTTCATTGCACTCGCGTGTGGCAAGGAATAGGTTGTGTTTGTTCGTTACTCGTACCTATTTTCTTGAACATGAATGTCTATCATTCTCTTGCCTAATTAGACTGGAGACCGTTTTATTTATTCTTTGAACAGTGTAGCTACGTAAAATATTGTTTGTTAATGTTTAAATATGTATGTAATTCTGGCTTTCACTTCCGATAAGCCACCTCCGTTAGGTACAACACGGTCTACATAACGAAATTCCTCTCAGAGGGTAACACTGCTCTGTTGCTTTATACCATAATTGCTTTAATAAGATAGTTTTATTTCACGACCCGACTCCAGCTTTAAGGTTATGGTATAACAGTAGCGGCCAGTAGTGTTATGAACTACCTGAACTTCATTGCGTACTACCTGAAATGCTTCGTGCTTGGATTCACCCCGCACAGTGACGACGTTTTCCAACAGGATAATTGTCCGTATTGCTACAGTGCTACAGTGGTTTTAGGGGCAACTCACATTGATGTCTTGGCCAGAAAGCGTGCCTAATCTGTACCCATTGGAACACATATCAGGTGCCCGTAAACCATCATCCTGTAATTTGCGGGAATTGTTTGACCTGCGCGTAGACATCTGGAGCCACATACTTCTACAATCCAGTCAACGACTTGTAGAATCCATGCCAAGCAGAATCTCTGTTGTATTATGTTTGAAAAGCGGAACAGCACGCTATTAAACAAGTGGTCGTAATGTCTTGGCTCATCGGTGTATAATATATGTTCTGCGGGTCCTCTCACACTTCTTTCAGGAATACCTTAACCCATTTTCACTTCTGCCAGAGTCTCCCTATTAACAATAACGTAATGAATTCTGTTACATGTTCCGATTTTTCGTAATCAAGTATTTTGTTCAGTTAGACTAATTTGTAGAGTCCTACCAAAAGCTTTTCGGGAATCAAAAAACATGCCATCAGCTTCGGCTCTGCTGTCTATGGTTCTCCGGTTCTCGCTCTCCAAACACCTCACCATAACTTTACAAAAGAGATGCATTTTAGACGGAGCAAGTAAACAATACAGGAGCTGGATGTTACTATTCGAGGAGAAAGTGAGACGACATGGAACGGTTTTGCAGAGACGGTGTCAAGTAAGTATATTGGGACAAAACAAAGCATACATCACTTATAGTGTAGTGATCGAACGGTGGTTTGTCATATATACTGTAATTACAGCCCACATAGGACCTCCGTGACTAGCTGCACTTCAATTACAAGATTCAGCTTTAAATTATAAAATCGTGCAACTAATTTTTTGTTTGCAGGTTCATATCTCGCGTGGTCAACACAATGAAATCCCCATTCCGCAGTAGCAGAGCTCCACCCTAAAGGAACCAAACCAAAATGGCGCAACTTATCTCCACTTTATCAATGGGCTGTGCCCCTTTTGTTTCGGCTTCTTCAGCGACGTGCTACGGTACTGTGGAATAGGGATATCTATGAGTGTTAGGACTGGATACATGCATGCACTACCTCCAAACAAACAAAAATTAGTCAGTCAATTTTATTTTTTCGAGCTGATAAGTAAAACCTTATGGTTACCCTGGTAAAAGTTTAGTCGTGGAATGCTGGAGTAGATCCAACAAATAATGCGGCCTGTACGAAAACAAGTTTTCTTCAGTCAAAAAATGGTTCAAATGGCTCTGGGCACTATGGAACTTAACATCTATGGTCATCAGTCCCCTAAAACTTAGAACTACTTAAACCTAACTAACCTAAGAACAGCACACAACACCCAGTCATCACGAGGCAGAGAAAATTCCTGACCCCGCCGGGAAGCGAACCCGGGAACCCGGGCGTTGGAAGCGAGAACGCTACCACACGACCACGAGCTGCGGACTTTCTTCACTCGTGAACAGAGTAATTACCCGGAAACTTTTACTGGAAAATATATAGAAAGCTTTGAGCTTTGAGCTCAGAGTAGCACTTGCAACCTACGTCCTCAATTATTTACTGAATGTATTCCCAGTCCACCTAATTTTCAACCTTCGTCTGTAACACCACATCCCAAATGCTTCGATTCTCTTCTGTTCCCGTTTCCCCACAGTCCATGATTCACTATCATACAATGCTATACTCCAGACGTACATTCTCAGAAATTTCCTCCTCAAATTAAGGCCGATATTTGATATTAGTAGACTTATCTTGGCCAGGAATGCCCTTTTTGCCATTGCTAGTCTGCTTTTGATGTCCTCCTTGCTCCGTCCGTTATTGGTTATTTTACTGCCTAGGTAACAGAATTCCTTAACTTCATCTACTTCCTGACCATCAATCCTGATGTTAAGTTTCTCGTTCTTCTCATTTCTACTACTTCTCGTTACTGTCATCTTTCTTCGATTTACTCTCAATCCATACTCTGTACTCATTAGACTATTCATTCCGTTCAGCAGATCATGTAATTATTCTTCAGTTTCGCTCGGGATAGCAATTTCATCGGCGAATCGTATCATTTATATCCTTTCACCTTGAATTTTAATTCCACTCCTGAACCTTTCTTTTATTTCCATCATTGCTTCCTGGATGTACAGATTGAACAGTAGGGGCGAAAGGCTACATCCTTGTCTTACATCCTTTTTAATACGAGCGCTTCGTTCTACGTGGTCCACTCTTATTATTCCCTGTTGGCTGTTGTATATATTGTGTATGAGCCGTCTCTCCCTATAGCTTACCTCTACTCTCTTCAGAATTTCGAACATCTTGCACCATTTCACATTGTCGAACGCTTTTTCCAGGCCGACAAATCCTACGAACGTGTCTTGATTTTTATTTAGTCTTGCTTCCATTATTAACCGAAACGTCTGAACTGTCTATCTCGTGCCTTAACCTTTCCTAAAGCCAAACTGATCGTCGTCTAGCGCATCCTCCATTTTCTTTTCTCATCTTCAGTATATTATTCGTGTAAGCAACTTGGATGCATGAGCTGTTAAGCTGATTGTGCGATAATTCTCGCACTTGTCAGCTCTTGCCGTCTTCGGAATTGTGTGGATGATGCTTTTCCGAAAGCATGGTATGTCGCCAGACTCATACATGCTACACACCAATGTGAAAAGTCGTTTTGTTGCCACTTCCCTCAATTATTTTAGAAATTCCGATGGAATGTTACCTGTCCCTTCTGCCTTATGTGACCTTAAGTCCTCCAAAGCTATTTTAAATTCTGATTCTAATAGTGGATCTCCTATCTCTTCTAAATCGACCTCTTGTTTCTTCGTCTATAACATCATCAGACAAACCTTCCCCCTCATAGAGGCTTTCAATGTATTCTTTCCACCTATCCGCCCTCTCCTCTGCATTTAGCAGTGGAGTTCTCATTGCACACTTAACGTTACCACCCTTTTGACTTTCCTGTATTCTGAGTCTATCCTTCCGACTATCATTTCTTTTTCGATGTCTTCACACTTTTCGTGCAGCCATTTCGTCTTAGTTTCCCTGTACTTTCTACTTATTTCATTCCTCGGCGACTTGTATTTCTATATTCCTGAGTTTCCCGGAACATTTTTGTACTTCCTCCTTTCATCGATCAATTGAAGTATTTCTTCTGTTGTCCGCAGCTCGTGGTCGTGCGGTAGCGTTCTCGCTTCCCACGCCCGGGTTCCCGGCTTCGATTCCCGGCGGGGTCAGGGATTTTCTCTGCCTCGTGATGACTGGTTGTTGTGTGATGTCCTTAGGTTAGTTAGGTTTAAGTAGTTCTAAGTTCTAGGGACTGATGACCATAGATGTTAAGTCCCATAGTGCTCAGAGCCATTTGAACCATTTCTTCTGTTACCCATGGTTTCTTCGCAGTTGCCTTCTTTGTACCTATATTTTCCTTCCCAACTTCTGTGATGGCCCTCTTTACTACTGAGCTGTTCCTTATTGCTGTATCTATAGCCTTAGAGAACTTCAATCGTATCTCGTCATTCCTTAGTACTTCCGTATCCCATGATGCTATTTTTCAACATAGTCGCCAAGTCTGTATAAAAAAGTGTCAAAACGTTCTACCAGCCCTTTCAGTCCCCCGACGACAGAAATCCGCTCCTCGGACACGGAGCCATTCGAGAACCGTATTGTGAACGTATTCATCGTTGGAAAATGTTTTTCCCCTCAGATATCCTTTCACCTTGCTGAAGAGACTGAAACTGCATGATGAGGACTGTATAGCGGATGCTTCCCAAACTCCCGACGAAAACTTTAAAGCAAAGATTATGTCCTGCGTGCCATTTGGGGCGTGGATTTTCGTGCAAGAAAAGTATGTTATCTCTTAATTTTCCATGCCTGTTGTTCTTTATGGCGTTCCGCAGTAGTGTCATTATTGCACAGTACGAATCAACGTTAACGGTTGTGCTCTTTGGCGTAAACTTGTGTACACAATTCCTTGACAGTCGAACTCCAAACACACGGTGGCCATGACGTTCGCTGCAGATGGCGCAACTTTGCAGTTCTTCCGCGGGGGCAGGGAAGTTTGTCTCCGTTGTACAGATGCTCTCTTTGTTCCAGTTGTGAACTTATAGACCCATGTCTGATCGCTCGTAATGATGTTATTTAAGTAATCACTGTCTTGCGCGGAGCAACGCTCAAGGAAGTGCGCCTTTGTTTGGTATTGATAGTGGGCGTGCAACCCAATGCGAGAACAATTTTCCGATACTGCAGACCATCTCGGACGATGGAATGAGCACTGCCTGTTGAGATGTGCATCTGCTGAGCAATGTCCGCGACAGCCCCTCTGCGACTGCTGCGAATCGATTCTTCAACAGGCTGGATATTGTCGTCTGCGCTCATGTCGATGGCCTTCCATTCCGAGCAGCATAACCCACGCCTCTTCCCCGTTCATTTCTACATACATATTCCGTAAGCCACTGTACGATGCTTGGCGGAGGGTGCATGCACCACTGCTAGTCATTTCCTTTCTTGTTACACTCGCAAACAGAGCAAGGGGTAAATGACTGTCTATTTGCCTCCGTATGAACCCTAATTTCTCGCGTATTATCTTCGTGGTCCTTACACGAAATATATGTTGGCGGCAGTAGAATCGTTCTGCAGTCAGCTTCAGATGCAGGTTTTGTAAATTTTATCAATATTGTTTCTTGAAAATAAGTAGCCTTCTCTCCAGGTATTCCCATTTGAGTTACCGAAGCATCTCCATATACTTGCGTGTTGTTCGAACCTACCGGTAACAAATCTAGTAGCCCACCTCAGAACTGCTTCGATGGCTTCCTTTAATCCGACCTGGTAAGGATCGCAGACCCTCGAGCAAAAATCAAGAATGGGTCGCACCACCATCCTGTATGCGGTCTCCTTTACAGATGGATCACACTCTCCCAAAATTCTCCTAATAAACCGAAGTCGACTATTCGTCTTCTATACCACATTCCGCACGTGCTCGTTTCATTTCCTGTCACTCTGCAATGTTATCCCCAGATGTTTAAGCGACGTCAAGCAGGACACTACTATTGCTGTATCCGAACGTTACGGGTTTGTTTTTTCTACTTATCCGCAAATTGTTGGCACCATTTCGCGACGGCTGCATTCCATTTGGTCCATATACAGCCAGAATTACACGGTGAATCTGCGTGCAAATCAAACGTTTTGCCCACAAGAATCGTACTGGCCCGCGTACTTCAACTATGTAATACGTCTCCAGTTGCCGCTCCAGCTCTCTCTCAACTGTCTTCTTCGTCTTCCTCCTCGCGGCTTTGTCACTCGTCTAAACTGACTCAGCATGTTATTTCAGGTCTGGCATTGTTAGTGACAGTGGATGGCCGTATGCCATTGCTGAGGCCACCACTTCCACTCGGGACTGAATTTGTGTACCCCAAGTGCCTGCATTTCGCGTTATCTCATATGCAAGAGTGAGGACGTTTCGTAAATGCTTGCAAATCGTGTAACTGAGACGGTACGTTGGTACCAGTCCGGTATTCACCTAATCGAATGTGGTGAACCACCTAGAAACTACGTCTAGGCTGGGTGGCACACTGCGCCACATCATTAATCCGCTAGACGGATTCGATCTGGGGCCAGACGGCCTCCCCTTGTCCCGAAAGCAAGTGCTTTAACGCTTTGTTTTTTACCTCTCTCGCTTTCCTGATTATAAAGGAACCTACACAAAAAGAAAGATCTGTGCCATCGCCACTTTGGCCCTAAAAATAATAATAGAATAATACTAGGCTTCCGCCGTTTTTTCTCGAAGTTCGGAGCTTTATTGTGAAAAACTTACAAAAAAATTATGATTCATAGTACTGCCCATCGCTGGCCACTACATTCTCCCATGTCTCGGATAGCATACGAATCCCGTGGCGGAAGAGCTGGGCGTCTTTTGGGGGGATCCATGAATCGATTCAATTTTGCACTCGTTCATATGATCGGAAGTGCTGGTCAGCCAGACTATATACCACTGATCGAAAAAGGTGGTAGTCAGGGAGAGCAACGTATGGAGAATACGGCGGGAGGGATAGGACTTCTCATTTCAACGTTTCTATGGGGTCGAGCACTGACCTGCTGCAAAATTACCTTTACGTGTCTATCGCTGTATTGTGGCCGTTTGTGTTTCAGTTCTGGTCTCGAACGCATCAATTGCTTTCGATGATAATGTGCTGTGACTGTCTTCGTCTGTTTCAGTAGCTACGAAAGCGTTCTGTCTTCCACCGCCATGCCGGTCTTCGACATCAAAATCACCGTTCTTAAGGCGTTGAAAACATTCTCTGGACTTTGTTCCACTAATAGTTCCCTCACCGTTAGTCTTACCTAGCACTTTAAGAGCCACAGCCGCAGATTTCTTCATGTTAAAGCAGAAAATTAAAACTTTCCGCAAATGGCGAGAAATGATACTTAATCGAGAATAACCTTATGATGCAATCACAAATCGACAAATATTTTAATGGCATTATATTTACAGATGCCTAAGCTTATTGTGTTACACCTGTGACCAACCACCCGAACCCCACTTGCCGCTACTGCCGTCTAATTCAAAACGGCGGAAGCAAAGTTGCAGACCTAATAGTAGTAGTAGCAATAATAATAATAATAATGATGATGATGATGATGATGATGATGATGATACCACAAATGCCTGAAGCGATAATTTTCAACATGAAGTCACCCAAGCAATTAATTCTACTCACAGTTGGAAAGCCCCTGGAAAAGATAAAATAGCAAATTTCTGGCTAAAGAAGTTCACCTCAACACATTCACATCTAACTAAATTATTTAACAGTTACATTGCAGACCCATACACATTCCCTGATACACTTATACATGGAATAACTTATCTGAAACCTAAAGATCAAGCAGACACAGCAAACCCAGCTAAATATCGCCCCATAACATGCCTACCAACAATATGCAAAATATTAACTTCAGTCATTACACAGAAATTAATGACACACACAACACAGAACAAAATTATAAATGAAGAACAAAAAGGCTGTTGCAAAGGAGCACGAGGATGTAAAGAGCAACTGATAATAGATGCAGAGGCTAAAGAAGCTAAAACTAAACAAAGGTCGCTACACTATTCATACATTGATTACCAAAAAGCTTTTGATAGTGTACCCCACTCATGGTTACTACAGATATTGGAAATATACAAAGTAGATCCTAAATTGATACAGTTCCTAAACATAGTAATGAAAAATTGGAAAACCACACTTAATATCCAAACAAATTCAAATAATATCACATCACAGCCAATTCAGATTAAGCGTGGAATATACCAAGGAGACTCATTAAGTCCTTTCTGATTCTGCCTTGCTCTGAACCCACTATCCAACATGCTAAATAATATGAATTATGGATACAATATTACTGGAACGTACCCACACAAAATCGCACATTTGCTATACATGGATGATCTAAAACTACTGGCAGCAACAAATCAACAACTCAACCAATTACTAAAGATAACAGAAGTATTCAACAATGATATAAATATGGCTTTTGGATCAGACAAACGTAAGAAAATTAGCATAGTCAAGGGAAAACACACTAAACAAGAAGGTTACATATTGGATAACCACAGCGACTGCATAGAAGCGATGGAAAATACAGATGCCTATAAATATCTAGGATACAGACAAAAAATAGGAATAGATAATACAAATATTAAAGAAGAACTAAAAGAAAAATATAGACAAAGACTAACAAAAATACTGAAAACAGAATTGACAGCAAGAAACAAGACAAAACTATAAATACTTATGCTATACCAATATTGACCTACTCATTTGGAGTAGTGAAATGGAGTAACACAGACCTAGAAGCACTCAATACACTTACACGATCACAATGCCACAAATATAGAATACATCACATACATTCAGCAACAGAAAGATTCACATTAAGCAGAAAGGAAGGAGGAAGCGGATTTATCGATATAAAAAACCTACATCATGGACAGGTAGACAATTTAAGAAAATTCTTTCTAGAACGAGCAGAAACTAGCAAAATACACAAAGCAATCACTCATATAAATACATCGGCTACTCCACTGCAATTTCATAACCACTTCTACAACCCTTTAGATCACATAACGTCAACAGATACGAAGAAAGTAAATTGGAAAAAGAAAACACTACATGGCAAGCACCTGTATCATCTAACACAGCCACACATCGATCAAGACGCATCCAACACATGGCTAAGAAAAGGCAATATATACAGTGAGACGGAAGGATTCATGATTGCAATACAGGATCAAACAATAAACACCAGATATTACAGCAAGCATATTATTAAAGATCCCAATACCACAACAGATAAATGCAGACTTTGCAAACCAGAAATAGAAACAGTAGATCACATCACAAGCGGATGTACAATACTAGCAAATACAGAATACCCCAGAAGACATGACAATGTAGCAAAAATAATACATCAACAGCTTGCCTTACAACATAAACGTTTCCCTGTACAAGTATGCACCACAAAATGTACTGGAGAATGATGAATAGAAATTATACTGGAACAGAACCATTATAACAGATAAAACAACACCACATAACAAACCTGACATCATACTCACCAATAAAAAGAAGTAATTAACACAACTAATCAAATTATCCATACACAATACAACAAATATACAAAAGAAAACAGGAGAAAAAATTGAAAAATGCATCCAACTGGCTGAGGAAGTCAAGGACATGTGGCATCAGGATAAAGTTGACATTATATCAATTATACTATCAACCACAGGAGTCATACCACACAATATCCACCAGTACATCAATGCAATACAGCTACATCCAAACATATATATACAACTACAGAAATCCGTAATTATTGATACATGTTCAATTACCCGAAAGTTCCTAAATGCAATATAACATATACCGTACAGTTAAAAGGAAGTCACGCTTGATCAAGGTCCGCGTCACTTTCCATTTTTGACCAGACATAACGTCTGAGAAAGGAAATAATAATAATAATAATAATAATAATAATCTGTGCCACTTCAGGCGTTGGCCCCTAACTGCGCGTATCCCAATAGTTCTATATCATCCAAGAGAGGAGGAAAGGATAGGGCGTAGAGGGTGTCAAATGGGTGTAACAGACAAGATTTTCTTTCCGTGGAGTGAAGTCCGTGAATCTCATCGTAGCCGTGGAGAAATCCATGCACGGCTTCTCGCAAATAAAGAAGATTAGCGTTGGGTATCATAGATCCAAAAATCCAAAAATAGTTCATCACATCAGATCAATTTCTCATTGCAGGGACAGTCCACATAAGTGGCAAGTCGTAGAAAGCACTCCAAAGGAAGCTGGAAAATGATTACCTGCATTTTGGATTACAGACAATGGTGCAATGTTGTTCGTTCGTGTAAGTCTTATCTGGGCGGGTCTTCAGTAACACACCCTGTGATGCACCAGTTTTACGTACAGCAATATAACTGTGGCTTAGGAACGGAGAACATGTACTCTCTTCTGTCCCAACACCGCTCTTGTTGTGCAATGATCTTATCGTGGGACGATATGCATAACTTACTTGATGAAGTCCCTACATACGTAACGGTGCCCAAGCATAATTACTGCAGAAATACGAGGGGCATTCAATAATTACTGCAACATATTTTTGACTGAAAAACAAGTTGGTCTGGTTCAAATGGCTCTGAGCACTATGGGACTTAACTGCTGTGGTCATCAGTCCCCTAGAACTTAGAACTACTTAAACCTAACTAAGCTAAGGACATCACACACATCCATGCCCGAGGCAGGATTCGAAACTGCGACCGTAGCGGTCACGCGGTTCCAGACCGTAGCGCCTAGAACCGCTTGACCACTCCGTCCGGCCAAGTTGGTTTTATTCAGGATTCCAATATATTATATTATTCCCCACTGTTTTGGCCACAAAACCCTATTTTTCTACATAATCTCTGTTCAATGCGGCGGCCTTACCCCACTTTATTGGGAGGGCCTGTGAGCCCGAGTAGTACTACTCTAAGCGTCGACATCGGAGCCAGCGTCTTGCTGCATCCATAACCTCCCCATCATCCACGTACTGCTTGCCGCGGGGTCCATGGTCTTGTGTTCGGCGGCGAGGATCCCAATAGGTACAGGCTTTTGAGTACCCCTACTGGTGGCCGAGAGTATCAGCACTATCAACAAAGTCGTCCAGTTGTGCAGCGAAGTGTTTGAGAGTGTCGGCAGGTTCCTTTAAAAAATACAAAAATACACAGCGTCACCGGTTCAGACCCGGGCAACTGTCTCTGTGGACAAGTGAGAGGAGACCCAAAGCAACGGTGGAATGGCAGCCGATCATAGCACGTTGAAGGTGTGGTGGTGGAACTTCCAAGTTCCGTGCAACCCTCCGACGGTGGAAGTACAGAGAAGGTGTGCAGTAATGCGCCAACTCTGTGGTCAAAAAAGGAAAAAAAAATGGCTGGACGATAACAGACCACTGCTAGTGACTGTACGAAAACGGACAGAAAAACCTGGTGGTCGTATTGGGCCTATCGTCAGTCGTAGGCCTAATCCGAGTCCTCCAGGATGGTGAGCGAAACGGGGTGTCGGTGCCAGCGCTGTGGAACTGTAGTGCCGATGGTTTGGAGTCCTGCGACCGTGTCACGGAGGGCGTCTACTTTACTGTATAGTTGGCGAGCCTTACGGTGAATGGCCGTCTTGAGAAGGGTCGTATTTGTCTCCTCATGCAGAGTGACAATCCTGGTTAGCGGAGGGGCGTGAAGATTCCACCTGAGAACTTAATTCTCTAGGCGCTGGAGCGTCAGCATCAGGGGCTTAATAATTGTGACCCACGCAGAGGAACCATATGTCAGTGAGGGTAGGGCAACGGAGTGATATAACCGGAGTTTGGGGTCTAAATCCAGCACTCGGCTGGAGGAGAGCGGGTACAAGGCCTTTGTCAACCTTAAACATTTATGTGTGATGTATTGTGCGTGGCGGCGGAAGAAAAGTTTCTTATCCAACCAGACCCCGAGATACTAGGTAGTTTGGGCCCACAGGACCCGGGCGCCCCCGACTGAGATGATGTGGCGGAGTACAGTCCGCCGTTTTGTGGAATACACTGCCGTAGTTTTGGCGTCATTAAGGGCCATCTTATTGGAGCGACATCAGGTGACTGTTGCCTCCACTTGCCTTTGGAGGCGAGCAATGAGTTGATCAGAATTGCGGCTGGTCGTATAAAGCGCCGTGTCATCGGCGTATTGCGCCAAATGGCAGTGACGGATGACGGGTATGTCACTGACATAGACTTTAAAAAGAAGAGGGGGCAGCGCAGAGCCCTGAGGGATACCCATCGACATGTGGCGTACAATGGAGCGCTTTCCCCGCTGAGCAACGAGGAAGGTCCTCTGGTGAAGGAAATCATCCACAATCTTAACGTAGATGTCAGGGACGGGCGTTGGCGTCACCATCTTGGCAGGTTCCAACACTGCAGGAGTTAAAGCCGTCTGAGGCCGGCCAGCAGGCGTGAGATCGGACAAATCTGCGCGACCCTGTTATGACAGGTGCCTCGCCCAACGACTCACAGTGCTTCTGTTCAATGCGAGATCTCCGTAGACATTCTGCAAGCACCTGTGAATATCTGCGATGTTCGCTATAACAAATTCAATGACGGCTCAGCGCTCGGAACATACCTGCATTACAGACGCCATTTTGAATGCTACGTGTAGCGCCGCCACCTATCGGAACTTCATGGAACTGGAGCTGAAGTGGGAATATTCCACGATGTCCCACAACAAATCCCGCATTTTTTTTTTTTTCAACCGAAACTGGCTGAGGAAAAGAAATGTTTTGCATTGCTTACTGAACGTCCCTCGTACTTAGCCGATATGCATTTACAAAATAGTGTTGTGGTGTCTCAGAGACCGCAAAAAGTTGTAAACTGTATGTAGATGAAAGATACATATTCAGATTCACTGAAAATAGCGACAGGGTTTATGAACGTTGCAAATTTTGAATTTTTCTCATGACTGCTGGCTCAGGAACAACCGGTTCACTAATTTTGGTTGACCGCCTGATCAAATACCATCATTGTTTGTCTGGGTAACGAACAAAATAAACAACTGAATATTACAACAGCTTCTGGCAGCGACTGTAGAACATAATTTAGCTTTTTTCCTGTATTCTTCCTCAAATCTAGCGAACCTGCGAACATTCACGTCGTTAACGATAAATGGTCCTTATGTAGATAAGGTGCCTCATGCTTAATTCCTGCAGAAATATTTTGTGTTCTGACCCATTGTATGCGAGTATCGTCGCGAGTCAGAATAACACCTTCAATCACCGCTGCGTTGTGTGTGGTCAAATCTTTACCGAGGCCCTATCGCGTCGGTTGTAGAGCGAAAGTAATCAATGAATGCACTAGGTTGTCTTCCCTGTTGAGCGTCTGCTTGTGCATTTATGTCGATGGATGTGGGTTCCTGTACCCTGTCCGGCGTTGTGCGTGAGTTATGGAGGCTGTCGACAGTGTGCGTCCCGACACGTAACAAGGTGGTCGGCTGGATCGCTGTGGGAGGCCGCTAGCGTGACGTCACCGCGGGGTGTGCGCCGCTGCCGCCGCCCTGGGGACACATTAGGGCTGCGGCGCTCTGCCGCCCTCATTAACGCCCCCTCCCCAGCCATTCCTCCCCCCACCCCTTCCCGTTCTGATTGGCCGGCGCGCCTAAGTGCGCGATCACATCTAGCGCCCACCACGGCTGGCGCCCGTATTTCGATTTGTTGCTTCATTACCTTGCGGATGGGGGGGATTTGGCCCCCAAACCTTCTGGAGCTCGTTTGCTTGAAGCTAAATGGACGAGACAGCTGGTTTCGCTTCGAAAACTACCATTTCATAACGCTAATTCGGAATATGTAAATTGTCGTGAAGAAATCTGGCACCATTCTATCCCAAGATACCTGGCACCGTAATTATTACAAATATGACCTACAACTTGACACTTCAATGGGGATAACAGCAGCCAGAAATCAGAAATGAAGCGAGAACATATTGCAGATATGGAAAGAATGTTGCTTTGAGCTTTCAAAGGGAACTAGGAAAGTTTTGAAGTTATGCTTTTGTTATACTGTACTATAGACACCGACATACATCTTATGGGTAGCAAATTGACGAGCATTGTCTGTTACCGCATACCGCACTATGTACAGTCGTGAACAAAACGAGCGAGACCCCTCGCCTTTTCGTTATGCTGATCCGCACAGCTTTAAAGTCTGCTACACAGTATAACAGGCAAGGCGACGAAGTGCTACCAACATACTATGCACCGGCATGAAATTGAAAAACCATCCGAACTCTGTCAGACTGTTTTCAATCATGTGTAAGACTATATTAATGCTGATTCGTGTGTTAAACACAAACGTAAATATAACATATAAATGAAAGAAGAACGCTAATTAGTATAAACTGTACTAACAAAAATCAATTTCAACTTATCGAGATATTACAACTTTTAGTAACACAAAGTACTCCAGATCGTTAGGAATTAGCAAATACTATGCGCATTCGGCCGCGAAACGGTCTGTGGCAACGTTCAGACCAGTCATACTGGATTACCGTTGCTAAGCAACCATGAAAGTGTGCAAACTTAGCAATGTGTGAAGATTCAAAACGAAATTCAGTTACAAATCATTCAATGCCACACTTAGTCAATCCAATTATTGACAGAAGCGGAAAAAGTAGGCAGTAACAAGTATGAAATTCTAGAATAGTTTCATATTGACATCCACTGGGCACCGGTACAGAATAAAGGTAGCAATATAACGTATTGGGGCGCTCGAGAATTTCTTATAATTGCTTTATTGGTAGTCTGCCTCCATCGAGATTAGAACCGAAAACAAACCAGACCTCCCTTGCAGTTGCAAACACCTTTCGCTACACTAGCAGACAACCCTGGCAAACAGCCCTCTACTATTACCCCAGACATGAATAAGCCGGCAATTTCGCAATGAAAATGATCTGCAGTTTCTGTAGCATCGAGCTTTCTGGACTCAAAAACATGAATTTTATACCATTATGTCACCGCTTAGTGACAATCACTCGGGATGTTTATCGAAATAACAAAATACTGTTATTAGCGAGTAAATTTAGTAGGATAATTCTGCGCTACACCAGCTATGCGGGTCTGCATAACGAAAAGGCGAGGGGTCTCGCTTGTTTTGTCCACGACTATACATAGTGCGGTATGCGGTAACAGACAATGCTCGTCAATTTGCTACCCATAAGATGTATGTCGGTGTGTATAGTACAGTATAACAAAAGCATAGATTCAAAACTTTCCTAGTTCCCTTTGAAAGCTCAAGGCAACATCTTTCCATATCTGCAATATGTTCTCGCTTCGTTTCTGCTTTCTGGCTGCTGTTATTCCTATTGAACATATAGTCGCGCGAAGTTGTAGGTCATATTTGTAATAATGTAGGCAAGACAAAATTTTTGTCGGCACACCATTATATTGAATGAAATCTTATACAATATGGAACAGCACTTGGGGTTTGCGTGCATTCGTTGCGACTGCCACCAGAAGAAGAAAATGCTAAGATACATATTTACTCATGTATGCCCAATCTAAAAGATAATAAGTAAAACGGTGCAGCACAACAACAAAATAAATAAAATGTGTTATGGCGCAGCAAAGGGATGTGTGAGATGTTATAACGGCTCACATATTCGCGTCCAAAGCTCTGGTACTGTTATTAAGAAAATGGCGGTATCGTATCATGAGATAGTGCTCTCTATGATGGAATTTGCGCGAATAGAGACTGTTATAGCGGTGTAGGGATATTCTCAATTGACCTGCGCCGTCATCAAAATGGGAAATGGGGTAGGAGCATCACATTCTCCCGCCTCCCCCCCCCTCACTGCCCCCCCCCCCCCCCCCCCGTTTTAGTGTCGTCGTTCAAGCAAGCATTTTTTGTCGTGCGAGTCCACATGAGACTGTTGAAAGATACATTTGGATTCCGAGTCTGTCGATGCAGTCTCTGCTTCAGCAAGTCATGATGTGCCAAGTCTCTGCAAACGGGCTTTATGACTTCCGCCAATGCTGCTCTGATGCAATGCTTAAGCCTGTATGAGTTGTTTGAGTGTTGGGACTTGCGAAACTTGCACCATGAATCTTGTGTGGGAGGGAAAAGCTAATATGTCTGTCATCTGTTTCTGGAAGATGGTAGCCCACACTGCCTGTCCTATTCTGGACAAATCATCATTTTCATTCCCAATGATATTCCCATAGTATAGTAATTTAACAATAATTTTGTCTTCCAGCCTACCACTTATGGGATTTCCACCAAAAAGTTTCTTTTTCCTCAAACATAATTTCAAGTTCCTCGACCTGGTGGCGATTCTGTCCTGAAAATGTTTCACACAGTCCTGTTTTTGCGATAATCTTACCACTATAAGGCCAAGCTGCTACTACAATGTACCATCACTGAACAACTTAGAGTAACAAACAGTGGAAGTAAAACCGACCCAAGGGGGTACAATCTCGATTTATCTCAAGTTAACACACTGTTTTATGTAGCTGTAAAGAGGAAGCTGAAATACTCGTCTTCGTTTTAGGCGAATTCCGACACCGGAATGCCTGTAAAAAGAATTATGAATATCTGCTCCACCAGATTTGCTGCCACCTCCTGAGCTCTTCGTAGGGCAGCTAATGATTTGGTGTGTCACGAGATACTTCTAGTAATCAAGTTGACACGAAATTTCGATTTTACAATTATCTATTTGTTGCCTCGACTAGCAAAGGTTTCAGGCACAAAAACTGTTATAAGACTGGCTGCCTCATGGCTGACGTGTCACTGCTTGTATGTCGTTTCAGTACTTACAGGTGACGAGAGAGAGAGATGTTTGGTTTGTGGGGCGCTCAACTGCGTGGTTATCAGCGCCCGTACAATTATCCAATCTTTGCTCAGTCCAATTTCGCCACTTTCCTGGATGATGATGAAATGATGAGGACAACACAAACACCCAGTCATCTCGAGGCAGGTGAAAATCCCTGACCCCGTCGGGAATCGAACCCGGGACCCCGTGCTCGGGAAGCGAGAACGCTACCGCGAGACCACGAGCGGCGGACACTTACTTACAGGTGACGTCATCCATTATTACAGGCAGAAAATTTGAGGATTACAAACAGAATCATCCCGGCATTCTCAAACTGATATCAGAATAGCAAGCACCAATTCGCTCCTACCACGCTGCAACAATACACTTACGTGACAAAACCCATAGGATACCTCCTAATATCTTGTCGGACCTCCTTTTGTCCAGCATAGTGCAGTAACTTGTCGTGACATAGACTCAACAAGTCGTTGGAAGTCTCCTGCAGATATATTGAACCATGCTGCTTCTACAGCCGTCCATAATTACGAAAGTGTTGACGGTGCAGGATTTCGTGCACCAACTTATCTCTCGATTACGTCCCATGAATGTTGGATTGCATTCATGTCAGGCGATCTTGTTGACCAAATAATTCTCTCGAATTATCAGGAATGTTTTTCAAAGAAACTTCGAACAATTGTGGCAGGATGACATGGTGCACCGTCGTCCAAAAATTTCCATCGTTGTATGGCAACATAGTGTTCATGAACAGCGGCAGATCGTCTCCAAGTACCTAAACATAACCATTTCCAGTCAATGATCGGTTCAGTTGGACCAGAGGAGCCAGTCCATTCCACGGAAACACAGCCCACACCATTATGGAGCCAACACCAGCTTGCTCAGTGCCTTGTTGACAACTTGGGTCCATGGTTTCGTGGGGTCTGTGCCGCACTCGAACCCTAGCATCAGCTCTTACCAACTGAAATCGGGCCTCATCTTGCCAGGCCACGGTTTTCCAGTCGTCTAGGGTCCAACCGATATGGTCACGAGCCCAGTATGAAACGTCCCCTTAGAACAATTTTACACAAGACTATGCTTAAACTGACACACAATATTTTTTTAGCGCAACGCAGTCTGACTTTCAAAAATCCCTACAAAAGAATGGCCCTGACTAACATTAAACTATACCTTTCAGAAATCACTTACCTCACAAAAATCTTCATTACTCGAACTACTGCAATACAGCGAGCGCCACTACTGCCAGCTAAATAAAAGATTCAAACTACGGAAGGCACTAACTACTAATAGGGATAGTTAGCAAATGAAAGATTTTAATAGAGAACAAACAATTTATTTACCTTAATATCATCAAAAGTCATAATATATGTAATTTCAAAACTCCGCCATTTCCTTCCACACATCCACCACTGCTGGCGGCTCACCTCCAACTGCGCAACGCTACGCGCTGTTCACATCCAGCTGCCGCTGCCCAACACTACAATGGCAGACAACAATGCAAACTAGCCACAAACTGCACACAGCACAGCCAGTGATTTTCATACAGAGCGCTACGTGGCATTACCAATATAAAAATCTAAACAGCCTACTTACATAAAGAAAACATAAACAGCCTACTTACACCAGGAGAGGCACAGCAGGCGATGTCGTCCTGTTAGCAAATGCACTCACATTGGTCGTTTGCTGCCATAATCGATTAACGCCACATTTCACCGTTTTGTTCAAAAGGATACGTTCGTCGTACAATCCACGTTAATTTCTGCAGTTATTTCACGCAGTTTTTATTGCCTGTTAGCACTGGCAACTTTACGCAAACGCCACTGCTCTCCGTCGTTACGTGACGGCCATTGGCCACCGCGATGTCCGTGGTGAGAGGTATCTCGCACAGTATTGACACTGTGGATCTCGGAATATTGAATTCCGTATCGACTTCCGAAATGGAATGTCCCATGCGTTTAGTTCAGTTACCATCCCGCGTTCAAAGTCTGTTAGTTCCCGTCGTGGGGCCGTATTCACGTCGGAAACCATTTCATATAAATCACCAGAGTACAAATGACACCTCCGCCAGTACATTGCCGTTTCATATCTTGTGTACGCGACATTATCACCATCTACATATGTGCATATCGCTATCCCGTGACTTTTATCACCACAGTGTAATTTTGGTTGGTTTTTTGTTTCTTACTACCGAAAATTACAAAATGGGTTCGTGAACAATGCGTTTTACAAAATCACTTACATCATGAAAGTTGTTGGTTGAAAAACTTTCGTAACATGTACGTACATTCCTCACAAATACAAATGAAAAGATAGTTTCATTTCTTCTGAAAAGTGTTCTAGAATTACAAAATGAGAATTGTTTAAGAAAAATGACTCTGAGCCCTATGTGACTTAACTTCTGAGGTCATCAGTCGCCTAGAACTTAGAACTAATTAAACCTAACTAACCTAAGGCATCACACACATCCATGCCCGAGGCAGGATTCGAACCTGCGACCGTAGCGCTCGCTCGGCTCCAGACTGCAGCGCCTAGAACCGCACGGCCTTTCCGGCCGGCAATTGTTTAAGATTTTTGTTTAAGTATAGACTAGCAGCAGTCGAGCGAGAGCAGAGATGTTCTTGTATACGATAAAACTGAAGTGAAATTAATGACGAAATATGAGGCAGGGTAATACAGTTCTAAAATTACCAGATAAATGAGAAACCAATGAAAGTTGTAAATGTGGCAGCCTGCCAGCTGACGTTTACATTTCATGTCATACTTATACTAACGATCATATATTTGTACGTTTCACACTCGTTTCATTCATGACTTGACTGGAAATTTCAATAGCTGCCGAGCCCACTATTCCCCCACTTGTTCCTTCATAGTTGCTGACATAGATATGTTCTCCTTGGTCTTCTGATTTATGTTTTGTTAGAGACTGGAAGTCGATTACCTCTCCGGTATCAACACTGGTTACCATAGCAGCAGAATTCTTTGAACTTCTACATACTTCATGGGTTTATGTTGTGAAATGCTACGTTATTGTTCTCGACAGTGGTACCAACAGAAACAACATAATTTTGCCTTTGTGATACCGCATTCCACAGCCTTCTCTACACCGACTTTATTTGATTCTGAAGTGTAGCATGTAAAATGTTCAACACTGTAAACAGACGCAGACGATATTTAAAAAAAAGAAAAACAAATAAAATGTTATCCGTGTGAGTTTATAAGTGATTTATATAGCATTTATTAAGGAAATTACAAGTTTTACAATGAGATAAAAACCGAAAATGTGAAAAAGATTAGACATTGATGAGCCAAAATATTATGACCAATACGCACTGCGATACTGAATGCCGCCTAGTGGCATCGTAGTCACGTGACACTGGGACGAAAGCATATAAGCGGAACAGAGACTGATGGGGAAATGTTATGGCGATGATACGTACTGCGTATGGGGAAATCCACTGATGTAAGCGACTTTCTCAAAGAGGAGATTGTTATGGCTCGGCGTCTCGGAATGATCATCGTGGAAAACGCTGTTCTTATGTACTGTCGTGAGCATATGTATACAGTGGTTAAAGGAAAGTGAAACCACTAATAGGCGACAAGGTATTGGATCTCACGGCTGATTACAGAACGTGGAGGTCGGAAGCTTGCTCGCCCTGTAAAGTAGGATGTGTAGCACTTTTGACAATAACGTTGTGCGTAAACAAGACTTTTGAATCACACCTTATTGTTGAACCTTGGGCTCTGCACAGACGACCCGTAACAGTCTCCATGTTGTTCCAAAGAGTCGGTGTTACGGTTGCAGTGTACCGTGGATCAACGGAAACGTGTCGCTTGATGAGACGGATCACGTTTCCTGTTATACCAGGTCGACAGTTGTGTCCCGACATGCCGTCGTTCAAGCGAATGACTGATCGAAACATGCACAGCGCCACAGATGCTGACCAGCGAGTGCAGTCTTATTCTACAGGAACCATTCACCTGATCCATAGGAGTTATAGCAGTAATTCGAAGGTACCATGACAGCTGCGGAGTGCGTGAACAGTACTGCTAACCACTTGCATCCCTTCATGATTGATGTTTACCCTACGGCGATATCTTCCACTACGACAACGCAAGCGATATCATAAGGCCTGAATCGTGGTACAGTGTTTTGAGGACTTTGTTAGTGAATTCACACCGATGTCTTGACCACCAAGTTTGTCATATCTAAACCCTATGAAACACATCTATGACACCATCGGGCGCCACATACGTGTCCAGAAACCACTAGTCCGTAATTTACGGGAACTGCGTAACCTGTGCTAAGACATCTGTTGCAATGTACCGATAACCTACACTACTGGCCATTAAAATTGCTACACCACGAAGATGACATGCTACAGACGCCAAATCTAACCGACAGGAAGAAGATGCTGTGATATGCAAATGATTAGCTTTTCAGAGCATTCACACAAGGTTGGCGCCGGTGGCGACACCTACAACGTGCTGACATGAGCTGTAGCAATTGCTGTAGCAATTTTAATGGCCAGTAGTGTACTAGCGAATCCACACCAAGCAGAATCGGCGGATTGCATTCCAAAGGGGGCAAAGCTGCTGGTCATAACATTTCGCTCTCAGTGCAGCTATTCTCGTGGCATCACCTTTTTGCCTTTGCCGTCTCACACTCTCACCTTCCAATCTAGGCTAGACCTCGGGTTTGGCTATGGGTCTGTCACCATAACATATATTAAATAAAAGATGTAGAGTGAAATAAATATAATCAGTATTCTATTCTACACTGTCGAGTCACTTTAATGTTTCCACCTGTCACATGCCTGAATAGCCTTTTTTTGCAGTGCGAGTCAATAAGGTTTTGGAAGGCACCGGCAGGGATGTGGAGCCATGCCGAGTCCAGTACCGTGACCAACTGCGTTAGGTTTCTCGGTTGAGGACCCATGGGACGGACAGTACGATCGAACGACGCACGTCCACTATGAGCTGTGTGACATGTTGCGTTGTCTTGCTGGTAGATGCCATTGCGCGGAGGAAAACCAAATTACATGTAGCGGAGGATACGGTCCCCAAGCCTAGATGCATACTTACGTTGATCCATTATGCTACCTAGAATCAGGGATCACCCAGGGAATGCCGAGAAAACATTCCCCAGACCATAAATATCTCTCCTGGTTACGGTGGGTTTGCTTTCTGACATTTCACGCCGTATATGCCAAAGGCCATCTATCCGACGGAGCATGAAACGTGACTCATCTGCAAAGGCCACCTGTTTCCATTCAGTGGACGTGCAGCTGCTGTACTACCGTGCAAATTCCAGCCTTCATCGGCTCTGTATTACGAAAATTCCTGCACTGTTTCCCGACCCCCTCCCCACCTAGCCCCTAATAGGCGTTACATACGCTCCACTGACACCTCCTGTCTATGAGTGATTATTGAACGTTGACGTCGAAAGTCAATGATGTAACTGGATCGTGCTTCTCTGTTTACGCAAGGCTGACGTTATACGTCACAACATCATTACGTCACGAGTCAAAGCCGATGTAGATATGTCCATCCCATCTACGCTGGGAAGGTGAGTTGTTTGCCAATTAAGTGTGCTACAATCCAGTGCTCTAAGTATGAGATGTTCTATGAAGTGTTGCCCTGCAATGCTTCCAAACTGTAGCTCACTGGGAATTTAAGCCACCGAAATATCCACAGTCTATATCTATGTGGTGTCTGTTCTTGCGGACATGTCTGAAAGAACAAACAGTTTTTTGAGCCTGCAGCCACTATGAGTCAAAACAGAAAGAAATGAAAGGCATTAGCTGGCAGTGGCCACTGATTCATAACAGTGAGGCAAGTTGAAAATTTGTGCTGGACCAGGACTCGAAACTGGGTCTCCTGCTTCCGAGGCAGATGCACAGACCACTTTTTTATCTCACTTTGTTCGTTATTATTCATTGCATTTGTTCGAGGCGGATGTCCCATGACACCTGTTGAAGTTCATCGTTGATCTATTCACTTAGTTATTATTATTATTATTACAGAGAGCAGATAACCTTCTGACCGAACAGGCTGAGATACCGTGCCGGCATTAGACCATCCGGACAACTGCATGGACTACCCTAGCACGTCTCCCATCAGAACGAAATTCTCAACTTATACACTACGAGCTGATTTGGTTGCTTCGAAGTGAATGACGGCTAATATGTAAACGTCTTTTACATTCTCCAATCACATTAATGTGACCACCTGTCGAAAGCCTGAATAACCACCTTTTGCTGCACGGACCGCTGCGAGACGTTCTGAGTGAGCCAATGGGTTTCTGAGAGTCCAATAGGGATATGGAGCCATGCCGACTGGAGTGCCGTCGCCAGCTGCCATAGGTTTCTCGGTTGAGGACCCATGGTGAGAGCATCCCGACTGGTGTGCTCCCACAGATTCTCGATTGAATTAAAATTCGGGAATTTTGGTAATCAGAGGAGTACGGTAAACTCATCCTGGTGATCTTCGAACCAGGCACGTACAGTGCCAGCTGTGTGACACCTTGAGTTGTAATGCTAGAAGACGACATCGTGAAGAGGAAAAACAAACTGTATGTAAGGGTAGACATGGTCCCCAAGGACAGCTGGATCTATTTTGATCCATTTTGGCTTCTAGAACGAGATATCACTCAGAGAATGCCATGTAAACAGTCCCCAGACCGTAACGTTTCTTCCCCCGGCCTGCGTGTTTACCTTCAGATATATCGCACAGTACACGCCAACGGACATGTATCCCATGGAGCATAAAACGTGATTCATCTGAAGATGTCACCTGTCGCTATTCCTGGACGTCCAGTTGCGGTATTGGCATGCAAATTACAGCCTTCGTTCCCAGCTAACTGCAGTCACGATGGAAGCACGGGCCAGGCGCCAGCTGTGGAGGATCATACGCAGCAGTGTTCGCAAAATGGTAGTTGAGGAGAGGTTATTGGTAGCTCCTTGGTTCATCTGGACGGTCAGTTTCTCAACAGTTCCTCGTCTATTCAGTTGCCTCGGCACCGCTTTAAAATGCCGAAATTTTTCCACGCGAACAGTTTACAGACTTGGACGTTTTAGAAATTCTTCCACCCTTGGCCCGAAAGTCAATGATAATGCCCTTTTCGATGATAGATAAATGTCTCCGTTTTCTCATTAAGGCAACGACTGCACTGTTTTCCGCGTCCCCCGACAAGCTTTATATACCATTCACTGCTAATGCTGACACCTGCCGTCTGTGAGACGTTGTTGCGCGTTGACGTCGAACATACACACTGCTCACATTAATGCGACTTTACCGTGTGTTTGATTGCAAACATGTATCTCATTTACATGGAAAGGTACGAAGAACACATCCATTCGCTAGGAACGGCTCTGAGACCGTGTTTATGGTACTACTGATGAGCTACAAAACGTGCTACTCTTGTTTTTGATAGATGCTTTATAGTAGCGCCTTACATATCTTCTTCAGATTTTTTATTGCAGCCTTAAACTTTACAGTCAGTCTATTAGCCAAATTAGAAGCCTCTGTTTATCACATAAGTTTATTTCCTTACTCCTAATCTTTTTTGTGTCATTGTTTTGCTGTCACCACGATATTTTCACCTTCTTGATGTTCAAATACAGGCTAACATTTTTACTAGCGTTCTTTGCTTTCATGAAAAACTACCCGAGTCCCTTTTAATCTCTGTTGCTACTAATTAGGTAGTTTGATTCTGTTCCTGTCTACAGTTTTCACGTCAGTTTGAGAGACACGCAAACCAACTGTCTTACGAGAACATCTGTGTTCTTGACGAGAAGGAACCGCTGCAGAACACAGTTTGGTGGAGTAATTAGATGACATTGTCTCAGTCTGTTTCTTTAAACGGTCCAGCCATTTAATCCTAGATATAGATACAATAGCTGACTAGCGTAATAAACTGTTTCAGAAAGTGACGTGGCATGTCATTCTGACCAGAATCAAAAACTTTGGTCTAATCAATAAAATATACGTAGATAATTTCCCTGATGTTTAGGTGCAATTATGAATCTCTCCCTTCCCAAGTACATGGCCGTAACTTTTTTTACACTTGGAATTTCCGCGCGAGGCTCCTGTATCCTCGGTGTAACTCTCCTATGTACTGTGGTGCAAAATATTCATATTACCCCCACAAGACAGGTGTTAGATCACCATAACTGAAAGAAGTAAAACTGAGAAAAATAGCGTGGGGCTATATCGACTGAATATCTGTGTTATTATTGCATTAACAGTACGCAATCTGAAAACTTTTCGGTGGTGCATTGTATTACTATCTTCGAAAACAATCAACGCGCAAATTTATTTTCCCTTAAAGATGGACAAAGACCTGCAGTACCATCCTTTAAGTGAAACGGCTTCGGGTTTTGTCGCAGTTTAATCAGTCAAAAAGTAATAAGACGTCCCAGCCACTGCCTTGAGGCCACCCCGCTTATGGGAGACACAGAGAGCTTGTTAAGGGAAGCGGTAGATAAACCCCCGGTCTTTTGTGTGAGGGCTGCCATTATTATCTGTCTGTTACGGCGGCGATCCTTTCCGAGCACTTTCTTTGATTCGTTGCGCTTCCCCAAAGTCGTTCGGTTACCAGAGCACTGCTCCAAGCCATTCCATTTGAGTCTGCTTCGGCGGCTTTAATGATTGTCCCCATTGTCTCCGAATTACGTCGACGGGTCTCCTGACTTTCGGCGCGATAACAAATAACTCTTGGAAATCCAGATCTTTGTAATGGCAGCAAGCAGTCGGTCTAGAGCCGTCGACAGGTCGTAGGAGCAGCTCACGGATTTCAGTACTCGTGAACCCAGTCTGTTTCTTAGCATAGCTTTTGCGGGCAAGACGTTTACAAGTAGTTGAACCACCTTGTGTGCTGTGCTCCATGACCTGTTCGGATATTAGTGTCACAAACTTTAAGGGCTTCGATTTTCAGGAACCATAGATTGTGACAGATGAGAAACGGAATGTAAATAATAAAGCAGTAGGTTACTTAGGTTTCCAGGAAACTGCAAACAACAGTCTTTTGTTTTATTCTTTAATTTTTATTTTCCATTACCGATTTCAAATCGCCTATCGATTCATCATCAGAAAGTACAACTTTATTGCGTGTTTTCAGCATTGTGGGGTCTGTGCAGCTGTGACAAGATGTAAAAACGAAAAATGTAAGACTGAAAGTGGCGTGAATTGTTTACATTATTAGTTCAATTCAGATGTACTACTTACATTTATTAGTATCTCTTGGTCTGTCCTTGGGGCATTCATTAGCCTGGAAAACATAACGCATGTTTTCCAGCAACGTTAATTTTATAGCATTTCGCAGACTCCGCCATAGGTAACAATTTCCACATACCTTACAAAACGTTAATAAACCAAAGAGCTTCACTAAAGTTGTGTTTAAAGAGTTTGAATTGGGGCAGAGAGTTTCTTTGTTCAGCACTCGCATTACACATTGGCGACATTAATTGTATATCTGTTTATGCTATATTCATAATTGCTAAAATAACATGTATTTACATTACAAATTTGACACGTGCTATTTACAAAATCTATCAAACAATGATGATATTTCATCTACAATTTTAATACTGAAATCGCGTTTGACATTCACATTTCGCTTAATAAACATTGATCAGTACTTATTAAATAAACATTAGAGCTCCACACAACATTTTTAATTAAATTTTAAGTTATCTGAGCTTTTCAGAGGGTAGTATATAGAGGCTGGCGGATTTTGTGTGTTTATAAGTGTGTGTGTGTGTGTGTGTGTGTGTGTGTGTGTGTGTGTGTGTGTGCACGCGCGCGTGTGTCTGAGGTTACTGACCTGGGTTGTTTAATTTTCCGTGTTTAAAGATCCTTTCAGATTTTGAAACAGTGGGTTATTTGCTAAGTCAATTTTTTTTTAAGATGGTGTGGGTTGTTTTATTGTTATGGGTCAAAATCTCTAATTGTTTCAAGAGATTAATCTTTATTCCTTTCTCTACAATATGGAGATTTGTTTTGATGAGTGTAGGCCTATAGTTGATTGATTATTTTGTGCTATTTTTGGCTGCAAAATCTGATTTATTAAATTTTGTAAATAGATTGCGTCTGTACTCCCAAGTTTCTTCTTGCTCGCCTTGTGTAGTAGCAGGAGCAGATATCACACGTTTATTTGTTATTCTGGATTTGGCAGTATTAGTGACAGAGGGTGTCGGGTTCCTTCATGTCGCCACCCATTCAACCATGGCACAAGACCTGTGTTCCCCATTTGTCTGCATCCAGTGTCATCCTAAGTGAAAGAGGCGAATGTTTTCTAAATGTTTGTGAATCGTGCAACAGCGGTGGGACATGGGTGCCAGCCCGGTATTCACCTAGTCGAATGTAGGAAAACGCCTAAAAACCACATCCAGACTAGCCAGTATGCCAGCTTTCGTCAGAAATTCGCTGAGTGGATTCGAGCGAGGGCGCGATGCCTTATCCACTCTCGGAATCAACGTGTTAATGCGTGCGGCTATCTGGGCGGGTCGATGTAGGAAACAGGATGATGGCTAACTAGCGTTAACTTCTGAATAATATGATGTAATTCCTGCCATGTGCTGACTTTCACGCATTGAAAATCTATCTTATGTACTAGACCGAAGATCGAACAACTTATGCAGACCAGAACAACAAACATATTTCCAAATTTATAGAGAACCTACCACGTCAGATGTCATTATAAATAACAGATAATGCCACTCAAATCAACACCAATTACATTTTTTTCAGATCAGCACTTATCCATGCAAACAAAATTCATGCGGAACCTGCTGTAGAAACCAAAAAATTAAACATTTTAAAAACAATAGCCCACAACAATGCTCATGTCTCATCCATAGTTGACAAATTAGATGAAAAGATAAAAACCAACCAAACAGCATCAACAGCACAGCCCTCAGTAGCAGAATAAACTAAATACGTCTCCTTGCCATTCCTGTGTAACATCCCATACCAAACTGCAAAACCGTTTAAATAACACAAAGTTAAAATACAAAATACAAAACAAAATAGTTCATAACACTACAACAGCCATCTTTTCACAAATCTGGTATATATAAATTAACCTGCAACAGCTGCCCCCGCTGCTACCTAGGACAAACAATTAGGAACTTTGAAATTCGATACAAAGAGAGTACAGACGCACAAACTTCAAAACACGCCTCCTTAAGCTACACATTGCAGACAAAGGAATAAAAATGGACCTTCTGGAATAATCAGAGATTTTTGCCCGTAACAATAAATCACTTCACGCCGTCTTAATTAAACAAACGGACTTAGCAAATAACCCAGGTTTCCAAAATTTCAAAGAATAATTACACTTGAAAAAATCTCCTCCTCTGCCCCTTTCTCTCTTTCTCCCTCTTCCACACTGGTACACCTATTCAACAATCTCACTTTCCTCCTAGTGCACACACACACACACACACACACACACACACACACACACACACACACAATGATCTCCTCCCATATCTCGCTCTGCTTAACATTTCATTACTAAAAAAGTAAAAATAAAAAAATAAAAAATTATGCTGTGATGTTTATTGTTTATTTCGTAAATGTTGATCAACGTTAGTTAAACAAAAAATAAATGAAATGTCAAACGAAATTGTTTATGCAATATCTTCCAAACTCATTGTTTAATAGATTTTGTGGACAGCACATGTCAATTTTGCCATATAACTACAGGTTATTTTTGCAATACAGAAACAGATACATACTTACTGTCACCAGTGTATATTACATGAGGTGAACAAAGAGATTCTCTGCCCTAACACACGCTTTTTGATATATATTTAGCTTTACTCCTCAGTTTATTTACGTTTTGTAAAGTATGTGGAATGTGTTACCTGTGGCTAAGTGTGTGAAGTGCAGTAAAATTAACGTCACTGGAAAACATTCATTATGTGCTCCAACAACCAATCAACGGATACTAATAACTGTAAATAACGCAGCAAAATATATCTCATAATGTGAATAATACCCGCCCTATTCAGGGCTTACATGTTTCTTTTACACATCTTACCACAGCTACGGGAGTCCCACACTGCTCCAGACTATCAATAAATATGTACCATCTGATGATGAATCGCTAGTTTAGAAACTGGTACTGTAATACTAAAAATTAAAGAACAAAACAAAAGGCGGCTGGTAACAGTAATTTCAAGAAATCGTTATTCGTCATAGTTGCAGTGATCCTCACCCGTAATGGATAAAAGTTTTAAATTTTCGAATGTCACTTCATATCCAGTATATTCTTACCTGTACGTATAACTCAGTTTTGCGATCTTTGCATCGACTTACCTCTTCAAATGTAAATTATAATGTTAGATACTGTACCAATTCTATCTCATAAATGAGAATCGGTCTGTTGTCACACATCGGTTCGCTTATTAAACAGTTGTCTGGCAGTGCATGTGTACTTGCCTTCATGTAACGTTGCTAATCTTAACAGACAAAACTAATGGCACTAACTCTTAAGCACAAACATATCATTTACGTATTGCTTCCTTCGCCAATAACACTCAGAAACTTAAACCAATACGTGACTACATTGCGGAAAGACTCCGCCTGTCTGTGAACGAAACTGTCGTTATTTCATACATTTGGTGGGATCTGCCATCTGGTGGCACTGTCACATTGGTTGCTATACAACTGGTTACCCTGTAACAGACAGCTTACTCATCCACACAAAAATAAATACAATTGTACTATATTCTCAGCATAATTGCTCGAAACAGTAGACTTGCCCGCAAAGAATGCAGTATTATTTGATACAACGTCCAAAACTTAGGTGGTGCATGACTGAATTTATCTTCTAGAATATGCTCTTCGACACTATGATAGCACTCCACTGAAGTTACCTTTTACAGCTCTTAGCATTTCATTACCACATACATGTGTAACAACTCCGTCTGTACAAATGCCAACAAGGAAAATAAAGATGGCAATATTCATACCTGTGATGACTTAATACTGCAGACATGTTCAAACTATTGACAAGCAGTTCCTATAACTAAAATCACTTTGTACTAATGTCATAGATGTAATGGCTATCTGTGCTCTTGCACTGTCCTGCATAAAATAACCGTAGGTCTGTTGTTTACAGTTACTTTTCTGGAAACAAGCTCGCAGTATATTGTTCACTTACAAATTGTGGTTTGGTCGAGAAACAAACAATCCAATAATTCGTGTTACACTTACATCACCACTTCACTTACACCACACTCCAGTTTTCTCATCACTCAGAGGCGGCTCTTTATGTAAAAATCTACAAACCATTTGGTGTGAAGAGGCAGTCCTATTTTCAGAGGTATATGGAAAGTACATTGAACCCTCAGCTAGGTACTTTATTGTGAATAGCAAAGTGATCACGTAGATGTAGATAGTCTGACCTCAAACTGTTAGACTTGTTTTTTTTTTTTTCTTTTGGCCATGTAAAGTATGCAATTTACAAGCAGCTTCTAATACGTGTGGAGGACAGGAGGAAACGAATTTCTTCTGTGAGTAAAGCGATTACTCTAGATGTGTTGGCGACAGAGAATTCATCAGTGATGCAGTTCCCTGCCAACTTATGGAATATCCGCCATCATAAAATGGACATACCATTATTACTCCGTACATGTGTCAATCAACATCACGCAGTGTCAGCAGGAAAGACAAGCCACAGCCCAGGACGAGTAAAAAGAAATTAAGAAGAATATAAGTACAACAAGTTCGTTTGCGTGGCCATCCTCCGCAGCTAGCACAGAAATACTTGTTTTGTAAATAAAACCGCATTTTCTTGCTCCAACTTAATTTATTTTTCCCCGGCGCGTTTCGCCTTTTCCTTGCTCTACGAGGTGCATTCAAGTTCTAAGGCCTCCGATTTTTTTTTTCTAATTAACTACTCGCCCGAAATCGATGAAACTGGCGTTACTTCTCGACGTAATCGCCCTGCAGACGTACGCATTTTTCACAACGCTGACGCCATGATTCCATGGCAGTGGCGAAGGCTTCTTTAGGAGTCTGTTTTGACCACTGGAAAATCGCTGAGGCAATAGCAGCACGGCTGGTGAATGTGCGGCCACGGACAGTGTCTTTCATTGTTGGAAAAAGCCAAAAGTCACTAGGAGCCAGGTCAGGTGAGTAGGGAGCATGAGGAATCACTTCAAAGTTGTTATCACTAAGAAACTGTTACGTAGCGTTAGCTCGATGTGCGGGTGCGTTGTCTTGGCGAAGCAGCACACGCGCATCCCTTCCCAGACGTTTTTGTTGCAGTGCAGGAAGGAATTTGTTCTTCAAAACATTTTCGTAGGATGCACCTGTTACCGTAGTGCCCTTTGGAACGCAATGGGTAAAGATTACGCCCTCGCTCTCTCAGAACATGGACACCATCATTTTTTCAGCACTGGCGGTTACCCGAAATTTTTTTGGTAGCGGTGAATCTGTGTGCTTCCATTGAGATGACGGGCGCTTTGTTTCTGGATTGAAAAATGGCATCCACGTCTCATCCAGTGTCACAACCGACGACAAGAAAGTCCCATTCATGCTGTCGCTGCGCGTCAACATTGCTTGGCAACATGCCACACGGGTAGCAATGTGGTCGTCCGTCAGCATTCGTGGCACCCACCTGGATGACACTTTTCACATTTTCAGGTCGTCATGCAGGATTGCGTGCACAGAACCCACAGAAATGCCAACTCTGGAGGCGATCTGTTCAACAGTCACTCAGCTATCCCCCAAAACAATTCTCTCCACTTTTTCGATCATGTCGTCAGACCGGCTTGTGCGAGCCTGAGGTGGTTTCGGTTTGTTGTCACACGATGTTCTGCCTTCATTAAACTGTCGCACCCACGAACGCACTTTCAACACATCCATAACTCCATCACCACATGTCTCCTTCAACTGTCGATGAATTTCAATTGGTTTCACACCACGCAAATTCAGAAAACGGATGATTGCACGCTGTTCAAGTAATGAAAACGTCGCCATTTTAAGTATTTAAAACAGTTCTCATTCTCGCCGCTGGCGGTAAAATTCCATCTGCCGTACGGTGCTGCCGTCTCTGGGACGTATTGACAATGAACGCGGCCTCATTTTAAAACAATGTGCATGCTTCTATCTCTTTCCAGTCCGGAGAAAAAAAATCGGAGGCCTTAGAACTTGAATGCACCTCGTAAGGCATCATCAGTTGGATGGTTTGCTGTGATCTGCGTTTCTTCTCATCTGGTCTGGAGGTCGCACTACCACTTTATTACCGACACACAAGCACATTTTGCATTCCGAACTTTTTCGCACAGTTCAGCATGTTTCTCCTTCTTTTTTTGGTGTACTATTATTTTTTTTACCAATCAATGTAGCTATTTCTTCAGACACTGCGCTTTTAACAACGTAAATATTGTAACTTCATTACTTGTTTTCACACATATTAAAGTTTTCACACGTAATGAAGTAAAAATATATACTCACATGTTCATGAAGCACACACTTCTTTCATTTCTTTTCTACACACTATATACAATTTGCATGCACAAATGGTGTGCTATCAATCCATACACACGCACACTTTTTCCTGCCCAGTCGAGACAAGTGCAGAGGGTGGGTATACTTGTCACTGGGAGCTCCAATTTTGGGTAAGTGATGGAGCCCCATAGGGAAATAGCAGACAAGTTGGGAAAGAATGCCAGTGTGCACTCGGTATGTTTGCCAGGGGTCTCGTGCATGATGTGGAAGACGCCCCGCTGACAGCTATCGAGCGCACTGGGTGCAGCCGGCTGCATATAGTGGCACATGTTGGCATGAATGAAGCTTGCTGCATGGGTTCTGTGAGCATCTCCGGCTCCTTTCGGCAGATGGCTGATTTGGTGAAGGCAACTAGCATCGCACGCGGGATGCAGAGTAAGCTGTCTATTTGTAGCATCATTTCCAATCACAGTTTGGAGCTGAGTGAAAGATCTAAACCTGAGGCTGAGATGACTCTGCGGTGGTATTGAATGCGAATTTGTCAACATCCGCTATCGGGCACAGAATTTCAGGGTTCCCCTTAACAGGTCTGGCATGCACTACACGCAGGAAGTGGCTACTAGTGTAGCAGGTACATGTGGCGTGCACATGGGGCTTTTCATGTACAAGAAACCCTCCCTTGGGATCAAAGATGATACGTCTGATAAATTAGCCACAGTGTCCTCAGAGAACGTTAGTCGTCGCAGATCAGAGATAGAAAAGGTTAACTGATTTTAATATACAGCAGGAGCATCCAAGGGAAGGTCCCACAATTAGTATCGCTTACTGAAGGCTATAAAGCACAAATAGTATTCGAAACAGAATCTTGGGTGAAACCGGACGCTAATGACAATGAAATTCTAACTTCACATTGGAATGTTTATCGTAAGGATAGGTTAGTCGCCAATGGTGGCGGCGTGTTAATTGCAGTAAAGAATTCTGTAAAATCTAGCGAGGTTATCACGGTTTCCGAAAATGAATTAACCTGGGTGAAACTGAGTATCAAAGATGGGTCAAAAATGTTAATCGGATGCTTTTATGCACCACCTGGGTCGGGGTGTCTAATGGTAGAGCGCTTCAGACAGAACTTGCAGAATATCATTAGTAACTTTTGTGATCATGCCGTTTAATAGGGGGTGACTTAAACTTGCAAGGTATAGATTGGGAGTGTCAAGCTATCAAAACTGGTGCCAGAGACAGAGATTCACGTGACATGTCTTTGGATGTCTTGTCCAAAAATTACTTTGAGCAGATAGTTAGAGAACCAACTCGGGAGGGTAACGTCAGTAGTAGGGAGCTGGGGTTTTAAGGACACTTTTGATATCAATTTGATATACAAACTAATTAAATTGATCAAGTAATCACCCCCACCCCCGATTACCTCCACCCCCAACCACAACCACCCCGCCTCTGGGTGACATCACATGTTTTTCTCAACCTGTACATGGGCCCCAGCCCTCTCCCCCACTCCCACTCCCCAAACCTACCCTGTTGGCGGGAATTTCGAATTTTAGCGTGACTTTTGGATTTTGGCGGCATTTTCGAATTTTCGCTGTACTAAGCAATTGTCGGTTCAGAGGACGTAATATTAACGGAAATTGTTGATGGAAATTGTTTATAAACCGGGAGTAGGTGGTCGAAAATGGAAAAAAAAAAACAATTCAGAGGACGGGAAATCGGAGAATTATGCTCTGAGAGGGACATTATTTGCATTTCGTAGGACAGGGATACTCTTGTTTAACTTCCGTTCGCTTCATCGCTTCATATAGTGCAATCACAAAGTCATTAAGACGCACCGCATTGCACTGCTTGGCTCGTGCATTACCATCATTCAACCTACTGGACCACTGTAGCTTCCGGTATACCAGAATCATCTGTGTAAGCTATGAGTGCAACATCTTTAAATACGAATTGTCTACTCTTATCGTCACAGAAACTTTGAATGTCGGAACGACGTTCACACTGCAACTTGTCATTGTGAAATGCTCTTTGCATGCCAAGGCACTTGGTCATTTATACAGCACGCTGCACAAAACCAGTAAGTGGGCAACAGTTAATCACACAGTCATGTAGATCTGGAGCATACGCTGCTTCTGGGAAATATGATGAAGATTCAAATTCGATTCGTACGTCTATTAGTCCTGATTTAACTATCTCATTCTGCTTAGAACAGGCTATCACGATGACTGTTGCCAGCTCTTTGAATTTCCATGGACTGAGTTGGCATCCTTCCTCTTCAACACCTTCATAATAAGAAGCACGGAACCTTGCATACATGTCAAATGCTAGACTGTATACATTCTGATCCTACTCTAGCAGTAAATTGGCATACGGATAGAATTCGGAATTCAAGTAGACTCTGGCATTAGTTAAATTACGGTTATCAAATACGTGGCATCATTTGCTCATTTCCCCCCCTTCTATTGGTCTAGAATGCAAGTATGATGAATCTTGGTGTTTCCAGCTGCGCTGACGTTTTAATAGCCCATGTCTGTCTGCTCGCTGTCGGTAGCGCCGGCTACTCAAAAACCTCCAATGAGCGGAATGTTAATGGCAGATATGTAACGTTATTCAGATCTTTTAAAAGCTTCAACCGCTCCTCGTCTGCCATAGTAATGTCCGGCATTTTCCATATAATTATATTGATGATGATCTGATTCTCCTCTTGAACTTCTTGAATGTATGAGTTTCTATCTGTTGCGCTCCGTACCAGAATAAGCTCCTGTTTAGCATTCATTATAATTGGCTGCATGTCATCAAAGTACACGATAAACTTTTTTATAGGTATGCATGCAGCAAATAAGCAGTACTCTTCTGCTGTTCTGCCCACAGGCTTGTCTATGAACCATCCTGCATTTCCTAAGCCATTCAAATCCGATGCTCATGATGAGACATATGTTTTAAGGGTTGATGCTATGCCAACATTACGTGTACGATCAGTTTCCACCTCATTAAGTTCATATCGTATTTCCTGGAACAGGAGTGGCTCTAAGCACTATGGGACTTAACAGCTGAGGTCATAAGTCCCCTAGAATTAGAACTACTTAAACCTAACTTAACCTAAGGACATCACACAAATCCATGCCCGAGACAGGATTCGAACCTGCGACCGTAGCAGCCGCACGGTTCCGGACTGAAGCGCCTAGAACCGCTCGGCCACAACGGCCGGCTGGAACAGGAATGCAAAAGCATTACATGTAAGCTTTGACTCCACTGAATGACTACCATCCTTTTTCTTAAAGGATCCATCCAAATATATGAAACTCTTGCATGGAAGAGTTGAAATGTTTTGGTGTTGGATGACAATCCTAATTTCATCGTTCTTGTTAAATGTCGTTGAAGCATAAGGTTTATGCGAGAAGTATTCCTGGCGTATGATTCGCTCATCATATTCCACTGGTGAGATATATTGTGCGACGACGTCATTGCGAGGTTTCAAGTTTACTGATTTAAGAAACTCGTAATTCGCACGTGCTATCACCTTGTGGTTCTGCTGCGAAGTGCTACGCTGTGCGCTGTGTGCCTTGGTTTTGTACCTTACCCCCATTTGTCGTAGATGTAGTCGTACAATGATTTCCTCACCACGAATTTCAACAAGTTGGTTTGTTCTCATCCAAAATACGCAGCTCCAGATAGTCCAATGTCTGAACTGTCACTGGAAGGTACATAGCGGTGGTAGGAATCTCAACAATCTTAATACCCGGTTCCTACTGATGGGAAGAATCCGTAAACTGAATGAACCAATCTATCGTTGAGATATGAGTTCGTTGCAGTGTTACACTCAACACGGATTCTACTGGTAGGGAGAATATCCACTGTCTGATCAGATTTCTAAAATTTATTGGGATCAGTCTTCAAAACCTGTCCCTTTGTGAAACCCTGTAGTGGGGCCTCTTGAACCTTTCTGCTTAAAGTCAGTCGAAGCATTCACCGTCCTTATTTCAGATTTAGCTGTACATATATTTCCAGGGAGCTCAATCCATTTTCCAGACTGTTTTAAAACTTCGTTTAAATAGTCAATATCGTATGCACCAAGTTCAATTTCAACAATTTCTTCTTTACCATTAATTTCCAGATGCAGTTTATTGTTAGCCTCTGATATTTGGGATGGTGTCGTATGTCTCCAGTCCAGTTAGCGCTATGCTCCTATCTCCAACGCTCTAAGTCAGCTGGTGGGGAGTAATTCGCACGTAGTACAGACGATCATTCTTTTTATGTCAGAATGTACGACATTGTATCTAAACATCGACTGGTGAATGGGTGCCTTATATATCATTCGTAAACGTCAGGAGGAACATGATGCATAGGTGACCACACAGGAATGTATTAAAGTATTGGTAGCGTCGGAAATTGTAGAACACATGACTTCTGCCTGTGTAGTATCGTTGTAATTATTCTGGGGGTTACAAGTCGCCGAATGAGTCGAAATAGTAGACGTTATTTGTATTTCTTTTTGTAACACATGCTACCCAATGAGTTTCAGGTCCTCCTGCTACATGCAGATTCACAATTCCGCATTCTCCCGATTCCGACATAGTCTTCGGTAATGTATTCCGCATAAACACGCCTCGGAATCTCGGAATGTTGAATTTCTTCGTAACAAACTTAAGTGGATCTGTATTTGTAAGCGCCCTGTCTGGTAGGACTGCTAGGGGGTTTTTTCTAATGAAGAGACCTAGTCCTTTCTTGTACGTTTTCAAGTATAGCACTTTTCCGATGGCTGCTACCTCCATCATGCGGTTATGTTGAGAGGCACCCACATGCCTTGCTCATACTGTGGCATCAAGCAGTCAGGCCTGCAAGATGAGTGGTCTGCCAAGCGAGTGGATTCATTCTTATTTATCGAGTAACATGAACTCTCGTACTCACAATTAAGTTACAAATTATCCTCCTGTATGATTAATACGCAACGGAAACACGCATCTGACTATCAGTAATTTACAGAACTCTGACTGTACACTACGCACTGGCAATGCCACATTTTCTTTTTGTCTTTTATTTAACGGCTTTTGTCAACACGTGGCCACCGCACTGAATATGAATGGCGCACACATTATAAATTCGGGACATTATGGCAACATACAATTCAATGGAAAAGTCTACCAATCTTTTTCTTTTCACTATCTTATTTATTCCGATAAATTCTTTAACCTAAACAAATTCTATAACCTACAACAATAACACATGAGAAATTCCGCCCAGTGGGCATGGCTATACATTGGTGAATCTCTATATTATGGTCTCGTAATTATTTAACGCTACAGTGCACTTTCTGGATAGGATGGTGGATCTTTTATTATTTCTCACACTTCGACTCTCACAATCATCATCACGAAACTTTCCTCCAGACCGAGCGGTACAGAAGGAACAAGCATAACCCACTAATCTTTTGAAACTACCTTGCTACTCTCCCATGCAAACCACACATACCCAAATTACATGACATACACCACACTACGACATGGAATACAAAACACCGAATAGTCACAACACTATCACTTTCAGCTTTCCCACTTCAATTAGTAATTATCCCAGTTTCACACGACACTGCCCCACTTTGTAATTCTACTTTCCTACTATGAACTCTGGAGATATATGCACGTCTTCCTGTGCAATGCAAGCCATGTGGCGTTGCTGGATAGACGGCCGACTCACCTTGCTTCTCTCCCAGAGTTTGAATCTAGCGTCACACGGAATCATATCACGCAAAGTAATATTAAGAACGTATTCATCACACACGCGAGTCCTCAACTGATACCATGGACGAGTACTTCTCTTTATCTTTTGTCTCATACAGAGTTTGAGACTCACACAGTACTCACCACGTGGAAGTACTCGTCTCTAATTTCAAGTCCTGCACACGCCATTTCTTAAATATTTCAACTTATGGTACACACGCTATTTCTGAAATATTTCAACTTATTGTACACACGTTAGTAATTCAGCTTAACTTAAGCACACGGAAGTATTCCAACTTATTGCTACACGTGGTTTCATTGTGACCGTTGGTCACTTCTGAAGATTACTACAATCCCATTAATATTACCTGCCTGACATTTAATTCTCCCCACAAAAGTTCCTGAAATAGAGAAATTATTGTTTCAAACTACTCTTAAATATTCCACATGCATACCATGTCTCCACTCTTTCGTCATTACGGAGCACAACTAAAACAGTTGTTAACAGCACAAGATCCAGCGGCAGAGTGCTGAAACATGGCCGTTCTCTAGGTCATCTCGCACCTATCTCGAGGTGGGGGAAGACCATGCTACCGTATTGGTCAGCCACATTTCAGGCGCTCAAAGCTCAGGTAAATTTCATCTCTTTGGTCCCATCAAAGGTGGCCAAAGGATCGTCTCAAAGATGATCATATATTCACATTCACTATCTGCAGTTAGCAGACGACCATACATTCATTCATTTCACAGATCTCACCAAACTGGATGTAGGGATTTACTTTGTGGGAGTGCACATGTGATCAATTAAATAAATAAATTGTCATTCTTTCCCACACTGGTATCCGGCTTCGCTGTATTAATTGAAATTGAGTTATTTTACAAAAAAAAATGTGTTGTTCTGACAAAAATAATGAAGTATGTTGTACCTATTTTCAATGTCGGGCGGTACTGTACCCTTTCAATGTCTTCATGCCCCCTGCAGTTTCTCCTGAGACTTTGTACATCCTTGACTGTCCTAGCCACGGCACACCGGCCAGTGAACCCACCGCTGAGAGACCGGCTAAGGCAGGAATGAGGAAGAGAATAATTTCGCCCGACATCTTGGGTGTTGGTGGATCACTCCTTTCTGCTTCAGGGCGCCTTTAGCTGAATACAACGCTGTCAGGATGCAGGTTTTCATGCACCCTTTGGTTTTCATCTTCTTCCTTAGCGCCCTACGTGCAGCGCTCATAACTTGGCTGAACTTCTTCACACCCAAGCCCAATTTCACTTTATCACACATAGTTTTTTGAACTGCAAATGCTGCAGTGCTTTGACCTATACCAATATCCCTTCTCGTACGTATCACCTTAGCTTTATCAGCTAAAATTCGAATGGCGGTGTGACGATCGTTATTTTAATTTGATTGTATACTACAACTAGAGGCCTATTATCATGAACATCGATTGGTCTCATTTTTATTGTGGGATATTTGGTTCGATTATACTATGCAATTATTTGCGGGAGGATGTCGATCCATTTGTGTGAGCCACGAAGATTGAATTGTATCCACATTTAGATTTTCACTGTCCTGTTCAGACGTTCCACGATACTCGCGTTCAGGTGGGTGAACGTCGAGTAGTGATGTATGCCATACGGCTCCGTCACAGTCTTAAAATATCTATTGTAAAATTTACCGCCATGATCAGTTTGGATGTTGTCTGGGCTTCGTTTCGCCTCCGTCAGCAGCAGTCCATCAAACACATGCGCGCCGTTTCACGGGTTACGCCCAGGCATATTTAGAATAAGTATCAATGACCATCAGACCATACTTGAATCCGTCATTCACACATGAATATTCCCTCATGTCAACAAGATCCGCCTGCCACAGGTCGTCCAAACCTTTAATCATAAAATATCCTCGAGGGTATGTTTTTCGTGCTGGTTTGTGCAGTTCTCGAACTACAGTCTCCATACTTGAAACAACTTCGTTCGAATGAGCTGTATTACCACCGGCAGCTGATGGCATGAGCATCATAGCCGGTCAATTAGCTCACTGGATTCGTCGTAATACATATACTGCGGTAGTCGATTGCTCACTCTTTTACGCTGAATGTCAATACCATCACCACTGCTATTTTTTCACCATCAAAAATAGGTTTTGTGATGGATTTGTATTTTACATTGCTTCGGCTTTCTGCATTCTTACGCAGATCAGTTAAAAGCAATGTTTCATGATACATTTCCGGATCTTTAGGCGAATAATGCAGAGATTCAGTAATTGGTTTAAAGGTTTCTCGCAGTGTGTGCTCTCGCTTCAAATGCCCTAACCTCAGCAGCCGTAACTTATCGCAAACGGCCTTTCGTGTCTTGATGCTTTTATGCTTAGTCGACATCTCGATGGGTGTATACTAATCGTACTTCTGTACAGCGTGAGGTTTTATAAATCTGCTCTTCTTCTTCTTATGCTGCTCCCCGCTTCTCGGTAACAGCTATTTTCCTTTCAGTTGAGTTGCCTGTTTTCTTTTCTATTGCATTAACCCGTTCGTACAATATTCCGTTCTCAATGAGAGCTACTCCCCTTTCATTTAAGCCGTTTACTTTCTTCCTGATTGCATTAACCGGATCATTCAGTGCTTTGTTCAGTCTCAGAAAGGTTTGACAATACGTCTGTAGCTCCTTGCGTACGCCTACAACTTTCTGTTCGAGAGTTTGAATTTTCGCTTCCATGTACAAGAGAATGTTTTGTCTATCCACACCCAGCCTATCGATCTGAGCTCCCGCCATGCGTGCGAATTTATCCATGGTGACGCGTACAACGATGTACTCACCTCTTTGCATGGCTACATATATAGGAACTCCTGGAAATTTCGTCCGTACCTGCCAGCATTCAGTTTTCTGGTTTTATCAATAACGAGAAATCCATACTGTGATTGATTCCAACAATCTGCTCATGTCTTTACAAAATCACTGAACGACATGGCGGTTTCTACATGAGCCTGGTAAATGTGTTTTAAATTCAGATTGTCCTGTTTGAATGCTATAATTAGGTTTTCATTATCCCTCACCAGCTGTTTTGGGGTTTTGGAATATGTCTGACTCAGATAAAATACACTCCTGGAAATGGAAAAAAGAACACATCGACACCGGTGTGTCAGACCCACCATACTTGCTCCGGACACTGCGAGAGGGCTGTACAAGCAATGATCACACGCACGGCACAGCGGACACACCAGGAACCGCGGTGTTGGCCGTCGAATGGCGCTAGCTGCGCAGCATTTGTGCACCGCCGCCGTCAGTGTCAACCAGTTTGCCGTGGCATACGGAGCTCCATCGCAGTCTTTAACACTGGTAGCATGCCGCGACAGCGTGGACGTGAACCGTATGTGCAGTTGACGGACTTTGAGCGAGGGCGTATAGTGGGCATGCGGGAGGCCGGGTGGACGTACCGCCGAATTGCTCAACACGTGGGGCGTGAGGTCTCCACAGTACATCGATGTTGTCGCCAGTGGTCGGCGGAAGGTGCACGTGCCCGTCGACCTGGGACCTGACCGCAGCGACGCACGGATGCACGCCAAGACCGTAGGATCCTACGCAGTGCCGTAGGGGACCGCACCGCCACTTCCCAGCAAATTAGGGACACTGTTGCTCCTGGGGTATCGGCGAGGACCATTCGTAACCGTCTCCATGAAGCTGGGCTACGGTCCCGCACACCGTTAGGTCGTCTTCCGCTCACGCCCCAACATCGTGCAGCCCGCCTCCAGTGGTGTCGCGACAGGCGTGAATGGAGGGACGAATGGAGACGTGTCGTCTTCAGCGATGAGAGTCGCTTCTGCCTTGGTGCCAATGATGGTCGTATGCGTGTTTGGCGCCGTGCAGGTGAGCGCCACAATCAGGACTGCATACGACCGAGGCACACAGGGCCAACACCCGACATCATAGTGTGGGGAGCGATCTCATACACTGGCCGTACACCACTGGTGATCGTCGAGGGGACACTGAATAGTGCACGGTACATCCAAACCGTCATCGAACCCATCGTTCTACCATTCCTAGACCGGCAAGGGAACTTGCTGTTCCAACAGGACAATGCACGTCCGCATGTATCCCGTGCCACCCAACGTGCTCTAGAAGGTGTAAGTCAACTACCCTGGCCAGCAAGATCTCCGGATCTGTCCCCCATTGAGCATGTTTGGGACTGGATGAAGCGTCGTCTCACGCGGTCTGCACGTCCAGCACGAACGCTGGTCCAACTGAGGCGCCAGGTGGAAATGGCATGGCAAGCCGTTCCACAGGACTACATCCAGCATCTCTACGATCGTCTCCATGGAAGAATAGCAGCCTGCATTGCTGCGAAAGGTGGATATACACTGTACTAGTGCCGACATTGTGCATGCTCTGTTGCCTGTGTCTATGTGCCTGTGGTTCTGTCAGTGTGATCATGTGATGTATCTGACCCCAGGAATGTGTCAATAAAGTTTCCCCTTCCTGGGACAATGAATTCACGGTGTTCTTATTTCAATTTCCAGGAGTGTACTTCAACAGCCACATGGCGACCGAAACAGAAATATCGACTAATTTTATCTTTGTTTTCCACAGCAACATCGTCAAATATGAGCACTGTTTTTGACTGTACTTTTTCTGGTGGAGGGATATCACTGCTCTCACTGAATGTTGTGTATGTCACACCATCTGCACCCTGCAGAATCTCCTGTAGTAATTGGTATTTGGGATGAAACAGTGTTTTTGAAAATACACGTACATGGTCAAAGCGGACTCCATCCGGATGTGTTAGGAGCGACATGAGAACATTTGCCTTGCTATAGTTGAATGGACCTACAATTATTGCACGTATGTTGTCGGGAAGAAGTATGCCATTCTTATTCTTCCGGTCTTCTTGCACACCATCACAGCTCCAGTACATTACAGCAGTCTTGATGCTTCACCCACCCTGCCACGATACCTACTATGTCAGGTACTGGCGTGCAATGGGTTTTTATAGAAAATAATGAACACTATGCCCTTTCCTTGATACCGACCATTTCAGAACCAAGTATATCAATATTTTTTTCCCATAAGACCGAATGTGAGATACAGAGCTCTGTAGAATATTTTGGAAATAAGACAGAAATTTTATTTCTTAACATTCTCAGAGCACTGAAAATCTTAACTTCCAGCAGCAACCTTCATTCCCTCAACAGTAGTCTCCAGTGCATTTTTAACTTAGCTGGGAAAATACAGAAATTTCTTCTCCTTTGGATGACTCAGAAACCTTTTTCATAATTCATATTTCCTATTTTGCTATGTTAGGAAGATAGGTAAATTAATGTGAGATGCTCAGGCAAAACTATTAATTTGGTTTATCTTAACATAAGAAAACCAGAATTATTTTGAATAAGCCTATTCTGATAAAATTCGCCTAGTTATATTGCAGACCAAAACTGTATTATAGATGTTCTGCATAAATATTTAATCGTAGCGAAATCAGGACTTACACATGTCTCTACCTATGGCCACAAGCATTACCATAACAGAGAACCAGGACTAAATTTGTATCTGTTAACGCTCATAGAAGTTTAATGATATGTTTTAGGGCTGTACATATTTAGCTTGCAAAAATTAAGCTCTAATACTTGACCTTACCTCCAAACAGATGTTACATTTAAGTGTACAGAATATGAAATACTGATTACGCATCCCCACCCCCCCATGAACCATGGACCTTGCCGTTGGTGGGGAGGCTTGCGTGCCTTAGCGATATAGATGGCCGTACCGTAGGTGCAACCACAACGGAGGAGTATCTGTTGAGAGGCCAGACAAACGTGTGGTCCCTGAAGAGGGGCAGCAGCCTTTTTAGTAGTTGCAGGGGCAACAGTCTGGATGATTGACTGATCTGGCTTTGTAACACTAACCAAAATGGCCTTGCTGTGCTCGTACTGCGAACGGCTGAAAGCAAGGGGAAACTAAAGCATGCAGCTTTACTGTATAGTTAAATTATGATGGCGTCCTCTTGGGTAAAATATTCCGGAGGTAAAATAGTCCCTCATTCGGATCTTCAGGCGGGGACCACTCAAGAGGACGTCGTTATCAGGAGAAAGAAAACTGGCATTCTACGGATCGGAGCGTGGAATGTCAGATCCCTTAATCGGGCAGGTAGGTTAGGAAATTTAAAAAGGGAAATGGAGAGGTTAAAGTTAGATATAGTGGGAATTAGTGAAGTTCGGTGGCAGCAGGAACAAGACTTCTGGTCAGGTGAATACAGGGTTATAAATACAAAATCAAATAGGGGTAATGCAGGAGTCGGTTTAATAATGAATAAAAAAATAGGAATGCGGGTAAGCTACTACAAACAGCATAGTGAACGCATTATTGTGGCCAAGATAGACACGAAGCCCACGCCTACTATAGTAGTAGAAGTTTATATGCCAACTGGGTCTGCAGATGATGAAGAAATTGATGAAATGTATGATGAGATAAAATAAATTATTCGGGTAGTCAAGGTAGACGAAAATTTAATAGTCATGGATTACTGGAATTCGAGAGTGGGAAATGGGAAAGAAGGAAACATAGTAGGTTCATATGGATTGGGGTTTAGAAATGAAAGAGGAAGCCGTCTGGTAGAATTTTGCACAGAGCATAACTTAATCATAGTTAACACTTGGTTCAAGAATCATAAAAGAAGGTTGTATACATGGAAGAATCCTGGAGATTCTAGTAGGTATCAAATAGATTATACAATGGTAAGAGAGAGATTTAGGAACCAGGTTTTAAATTGTAAGACATTTCCAGGGGCAGATGTGGACTCTGACCACAATCTATTGGTTATGACCTGTAGATTAAAACTGAAGAAACTGCAAAAAGGTGGGAATTCAAGGATATGCAACCTGGATAAACTGGAAGAACCAGGGGTTGTACAGAGTTTCAGGGAGAGCATAAGGGAACAATTGGCAGGAATGGGGGAAAGAAATACAGTAGAAGAAGAATGGGTAGCTCTGAGGCATGAAGTAGTGAAGGTAGCAGAGGATCAAGTAGGTAAAAGGACGAGGCCTAGTAGAAATCCTTGGGTAACAGAAGAAATATTGAATTTAATTGATGAAAGGAGAAAATATAAAAATGCAGTAAATGAAGCAGGCAAAAAGGAATACTAACGTCTCAAAAATGAGATAGACAGGAAGTGCAAAATGACTAAGCAGGGATGGCTAGAGGACAAATGTAAGGATGTAGAGTCTTACCTCACTAGGGGCAAGATAGATACTGCCTACAGGAAAATTAAAGAGACCTTTGGAGAAAAGAGAGCCACTTGTATGAATATCAAGAGCTCAGATGGAAACTCAGTTCTAAGCAAAGAAGGGAAAGCAGAAAGGTGGAAGGAGTATATAGAGGGTCTATACAAGGGTGATGTACTTGAGGACAATATTAGGGAAATTGAAGAGGATGTAGATGAAGATGAAATGGGAGACATAATACTGCGTGAAGAGTTTGACAGAGCACTGAAAGATCTGAGTCGAAACAAGGCCCCGGGAGCAGACAACATTCCATTAGAACTACTGACGGCCTTGGGAGAGCCAGTCCTGACAAAACTCTACCATCTGGTGAGCAAGATGTATGAGACAGGCGAAATATCCTCAGACTTCAAGAAGAATATAATAATTCCAATGCCAAAGAAAGCAGGTGTTGACAGATGTGAAAATTACCGAACTATCAGTTTAATAAGTCACAGCTGCAAAATACTAACGCGAATTCTTTACAGACGAATGGAAAAACTGGTAGAAGCCGACCTCGGGAAAGATCAGTTTGGATTCCGTAGAAATGTTGGAACACGTGAGGCACTACTGACCTTACGACTTATCTTAGAAGAAAGATTAAGGAAAGTCAAACTTACGTTTCTATCATTTGTAGACTTAGAGAAAGCTTTTGACAATGTTGACTGGAATACTCTCTTTCAAATTCTAAAGGTGGCAGGGTAAAATACAGGGAGCAAAAGGCTATTTACAATTTGTATAGAAACCAGATGGCAGTTATAAGAGTCGAGGGACACGAAAGGGAAGCAGTGGTTGGGAAGGGAGTGAGACAGGGTTGTAGCCTCTCCCCGATGTTATTCAATCTGTATATTGAGCAAGTAGTAAAGGAAACAAAAGAAAAGTTCGGAGTAGGCATTAAAATCCATGGAGAAGAAATAAAAAGTCTGAGGTTCGCCGATGACATTGTAATTCTGTCAGAGACAGCAATGGACATGGACAGTGTCTTGAAAGGAGGATCTAAGATGAACATCAACGAAAGTAAAACGAGGATAATAGAATGTAGTCGAATTAAGCCGGGTGATGCTGAGGGAATTAGATTAGGAAATGAGACACTCAAAGTAGTAAAGGAGTTCTGCTATTTGGGGAGCAAAATAACTGATGGTCGAAGTAGAGAGGATATAAAATGTAGACTGGCAGTGGAAAGAAAACGTTCCTGAAGAAGAGAAATTTGTTAACATCGAGTATAGATTTAAGTGTCAGGAAGTCGTTTCAGAAAGTATTTGTATGGAGTTTAGCCATGTATGGAAGTGAAACATGGACGATAAATAGTTTGGACAAGAAGGGAATAGAAGCTTTCGAAATGTGGTGCTACAGAAGAACGCTGAAGATTAGGTGGGTAGATCACATAACTAATGAGGAGGTATTGAATAGAATTGGGGAGAAGAGGATTTTGTGGCACAACTTGACTAATACAAGGGATTGGTTTGTAGGACATGTTCTGAGGCATCAGGGGATCACAAATTTAGCATTGGAGGGCAGTGTGGAGGGTAAAAATCGTAGAGGGAGACCAAGAGATGAATAGACTAAACAGATTCAGAAGGATGTAGGTTGCAGTAAGTACTGGGAGAAGAAGAAGCTTGCACAGGATAGAGTAGGATGGAGAGCTGCATCAAATCAGTCTCAGGACTGAAGACCAAAACAACAACAACGATTACGCATTGCTTAAAGAAAAACTTTATGACACTCATCTCCTTAAACAAAAGACTTTTTCACAAAATTATGTCTCTAAACAAGAGCAAAGAAATAAATGCCTCTATATCTAATTGAACACTAAATTTCATATTGTTCTTAGGAAGCTATTCTAAGTATGGTTGGTATTCAAAAGAAGCTTAAAACTTCACTAATTACATAAGACTGGCCAATGTAGTGTGTTACCAAACAGGAGCCTTGACCCTAGCATTCTCAACTAACGTAATGTGGTATAATTGCTCCAGAGTTAAAATTGTGTGTGTGGTAGGTGCTCTGTTTGTTTAATATGTATTGTTATAAGGTGTGTTGAGAAAAGACGAATTATAATGACAAGCCAGAGTCTCTGCGGCTGTGTGCAGTGTGCTGTTGCAGTGACATTGTCATATCTGTCAGTACTCGTTTAAATAGAATCCAGACAATGTATAAATGCTTACTGCATTGGTCTTGATATGGAAGAAAGAATGTCAGGGTGACATTTTTTTGGTAACACCTCACTCTTAGGAGGGAGAGCATGTATTCTGGTCACTACAACACTGCTAGTATTATTAGTAGATGTCCTAATATTTTTGATCAGATAGTGTATGCAAAACATAGATTGCACATCACTAAGAGTAAACCAAAATCAAACATGTTCTCTGCTCAAATAAAGTTTTAATTGAATATGGTTTTTTTAAGCGTCATATGTATTTTGTTCCTTCTGAGTGTTAGAGTCCATTCAAAACCACTGGACCAGACTACTCCCTCCAGCTGTAGTTTCTGGAACAAAAAAACATCTGTTAGCGCCACCTCTTGTGTGGTACTAGCCTTTAGCCAGTCCCACTACCCTTACCTCGCTGTTAAAATCACTCCACACCTCATCTTCAAATTGGTGGCTGTGTCTGTCAGAAATTAATTGGCTATAGAAGTGGTCAGACACAGAGAATGCAGTAGTGATAGTGGCGGCAGCCGTGGGCGGGTCCTCAGGTGGTGAGTAGTGGCTGTCTGGTCTGGCAATAAAGAGGTTGTGCGCATCTACTGAGTGCATCATGCAAGGTAGTTTTTGCTTGTTTCGAATAAGGTGCATATCTATACTTTACTATTCTATCCCTATTCGTGGTGGTTGCAGGAAAGGTATGAGAAATTAGTGTTATATTCTGATGCCCGCTGTGTGTGTCTGTAGAAACAAATTTACTTGGCTCTCCCACAGTGATTCAATCACTTGGCCTTTACCGCAGGGGCTCTAATTATCAGTTCCAGAAAGGTCTCGCTGCTAGCTCTGGGACTGAGGAGGAGATTTTCTTTGACCAGTGACTAAGTGAAGAGGGTGCCCTGAGCTGAAGTGAGGAATCAGCAGAGGGCAAACAAGAAGCAACACTGTAGAGCGAGAAGATGGACAGTTGTCACATACTTGCTGCACAGTACTGGCTGACCTCTCTCTCTCTCTCTCTCTCTCACACACACACACACACACACACACACACACACACACTCCCTCTACCGCTATGTACTGAGGACGGTGCACTGGCTTGGGCTACATCAGTCACTTTCAGTAAGCTCGCTTGTGGAAGTGACAGATACATACTGGCTGGAGTGGCAATGGGTTGAAGAGGACATAGCTGCCAGCAGAGGCTAATTTGAAATTTCTGTGAGTAAATGGCTTTGCGGACTCCAAATCTCTGAAAAGGCCATTTAAGATGGTTAGATTTTTGCCATTGTGAGGCACAACAGCGTGTTGAAGCAATGTTTGAATGGTGTTATTTTGCAGGTATTTTGGAATTTGGTTACATTAAATTTCTTGGATATGGTTTTAACTTGCATTCCTTATTGATTCATATGTAGTGGGTTGTGTCCTAGAATAGAATATTGTGTTTTTACTGGTTCTTATCACTGCATTTGCGTCTCGTATAAGTTGACTGACTCTGTGCTTGTCTAAGAGTAACAGGCTGTCCTGTTCTGATTGTCAGCAGCACAGCCTTAAGATTTTTATTTAATTGGTTATATATGCATATATTTTAGTGTACTTTTTAAAGTAGTGCACAGTTTTAATAAAGATGGATACATACAATCGCTGTGTCAAAGTATGTATAATTCAGTTGGCGCCACACGTTCTTAGAGTTGAAGTTATACCCTTTAATTTTGTATTGAAAGACTGTTATATGTGTAATTGAAGAGTGTGTTATTGATGCTTAACTTCTATGTATACAATCCGTCTTTATGTGAATGGTAAATGCCTCTAGTTTCTTTAAGCAAGATTAATTGCATTTTTATTTATTGTTCACTTACTGTGGTTGGTTAACTTCTGTTGCGTTGATTATTGTAAAGTACTTCTTGACTGAGTGTAAAACTCTAGATATGGTTCTTATTAATAAATTTTTTAAGCTGTTACTTGTCCATGCTATCTCTAACATGTTCCATGTCCATTCTCATGCTCACTATCATTTCAGTAATGTCACGGTATTAGACTCCTCTTGGTGACTTGATAGTGAGGTCATTGTTTTTAACCCACTAATAACGAAAGTGTGCGTTCCTTACAGACAATCGTAGACTTGGTACATATTATTTGTTTCAATATTGCTCTGTGATGATGTTTCTTAAACATCTGAAACCCTGTATTGATGTATGCTTTCTTTAAAATATGGTATTTGTGGAATACCCGGAGAAAATCGGAAAAATTTTAATGCATGGATCAAAAACCGTAAATAGCAACAGAAGTCAGTCATACATAGCAGATAATGACATTGGGCGGCCAGGACATCATCAAATTATAGTATTTCAGCCAGTAGGATGACGCCACACCATTTTTCACACACCAATTGTAGTTTCAAAGTGTCTGAAGTCATATGTAGGTTATAAATTTTGTCAGTTCATCCCAGTGTGACATGTGCAAGTATACATCACCCTGCTGATCTAGATGAATGGGAAAGGGCAAGGGGCCATTTCTTGGATCATAAATTATGGTACCTAAGATGTCAGTTACAGATCATAGATTAGATTATGCTAAGAACATTTGGTCATAAATCAGACTTGCATAAACATAACTAAGCTCGTAGGTGAGGTGTTTGCCTTCATTAGATTAAAAGCTCTGCCGGCCATTTTGTTCACGTACGGGCCACAGTCAAGTGGCTGGTTTCCTTACATAAGGAGAATAATGCACCCTTTGTCCAGGAATGGTATTGCTCCACTTCTAGGAAACTATCGTCATACAAATGGTTCTCACTTTGAACGTATTCTATGAACTTCATCAGCAGAAATGTAACGGCACATATTAATGTCTTCATCTTGTTTTGTTCACAATCTTTGGTGTCATTTCTTTCATGTGTTATTTCAATGTACGTATTTTTACCGGCGTGAAAATGACACAGCATATGTAGCGTGTCAGTCCAAAAAGTTTGGAGACTGGACTAATTGAGAAAGGTTAAGTTTTAATGCTACCCCAGTTGAATACAACGCACAGTAAGCTCATATATTCATGTAAAACTGTCAGAAAAATCCTTCTTCGGGATGTTGTTCAACTCGTGTGTCTCGTTGGCTTGAATGTCGGTTGCACCGGCAAAGCGTTGACCCTTCATGGGCATTTGGGCACTTTGTAGTTTTGCGATAGTTTCGTATTGACAACACCAGGTCTTGTTGCCCTTGATGATTTTCTTCAGAAAAACTGGCTGCGTTTTTCGTGCCAATCAAGTTGTTGCAGGCGTCTACACGTTGTTGTTTTTGTTCTGGAGAATATCTTCAGCACTTGATACAGTGACGTTACTCCATTGTGATTTGTCACACAACAATATTGAAACCCTATGGCCACAAGTTCACTACTTAGCATTGTCTGCTCACAACTAACAGGTCGAATGCACATGTGTTGTTCATGGTCGTAAGTTCAAGCCACCACTGATGTACTAAAATCAGTCTCGGAACTTTTTGTTGCTCGATGTACAGTAAACAAAAGAAATAATTAGATTTTTATTTAAAATAGTAAATTTTATCCCGTCAGTTATAATAATTTTTCCTTAGTAAACATTCCCTTGCAAGCTCAGATATTTTAAAGGATATCTGACAGTTTGTTGAAATTATTGGTGGTAAAAGAGTCAGTTGCATCATCTTAATGTTGCTTGAACGGCTTGCCAACGATATAACATTTTCCCTGGTACGAAAAAAATATAACATAAAGTATGGCAACGCAAGTTTCCTTGGAGGGTGGCATAAACTTCCGGGTGGTGAGTCATTCACTGGTCGCAACAACAGCACAAAAACCCTTATCTTCAATGTACTTTTATCAGTGATGTCTTGTTATGTATCCAAAAGAGTTATATCAACGAATTTATGCCATCAATATTTGCTATTTTGGTGCAAAAATTCCATGGTCATATTATAAAAATAGGTTAAAATGTCTTTAACGCTTCAAAAGTAATTGGAGGTGAAATCGTCAGGCGCCTCATCCTGTGTGCACATTGATGGGGCAAACCATTCTGACCACTGACCACACCCCAGTAAATCCCGTCTGGTGGCGGTACTGGCAGGTGACGTTGTAAGGAAAGTATTAGGGGCAATCAAGTTAAAATGAAACAGATGGAAAAAAAAAGTTTCAGAAGAAATCGGCACAACTGTTCATAAATCTATCCCACTGTGAAATAAAATGGTAAGTGCCTTCATGGAAAAATGTTAGCGGTTGCCTACGGAACCATGATTGTACCAATTGCAGTGTAACTAAATATAAAGACAGTTACACTATGTCTGCTACCGTTCAGTTTGTAGGTAATGATATATGTATTATACATGTATGACCACAACAACAACAACAACAACATGTATGACGTTGAATATTTAGCAGGATTACTGCCACTGTTATTTCGGTGGTTGATAAAGTCGGAATCGTATATTTAACGTTTCCACCTCCTGAGGGACAGCGCCGTAACACGACGTCGGCAGTATCTTCGGCGCTGCCGTCGAGCATAAAGCTGACCGCTGTTGTTCACTAGCTGAAGGCCATCACGCAGAAGAAGATTCTGTCTGCTTGTGTTATCGCCCTCTCATTTAGATAAGAAATAATGGCTTTAATTCTCTGTAACAAAGATAAAAGTCGACGATCAATTTTGTAAACGAAAAATTCAATGATGGTTAGTTAGTTCTTGTCCAGGCCTCATACGACTGACATCGAGGTTAATGTAAAGTTTAGGCCTACTTTGTAATCAAATGGAAGTGAGAAATTGTTCATTTATCCGTCGTGATTTTTATTGTGAATACCTGTGTGGATGTAGTATATTGAATTTAAATATGATTTCATCATGAGAGGATTCATTTTTGTATGATCAGGTCTTGTGGGGAATTTCTAAGTTATTGAAATTGAAGTGAATCACCAATGGATAGGTAGAAGCCCAGCTGTTGATTTGTGCGAAGCCCTGCAACTTTTATTAAACTGCTGATATGTTAATCATTGAAATTTTTGCCTTTCTCCACTTCCGAGATTGAAGAAAGTTTATCAGTTTCACTGAAGTAATTGAAATTCATTGTGGCGCGTCCTCTCTAGAAAAAAGTCTAAAACTGTCCAGCTCAATTACCATACGTACCTGATTAAAAGGTATCGTTAACTGGGCATGAGGTACGACATTTAATGACGTTCTATGTTTAAATAATAATATACAAAAGGATGTGGCGCCGCACTAGGGGTGCACCTCTTGATTCATAACAAATCGCCAGCCGTGATTGTCGTTCTTCGGGGCTCCAGAAATATGAGTATCGCATGGGGACAAAGCGGGACTGTCTGGAGGATGTGTAAGGGCTTCCCAGTGAATCGTCTAGAGGGTACTTGTAACAACCTTGACCACATGTTTATATTTCCTGGTTTGTCAAGTTGATAGTTCACTAAGTATCAAATAAAACACTTTCTTTACCGAATGTTCTGCACCCATAAATTCTATGATAATTGGTTCACAGATTCGTCTCATAAAAGGTTCCACAACACTCATCTTTCAAAAACCAAACCTGACTACTTTGGACAGCTGTCTTTGCAACACGCCACTATACACCAACTCTCCCCGAAAAGTGCGAGCGAGAAGAAGGAAGAAGTTTCTCAAGCACTCAAATAATTTAGTGATAGTAACAGAGGCTCAATAGAAGTGTTTAAAACTGTTTTTGCATAATCTGACTTGTAAATAGCTATTATAAAAGCCTGTATAAATATTTACACAAATAAATTTACAAAATTTGTATATTTATGTCTTTCAAGGAAACTATTCCTACTCCTCGTCAACGATTTCATCCGAATTTATGGTGTACGCCACGTTTGGCCAGAAATGAAAGCCACAGAAGTGGGAGCTGCAAACGGTCATTTGTTTAGAAAAAATAGCATTTTTGGCGCCGGTCGGGTGAGGTACGAGCCGTTTACGTTAACACAGCAGATGGCACAGCGGAAAGAGTACCTAATCTGAGTTAGTGCCACGGAAAGAGTACGTAATCTGAAGGTCGTGAATTTGATTCCCTAAGCCCAGAGTTCTTTTTTTTCATTTTCCCTTACTTACACTGCAAATAAACCTAACTAAAGTTCAATATGTTATATTTATTAATATTTTGGTCAAGGGAATAGCAAAGGAAGATATGAGATTGGAAATAAATTTCGAGGAAGGAACTTTGAGAAGAATACGATAACTTTGTACATAAAGTTAGATACTTTTTTATTGTATAGTTCATAATTTCCACATGCTTTGGTAATATTCATAGGAAAAACAGGAAAGCATCAATTTTCCTGTCATCTTGCACACGTTATAAACATCGCGCTTTTGCACTCACACGATTGTTTTAAAGTTTCTATACAAATATCGTATTGGCTTATATTCATAAAAGATTCTCCCCTCGCCGCACAGTCTGGCAGTGAACCACGCGTAACGCATCATTTCCCCAAGTATTGTCGAAGATAGCTTGTGATGTACAATGGAAACTGTTTTGATGCAGTTTTCTCGGGAAGTGATTTCTTTTTCTCTCTCGAAGAGAGAACAGCAGTTTCGAAGCTTTTTTATCACATTCTGTAGCTGACGATAAAAATAGACATCGCAGTGTTGCACTAGCGGTGTCCATTTGAGGTGGAGTCAAATACTGCGCCAAGACAGTCCTCCTTCATCTTGAGAAAACTCATCATGTAATTGTGACTTTTGTTGGTCCTCCCCTTGAGTCAATTAACAGAAGAAATTTCTTCTTCTACACAGTCAGTTAGTTGCCTAGGTAGTTTCATGTTCATACACCATTTGAACGATTCTTTTATCGAAATGATGTTGAGTGAGTCAGTTTACAGAATATACATACATGATTAGTGCTAACATTAATGAACACGTTATCATTTTATTCTTTTTTTTTTCTACTGCCTTCCAGACTTTCTTCGCTGTCTGTCAGGCATTTTATTTTATTGGGTAAATGAAAATTTTTTATTGCTGTATAATGAAATCCTCTCCGAGTCACTGACAGCTTTAACAATGGGTAATAACAGTCATTTTTCCCTCTAGTGTCATTGGTATGTACATCATTGTTATTCTCAAATTGTGATGGATTATTTACGACGAATTTCACCAGCGAAAATATGTATTGTGACTGCGCAGTTAAAATGCTAAGCTCCTTGAAGAGGTATCTACATGACGTCCGTGGGTGAATACCACACATTACTCTGACCACTCGCCTTTGTGAGTTTCTTTGTGAGGGATGATTTACGCCAGAAAATAATTCAGCACGACGTTGTTGACTGGAAATATGCAAAATATGTCAGGAGGTTAAAACGTTACCAGATTAACAATTAAACGAAGAGTAAAAGTAGGTGAAGTTAATTGTTTGAGAAGTTCAGTCATACGCTTCTTCCAGTTCAAGTTTTCATCAATATGTAGGACCAAATATTTTGAGCATTCTGCACTACTTATTGACTTCTGCACATGTGCTACATCAGCTGTTGGTATGACCATATGTTGTACTGAACTGGATGTAGTTTTTTTTCAAAATTTAGGAAGAGTCCATATTCAGATAACCACTCACTAATTCTTTGGAAAATATCATATATTATCTCTTCTGTTGATTTCTCTCTAACGAGATTTATTATAACACTCGTATCGTCTACAAAAGTATCAATTTTTCTTGTTGAATGTTCTTTGTAAGGTCATTCAGATATGTAAGAAAAACGAGTGGACTCAAAATTGAACCCTATGGGACTCCCTTTGTGATTTTATCCCAGTTACTAAAATTTTCTGCTGAATTTTTCATCACAAACTTTTGCATTCTGTTTGTCAAGTATGATTAAGACCAGTCGTGTGTAAAGCCACCATTTTCATAAAAGGTGGGTTGTTCTAAGATAGCATCATGATCTACACAATCTAAGGTCTCTGACAGATCAGAGAAATACCAACTGGCGGTATAGTATTATCTAATTCTTGTACTATTTGACGAGTGAATGTATAAATCGCACTCTCAGTCGAGCAACCTTCCTGGAATCCGAACTGTGAAGTGCTAAGTAAATTGTTTCCACTTGAGAGTGCGACTGCTCGTAAGTGTATCCTTTTTTTTAATATTTTGGAAAAAGATGTCAGTAAGGAAACTGGACGTTAATTGTTTGAGTCTGTCTGGTCACCTTTCTTGTGAAGTGGTTTAATAACTGCATATTTTAATCTGTCTAGAAACATTACCTGTGCCAGTGACGCACTGCACGTGAAACTAAATACATTACTTATCAAGTTGGAACAACTTTTCAGAATTCTGCTTGAAATTCTATCAACGCCACAATAGTTTTTAATTTTTAGAATTTTCATAATTTTATTAATTTCAGTGAAGGATGTTGGTGCCACTTCTAGTTGCTTAAGGTTTTGTAGAATGACTTTTTAATGTAGTCTCTTGTTTCTTAAACTCAACCATTTAATCCTATATTTGCTATTACTTTAGAAAGTGATTGTAAAAATATCTGCAGCTTCTAAATTATCGTTCACAAACACTGTCATTTAGTTCAATTGTTATGGAATCTTGTACATCTGGAGCTGCCACACAGGGTTTCATCGCATTTGGTGCAATATATTGAGCGTTTCTGACCAAGCCCTGCACATACATGAATTTTGTGTAGGTTCTTTAAATGGCATACACATATAAATAAATATTTGTAATGATCCTTATGCGTGCCGTCTCCTTGCAGCAAAAATATCGAAGGGAGGTATGATTATGTCTGGGTAAGCTGATAGAAAACTGAAAGCTATTCTATCAATTTTTTATGTACCTCAATTGTCTTTTGCACCAATCTCGGTGCCTGTCGATCTTTTGAGCTGGTGCGATAAAGATGTATGTACTTGCACTCTGCCAACATTGTGTTCATTAAAAATTATAATATGCGGAAGTCGCAAGTTTTCGTGAGCCTACCGGGCTACTTCCTACCTCCACATCCCGATGTGACGAGGAGTTGCACTTTTAAATTGACCTTTCCGGAGAAAAAGTCAGAGTACAGCCGACGCAGCCGCACCAGCGTTGTTGTACATAGCTGGGGAGACGAGGTAAGTATCAAGCCGTACACCAAAACTCGAAGGAATTAATCTTCAGTGTTCCAGAAACTGCCGCAACGTTTCTTAACCTGCAAGCACCCATACCTGCGTGCGTTTCTGGATGTACAGCTTCTGGTGTGGCTGAACGTGCATTGGCGTAACTACATCAGCTCTGAACAATTCACATTATCTCTCTCCCTAACCACTATAATTTGGAGGAAATGGGCAAGGACGAATAGGCGCGGTCCCGTTGTTAGTTAATTGTAATCAGGCAAATGTTGAATATGTACGGGTTTTCAGTGAAATGGTAGTTTATAACCTTATGAAGACATATTTGTACAGAAATTAGATATGTGGATTTATGTGGAGAGGTCGATACCCTGTGGTATCGTAGATTTAGTTATATGTATTAGGCTTAAGTACGCCACAGTATATGTGGGAAACTTACGAGGGTGAGTCAAATGAGCCACACGGGATTAGCCGAGCGGTCTGAGGCACTGCAGTCATGGACTGTGCGGCTGGTCCCGGCGGAGGTTCGAGTCCTCCCGCGGGCATGGGTGCATGTGTTTGTCCTTAGGATAGTTTGGGTTAAATAGTGTGTAAGCTTAGGGACTGACGACCTTTGCAGTTAAGTCCCATAAGATTTCACACACATTTGTATTTGTATTTTGAGTTAAATGAAAATCTTAAATTTGTAATAACAAATCGAAATTTCGCGCCGTTATACTGTAAGATGGTAAGCGTGCTACAAACAGCGTGCAGAATGGCCTGTAGGTGGCAGCATAGTCCGTTGTCATGTTGGTATAGGAAGCTGCCCCTCTGGCCACTTCCGTTGGTCTTTGTGAGCCACCCTCAGGAAGCACGCTCGGCACTAGGGCAGTTGCAGGGTGGCCGTCGCAGCTTCAGTATAAAGATGGCCGCCCCACTTGCACTTGCACCAGGAAATAACAGCGTTCTTTTATTCGGTTTTTGAGTAGTGAAGGTGTGAAACCCATTGAAATTCATCGACGAATGAAGGTTCAGTACGGTGATGCATATTTGTCACAGCAGCAAGTCTTCGAATGGAGTAGGAAGATGCTCCTCGTCCAGGTCAGGCACAACGAGTTGTGACTCCACAGAACATTGCAGCGGTTGAAGCCATAGTGAAGGAAAACCGCCGAGTGACACTGAATGACACTGCAGCATGTTTACAGATTAGTCATGGGTCAGCACACCACATTGTGCGTGATGTGCTCCAGTTTCACAAAGTGTTTGCAAAATGGGTGCCATGGCAGCTGACTCCAGAAATGAGATGGGTCAAATGGCTCTGAGCACTATGGGACTTAACTTCTCAGGTCATCAGTCCTCTAGAACTTAGAACTTGAAAGGTCTCTGTTGGATTCATTTCATGTTTAATTTCTTAAATCTGTTGCCATTTATGGAATAAATTCCTCTTCTAAATGTACTGTGGCGTTTCTGACTATCTGGGAGGAGACTGAGCAGTGGAACGTGTTACTTTTACACATAAACAAGAACGATCTGTCACACTACTACACTTTAAAGCACAGTTTATATGTAATTCTTATATGTAATTCATGTCACACAGTTTCATACGGAACCTACATCCGCTTTCTTTTATATACTGTATATGATAAGATACTGTCATCCCCCTTCCCTTTTGTGTGAGAGGATGAATGAGCATATGTATTTCTAGTTGCATGCTTGAGGGTAGCAGACAAGGCTGTCTGCTAGAGAACAGTAGGACCAACGTCGGAACAGGTAGCTACGCTTCCTAAAAGCAAAGAGGTTTCTATCCTTAGTATGGTCCAGTCCGTCCGTTGTCATGTTGGTATAGGAAGCTGCCCCTCTGGCCACTTCCGTTGGTCTTTGTGAGCCACCCTCAGGAAGCATGCTCGGCACTAGGGCAGTTGCAGGGTGGCCGTGGCGAGCGTCTGAAGTGGTAAGATCTCCGGCTAAGCACGTGTCTGTTAAGTCCGTAGGACAATGGATTTCTTAAGTTCAGCCTAACTGAAAATTTAATCACCTTTATTTCGGGTTTAGGTCTAAAATATCCGATGTTATCTTAAATTGCAGCGCAGTATAATTCTCGTGTGAAGTTCAGATTATTTTCCGGTAGTTGCTTTGTTACTACTTTGTGAGTAAAGTGGAACTACGTGTTGATCAGTAACTCTAACTAAGATCAATCTTAAATGCGAATGCTTGTGTGATTATAACGTCTCGTCTTGACTATATTTTCAATATAGCAACTTTTCTTTATGTTCAGCCCACGTGGGGTGTACTTTGCGAGACCACTACCACGTGCTTATATAACTGTTTGACCCATCAGGTTAATAGTAAGACGTTAGTAACCAGTTGAAGGTTTTTCTTTTGTCAATTGCTTTTCGATCTAATTTATTTTAATTATCAAAATTATTGTGGAGTTGTACGCTTTGTGTAAACCAAGTTGACCACGTGAAGCATGTGGTGTAATCATCAAAGTAGCCCTCAGCTATTCTTTTTGCGAAGATTTCACAAAGAGTTAATATGAATTTGGTATACCAGTGTGTGGTAATTACATGACGGACAGGATTGTGGTATGAACGTAATTTCTTTGGGTAAAAACTGAATCAGTTGGTTGTGGTTAATTTCTTCTTGCTTATGTTTCAATGTTCTTCGTGTGTTATTTTATGAATGCAGTGTTGTAGGCAGTCTCCCAATCTTGGCTCCATATTTTATGTGTTCAATAAGATTACAATCTCACATTTTCTTAATCGTAAATAAGGCACCAGCTCAGTTATAACTCACGTATAATATGCTGAAATTTCAATGAACAATCTTAAAATAAATTTCCAAATATAAACTGATTTCTTTCCTTTTATTTAAATTCTCATTTTTATATATATATTACCGGTTTTCTGTGACTATTAAAAGATTATCATTAATGTTAATCTGCTTGGTAAACCTAGACTAAATATCTGATGAAACAGTTGCCCAGTAATCCACGGTTAACGTCCCCAGACAGATCACGGCTTTTAACCCACTTTCATTGTCAATTAGCACCGATTTCAGCATACCAAATTAAAGTTACAACATTACAAACTACTTAAACGTAACTAACCCAAGGACATCACACACATCCATGCGCGAGGCAGGATTCGAATCTGCAACCGTAGCGGTCGCACGGCTCCAAACTGTAGCGCTCAGAACCGCTCGGCCACTCCGGCCGGCTCCTGAAACGAGAGAAGGACGTGTTGATGCTTGTGAAAAACTACTTCGGCGCTTTGAACGAGAAGGTGATGGCTTCCTTGCAAGAATCGTCACTAGGGACGAAACCTGGGTTCACTTCCAGCAACAGGAAACGAAGAGAGCGAGCAAGGAATGGCGCGCCATTCCTCATCACCAAACCAAAGAAGTTTCGAACAGAACCATCAGCAGGGAAGGTCATGCTGACTCTCTTTTGGGAAGAAAAGGCATCATTTTGGAGCATTACATGCCTAGAGGGACCACTGCCACCAGTGCATCATACACATATCTCCTAAAAATCATCTGCGGCCTGCAATCAAATCAAAGCGACGTCGATTGCTGTCAGCAGGTGTCCTTTTGCAGTATGATAATGCAAGGCCCCACACTGCCTATACAACAGTTGCAACAATCACAGAAGTGCATTTTGAGCGTCTTCCTCATGCACCATAGGCACCAGACCTTGCCCCAAGTGATTTCCATATGTTTGGACCACTCAAAGACGCAATGGGAGGAAAGAAGTTCCGTTCTGATGAAGAGGTATACGCCACGCGGTGCATGAGTGGTTGCGCGGACTACCAAAAGAATTCTTTTTTCTAAAGGAATTTATGCACTTTGTAAGTACTGGAAGACTTGCATTGAGCGTGGGGGATATTATGTTGAAAAGTGATACAGCTTTGTACCACTTCTGCACAGTAAATAATATTTTAAAAAATATTTAAGGTTTTCATTTGACTCACTCTCGTAATGTGTGAGCTGTGAATGCAGCTTTCTCGTCTACGTAAATACTGATAACGGGAGGATAGTAGTACAGAAAGAGCAGCACAGCTATAAGCTCAGAATGGAAACACGCATTCGCGTCAGCCCGGCGCCGTCTCCGCGGCGTCCACAGCACACGGAGGGTGTGACGGAGGCCCCAGGGACGCGGCGCGGATCCAAGCGTCGGAAAGCGCGGCCCGGCGGGGCGGCCAACCAGCCCAATTTTCTGCCGGCCAATCACAGCCTCTCTCTGCGCGGCGCGACGCGCCACATTCCCGTCGCCTCTGGACCGGCAAATCGAAAATGCTGTTGAGAATTTTAAAGCAGAGTCGGAAACAAAGAGGCGAAGACGCGGTGAGATTCCCCCTGGGAGCACGAGGACTTTCGCACCGGCCACGGCGGAGCCGAAACAAGCAATACGTAGCCGGCGGCCGAATTGACAAGGTTTCTGCAGCCCCTTTCTCTCCGCTGCCTCCGCCCGCCCGTCCACAGCCCCGCACAGAGGTGTGTGTCCGTGTCTCTCTGCGGCCTCCCGCTCTTAGCAGGTGTCAGAACGGAAAGGCAGGGGGAAAAAACAGTGAAAGAGGGGCGAGAGAAAGGGGAGGCAAAAATGGAGAGCAGAGGAGCGGGCAGCATTGTGGCGGCAGACAGTGGCGAGGCGCGAGAGGACAAAGTGTGGCGGATTGAGAGGCGCGGCGAATACGCGGCCGCCCATTCACTCATCGCGGCGCCACCTTATTAGCCGGCTCCCGTCTGCAGGGAGAGCACGCCCGACAAACGCGGCGCAGCTCGCTCTAACAATACTCGGCCGAGGTGCGAAGTGCAGACTGCCGCGCGCGTCTCCATTCACGGGGAAATGCGGAGTCTTCCGCGGCCTAGCTCCAGGGAACAACCGCGAGTCTCAACAACGGCCCAAGACGGGGAGCTTTCCTGAGAAGCTAAATCTGGCGCGAGATGAGAAGTGACCGAAAACGAGGAGCGGTTGCTCGCTGATTAAAACACTACGCTCGTAGCAGCGAGTAGCGAGCTACTAATTCTCGACCAGCCCGTGCCGAATTAGGCACCTTGTGATCTGCCTGATTCACCTCACACGTGATCATTGATTTCTAGATAGTAACTCAAGAGAATGGCAAATTTTTGAATGGAGAATAATAGGCGAGCATAATTACTTTACACATATTTATTGATTTCAGTGTGTAGTACAGAGTATTCCACTGTTGAATGTCACAAGCATTTTTATTTCTCGAATAAAAGATCCGATAGATGACCTCCCCCTCGCCGCAAACATTCATGCAGGCTTGGCTTGGCTTGTTTTGGGGGAGGAGACCAGACAGCAAGGTCATCGGTCTCATCAGATTAGGGAAGTATGGGGAAGGATGTCGGCCGTGCCCTTTCAAAGGGCCCATGCCGGCATTTGCCTGGAGCGAGTTAGAGAAATCGCGGAAAACCTAAATCAGGATGGCCGGACGCGGAATTGAACCGTCGTCCTCCCGAATACGAGTCCAGTGTGCTAACCACTGCGCCACCTCGCCCGATGCCATGAAGGCTTATAGGAAGGTTATGCACGGCTACACCTAACATTTCTATAGGAATTCTGGATATTTCCTTTCGTATTCTTCCTTTAAGTTTTTCGGTGGTAGCAGGTCGAATACGATAAGCCGCGCTCTTAAGATGGCCCAAAAAAAAAAAAAAACATCAAATGCTGTCAGATAAGGCGATCTTGGAGGCCGTGCAACGTCACAATCCCATGAAATGATACGGTTGCCAAACAATACTCGCACACCTCCAACCGATATCTGGTTCAAATGGCTCTGAGCACTATGGGGCTTAACAGCTGTGGTCATCAGTCCCCTAGAACTTAGAACTACAGACATCACACACATCCCCCGAGGCAGGATTCGAACCTGCGACCGTAGCAGTCGCACGGATCCGGACTGCGCGCCTAGAACCGCGAGACCACCGCGGCCGGTACCGATATCTGTACCGTATGTGCCGTTGCCCCGTCGTTTTGGCAGAAAAATAGGGCAGTTCATATGTAAGAAAACTTTACATCGTGGCAACACATCGATCAGTCTTTACAGTGGTTGCGCACGCATCATCATCTTCAAAAAAGGAGGGGCCATAACGCCACTCGATGACATGGCGAACCATTCAGTAACCTTGCTTCTGTACGATGGATGCTCGTGTAGTTGTGGATTTTGCTGGAACTACTAGCAAAAATTCTATTGACAAAGCCCCAGAGATGGAAGTGAGCTTCGCCCGACAAATTCATCAACGCACTGTTGATACAGATTGTCCCACTCCTCAACGGTGATTCGGCGTAGATCCCTCAGAATGGTTGGTGGGTCACGTCGTCCACAAACAGCCCTTTTCAATCCATCCCAGGCATGTTCGATAGGGATCGTCTGGAGAACATGCTGGCCACTCTAGTCGAGCAATGTCGTTATCATGAAGGAAGTCATTCACAAGATGTGCACGATGGGAGCGCGAATTGTCGTCCATGGAGACGAATGCGTCGCCAATATGCAGCCAATATGGTTGCACTGTCGGTCGGAGGATGGCATTAACGTTTCGTACAGCCGTTACGGCGACTTTCATGACCACCAGTGGCGTACGTCAGCCCCACATTATGCCACCCCGAAACAGCAGGGAATTTGCACCTTGCTGCACTCTCTGGACAGTGTGTCTAAGGCGTTCAGCCTGACCGGATTGCCTCCAAACTCGTCTCAGACGATTGTGTGGTGTCTGGTTGAAGACATATGCGACACTCATCGGCGAAGAGAACGTGATGCCAAGCCTGAGCGGTCCATTCAGCATGTTGTTGGGCCCGTCTGTACCGTACTGCATGGTGTCGTGGTTGGAAAGATGGACCTCGCCATGGACGTCCGTTGCGCATCATGCAGCCGGCCGGTGTGGCCGTGCGGTTCTAGGCGCTTCAGTCTGGAACCGCGTGGCCGCTACGGTCACAAGTTCGAATCCTGCCTCGGGCATGGATATGTGTGATGTCCTTAGGTTAGTTAGGTTTAAGTAGTTCTAAGTTCCAGGGGACTGATGACCACAGATGTTGAGTCCCATAGTGGTCAGAGCCATTTGAAACATTTTTTTTGTTTTTTTGCGCATAATGCAGTCTATTACGCACAGTTTGAGTCGTAGCATGACGTCCTGTGGCTACACGAAAAGCATTGTGCAACATGATGGCGTTGCTGTCAGGGTTCCTCCGAGCCATAATCCGTAGGTGGCGGTCATCCATTGCAGTTGTAGCCCTTGGGCGGCCTGAGCGAGACATGTCATCGACAGTTCCTGTCTCTCTGTATCTCCTCCATGTACGAACAACATCGCTTTGGTACATTCCGAGATGCCTGAGTTCCCTTATTGAGAGCCCTTCCTGGCACAAAGTAACAATGCGGACGCGATCGAACCGCGGTATTGACCGTCTAGGCATGGTTGGACTACAGACAACACGAGCTGTGTACCTCCTTCCTGGTAGAATGAGTGAAATTGATCGGCTGTGGGACCCCCTCCGTCGAACAAGCGCTGCTCATGCATTGTTGTCTACATCTTTGGGCGGGTTTAGTGACATCTCTGAACAGTCAAGGAGACTGTGTCTTTGATACGATGCGGACGCGATCGAACCGCGGTATTGACCGTCTAGGCATGGTTGGACTACAGACAACACGAGCCGTGTACCTCCTTCCTGGTAGAATGAGTGAAATTGATCGGCTGTGGGACCCCCTCCGTCGAACAAGCGCTGCTCATGCATTGTTGTCTACATCTTTGGGCGGGTTTAGTGACATCTCTGAACAGTCAAGGAGACTGTGTCTTTGATACGATGCGGACGCGATCGAACCGCGGTATTGACCGTCTAGGCATGGTTGGACTACAGACAACACGAGCCGTGTACCTCCTTCCTGGTAGAATGAGTGAAATTGATCGGCTGTGGGACCCCCTCCGTCGAACAAGCGCTGCTCATGCATTGTTGTCTACATCTTTGGGCGGGTTTAGTGACATCTCGGAACAGTCAAGGAGACTGTGTCTTTGATACGATGCGGACGCGATCGAACCGCGGTATTGACCGTCTAGGCATGGTTGGACTACAGACAACACGAGCCGTGTACCTCCTTCCTGGTAGAATGAGTGAAATTGATCGGCTGTGGGACCCCCTCCGTCGAACAAGCGCTGCTCATGCATTGTTGTCTACATCTTTGGGCGGGTTTAGTGACATCTCTGAACAGTCAAGGAGACTGTGTCTTTGATACGATGAGGACGCGATCGAACCGCGGTATTGACCGTCTAGGCATGGTTGGACTACAGACAACACGAGCCGTGTACCTCCTTCCTGGTAGAATAAGTGAAATTGATCGGCTGTGGGACCCCCTCCGTCGAACAGGCGCTGCTCATGCATTGTTGTCTACATCTTTGGGCTGGTTTAGTGACATCTCTGAACAGTCAAGGAGACTGTGTCTTTGATACGATGCGGACGCGATCGAACCGCGGTATTGACCGTCTAGGCATGGTTGGACTACAGACAACACGAGCCGTGTACCTCCTTCCTGGTAGAATGATGTACCTCCTTCCTGGTAGAATGAGTGAAATTGATCGGCTGTGGGACCCCCTCCGTCGAACAAGCGCTGCTCATGCATTGTTGTCTACATCTTTGGGCGGGTTTAGTGACATCTCTGAACAGTCAAGGAGACTGTGTCTTTGATACGATGCGGACGCGATCGAACCGCGGTATTGACCGTCTAGGCATGGTTGGACTACAGACAACACGAGCCGTGTACCTCCTTCCTGGTAGAATGAGTGAAATTGATCGGCTGTGGGACCCCCTCCGTCGAACAAGCGCTGCTCATGCATTGTTGTCTACATCTTTGGGCGGGTTTAGTGACATCTCTGAACAGTCAAGGAGACTGTGTCTTTGATACGATGCGGACGCGATCGAACCGCGGTATTGACCGTCTAGGCATGGTTGGACTACAGACAACACGAGCCGTGTACCTCCTTCCTGGTAGAATGAGTGAAATTGATCGGCTGTGGGACCCCCTCCGTCGAACAAGCGCTGCTCATGCATTGTTGTCTACATCTTTGGGCGGGTTTAGTGACATCTCTGAACAGTCAAGGAGACTGTGTCTTTGATACGATGCGGACGCGATCGAACCGCGGTATTGACCGTCTAGGCATGGTTGGACTACAGACAACACGAGCCGTGTACCTCCTTCCTGGTAGAATGAGTGAAATTGATCGGCTGTGGGACCCCCTCCGTCGAACAAGCGCTGCTCATGCATTGTTGTCTACATCTTTGGGCGGGTTTAGTGACATCTCTGAACAGTCAAGGAGACTGTGTCTTTGATACGATGCGGACGCGATCGAACCGCGGTATTGACCATCTAGGCATGGTTGGACTACAGACAACACGAGCCGTGTACCTCCTTCCTGGTAGAATAAGTGAAATTGATCGGCTGTGGGACCCCCTCCGTCGAACAGGCGCTGCTCATGCATTGTTGTCTACATCTTTGGGCTGGTTTAGTGACATCTCTGAACAGTCAAGGAGACTGTGTCTTTGATACGATGCGGACGCGATCGAACCGCGGTATTGACCGTCTAGGCATGGTTGGACTACAGACAACACGAGCCGTGTACCTCCTTCCTGGTAGAATGAGTGAAATTGATCGGCTGTGGGACCCCCTCCGTCGAACAAGCGCTGCTCATGCATTGTTGTCTACATCTTTGGGCGGGTTTAGTGACATCTCTGAACAGTCAATGAGACTGTGTCTTTGATACGATGCGGACGCGATCGAACCGCGGTATTGACCGTCTAGGCATGGTTGGACTACAGACAACACGAGCCGTGTACCTCCTTCCTGGTAGAATGAGTGAAATTGATCGGCTGTGGGACCCCCTCCGTCGAACAAGCGCTGCTCATGCATTGTTGTCTACATCTTTGGGCGGGTTTAGTGACATCTCTGAACAGTCAAGGAGACTGTGTCTTTGATACGATGCGGACGCGATCGAACCGCGGTATTGACCGTCTAGGCATGGTTGGACTACAGACAACACGAGCCGTGTACCTCCTTCCTGGTAGAATGAGTGAAATTGATCGGCTGTGGGACCCCCTCCGTCGAACAAGCGCTGCTCATGCATTGTTGTCTACATCTTTGGGCGGGTTTAGTGACATCTCTGAACAGTCAAGGAGACTGTGTCTTTGATACGATGCGGACGCGATCGAACCGCGGTATTGACCGTCTAGGCATGGTTGGACTACAGACAACACGAGCTGTGTACCTCCTTCCTGGTAGAATGAGTGAAATTGATCGGCTGTGGGACCCCCTCCGTCGAACAAGCGCTGCTCATGCATTGTTGTCTACATCTTTGGGCGGGTTTAGTGACATCTCTGAACAGTCAAGGAGACTGTGTCTTTGATACGATGCGGACGCGATCGAACCGCGGTATTGACCATCTAGGCATGGTTGGACTACAGACAACACGAGCCGTGTACCTCCTTCCTGGTAGAATGAGTGAAATTGATCGGCTGTGGGACCCCCTCCGTCGAACAAGCGCTGCTCATGCATTGTTGTCTACATCTTTGGGCTGGTTTAGTGACATCTCTGAACAGTCAAGGAGACTGTGTCTTTGATACGATGCGGACGTGATCGAACCGCGGTATTGACCGTCTAGGCATGGTTGGACTACAGACAACACGAGCCGTGTACCTCCTTCCTGGTAGATGGAGTGAAATTGATCGGCTGTGGGACCCCCTCCGTCGAACAAGCGCTGCTCATGCATTGTTGTCTACATCTTTGGGCAGGTTTAGTGACATCTCTGAACAGTCAAGGAGACTGTGTCTTTGATACGATGCGGACGCGATCGAACCGCGGTATTGACCGTCTAGGCATGGTTGGACTACAGACAACACGAGCCGTGTACCTCCTTCCTGGTAGAATGAGTGAAATTGATCGGCTGTGGGACCCCCTCCGTCGAACAAGCGCTGCTCATGCATTGTTGTCTACATCTTTGGGCGGGTTTAGTGACATCTCTGAACAGTCAAGGAGACTGTGTCTTTGATACGATGCGGACGCGATCGAACCGCGGTATTGACCGTCTAGGCATGGTTGGACTACAGACAACACGAGCCGTGTACCTCCTTCCTGGTAGAATGAGTGAAATTGATCGGCTGTGGGACCCCCTCCGTCGAACAAGCGCTGCTCATGCATTGTTGTCTACATCTTTGGGCGGGTTTAGTGACATCTCTGAACAGTCAAGGAGACTGTGTCTTTGATACGATGCGGACGCGATCGAACCGCGGTATTGACCGTCTAGGCATGGTTGGACTACAGACAACACGAGCCGTGTACCTCCTTCCTGGTAGAATGAGTGAAATTGATCGGCTGTGGGACCCCCTCCGTCGAACAAGCGCTGCTCATGCATTGTTGTCTACATCTTTGGGCGGGTTTAGTGACATCTCTGAACAGTCAAGGAGACTGTGTCTTTGATACGATGCGGACGCGATCGAACCGCGGTATTGACCGTCTAGGCATGGTTGGACTACAGACAACACGAGCCGTGTACCTCCTTCCTGGTAGAATGAGTGAAATTGATCGGCTGTGGGACCCCCTCCGTCGAACAAGCGCTGCTCATGCATTGTTGTCTACATCTTTGGGCGGGTTTAGTGACATCTCTGAACAGTCAAGGAGACTGTGTCTTTGATACGATGCGGACGCGATCAAACCGCGGTATTGACCGTCTAGGCATGGTTGGACTACAGACAACACGAGCCGTGTACCTCCTTCCTGGTAGAATGAGTGAAATTGATCGGCTGTGGGACCCCCTCCGTCGAACAAGCGCTGCTCATGCATTGTTGTCTACATCTTTGGGCGGGTTTAGTGACATCTCTGAACAGTCAAGGAGACTGTGTCTTTGATACGATGCGGACGCGATCGAACCGCGGTATTGACCATCTAGGCATGGTTGGACTACAGACAACACGAGCCGTGTACCTCCTTCCTGGTAGAATGAGTGAAATTGATCGGCTGTGGGACACCCTCCGTCGAACAAGCGCTGCTCATGCATTGTTGTCTACATCTTTGGGCGGGTTTAGTGACATCTCTGAACAGTCAAGGAGACTGTGTCTTTGATACAATATATTGACAATGTCGTGCAATTTTACTAACATGCGTTCAGCATATTGTTTGAGCATTAGCAGGTCGTTAGGTTGAAGTTGCTGAACGATCTTCATTCGGGCGATGCAACTGTAGAGACTCCGCGTGGCATCGGGAAGAGCGCTGTGGGATTCTTACGAAAGCAGGTCGCACGGTCTCGATACTGTCTCCCGTACAAGCGGTTCGGGGTCTCCCTGCAGATTGCTTCTTCAATACGGAACCCTATGCATCAAAATTGCTGTCTCGGGTAATAACTGCATGCGCCGAGGCAACACGACCATGCCCTCCGATGTTGAAATGACGCCGAAATTCTCGCCGCGCAACCTCCACACTTCCAGTCTTTTAATAGGCTTTTACCGCAAAGGTACGCTACACTCCGTTCCATTGCTCTATCTTCACTGTTGACTAAATGGCAAGATAGTGCGAGCAGCATTTTATATGTCATTCGGCGCCACCTACCTCGCAGTGTGGCCACAACGCGTTCCAAAATTTCCCATTCTCTTTTAGTCACCCCCTATAGCTCGTCTAGTGATATCGCGCCAATAAGGGTTTGCGACAAAACTTTAGAATTAATTACAGTAAAGAAAATGTACCACTTAACGCTAAAACGTACACATATGATGAAAAGTATCCAGGCAACTGGTAGTGGACATTAACATGACGTTTGTTCACCCTTCACCTTTATCAGGGCTTGAGCTTTGCTGCTGGCACTTACAGTCAAGTGTCTTTTATGTCTGTGGAGGAATGTCAGCCCATTTGTCCTCGAGAGCAGGAATCGTAGAAGCCGGTGATGTTGGACGATGGGATCTGGAGCGAATCGGCGTACTACCTCGTCCCAAAGGTGGTCCATTGCGTTCAGGTTGGGACTATGGGCATACCTGTCCAATTTTGGAATGTTATTGTCGACGGACCATTGCCTCAAATATGCTGCTTTCTGACAGGGTACATGGTCATGCTGATACAGTCACTGTGTCCAGACTATTCCTCTACTTTACACAGTACATAATACTGTAAAATGTGTTCCACCACTAGCGTTTTCTTAAGCTCAATAAGAGGACAAAAATATAGCAACGAGAAACAGCCCCGTACCGAAGCACCACCTGTACATCACTGTTGGCACTACACATGACAGCACGTAGCACTCTCCAGGTATTCACCAAACCCAAGAACCTCTATCGGATTGCGACAGAATATGACGTGATTCATCACTCCGAATCACTGTTTTTCCACTCATCCAATGTCCAGTGGCGTAGCTCCTTACACCGAGTCAAGTGTCGCTTAGCACTGGCGAAGAAATGTGTAGCTTATGAGTAGCTGCTCAGCCACCGCACCCCCTTCTTTGTAACTTCTTGCGCTCAGTCATTGTGCAGGCAGATCTCGTGGTAGAGCTTTGGAATTCACGAGTGACTACTCCACTGATTTCATGAGATTTTCAACAGCCCGCCGCAGTGCTCGACCCTCTCTGTCCATCAGTACTTCATGTCTTTCTGGTCTTCATTCAGCTCTGGTTGTTCCTTCGCGTTTTCACTTCACGTTCACATCTACATCTACGTACATACTCCGCAAGCCACTGTATAATACGTCGTGCGGTTTATCCTGAGCCACTGCAAGTCATTTCCTTTGCTGTATCACTCGCAAACAGAGGGAGTTAAAAACGACTGTTTCTACCACTCAGCACGAGAATTTCTCTTACCTTCATCGTCCTGACGCGTAATGTACGTTGTCGGCAGAATAATCGTTCTGCAGTCAGCTTCAAACGCCGGTTCTCTAAGTTTTCACGATAGTGTTTATCGAAAAGAACGTCACCTTCTCTCCAGGCATTCTTACTTGAATTCTCGAAGCATCTCCGTAATACTTACGTGTTCTTCGAACCTACGAGTAACAAGTCTAACAGCCCGCCTCCGAATTACTTCGATGTCTTCCTCCAATTCGACCTGGTGCGGATCTCAAGCACTCAAGCAGTATCAAGAATGAGTCGCTCTAGTGCCCAATACGCGGTCTCCTTAGCAGATGAACCACATTTCTCTAGAGTTCTCCCCCTATAAACCGAAGTCGACCATTCGGGTTCCCTACTGCAATCCTTATATACTCGTTCCGTTTCATATCGCTTCACAACGTTACGTCTATAATTTGATCGACGTGACCGTGTCAAGTAGCATACGACTAATGCTGTATTCGTATATTTCGGGTTTCTTTTTCCTACTCATATGCTTTAACTTATTTTGTATAAGTCGTCTTTTATGCTCCTACATTCACTCAGCGATGACACCTTCCCGAACTCCACAACATCATCAGCAAACAGCCGCAGATTGCCGCTCACCTTGTCCGCCTGATCATTTATGTGTACGTCAGAAAAAATAACCGTCCTATCACACTTGCCTGGAGCACTGCTGATGATACCCTTGTCTCTGAGGAACATTCGCCGTCGAGGACAACGTAAGGGGTTCTATTACTTAAGAAGGCCTCGAGCCACTCACATATCTAGGAACCTATTCAGTATGCCCGTACATTAGTTAACACTCTGCAGTGCGACACTGTGTCAAATGCTTTTCGGAAATCTGTGAATATGGACTCTGCCTATTGCCCATCACCAGTGGTTCGTAGGATGCGAGGAAAGGGCAAGCACAAGCGACGCTTTCTTAAGCCTTGCTGATTCGTAGACAGAAGCTTTTCCGCCTCAACAGTCGACTAGTGCAGCTTCAGAAAGGATGAAATATCCCTAACGGATTTGTTATTCAGGTGACATCTAATGACCAGTTCACATTGGAAGCCAGTCAGCTCTCCTGACCCACTATTTGTGCTGACAACACAACACTCGGTGCCTCCTCTTATACTGGCGCGTCCGACTCTAATGACGTCTAATGGTCACTTCCGCATCAGGTAGAGGTATCCGGATACGTTTGACCAGAGAGTGTAACTGAGAAACGTAGTAACTCTCGAGTGGGCAATTTTTCTCATCCATGTAATGTATGAAGCGAGAGCGATCAAGAGCTAATAAATAGATAAAAATGATACCCAATCATTTGTAGAAGTATTTTTCCTCGATAGTAGTAGCGTAGATAGTAGCATTAAAATGTTACTCATTACACCAGTTGGCACAACATAGGAATCCATGCATCAAACTAGCAGAAGACTGACGACAAAAAAAAAAAAAAAAACAGTCAACATTTTCGTAGAAAAAAAAGTAAATGATTTCTCTTTACTAAGTAGTGGGTGCTGCATTCGAAGATGAAATCAGTGTCCTGCTATTGGACTCAGACGTTTTGTCATACCAAGCTACCCATCTATCGAAATTGTTGGAAGGCCTGCATATTTGTTATAACTTAAATATTCTGCTGATTTAGCTGCTGAAAAATGATGGAAATGTATACAACGAACTACCATATATCGCTCTTAGTCTGCCTCCAGGGGATGAAGTTGGTTTGGCAGCACTGCCGACGAGTCATACTTGAGCATGTAGAATCACGTTGTGTTTGTTGCCTCTTGCATTTCAGCGTTGAGACCGACGTTATTCAAAATCACTGGTAGTTGTTCCAAGTTCATGAACGTTTCTGGTTTGTGTTTTATGCTAATTCAGAAGAAGGAATGCCTCGTACCTGAGAAAAGAGCTCAAATCATTTTTGTTTTACTCATGAAGAGCTAATTTTGAAATCGCAAAAACTGAAATTTAATATTACTGTAAGGAAGTGCTCTGTACTTGCTTTTTTTTCCATGCTGTCGATGAGACCAAGGTTTGGGTCCCACAAGACATACATAACACTGATGACTGTAAAATTTACGTAAAAGAAAACAAAGCAGGACAGTTAGTTCTATTATTGGATTACCAGAATATTTTTGTTTTATATTGATGTCTGTTATTTACTTCCACTGTAATAAATTGAAAATGTGCCGACGCTATTTTGAGTGGCGATTCACAGATAGTCTCTGGAAGTAAAAATTTTAATGACTTATGATGTTGAATATATGCCATCTCGTTTATGAACTTATTGTCAGGTACTGAAAACTAATCGTCAACTGACGGCCAACTACGAAATTCAGCTATTTTCGTAGATTTCCGGTTTTCACTCTTTTGGCGTGTGCAACCCTCTCGGTCCGAACGGGCCTCGTGGAAGGCCCACCTCACCGACCGGCCGCCATGTCATCCTCTCAGCGCAGGGGTGTCACTGGATGCGGATACGGACGGTCATGTGGTCAGCACACCGCTCTCCCGGCCGTTGTCAGTTTTCGTGACCGGAGCCGCTACTTCTCAGTCAAGTAGCTCCTCAGTTTGCCTCACAAGGGTTCAGTGTACCCCGCTTGCCAACAGCTTTCGGCAGACCGGACGGTCACCCGTCCAAGTGGTAGCCAGCGCGACAGCGCTTAACTTCCGTGATCTGACGGCAACCGGTGTTACCATTGCGGCAAGGCCGTTGGCTTTAACGCTCCATTTATATTATGTTTTACTTTCCATTCTCGAGGTGGAGTGGGCTATTTGAATAATGACCCACTGTAGAGCCTTGGACTTTTCAGTCAGACACCAGGCAATGTGGTTGTGATAGAGAAGGAGTCCTAATTGGTAATATTTTAGGAGACGAATTCCATTTCCGACATTTATCTCATGTAACGGCTCGGTGACAGCCGATGAGGTACAGGAGCGTTTCTTTGATCTCCCAGGACGGCGTAGATTCTGTTCGACCAGTGCGTTGTGAGTTCTGCGGGCTAGAGAGGGAAACGGGAGTCCGTCGGAGGTGTGGACGGCAGCAGCAAGGTTGTCACAACTCCCTCTGTTATTCATTATGCTAGAACAGATACTGGTGCACATCCTCAAAAATGGCTCTGAGCACTATGGGACTCAACTGCTGTGGTCATAAGTCCCCTAGAACTTAGAACTACTTAAACCTAACTAACCTAAGGACATCACACACAACCATGCCCGAGGCAGGATTCGAACCTGCGACCGTAGCGGTCGTGCGGTTCCAGACTGTAGCGCCTTTAACCGCTCGGCCACTCCGGCCGGCTGCACATCCTCACTCGGTGGCCGCAGCCTGGTGTCGGTCAACGGCGTTTTCGCACCGATGCAGTAGAAGTGGTCGCCCCGGCAGGTCACACGCGATACTGGAAAGCAGTGCGCTGGTAAGGCGCTGAGTAGCAGCCAGCTGCCCCTTGTGCAGCATTCTTGCCGGCCGGAGAGACTGTTCTTAGCACAGTCGGTGACGGATGGACGAAGGCTTCACTGGATTCCACAGGTCGGCTCAACGGCGTCGAACTTCGGGCCCTGAGAAGCGTGGCCAGCGGCTGGCTGGAGAAGGCTGCCAGACGCGACACACAGGCTCGCTGAACTCTTCACTGACTCCTTCACTCAGGTCGCTCAGTAGCCAACCGTGTAGCTTTGGGATGGTACGTGGATCACTGCGTGCCGGAATTCCTTGGTGTTATGGTATTTCGCCTGCACCGTTACACTTATAAGACGCATTCAAGAAGAAATGAAAACGGCTGAAGTACCGTGATTTCGTTGCCCTACCATAGTGCTGAGATCGCTAGATGGACACGCGCGCACACTCACGTGACGACAGGGCGGCCACGCGCACAGGCGGACCTCCACAGCTCTCACAAGGGAACATCCCCATCGCACCCCCCTCAGATTTAGTTATAAGTTGTCACAGTGGATAGGCCTTGAAAAACTGAACACAGATCAATCGAGAAAACAGGAAGAAGTTGTATGAAAAAATAAGCAAAATATACAAACTGGGTCGTCCATGCGTAAGATCGGCAATATTAAGGGCAACGTGAGATGAGGAGCTCCGTGGTCCCGTGGTTAGCGTGAACAGCTCCGGAACGAGAGGTCCTTGGTTCATATCTTCCCTCGACAGAAAATTTTAACTTTTTATTTTCAGTTTATGTGAAAAACTCTTATGTTTTCATCACTTTTTTTGGAGTGATTATTACATCCACAAGAAAACCTAAATCGGACAAGGTAGAAGAAACTTTTCACCCATTCGCCAAGTGTACTAGTTAGGTGGGTCGACAACATATTCCTGTCATGTGACGCACATGCTGTCACCAGTGTCGTATACAAAATATCAGACGTGTTTTCCTGTGGAGGAATCGGTTGACCTATGACGTTGCGATCAAATGTTTTTGGTTCCCATTGGAGAGGCACGTCCTTTCGTCAACTAATCGCACGGTTTAGCGGTGCGGTCGCAAAACACAGACACTAAACTTATTACAGTGAACAGAGACGTCAATGAACGAACGGACAGATCATAACTTTGCGAAAATAAAGATAGCAAAATTTTCAGTGGAGGGAAGATTTGAACCAAGGACCTCCCGTTCCGCAGCTGTTCACGCTAACCACGTGACCACAGCGCTCCTCGCCTCACATTGCCTTTAATATTGCCTATCGTACACATGGACGACCCATTTTGTATATTTTGCTTATTTTTTCATAGTTCCACACAACTTCTTCCTGTTTTCTCGATTGATCTGTGTTCAGTTTTTCAAGACCTATCCATTGTGCCAACTTATAACTAAATCTGAGGGGGGTGCGATGGGGATGTTCCCTTGTCAGTCGTGCAGAAATTAATGAAATGGAGACTTCAAAATAAGTGCGTTTTGGGTGTCGGTAATCATGTATGCTTCTGCTGGAGACTGTCGTTTTGACGTGGGTTCGAAGTGATGGCACAATGTCTCATCTCCAGCGAACGCCAGTGACAAGAACTGATTCCCTTCCTTGGAATAGTGCTGCAGATGGTTCGGTAGAGAGCCCCGCTCGACAAGCTTCCTATGCCGATTGGATACTGGGAGGCACACATGGGGGGCACACTGTGCGAACTTTCACTCTGTTAATGATGACTTGAACACTCCTGACGCTCAATTTACCCTCTGTGACAATGGCTACTGCCGTATGTCGCCGATCTTGAACAATGAAACCATCCACCTATTGGGCAATGATCATGATGCCGTGTGACGAGGGCCTCCCGTCGGGTAGACCGCTCGCCTGGTGCAAGTCTTTCGATTTGACGCCACGTCGGCGACTTGCGCGTCAATGGGGATGAAATGGTGATGATGGTTAGGACAACACAACATCCAGTCCCTGAGCGGAGAAAATCTCCGACCCAGCCGGGAATCGAACCCGGGCCCTTAGGATTGCTAGTCTGTCGCGCTGACCACTCAGCTACCGCGGGCGGACTATTGGGCAATGACACTGGTAATGCGGCGTAACATCCTTTGTTCCCTAAATCACTTGCGCCACGCTTTGACCCTTGCAATAAACATGCAGTGCTCTCCATCGACTAGTGCCATTCTTTGATGAATTTCCGTTCCCCGCACTCCTGCCACTGTCAACAAAAACACTACATCCATTTGCTCTTCCTTTCAAGCTCCTATTTCAATGTTTTCACCACCAGCGAGTCCGAGCCCGATAGCTGAGTGGTCAGCGCGACTGAATGTCAGTCCTGAGTGCCTGGGTTCGATTCCCGGCTGGGCCGGAGATTTTCTCTGCTCCGGGATTGGGTGTTGTGTTGTCATAACCATCATAATTTCATCCCCATCGACGCGAAAGTCACCGAAGTGGCGTCAAATGGAAAGACTTGCACCCGGCGAACGGTCTACCCGACGAGAGGCCATAGTCACACGACCACGAGCGAGAGCAGTAGAGGTCAACGCGTGCGCGTGTTCGCTCTGTCATCACGTGTTTTTGCGCCCGTGCCCCTCTGCCAGAGAGTCTGGGACCTTGGTACTTTTCTGTGGACCGCACCTTCTTCCAGAGGCAATGACAATACAATTCTTTCAGTGGTTTTCATTTTACAGTCTCCGATTCGTTTCTTTTTTTTGTGTTGGCAGAAGAGCCAACACCGTGTTACTAGTGGAGGCCGAAATGCACGCGTTTCAGCTCATGCAGCCTAGCGTGAGGAGGGAAGGACTATACTGACGTGAGGTCTGGAACATGACAAGGAATTAGAATTCAGAAAGCGGACGTAATTAGTGTGATACTTAACTTTAATCCATTAATGATGATCGTCGCTCTTGACGGCAATATTATCTGTTCAGAATACGTTCTTGAAGAATATGGCGCCTTACTAGGTCGTAGCAAATGACGTAGCTGAAGGCTATGCTAAACTGTCCTCTCTGCAAATGTGAGCGTATGTAGACAGTGAACCACCGCTAGCAAAGTCGGCTGTACAACTGGGGCGAGTGCTAGGGAGTCTCTCTAGACCTGCCGTGTGGCGGCGCTCGGTCTGCAATCACTGATAGTGGCGACACGCGGGTCTGACGTATACTAACGGACCGCGGCCGATTTAAGGGATACCACCTAGTAAGTGTGGTGTCTGGCGGTGACACCACATTTTTAATGCATCTTATACAATCAATATAGATCTCTCTAAAAACTTTATATGAAGTGGAGATGGGAACAATTTTTAAGTTAAATTTGGAGCAATATATCCCAAACAAATATAAGAAAGCTAATGTAGGTGAAAGTATACAGAGCGTTCGGGAATTCCCGTTACAGACTTTTAGGACTTGTAGACGGGAGTGAGTACATAGTATTTTGAATGGGAACCCAAGTCCGGAAACGATCCGTTTCCGTGCTACAGCCGTTTGAAAGATGTTTTCTAGGTAGGTTTGCAACAGGGTAGTTATGATGGGGAGTGCTTACGTCGGATTGGCTAGTGTCGTTTGACGTCCATCCTACCTCTCTCACCTGGTTCGAGTCTCAGCTACGTGTCTGAGTATTACAGTTGGTATGGAGTATTACAGGTCGTATGGATGTAGTTGTTGATCATCCACAACATATCAGGCGGTGCTGGGAGTAACATCCATTGCATGTGCAATGTACTCGTTGATGGATTCTCTTCAATACGATGCAGTATGGTTGTGAGGCATCTCCTTGTAGCACCATCGTCACGTCTGCTGACAGTGAAAATATCCCTTTCTCGAAGACGTTGCGTAATTGTGGCGAAAGCGGTATACTGTGCATAACGATCTTGATACAGGCAATGAGCAGCTCTTCGATTACAGTGAGTTTCGCCATAAAGAAGGATCAGGTCGGTTTATTCCGCAAACTATTAGTCAACTATGTTGCTCTACCACTCACTCATCCTTGAATGAGGCTCGAACCACGTCAGAGAGGTAGCACAGAGGTCAAATGACACCAGCCAATCCGAACTAAGCACCACCCACCCTGACTACCCTGTTGCAAACCTACCTGGAAAACATGTTTTCAAACGGCTGCAGCACGGAAACGGTACGCTTCCGTACACAGGTCCGTACTCAAAATATTGTGTACTCATTCCCCTGTACAAGTCATAAAAGTTTATTACGGGAATTTCCGAACACATTGTATTTGGAGAGTGTAAATGGAAGCGAAATTCCACATTTGTCAGGAGAATCAATGTATCTCTGTTTTGTACGTAACTGATATGCGTCTCTGATTTTCCACCCCATGCAGAAGGTGTGCGTTCTTTTGCTCCACATTTTAGGCCGTTTTTGTGAGATATTCATTACTGATGTGTATAAGACACTTCCAGTATTCACTTTTGACTCCGAGTAAAATCACGTTGTTAAATATATTTTCGAAAACATTGGTCCAAAATCTTGAAGTAAAATTTAAAAGTGTTCTTCCTGTTGATTTTACCAAAACTCGTTTGGTTTTGCGATATATTGTGCAGTAATATATCGCCAATTCTAGTCATCACCTGTGCTTTTCAGGAACATGATATATTGAGTAGTATTACACTACTGGCCATCAAAATTGCTACACTAAGAAGAAATGCAGATGATAAACGGTACTCATTGGACAAATATATGTTATACTAGAACTGACATGTGATTACATTTTCAGGCAATTTGGATGCATAAATCCTGAGAAATCAGTACCCAGAACAACCACCTCTGGCTGTAACAACGGCCTTGATACGCCTGGGCATTGATGGCATTTGATGGCGTGTACAGGTACGGCCACGCAGCTTCAACATGATACCACAGTTTATCAAGAGTAGTGACTGGAGTATTGTGACGAGCCAGTTGCTCGGCCACCATTGACCAGACGTTTCCAATTGGTGAGAGATCTGGAGAATGTGCTGGCCAGGGCAGCAATCGAACATTTTCTGTACCCAGAAAGGCCAGTACAGGACCTGCAACTTGCGGTCGTGCATTATCCTGCTGAAATGTAGGATTTCGCAGGGATCGAATGAAGAGTAGAGCCACGGGTCTTAACACATCTGATATGTACCGTCAGCTGTTCAAAGTGCCGTCAATGCGAAAAAGAGGTGACCGAGATGTGTAACCAATGGCACCCCATACCATCATGCCGGGTGATACGCCAGTATGGCGATGACGAATACACGCTTCCAATGTGCGTTCACCGCGATGTCGCCAAACACGGATGCGACCATCATCATGCTGTAAACAGAACCCGGATTAATCCGAAAAAATGACGTTTTGCCATTCGTGCACCCAGGTTCGTCATTGAGAACACCATCGCAGGCGCTCCTGTCTGTGATGCAGCCTCAAGGGTAACCGCAACCATAGTCTCCGAGCTGATAGTCCATGGTGCTGCAAGCGTCGTCGAACTGTTCGTGCAGATGGTTGTTGTCTTGCATACGTCCCCATCTGTTGACTCAGGGATCGAGATGTAGCTGCACAATCCGTTACAGCCATGCGGATAAGATGCCTGTCATCTCGACTGCTAGTGATACGAAGCCGTTGGGATCCAGCACGGCGTTCTGTATTACCCTCCTAAACCCACCGATTCGATATTCTGCTAACAGTCATTTGATATCGCCCAACGCGAGCAGCAATATCGCGATACGATAAACCGCAATCCCGATAGGCTACAATCCGACCCTTATCAAAGACGGAAACGTGATAGTACGCACTTCTCCTCCTTACACGAGGCATCACAACAACGTTTCACCAGGCAACGCCGGTCAACTGTTGGTTGTGTATGATAAATCGGTTGGAAACGTTATAGGTGTTGCCACCACCGCCAACCTTGTGTGAATGCTCTGAAAACCTATTCATTTCCATATCAAAGCGACTCCTTTCTGTCGGTTAAATTTCGCATCTGTAGCACGTCATCTTCTTGGTGTAGCAATTTTAATGGCCAGTAGAGTACATCCTCAACTGAAAATTTAACCTATGATTGAACAATTTTTGGCCATAGTATCCTTGTAAAAAACGAACATTTCCCTAATCTCAGTATTTATTTCCGTGAAACGGGTATATTTTTGGAAAATTTAGGACGCTTGCAAAGGTTTTCATAGTTTTCCAGTAGTAAATTAACGTTTACGATTTACAGTTACTGTAAATGGCAGTGTCGTTTACTCTTTTAACAGTATTGTATATTTCTAGCACTTATAGTAAATGAACGCCGCAGTGTTGCCAAATTTAAGATAGCGGTTCCAAGATGTCAGCGACAGAAGTGGCAACATCGCAACGACTTCATAGAGGAAAGCTCAAATTTTGGCGGGAAAATAGGTCAATTGGACTACCTCCATCAACCTTACCCCTCCCCTGAACTCCCCCCTTCCCATACCATGGAAAAAAATGGCACTGCAAAAGGTCATTTGGGCTACCTCCAGTAACCTAAGTCATCCAACAACCACTTCTTCCTTGGAATTGGCAGGAAAAGGACTCAGCCTGTGCTGGACTGCTGGATAGAATGGACATAAGTCTTTATTTTGCATGCAGTGATTATTTAAACAATATGAGTTGTCATAGGCAGTAGCTCCATCCAATGTGTTCACCATGAGGCCTGGAGACCAACTAACCTAGTACACAGTACTGCCACCACAGGGCACAGTCGACCATAGCAGTATGGGGAATATTACGCGAAAATGAGTCAGTCGGGGTCCAACTGCTGGAGGAAGGAAGGAGCTGACTTTATTTATTTTCAGTGAGAAGTTGGAACAAATTATTTAGGGTGTGGATTTCAAGTAGTTTTTTATTATGATGATACAAAACACTGATCCTGACATCAAAATATATAGCCTACAGACCTGCAAACTGCTCGTAAATCACCGAATTGATTCACTACATTGATGTCCAGACACGCAAACAACTCGTAGAATTGGTAAAATAATGCATGTATAATGCTCTGCAAACACGTTCACTAATTGTAAAATGTCGAAATAATCCATTGCACAGCATAGAATTCTGCAGACTACTCGTAAAGTACCAAAAAAATCCAGTACACTGATATACAAACACACAAGCAATTCGAAATTGTCAAAATGATGCTTGTATAATGCTCTGCAAACATACTCACTAATTATGAACTGTGGAAACAATGCATTGCCCAGCCTACGGACATGTTCACAAAATAATGCAGTATACTGATAAACAGACACGTTCACTATGGGTAAAACTGTCAAAAAATTATGCATGTGTAACACTGTGCAAACACGCTCACAACGCTTAAACAGCCTAAAATAATGCAGTGCACAAACACTCATTGCATGTAAAAATGTTTTCAAACTATCGTTAAGAAATTCGAGCGCGATGTACCAGCAAACAATTACCTACAGAGACCCAAGTCGGAGTGATGACTGGATGTGTAAGGCATGCACGCCAGTCCAGCCATGTCCCATATGTGAGACGCCTCTGTCTGCACACATGTTTTTGCCTAGGCACTGTTGCTGGCGCAATGACGCGTAGACACGAGATGTTTACCTAGTGACACACAATCGTAGATGCAGCTAAAAGATTGTCAGTGCTATAATGATGTGTCATGTCCACTTTCGCTGACTCTCTGCTTTGTTATTGCTCGCTTAACAAGTAATATATGAGATAAAATATGTTGCTACGAAAAGAGCCCCGAAATACTTTTTACGGATACTGTGCTGTGACTTTCTTTGGATCATTAATTTTCAACAAAACAAATTATATTATGTTCTTATTATTCTGGATCTGGCTTTCTATTAAAGGAACATTTTTTTTTCGTTACTGTAACTCGCCATAAAGTTCAACATATCTTCCTTCCTTTACAGTTCTTTAAAAGGTTACTGAAAATAATTTCGTTATCAAAACTGATGTTACAGTACGCAATGTTTGTTCAACATCAAACTTTTGCAGTGGATTTTTGTTAACAGTAAAACACGAGAATATGATACTATTATCAAAGAAAAAGATGTTTTTACTATAATGTTTGCCAGACCAGAACTACGCACAGCAAGATTTCTTTTATGTTATGAAGGTAAATTATCTTTTTGCACTGTTAATAATATATCATCGGCAGCCCGCGTCCACCTGTCCGCTTCTTTGCGGTATGATTGGTTTCATTTAATGCAGTGTGAATGCGCCGCGGCAGCGGCTCGTTCGTTCGTAGCGCAGCTCTGCACCACGAATAATATTTAAATAGCTGAAAATATCTTAAAAGGATGGGATAAAATACCAGGCAAGCTTATTACGAATCATAATGCAGTTTTCCCTAAGTAACTCTATTCAAAACATTTAAATAGATTAAATTATTACACACCTTTACAAATCTGTACCTAATGGCGTACGTCTCTCAATCTTGACAAAAGAATGCTACGCAAGCGTACAATATAACGTCACAGGCTCTTCCTACTCACGTAACTCCAAGAATACGACAGAGAAATTAATGTTCGGTCACTACTATTTATGCTCGTTGTGACATATTCTCATCTTTGTTTGATATTTAATAAGTATCGTCTGTGGCGGTTTCAGTACTCGCCGACACAGATATTATGTTTAAAAAAATTGGTACATAATATTATACAAGTATAAAACCTGACACATAATGCTTTCTCTTTATTACATAAAGTTCACACAATCGTTGTCCACGCAATTACAATCATCCAGGTCAATTATTCTTTTCTCCTTTTTTACCACATATAATATGTGTTTTGCTAAGAGACGTTACAATGCTCCCTGGCAGCAATTGACTAACGTTAAGAATTAGATTTTCACTCTGTAGCGGAGTGTGCGCTGATATGAAACTTCCTGGCAGATTAAAACTATGTGCCGGACGGAGACTTGAACTCGGGACTTTTGCCTTTCGCGAGCAAGTGCTTTACCAACCGAGCTACCCAAGCACGACTCACGCCCCGTCCTCACAGCTTTACTTGTGCCGGTACCTCGTCACCTACCTTCCGAACTTTACAGAAGCTCTCCTGCGAACCTTGCAGAACGAGCACTCCTGAAAGAAAGGATATTGCGGAGACATGGCTTAGTCACAGCCTGGGGGATGTTCCCAGAATGAGATTTTTACTCTGCAGCGGAGTGTGCGCTGATATGAAACTTCCTGGAAGATTAAAACTGTGTGCCGGACCGAGACTCGAACTCGGGAGCTTTGCCTTTCGCAGGCAAGTGCTCTACCAACTGAGCTACCCAAGCACGACTGACGTCCCGTCCTCACAGCTTTGCTTCTGCCGGTACCTCGTCTCCTACCTTCCAAACTTTACAGAAGCTCTCCTGCGAACCTTGCAGAACTGTGAGGACGGGGCGTGAGTCGTGCTTGGCCAGGCCATGGTTTTCCTGTCGTCTACGGTCCAACCTATATGCTCATGAGCGTAGGAGGGACGCTGCAGGCGATACCTGCTGTTAGCAAAGACACTAGCGTTGGTCGTCTGCTGCCATAGATCGTTAACGCCACATTTAACCACATTATCCTAACAGATATGTTCGTCGTACGTCCCAAATTGATTCCTATAGGTATTTCACGCTGTGTTACTTGTCTGTTAGCGCTGACAACTCAACGAAAACGCCGCTGCTTTCGGTTGTTAAATGAGGGTCGTCTGCCATTGCGTTGTCCTCAGGGAGAGGTAATACTTTAAATTCAGTATTCTCGGCACACTCTCGGTACTGTGGATCTCGGAATATTGAATTACCTAACGATTTCCGAAATGGTATATCCCATTCGTCTAGCTCCAATGACCATTCCGTGTTCAAAGACTGTGTGGCCATAATCACGTCGGAAACCTTTTAACATGAATCACCTGAGTATAAATGACAGCTCCGCCAGTACGCTGCCCTTTTATACCTTGCATACGCGACACTTTCGCCCTCTGTGTAAGTGCATATCGCTAACCCATGACTTTCGTCACCTCGGTGTATATCGGACTCATAGTGTGAAAGATTAGCAGTAAGCTTAGGTTAAAGCTATTTGTTTACTGTTCTGTGACATACTGCACCAGGCATAGTGCAGCTCCACTGTGTATGCTGTTCTCGGGCAGGGGATGAGATGGTTGTTACTAACCAGGCGGCTAGGAATCACCCTGACCGCTGTCAAATGATTGAAAGCTGCTGGAAATGGATATGTTAGGAAGGCTCTGTATGTCCATTTTTAATCAGATGGTTGCTGGATCTCAGTTGTTTAGTACAGAATGTCGAATCAAAACACCTTCCAACCGTATAAATTTCCAAATTGTTAGTTTGTTGAGCAACCAGTTTCGGCTACGTATCACGTCATCTTCAGGTCCTTTGACCGACGTCTAGGAAAATCCCCACCTCCGGTCCTGTCAAAATAGGGGCCAGCATTCAGTGACTAGTATCTGCAGATTTTTGATATAGCGAACCCTCGAAACATCACTTGCCGACTTATATCGTCGAACTGGTTGATCAATAAATACCAATCTGGAAATTTAGACGTCTGAAGGTGTTTTGATTCGACATTATGTTAGGAAGGGTACTGAGAATCATGTATCAGAGATCCGAAGGTACCTCAAGTGCCACACTCTCCTGTGGATGCCGCATCCCCAGCAGAAAATACAATTAACTGTCAGTGGCGTGTCAGTGGTATGTCTAGGCGTCTTGTACAAAAGAGACAGCGATCAGGGAGAGTTCAGGATGCTACACCCATCCACCTAACCAACAGGTTGGAGGTGCTGTCTTTCACTGAAAGCGAAACTAAGTTAGTGAGACTTATTTCGCCTGTTCGGAAACATGATGTGTCCTGTGTTAAGAAGTGGCAGACACAAACGTGTAGGGGTCTGTTAATCGTCGGCATTTCAAACGTTTGACGAACAATGGTACCCCTTAGGAAACTGGCATCAAGGTGTGGGAAGAGGGCTCGTGGTCGTGCGGTAGCGTTCTCGCGTCCCACGCCCGGGTTCCCGGGTTCGATTCCCGGCGGGGTCAGAGATTTTCTCTGCCTCGTGATGACTGGGTGTTGTGTGCTGTCCTTAGGTTAGTTAGGTTTAAGTAGTTCTAAGTTCTAGGGGACTGATGACCATAGATGTTAAGTCCCATAGTGCTCAGAGCCATTTGAACCATTTTTTTGTGGAAAGAGGCACCAGTCGCACACAGTTTGTATATTAGCGTCCTCCCAACTGAGCAAACGCCCCCCGCCTCTTTGACTCGTTTCAGATTGGTCTCACACCATCCATGTTACAAAGCTGTGCCGAACAATGGCGGCTAGCAAGGGAATCGAGAGGGGTTCGTAGGAGACTGTTCTTGGTGATGGCGTTCTACCGTATCTTCATTCGCCGTCGGCGTTGTCGTTGTTACCGTGAGACACCGTTATACCAAGAGGAAAGGCGCGTCGATCTTAGAGCATGAGATATGATGACCTTAAGCCATTGACAACACACAACGGTCACGGTAGCACCTGATTCCAGAATAGCTGCAGTAGTTAAGATCTACGAACTATCCCTTGTTGACCAGGTCCCCAAAACTTAACTCGTAACGAGATCTCTTCAAAGCAAATTGTCATAACGATCGTCTATAAAGGCTTCGTACAACGAGAAGAAATGTTACGGTTGATGGAATAGTAACAGATACGACCAAACTGTCTTGTCTCTTCTGCTTTATTTAATATAACTTCGTTCACAGTTTCATTTCGCATTCACCACTCATTCACCGAAACCCTTTGATGAACAGTTTTGGTTGCTTAACACCAACAGTCAATGATAATGATACAGCTTTTCTCCTTTTTATAAATTGAAGCCCGCTCTCCGTGATATAATAAGAAAAAAAACCGGTCTCAATACCGCGTCCCTCGTGAGATGCGAATAGACTTATCCCGGAATTGACCGCCCTGTAGGTGTACTCAATTTAATGACCACACTTCGCTGTCCGCTATTTCGCGTAACTGAATGTCCATTTGTTAGTCTGATTATACACTGTAGCTATTTATAATTCGCCCCTATATTTTTCACAACGCACAATTAACACTTCGTTACTTTTTTTTTTCTAAGTGTAAACGAAAAAAAAGACGCCGTATAATCGGCTTAGTCGACATAAAGCAAAACACCTTAATATGCCCAATTTCACCTCTTCTTATAGGATCGGCTATCTTACTCATTAATTTACTACATATTGTTACCAATAACACTAAACAGGTACCGCCGTTATATTTTAATTGTATTCAAAAGCATGTTACTACTATTATGACCAACCAAATCATCACAAATCGCGCGGCGTGCGTTTTTAATGATAACTTTACGCTATTCAATTTCCGTTACAGCTATCTTGACTCGTAATGTTACAGCGTGGTGAGTGGATCGTGCTCTCCAGAGTATGATTAATGTAAGTTCCACTTTTGGTCGGGTTCTGTTATATGTTTCGCTTTTTGAAATAGGTAATTCTCACGTTTACTTAAATTATCAGCCAAGAAGATTAACCGTCTTTCGTGTCGTGTGAGTATTTACATATAAAAGGCAATGTCCTGACTGACTCACTCACTCACTGGCTGACTCATTATCACCGAGCCCAAAGCGTTGAGGATGGAAATTAAAATTTGGAGAAGTTGTGGATCTTACACTGTAGGCGTCTTTTAAGATGGAATTTTTCGAAATTTCGATCCTAAGGGAGTAAAATGTGGGATGAAGGGTTTTTTTTTTTAATGTCGCTGTTAAGGCAATTTTGAAGCTAGATCTACGAAAATTGGTATTTGGTTTGTCGGTCAGAAGCAAAGAAATAAGTGTTTCAACATTTTTTGGAAATTTAACCCTATGGGGGTGAAATAGTGGGCAAAGCTTTTTTTTGAAAATATATCATTATTAAAGAACTACTAAAGTATTTTTAAAGTTACATCTATGAACACTGATATTTGACTTTATGGTTACAAATAAAAAGAAACGTTTTTTGGAAATTGAACCCTTAGGGGAATGAAAAAAGAGATGAGATTTTTTAATGAAAATATTGTATTATAAAAGCATTTTTAAAGTTAAATCTGTGAAAATTTAAATTTGGCTTCTCAACTAGAAATAAAGAAATACGAGTTCCACTGTTTTTGGAAAGTTAACCTGTAAGGTGTGAAATAGGGTCAGCCTGATCCACTGACTCATCATCGCCCAGCGCAAACCGCTAAGGATAGAAACTTGAAGTTTGGAGAGGCCGTGGATCTTATACCGTAGGCATTGTTTAAGAAGGGCTTGTCCGAAATTCCACTCTTAAGAGGGGAAATAGGATATGAAAGGCGTTTTGAAAGTATGTCGCTATTAAAGGAATTTTGAAGCTAGCACTTCGGAAACTGGAATCATAAAATAAAAAATACGTGTTTCAGTACTTTTGGAAGCCCAAAAGCTAAGGGAATAAAATAGTGACTGAAAGTTTTTTTTAAATAAATAATTGCTAAAGAACTAATAAAGAATTTTTAAGGCTACAACTATGACAACTGGTACTGGACTTCTCTGTTAGAAACAAAAAAAATACGTGTTTCAGTGTTTCTGGAAATTAAACCCCTAGGGAAGTGCAATAGAAGATGAAAATTTTTAAGAAAATATTTCGTAACGTTGAAAAAATTTTAAAGCTAAATTTACGAAAATTAGTATTTAACTCTTCGGTTATACATAAAGGAATATTTGTTAGGGGATGAAAGTTACTATGGAAATATATCACAAGATCGTAAAGGTCACGTCTAACAAAATCTTTCGACTCCAGCTACCAGAATCGCTTTTTGGTCAGAAGTACATTCGGAAATGGCCATGCTTATGTGGCCTTAATTAGCTGGAAAAGCTTAGAGGGTGTCGCAGTTTGTCAACAACATAAAAATTCGATAAAATAAAAACAAAAAGTCTCTGCAGTCCATACAGTCTCCACGAGCGAAGCAGCGGCCACTAAGCTAGTTTGATTATATTCTTTGTTTACAAGATATGACAGTTCACATGTGATGTGTTATGACAGAGAAAGGAATGTGTGACCACTGGAGACAGTGGCACAAATTACCCCAAAATCGTAACACATCACACACATATGCCGTAATAACACATGTAAATCCACCTGATAATGAAGGTTTAAACCTCCGAAACGCATCGTGGATATAAATAAACGGACTGCTAACAGTGAACTTGTGGTTTCATTCTTTAATTATATTCATTGGTGCTTTTTCGCGAACCGTGAGTATGATGGCCACATCAGATAGCTATTCTAATAATCAATAATCATTTTCCTTCCTGAATGGAACGAATATCTGGATATAAATATAAATTTGCATGTGCCGAATTCTAGCAATCTTAATTTTTTTTGTCATGAATTTACTTTGAATTGAAGTTCTCCCGTTATAGTAGCATAGAATCGTATCTACTCAAACTCCTAATCAGAATTAATACTCACAAGTCAGGCTGGTAGTACTCACTGAATTATTAGACCTTTGGTCAATGTTGTGGACTTAAACTCTTTATTCCCTTTGAAAACCATCTGTGATAATAGTACGTGCTGATAAGTAAATCCTGTGCTAATAATTTCGGAAAACATTATTGGAAAAACAGCAACCTGTATAATTTTTTTAAAAAGTTTTTAAAACAGACTTGATTCCATAAAATATTTATTAAAATGGTACCCGGCTTCAACCAATTACGATCGCCTTCAGATTAGACTCTCAGATACAAGTAATGGTACTACTTATAGGAACATAGAAACGATGAAAGTTAAAAACTGAAATCTATAAATTAAAATAAAATTAATGGAAAGTGTATACTCTCAGGTGGTGGGCGGAGGCGACGGGCGGGGCATGAACTGTGTGTTCAAAGGGGAACAAATGTCGACCGCTAACAGCGTGAATATGCTATGGGTTAAACAGGAGAAGCTCCGGCCATTGCCTGCACTTGACATCAATAGAAGCCAATGAGGCGAAACGTAAGGTAACAACGTGCCAAAAACATTGAAATTATAAATCTGAATGAAAAAAAAGCAGAAATAATACATTGAGACACATGAACATTAACTGCTATGAGTAGTAATTGATCAGTGTGTGTGTCTGTGTGTATTTGTGTGTGCGTGTGTGTGTGTGTGTGTGTGCGCGTGCGCGCGTGCGTGAAATTCCTGAGGGACCAAACTGCGGGCCGCGCAGTCCGTGACATGGCGCCTTAAACAGCGCAGCCACTCCGTGCGGCAATTTATCAATAAAACATGAAAAAAGTAAATACAGAAATCAATAACAATAAGTTACGGGAACGACAGCTTCCCTATGCGGGCAGTACATAAAAGTGCTACACAAATCCCAGGAACACAACTGCAGGAAAGATAATTAAAAGTGACACCATCGGTTGTCATGGAGATGGCGTGTGGAGTATTGATGTGATACATCCGCAGTAAACAGACGATAAGCCAAGCATCTCATGGCAACATACAGACTCTGTCAGTCTCAGTGGAGACGATTTTTCAATGAACCACTGGTGTTTCGAAAAGCGGTGTGTTAGTCGCCATCGTATTTTCGATAAAGAAAAGTGCAAATGTGTGTGAAATCTTAAGATACTTAACTGCTAAGGTCATCAGTCCCTAAGCTTACACACTTCTTAACCGAAATTATCCTAAGGACAAACACACACACCCATGGCCGAGGCAGGACTCTAACCTCCGCCGGGACCAGCCGAACAGTTCATGACTGCAGCGCCTGAGACCGCTCGGCTAATCCCGCGCGGTGTACTTTCGATGAGCCGCCAGGGAATGCTTGTGGTGTGGGACGCATCTGTGGTAATGCAGATGCCGCGCCAATGTTATAGTGGCGACAAGAAGCCACTGTGCCCAACAGAGATGTGAAGATCGGTGGACAAACCGAAATTTGCAGCCTTAAACAGTGGTTGGCCTAGACCTTGAGCGTAGAAGAACCTCTAATTGTAAAATAAGTATAATTTGAAACACTATATACAGCAGTGGCTCATGTAGCCCAAGAATCAACTGATATTATAAACAGTAAGTTAAAAAATTGAAATATTATCTATATCACAGCCATAAAATTGGATACAAAAGAGAAACACGTTATCGAGAAGACCACAGAAATATTTTTTTTTTTTAAGTTCAGTTGCTCATTAGTATTAAAGGTGAGTGGATATTGTAATGAGCATAAGTATAAATTTCTGGTATTTATCAAGTGGCCTATAAGGGCATTATGCAGAATTTTTAAGTTATTTTGGATAGAGCCAACAGAATGGCTGTGTTTTATAAGGTGTTGACCAAACAGTGATTTACTGCAAGCAGTATCTGTAGTTTGTTCTCTAGAATGGGTAAGGAAGTTTCAATCATTTTGCCTAATGTGTTGTTTGTTGCAGTCATCGTGAATGGCTGTGTAAACACCAGAGTATTAGAGTATATGTTATTGTAACTACCAGTCGTATGTTTAAACTTGTTCTGCTGTAGGTTATTAGCAGAGAAAGTTATGGTTATGCTTGTATTTTTAAACAATTTATTTTGTCAGATTTATTACTCATGTAGGACATTATACTAAATTTTAAATTAGTTGTGCAAAGACAATCTCCCGGTTTTCTTAATTTACTGGATAAAACATCAACTTCATGAGTATTAAAATTGTTAGCCCTAGCAATCTGGCCGCGCGTGGTAGCCGTGCGGTCTGGGGCGCCTTGCCACGGTTCACGCGGCTCCCCCGTCGGAGGTTCGAGTCCTCTCTCGGACATGGGTGTGTGTGTTATTCTTAGCCTAAGTTAGTTTAAGTTAGATTATGTAGTGTGTAAGCCTAGGGACCGATGACCTTAGCAGTTTGGTCCCATAGGAACTTACCACAAATTTCCAAAAAAATTTCCTATCAATTTGTTTAAGAATACCTCCTTTTTTGTATTTCGTCTGACTGTATCAGCAATTTTAATATCCTATGAATAATTGAATAAAGGAACGCTTTTTTATTTGGGTTGACGTCAAGAGGCAGCATTTACTTAACATGTCTTGTGGTTGGATTTCTGTGAAGGTCAAAATAATGTTTGCCATCATGGTTAGAAAAGGCAAGATCAAAACAATTTTCTGTTACTATCATGTTCCACAGTTACTTTACAGAAAACCAACTGCAACAGGAGTTTGCATCCACCCAAATATAAAAAAGCGTTCTTTTATGCAATGATGAATACAATACTCAAATTGTCGCTACAGGCAGATGAAATTAAAAACAAGCTATTCTTAAAGAGATTTCTAGAGCCAACAACTTTAGTACTTGTAAGTAGGCTGTTTATGTTTTCTTATTGGCAACATTTCGTTGCGCTCTGTATGAAAATCACTGGCTGTGCTGTGTGCAGTCTGTGGCTAGTTTGCATTGTTGTCTGCCATTGTAGTGTTGGGCAGTTGGGTAGAACAGCGCGTAGCGTTGGGCTGTTGGAGGTGAGCCGTCAGCAGTGGTGGATGTGGGGAGAGAAATGGCGGAATTTTGAAATTTGTAAGACTGGATGTCATGAACTGCTATATATATTATGGCTTTTGATGACTATTAAGGTAAATACATTGTTTGTTCTCTATTAAAATCTTTCATTTGCTAACAATGCCTATCACTAGTAAGTGCCTTCTGTAGTTTGAATCGTTTATTTAGCCGGCAGTAGTGGCGCTCGCTGTATTGCAGTAGTTAGAGTAACGAAGATTTTTGTGAGGTAAGTGATTTGTGAAAGGTATAGGTTAATGTTAGTCAGGACCATTATTTTGAAGGAATATTTGAAAAAAATGGTTCAAATGGCTCTGAGCACTATGGGACTTAATTTCTATGGTCATTAGTCCCCTAGAACGTAGAACTACTTAAACCTAACTAACCGAAGGACTTCACACAACACCCAGTCATCACGAGGCACAGAAAATCTCTGACCCCGCCGGGAATCGAACCCGGGAACCCGGGCGTGGGAAGCGAGAACGCTACCGCACGACCACGAGCTGCGGACAGGGATTTTTGAAAGTCAGATTGCGTTGCGCTAAAAATATTGTGTGTCACTTTAAGCACAGTCATGTATAATTTTTCTAAGGGGACGTTTCATACTAATGCAGCTGATGTTTTAATCAATTACGAAAACCAACAGATTCTCTTGGCACAGCTAGTTTAAAATTTGCTAAAGTGACCTACATGGTAACATTTCTGAGAAAATAAATAAACTGTTCAAAAACACCGACATGGTCATAACTTTCTTTACCAATAACCTTCATCAGAACAGGCTCAAATACTTGATTCGTAGTTATAATGTCAAATACTGCAGTTCTGGTGTCTACAAAGTACTTTAGGATGACTGCGACAAACAAACATACTCCAGGAAAACTGGCCACAGTTTCCTTATACATTTTAGAGAACACACTGCAGCTACTGCTTGTAGCAAATCATTATTTGGCAACGCCTTAAGTAAAATAAGTATTCTGAAGGTTCTGTATAAGGTCACTGGAGGGCACTTGCTAAATATTTTGGAAGAAATTGTGATTTATGTACATTACAAAAACCAGTCATCATCTTTATTAAATTAGCAACTGTACTTCAAAGAAAAACGTTATTATGATCTCCTCTATAGTTGTTATAGAACATTGGTTTTCTTTTACTTCCTCTTGTTTATCCTATTTTAACCCTATGGAACAGCTTATATCTTTCTTTTTACTTACCAGTTTTAACATATCTGATCCATAGTTGTATATAATGTCTCCAGGTATATTTATTTTCCAATTATAGATCATTTTGATCAATTATGGACGTTTGTACACTTCTTCTGCGCTCAAGTTCCAGGCTTTATCTTTTTAAGCAGCCTATTCTGGCCGCTGGTATATTTTTTCAACATTCAGGTTCGATGCCAACCACTTTTTAAGGCTGTGGACTTCGGCTTGCTCACCTATCTTCACATCTCTGTCACGCCCAGTGGCTTCTTATCTCCACAATGCCGTTGACTCAGACGTCTGCATTATCACGGTTGCGTCCCAGACAACGACTTTTTCTCTCATTAGTTCCGGGCAGCTCATCGAATGTTTATATCACAATGGTGGCCGCCGGCGTCCGCTTTTTGACACAACAGTGGTTCACCGAAACTCCGTCTCCATAACGACCGACGATGTCATCCTGTCGCCGTTACATCATTGGTTCGTCGTCTGCTTACTGCGCCGGCCGCGGTGGTCTTGCGGTTCTAGGCGCTACAGTCCGTAACCGCGGGACTGCTACGGTCGCAGGTTCGAATCCTGCCGGGGGCATGGATGTGTGTGATGTCCTTAGATTAGTTAGGTGTAAGTAGTTCTAAGTTCTACGGGACTGATGACTAAGATGTTAAGTCCCATAGTGCTCAGAGCCATTTGAACCATTTCTGCGTACTGCGACGTGCTGTATCGAGACTCTTCACGCCGTCTCCATGACAACCAATGGCATCACTTTCAGTTATCTTTGCTGCGACCGTGTTCCTATGATTTGTTTTATACTTTTACGCACTGCCCACAAATGGCAGCTATACTTCTCATAACCGAGTGTTATTGGTTTCCTTATTTAGTTTTTATCATTATTTATTACAGTTGCAGTTAACGTTGATGTGATTGAATATATTATTTCTGTTGTTTATACACATATTTATATTTTCAACATTTTTGTCATGTTGTTGCCACTTCATTGGCTCCTGCTGATGTCATGGACCTGACACTGGACGGAGCTTCTCCTGGTGAACCCACTGCGTGTTGACGCTATTCAGCGGTCGACATTTGTGCCACTGTGCACATATAATTCGTCCTCTGCCCACCGACTCCGCTCAATATCTGAGGGTGTGCATCTTTTCATCAATTTTATTTTATTTCACAGGTTTTAACTTTCGTTGCTTCTGTGTTCCTCCAAGTTGTAAAATTATTTGTATTTAAGAGACTGTTCTGAAGATGATCGTGACTGGTTGAAATCGATTACCTTTTAATAAATATTTTATCCGATCAAGAATGTTTAAAAAATTAAAAAAAATCTGTGCTACGTCGTTCTCTAGTTTGAGATGTACGAGTCTTACGTGTAGTGATGTTCAGAACTTATTGTCGTACCAAGAGTGTCCATGTACTATCACATTTCAGGAATGATCCCTGCTATTATTAAATTAAAAGAATATTCTTAAGGTACCAAATCAATAAGAGTATTCTTGGCATGCTCTGTGTGAATGCAGAGGGTAACTCTGTCTAGCTAATACACTCCTGGAAATTGAAATAAGAACACCGTGAATTCATTGTCCCAGGAAGGGGAAACTTTATTGACACATTCCTGGGGTCAGATACATCACATGATCACACTGACAGAACCACAGGCACATAGACACAGGCAACAGAGCATGCACAATGTCGGCACTAGTACAGTGTATATCCACCTTTCGCAGCAATGCAGGCTGCTATTCTCCCATGGAGACGATCGTAGAGATGCTGGATGTAGTCCTGTGGAACGGCTTGCCATGCCATTTCCACCTGGCGCCTCAGTTGGACCAGCGTTCGTGCTGGACGTGCAGACCGCGTGAGACGACGCTTCATCCAGTCCCAAACATGCTCAATGGGGGACAGATCCGGAGATCTTGCTGGCCAGGGTAGTTGACTTACACCTTCTAGAGCACGTTGGGTGGCACGGGATACATGCGGACGTGCATTGTCCTGTTGGAACAGCAAGTTCCCTTGCCGGTCTAGGAATGGTAGAACGATGGGTTCGATGACGGTTTGGATGTACCGTGCACTATTCAGTGTCCCCTCGACGATCACCAGTGGTGTACGGCCAGTGTAGGAGATCGCTCCCCACACCATGATGCCGGGTGTTGGCCCTGTGTGCCTCGGTCGTATGCAGTCCTGATTGTGGCGCTCACCTGCACGGCGCCAAACACGCATACGACCATCATTGGCACCAAGCCAGAAGCGACTCTCATCGCTGAAGACGACACGTCTCCATTCGTCCCTCCATTCACGCCTGTCGCGACACCACTGGAGGCGGGCTGCACGATGTTGGGGCGTGAGCGGAAGACGGCCTAACGGTGTGCGGGACCGTAACCCAGCTTCATGGAGACGGTTGCGAATGGTCCTCGCCGATACCCCAGGAGCAACAGTGTCCCTAATTTGCTGGGAAGTGGCGGTGCGGTCCCCTACGGCACTGCGTAGGATCCTACGGTCTTGGCGTGCATCCGTGCGTCGCTGCGGTCCGGTCCCAGGTCGACGGGCACGTGCACCTTCCGCCGACCACTGGCGACAACATCGATGTACTGTGGAGACCTCACGCCCCACGTGTTGAGCAATTCGGCGGTACGTCCACCCGGCCTCCCGCATGCCCACTATACGCCCTCGCTCAAAGTCCGTCAACTGCACATACGGTTCACGTCCACGCTGTCGCGGCATGCTACCAGTGTTAAAGACTGCGATGGAGCTTCGTATGCCACGGCAAACTGGCTGACACTGACGGCGGCGGTGCACAAATGCTGCGCAGCTAGCGCCATTCGACGGCCAACACCGCGGTTCCTGGTGTGTCCGCTGTGCCGTGCGTGTGATCATTGCTTGTACAGCCCTCTCGCAGTGTCCGGAGCAAGTATGGTGGGTCTGACACACCGGTGTCAATGTGTTCTTTTTTCCATTTCCAGGAGTGTATATGAGATAAAATATGTTGCTACGAAAAGAGCCCCGAAATACTTTTTACGGATACTGTGCTGTGACTTTCTTTGGATCATTAATTTTCAACAAAACAAATTATATTATGTTCTTATTATTCTGGATCTGGCTTTCTGTTAAAGGAACATTTTTTTTCGTTACTGTAACTCGCCATAAAGTTCAACATATATTTCTTCCTTTACAGTTCTTTAAAAGGTTACTGAAAATAATTTCGTTATCAAAACTGATCTTACAGTACGCAATGTTTGTTCAACATCAAACTTTTGCAGTGGATTTTTGTTAACAGTAAAACACGAGAATATGAGACTATTATCAGAGAAAAAGATGTTTTTACTATAATGTTTGCGAGACCAGAACTACGCACAGCAAGATTTCTTTTATGTTATGAAGGTAAATTATCTTTTTGCACTGTTAATAATATATCATCGGCAGCCCGCGTCCACCTGTCCGCTTCTTTGTGGTATGATTGGTTTCATTTAATGCAGTGTGAATGCGCCGCGGCAGCGGCTCGTTCGTTCGTAGCGCAGCTCTGCACCACGAATAATACTTAAATAGCTGAAAATATCTTAAAAGGATGAGATAAAATACCAGGCAAGCTTATTACAAATCATAATGCAGTTTTCACTAAGTAACTCTATTCGAAACATTTAAACAGATTGATTTATTACACACCTTTACAAATCTGTACCTAATGGCGTACGTCTCTCAATCTTGACAAAAGAATGCTACGCAAGCGTACAATATAACGTCACAGGCTCTTCCTACTCACGTAACTCCAAGAAGACGACAGAGAAATTAATGTTCGGTCACTACTATTTATACTCGTTGTGACATATTCTCATCTTTTTTTGATATTTAATAAATATCGTCTGTGGCGGTTTCAGTACTCGCCGACACAGAAATTATGTTTAAAAAAATCGGTACATAATATTATACAAGTATAAAACCTGACACATAATGCTTTCTCTTTATTACATTAAGTTCACACAATCGTTGTCCACGCAATTACAATCATCCAGTTCAATTATTCTTTTCTCCTTTTTTACCACATATAATATGTGTTTTGCTAAAAGACGTTACAATGCTCCCTGGCAGCAATTGACTAACATTAAAAATTAGATTTTCACTCTGTAGCGGAGTGTGCGCTGATATGAAACTTCCTGGCAGATTAAAACTGTGTGCCGGACCGAGACTCGAACTCGGGACTTTTGTCTTAGGCGGGCAAGTGCTCTACCAACTGAGCTACCCAAGCACGACTCACGCCCCGTCCTCACAGCTTTACTTGTGCCGGTACCTCGTCTCCTACCCTCCAAACTTTGCAGAAGCTCTCCTGCGAACCTTGCAGAACTAGCACTCCTGAAAGAAAGGATATTGCGGAGACATGGCTTAGCCACAGCCAGGGGGATGTTCCCAGAATGAGATTTTCACTCTGCAGCGGAGTGTGCGCTGATATGAAACTTCCTGGAAGATTAAAACTGTGTGCCGGACCGAGACTCGAACTCGGGAGCTTTGCCTTTCACGGGCAAGTGCTCTACCAACTGAGCTACCCAAGCACGACTCACGCCCCGTCCTCACAGCTTTGCTTCTGCCGGTACCTCGTCTCCTACCTTCCAAACTTTACAGAAGCTCTCCTGCGAACCTTGCAGAACTGTGAGGACGGGGCGTGAGTCGTGCTTGGCCAGGCCATCGTTTTCCTGTCGTCTACGGTCCAACCTATATGCTCATGAGCGTAGGAGGGACGCTGCAGGCGATACCTGCTGTTAGCAAAGGCACTAGCGTTGGTCGTCTGCTGCCATAGATCGTTAACGCCACATTTAACCACATTATCCTAACAGATATGTTCGTCGTACGTCCCAAATTGATTCCTATAGGTATTTCACGCTGTGTTACTTGTCTGTTAGCGCTGACAACTCAACGAAAACGCCGCTGCTTTCGGTTGTTAAATGAGGGTCGTCTGCCATTGCGTTGTCCTCAGGGAGAGGTAATACTTTAAATTCAGTATTCTCGGCACACTCTCGGTACTGTGGATCTCGGAATATTGAATTACCTAACGATTTCCGAAATGGTATATCCCATTCGTCTAGCTCCAATGACCATTCCGTGTTCAAAGACTGTTAATTTCCATCGTGCAACCATAATCACGTCGGAAACCTTTTAACATGAATCACCTGAGTACAAATGACAACTCCGCCAGTACGCTGCCCTTTTATACCTTGCATACGCGACACTTTCGCACTCTGTGTAAGTGCATATCGCTAACCCATGACTTTCGTCACCTCGGTGTATATCGGACTCATAGTGTGAAAGATTGGCAGTAAGCTTAGGTTAAAGCTATTTGTTTACTGTTCTGTGACATACTGCACCAGGCATAGTGCAGCTCCACTGTGTATGCTGTTCTCGGGCAGGGGATGAGATGGTTGTTACTAACCAGGCGGCTAGGAATCACCCTGACCGCTGTCAAATGATTGAAAGCTGCTGGAAATGGATATGTTAGGAAGGCTCTGTATGTCCATATTTAATCAGATGGTTGCTGGATCTCAGTTGTTTAGTACAGAATGTCGAATCAAAACACCTTCCAACCGAATAAATTTCCAAATTGTTAGTTTGTTGAGCAACCAGTTTCGGCTACGTGTCACGTCATCTTCAGGTCCTTTGACCGACGTCTAGGAAAATCCCCACCTCCGGTCCTGTCAAAATAGGGGCCAGCATTCAGTGACTAGTATCTGCAGATTTTTGATATAGCGAACCCTCGAAACATCACTTGCCGACTTATATCGTCGAACTGGTTGATCAATAAATACCAATCTGGAAATTTAGACGTCTAAAGGTGTTTTGATTCGACATTATGTTAGGAAGGGTACTGAGAATCATGTATCAGAGATCCGAAGGTACCTCAAGTGCTACACTCTCCTGTGGATGCCGCATCCCCAGCAGGAAATACAATTAACTGTCAGTGGCGTGTCAGTGGTATGTCTAGGCGTCTTGTACAAAAGAGACAGCGATCAGGGAGAGTTCAGGATGCTACACCCATCCACCTAACCAACAGGTTGGAGGTGCTGTCTTTCACTGAAAGCGAAACTAAGTTAGTGAGACTTATTTCGCCTGTTCGGAAACATGATGTGTCCTGTGTTAAGAAGTGGCAGACACAAACGTGTAGGGGTCTGTTAATCGTCGGCATTTCAAACGTTTGACGAACAATGGTACCCCTTAGGAAAATGGCATCAAGGTGTGGAAAGAGGCACCAGTCGCACATAGTTTGTATATTAGCGTCCTCCCAATTGAGCAAACGCCCGCCGCCTCTTTGACTCGTTTCAGATTGGTCTCACACCATCCATATTACAAAGCTGTGTCGGACAATGGCGGCTAACAAGGGAATCTAGAAGGGTTCATAGGAGACTGTTCTTGGTGATGGCGTGGTGAGTGGATCGTGCTCTCCAGAGTATGATTAATGTAAGTTCCACTTTTGGTCGGGTTCTGTTATATGTTTCGCTTTATGAAATAGGTAATTCTCACGTTTACTTAAATTATCAGCCAAGAAGATTAACCGTCTTTCGTATCGTGTGAGTCTTTACATATAAAAGGCAATGTCCTGACTGACTGACTCACTCACTGACTGTCTCATTATCACCGAGCCCAAAGCGTTGAGGATGGAAATTAAAATTTGGAGAAGTTGTGGATCTTACACTGTAGGCGTCTTTTAAGATGGAATTTTTCGAAATTTCGATCCTAAGGGAGTGAAATGGGGGATGAAGGATTTTTTTTTTTTAAATGTCGCAGTTAAGGCAATTTTGAAGCTAGATCTACGAAAATTGGTATTTGGTTTGTCGGTCAGAAGCAAAGAAATAAGTGTTTCAACATTTTTTGGAAATTTAACCCTATGGGGGTGAAATAGTGGGCAAAGCTTTTTTTTTAAAATATATCATTATTAAAGAACTACTAAAGTATTTTTAAAGTTACATCTATGAACACTGATATTTGACTTTATGGTTACAAATAAAAAAAACGTTTTTTGGAAATTGAACCCTTAGGGGAATGAAAAAAGAGATGAGATTTTTTAATGAAAATATTGTATTATAAAAGCATTTTTAAAGTTAAATCTGTGAAAATTTAAATTTGGCTTCTCAGCTAGAAATAAAGAAATACGGGTTCCACTGTTTTTGGAAAGTTAACCTGTAAGGTGTGAAATAGGGTCAGCCTGATCCACTGACTCATCATCGCCCAGCGCAAACCGCTAAGGATAGAAACTTGAAGTTTGGAGAGGCCGTGGATCTTATACCGTAGGCATTGTTTAAGAAGGGCTTGTCCGAAATTCCACTCTTAAGAGGGGAAATAGGATATGAAAGGCGTTTTGAAAGTATGTCGCTATTAAAGGAAGTTTGAAGCTAGCACTTCGGAAACTGGAATCAGAAAATAAAAAATACGTGTTTCAGTACTTTTGGAAGCCCAAAAGCTAAGGGAATAAAATAGTGACTGAAAGTTTTTTTTAAAATAAATAATTGCTAAAGAACTAATAAAGAATTTTTAAGGCTACAACTATGACAACTGGTACTGGACTTCTCTGTTAGAAACAAAAAAATACGTGTCTTAGTGTTTCTGGAAATTAAACCCCTAGGGAAGTGCAATAGAAGATGAAAATTTTTAAGAAAATATTTCGTAACGTTGAAAAAATTTTAAAGCTAAATTTACGAAAATTAGTGTTTCACTCTTCGGTTATACATAAAGTAATATTTGTTAGGGGATGAAAGTTACTATGGAAATATATCACAAGATCGTAAAGGTCACGTCTAACAAAATCTTTCGACTCCAGCTACCAGAATCGCTTTTTGGTCAGAAGTACATTCGGATATGGCCATGCTTATGTGGCCTTAATTAGCTGGAAAAGCTTAGAGGGTGTCGCAGTTTGTCAACAACATAAAAATTCGATAAAATAAAAACAAAAAGTCTCTGCAGTCCATACAGTCTCCACGAGCGAAGCAGCGGCCACTAAGCTAGTTTGATTATATTCTTTGTTTACAAGATATGACAGTTCACATGTGATGTGTTATGACAGAGAAAGGAATGTGTGACCACTGGAGACAGTGGCACAAATTACCCCAAAATCGTAACACATCACACACTTATGTCGTAATAAAACATGTAAATCCACCTGATAATGAAGGTTTAAACCTCCGAAACGCATCGTGGATATAAATAAACGGACTGCTAACAGTGAACTTGTGGTTTCATTCTTTAATTATATTCATTGGTGCTTTTTCGCGAACCGTGAGTATGATGGCCACTTCAGATAGCTATTCTAATAATCAATAATCATTTTCCTTCCTGAATGGAACGGTTATCTGGATATAAATATAAATTTGCATGTGCCGAATTCTAGCAATCTTAATTTTTTTTTCATGAATTTACTTTGAATTGAAGTTCTCCCGTTATAGTACCATAGAATCGTATCTACTCAAACTCCTAATCAGAATGAATACTCACAAGTCAGGGTGGTAGTACTCATTGAATTATTAGACCTTTGGTCAATGTTGTGGACTTAAACTCCTTATTCCCTTTGAAAACCATCTGTGATAATAGTACGTGCTGATAAGTAAATACTGTGCTAATAATTTCGAAAAACATTATTGGAAAAACAGCAACCTGTATAATTTTTTTAAAAAGTTTTTAAAACAGCCTTGATTCCATAAAATATTTATTAAAGTGATACCCGGCTTCAACCAATTACGATCGCCTTCAGATTAGACTCTCAGATACAAGTAATGGTACTACTTATAGGAACATAGAAACGATGAAAGTTAAAAACTGAAATCTACAAATTAAAATAAAATTAATGGAAAGTGTATACTTTCAGATGGTGGGCGGAGGCGACGGGCGGGGCATGAACAGTGTGCTCAAAGGGGAACAAATGTCGACCGCTAACAGCGTGAACATGCTATGGGTTAAACAGGAGAAGCTCCGGCCATTGCCTGCACTTGACATCAATAGAAGCCAATGAGGCGAAACTTAAGGTAACAACGTGCCAAAAATATTAAAATTATAAATCTGAATGAAAAAAAGCAGAAATAATACATTGAGGCACATGAGCATTAACTGCTATGAGTAGTAATTGATCAGTGTGTGTGTCTGTGTGTATTTGTGTGTGTGTGTGTGTGTGTGTGTGTGTGTGTGTGTGTGTGTGTGTGCGCGTGCGTGCGTGCGTGAATTCCTGAGGGACCAAACTGCGGGCCGCGCAGTCCCTGACATGGCGCCTTAAACAGCGCAGCCACTCCGTGCGGCAATTTATCAGTAAAACATGAAAAAAGTAAATACGGAAATCAATAACAATAGGTTACGGGAACGACAGCTTCCCTATGCGGGCAGTACATAAAAGTGCTACACAAATCCCAGGAACACAATTACAGGAAAGGTAATTAAAAGCGACACCATCGGTTGTCATGGAGATGGCGTGTGGAGTATTGATGTGATACATCCGCAGTAAACAGACGATAAGCCAAGCATCTCATGGCGACATACAGACGCTGTCAGTCTCAGTGGAGACGATTTTTCAGTGAACCACTGGTGTTTCGAAAAGCGGTGTGTTAGTCGCCATCGTATTTTCGATAAAAAAAAGTTCAAATGTGTGTGAAATCTTAAGATACTTAACTGCTATGGTCATCAGTCCCTAAGCCTACACACTTCTTAACCGAAATTATCCTAAGGACAAACACACACACCCATGGCCGAGGCAGGACTCTAACCTCCGCCGAGACCAGCCGAACAGTCCATGACTGCAGCGCCTGAGACCGCTCGGCTAATCCCGCGCGGTGTACTTTCGATGAGCCGCCAGGGAATGCTTGTGGTGTGGGACGCATCTGTGGTAATGCAGATGCCGCGCCAATGTTATAGTGGCGACAAGAAGCCACTGTGCCCAACAGAGATGTGAAGATCGGTGGACAAACCGAAATTTGCAGCCTTAAACAGTGGTTGGCCTAGAACTTGAGCGTAGAAGAACCTCTAATTGTAAAATAAGTATAATTTGAAACACTATATACAGCAGTGGCTCATGTAGCCCAAGAATCAACTGATAAACAGTAAGTTAAAAAATTGAAATATTATCTATACCACAGACATAAAATTGGATACAAAAGAGAAAACAAAAATGCAGGAATGTTCTATAACACGTTATCGAGAAGACCACAGAAATTTTTTTTTTAAGTTCAGTTGCTCATTAGTATTAAAGGTGAGTGGATATTGTAATGAGCATAAGTATAAATTTCTGATATTTATCAAGTGGCCTATAAGGGCATTATGCAGAATTTTTAAGTTATTTCGGATAGAGCCAACAGAATGGCTGTGTTTTATAAGGTGTTGGCCAAATAGTGATTTACTGCAAGCAGTATCTGTAGTTTGTTCTCTAGAATGGGTAAGGAAGTTTCAGTCACTTGCCTAATGTGTTGTGTGTTGCAGTCATCGCGAATGGCTGTGTAACCACCAGAGTATTAGAGTATATGTTATTGTAACTACCAGTCGTATGTTTAAACTTATTCTGCAGTAGGTTATTAGCAGAGAAAGTTATGGTTATGCTTGTATTTTTAAACAATTTATTTTGTCAGATTTATTACTCATGTAGGACATTATACTAAATTTTAAATTAGTTGTGCAAAGACAATCTCCCGGTTTTCTTAATTTACTGGATAAAACATCAACTTCATGAGTATTAAAATTGTTAGCCCTAGCAATCTGGCCGCGCGTGGTAGCCGTGCGGTCTGGGGCGCCTTGCCACGGTTCACGCGGCTCCCCCGTCGGAGGTTCGAGTCCTCTCTCGGACATGGGTGTGTGTGTTATTCTTAGCCTAAGTTAGTTTAAGTTAGATTATGTAGTGTGTAAGCCTAGGGACCGATGACCTTAGCAGTTTGGTCCCATAGGAACTTACCACAAATTTCCAAAAAAAATTCCTATCAATTTGTTTAAGAATACCTCCTTTTTTGTATTTCGTCTCACTGTATCGGCAATTTTAATATCCTATGAATAATTGAATAAAGGAACGCTTTTTTATTTGGGTTGATGTCAAGAAGCAGCATTTATTTAACTTGTCTTGTGGTTGGATTTCTGTGAAGGTCAAAATAATGTTTGCCATCATGGTTAGAAAAGGCAAGATCAAAACAATTTTCTGTTACTATCATGTTCCACAGTTACTTTACAGAAAACCAACTGCAACAGGAGTTTGCATCCACCCAAATACAAAAAAGCGTTCTTTTATGCAATGATGAATACAATACTCAAATTGTTACTAAAGGCAGATGAAATTAAAAGCAAGCTATTCTTAAACAGATTTCTAGAGCCAACAACTTTAATACTTGTAAGTAGGCTGTTTATGTTTTCTTATTGGCAACGTTTCGTAGCGCTCTGTATGAAAATCACTGGCTGTGCTGTGTGCAGTCTGTGGCTAGTTTGCATTGTTGTCTGCCATTGTAGTGTTGGGCAGCTGGGTGGAACAGCGCGTAGCGCTGGGCAGTTGGAGGTGAGCCGCCAGCGGTGGTGGATGTGGGGAGAGAAATGGCGGAATTTTGAAATTTGTAAGACTGGATGTCATGAACTGCTATATATATTATGGCTTTTGATGACTATTAAGGTAAATACATTGTTTGTTCTCTATTAAAATCTTTCATTTGCTAACTATGCCTATCAGTAGTTAGTGCCTTCTGTAGTTTGAATCTTTTATTTAGCCGGCAGTAGTGGCGCTCGCTGTATTGCAGTAGTTAGAGTAACGAAGATTTTTGTGAGGTAAGTGATTTGTGAAAGGTGTAGGTTAATGTTAGTCAGGGCCATTATTTTGTAGGGATTTTTGAAAGTCAGATTGCGTTGCGCTAAAAATATTGTGTGTCAGTTTAAGCACAGTCATGTATAATTTTTCTAAGGGGACGTTTCATACTAATGCAGCTGATGTTTTAATCAATTACGAAAACCAACAGATTCTCTTGGCACAGCTAGTTTAAAATTTACTAAAGTGACCTACATGGTAACATTTCTGAGAAAATAAATAAACTGTTCAAAAACAACCACATGGTCATAACTTTCTTTACCAATAACCTTCAGCAGAACAGGCTCAAATACTTGATTCGTAGTTATAATGTCAAATACTGCAGTTCTGGTGTCTACAAAGTACTTTAGGATGACTGCGACAAACAAACCTACTCCAGGAAAACTGGCCACAGTTTCCTTATACATTTTAGAGAACACACTGGAGCTACTGCTTGTAGCAAATCATTATTTGGCAACGCCTTAAGTAAAATAAGTATTCACTAGAGGGCACTTGCTAAATATTTTGGAAGAAATTGTGATTTATGTACATTACAAAAACCAGTCATCATCATTATTAAATTAGCAACTGTACTTCAAAGAAAAACGTTATTATGATCTCCTCTATAGTTGTTATAGAACATTGGTTTTCTTTTACTTCCTCTTGTTTATCCTATTTTAACCCTATGGAACAGCTTATATGTTTTTTTTTTACTTACCAGTTTTAACATATCTGATCCATAGTTGTATATAATGTCTCCAGGTATATTTATTTTCCAATTATAGATCATTTTGATCAATTATGGACGTTTGTACACTTCTTCTGCGCTCAAGTTCCAGGCTTTATCTTTTTAAGCAGCCTGTTCTGGCCGCTGGTATATTTTTTCAACATTCAGGTTCGATGCCAACCACTTTTTAAGGCTGTGGACTTCGGCTTGCTCACCTATCTTCACATCTCTGTCACGCCCAGTGGCTTCTTATCTCCACAATGCCGTTGACTCAGACGTCTGCATTATCACGGTTGCGTCCCAGACAACGACTTTTTCTCTCATTAGTTCTGGGCAGCTCATCGAATCACAATGGTGGCCGCCGGCGTCCGCTTTTTGACACAACAGTGGTTCACCGAAACTCCGTCTCCATAACGACCGACGATGTCATCCTGTCGCCGTTACATCATTGGTTCGTCGCCTGCTTACTGCGCCGGCCGCGGTGGTCTTGCGGTTGGTTCTAGGCGCTTGCGGTTCTAGGCGCTACAGTCCGTAACCGCGGGACTGCTACGGTCGCAGGTTCGAATCATGCCGGGGGCATGGATGTGTGTGATGTCCTTAGGTTAGTTAGGTGTAAGTAGTTCTAAGTTCTACGGGACTGATGAGTAAGATGTTAAGTCCCATAGTGCTCAGAGCCATTTGAACCATTTCTGTGTACTGCGACGTGCTGTATCGAGACCCTTCACGCCGTCTCCATGACAACCAATGGCATCACTTTCAGTTATCTTTGCTGCGACCGTGTTCCTATGATTTGTTTTATACTTTTACGCACTGCCCACAAATGGCAGCTATACTTCTCATAACCGAGTGTTATTGGTTTCCTTATTTAGTTTTTATCATTATTTATTACAGTTGCAGTTAACGTTGACGTGATTGCATCTATTATTTCTGTTTTTATACACATATTTATATTTTTAATATTTTTGTCATGTTGTTGCCACTTCATTGGCTCCTGCTGATGTCATGGACCTGACACTGGACGGAGCTTCTCCTGTTGAACCCACTGCGTGTCGACGCTATTCAGCGGTCGACATTTGTGCCACTGTGCACATATAACTCGTCCTCTGCCCACCGACTCCGCTCTATATCTGAGGGTGTGCATCCTTTCAACAATTTTATTTTATTTCACAGGTTTTAACTATCGTTGCTTCTGTGTTCCTCCAAGTTGTAACATTATTTGTATTTAAGGGAGTGTTCCTGAAGATGATCGTGACTGGTTGAAATCGATTACCTTTTAATAAATATTTTATCCGATCAAGAATGTTTAAAAAAAAACTGTGCTACGTCGTTCTCTAGTTTGAGATGTACGAGTCTTACGTGTAGTGATGTTCAGAACTTATTGTCGTACCAAGAGTGTCCATGTACTATCACATTTCAGGAATGATCCCTGCTATTATTAAATTAAAAGAATATTCTTAAGGGACCAAATCAATAAGAGTATTCTTGGCATGCTCTGTGTGAATGCAGAGGGTAACTCTGTCTAGCTAATAAATGTTTGTTTCATTGACCAGAATCTACTCTTCATTCACCCACCCCCTCCCCCCCCCCCCCCGCGCCCCTATGTCCATTCGGCTATCATTCCGCCCTCTTCCTACAGTGAAGTGTCAAAGAAACTGGTACAGGCATGCACATTCAAATACAGAGATATGTAAACAGGCAACATGGCGCTCGGTCGGCAACGCCTATGTAAGACAAGTGGCAGGTTATCAAAATTTAAGTGAGTTTGAACTCGGTGTTATAGTCGACGCACGAGCGATGGGACACAGCATCTCCAAGGTAGTGATGAAGTGGGGATTTTCCTCTACGACGATTTCACGAGTGTGCCGTGAATATCAGGAATTCATAAAACATCAAATCTCTGACACCGCTGTGGAAGGAGAAAGATCCTGCAACAATGGGTCCAACGACGACTGAAGGGAATCGTTCAACGTTGCAGAAATGCAACCCTTCCGCAAATTGCTCCAATGCTGGGTCATCAATAAGTGTCAGCGTGCGAACCATTCAAAAAAACATCATCGACGTTGGCTTTCGCAGCAGAAGGCCCACTCGCGTACCATTGATGACTGCACGGGACACAGCTTTACACTTCGACTGGACCCATCAACAACGACATTGGACTGTTGATGACTGGAAATACACTCCTGGAAATGGAAAAAAGAACACATTGACACCGGTGTGTCAGACCCACCATACTTGCTCCGGACACTGCGAGAGGGCTGTACGAGCAATGATCACACGCACGGCACAGCGGACACACCAGGAACCGCGGTGTTGGCCGTCGAATGGCGCTAGCTGCGCAGCATTTGTGCACCGCCGCCGTCAGTGTCAGCCAGTTTGCCGTGGCATACGGAGCTCCATCGCAGTCTTTAACACTGGTAGCATGCCGCGACGGCGTGGACGTGAACCGTATGTGCAGTTGACGGACTTTGAGCGAGGGCGTATAGTGGGCATGCGGGAGGCCGGGTGGACGTACCGCCGAATTGCTCAACACGTGGGGCGTGAGGTCTCCACAGTACATCGATGTTGTCGCCAGTGGTCGGCGGAAGGTGCACGTGCCCGTCGACCTGGGACCGGACCGCAGCGACGCACGGATGCACGCCAAGACCGTAGGATCCTACGCAGTGCCGTCGGGGACCGCACCGCCACTTCCCAGCAAATTAGGGACACTGTTGCTCCTGGGGTATCGGCGAGGACCATTTGCAACCGTCTCCATGAAGCTGGGCTACGGTCCCGCACACCGTTAGGCCGTCTTCCTCTCACGCTCCAACATCGTGCAGCCCGCCTCCAGTGGTGTCGCGACAGGAGTGAATGGAGGGACGAATGGAGACGTGTCGTCTTCAGCGATGAGAGTCGCTTCTGCCTTGGTGCCAATGATGGTCGTATGCGTGTTTGGCGCCGTGCAGGTGAGCGCCACAATCAGGACTGCATACGACCGAGGCACACAGGGCCAACACCCGGCATCATGGTGTGGGGAGCGATCTCCTACACTGGCCGTACACCACTGGTGATCGTCGAGTGGACACTGAATAGTGCACGGTACATCCAAACCGTCATCGAACCCATCGTTCTACCATTCCTAGACCGGCAAGGGAACTTGCTGTTCCAACAGGACAATGCACGTCCGCATGTATCCCGTGCCACCCAACGTGCTCTAGAAGGTGTAAGTCAACTACCCTGGCCAGCAAGATCTCCGGATCTGTCCCCCATTGAGCATGTTTGGGACTGGATGAAGCGTCGTCTCACGCGGTCTGCCCGTCCAGCACGAACGCTGGTCCAACTGAGGCGCCAGGTGGAAATGGCATGGCAAGCCGTTCCACAGGACTACATCCAGCATCTCTACGGTCGTCTCCATGGGAGAATAGCAGCCTGCATTGCTGCGAAAGGTGGATATACACTGTACTAGTGCCGACATTGTGCATGCTCTGTTGCCTGTGTCTATGTGCCTGTGGTTCTGTCAGTGTGATCATGTGATGTATCTGACCCCAGGAATGTGTCAATAAAGTTTCCCCTTCCTGGGACAATGAATTCACGGTGTTCTTATTTCAATTTCCAGGAGTGTATGTTGCCTGGCCGGACGAGTCTCGTTTCAAATTGCATGGAGCGCATGGACGTGTACTGGTATGGGGACTGTTCAAGCTGGAGGAGGCTCTGTAATGGTGTGGGGCCTGCGCAGATGGAGTGATACGGCATTCCTGATGTCTAGATATGACTGACAGGTAATATACGCAAGGATTCTGTCTGGTCACCTGCACCCCTGCCGTGTATTCCGCGGCCGGCTACGGTCGCAGGTTCGAATCCTGCCTCGGGCATGGATGTGTGTGATGTCCTTAAGTTAGTTAGGTTTAAGTAGTTCTAAGTTCTAGGGGACCGATGACCTTAGAAGTTAAGTCCCATAGTGCTCAGAGCCATTTGAATAATTTTTTGTATTCCGCGGACTTGGGCAATTCCAGCAGGATAATGCGACATCCTACACGGCCGGAATTGCTACAGAGTGGCTCCAGGAACACTTTTCTGAATATAAACACTTCCGCTGGCGACCAAAGTCCCCAGACATATGAACATTGTTGAGCATATCTGGGATGCCTTACAACGTGCTATTCGGAAGAGATCTCCACGCCGTCGTACTCTTACGACTTTATGGATAGCCCTGCAGGATTCATGTTGTCAGTTCCCTCCAGCACTACATCAGACATTAGTCGAGTACATGCCATGTCGTGTTGCGAAACTTCTGTGTGCTCGCGGGGGCCCTACACGAGATTAGGCAAGTGTACCACTTTCTTTGTCTCTTAAGTGTTTATTCTCTTGAATATCACCGATACAAGGAGCCCTGCTTGAGAAATAAATGAGTATTTAATAAAACCCAATCCTCACAGCATCTTCCTGAAGTCTCAATATTTGTTTTTGTTGCGCTTTTAACGTAATTTGTTGGGTCAAGTACAATAACAGTAAAAAAGCGCAACTCCAAAAAATAATTAATGTAGAGTAATTGCAAGATCACAGGTTTATAGTAGGAGGTAAGCAATTGCAAATGTGAAGTGCTCTTACACTGATGACCTGTGTAACCGCAAGAGCGCTGAATGCAAGCATGCAAACGGGCATGAATTATTTTGGACAGGTTCAAAATGGTTCAAATGGCTCTGAGCACTATGGGACTCAACTGCTGTGGTCATAAGTCCCCTAGAACTTAGAACTACTTAAACCTAACTAACCTAAGGACAGCACACAACACCCAGCCATCACGAGGCAGAGAAAATCCCTGACCCCGCCGGGAATCGAACCCGGGCGTGGGAAGCGAGAACGCTACCGCACGACCACGAGATGCGGGCTTTTGGACAGGTGCTCGATGTCAGTTTGCGAGATGGAGTTCCATGCTTGTGATACTTGGTCAGTCAATACATGGACTGTTAATGCTGTTTGTCGACAACGCTTGAAATGCCGTCCGAGGATGTCTCATATGCCCTCGATTAGAGACAGACCTGGTGATCGAGCATTCGACACTCTCTAGACTATGTTGGGTTACAACAGCAGTATGTGAGCGAGCGTTATCTTGTCGGAAAACACTTCCTGCAATGCTGTTCATGAATAGCAGCACAACAGGTCTAATCCCACACTGACGTACGAATTTGGGGTCAGGGTGCGTGGGATAGCCATAAGAGTGCCCCTCCTGTCAAACCAAACCCAAGACCATAACTCCAGGTGTAGACCCAGTGTGTCTAGCAAGCAGACAGGTTGGACTCCTTGTAACCAACACATGGCCATTTCTGGCACTGAGGCAGAACCAGCTTTCATCAGAAAACATAACGGATCTCCACTCTGCCACCCCATCCAACACCCCCCCCCTCTCCCCCCCCCCCCCTCCCCCAATGATCTGTCACTTAACACCGCTGAAGTCGCAAATCAGAGCTGTCCTTAAAGTAACCTATTTGTAACAGTTCGTTGTGGACTGCGGTGCCAACTGCTGCTTAAATTGCTGCTGCAGATGCAGTACGACAAACCGATAGAGCCGTAGGCCGAACACGATGGTCTACCCTCTCGACAGTGCCACGTGGCCGCCTAGAGCCCGGTCTTCTTCCGACAGTATATTCTCGTGGCTACCGCTGCCAGCAGTCATGTACAATGGCTACATTCCTGCAAAGTCTTTCCGCAGTATCTCAGATGGAATATTCAGCTTCTTGTAGCCCTGTTACACAAACTCGTTGAAATTCAGTGGGGTATTGATAATGGCGTCCTTGTTGCCTTAAACGCGATCTTGGCTAACATCAGCTGGCCACGCACAGTCTCGAAAGTAACTAACTCTTATGACCGTTACAGCGTGTATTTAAAGCAAACCTGATTTACTTCCTTATAGTGGCGCTGTTAGCGCCAATCTTGAGCTACTGGAACGAAATCTGAATAGACATCATCTTTCAGATGTGGAATCACGCCTATCAACTTCCGTTTATATCGTACACCTCCTTGGCATTCCGATTATTTTCCGTCAGTGTATAAATAAACCTTCATAGATGTTTCACATCACACTGCACAAGACGAATCTAGAACTGTTTTCCTTGATATTAATAAGAATCATAGTCGCTTCTGAAAGCCCATGGCACATGATAAAAAGCGTGATCTGAAACATTAGAAATCAAATACGAATAATAATCAGAAACGCAAGGTGAATTATTTTAAAATAAGATAGACACCTTTTCGAACGTCCACATGAAACTAGATGTAGGGAAAACACATACCAGATTCAGACTCATTGGAAAAACCCCAAGAGTTAATGTCTGTCTACATAATACTCTCAAACACATAAACCCTGCAAAAGGGCAGAGCTGAATTAGATCATACCGAATCTCAATGTTTCCACGCATCTTTTGCTATCAGAAAAAGAAGTGTAAACGGCACTAAAATACCCTCAGCCACATACGATAAGATGATCTACAGATGTAGATGTTGATATAATGAATTGAGTGTTGAATCAGTTAGTAACACAGGTATTTGAGATTCGAACCACTGTTAGTTCTAAGAATGATTCTGGTACTTAACATGATTTACGTACATTATTTGTATGGCTGTGTGTATAATTAATATTCCAAGTGGCTCTACGCTTCAACTCCTACGTTAAATTATGTTTTTTTGGATAACTGATGTGTGCTGGTTCATGGGGCTTAGGAAGTTATTGACATACCAAATGGATGCTTATTAAAGTATTGTGACATTCAATGCTAACTTAGATTTTACGGTCGGGAGCAAAAATTAACTCTCAGCACAGGTTTCAAGAAGATTGAGAAAAAAAAGAGAGAGAGAGGCGGATGGGGGATTACCAGATTAAGAGCAATGAAAAGTACCTTCTGCTGAGATTTGCATGTTCTGCTTGCATGATGGAACAGATGTTAGTAATGAATATCGCAGTTATAGCTCACATATGACAAGCGTTGCATAGGTTTAGGTTTCAATCTGCCACGCCCTTTGCAGGTTAGATAGGACCACATTCCTTCGAGCTGTGCAAAGATTTCAAAGTTAAGAGTTCTTCAGTTCTGCGATGCTGCACACTGTTGACACCTTCGCTCAAGTTGTGTAGAGAGGGCTGGCAGTTGCTCAAGTGGAATTCACATTTCAGTTCGATCTCATTATCTGTAATAAGTCTTTATTAGGTCGCTTTCCTGTCTGGCTGTTATCAAAAATTTTTCAGCTGACTTTAACTTAACTTGCCGATGAGCTGGAAACGAAATTTGAAACACAGCTCAGAACTACAGTGCTGGCCATTAAAATTGCTACACCAAGAAGAAATGCAGATGATAAACGGGTATTCATTGGACAAATATACACTCCTGGAAATGGAAAAAAGAACACATTGACACCGGTGTGTCAGACCCACCATACTTGCTCCGGACACTGCGAGAGGGCTGTACAAGCAATGATCACACGCACGGCACAGCGGACACACCAGGAACCGCGGTGTTGGCCGTCGAATGGCGCTAGCTGCGCAGCATTTGTGCACCGCCGCCGTCAGTGTCAGCCAGTTTGCCGTGGCATACGGAGCTCCATCGCAGTCTTTAACACTGGTAGCATGCCGCGACAGCGTGGACGTGAACCGTATGTGCAGTTGACGGACTTTGAGCGAGGGCGTATAGTGGGCATGCGGGAGGCCAGGTGGACGTACCGCCGAATTGCTCAACACGTGGGGCGTGAGGTCTCCACAGTACATCGATGTTGTCGCCAGTGGTCGGCGGAAGGTGCACGTGCCCGTCGACCTGGGACCGGACCGCACGGATGCACGCCAAGACCGTAGGATCCTACGCAGTGCCGTAGGGGACCGCACCGCCACTTCCCAGCAAATTAGGGACACTGTTGCTCCTGGAGTATCGGCGAGGACCATTCGCAACCGTCTCCATGAAGCTGGGCTACGGTCCCGCACACCGTTAGGCCGTCTTCCGCTCACGCCCCAACATCGTGCAGCCCGCCTCCAGTGGTGTCGCGACAGGCGTGAATGGAGGGACGAATGGAGACGTGTCGTCTTCAGCGATGAGAGTCGCTTCTGCCTTGGTGCCAATGATGGTCGTATGCGTGTTTGGCGCCGTGCAGGTGAGCGCCACAATCAGGACTGCATACGACCGAGGCACACAGGGCCAACACCCGGCATCATGGTGTGGGGAGCGATCTCCTACACTGGCCGTACACCACTGGTGATCGTCGAGGGGACACTGAATAGTGCACGGTACATCCAAACCGTCATCGAACCCATCGTTCTACCATTCCTAGACCGGCAAGGGAACTTGCTGTTCCAACAGGACAATGCACGTCCGCATGTATCCCGTGCCACCCAACGTGCTCTAGAAGGTGTAAGTCAACTACCCTGGCCAGCAAGATCTCCGGATCTGTCCCCCATTGAGCATGTTTGGGACTGGATGAAGCGTCGTCTCACGCGGTCTGCACGTCCAGCACGAACGCTGGTCCAACTGAGGCGCCAGGTGGAAATGGCATGGCAAGCCGTTCCACAGGACTACATCCAGCATCTCTACGATCGTCTCCATGGGGGAATAGCAGCCTGCATTGCTGCGAAAGGTGGATATACACTGTACTAGCGCCGACATTGTGCATGCTCTGTTGCGTGTGTCTATGTGCCTGTGGTTCTGTCAGTGTGATCATGTGATGTATCTGACCACCCCAGGAATGTGTCAATAAAGTTTCCCCTTCCTGGGACAATGAATTCACGGTGTTCTTATTTCAATTTCCAGGAGTGTATTATACTAGAACTGACATGTTATTTCATTTTCACGCAATTTGGGTGCATAGATCCTGAGAAATCAATACCCAGAACAAGCACCTCTGGCCGTAATAACGGCCTTGATACGACTGAGCATTGAGTCAAACAGAGCTTGAATGGCTTGTACAGGTACAGCTGCCCGTGCAGCTTCAACACGATACCACAGTTCATGAAGAGTAGTGACTGGCGTATTGTGAGGAGCCAGTTGCTCGGCCACCATTGATTAGATGTTTTCAATTGGTGAGAGATATGGAGAACGTGCTGGCCAGGGCAGCAGTCGAACATGTATCCAGAAATGCCCGTAGAGGACCTGCAACATACGGTCGTGCATTATGCTGCTGAAATGTAGGGTATCGCAGGGATCGAATGAAGGGTCGTAACACATCTGAAATGTAACGTCCACTGTTCAAAGCGCCGTCAGTGCGAACAAGAGGTAACTTAGACGTCTAACCAATGGCACCCCATACCATCATGCCGGGTGATACGCCAGTATGGCGATGACGAATACACGCTTCCAATGTGCGTTCACCGCGATGTCGCCAAACACGGAAGCGACCATCATGAGGCTGTAAACAGAACCTGGATTCTTCCGAAAAAATGACGTTTTGCCATTCGTGCACCCAGGTTCGTCGTTGAGTACACCATCGCAGGCGCTCCTGTCAGTGAAGCAGCTTAAAGGGTAATCGCAGCCATGGTCTCCGAGCTGATAATCCTTGCTGCTACAAACGTTGTCGAACTGTTCGTGCAGTTGGTTGTTGTCTTGCAAACGTCCCCATCTGTTGACTCAGGGATCGAGACGTGGCTGCGCGATCCGTTACAGCTATGCGGATAAGATGCCTGTCATCTCGACTGCTAGTGATACGAGGCCGTTGCGATCCAGCACGGCATTCCGTATTACCCTCCCGAACCCACCGATTCCATATTCTGCTAACAGTCATTGGATCTCGCCCAACGCGAGCAGCAATGTCGCGATACAATAAATCGCAATCCCGATAGGCTACAATCCGACCTTTATGAAAGCCGGAAACGTGATGGTACGCATTTCTCCTCCTTACACGAGGCATCACAACAACGTTTCACCAGGCAACGCCAGTCAACTGCTGTTTGTGTATGAGAAATCGGTTGGAAACTTTCCTCGTGTCAGCACGTTGTAGGTGTGACCACCGGCGCCAACCTTGTGTGAATGCTCTGCAAAGCTGATCATTTGCATATCACAGCATCTTCTTCCTGTCGGTTAAATTTCGCGTCTGTGGCACGTCGTTTTCGTGGTGTATCAATTTTAATGGCCAGTAGTGCAGATGACAATGCGTATTATGCTTTCTTGCCTGTCTGTTCGGTGGGGAGGGGGGATGGAAAAAATGGTTCAAATGGCTCTGAGCACTATGGGACTTAACTGCAGTGGTCATCAGTCCCCTAGAACATAGAACTACTTAAAACTACCTAACCTAAGGACATCACACACATCCATGCCCGAGGCAGGATTCGAACCTGCGACCGTAGCGGTCGCGCGGTTCCAGATTGTATCGCCTAGAAACGCTTGCCCACTCCGGCCGGCGGGGGGATAGAAAAGGTTGTGTAAGTAGGCTGTGATGGTTTTCTTACTGGCAACGTTACGTAGCGCCCTGTATGAAAATCACTGGCTGTGCTGTGTGCAGTCTGTGGTTAGTTTGCATTGTTGTCTGCCATTATAGTGTTGGGCAGCGGCAGCTGGATGTGAACAGGCGTAGCGTTGCGCAGTTGGAGGTGAGCCGCCAGCAATCGTGGATGTGGGGAGAGAGATGGCGGAGTTTTGAAATTTGTCATGAACTGCTATATATGTTATGATTATTAAGGTAAATACATTGTTTGTTCTCTATTAAAATCTTTCATTTGCTAACGATGCCTATCAGTAGTTAGTGCCTTAAGAATCTTTTATTTAGCTGGCAGTAGTGGCGCTCGCTGTATTGCAGTAGTTCAAGCAACCAAGATTTTTGTGAGGTAAGTGATTTGTGAAAGGTACAGGTTAATGTTAATCAGGGCCATTCCTTTGTACGGATTTCTGAAAGTCAGATTGCGTTGCGCTAAAAATATTGTGTCAGTTTAAGCACAGTCTTGTATAAATTTTTCAAAGGGGACGTTTCATAAATCACTTACCTCACCAAAAATCTCCGTTACTCGAACTACTGCAATACAGCGAGCGCCACTACTGCCAGCTAAATAAAAGATTCAAACTACGGAAGGCACTAACTACTGATAGGCATAGTTAGCAAATGAAAGATTTTAATAGAGAACAAACAATGTATTTACCTTAATAGAGTTGAAAAAGCAGGCATCGTTAGCAAATGAAAGGTTTTAATAGAGAACAAACAATGTATTTACCTTAATAATCATAATATATATAGCAGTTCATGACAAATTTCAAAACTCCGCCATCTCTCTCCCCACATCCACCTCTGCTGGCGGCTCACCTCCAACTGTGCAACGCTACGCGCTGTTCACATCCAGCTGCCGCTGCCCAACAGTCGTCTGTTCGCAATAACAATGCATTGATAATTTCTGTTTAAATAAGTTCTCTTGGTTCTTGAGTGGATATTGAACTTCAAAACATTGTTGCATGTTAACAGTTTCTCAGTGTGACAAATTGTACAAGTAGCGTGAAGTGAAAATTGCAAAGACTAAGTTAAAAAGCAGATAAGTAGGCTGTTTATGTTTTCTTTATGTAAGTAGGCTGTTTATGTTTTCTTATTGGCAACGTTACGTAGCGCTCTATATGAAAATCACTGGCTGTGCTGTGTGCAGTCTGTGGCTAGTTTGCATTGTTGTCTGCCATTGTAGTGTTGGGCAGCGGCAGCTGGATGTGAACAGCGCGTAGCGTTGCGCAGTTGGAGGTGAGCCGCCAGCAGTGGTGGATGTGGGAAATGAGATGGCGGATTTTTGAGTACAGAATGGATATTATGAACTGCTATGTATATTATGCTTTTTCAACACTATTAATGTAAATACATTGTTTGTTCTCTATTAAAACCTTTCATTTGCTAACTATGCCTATCAGTAGTTAGTGCCTTCTGTGGTTTGAATCTTTTAGCTGGCAGTAGTGGCGCTCGCTGTATTGCAGTAGTTTGAGTAACGAAGGTTTTTGTGAGGTAAGTGATTTGTGAAAGGTACAGGTTAATGTTAGTCAGGGCCATTCCTTTGTAGGGATTTCTGAAAGTCAGATTGCGTTGCGCTAAAAAATATTGTGTGTCAGTTTAAGCACAGTCTTGTATAATTTGTTCTAAGGGGACGTTTCACGTGAGGTAAGTGATTTGTGAAAGGTACAGGTTAATGTTAATCAGGGCCATTGCTTTGTACGGATTTCTGAAAGTCAGATTGCGTTGAGCTAAAGATTCTTTGTGTGCCACTGTCAATGCTCCCTTTTCCAGTCGTGCAGAGTTTGCAGGAAGTACAGTTGCTGGTAAACCTTTGTGTGAGCTCGAATCTCCCTACTCTTTACCTTTGCGGTCTTTTTGCGAGATATTTGTAGGATGATGCAACATTTTTCGTGAGTCATGTCAAGAGAAGCGAAATATCCTGGTGATGACTGGGCGTTGTGTGACGTCCTTAGGTTAGTTAGGTTTAAGTAGTTCTAAGTTCTAGGGGACTGATGACCATATATGTTAATCCCATAGTGCTCAGAGCCATTTGAACCAATTTTTGAAATATCCTGAAATCTACCACATACCTCTGTTTGTAGTCTCTTCAAAATGATTGAAATCGATGGAAACATTTCACACACGCTATTCTTAAACACAGAAAATGATTTGTTGAATAAAAAATGAATTTTTAATATATCATGTTTTTAAACCAGACTAAAATATGTAAAGTAATTTCTTCTTACCACATACAGATCCCTAACTCTACACAGGTCTGAAAATTTGAGAGTGTGAATTCTTTAATGGTTATGAAAACATTTATTAATCTGTAAAACGAAAAATGCGGGGTACATGCAATACATAGCTGATGCATAAATCATTCACATTTATTCACATCAAAACTTACCTGGGGTCCTTAAGATACCTTTGTGAGTGTGACCAGGCTTACGCCGCCGGAGTGACCGTGCGGTTTTAGGCGCTACAGTGTGGAACCGAGCGACCGCTACGGTCGCAGGTTCGAATCCTGCCTCGGGCGTGGATGTGTGTGATGTCCTTAGGTTAGTTAGGTTTAATTAGTTCTATGTTCTAGGCGACTGATGACCTCAGAAGTTAAGTCGCATAGTGCTCAGAGCCATTTGAACCATTTGAACCAACCAGGCTTACGTCGGACAAACAGTATGCACTCTGGAACAACGCAGGAAGGAGAGTGATGGATTCTGTGGCGCAGTTGTTAGACACTGGACTCGCATTCGGGAGGACGACGTTTCAATCCCGCGTCCGGCCATCCTGATTTAGGTTTTCCGTGATTTCCCTAAATCACTCCAGGCAAATGCCGGGATGGTTCCTCTGAAAGGGCACGGCCGACTTCCTTCCCAATCCTTCCCTAATCCGATGAGACCGATGACCACGCTGTCTGGTCTCCTTCCCCAAACCAACCAACCAACCAACCTACGATAACCCGAGAAATATGGTTCAGCTAAGCATGCTTTAGGAAATGGACACCGGGTAAAATCTGAAGAAACATCAGTCGTGGCTCACACACATGGCTTTTTGAACTGAGTGATTAAAGACGCTATTGAAATAAAAATCGCGAATAACACCCTAATTAGATACTGCTGCCTGCAGCTTAGCACCGATAGGGATCAAGTGATAGCACGGTTGAAGCCGGAGCATCGAATACCGAGTCAACACATGCCTGTATATGGCGATGCCGTGGGCACCAGTGACGACACAGCCGGCAGCTAATGTACACACATCAAAAAAGTTTTGCATCACCTCAGTTGAGAGAGTTCCGGAACCTGTACAGAAAATTGGAATAGAGATCAACATAACGTTATTTCCGCCCTTTTTATTGCTCATGAAAACCACACATTGCATGTTGTACCACCATACAGCAAGGCCTTCAGAGGTGGTGGTCCAGATTGCTGTACACACCGGTACTTCTAATACCCAGTAGCACGTCCTCTTGCGTTGATGCATTCCCGTATTCGCCGTGACATAATTAACAAGTTCATCAAGGCACTATTGGTCCAGATTGTCCCACTCCTAGAGGCGATTCGGCGTAGATCCCTCAGTGTGGTTAGTGGGTCACGTCGTCCATAACCAGCCCTTTTCAATCCATCCCAGGCACGTTCGACAAGGTTCGTGTCTGGAGAACACGCTGGCCACTAGTCGAGCGATGTCGTTATCCTGAAGGAAGTCATTCACAAGATGTGCACGGTGGGTCCGTGAATTGTCGCCCATGAAGACGAATGCCTCGCCAATATGCTGCCAATATGGTTGCACTATAGGTCGTAGGATGGCATTTACGTATCGTACAGTGATTACGGCGCCTTTCATGACCACCAGCGGCGTACATAGGCCCCACATAATGCCACCGCAAAACAGCAGGGAACCTCCATCTTGCTGCACTCCCTGGACTGTGTAAGGCGTTCATCCTGACCGGGTTGCCTCCAAACACGGCTCCGGCGATTGTCTGGCTGAAGGCATATGCGACACTCATCGCTGAAGGGAACGTGATGCCAATCCTGAGTGGTCCATTCCGCATGTTGTTGGGCCCATCTGTACCGCGCTGCATGGTGTCATGGTTGCAAAGATGGACCTCGCCATGGACGTCGGGAGTGAAGTTGCGCATCATGCAGCCTATTGCGCACGACGTCCTGTGACTGCACGAAAAGCATTATTCAACCTGGTGGCGTTGTTGTTAAGGTTCCAACCAGCCGTAATCCGTAGGTAGCGCTCATCCATTGCAGTAGTAGCCCTTGGGCGGCCTGAGCAAGGCATGTCATCCACAGTTCCTGTCTCTCTGTATCTCCTCCATGTCCGAAAATAGCTGTGGTTCACTCCGAGACACCTGGACACTTCTCTTGTTGAGAGCCCTTCCTCGCACAAAGTAACAATGCGGACGCGATCGAATCGCGGTATTGACCATCTAGGCATGATTCAACTACAGACTACACAAGCCCTGAACCTCCTTCCTGGTGGAATGACTGGAATTGATCAGCTGTCGGACCCTCGCCGTCTAATATTCGCTGCTCATGAATGGTTGTTTACATCTTTAGGCGGGTTTAGTGACATCTCTGAACAGTCAAAGGGACTGTGTCTGTGATACACTATCCACACTCAACGTTTATCTTCAGGAGTTCTGGGAACAGGGGTGATGCAAACCTTTTTTGGTATGTGTATGTAAACGGCGTATCATCAGTCTACTTGCAGTCACACGCTTGACAGTAGTCAAAGAGTGCTTGGCGGAAGCTCGTGTAATTTTAATTACTTTACGCATATGGAAACTAAAGAACATGTCATTCAATGTTAATGTGTCGAGACTCTGTATTCTTACAGATACATATTATGTCTGTCTGAACCGGAAAGCATACAATGACGCAACTTGTAAAACTGCTGAATGAGAATGATCTCATGCCCCACCCTTCCTTACCGTAGGAAACTGTCTGACTGGCTGCTTAATTTGTATGGGAGTAAAATACTGAGCTGTCATTGAGGGAGCTAAATACACTCCTGGAAATGGAAAAAAGAACACATTGACACCGGTGTGTCAGACCCACCATACTTGCTCCGGACACTGCGAGAGGGCTGTACAAGCAATGATCACACGCACGGCACAGCGGACACACCAGGAACCGCTCACGCCCCAACATCGTGCAGCCCGCCTCCAGTGGTGTCGCGACAGGCGTGAATGGAGGGACGAATGGAGGCGTGTCGTCTTCAGCGATGAGAGTCGCTTCTGCCTTGGTGCCAATGATGGTCGTATGCATGTTTGGCGCCGTGCAGGTGAGCGCCACAATCAGGACTGCATACGACCGAGGCACACAGGGCCAACACCCGGCATCATGGTGTGGGGAGCGATCTCCTACACTGGCCGTACACCACTGGTGATCGCCGAGGGGACACTGAATAGTGCACGGTACATCCAAACCGTCATCGAACCCATCGTTCTACCATTCCTAGACCGGCAAGGGAACTTGCTGTTCCAACAGGACAATGCACGTCCGCATGTATCCCGTGCCACCCAACGTGCTCTAGAAGGTGTAAGTCAACTACCCTGACCAGCAAGATCACCGGATCTGTCCCCCATTGAGCATGTTTGGGACTGGATGAAGCGTCGTCTCAAGCGGTCTGCACGTATAGCACGAACGCTGGTCCAACTGAGGCGCCAGGTGGAAATGGCATGGCAAGCCGTTCCACAGGACTACATCCAGCATCTCTACTATCGTCTCCATGGGTGAATAGCAGCCTGCATTGCTGCGAAAGGTGGATATACACTGTACTAGTGCCGACATTGTGCATGCTCTGTTGCCTGTGTCTATGTGCCTGTGGTTCTGTCAGTGTGATCATGTGATGTATCTGACCCCAGGAATGTGTCAATAAAGTTTCCCCTTCCTGGGACAATGAATTCACGGTGTTCTTATTTCAATTTCCAGGAGTGTATGTATGTTGGTTCAGAAGGTCTCTGACTGGCCTATTTATAAGAAAGCGTTGTGGCTTAAGAAGAGTTGAGAAATGTGAATGGCTGTTAGGTTTGTAAGGTTAACGCAATGAAATACTGAATTGTGATTGGGAGAGCTAAGTATATGTGTTGCCCTAGACTGGCCTATTTGCAAGAACAGGGCTTGGCTTAAGCAGTTGAGAAATTTAATTGGAGAGTAAAATACTAAGCTGTTATTGTCTCATAGGTCACCTAGTGTCTGCCACTGGTATTAAGATTGATCGCTCATGCACCCACACCATCCGTAGTTTCCAACTGAATAAGACCAAAAAGTGTATGAGCAACTTCATAAGGAAATTTGTCCCCAAGTTTGCGGAATTTGCTTCTCCCTTAAATCACTTTCGCAAGTAGATCGACTGACAGCCAACAAGCTGCTTTCGATGCCTTGAAGTCAGCACAAGAAGCTGCTTTCGATGATTTGAATTCAGCATTGAGTAACGCCCCTCTCTCTTGGTGGTTAGAGACTGAGCGTCCATTTCTTGTTCAAACTGACGCTTTGAACTCTCTATGTTGTGGCCATACTGCTGCAGTTGTAGCATGGTGATCGACACCCTATGGCACACGAATTAAGCTCTCTATCCACAGCAGAGACTCTCACTGTGCATTTCGCACTCAAGAAATTGAAATTCTACTTAAAATACTGGGAGTTTATGCTCGAAACAGGCAATGAGGCTCTTAGTTAGGTCTTGGAGCACCAACGTATGACCAGCTGGATCACCAGATGGGTGGCGCAAATCTCAGCATTCCGGTTTTCGGCCAGTCACATTAGCGGTCACTAAAATATAGTCACCGACTCCCTTAGCCGGATGTTTGAGGACGAAAAGGAAGAACCCATTCACTCCGCAGATTCAGGGTTTTGTGGTGTTAAGTGAAATACGCAGGCTGTTCGGCGACTTGTGAGACTGACAAGAAAAAGACTCGGACTTAGGGCTGATTAAGCAGAGGGTGCAAACAGGGAAGGAAGTAGCAGGCTAGGATCTGCCGAAGTCATTTCTTTGTTTTCATACATAGCAGGATGGAAGGTTAAAAATTTGTCTTCCCCGCGAATGATGTCGACAACGTTGAGGTGCTACGTTGCGTCTGTAGTAGGGGGACACCTGGGTGTCTGTAAAACTTGTAAGTAGGCTTTTTAGTTTTTTATGTTGGTAACGCCACGTAGCGCTCTGTGTGAAAATCACTGACTGTTCTGTGTGCAGTCTGTGGCTTCTTGGCATTGTTGAAATATTCTTTTTTGTAGTGTTGGGCAGTTGGATGGGAACAGCGCATAGCGTTGCGCAGTTGGAGGTGAGCCGCCAGCAGTGGTGGATGTGGTAAGAGAGATGGCAGAATTTTAAGAGCGGACGATCTGGACGTGTGTCCGCCAGAGACAGTAAATTTGTAAGACTGGATATCATGAACTGATATATATATATATATATATATATATATATATATATATATATAATGACTTTTGAACCCTATTAAAGTAAATACATTGTTTGTTCTCTATCAAAATCTTTGATTTGCTAACTATGCCTATCAGTAGTTAGTGCCTTCAGTAGTTAGAATCTTTTATTTAGCTGGCAGTATTGGCGCTCGCTGTATTGCAGTAGTTCGAGTAACGAATATTTTTGTGAGGTAAGTGATTCATGAAAGTTATAGGTTATTGTTAGTCAGGGCTATTCTTTTGTAGGGATTATTGAAAGTCAGACTGCGTTGCGCTAAAAATACTGTGTGTCAGTTTAGTGTTGATCAGAATAAGTAAAGAGAGTAATGTCTGAGTACGTTCAGTTTTGCTCAGCTGTTAGAAAATCAAATAACGTAGAGGTTTTCCAGCACTGTCATTTACAAAAAAATTTCTAAGGGGACGTTACATAAACTGCCCATAATATCAAAGAGACTATTATGTGACCGTCCTTACACAAAGCAAGTGCATTTTATTTAGGTAAAGCCCAGCGCCAGGATCACTGCTGGAATTAGCATTCGACGAGGCTTTTTTCTTTGTTTGGGCCTCCCAAGACACTAGTTAGTGACAACGCTCTGGTGATTGCGACAAGGAAGTTCCGCACCATTTGCTTCCAACAAGGTATAGTCCACCACCACACCGTATTATTCTCAGAATTCCTTCACTGAGAGGGTTAACGTAAATTAAAAGTCGTACTAATTATATTTCAAGTCAATGCCCAGACCTAATGGGATTGCTCCCTGCCCTGACTAGCATTAGCTAATCATGAAGATCTTAAGACAACTCCAGATTCCCTAATGTTATCTTATTCCGTAAATTCACCACTATCCCATCTCTGGTCGGTCAATAATCTATTGCCGGAAAGGGTTACTCCAGGAGTTACTCAGCACAGCTAGACAAGGGCCAAGTTAAATACAGAGGTTGCCCACTGGAGAGAAGCGGCGCGGCACGACAGTGGCCAGCATCCCTGAAATTTTAAAGTAGATGTTCAATTTCCCATTGCCTGATTCTTCCACTACCCAAGCAGCCACTGACGGCTGACCACATGTCAGACTTGTCGTAGTGAAGCTACTGAACCCTGAATGAGCATTATTATCCTACTCATACGTAAAAATACCATTTGTGGCTATTGTACAGGGTGGTCCATTGATAGTGACCGGGCCAAATACCTCACGAAATAAGCATCAAACGAAAAAACTACAAAGAACGAAACTCGTCTAGCTTGCAGGGGGAAACCAGATAGCGCTATTGTTAGCCCGCTAGATGGCGCTGTCATACGTCAAACTGATATCAACTGCGTTTTTTAAAGTAGGAACCCTCATTTTTTATTACATATTCGTACAGTACGTAAAGAAATATGAATGTTTAAGTTGGACCACTTTTTTCGCTTTGTGATAGATGGCGGTGTAATAGTCACAAACGTATAAGTACGTGGTATCACGTAACATTCCGCCAGTGCGGACGGTATTTGCTTCGTGATACATTACCCGTGTTAAAATGGACCGTTTACCAATTGCGGAAAAGGTCGATATCGTGTTGATGTATGGCTATTGTGATCAAAATGCCCAACGGGCGTGTGCTATGTATGCTGCTCGGTATCCTGGACGACATCATCCAAGTGTCCGGACCGTTCGCCGGATAGTTACGTTATTTAAGGAAACAGAAAGTATTCAGCCACATGTGAAACGTCAACCACGACCTGCAACAAATGATGATCCCTAAGTAGGTGTTTTAGCTGCTGTCGTGGCTAATCCGCACATCAGTAGCAGACAAATTGCGCGAGAATCGGGAATCTCAAAAACGTCGGTGTTGAGAATGCTACATCAACGTCGATTGCACCAGTACCATATTTCTAAGCACCAGGAATTGCATGGCGAAGACTTTGAACGTCGTGTATAGTTCTGCCACTGGGCGCAAGAAAAAATTACGGGACGATGTCATATTTTTTGCACGCGTTCTATTTAGTGACGAAGCGTCATTCACCAACAGCGGTAACGTAAACCGGTATAATATGCACTATTAGGCAAAGGAAAATCCACGATGGCTGCGACAAGTAGAACATCAGCGACCTTGGTGGGTTAATGTATGGTGCGGCATTATGGGAGGAAGGATAATTGGCCCCCATTTTGTCGATGGCAATCTAAATGGTGTAATGTATACTGATTTCCTACGTAATGTTCTACCGATGTTACTACAAGATGTTTCACTGCATGACAGAATGGCAATGTACTTCCAACATGATGGATGTCCGGCACATAGCTCGCGTGCGGTTGAAGCGGTATTGAATAGCATATTTCATGACAGGTGGATTGGCCTGCACGTTCACCAGATCTGACGTCCCTGCATTTCTTTCTGTGGCGAAAGTTGAAGGATATTTGCTATCGTGATCCACCGACAACGCCTGACAACACACGTCAGCGCATTGTCAATGCATGTGCGAACATTACGGCAGGCGAACTACTCGCTGTTGAGAGGAATGTCGTTACACGTATTGCCAAATGCATTGTGGTTGACGGACATCATTTTGAGCATTTATTGCACTAACGTGGTATTTACAGGTAATCACGCTGTAACAGCATGCGCTCTCAAAAATGATAAGTTCACAAAGGTACATGTATCACATTGGAACAACCGAAATAAAATGTTCAAACGTACCTATGTTCTGTATTTTAATTTAAAAAACCTACCTGTTACCAACTGTTCGTCTAAAATTGTGAGCCATATGTTTGTGGCTATTACAGCGCCATCTATCACAAAGCAAAAAAAGTGGTCCAATTAAGACATTCTTTACGTACTACACGAATAAGCAATAAAAAATGGGGGTTCCTATTTAAAAAAACGCAGTTGATATCCATTTGACCTATGGCAGCGCCATCTAGTGGGCCAACCATAGCGCCATCTGGTTTCCCCCTTCAAGCTAGACGAGTTTCGTTCTTTGTAGTTTTTTCGTTTGAAGCTTATTTCCTGAGATATTTGGCCCGGTCACGATCAATGGACCACAATGTATATGTGCGCACTGGTGGAAATACATACAGGGTGTTTCAAAAATGACCGGTATATTTGAAACGGCAATAAAAACTAAACGAGCAGCGATAGAAATACACCGTTTGTTGCAATATGCTTGGGACAACAGTACATTTTCAGGCGGACAAACTTTCGAAATTACAGTAGTTACAATTTTCAACAACAGATGGCGCTGCAAGTGATGTGAAAGATATAGAAGACAACGCAGTCTGTGGGTGCGCCATTCTGTACGTCGTCTTGCTGCTGTAAGCGTGTGCTGTTCACAACGTGCAAGTGTGCTGTAGACAACATGGTTTATTCCTTAGAACAGAGGATTTTTCTGGTGTTGGAATTCCACCACCTAGAACACAGTGTTGTTGCAACAAGACGAAGTTTTCAACGGAGGTTTAATGTAACCAAAGGACCGAAAAGCGATACAATAAAGGATCTGTTAGAAAAATTTCAACGGACTGGGAACGTGACGGATGAACGTGCTGGAAAGGTAGGGCGACCGCGTACGGCAACCACAGAGGGCAACGCGCAGCTAGTGCAGCAGGTGATCCAACAGCGGCCTCGGGTTTCCGTTCGCCGTGTTGCAGCTGCAGTCCAAATGACGCCAACGTCCACGTATCGTCTCATGCGCCAGAGTTTACACCTCTAACCATACAAAATTCAAACGCGGCAACCCCTCAGCGCCGCTACCATTGCTGCACGAGAGACATTCGCTAACGATATAGTGCACAGGATTGATGACGGCGATATGCATGTGGGCAGCATTTGGTTTACTGACGAAGCTTATTTTTACCTGGACGGCTTCGTCAATAAACAGAACTGGCGCATATGGGGAACCGAAAAGCCCCATGTTGCAGTCCCATCGTCCCTGCATCCTCAAAAAGTACTGGTCTGGGCCGCCATTTCTTCCAAAGGAATCATTGGCCCATTTATCAGATCCGAAACGATTACTGCATCACGCTATCTGGACATTCTTCGTGAATTTGTGGCGGTACAAACTGCCTTAGACGACACTGCGAACACCTCGTGGTTTATGCAAGATGGTGCCCGGCCACATCGCATGGCCGACGTCTTTAATTTCCTGAATGAATATTTCGATGATCGTGTGATTGCTTTGGGCTATCCGAAACATACAGGAGGCGGCCTGGATTGGCCTCCCTACTCGCCAGACATGAACCCCTGTGACTTCTTTCTGTGGGGACACTTGAAAGACCAGGTGTACCGCCAGAATCCAGAAACAATTGAACAGCTGAAGCAGTACATCTCATCTGCATGTGAAGCCATTCCGCCAGACACGTTGTCAAAGGTTTCGGGTAATTTCATTCAGAGACTACGCCATATTATTGCTACGCATGGTGGATATGTGGAAAATATCGTACTATAGAGTTTCCCAGACCGCAGCGCCATCTGTTGTTGAAAATTGTAACTACTGTACTTTCGAAAGTTTGTCTGCCTGAAAATGTACTGTTGTCCCAAGCATATTGCAACAAACGGTGTATTTCTATCGCTGCTCGTTTAGTTTTTATTGCCGTTTCAAATATACCGGTCATTTTTGAAACACCCTGTATATGGACAATGATGTCAGAAACTAGTCATCACAAATAAAATTTCTGAATGCAACTGTGAGAGAAACTGAAGAAAATTGAAATTTAGGAAGAGCTTTATACTGTTAACATCCGCAACAAATACGTAAGTTAATTAAGCCAGAGAAAAGTTATCAGCAGCCAAAATACGTCATCTCCAAACAGGGGTAAAGCCAGCAGAATGATTACCAGCTACACGCAACTTAGACTGGACCACATGGAGATAATTAAACCGGTCTTTGGCAAATCTAAGGACAGTTAACGAATTGAGGGAATTTACAATGGCCAACACTTTGAGAATGTGGAGAGGTACAGAAAACAAAACGTCTCTGTTTATGTTCCTCTGATTCTTGCTACGAGGAGGAACTATTCAAGGCACAAGAAAATTCCTCATTTCCGGGCAAAAACTGTTTGATTTCGATTTTATATGTTTGCATACGTATAAATTAATCCGATTTCCTTGCTTCTAGAACCGTATGAGTATCTTTCTGCCTCGAATAAATAAAATAGTTGTTGCCTACCTGCGCAAGGAAGGAGATCAAGAAAACTTTGAATACCTAGCCAATATCTTATACCAGTGCTGATCCGAGCATAAAACGTATTATACAGTCCTCGATTGCTTTTAACCCACGTCTTTTGACGAAATCTCTCGGTCACAACTTAAAAATACGGAAAATCACACATGTGATTTAGCCGTATTTGAAACTCAAGTTTTTGCTTAGCGCAGCGCCGTATTCAGATAGCCGGCAGCTTCTGAAATGGAGAGCGACAGCTCTCTGTTAATGATCACTTTTCCCGGCAGGATTACATATAAACTTCATTCCGATTTTTTTCCTCGAAAAAATAAAAAAATACAAAAAAGTAAAAGAGAAGCGTTACGAGCGAAACGTCCGATGCCGCAGTCAGCCTTCGAGCAAAAGCGGCCATCGGTGCTGACGTCTGTTGTCATGGGAACGGCAGCAGGATAGGGGGGAGGGACCGCGGATATGGACAGCGACACAGATCTCATTTCAGCCGCGAAATAGCGCGCGTGTTGGCGAGCTGTCAAAACCGTCCGAGAGCGCGAAACAATGGAGCGTCACGAAGCGGGGGCGGAGCCGTGTCCTGGCAAGGGGCGAGGGAATGCGACGGCTCCATCCTGCCTCACGTCCCCCCCCCCATCCCCCCATCCTCAATCCCCCCACCTACCATCCGCTCTGTCCCACCGTTCGCCGCTCCAACGCAGACGGGCTTCGTATCTCCACCCGTCAACAAGAAAGCCTATTTTTTCGACACACACACACACACACGGCATGGCAGTGGTGTCACTGCGAGGTGGGCCAGGAGACGCATAGCTTCGCCCACAGCCCTCGCCGGCCATTTCGCATTCAGGCGCTCGCCGCGACCCTCCCGCCGTGCCTGTGATCACGTTCTATATTGCTGCTACACAGGGCAGCCGCCAGACGGGAAGAAGTATCGGAAAAGTTTCGACCGCCTCCGACCTCACCTGCTGCGGCTCTGTCGGCTTGATGCTGAGAATTAAGCTCGTGTTATCAGGCGAGATCCATTCTCGCAATGTGCATCCCTCAGGGACTGCAAAATAGTCACGTCTGTTTGGTATTGTGTAATTTACAGGTTAATACGCAACGACAAAGCATTTTTCGTATTACCACAGCATACGCTACACACTTTTATCTTTTTCTGTCTACCTAGTCCTCTTCCCTCGCTCTTTCTGTCAGAAATAAATTATCCAGAAATGTGAACTGTTTATATGACATGTTGAGCACTGCACGTGCTTACGAATGTGTAATTAGCGTGCTGTAAAATACAGCATTATGTCTTCAAACTGCTAATTACTCGGCATTCATGCTACGTTAGCCTGCAAACACGTCATTATATATCGTACACCCTACTGCCAGTGGTTACATGACGATCCACCTCCATTCTTTCCACGGAATCTCTTCTCTGTTATTTTCGAAACAAATTCTTGTTATGAACCTTCTCCAAAAAAGCAGTACCACACCTACACTTCATTTCTTTGGTTCTATTTATTAATATCTTATTCTTTCAGTTTAGTTTCGGGATCGCTGCCCATTCTCAAGTTATTTTTCTTCAAGAAGGAACAAACACTGGTACCAGTTACTTCTGTAAAATATCTGGGAGTATGCGCACAGAACGATTTGAAGTGGGATGATCATATAAAATTAATTGTTGGTAAGGCGGGTGCCAGGTTGAGATTCATTGGGAGAGTCCTTAGAAAATGTAGTCCATCAACAAAGGAGGTGGCTTACAAAACGCTCATTCGGCCTATACTTGAGTATTGCTCATCAGTGTGGGTTGACAGAGAAGATACAAAGAAGAACAGCGCGTTTCATCACAGGGTTATTTGGTAAGCGTGATAGCGTTACGGAGATGTTCAGCAAACTCAAGTGGCAGACTCTTCAAGAGAGGCGCTCTGCATCGCGGTGTGGCTTGATGCCCAGGTTTCGAGAGGGTGCGTGTCTGGATGAGGTATCGAACATATTGCTTCCGCCTACTTATACCTCCCGAGGAGATCACGAATGTAAAATTAGAGAGATTCGAGCACGCTCGGAGGCTTTCGGGCAGTAGTTCTTCCCGCGAACTATGCGCGTGTGGAATAGGAAACGAGGGTAATGACAGTGCCCTCCGCCACACAACGGTGGGTGGTTTGCGGAGTATAAATGTAGATGTAGATCATCACAAGCTACAGTACTTATTCGTTATTGTAACCAGCTCAGCTGTAAAGTTGCTACGTGACATCATCACTACTCACAGTTAATTTTATAAACGAGAACAGTTATATTTTAAGTAGAAAGTTTCTCTGACTAATAATGGAATATACACGATATAAACGGTAACTGTTTACAGCGTATGACTATGGCGTAGCGGAAATCGAGACGAACAATTTTATATAGGACACTTTTGGTCTACTGAGCCGTGAATCAGCGTGAAATTGGTTTACAAAATCCACCTAAGAAACAGCGTACGTGCGCTGAGCATTATTTTGAATAACTCCTCGCGCTCTCACGTCAACGGCCTCGTCGGTCATGTTTGAAGCTCATTTCTTTTTCACGTTAAAATCGGCCTTTAATATACTCTAAGATCAAAAACAACGACGCATCACAAAGGGTTCATCCGAATGGGATGGAAATCGGTAATATGATGTGCATGTACAAACAAGAAAACAGTTTCAGGGAACTACGATAATTTATTTGAGAGAAAGAGCTTCACAAACTGGGCAAGTCAGCAACGCGTTGGTCCACCTCTCACCCCTAAGCAAGCAGTTACTCCGCTATTCACTGACTGATAGAGTTGTTGGATGTCCTCGTGAGGTATTTCGTGCCACATTATTCCCAATTGGAGCATTATATTGTCAATATTCCGATATGCTTGGAGGACCTTGCGCATAATGCTCCAAACATTCTCAGTTGGGGCGAGATCTGGCGACCTTGCTGGTCAAGGTAGGGTAAAATAACGTCGAAAAAGCAGTTACGTTTACCATTGGAAATTTTATTCTACTCACAAAACATCGTTTATAAATTGCGCTATTGATAAAAGGAAATGTTTTAATACGGGATGGTAAAAACGAACTGAGTTCAACAAAAATGTGAACGAATATTCCCTGAATGGCTTTCCAAGTTCTACAATGGATCGAAGGATGACCTATGCCATATCACATCTATAATCTAGGTTTAAATTAAGTTTCACAAAAGAGAAAACTATCAAAAAGGTCTACAGTGACCCTCAATTATCTTTAATTACTTATCTAACTTGTCGTAAATTACAGTGGCTGATGTGGCTTCTCAATAACTATATAACAGAAAAATCATCGCGTTTCAGATTTTTACTTCAAGTGGCAAATGTGAACACCATGAGCTTTAATTGACGATCGACACTAGTGTTACGCAAAAAGGAGTTGTAACAGATGAGAATTCTGCAATTCTGAGTGAAGCCTTATGCGCTCAAAAATGCGGCATCGCGTGCGTTCATTACCTTGTCGGTGTTCGTCAGGGGGCGGCGGCCGGCGCAGCTCCGCCCAGCTCGCGCTCTCGGAAGCAACTCGCTCTTAACTTCTCCTTACTACAACTTACCGAAGTTGGTTTAAAATAAACAATCTGGCTGTGTTTTCATCTGACCAATCAGGGTCTCAATGTTAACCTTAAGCTCTGCCTACAAAAATTCTGTCTGTCCAATGAGAAACGTTTTACTTTTCGTGAAGGGGCAATGTTTTTAAAGTTTGCAACGTAACAGAGACGCGAAAAAGTGTCACGCTAAAACTTGCAGCTGGTGTGGTCCTTTTAGTGTTATCTTAAGATCTATACTGTTCTTCTGGAGGGCTCTAACCTTTAACATGGACTGGGGGGTGGTCTTAACGTAACAGAGACGCGAAAAAGTCTCACACTAAAACTTGCGGGTGGTGTAGCCCTTTTTGTGTTATCGTAAGATCTATACTGTTCTTCTGGAGGGCTCTAGCTTTTAACATTGGCTGGGGGGTGGTCTTGATGTAACAGAGACGCGAAAAAGTCTCACGCTAAAACTTGTGGGTGGTGCGGTCCTAGCGGTTAGCTGGCGACGTGGGTGTCCGTCTGTCCCTTATCGTAGGGCCTTCCAGCTTAACACGGTTCTGCTCTCGGCTTCTCGTTTCTCCCCTCAGAACTGCGTCTGTCTCACGGTGGGAAGGTATGACATGCATTTAGGCATTCTTGTGTTAGTCTGTGGTATTCCATTTGCTCACTCGTTACTCGTATTACTTTGGTTAATTTAATGTCACGATTTATTTGGAGCTATGTGGCATACTACTGGATTTGCTTATCATGTCAGGGTTTTCATGGAAGGTGTTGGATTTGCCTGACACCTTACACAGGTTGTCGGGCTATATGGGAGGCCACAGTCAGATTGCCCGGTGCTGTCTGGGGTGGCTTCAGACATGTCTTCGGCCTGGATTCCCACTGACTGGAGTAGCGCTGTCTTCAGTGATGAGTCCCTCTTCGAATTGAGGTCCGCTGACCAGCGGAAACATGTCTGTAGATGCCTTGGACAATGGTGGGGTGTCAGCATCACTGCCGCCTACCATACTGCCCGACAAACCGGAGTGATGGTCGACGCTTCCATTTTTTTTTTTTTTATAGCAGGTCTCATTTGGTTATCATCCTCAAAGCACAGTGGTAGTTCGACGATATTCTACACTCCGTTTTGTTGTCGTTCATGGCAAGCCATTATGGACTTACATTCCTACAAGACACAATACCCATGGCGAGAGTTTCTACTGCTTGTCTTCGTACTCGCCAAACCCTACCTTGGTCAACAAAGTCGTCGGATCTCTCCCCAGTCGAGAACTTTTAGAGCATTATGGGCAGGGCCCTCCAGCTATCTCGGAATTTTGACGGTCTAACGACCCAATTGGACATAATTTGGCATGATACCCCTCAACAACTCTACCAACCAATTCTATGCACGTATAAGGACCACAGGTGGACTAACGTGTGCTGAATTTGTTCAGCTCTTTGCATTTAATATATCGTCCAACTTTTCTGAAATTCTATTGACTTTTTTGTCTGCACATATATGTCACATCTACCGATTTCCGTCCCATTCGGATAATTCCTTCGTAGTGCGTCGTTCTTTTTCTAGTCTTGGAGTGTCTTAGACACACATTGTTCTTGCACTTAAAAATTTTAAAATTTGTGTTTCTATGAATTTTACGTCAAAGTTTTGTGAATTTAAAATAACAGAATTAAAATTAAATTGTTTTCTTTCTCTTTCTTACTACTAGGCTGCTGTGGTTGTAGGAATTACGTTTAGATCGAATTATAAATGTTATTAGCTCTTGCATAGCTTTTACAATTTTTTTTATTATTATCCTAATGGGAAGCTTTAAATTACTAAGTTTAAGGAAACAAAAAAAGCAGGTGGCGTAAGGGGCGCGAGAAGACATTCATAACAACACGCAATACGCATGCGAGTGGTAGTTTACGTAGCTTTTGTTGTCCATACAAACACATCTCGCTGACATTGATTATTTAAGTATAACGGATCAACACTAAACTTTCAGGAGCAACAGAAAACAATTCTACCCACCAAAAGATTAATCAGTAAGGCCCTCTAACAATGCGTAAAATATAAAATCATGACTCGTAAAGAATTATTTTATAATTTTTTAACGAAAAACGCTCACCGTATATTGATTCTGATTCCATAAAGATAACCCTTAGTATCTTTTTTACTGTTTTGTACCTAATCTCACATAAAACATTTTAACAGCTTTGTGAATTTAGAGGGCAATTTGCCACTTACCTGTAATCTTGTTCGTATTCTGCTTTACAACAGGACAGAAAACAAAGCAAAGTGATGCAGTGCGATGTCTCTGCAACAGGCGATCGTACAATGGATGACCTGGCCCTGACTACGTGGTTTCCAAGGTTTTGCATTTTTCACTCTGAATATTCTCTTTGTGATTCTCCTGCCAACAAAAGGCTTCAATATTTCGATGGAATGCCCATTTTAACGAAAAGAAAGGGAAAACACGAATCCATTATTTTCATGTTGTAGATTCATGCACGAATTACACTCGGCTAAATTCACACGTGTTTATTACACCTCTCATATTGTGCAGCCACGACAAAATTGTTCGAAGATCAGGGGAATCCCATGTTTGTATAGATAATTCTATAAAACGAGCCTTGAAACATCCCATAGTATTCCATATCCATGTATAACATAGATTTTACTTACCCACAGTTAATCAAGTAAAAACTTATAGAGACTGGTTCAGACAACTAGAAATTCCTACTTCATATCAGATGGCCTCCCTTTTTCAAAACAACTCCAAGGATTCAGGCCTCATCACAACTTGGTAAAACAAACAACTTAATGGTCACTACCAACCACGTGGTATGCGTAATCTCAGATTTACAAACACAAATTACTCTCCTAAATGATAATAGCATATCGCATATTTCAATGTAACAAATTCTTAATCATTTACGAGGTACATGGCTGAGATGAGGTCACAGTAATGGCATTTGAATTCACACAAGAGAAATCACAGTCAGCACCTCGACATGCTAGTTTACGAAGCATTACACATACAGCAAAAGGCCACATAGATTTAGAAGAAGCACTACTCAAGAAAAGATTGCACTTATTAATTTCATGAGGTAGTTTACAAAATTGGAATCAAATAATTAAACTGAGAGGAGATTTGTAATGACAAAGATAATGAAAGCTAATTCTCTATTTTGCACAAGCTTAGCGAGGCGTAGCAAATACACTCCCGGAAATGGAAAAAAAAAACACATTGACACCGGTGTGTCAGACCCACCATACTTGCTCCGGACACTGCGAGAGGGCTGTACCAGCAATGATCACACGCACGGCACAGCGGACACACCAGGAACCGCGGTGTTGGCCGTCGAATGGCGCTAGCTGCGCAGCATTTGTGCACCGCCGCCGTCAGTGTCAGCCAGTTTGCCGTGGCATACGGAACTCCATCGCAGTCCTTAACACTGGTAGCATGCCGCGACAGCGTGGACGTGAACCGTATGTGCAGTTGACGGACTTTGAGCGAGGGCGTATAGTGGGCATGCGGGAGGCCGGGTGGACGTACCGCCGAATTGCTCAACACGTGGGGCGTGAGGTCTCCACAGTACATCGATGTTGTCGCCAGTGGTCGGCGGAAGGTGCACGTGCCCGTCGACCTGGGACCGGACCGCAGCGACGCACGGATGCACGCCAAGACCGTAGGATCCTACGCAGTGCCGTAGGGGACCGCACCGCCACTTCCCAGCAAATTAGGGACACTGTTGCTCCTGGGGTATCGGCGAGGACCATTCGCAACCGTCTCCATGAAGCTGGGCTACGGTCCCGCACACCGTTAGGCCGTCTTCCGCTCACGCCCCAACATCGTGCAGCCCGCCGCCAGTGGTGTCGCGACAGGCGTGAATGGAGGGACGAATGGAGACGTGTCGTCTTCAGCGATGAGAGTCGCTTCTGCCTTGGTGCCAATGATGGTCGTATGCGTGTTTGGCGCCGTGCAGGTGAGCGCCACAATCAGGACTGCATACGACCGAGGCACATAGGGCCAACACCCGGCATCATGGTGTGGGGAGCGATCTCCTACACTGGCCGTACACCACTGGTGATCGTCGAGGGGACACTGAATAGTGCACGGTACATCCAAACCGTCATCGAACCCATCGTTCTACCATTCCTAGACCGGCAAGGGAACTTGCTGTTCCAACAGGACAATGCACGTCCGCATGTATCCCGTGCCACCCAACGTGCTCTAGAAGGTGTAAGTCAACTACCCTGGCCAGCAAGATCTCCGGATCTGTCCCCCATTGAGCATGTTTGGGACTGGATGAAGCGTCGTCTCACGCGGTCTGCACGGCCAGCACGAACGCTGGTCCAACTGAGGCGCCAGGTGGAAATGGCATGGCAAGCCGTTCCACAGGACTACATCCAGCATCTCTACGATCGTCTCCATGGGAGAATAGCAGCCTGCATTGCTGCGAAAGGTGGATATACACTGTACTAGTGCCGACATTTTGCATGCTCTGTTGCCTGTGTCTATGTGCCTGTGGTTCTGTCAGTGTGATCATGTGATGTATCTGACCCCAGGAATGTGTCAATAAAGTTTCCCCTTCCTGGGACAATGAATTCACGGTGTTCTTATTTCAATTTCCAGGCGTGTATTTCTCAACTAATGCAGAGCGGCGACGTGATCGGTTTAAGCGGTGGTGTCTTCTACACAAGCGTGTGAACCAGTGGCTCTGTTGTTCACATTTCTGGTAAGTCCTTTACCTACGCAGACCAATCTACACCACTTCTCCTGTGTCCATAGTGTCCGCTCAGTTCGCCCGTCACTTGTCTTGCTGACCCACAATTAAAGTTACATCTTTGACAAACACAACATCGAGAATACGCTCAAGAAATAAATAACTGTTTACGAAAAATAGAAAACCCCTCCTCTGCTCGCGCATACCAAATACAAGTGGAACATCGTGTGCAAATAGATACGAATACAAATAGCTATGATAAAATGTTGTTATATGCTGATATTCTGTCACTCTGTCATTACAACTCCCTTTCAACAGCGATACTCGTAGACTTACGGTCAGCAATGATAATGCCACAACCCAGTTTGACAGTTTGGTTGAATACAAGAATGAATGGCTGAGAGAGCTCCTGCGACACAGAAACTTGTTGCAAAGAATGAAACATAAGTAAATAATCAACTGACCACGGGACGTTATTGAAAAGTTACCATTACTAGTTTCAAATTCGTACAATTGATCAAGAAATGGCTTAATGCTTTCGTCAAAACACATGTATCGATTACTGCTAGGCTGCCCTAGGATAAACAATTATTCACAGTTATAAAAGAATAATAAGGTATCTACGGACTTGAGTTAGAATCGTGAATATCTGCCAGAAGCATACGTTTTTACAGTTTTTCTCCGACGAAACGTATAAAGTCCAGTCCCACATTGAAATTCCAAACTAATCTCTATAAGTTATAACAGAACTGTAACTTTTTATAGGATCAATATAAAATATGCAACTACATAACTATGAATCCCTCAGCACCAATACTGCACGCTCCGCCAAAGATCCATAAGGAGAAATACTCCTTTTGGCCAATAGTCAACTTGAGCAACAGCGGTCGTGAAAGCCTTCATTCTACAGCCAACGCGTACTTCAGGGTAAGAGCTCATTGTTGAGTATTATATTTTGGAACACAGCAACGCCATAAAAAACACACACAAACTCATAGACTTTATTGCAGACATCTACAGCGCATCAACGGCTAAATTTGTACCACTGGCCATCTACAGCTAAATTTGCATAGCTGGTCATGATCAATCTCAAATATCTCTGTTAAGGAGACTATTAATTTCAAAAAAGATTGGTTAGGTATAAAAAAAACAGTACTGCGGAGACCTGTGAACACACAGAAACACTTACACTTCTCCTCGAATGCACAGAATTTAGTTTCAACAACAAGCTGTACAAGCAACATGATGCCTTGACAATGGGAAGTAGCTTGGGTGGAATATTAGCTGACATTTACATCAATCTTATAGAACAAAGATACCCTTCAACTATCACAAACAGAATAACGTGCTACAGAAGAAATGTTAATGATACTGAGAGGTGGCTGACCATTTTAACGACCCACATCACATCCATTTAAGAACATGTGGCATGAATCAGGATGTTCACAAAAAGTAAACTGAACAACTGAAATTGAAATTCAAATGAGGATTATGGCAGTGATTGCAATGGCAGTACAACTCTCAGTGCAATTTGTATTCTGACTGGGTATCCTGCATGTTGTAGTCATGACGTGTACAGGCAGACGGGATTGCGTCAGGGGAGAGCAAGCACTGGAGACAAATCACTGCCTCCACCAGAGATCACCCCTTAGGATGTAGGAGGTGTTATTCTTTTAAGGTAGACAGTGAACTCTCCTCCAGCGGAGAGTGGAAGACTGGTGCTTTGTGGACCCGAATTATGGGCGTCCTTGAAGCAGCCAGGAGACGCTAGAAAATCGGCTTAATCAAATTACTACTCCCAATCACCTCAAAACCTTTTCAGCGATTATTTATAGTCATTTATTTGATGATACTGAAAGACCTAAGTCGAAACAAACCACTGGGAGTAGACACATTCCATTAGAACTACTGACAGCCTTGGAAGAGCCAGCACTGAGCATCTGGTGAGTAAGATGTATGAGACAGGCGAAATACCCTCAGACTTCAAGAAGAATATAATAATTCCAATCCCAAAGAAAGCAGGTGTTGACAGACGTGAAAATTACCGAACTATCAGTTTAATAAGTCACAGCTGCAAAATACTAACACGAATTATTTACAGACGAATGGAAAAACTGGTAGAAGCCGACCTCGGGGAAGATCAGTTTGGATTTCGTAGAAATGTTGGAACTCGAGAGGCGATACTAGACCCTACGACTTATCTTAGAAAATAGATTAAGGGAAGTCAAACCTACGTTTCTAGCATTTGTAGACTTAGAGAAAGCTTTTGACAATGTTCACTGGAATACTCTCTTTCATATTCTGAAGGTGGCAAGGCTAAAATACAGGGAGTGAAAGGCTATTTACGATGTGTACAGAAACCAGATGGCAGCTATAAGAGTCAAGGGGCATGAAAGGGAAGCAGTGGTTGGGAAGCGAGTGAGGCAGGGTTACAGCCTATCCCCAATGCTACTCAATCTGTATATTGAGCAAGCAGTAAAGGAAACAAAAGAAAAATTCGGAGTAGGTTGAAACGTCCCCTTAGAAAAATTATACATGACTGTGTTTAAACTGACACACAATATTTTTAGCGCAACGCAGTCTGACTTTCAAAAATCCCTATAAAGGAATGGCCCTGACTAACATTAACCTATACCTTTCACAAATCACTTACCTCACCAAAAATCTTCGTTACTCGAACTACCGCAATACAGCGAGCGCCGCTACTGCCAGCTAAATAAAAGATTCAAACTACTGAAAGCACTAACTACTAATAGGCATAGTTAGCAAATGAAAGATTTTGATAGAGAACAAACAATGTATTTACCTCAATAGTGTTCAAAAGTCATAATGTATATAGCAGTTCATGACATCCAGTCTTACAAATTTCAAAACTCCGCCATCTCTCTCCCCACATCCACCACTGCTGGCAGCTCACCTCCAACTGCGCAACGCTACGCGCTGTTAACAGCCAACTGCCCAACACTACAATGGCGAATTCCAACAATGCCACCCAGCCACAGACTGCACACAGCACAGCCAGTGATTTTCATACAGAGCGCTACGTAACGTTGCCAATAAGAAAACATAAACAGCCTACTTGCATAGCCCCCATGGTCCCCACAAAAAATGTTACAAATTGTTTTGGGCAGTGGCCAATAATGATTTGATAAAATTTTTCATAATTACAATAACAAAGATATCAAATGCACACACTTATTGATACAATGTTGGTCAAAAGCTAAAATTTTCTCACAGTCCATAAAGACAGTCCTGATCATTCATCACAGTAAAATTGCTGTGTTTTTCTCAAAGTCTGAGCAGTAAAAGAAAATGCACATGGAAGTAGTGGATTTCCATGCAGTCTTGAAGAAGTAGTGTTGTCCTTCAAACGGAAAGACAGTGCTGACTCTTGACATGCAGACAGGTATTGGTCCACAACAGAGCAAACCCACAGCAGAGTCAGTCGAAGTTTTGAAGAATATTGGTAGGTAGGTCGTCACAGAGTAGACCCACTGAAGTCCTGGTAGAGATTACGGTATTGGTGGGCTACCAGAGGTGCAGACCCACTGCAGTCCTTGTAGAGATAATGGTATTGGTGAGCCATCAAACGTGCAGATCCACTGTACTCCTTGTAGAAATAATGGTATTGGTGGGCCATCAAAGATGCAGATCCACTGTAGTCCTTGTAGAGATGGCCAGCAGCCATCCGTTGCGACTGTGCACGTGCACAATCATCATCGCAGAGTCTTGCGTACAATATAGCAAGTCCATGAACCACCACTTGTGCATTCACAAAGTTTTTGGAATTGTCCTTAGAACCAGCAATGGTGTTATCCAGTCCCTTGCTGAATTATTAACACATGTGCAAACACTAACAGCCCTACTTCTCACATATTGTCCATATACTATGACCAACAGAAACGTGTGAAGTGAAATGTAACTTACAAGTTAATAATTTGATGAACTGGTGTCAATTACAATTATAACTTTACAACATAAGAATACAATTACATAGGTATAAAATACATCATTAAAGAACATAACAATACAGATAACATTTGTAGTAAAACAGGCTTTAGAAAAGAATAGAAATAAACATGTACATCAGTGTTACAAGAATTATGACGTAAGTATATACATAAAATATCAGAATAACTTTTGAAACATCAACTTCACACATGTGCATTAAAACAAAACAGAATAAATAATGTCTAAACATCTTTACAAGGTAAGTAACATATTATCTGAAAAATTCTACAACATAAATCTTATTAGCTAAACACATACAGACAGGAAAAACACAAATTCACATAGTGTAATAACACAAAAATACAGGACAGGGTTTGTTTTCAGCGTGACATTTGGTACTGCAGTCCACCCCAAAACTTCATTCCATATATCTTTCCTCTTATTTCAACATTTGTTTCCACCAAAAAAATTCTATCCAAGCATGCTTTCTGTATTTATATGTTCACACATTTCTTACCTCATTATTTATTTTCCATTATCTTACCTCATCATTTATTTCCAAGAAAATCCTACCTAAACCTGTCGACCCTAAACCCTACTTTTTTTGTTCATATCCTCTTTCAAAATACTTTTTTGGCCAAACCATTTTCTTATAGCTTCTCAATGCATTTCTTGCAATTCATCACAACTTGTTCTCTTATATGGCCTACCCCATCTTAAGCTAACTTAAATCGACTGAGCCCAGATGCTAAACTAAGGAACAAGGCTATGCAGCAGCACAAAACAATTAACACAAACAGCAATGACAAAAAAATGCCAATTTGCAAAGCAAGCAGCAGTAAATCTAAATTAACAGATAAAATGCAACATTACAACTATTATGGGCCAATGTGCAGCAACAAGAAAAATAAATCAGTAGTAAAACTGGCTTAACAGAGTAGTACAAAGTCAAATTTAGTAGCACTATGCCTGGCACACAGCAGCAGCAAATGCAATAACTTATACCTAAACATGACAAAGCTCAAGCAGGAAAAATATTACACTTAAGACAACAATGCAGATAAGGGAAATGTATATTCACATCTTAATGTCTATGTAATTAAGGTGGTACACCACAAAAACTAATTCTACAAAAAATTACCAAGTACTTGAAAAGAAAATTATACATGCAGTTATTGTTATTAGTCCCTTCTTATTGTTCTTTCCATTCCAAGAGCTCCTTTTTCGAAGAGTGTGGATCATAAAATAATTATTTAATAGATGTGTTGACAGAAAGTGTTCACATTAGCAAATGCATTTAAGTTTATATTATAAAATCAATGCTGCAACACAGCTGGAAACCAGATATTAAGCAAAATGAGCAATCTCTCAACAACAAAGACAATAGATGTAAAATGTTTCTCATCATTTCATTAGGCATTTTAGTAAATATCATAAATTACGAGCTCCACAGTGTAATCATATGTTTTCCAGTTTGAGCGTGTCGTATTTGCGATGCTTTCAACAAAGAAATGTCAATAGCGAGGATAATGGCCTCCTTTTTTCTCCACCTGTGCTTCTGAAAGGCACACACTAATGGCTTTTTCTCCAGGCAGGAGGCACAGCTGGGCGCCCACGACGCATTACGTGCAGGTCTCTCAACTTTCTTACCGAAATATTTACGACACCAGTTTGCACTACAGTGACAGTCTCATATAAAAAATTTCACAGGTCGAGAATTTGCGTTGAAAATGTGTAGAATCAAAATCCTATAAATATAACAGACCCCAAAAAATATTCGTCGGCATTGTGATACATTCAAGCATTTACACACATTTCATAACTCTTAAAGTATGATTCTTGGTTTCCAACATCCTTTTTCACAAGTGAGAGTCCCTAACCACTACTCATTATTCCTTACCTTATTACACATATACATATTCGTCGTCACTTCTTCAATATTTCATCATAATAAATACGTAGCACAATCAAATCCCTCATATAACATCAGCTTATTGATCATAAACATACCTCAACAGCATAATACACATCGTCGTCGTTAAAATCACATCATAACACCTCAGTCAAATCTCAAAAACGTCGTAGCTTTCTGCAATAATGTCAAAATCTAAAAAGACTTCTCTGCTCATTTCAGTAGTGTCATCCACCTCAAACGTACTTTAAAAATCATGATCCCATACCAAATACATCATTCAAAGCGCTCATAGTATCACAATGGTTCCGAAAAAATATGAATAGTTCACAAAGTACAGACAAAGTGTGAAGTTATCCAATGGTGTAATTACGTAAACATCTGTCACTCATGTAGTAAAAGAAATGTTTGTCTCTCTCAGTTAAATGGTCAGATAGCTGTGTAATTTATGTGTTAGAGAAATATGGTACCGATGTGTAAAGTTGTATAAGCAAATACCATATTAGCTAGGGCTCCTTGTGCTTGCCAAACACATGATACACAAAGTAGGTGTGTACCCTCCTGAGGATTAATGTAATTATACCCTCAGGTGATACAGATTACAGCAATGGAATTAAATGTATCACGGAAAACCTTTGTATCTTTGTACTTCAAATATCTTTAAAAATAAATGATTTAAGTACAAAATTAATCACTCAAATACGTGTACTGTAGCGCTAAACTGTGCGTCTTGTAAGATAATCTCTGTGGAAGTGTCGTAGCTATCGTCCTCCGAAAGCTAAGTTCTGCAGAAGCCAATGTACTTACCTCATGATAAACAAAAGTGAAATGCTTTGCGTATAGATATCTTAGTTATTACGCTTATTGCCCTGATGAAGAAAGTACTGTGCTGTAACGTATTGTTGTGCTACGGAAAAGGCAGTCTCATTGTAGCTATACCACAAAAGTTACTACTAAAACATGTTTTACTTTCCAAAATAATTCAGAAACACTGTGCAGATATAAAACAGAAACACCGCAAAAGCAACATTGTAAATTGTCACTCATTAGTAGTGTCATGATAAAATCGTGTAGCTGTCACATAAACTAACCACTGTGTCATCTGGTATCTCACTGAAAGTACTTTAAATCCAGAATGTATTTTCAAGTAAACCAAAATGTTGCATTAAAATCTCATTAGCAGTACTGGTAAATGTTCTAAGTATGTGAGCCTCATAGTCGTTACGTAATCGTGCAACTAACAAGCAAGAATGTACACACACAATAACACTGTGTCGTCTGTTCACAATAACAATGCATTCGTAATTTCTGTTTAAATAAGTTCTCTTGGTTCGTAACTGGATATTTAACTTCAAACTTCGTTGCATGTTAACAGATTCTAAGTCTGACAAAAAATACTAGTAATTTAAAGTGAAAAGTTATATGGCAAAGACAAAGTTAAAAAGCAGATTGTCTTTCAATAAACGGTTTTACATGAGAAATGTGGTGTAAACGTTTACTCTCTAGTGCACAGAGTTTCAACTTCAAAGCAATTATCATGTTGTATACGTCGGTAAGGAATGCTAAAATTTTTCTCAAGGCTAGCGTCTTATGTTGTTTTTCTCGGAGCCAGCGGGCGCACGTGGCTGCCTGCAGTGCGAGTCATTGTCTGTCTCATTGTTGGCGTGCGTCGTTATTGGGATTAGGAGACCTAACTTCTACAAATTCACCTTGTCGAGACTGCCCTGCTCTGTTTGAATCTCGCCAGTTCTGATGCAATTCAGGTCTGTCATTACGATTATAACGTCTGTCGTCATGTCGGTAGTTCCTGTAGTTTCTTTCTTGTCGGTTAAGTGGTGGAGAATTTCTCCCTGAATTGTCACTACACGGTGGTCTGTTGCGTCTGAAGTTATTCTGTCTCCCATGATAATAATAGTTCGTGTTGCCATATTGTCTGTTTCTATGATTGTCTCTGTCATATTCATTACTACGGAAATGCGGTCTTTTTCTGTAACTATTCCTCTGCCAGTGGCTGTCATATGGGTGGTGTCTGTTTTGTTCACGATTTGCGTTGTAAGAATAGCCTTGTCGTGTCCAGTTATTATTTCTTTCATCACGGAATTGTGACGGATGTGACCTGTAATTGTTGTGTTCCTGTTTCCGCATTCCGTGATTGTCAGTGTCAATTTCTAATTCTTGTAAGAGTCCCTGAAAAGCTACAATGTCGTCTTTGCAACGTCCTGCCAAAATAATATGTCATAAATGTTCAGGCAATTTGATTAAGCAAATTGGGATGAGTTCTGAAGGGCTGTATGGGTTTGACAGGTACTGATTCTTGTGCAACATGTCTTCAAAATATTTCACAAGACTGCAAAATTCAGATGGTTCGAAATGTTTCATCATTATGATACTATGTTTTACTCGGTCTTGTGTAGCTTGAGACCAATATGCTGAAAGGAAGGCATGGTAAAATTCTCCTTCACTGTGACAATCCTGAATGACCGTTCGCATTCTTACAGCTGGTTCATTCTCTAAATAGCCACACATAAATTCTAATCTGTGCTCTAATGACCAGTTGGGAGGAAAACAATGAGAGAATTGATGGAGCCACGCTTGTGGATGAATGTCGTTACCAGAATTCTTAAATGTTTTTAATTTACGTGTAGTAATGAACAGCTTAAAGTCAAAACCATCATGTCAGCGAGTCGCACATCGCTCATTGTTACTTCGTTTCGACGGTTCCATCTCAAAATCGAATGCGCCTTGCCAGTTTCTTTCATAATTTCCGAAGTGTCTTGTGTTATTATTTTGTGGTTGTTCCGTATTTCTATGTCCCTCTTCCCATACTGGAGTGCGAGTGTCCTCTGAAATATGTAATTCTTGTATTACTTGTGCCAACTGATCTTGTACTTCCCGGATTTCTCTTTTGTACTGTGTATTGATTTGATTTTGATTTTGTTTGAATTTTCTAATTTTTTCATACTCTTCAGTGTCTGTGAAGGCTATAGGTCTTGTGTCATTCAGAACATCATCTACCTTTGTAGATAAGTTAGTGAACTTATCTGAAAGTTCTGCTACTTTACCCGATAGTGAAATTATTTCCTCTGTGTGTTTTTCTGAACCAAGTTTCAGAGTGTCCATTTTTGTTGAAATCGTATCTACTATGTCCTTTAAGTTTTCCTGAGTTTTTGCAAGTTGCATAACCGAATCGGTAGATGCAACTGACTCAATTTTAGCTTGCAAGGTGTCGTGATTTTCATGAACAATATTTTTCAGTTCTTTTATGGTTGCTTCATGATTCTGTAATGCATTATCATGACGCGAAAAAATAGGTTGGAAATGCTCACAAATTTGTGTTTTTACGTCATTACAGACTTTTTGACATTTCGATTCAATGTTATGTAACTCAGTAGTTAAATCTTCACGTGTTTGTTCAAGTGTGGTGTCTAACTTTCGAAGATTTTGTTCCATTGTGTCTAACTTTTGAAGATTTTGTTCCATTGTGTCTAACTGTTGCTGTGTTTGTCTCTGGTGTTGTTCCATTGTGTCTAACCGTCGAAGATTTTGTTCCATTTGTTTCTGATTTTGTTCAAGCGTTGTGTCTAACTTTTGTAGCCTTTGTCCCATTTGTTGCATTAGCTGTAATAACAGTGCACTGGTGTCTGAAACATGTTCCTTAGTGCTATTCGGCAGTGCATTTTAACCGGCAATATTCGCATTTTTAAAAGCAGAAAATGTGTCTTGATTTATTTGAGAAAACGGTGAGGACGCAAAACCTGAATCTACAGTATTTGCGAGATTGTGTCCTGTCATTTCGGAATCCTGAGGCGAGCTCTTGCCGACTGATCGATCGATAATGCTTCCCTGTTCACTAATTGTTTCACTACCTACACCATTATTTGCAGCCCACTCCATTTCCCTATGCACAATTACCAAATTACTACTTTGAACATTAGTTAATTCATTACACGGTGGCGCTAATACACTGCTTTCGTCTTCATTGTCATTTCTCAGTTTACTTTGGAGCCTAGTATTACGTTTTTCACACGCCATTATTGTCACAATATTTCGCACGACAACACAGAAAAGCACAATTTGAAGAGCAAAATAAGAAAACACATTAACATAGCATTGAAAATAATATCTCGTTAATTGCAAGCGCAGCTGCGAAATACTTGGTGCAAATCTACATGCATGCCACAACTGTTTTATTGTACAACAATGAAAAACTACAACTACAAAGGAGATTCTCTCTACAATTATGTGCTAGCAAATAAACAAAAGCTACACTAATTACACAAACTACAAGAAAAAATCAGAAGATTCCAGTGAGGTATCCTGGCAGGGTCGCCATATCTAACGTCCCCTTAGAAAAATTATACATGACTGTGTTTAAACTGACACACAATATTTTTAGCGCAACGCAATCTGACTTTCAAAAATCCCTACAAAGGAATGGCCCTGACTAACATTAACCTATTCCTTTCACAAATCACGTACCTCATCAAAAATCTTCGTTACTCGAACTACTGCAATACAGCGAGTGCCACTACTGCCAGCTAAATAAAAGATTCAAACTACTGAAGGCACTAACTACTAATAGGCATAGTTAGCAAATGAAAGATTTTGATAGAGAACAAACAATGTATTTACCTCAATAGTGTTCAAAAGTCATAATGTATATAGCAGTTCATGACATCCAGTATTACAAATTTCAAAACTCCTCCATCTCTCTCCCCACATCCACCACTGCTGGCGACTCACCTCCAACTGCGCAATGCTACGCACTGTTAACAGCCAACTGCCCAACACTACAATGGCAAATTCCAACAATGCCACCCAGTCACAGACTGCACACAGCACAGCCAGTGATTTACATACAGAGCGCTACGTAACATTGCCAATAAGAAAACATAAACAGCCTACTTACAAGGTATTAAAATCCATGGAGAAGAAATTAAAATGTTGAGGTTCGCCGAGGACATTGTAATTCTGTCAGAGACAGCAAGGACCTGGAAGAGCATCTGAATGGAATGGACAGTCTTGAAAGGAGGAATAAGATGAACATCAACAAAAGCAAAATGAGGATAATGGAATGTAGTCGAATTAAATCGGGTGATGCTGAGGGAATTAGATCAGGAAATGAGACACTTAAAGTGGTAGATGAGTTTTGCTATTTGGGGAGCAAAATAACTGATGATGGTCGAAGTAGAGAGGACGTAAAATGTAGACTGGCAATGGCAAGGAAAGCGTTTCTGAAGAAGAGAAATTTGTTAACATCGAGTATTGATTTAAGTGTCAGGAAGTCGTTTGTGAAAGTATTTGTATGGAGTGCAGCCATGTATGGGAGTGAAACAGGACGATAAATAGTTTGGACAAGAAGAGAATATAAGCTTTTGAAATGTGGTGCTACAGGATAATGCTGAAGATTAGATGGGTAGATCACATAACTAATGAGGAGGTACAGAATAGAATTACGGAGAAGAGAAATTTGTGGCACAAATTGACTAGAAGAAGGGATCAGTTGGTAGGGCATATTCTGAGGCATCAAGGGACCACCAATTTAGTATTGGGGGGGGGGGGGGGGGTAGCGTGGAGGGTAAAAATCGAAGAGAGAGACCAAGAGATGAATACATTAAACAGATTCAGAAGCATGTAGGTTGCAGTAGGTTCTGGGAGATGAAGCAGCTTGTACAGGATAGAGTAGCATGGAGAGCTGCTTCAAACAAGTCTCCGGACTGAAGACCATAACAACAACTATTACTTAATTCAGAATTGTTTCTAATGAATGCTTAATTCCTTCCATATTTAATACGCCAGTTATGGAATAAATAATGAATATATTGCATTCCTTGGTTTTTCTTTTGTAGTTGATGAAACCCATATCGATAGACAGAATTAATTGGAAGTCATATGGTATGTCGATAATTTTTACTTTTGCACTGTCGTATTACGACTGAATGAAACCCAGTTTTTATGTCACACGTGTTTCTCCTTAATTCTCTGCATTGTATCTTCAGTGGCGTGGAATATGCACATATTTTTCTGTATTCTATTTAGTTTACGTTTTGGGACTATATATATATATATATATATAGGTTATAAACGCTTCTGGCAGTTCGCTTTCCTATGATGCAGTAATAATTTAAAGTTTTACTTACAGGTTTCGTGCATGCTGCTCTGCATGTTTTTTGTTCCATTGTTGGCGCCGTTCTTCTTCGTAATATTGACGTATGAAATTTTGTTTTTCAACTTCACATTGCTAGGAACTGAACACTTGGTTTGATGTTACGTTTTGGTTGGTGTTGTCAGCTGCCGAATGCTATTGCCAAATATTTAGTATATTTTTGTGGTATCTGTGATATGTGTGTGTGTGTGTGTGTGTGTGTGTGTGTGTGTGTGTGTGTGTGTGTGTGGTATTTGTTTTGGTATGATTAGGTCATGGTGTATATACCTTCTGATTTTAAATCTTTCATCATTGCTTATCTCTTCAAATATCTGATTTTCTAAATCACTGATGGAAATGTTGGCTAAAATTCCTAATATTGGGGATCCCTGGAACAGTCTGTCACTTTGCAGGTAATATTCATTCTGAAATTGTGAGTAGTTTTGTTCAGTAATCAATCTGAGCATGCTTGTTATTTCCGTTACTGCATCACTAGTGAGGTTGCTGTGGGAGGTGAGCCTTTGTTCTATAATTTCTATTGTTTCTGTGGTAGGGATGGCAGTATACATGTTTTCTATGTTGAAAGAAATCAGTCTTGCTGTGTGGGGTACCTGATGTTTTGGATGTATTCTGTTAGGTCTCCCATATTATCAGTGTTCTGTTGTGTTCTGTTTTATAGTTTTTTGTGATTAACTTTTGGAGATGTTTGGGCATGTAGTACACTGAGCCTTCCTGAGGTTAATAATTGCTCTGATTGCTGTACTTAGTATTTCTACTTATCACTAAGTGCATCTTCTATGCTTTTCAGTGTTTGTCCCCTGTTTGCCTGCAATAGTTTGGTTGAGTCTGATTTCTGTTTTTGTATGGTGTTGTTATTTATGTATTCCTTGGTTTTTGAGGTTTATTGATCTTTGTTCATAAATATTGTTACATTTTCCTCATCTCCTCTCATTACTATAGAATCATTGGTTATTAACTAGTGTTTCAACGTTTCCATGGTGGCTGCTTCTCTGTGGTTGTTATTATATTTGTTTAATTTGGTCTTTATTTCTTTTGTACTAATTCTCTTGTCAGTCCTACGTTTATTTCACAATTATTTTTGTTGTTCTTCTTGTGTTATAATATGTTCAGTTTCATTGTGAGATTTTCTGTGTATTGGTTGTTCAACCTGCTGGTGGTGCGGTGTTTCAACCCTTTTTATAAGAGCATTTTTTCTTTTATTTGTGTAGTTCTGTCTCTGTCAGGTTAACTAAATATGGATCAAATATGTGTTCTTGTGGCTTCACATTCCAAATGTAAAAGTACGTTTGTGTCTTTTCTATTTTTAGTTTCATTATTTTCTGTTTACTCCTGTTTTGTAACTGTTTCACTGCTTATGTGTTGTTTTCAGGTTTCTTCTACCAGCGCCATGAGGACTGTGTGGTTTCCTATGCTAACTCTAAATGAGTCACACACAGTATCATGTTTAGGTAATGTTTTTTCAAATACAGCATATCAATTTCAGTTAGTAACCAATATGGTTCTGAAACTTCCTGGCAGATTAAAACTATGTGCCAGACCGAGACTCGAACTCAGGACCTTTGCCATATTCTGGGAATATGGTTCTACTTGTTTCATGTGGGCACACACACGACACACAAACACATACACACAAAATAAAAAGAAGGTATATATACCATCACTTAATCATACCAAAACAAATAACTTTTTACGCACATGCACGGACACACGCACACACACACACACACACACACACACACACACACACATACACACACATACTCTACAAGTGAATAATATGTGTGTGTGCAGTCAATAGGACTTGCTGAAGTTTTTGATCTGGGTAAATGATATTCATCAAGAAACATGTCAGGTGATAGAATATATAGGGTGTGTGGAAATACCTGTTACAAACGTCTAGGATATGCAGAGGGGAGTGCGTACATAATATTTTGAACAAGTAACCGTGTCCAGAAACGTTATCCAACGACGCTACAGTATTACAGGCGCTGGAACCTCTAAATGTATGTATGTGAAGGGTGGTTCAGTGATGATACGAACTTTCTAGGACGATGGAGAGGAGTTAATGCAAATGGACACTGCCACCTGTTCAACAGGTCCTATAAGATTTAAATATTTCTTCGTCTTCAATCAAATGGGAAAATCCCCAGACCGAGAACAGACTGTAGGAGAACTGAGTACTATGTTTCATTGCTTACCTTTTCAGCTTATTTGGCGATATTCAACAAGGATTTTCAATAGAAAGATATATAGTACTGGTCCTGGGCTATCAACTCTATGAACGTTGCCAGTGGGTGATTCAACACCACATGCTGGGTGAGACAAATAACGTTGTTCATGAAGGTGACTACAGGACGTCGGAATTTTCAAAAGGATCGTTGTTCGAACACTAATTTTTGAGGGTGGTATATAAACTGATTTACGAACGTTTGGTAATGAAAGGGATTGTGATGCACTTAAAACGAGTGTCTGCTTCGCAAGTATGTGAAATAGTAAATGCGTGGGAGGAAACAGACAAATGGTGGAGGCTGGACTGGATGTGCTAGGTACGACATCGAAAACGACGGAAGAAGAAAGTGAACCAACCATATGGGTATGCACGGCTTTTACTACTGAATAAGGAAACCTTTGATACACTCAGAGTAGACGTAAACCATTGGGATAAGAAAAGAGAAGAACAGGAAGAAGCCAGGACCGATATACTCGATATGTATACGTAAGCTGGAGAAACTGTGGGACAGTTTCCAACAATAGATCAGAAGTTTACTATGATAGAGGAAGGAAGAAACAGGAAAAGAAGACATAGGACGTGGAGAGGCAGATAGGTATGGTAGAAGACTGCAACACTAAAAACCATATTGAGCTGTACCTGTGGAGGGCAATGGACAGTTTGCACTGGTTGTCCGTTCCGTCGGTTCTTGGTAGAATATTTTATATATTATGAATGAAACATGCATGAGACTGGTATAAAATTCTACAATATTTATTATTTGTTACACAAACCGGGTTTCCGCTGTTACACCATCATCAAGTACAAAGATAAGTACCTGATGGTGAAACAGCCGAAAACTGGTTCGTGTAACAAACAAACCTTGTAGAATATTATACCAGTGTCATGTGTGTTTAATTCATAATGGAAATAGAGAACAGAAAAATTATCAAGGAAAGGCAACAGAACCAGAATGAAGAATAAGAGAGCAAACTTGCAGCTTCAGTATGTGAACTACTGGAGCTGCTGTTGCTTTTGGAATTCATGTAAAATGGTGTTAAACAACGAGAGACAGGAGCTATGAGTGCAATCAGTAGTACAGTGTGTATCAACATTTGCCACCAATAACGGATACAGCCAGACAGAGGAAGAGAAAATTTGGGAAGATCAGTTGGACCAGAGTCATGAGGAAACAATTATGTGCATGGAGCGGAGTTATTTGGCAGGTGGAGAGTACCTGACTTGAGCCGTCTGCTTACAAGCTTTACACGTCTCGACGTGTAAATACCATGAGTTCAAGCAGAATGGGAACATGCTTCAACAGGAGGCCTGGATTAAACAGTTCGATAATTTAAATGATCCATGATGAACACTGATACACAAACTTGAATAAATATGCAATTTACTCGAGGGAGAAGCGCCACAAAGATGTGTCCAACTGTACTAAAATGCACCAAATGCCACGAGTTTGAGGAGGCGTTGGACATAACTTCAAGCTGTCTGGACTATGTAGTCCGGTAAAATTTTTGGAAGAAGGCCTGTGGTACGACGCCTGTACGCTATGGGCAGGGTCAGGGAGAGATCCCGGCAGTGACTTGATGGGACCTCGGGTTTGGTATCGCGGTGATGCACTGTTGTGTTTTGGGGCTTTTCTACTGCGAGGGCATGTATAGGTTTTCGTTAGTGTCCATTGACATTGAGATGTGTCTATGGCGTGACGGAGGAAATGTGTGATGCTCGCCGCTGTTGCATGTGAAAACGCTTCGTCTGCCTTTTGTCTGTGCAGGAAATTATGTGAAGTAAATACACTCCTGGAAATTGAAATAAGAACACCGTGAATTCATTGTCCCAGGAAGGGGAAACTTTATTGACACATTCCTGGGGTCAGATACATCACATGATCACACTGACAGAACCACAGGCACATAGACACAGGCAACAGAGCATGCACAATGTCGGCACTAGTACAGTGTATATCCACCTTTCGCAGCAATGCAGGCTGCTATTCTCCCATGGAGACGATCGTAGAGATGCTGGATGTAGTCCTGTGGAACGGCTTGCCATGCCATTTCCACCTGGCGCCTCAGTTGGACCAGCGTTCGTGCTGGACGTGCAGACCGCGTGAGACGACGCTTCGTCCAGTCCCAAACATGCTCAATGGGGGGACAGATCCGGAGATCTTGCTGGCCAGTGTAGTTGACTTACACCTTCTAGAGCACGTTGGGTGGCACGGGATACATGTGGACGTGCATTGTCCTGTTGGAACAGCAAGTTCCCTTGCCGGTCTAGGAATGGTAGAACGATGGGTTCGATGACGGTTTGGATGTACCGTGCACTATTCAGTGTCCCCTCGACGATCACCAGTGGTGTACGGCCAGTGTAGGAGATCGCTCCCCACACCATGATGCAGGGTGCTGGCCCTGTGTGCCTCGGTCGTATGCAGTCCTGATTGTGGTGCTCACCTGCACGGCGCCAAACACGCATACGACCATCATTGGCACCAAGGCAGAAGCGACTCTCATCGCTGAAGACGACACGTCTCCATTCGTCCCTCCATTCACGCCTGTCGCGACACCACTGGAGGCGGGCTGCACGATGTTGGGGCGTGAGCGGAAGACGGCCTAACGGTGTGCGGGACCGTAGCCCAGCTTCATGGAGACGGTTGCGAATGGTCCTCGCCGATACCCCAGGAGCAACAGTGTCCCTAATTTGCTGGGAAGTGGCGGTGCGGTCCCCTACGGCACTGCGTAGGATCCTACGGTCTTGGCGTGCATCCGTGCGTCGCTGCGGTCCGGTGCCAGGTCGACGGGCACGTGCACCTTCCGCCGACCACTGGCGACAACATCGATGTACTGTGGAGACCTCACGCCCCACGTGTTGAGCAATTCGGTGGTACGTCCACCCGGCCTCCCGCATGCCCACTATACGCCCTCGCTCAAAGTCCGTCAACTGCACATACGGTTCACGTCCACGCTGTCGCGGCATGCTACCAGTGTTAAAGACTGCGATGGAGCTCCGTATGCCACGGCAAACTGGCTGACACTGACGGCGGCGGTGCACAAATGCTGCGCAGCTAGCGCCATTCGACGGCCAACACCGCGGTTCCTGGTGTGTCCGCTGTGCCGTGCGTGTGATCATTGCTTGTACAGCCATCTCGCAGTGTCCGGAGCAAGTATGGTGGGTCTGACACACCGGTGTCAATGTGTTCTTTTTTCCATTTCCAGGAGTGTAGTTGATACCACAGCGACGTCTTGCTCTCACGCGTTGTTGAATATATTTCGGAATTACTGAATGGTGAAGATATCCCCACGTGTAAAGCAAATGAAGCCATTTGCGCCATACTAAGGTACTGTTTTATTCTGCTTAAATCTGTGTCAGTTATATGTGCATTTATGTGCCCTTCTTTAGTTGCAGAAGTTATAGAAGTGTGTAAACAGAGAGCTATATGGAAAGGGATGTAAAGTTGAAACCCTTCCAATAAGTGAATACACTCGAACTCTATTACTAAAGGTGCCTTTCGATACCAGCACCTAACCTGGGTAATAAGTGTTATTCAGAAGTTGTCATGGTACTGTAAGTAATTATTATACACAAAATTGTTTATTCTGATTATACTAAATTGGAGATGTAAGGTCGGTTGTGTGCCGTTGTACATAACTATTGTTTCCTCTGTGTGGCAGCCTAGCATTAGCAGTGGCTTCAGTCATTATTCCTGTCATATTTCGAGTTTTGTACTCGCGGGTTTGCCTAAGCTGACACTATTAAGTTGAGTTGTAAGACCTATAAACAGGCAAGTCAAACTGAGTATTCTATGAGCTCAAGACGATATTCTATTACGTAGTACCTTAGTTTGTTATAGGTTAGAAGTATTTTACGTGTTATTAATATTCTGCTGTTTGCTTTGTCTACAGAGGAGCTAGTTCTGGGAAGAAGTCGTTTATATTTTATTAGTGTGTTACGTGTTGAGCCTTTTACATGTTAATTGTTTTTAAGAAGCTACAAATGACTGTGTATGTTGCAGGTAGATGAAACTGACGTGTTCACGGGGGTCGCGTCCTGACGGGGTTGGCAGTGGCCCTTTTTACTACGGCACATCCGGCTATCCTCCTTCATTTGTCTCGCTTATATCGTTACTACGTTTGTCGAGTGGAATTATGGCTTACTGTAATCACCTTATATGTTGAAGTTAAGTATCTCCCTTGCCAGGGCGCGAACCTTCGTGGATATAGTCTTATTCTCATCTGTAAAGACTGATAGTGTTATTCATCTGTTCTCGTCACATGTATGATTATTTATCTTGTTATATTTAATGTCAGTAAAATGTTAGCGAGGTCCGAATTGGGACGTTGTATTCTCCTCTTGTGGAAACAAATTTAAGTCATTTTATTCCTTTTTTAAGTAGCCTTAAATGCGTACATTTTGCCTCCATGTTTGGTGTTTTTATGGCTTCCACGTTAATTAAAATTATAATAAAGGTAAATCTGGCAACGGAGGGTCTCGTCTGTTTATTAGTTGCTATGTGGATCCTAAGTTAAGTGCAGAAACCCTGCCGGCCGCGGTGGTCTAGCGGTTCTAGGCGCTCAGTCCGGAGCTGCGCGACTGCTACGGTTCGAATCCTGCCTCGGGCATGGATATGTGTGATGTCCTTAGGTTAGTTAGATTTAAGTAGTTCTAAGTTGTAGGGGACTGATGACCAAAGATGTTAAGTCCCATAGTGCTCAGAGCCATTTTGCAGGAACCCTACTAGATGTACTGTATACTTCAGAGGAGATGATCCGAATTTTTTCCAAATATTAACCAGGCATTACCAACAGATTCTGACTGGACGCTGCAGTAATGGGATAGATGAGCTTGAGGATGTTCTGCATAAAACTGAATCTATACATTGTGGTTATCACTGATCTGATAAGCCAGTGGGTCAGGGACATAATTTTACTGGACCACAGTGACCATACCATGAGAGAATAAATTGTTCACATCCTAATAGCGGAGGAAAATTCAGGCTTTATCAATAGAAGTGTGGAGGATGGAATAATCTGAATGTTCAGTGAAGGAATAGTTACAGCAGCCACAATAATAACAGGAATACAGACCATAGTCAAGTAAGCAATGTTCGGGTGCAGCCACGAGTAGCGAAAATTATTGAATTACGAGGACCTGATCTGCGTGCAAACCTGAATGTGGAGCCATCATCACAGCAGTTACTCAGCACTTCATGGACATAAGTAATACAATACCTGTGAACAAACTTGGGACAGAAAACATAAATTGTATCTCACATGAAGATTTATAAGAAGTATTATTACAGGAGAAAGAGACCTCCTGGATGCAAAATTTGCACCCAGTAGTAAATATACTAGTAGAAGAAATACGTTCTGAAGCCATTATTGACAGTGACAGTCAAATTAGATGATATAGGAGGGTGTATTTCAGAGACGTATGCAATAAAATGACAGGACCGTTTAAAGTTTTCTCAAGCAAAGTAAAAGTCACAGAGCACTCTAGTGAGGCACCAAGTACAGTTGTACAGTTGGGATTTGCGTGTCAAGACCACACCCTTTAGTGCAGGTGTGGGATAATATGAGCCCACAGGCTGCATGCAGCCCACTAATAGTTTTTGTGTGGCCCACCAAGAAAGTCAGGTTTTTTATGTAACAATTTGTAGCTTTTCAGAATTGCAAATGTTAGCTAATGCATGCAATCATTTTAAAATTTGCAACGCTTCACTAACCTTTGTATCCACAGAGTGGCCACCAAACCATGACTGTTTTCCACAGTGTTGATACAGTAGGTGGGTCTGTGAGCTAAATCAGGGTTAGTTAACATGTTAAACCACAATGTGGAGGGATTTTTCACCTAAAACATGTATATTACCCAGTTTCCAAGGTATGTTTACAGTGAAGCTTCGTACAAAGTTTTTTGTAAGATCCACAGCGATCCCACTGGAATTCAACAACCAAGTATATGACGAAATACAGAGGATTCTGGATCAGGGAGTAACCGAACCAACGATAACCTCGTATCACAATCCCTTGAGAGTTGTTGACAAAAAGGATGGCATTATTCGTCCGGTATTGGATACCAGACAAATTAATACTATAACTGAAATGGAGACGAATCGACCAGAGACTCTAAAGCAGGGCTTAACAACTGGCTGTTTTTGAGCCAGCGCAAATACTCGCGTCTGCTCAGGCACGTGCTCGCGAGCAGGGCAAGGTCGCGGAGTAGGGAGGGAGGGGAGGGAGGGGAAATGCGCGCGCACGTTTGAATGTGATCTCGCGTTCTTAGCAGATTTAAATAGCCATCTGAATGCTTTGAACATTTTACTACAAGTTAAAGATCTGCTAATTACTCATTTCATAGATCGAATACGAGCTTTTAAAATGAAATTGACACTTTGGGTGAGTCAGCTGGAAACAGGAAATCTAGCTCATTTTCCTAAATTATCATCCATGCAAGATGTTCACAAAGACTGTGAACGTTATTCACATAGTTTAGTTGCCCTTAAGGAAGAATTTGATCAACGCTTTCAAGATCTGACAGCACTAGACAGTGATTTTGATCTGTTCTCTCCATATTCAGCGAATATTTAAGAGATTCGTCCTGAGCTGCAGCAAGAAATTATTGACCTGCAGTGTGACAGAGAATACAGAGACAAATTTCAGAACAAGAAAAACATTTTGGAATTCTACAGACACTTCCCTCAGGATAGATTTCCTCATTTGCACAAACTGGCGGCTACAATAATATCAATGTTCGGTTCCACGTATGTTTGTGAACAACTGTTCTCTGCAGAACCGCGGGACTGCTACGGTCGCAGGTTCGAATCCTGCCTCGGGCATGGGTGTGTGTGTTGTCCTTAGGTTAGTTAGGTTTAAGTAGTTCTAAGTTCTAGGGGACTTATGACCTAAGATGTTGAGTCCCATAGTGCTCAGAGCCATTTGAACCATTTTTTTGTTCTCTGCAATGAAATGTAACAAGACGCACCTGAGAAACGCATTGTCTGATCGAAATTTAAACTGCACGCTGTGCCTAAAATGCACAAGAACAATTACTCCGAACACAGACGCAACTGTAAAGGGCAAAAAGATAACCGAGAATCCCACACTTCAGTGACACCTTTTATTGTGTAACAGTTCTCAAATTAATGCGAATGTAGAGGCATACACTAAGCTAATAAAATTATGTGGCATGTGTACATTCTCCTTTATTTGTTTCATTTGTCGCAGTAATAATTCGTGAGTGATATCCCTGCAGGTGGCCGCGGATTTACATTGACTGGCGGCAGCTGTTGTGTGCCCCACGTGACTCTGCCCACTCTCCGCTCTGGTCCGGCAATGGGGGTAGTGTGCTCGCACTGCTCCGTGTTCGTGCCTTGCTGCTCACAGCTTGCTCCGCGAGCACGTATGTTGTGAAGCCCTGCTCTAAAGGTACTGCTGCAAAAGTTTCATGGCATACACATTTTCTCTTCCTTGGACTTGCTCGCCAGTTACTGGTAAACTGAACTGGAACCAGCAAGTTGACAATATACTGCATTCCTAATTTTTGGCCACTGTTACCAGTTTAGACTATTGCCTTGCAGACTTAACACAACAGTAGCCACATTTAATCAAGCCTTCGGCAGGATATTGGATATCTCACTACAGCTCTGTAACAAGATACGTAGATGACATTAATAGCTGTATCCTAATGGGAAGAACATGATCACACTCTGAATGACCTACTCGCAACATTCAGATACCATGGAATACCAGCATACATTGAGATATCGCAATTTGATGTTGCTACGGTCATATTCTTAAAAGATATAGTAGACAGCAATGTGATCTTTCCATATCCAGAGTGTTAGGGTTGGTACAATGTTACACAACACAGTGAACCAAGTGACAACTTAGGGGATACCTTGGCCTAATAAACTTCTGTAAGAATTTCGAGTGCATTGAGGGTCTGGGCACACCAAGGTTGTGTGAGGTGACAAAGAAAAATATGAGTTGTGTATGGGATGCAGACGCTGAGAAAGAGTTTTAGGCACTGAAGAAGGCCACTGTAGGGGTGTCAATATTGTCCCGCTCGGATCTGTCCAAAGGTTTTTGCTTGACAACAGGCAGAATCAAAAAGAAAGCAAACAAGTGGGAGAGACGATTCGGTCATATTCTTATGAAGGAAGAAAGGAACTATTCAATGATAGACCCAGAGAACCTTGCCATTGAATGAGGCTTCAAAAAATTTAGATATTTTGTGTATGGAAGAAAGACGTGTGTTCTCAGATGACAAAACACCGCAATTTTTAATGTCAGCAAAATAGCGTGTGGAAGGTAAGCATGTTGTGTATTATACCTACAAGTGTTCCAATTTACAGTTACATATGCGCCAGATGTCATAAATAAGGTGGCCAATGCCTTATCTTACGCATCCACCGATGGGGTTAAGGACTAAGGCGGAAGAAATAGAATCAATACAGTTGTAAGGTGTCAGGCAAACCCAACACCTTCCATGAAAACCCTGACATGATAAGCAAATCCAGTAGTATGTCACATATCCCCGAATAAATCGTGACATTAAATTAACCAAAGTAATACGAGTAATGAGTGAGCAAATGGAATACCACAGACTAACACAAGAATGCCTAAATGCATGTCATAACTTCCCACCGTGAGACAGACGCAGTTCCGAGGGGAGAAACGAGAGCAGAAGCCGAGAGCAGAACCGTGTTAAGCTAGAAGGCCCTACGATAAGGGCCGGACCCCCACGTCGCCAGCTAACCACCAGGACCACCCCCCAGCCTATGTTGAAAGCTAGAGCCCTCCAGAAGAACAGTATAGATCTTACAATAACACTAAAAGGGCCACACCAGCTGTAAGTTTTAGCGTGAGACTTTTTCACGTCTCTGTTACGTTGCAAACTTTAAAAACATTGCCCCACCATGAAAAATATAACGTTTCTCATTGGATAGATAGGATTTTTGTAGGCGGAGCTTAAGGTTAACATTGAGACCCTGATTGGTCAGATGAAAACACAGCCAGATAGTTTTTTTTAAACCAACTTCGGTAAATTATAGTAAGGAGAAGTTAGGGAGAGTTGCTTCCGAGACGGCGAGCTGTGTGGAGCTGCGCCGCCCGCTGCCCCTCTGACGCTGCCTAACCAACGACAAGGTAATGAACGCATAACAGCGCATAAAGCTTCACTCAGAACTGCAGAAGTCTCATCTGTTACACCCCATTTTTGCGTAATACTAGTGTCGATCGTCAATTGAAGCTCATGGTATTCACATTTGCTACGTAAGTTAAAATCTGAAACGCGACGATTTTTCTGTTATATAATGATTGAGAATCCACATCAGCCACTGTAATTTACGACAAGTTAGATAAGTAGTTAAAGATAATTGAGGGTCACTGTAGACCATTTTTGTAGTTTTCTTTTTTGTGAAACTTAATTTAAACCTAGATTATAGATGTGATATGGCATAGGTCATCCTTCGATCCATTGTAGAACTTGGAAACCCACTCAGGGAATATTCGTTCACATTTTTGTTGAACACAGTTGGTTTTTATCATCCTGTATTAAAATATTTCCTTTTATCAATAGTGCAATTTATAAACAATTTTTTGTGAGTAGAATAAAATTTCCAATGGTAAACTTAACTGCTTTTTCGACGTTATTTTACCAGCTAACTAAAAATAGCGATATGACAGTGCTATCTGTTGAAGAGAGGAGTACTAGTTCAGCATGAGAACTTGTTTTGGATTCGTGGCTACAGTTCATACTATAAGAAATGGTAAATAAACTAGTATCATATACACATGCACATTATAAGTCAAGAAAATGTTACTTAAAATCACGGGCGACTTGTTACTTCAAGAATATGGAAAGAAGAATCAAAAAGATGTTATCTGCTTGCCGGCAATGCCAGAGGTCAAAACCACTAACTACATCAAGTACTTGCGCTTCCCATTGTACTGAATAGATTAAGGCAGCCAGCAGCAACACATTTTTTGTGACCATTACCTCATACGAGAGGGGAACATAATTATATTTTAGTGATGCTAGAACTAGCCTCAAAATACCGTCTGACTCTAATATGCCCAAAGATTTTTAGACGCGTTTCAGAAGGTACTTCTGAAGTAGATTGGCTGTTATCTCTAAAAAGAGGCCTTGATTGTGATCTAGAAGGTGGAAAAGAGTATTCAAGAAGCACAGAATTCAGGCAATATTTATATATGATTACTAACCCCCTATGAAATCCATCTGAGAGGATCATGAGAGAATTGGGATGCCTCTGCTGATTATATTGCAGTAAGTATCATGCATCGTGGAATGTGTTTCTCACAGAACTTCAGGAAGGGATGAAAACTTTGCGGTTAGTGCAACAACAATCGCTTTGATAATCGTACTGAAGAATAAGCTAGCAACAGACAAGATTACAGAGATGACAGAGTTCCTGAACGGGTACCACCAGTGACACAAAGAAATGCTTGCACCCGTAACAAAGAAACTGAGAGCAACGGCAGAAAAAAGTAAAGAGATAACGGATACGGAGTTGACAATCTGGAGCTGTTAAGTACTTCAGAACATTTTTCTGTTGTTGCATAGGCTATCACACAGGCACAAAGCGGTGTGTCATAAATTGATCCCATTATGTTATGGAGCAGTGAGGGTTAGACGTATTGCTCACGCCAGTGTGGTAAAGGTGGAGTCACTCAGGACAGGTGAATTCGGAGGAAAAGGACCACGTTAGTAACATTGAACCTTTTACAGGATGACACAAAAAGAAAGGAGTAAGGGCTTCCGGGTTAGAAGAAATGATATTATATGATGATGTAGGTTAAAGTGAAAGTAATTTAATTAGCCAAATTTGTGATCGTTCAAATTATATTGCAAGTGAGTGGGAGTAAATGCTGGCGTTTGGAAAGAGGTGACCAACTTGGAAGTATAGTGCATGATAAAAATAGGAATAACGTACAGGAACAACGAATATTAATCAAGTGAATATCTTTTCCATGGAGACCTAAAAGACCCAATATAAGCGTGGAAGATATATTATGAGAGTATTTGGTGTTCTCAAATGTGACGGAGTGCACTTCTGGGAAACTTGGATTTTGTTTGGCGCTTCAGGAAACAAAGGAGAGAAAGAATACGTGTGAAGCAAATAGTAGATGATTACATAGGTCCTCACCGAGCGAGCACCAGGGCGGTGGTATATGAGGTTGGACAGGGTGGCCCACGTCCCGGGTACATAATAGGAAGAAGGGGTGAAGTTGTTTTGTGGCATGTATGGAGCACAAAAATGTTTATTGAGAACGTGGGACAAGTGTTTTGCCTTAAAAGTTGTTATGGAAAGGACTAAATGATAACTGGACTAATAGTGATGTGTGCGAATGTGTGTCAACCAGGGGAATAACTTTATTATGTGAGGTTTCTTGCAAAATAACTACATGTACTTGTTTTCTTTACATGTAAACAGGAGCGGTAACACCCATGGTGAAGAGAAAAGGATGAGCCTAAAAGAATGCGAGAAGCACCACGACCCAATGAATGGCCATGACGAAATGTGAAGGTAATATAAGATGTTCGCAGGAATGAGCGAGTTGCACTGCAACGACGACGATGAGAAGAGGATATCCCACGCATGGTACCATGGATAATGTGGGAATGATGGAACGATTAAAGGAACGCAAGGAGAAAGAGGTGGAAGTACAGAAACAAGTATGCAGAAGAGAAAGGCCAAGGCAGTGGCTTGTGTTAGGTGATGGTATCTTCTCTTCTCTGTCTGAATAAGTATAACTAACGAAAATGTAGGTATTTAAAGGAATTAACCTGGAAAGCATCAAGGCAAAGTTGCATGTATCTAAGAGACTGGTTGTACAACAACACGAGCTAATAACCAATAACAGAAATACTAAAGAGTAATTTAATGATACTAAAAATAAATGCAGCAAAGCAAATGGATATGACGTCAGTTAGAAAATTTTGTCTAACCAAGTCGCTGTAAAATAACATGAACGGCAGAATGAAAAAAAATCCAATAGAAACCGAAAACTAATTTTGTAAGAGGCGATCAAGAAGTTTCGGTTAGAAAGCCATACAGCGTACAGTCGGTAGGCTGATCAGACAAAATCGCTACGACTATTGAGGCAAACATTCCACCGATACACCAGATTGAAGATATGCCCTGCTACGTAAAGAAGTCAACTGCTTGCTGCACATCCTCGTCCGACAGGACAATTCAAGGTCATTTTTTAAGGGAGTGAAGGCGTGATAATCACATGGGGAGAGATCAGGACTATAGGGCATGCGCTCGAGTGTCTCCCATTTGAGTTGGCGTAACTTCTGCATTACGACATTTGCATTATAGGCACGTGCACTATCACAAAGCAGCACCACCTCTTGCCTGTAGTTTTCGGCAGATATGCTGCTCAGACACATTCTTCTTTCTTTAATGCATTTCTACTGGTGTTTGTCCTTCATCAGCCAAGGAAGCAATAACAGCACGTAGGCCCTGTTTGGACACATTTGGTACGAACTTAGAGATACTGTGAGAAGTGGAACACGGTCGAAAAGCCGTCCTATACTCTGGCACAGGCTGCGTGGGAATCAGAAGGGCCTGCGGTACAGCATAGAGACAGCGGCGCTTTCTTGGGATCAGAGCGGGCCACGTTACTTTTAGCAAAGGAGCTGGGCTAATAGGCGGCCACGCCAGGGCACAAGCATTGGCATTTGCCCTTAGTTGTCAGCACTTCACCACAGAGGGGTGGTACAAAACTACGACTTTGCAGATACACATCAAGGAACCCCGCAGGAGAACGACAGAGGCTATTCCTTTTTGGATGTCATTAAGTCTTTCCCCTTTGCCACGATTAATTTTACTCCTAATGAAAACCAACCACCTGCCTTCCATCATGCCATGCAGCTTTGAACAATAACCCACATTCTGTTCTAAACAATACACAGACAGTAATACCAAGCCAAGTAACACTACTCTGACATTGTCTCATGATATTTGCTGTCCTATGAGCAATTCTGCATCTTAATGCATTTACAGAACTTACATGTAAAACCTAATTGACCAGAAAGTGTAGGCGGCTTCCATATACTGCCGCAATTCACAATGGACAATAAACTGACGAAACCCGATCCTTTCTAAGACACTCAGATGCAGAAATAAGAACTGGTGTCTCCACCTGTGGGACACTTGCTCCCACCCAGCTGTCAAAAAATGAGGAAAACCTTTCTCCTAAGCAGTCCATTGCTGTGAAGAAAGGATGACCCCCACGTCCACACTGCTAAGGCAATAATAATTGAGCAGCACTCCTGCTGACAGGTAACGGGAATCTGCCCTTCGCTCAGACTGAACCCTGTGCCTTCACGTAAATTTACGTGCCAGAGCCGAGTAATCGATCTCGCCATTGAAAGTGAACATGCCATAGCTACTGTGGAATGGAGACAAGAGTCAATCACGCTAGGTGATGGCAGAATGTTTTGATCTATTGTTAATAGTGTGTTAATACATTTCTGCGGATCTTATGATTTGAAACATATTCTATCACATTTTTTTCAAGTTTGTGCTTGTGTGTAACGACATCTCACTCTTCTGACACATTTTTCCTATGTACACTCCTGGAAATGGAAAAAAGAACACATTGACACCGGTGTGTGAGACCCACCATACTTGCTCCGGACACTGCGAGAGGGCTGTACAAGCAATGATCACACGCACGGCACAGCGGACACACCAGGAACCGCGGTGTTGGCCGTCGAATGGCGCTAGCTGCGCAGCATTTGTGCACCGCCGCCGTCAGTGTCAGCCAGTTTGCCGTGGCATACGGAGCTCCATCGCAGTCTTTAACACTGGTAGCATGCCGCGACAGCGTGGACGTGAACCGTATGTGCAGTTGACGGACTTTGAGCGAGGGCGTATAGTGGGCATGCGGGAGGCCGGGTGGACGTACCGCCGAATTGCTCAACACGTGGGGCGTGAGGTCAGGCCAGACAGTGAACTCACAGCCAAGGGTGAGTGGAAGAAGGGTGCTTTGTGCCCCCAACTCATGGATGGCAATGCAGCAGCCTCGCAGGCACCAGGCCATGGATTGCCAGTGCCAGGGATCAATACACAAAGGTGCTGTTGCAATGTTAAACGCAACACCCCTACTTGTTCCCCCAGTTAAACTTGCAGGATGTATCATGCACCCACAGGTAGCGCAAAAATTTTCCTCGTTTTGTGTGAGATTTCAGAGAAGCGTAGTCAGCATCTCTGGGTTTGCAAAAGCATGGACTCTGGCCACAGATACATCTTTAGAAAGAGTACCCAAGACATCACCGAAATTGACAACGAAATAAAAGCACCGAATGCAGGTCCACAAAAATGCAGCTCACTCAACACTGACTCCAAAGAAAATCAATCTCCTATAGAAGTCAAACTTAGAAATGCTGAAATACCATATATAGACCCACTAGTATACCAAATAGCAAAATTGTTTAAAAAGAAAACTATTAAAATTAGCTTATCTGCTAACAGTAAATTACAACAAAAAATAATCCATAATGTAAATACTTCCTAGAGTCTCTATGGCAAACAGTGAATGTACAAGTTCAAATGTGAGTCATGACCCAAATTCTATATTGGTAAGAGTGGCAGAAGTTTTGAGATTAGATACAACGAATAACTTGATGTTTTAAGACATCACAACTTAAACAGATCTAGCCCAAATGGCTGAAGAATACCATTTGGTGAGAATAAAATAACAATATGACACTTTACAGAACTGGGAGTTACTATGAGCTGCTAGAAAAATTAGAAATATACACATATGCACGGAAACAGATGCCTCCACCGTACCCTTAGTGAGCATACTGAGCTGGCTAATACTCCTTTCCTGAAAACTCTTTAGAAAGTACTTTCCAAATTCCAACAAATATACAGTTCCTCCACTCATCTGCAGATCAAGTAACAAATCTTACAACAGTTTATGTATCTACTGCTGTCAGTAACTTTCGTAGCGCTAAATATTAATAAATTTTATTGTACTGTCGCCAGCGCTGTTCAAATAGCGCATGCCTTTCCCAGATACCTTCTTATCTATATTAATTTATCTACCCTTGTGTAAAATACGTTTATAATGCTACAATTCACTAAATCCCATTTATTAATCTCTATGTTTTACGTCCTTTATTTAATGTATATGCGTCCTTTTCCCAAAATACCATATCTTTGTCACAAATCAATGTGTCAAAGCATCTTCGACATACTGACTAGGCGCAAAAACGAAGGACGACACTAGCTTTCCCATGATGTGTGTTTGGCAAGTAACATAGTTCGATGAAACATGGACCATAAAAAGAAAGACATCCAACAGTATAGTATTCGTTGGAGGAAACTGTAAAAACAAATGTTCCAAGTGGACATTTCATTGTAACACAAGTCTATAGCACAGAAATCTTTATTGCACATTTGTAATTGTGCATTATTGTTTACCCTGGGGCAGTTGCCCATAACTCACCTAATGTGTGTTTTGACGAAAGCGTGGAAGAAATCTGTGATGAATTGTATCATTTCGCAAACGGTAACGGTATTTTTTCAGTAAAGTGGCCCAAAACAACTTTGGGCTTTGATGCTACTGTACACCATCAACAATTTGTATCACCTAACAGCCACGCTCTCCAACCATATCTTTACTTGACAAAATGGCATTAATAAATAAAATAAATCCAGGCTTCAAGACTTTGTAACTAAAAGTCTAAGAAGTCGACCTTGTTGAGGATACTGGACGAGTCACAGGTGGTGTATAGTGAACGTTCCATCAGATATAGTGGAAAGCTCCGAATACAGAATGAACAACCCCAGACCAAGGCAAAACAAAACCAAATCCACTGTGTCTTGTAGCAAGCAGCAAAGTGTTCAGCGTCTGTTCATCAGTGGATCAGTGGTGTGGCTGAAATTTATATTCTGGAACTAGCACTTCCAGTCGTAACACTTGAGTTCACTCAATGAGTCTACTCAACCCCCCGATTCCAGGTACAATCATCAGAAGCATTTTGATAATCACAATATTACTCCAGGTGGTCAATCTAACGCTAGTATTACTGTCGCAATTGGTCTCAGGATTTTGGAGCAACCAGATTATAATGCAATGTGATTCAACAGAGGAAGTCGGAGTCCATACAAACACTTTAGCAACAAAGTAAACTTCATAAATTGAGAGATACGTCAAAAGAACATAAGATTCAAATTCTGGCATTTCAAGAAACACAAATGACGGACAATAGCACCATGGATTTCGGCGATTACTGTCTTTTTAAAAATTAAACTGATAAAAGACTACTTAATAATACACCACATCTGCGAACTGCTTTTGCAGTCTCCAAAAATATTTTAAATTCAATAAAACCTGAAGAAGTTAATGAAGCTTGGGAAACGTTAGAAAGCATCAACATGAAAATTCCCTCAAACCATGTAAAAATTTTAATGGCTGATTTTCCTGGTCAATTAGGTAAAGAGAAATAATATAAGAAAGTGATGGGTGGATTTCCTGTGCGTAAATGGACTAACCAAAATAGCCAGAGGCTTGTTGAAATGTGCAAAAATTTTAACCTTAAAATCGTGTCAACGTATTTTAAAAAGAACCTTTCTAAATAAAAAAACTTGGCGGGCACCCAATACATTTATTGGGAAATTTCAGATAGATCATGAAGGAATTTCTTACCGTAACTACAAAGAAATTTTAAATGTCCAAGTTAGGAATGGTGGCTAATATTGATTCTGACCATTATTTAATGTGAAGAAAAGTAAAACTTCAACCTCAAAAACTCTTCAAAACAAAAACTGTTATCCCAAAATTTGATACTGCTAAAATAATTCCAAGTCTAACAAGAGAACTTGACAAAAAAATAATTCAAAAATTGGCAAAGCCTTAGAGAGAAGTTCATCAAAACAGCACAGAATTTGATTCCGTATCGAAAGAAACTAAAATACCCTTGGTGAAATGGAGATTGTGAAACAGCAGTTAAGTTTAGGACTGACACATTCAAAAATTGGAACAGAAACAGAACTGAAAATACGTACAATGCCTTTGTAACTATAAGAAAAGAAACGTCTAAATTAATCCGACTGACTAAAAGAAACTACGAAAATGCCCAACTTTTAGAAATTGAAAAAGAGTTCCAAAAGAACAGTACAAGAAATTTTTATAAAAGATTCAAAACAAAACTAACCGGTTGCAACCTTCAACCACTTTGCTTCAAAAATGAAAACGGCAGTTTGGCTCTCAACAACCAGGAACATTTGTAAGGTACTTGCTAATTATTTTGAAAAGCTGTTAAACTGTCCAGAACCAGCGTATAAATTCCAACCACGGCAAACTAACGATTCCAAACCTAACTCAAAAGAAACTGACGAAATCGAAATAAGTAAACAACTTAAGAGACTTAAAAACAATGAAGCATCCGGGGAAGACGGTGTAATGGCAAAAATACTAAAATCAGCTGCCCCTAATACTATACAAAAGATCACTCAACTAACAGGACATAACTGGCTAACTGAGAAAATACCTGAGGACTGGAAAACTGCCCTAATTCATCCATTGCATAAAAAAGATAGAACCTATGTTAATAATTACCGAGAAATCTCTCTTCTCCTAGTCACATACAAAACTCTCACGCAATGTTTGCTTGACCGAGCCGAAGAACAGTTAGAACCTAAAACTGATGAATTCCAAGCAGGCTTTACACCAAACAGATCCTGTCTGGAACAAATTCTTACTTTAAAACTAATCCTTGGGCACAAAGTATTTCTGGTAACAATGTTGTATGTGCATTTGTGGATTCTCAAAAGGCCTAGGACTCAGCTGATCATGAATCTCTTTTCCAAATTTTAAAGGAACAAGGGCTATATAATGAAACGCTGACGCTAATTAAGGAAACGTTAACCGACACTAGCTCTAAAGTTAAATTCATGGGAGAAATCTCGGAACCATTGGATTAACGACTTGTGTTAGATAGAGAGATGATATCTCCCCATTATTGCTTAACTATGTTTTGGGAAAATTAATTAAAGAATGGTGAGATGAAATGTTTAGTCGAAAGAGAGTTCAATCAATCAAGTTAGGTAGAAGTAATATCAGAGTAGGTTGCCTCACCTTTGTAGATGATCTGACGATTTTAACTACAGATATTACCACAGCTCAAAAACATATTTAAATTCTTAAAGAAGTTGCGGAAAAAGTAGGACTACACATATCATTCGATAAAACGGATTACATTACATGCAACAAACGAGCATCAGAATTTTTGACATGAAATATGGATAAATAAAAAGGGTTTCCTAATTTAAATACGTGGGGGAAATCATACAAGAAAACGGTCCGTAAAAAGCTACAAATGAAGCTCGCTGTCAAAAAACGGCAACTGCCTTCAGATTAACATAAAATATAATAAAAAATCACATTATAAATTCAATAAACTTAGAAATTACAGCATTGTAATCAAATCTGAATGTCTTTATGGAGCATAAATTCAAAAGAAAGAGAAAAAGATTATTAGGAACACATTAGGTCTCAAAATTTCTGATGGAGTAACATAGCCTGAAAAGTAATAAAGAAATAGAAGAATAAACAGACATACATGGTGACATGAGAAAATGAAGACTTAAATTTTATGGGAACTTTGAAAGAATGGCACCTACTATGTTGACAAAACAAATAGTAGAATTCTACAAAAGCCAAAAAAGGCCAAAACTGAGCCAATTAAATGGATCGCTTCCATTAAGGAGGATCTTAAAATAGCCAGTAAAGCTCATGCAGACATTACGTTAAAAGAATTAAACAAATTTGGACACAAAGGAAGGCCAACCATCGAAAGCGACATTGATTGATTATACCTCGTGTGCCCCTGTTGGGCCCATGCATGAATAATAATGATAATAATAAAAAAACAAATACAGTAAAGTGTAGTGAGTAACTCCTTTCTCCTGAAAAAAGACTTCTGCAGTCAGTGAATGTACAAGGAATAAAAGAGTGTTAATATTTGCAGCCATCTCCCTCAGTTGCTAATAATAACTTCGTTTATGTTTTATAAGAAAGGCAAGAAAACTTCTGTCTTTTGAAATTGAAATTTATTTTTGGATACCAGACATCTGTAGTGATTGTTCGGCAGTTTATTACATCTAGCAATTTCTCTTTACAATTACATGTTTGTATTTTTTACTTACATTCATTTTTGAGTCCTGTTCAAGCAGCCATTTGCTGTCCTACATGTGCTAAATACACTTGGTATAGACTTCTTTAGTTAAATATTTCTTTTTACATAACCTATACTGCATGCATTTTGTTGCACTGCTCTCAGTCACATGCTTTAGACCTGAGTGAGGGATCATGGGCACTGACTGAGGGTTCCTGAATGAGTGATGTGGGTGCTAGGGTGGGGATGGAGAAGGATAGGTAGTGTGTCACTATTTGTGTATGCGTGTATGCCTGTGTGCATGTGTGTATTTTTATTTTTTATTTATTATTTATTTGTATTTTTAAAAATTTCAAATAAATTTTTATCATAGACTGTGAACTAGTTTGAATATTGTTCTTCTATTGCTACTCCTGAGAATATTTTCGTTTTTATTTATGACCTTCTGTTTGTTATTCCTTCCCTTAGAGTGAGCATTCCCTTTCATTTGTTGTTTTGGCGTAAGGGTACCATGTTTGTTTTTCTCCTAGTGCGATGGTGATTTTCTTTTATTAGATGTTCATCATATGTGGAATAGGTATATTCACTCTTCATTGCTCTTACACGCTCTTCATGCCAGATGTGAAAATTTCTTGCAGCCATCTCAATATATTTAGAGTTGTACCTACTAAATGTTAATTAATATATACCTGAACTTACCTTTCTCTTCAGTCCCAGTTCTTACTTTCTCTTGCATTGTGTTGTTTTTCTTGGATATTTATATTTTTTGTTTTTGGCAATTTTATTAATTTTGTGTGGAGTTGGTTATGGTATGACATAGTGTGCCAAATTTTTGTTGACAGCTGTGTTTCGTGATAAGAGTGTGCATTAGGTATTATTGTTATTTGTTTTTATGTTTGGATTTTTTTAAATTTTTCTGTTTTGTTCCTGTATTTTCTTTTTAATGGAGTTGTGTTTGTATACTGTGTTCCTGATGTACCATTGTTTTGCTCTTTGTTAATGATCATATTTAGTTCTGTTTGATAACTCTTTTTGCTTCAAGATATTCTGCCATATGTCTGATGGCAGCAAACTTTTGAGAATGAGAGTGGTTTGATTCCTGAGGAACAGTCACGTCTGTAGCTGTATGTTTCTGAAAATGTTGAAGCTGTATATGTTGTTATATTTTACGATTTTAACGTCGAAATAGTGTACTGCCTCTTCTGTTTCCATGGTGAATTGAATGTTGTGGTGTATATTATTCATTTGTCTGTGTGAACTATTTATATGTTCTTGTGCGACGTCTATGAAGCGTATGAGATCATTCATATATCTCTACCACTATGTTGTTGTTGTGGTCTTCAGTCCTGAGACTGGTTTGATGCAGCTCTCCATGCTACTCTATCCTGTGCAACGTCTTCATTTCCCAGTACCTACTGCAGCCTACATCCTTCTGAATCTGCTTAGTGTATTCATCTCTTGGTGTCCCTATACGATTTTTAACCCTCCACACTGCCCTCCAATACTAAATTGGTGATCCCTTGATGCCTCAGAACATGTCCTACCAACCGATCCATTTTTCTAGTCAAGTTGTACCACAAACTCCTCTTATCCCTCATTCTATTCAAAACCTCCTCATTAGTTATGTGATCTACCCATCTAATCTTCAGCATTCTTCTGTAGCACCACATTTCGAAAGCTTCTATTCTCTTCTTGTCTAAACTGTTTATCGTCCATGTTTCACTTCCATACATGCCTACACTCCATACAAATACTTTCAAAAACGACTTCCTGACACTTAAATCAATACACGATGTTAACAAATTTCTCTTCTTCAGAAACGCTTTCCTTGGCATTGCCAGTCTACATTTTATATCCTCTCTACTTCGACCATCATCAGTTATTTTTCTCCCCAAATAGCAAAACTCCTTTACTACTTTAAGTGTCTCAGTTCCTAACCTAATTCCCTCAGCATCACCCGACTTAATTCGACTACATTCCATTATCCTCGTTTTGCTTTTGTTGATGTTCATCTTATACCCTCCTTTCAAGACACTATCCATTCCGTTCAACTGCTCTTCCAAGTTCTTTGCTGTCTCTGACAGAATTACAGTGTCATCGGCGAACCTTAAAGTTTTTATTTCTTCTCCATGGATTTTAATACCTACTCCGAACTTTTCTTTTGTTTCCTTTACTGCTTGCTCAATATACAGATTGAATAACATCGGGGACAGGCTACAACCCTGTCTCACTCCCTACCAGTATATTAATCTATATTTTTTGTTTCTATTATTTCTGCAAAAATTGTGTTTTCAACATGGGTCATGAGGATATTTGGTAGTGTGTGTGAGACTGGGCTTCCCAATGGCAGGCCTTTTTGTAAACAGAATGTGTGGATAAACTGAAAGTAGTTTTGCTCAGTGGCCACTTTATGTTTTGTGTTAATCCCTCTGTAGGAGTTTTCGGAATTTTTGTTTGTCCTGTCAGTTGTTCTGTTCTAATGTTAATTGTACCATCAGGTGGGCTTAAAGTGTACATTTGATTCGCATCAAAGGATATCAGTTCTGCAGTTGATGGGATGTGTATATCTGTTATTTTTTTAAATAAATTCTAAGGAGATTTTTATGGTTCTGTTATTCTCTAATTCAAAAATTTTAGTTTGATATTTGTGTGCAGACTTTGCATAGTGATATGTGGGAGCACTCTTGAAATTAATAACGCGTTTGTATTTTCGATTGGCTTCTAAGCATTGGTGCTGCTGGCTTTCTTGGTACCACGTTTTGTTTCTGTTTATTGTGAACATGGTTTTGACATCTTTTAGTGTGTTTTTCAGTTTTATTTGAAATTTATTAGTTGGATGAGACTTCAGCTTTTCAAAATTACTTTTCTGTAATACTTATTTTCCTAAAGCCAAACTGATCGCCTTCTAACAGATCTTCGATTTCCTTTTGCCGTCTTCGATGTATTATTCTTGCAAGCAACTTGGATGCATTACCCGTTATTCTGATAGCGCGACAGTTTTCGCGCTTACATGCCCTCGTTACTTCAGGATTGTGTCGATGATAATTTTCTGAAAGTCTGATGATATATCTCTAGACTCACAAGTCCCAAACACCAAGTTGAATAGTTATACGGTTGTCGCTTCCGTCAATGATTTTAGAAATTTTGAAGGACTGTTACCTATCCCTTCTGCCTTATTTAATCCCAAGCTCTATTAAATTCTGACTAATAACGAACCTCTTATGTCTTCCGAATTGACTCCCATTTCTTCTTCTATTCCGCCATCAGACAGTTCCTTCCACTCGTAGAGGAGTTCAATGTACTTTCTCCACCTGTCCGCTCTCCCATTTGCGGACAGAGCGAGGTGTCACAGTGGTTATCACACTGTGCTCGCATGCGGAAGGACAATGCTTCAAATCCATGTATGGCCATCCAGTTAAAGGTTTTCCGTGATTTCTCTAAATTGCTGCACGAAAATGACTTTGAAAAGGGCACAGCCGATTTCCTTCTCCACTTCTCCGCAACCCTAACTTGTGTTCCGTCTCTAATGTGCTGTCGATGGCATAGTAAATATAATCTTCCATTTTATTCTCATCTGCATTCAACAGTGGAATTCTTCTTTCACCGTTTGTCACTAAAATCGTATTACTGAGAAGGTGTCATTCTTGGCTGGATTTACAGCTGTAACACTTAGTTTTGAACGGTTAATGTAGGCGAACGAGAAGCAATGTGAGTCTCTCGGTATCCCAGCTCTAAGAACACTGAACTGTTGCAGGAGTCACCGTTGCGAGTGTCCCGTTTCTTCCTTGCTTCCCAAGCTATATGGAAATGAGGATTATTTTCCTATCAGCCCTCGTACCTCTGTCTTCACTGTAACAAAGAGCTTATTCTACCCGGAATCAGCTTCTAAAATTAAACAGTAGACGTTTCTGTGAGGTCGACTGGTGGTAGACTTCAATCTATGTGCTACACTTGATACCATAGATGAAGCTGCAAATGAGACTTTATATACGAGCAATTGTTGATGTTTTCAATCACGTCAGAGTCTAGGACAGCAGATTTCATGATGCACTATGTCGCACAAGACCACTACATATATTCAGTGTTGTTGTACAATATCCTCAGCGAAAACTTTGTCGTTGAAAAGAACGTTCTATGTACTTCTCTTGTCTAAAAATGGCAAGAGTACTCATTTACATATGATTTTTTTGGAAATAAGTTAAAGTGAACAGCTGCATCGTTTCCAAATAACTCTAACGGAAAGGTTGTTAGAAGAGCTGAGAGCTTTGCAATCAATTCCTCTTTAAAATCTGTATCACTCTGTTCCATTCTCATCTACTTCTCGGCATACAATATTTGAAACTGCTTATATAGATTTCGGGCAAAATATTTTTTGAAAGTACAGTTATTTCATCTCTGTCGTAGCATTAACACCAGCGTGTGACATCCGCTGCTTTCATGATTTGGCAAATTTGTTTTTTTTTAACCTAGTGGTCGGATGTCACTGTTCTCACAACAGTCGTCAGTTAAATCTAAGTAGGCGAATGCATGTGCGCCATCTGTCTGTGAATCACGTAAAATTTTTTCTGTGTGCTTTCGTATTTTAACAATTTCAGAGACAGAGATTAAGGACAAAGCTAGAATTTACCTGAAGCAGTGTGAGAAACCGCCTAAAAACAGCACTCAGGATGGCCAGGATAGCAGCTCACGCTCGTTAGCCCACCGGGCAGACTCGATTCGGCTTACCTTCCTCTCTTCCAAGGTAGCGCGCTGCGCATTACGCTTTATGAGAAGGTCCAAAATATTTCTAGGTTATACTACACTTGCTACGGTTCACATTCTTTATTACACAGAAAAAATCCGTTAATAATCCGTAGAAGAGCAATCCAAAAGAGTAGTCCAATTAAAACCAATAAACGTCCAGGCTGCGAAAGTACGGTGTAAGCGAGATAGAGACTCTGGCACAGCACGAGTCGAGATGTCTTGCAGTGGCCCGGCGACTGGGTTCTATCTCTGGACTGACGTCAGCAGCCAGGCCCATGTGAAGGTGCATCTAAAGTGCATACACTTTAGGCCAACGAAAGACAGAGACTGGATTCGGTCGAACGTTGGTCGGCAATGCATTGGCGTTTGGCTTCTCAACCACACAAACGAAGGGCTTGAGGCCAAGTGACTGAGCCACGTGGAATCGCAGTTGGCTCTGATAAATTTCCGACGTTGCTTCCTTTTTGTTATTGTTATGAAGCAGCGTTTTAATATTATGAGGGAAGAGCAATTTCTAAGTTGTCGCAGATGCAGAATTTGTTTTTTCTGCAAGAAGGAGAAGAAACGACAGAGATAGACGACCTCTCTTTTGAAAAGCAGGGAGCAGTGTGGTGGACGAAATTAACGTCTACTTTAAAACTGAACCAGAATATGGGTTATTTCGTAATTTATTCCCTAATGAAAGCTACATATTTTGAATTGTTACTTACATGGCAGGCCCTAGAATTTCCAAAGATAAAACCTCTTTTAGGAGAGCTATATCTGCAGCAGAAAGTTAATAGTCACTCCCAGTATTATTTGTTTCTCTTTGTCGTTCACGAGGAAGAGAAGTGAATAAAGATACCATTTATTTTTTCACATCTTGGATATCACTTTATAATAGCTGAGTTATTTCCCCTCCAGTCACCTAGTCTTCTCAGTTTGAGGGACCTATAAACATTCCCGTTCACGATAAAACTCTATAAGCTTTAATACTCTGTCCATAATTCACTCTTTACTCCAGTATTTTTGAACACAATGAATACACATCCTTAGCGAGAGCAGGCATTTCCTGCAGGGGGGAGAGCGTCTTTTTTAAATTAAATTTTTCAGGACAGCCACAAGTCGCACTCAGTATGTTTTATTGACTGCAAATTCTAGGGTTTCTGATGTTGCTCTAGTCAAATTAAGGAGTGAACCAGTCAATAAAACATACTAAATTGCAACTTGTGGCTGTCCTGAAAATCCTAAATACACACCCGTTCTAGAGACACAACAAATCACTACTGAACCAACCAACATGCGCCCCGGCTTCAGTACTCTCAAGACCAACCAACCGCCAACACTTTGACGTTACCGCCAGAAGACTGAACCATAACCAACGCCAACCCCTATGATATATTATAAGATCAGGTATACGTCAGCTGTATGAAACCACTCTAAGTAAAACTTCCTAGTAGATTAAAACTGTGTGCCGAACTGTCACTCGAACTCGGGACCTTTGCCTTTCACGGGCAAGTGCTCTGATCTACCCAAACACGACTCACGCCCCCTTCCTCACAGCCTTAGTTCCGCCAGTACCTAGTCTACTACTTTCCAGAGCACTTTCCCGTGAAAGGCAAAGGTCCCGAGTTCGAGTCTCGGTCCAGCATACAGTTTTAATCTGCTAGGACGTTTCATTTCAGCGCACGTTCCGCTGCAGAGTGAAAATCTCATTCTGGCCACTAAGTAAAGCTTAAAATCCCGTGTGATGTGCATACTTCCGCCGTATTGCTAACAGGCCGATGTAGTGTAAGCAGCCCATGGAGGCCAGCTTCCACTGCCCTTGGAAGCATTGCGGGAAATTCTATCTGGGCTAGTGTGCACGTTCCACAGGTGCGGCCTGCGCTCTCGATGTCCTGTGGTAGGCGTTTTGCCTTGCGAGCTCTTCATGCGCGTGACACCAGTGGCCAGCGCACAGCTGGTTTACGGCTTGCTGACGCAGAGGCGGTGGGATGACCACCACCTGGCAGTCAGCGCCGTCCGATATGACCATCAGTACGCTTTGTACCATGTGTATCGTTTCCTATAGGGAGCGATGTGTGGGGAGCTCTGAAAGGAACTGGTCTGGGAGGTGTTCAGTGAACTTTTGCGAACGTACACTCCTGGAAATGGAAAAAAAGAACACATTGACACCGGTGTGTCAGACCCACCATACTTGCTCCGGACACTGCGAGAGGGCTGTACAAGCAATGATCACACGCACGGCACAGCGGACACACCAGGAACCACGGTGTTGGCCGTCGAATGGCGCTAGCTGCGCAGCATTTGTGCACCGCCGCCGTCAGTGTCAGCCAGTTTGCCGTGGCATACGGAGCTCCATCGCAGTCTTTAACACTGGTAGCATGCCGCGACAGCGTGGACGTGAACCGTATGTGCAGTTGACGGACTTTGAGCGAGGGCGTATAGTGGGCATGCGGGAGGCCGGGTGGACGTACCGCCGAATTGCTCAACACGTGGGGCGTGAGGTCTCCACAGTACATCGATGTTGTCGCCAGTGGTCGGCGGAAGGTGCACGTGCCCGTCGACCTGGGACCGGACCGCAGCGACGCACGGATGCACGCCAAGACCGTAGGATCCTACGCAGTGCCGTAGGGGACCGCACCACCACTTCCCAGCAAATTAGGGACACTGTTGCTCCTGGGGTATCGGCGAGGACCATTCGCAACCGTCTCCATGAAGCTGGGCTACGGTCCCGCACACCGTTAGGCCGTCTTCCGCTCACGCCCCAACATCGTGCAGCCCGCCTCCAGTGGTGTCGCGACAGGCGTGAATGGAGGGACGAATGGAGACGTGTCGTCTTCAGCGATGAGAGTCGCTTCTGCCTTGGTGCCAATGATGGTCGTATGCGTGTTTGGCGCCGTGCAGGTGAGCGCCACAATCAGGACTGCATACGACCGAGGCACACAGGGCCAACACCCGGCATCATGGTGTGGGGAGCGATCTCCTACACTGGCCGTACACCACTGGTGATCGTCGAGGGGACACTGAATAGTGCACGGTACATCCAAACCGTCATCGAACCCATCGTTCTACCATTCCTAGACCGGCAAGGGAACTTGGTGTTCCAACAGGACAATGCACGTCCGCATGTATCCCGTGCCACCCAACGTGCTCTAGAAGGTGTAAGTCAACTACCCTGGCCAGCAAGATCTCCGGATCTGTCCCCCATTGAGCATGTTTGGGACTGGATGAAGTGTCGTCCCACGGGGTCTGCACGTCCAGCACGAACGCTGGTCCAACTGAGGCGCCAGGTGGAAATGGCATGGCAAGCCGTTCCACAGGACTACATCCAGCATCTCTACGATCGTCTCCATGGGAGAATAGCAGCCTGCATTGCTGCGAAAGGTGGATATACACTGTACTAGTGCCGACATTGTGCATGCTCTGTTGCCTGTGTCTATGTGCCTGTGGTTCTGTCAGTGTGATCATGTGATGTATCTGACCCCAGGAATGTGTCAATAAAGTTTCCCCTTCCTGGGACAATGAATTCACGGTGTTCTTATTTCAATTTCCAGGAGTGTATTTCGAAACTTGTTTGAGAATAGGGCCTTCGACTGTATCCTTCGCAGTTGCGGATATAGTGACAGGAAATTCTTGTAGCCATTTTTTTGTCATCTATTTGGAAGCCACAGTGTTTCCTGAGAGTCAATTGTGGAATCTGATACGACAGCTAGTTTGGACAGTTCAGCGGTGTTGAGCACGTTGTGCGCCTGACTACAGTGAACTCAATCATGGTAATTGTTGAGGAAAATAGCGTTGGCGTTGTGCCGATTTTTCTGGAAGGTAGTTCTTAGGATAAAACAAGGAAAGTAAGGTTTGTGGTTCCTTTAAGCGATGAAATTAGGTGCCTTAAAGAAATGTATGTAATTTTTGGATGCCAAATTTGACAGACCTTGTTTTTCGATTAATGAATCACTGATGTGCGCTGAAGTGAGAGCTTCAGAAGCGCATGTGATGGGTTGTTCATGCCAATCATAACTTTTGTGAGAAACAACGGACACGATGATATATTGAGGCACGTGGCCAGCATAAGGTGTTTTGATGGATCACATGTCACCAGACAAGGAGAGAGCTTCACATAATGTTTTAGCTTGTGAATAGCCTCGTGACACTTCAGTGTCCATTTATACTTTGTACCTTTATTGCGAAGGTTATTAAAGGGTCTAGCGATCTGGCTCATCTGTGGTATATATTTTGCATAATAATTAATTATATCTGGAAGTAATAGATGGTCTCTTAATTTTCCACGTGTTGCTGAGTCGGTTCAAGTCCTTTACAAGTCTGTAAGTAGCCTAAATATTCTACTTGCCCTTGAAAGAATACGCACGTGCACCTTAGGTCATTTTATTGCAGTGTCTGGAACAGTAAACATACGTTTGCAGGATATTGTTCTCTTATAGCACCACTAGTCAGTACTCGTATATGGTCCAGATAACGACTATGTTTTGAATGTTTTGAATCAGTACTCCAAAACAACGTTGGTATATAACTGCTGCACTAGCAATGCCGACAGACTAACCGTTGTACCTGCACAAACCATATAGGGTGTTGATGAGACGAACTTGTGGGACTGTTCATCTAAAGTTCTGTATTGGCAGCTTGTAATTCTGGTCTCTTCTTAGTAAAACAACTGCAAGTCAATGAGCTTCACATCGAGAAACGATGCAGAAACGATCGCTAAAAAGAAGGTGTGCCTTGGTGTTGTGTTGAAGCACATAACGAAAAGATAGCAGAGAAGCTATTACAAACTTAAACAAATTTTCATGTCAGTGTTAACAATTCTGACCCCTACTGCGATCTGTCGGAGTCTATCAACGGGCAACACTTTCCGTTACTGTCGGTTTTGGAGTTAGCATGTGGACGCATAGTATTAATGAAACCCGAAACACCCCTGAAAGAGAAGGTTTCTGAGCTTACAGGTGCATACAGAGCCATGTCAGAGGAAGCCTTTTTGTTAAGACTAAGCATGTTTCTCATAGTCTACGATCTCTACAAGAAGGTAGCAACAACTGGTTAAACAAAACAAACTGACAAAAGATGGAGGATGTTATTGGGGAGCCAGCAGAGTACAAAAAAGAACTAGGAAACATTTGGCACTGGAATAGAACAGACATAGGGTATTGAGAGCAAGGCGGCCGCGCGGGGTAGCCACAGTTCGCGCGGCTACCCCTGTTGGAGGTTCGAGTCCTCCATTGGGCATGAGTGTCTGTGTTGTCCTTAGCGTAAGTTAGTTTAATTCAGATTAAATAGTGTGTAAGCCTAGGGACCGATGACCTCAGCAGTTTGGTCCCATAGCACTTACCACTAATTTCCAATTTTGTAAGCAAGGGAAGAATGAATGTGATAGTTTCTGGAGAAAGGTACGAGTAAGGCAAACACATGAAACTGATACTAGCCACAATGCACTTTCTGTCCGGACGTGTGCCATTCCATATCTATCCTTTCCTCGGGTTTGGCAAAAATCTGGAGAACGTTGCTGCCATTCCATGTAGCGTCGATAGCGTAGTATGGAGGGGGTGATGTTACGGTGTGGGGGTGTTTTTCACGGTTCGGGCGTGGCCCCCCCCATTGAGCTTAAGAAAACGCTAAATGCGAAAGAATGTTAACATATTTTACAGTATTGTGTACTGTGTAGAGTGGAGGGAGAGCTCGAGGACGATGCTTGTTTATACACTATGGGATCAAAAGTATCTGGACACCTGGCTGAAAATGACTTAGAAGTTCGTGACGCCCTCCAGCGGTAATGCTGAAATTCATATGGTATTGACCCACCCTTAGCCTTGATGACAGCTTCTATTCTCGCAGGCACACGTTCTATCAGGTGCTGGAACGTTTCTTGGGAAATGGCAGCCCATTCTACGCGGAGTGATGCACTGAAGAGGGTTGTCGATGTCGGTCGGTGAGGCCCGGCACGAGGTTGGCGTTCCAAAATGTCCCAAAGGTATTCTGTAGAATTAAGTCAGGAATCTGTGCAGGCCAGTCCATTACGGGGACGTTATTGTCGTGTAACCACTCCGCCACAGGCCGTGCATTATGAGCAGGTGCTCGATCGTATTGAAAGATGCAATCGCCATCCCCGAATTGCACTTCAACAGTGGGAAGAAAGACGGTGCTTAAAACATCAGTGTAGCCCTGTGCTGTGATAGTGACACGCAAAATAACAAGGGGTGCAAGCCCCCTCCAGGGAAAACACGACCACACCATAACACCACCGCCTCCGATTTTACTCTTGGCACTACACACGGACGGCCGGTGTGACCGAGCGGTTCTTGACGCTTCAGTCTGAAACCGCGCGACCTCTACGGCCGCAGGTTCGAATCCTGCCTCGGGCATGGATGTGTGTGACGTCCTTAGGTTAGTTAGGTTTAAGTAGTTCTAAGTTCTACGGGACTGATGACCTCAGATGTTAAGTCCCTTAGTGCTCAGAGCCATTTGAACCACTACACACGCTGACAGATGGCATTCATCGGGCAATCGCCACGCCCACACTCCGCCATCGGATTGCCACATTGTGTACCGTGATTCGTCACTCGACACAACGTTCTTCAACTGTTCAATCATCCAATGTTTACGCTCCTTACACCAAGTGAGGCGTCATTTGACATTTACCGGCGTCATGTGTGGCTTATGAGCAGCCGCTGGACCACGAAATCCAAGTTTTCTCACCTCCTACCTAATTTGTGATTAAATCAGATTTAATTACAATATCCACATACTGTCATTGAAGGAATTTCAGTAATAGAATCAGTTTCAAACTATTTAAACACATTATAACAACTGGCCTCTCAGTAACTCTTAAGAAATTATGAAACTGCTGCCGGCCAATGTGGCCGAGCGGTTCTAGGCGCTTCAGTCTGGAACCGCGCGACCGCTACGGTCGCAGGTTCGAATCCTGCCACGGGCATGGATGTGTGTGATGTCCTTACGTTAGTTAGGTTTAAGTAGTTCTATGTTCTAGGGGACTGATGACCTCAGATGTTAAGTCCCATAGTGCTCAGAGAAATTTCTATGAATCTGCTCATTTAGAATTAGACACGTGTCTCTCGGACACACTATTACTTCAGATAGAAACGTAACAGTAATGTTATTGCAATTCACGGCAAAATATATCCAGGAAAATTTTATCCATGTATATCTATAGCAGGGCCAGCTTAACTCCGTCGTGTGATATAAATACAATAAATAGGCGGCAATCAGACAAGGACCAGCCAAACTGTTTTCAATAACGGTTAAACACTGACAATAGCAACCCACAAACAGAATGTATCAGCACTCCAGGCCCTAGTAAATGTTCAATCATCACATCACATACAGCTCTCACTAGAACATTGCGTACTAAGCAATGCGAGGACAGACTCAGTAGGGTAGCAACGGCTACCCAAGAAAATGAAGTCAAGAGCACAGACCCCAGTAGTCGACTCCGGCCACAATTCACAGCACAAATAAGGCCCTTACCCTCTTGCTTGTTCGACGAAGCCAGCCGCCGCAGTTCCCGGTGTCAGGAGACATACAGGGTGGTCCATTGATAGTGACCAGGCCAAATATCTCACGAAATAAGCGCCAAACGAAAAAACTACAAAGAACGAAACTTGTCTAGCTTGAAGGGGGCAACCAGATGGCGCTATGGTTGGCCCGCTAGATGGCGCTGCCATACGTCAAACGGATATCAACTGCGTTTTTTAAAGTAGGAAACCCCATTTTTTATTACATATTCGTACAGTACGTAAAGAAATATGAATGTTTTAGTTGGGCCACTTTTTTTGCTTTGTGATAGATGGCGCTGTAATAGTCACAAACGTATAAGTACGTGGTATCCCGTAACATTCCGCCAGTGCGGATGGTATTTGCTTCGTGATACATTACCCGTGTTAAAATGGACCGTTTACCAATTGCGGAAAAGGTCGATATCGTGTTGATGTATGGCTGTTGTGATCAAAATGCCCAACGGGCGTGTGCTATGTATGCTGCTCGGTATCCTGGACGACATCATCCAAGTGTCCGGACCGTTCGCCGGATAGTTACGTTATTTAAGGAAACAGGAAGTGTGCAGCCACATGTGAAACGTCAACCACGACCTGCAACAAATAATGATGCCCAAGTAGGTGTTTTAGCTGCTGTCGCGGCTAATCCGCACATCATAATTTGAAATTGTGTTTAAAGTTTGTTGGAAGTCGTTCTGCCCTCATTCTAGGACACCGATGAATGTAGTCCGGGTATTTGCACTCCGCCAATAACGCTTCCTGAAGACAAACACATGTTCTCTAACTGTAAGACTTGTCTCATCGTGTTAAAGTTTCTAACATAAGATTATATCTCCTCATTAACAGATTATGGCAGCATTTTAAATTTCTCAATTACATAAATAATTACGCAAAATATTGAAAATTAAGTTTTTGTTGCCCCTGTAAGCCGTTTGTTAGGTAACCTGCAAATGGTACGCGTACCGGGATAGTAGTTTAGTAACACAGACTAAATTAAGACTTCTCATTTGTTTGCGTGGCTCGGTGGCTAAATTAATAGATGTTGCACGACAAATCTAAAGGATGATGGTTGCAGTCGTCAGTTGGTCGAAGGATTAGTTCTATCACTTACCGCTTCTTCTATCTCTGACAATTATTTGTTCAGGTGAAGTAATACCATGTTCACCTATATAATCCGCTGGGTAAGTCAGGTAGGCCTTAATTTGAGGAACACTTTTCTGAAAATGTAAGATTGGAGTACAGCATTGTATGGTAGTGAAACATGGACTGTGAGAAAACTGGAACAAAAGAGAATCGAAGCATTTGAAATGTGGGGCTACAGAAGAATGTCGAAAATTACGTGGACTGGTAAGGTAAGGAATGAGGACGTTCTCCGCAGAACCGGCGAGGAAAGGAATATAGGACGTATGTTAAGACGCCAGGTAATAAAATCCATGGTACTAGGGGGAGCTGTGGAGGGTAGAAACTATGGAGATTGGAACAGATACAGGAAATAACTGCGGATGTAGGTTGCAAGTACTAGTCTGATTGTGAGATAAACAGGAGAGGAATTCGTGGCGGACAACATCAAACCAGCCGGAAGACTGACGACTCAAAGCAAAACAAAAAAGAACAAGTAAAGAGGTCTGGGATGGAGCTGTGATTCGTGTAAAGACTGTTTCATACGGATTGAAAACCTGATCTTAAAAATGGGAACGAGAGAAGAGGAACCCAGATATTAACATAGAACTTAAGTATCTGTTTCATCAGGCATGGCGAGTAGTTCTGAGGAGGGATTTCGTGGTTTGTGAACGAGATGGGTTACAGTTACATTGGAGGTGGATGATGTGTATCTGCAGGTGCAATCAGTTGAATGTGATGCTATTAAAACAGAGAATTACTGGGGCTGAAGGTAAGAGGAAAACGATGATGTATTGGCACTGCGTTCATAGGGATTGCATATGTGTGGAAAAGTAGAAAAGGCGGAAACAGGAGAGATTTTATGAAGAGGGTAAGAGGCATGGAGATATTCAAGCATTAAAAGGATTAACTTCCTGTAAAATGGGTCCACCACCTCCTACACTGTTGAAAGGACGTCATGTTTCGTTTATGGTTTGACAGTTATAAGCGAAATATGACGCCCTTTCAACTAGTCTGCACACTGTGAACCCATTTAACAAGAAGTTAGTGGCCATACGGCACAGCAACTTACCAATTCACTCAAGTACAGTTTGATAGTGAAGTAAATACCGAAACTGTTATAGCAGAAACAAAACTCTTGTCAGCGACATGCTGAAATTTTGGCTAGATAAAGTACATGACAGCGCTATATGTCGTGGTGTTCGGATAAGGACTTTAGACGAGGCATGTACAATAACAAAAGCAACTCTTTCATTCCGAAAGCAGGTTGGTTTTACTCAGGATTCCAATACACCAAATTATTCCTCATTCAGTTCCTGTTTTTCAGCATAATCTCCGTTCAGTGCGACGGACTTTCGACACCATACTGGAAGGACCTGTACGCCCACAAGGTGTCACCACCATACTGGTCGACATCGAAGCCAACAGTTTGCTGCATCAATAACCTCCCTATCATCAATGTACTGTTTCCCATGGTGTAATCCTTCATTGGACCAAACAGATGTAAATGGAAAGCTGCGAGATCCGAGCTGCAAGATAGACGCGGAAGAAGAGTCCAATGAAGTTCTGTGAGCTCCTCTCGGGAGGGCAGACTTGTGCGAGGCCTTGTGTTGTCATGGAGAAGGAGAAGTTCGTTTGCATTTCTGTGGCGATGGAGGCGCTTTAGTGGTTTCCTCAGTTTGCTGAGGGTAGCACAGTAAAGTTCGGCAGGGGGAGGACGTCGACCAGAATAACGCCGCCAGAGTCACAGAAGACCGCCACCACGACTTTATCAGCTATGGGTGTGGCTATGAACTTTTTCTTCGGAGGAGAGGTGGCGTGGCGCCACTCCATGAATTCCCGTTTCTGGTTCGAAGTGATGAACCCATGTTTCATCATCTTAGACGATATTCGACAAAAAACTCTCAAGATAAGCATCGTAATGTGCAGCGATTCTGCACACATGATCCTTCGTTGCTCTTTACGGTCTTCTATTGGCCGGCGAGGAACCTAGCGGGTACACACCTTTGACAACGCCGTGCATTGTAGTGTTTGATTTTGATCCGTAGATCACCTTGTATGAGAGTGTCTGCACGCTCCAACATTGCAGGAGTCACATCTGTGAGCGGCCGGTCGGGAAGCGAGAGATCGGACAGTTTTGCGTGACCTTGAGATGATGACAGATACCTCTCCCAACGACTCGCCGTGCTTTTATTCACTGACAGGTCTCCGTAGACATTCTGCAGGTGCCTATGAGTATCTGCGATGCTATGGTTCACCGCCAAAAGAAACACAACGCACCTCCGTTACAGATGCCCTTTTGAAGGCGCCGCAGCAGATCTGAACTTCATGAAACTATAGGGGCTTAAGCAGGAATATTCCCGAAACAAGTTCCGTATGTTTTCAACCGAAACTGGCTGAGAAAAAAATGTGTTGCCTCATTTGTTGAACGCCCCTCGTTGGTCACACGACATTTAGCAGTTTCTGTCTACCGGTGAATTTCACTTGGATGATTAGTAAATGTGGTTTTCACGTTAGTTTCCAGAATAGAGATAAGGGCGAAGCCTTATAACTTATTAATGCGTGGCAGACAACAGCTGTAGACATTAAGGAAGTTACGTGCGCGGAAGCTACGACCGCACATTTTGATAACGAACTTCGGTCACGACTTTGTTCAATAGTGGCGTTGCCAGCAGTCCGTTCGCGAAGAGAACAAGGTAGCAATTCGTTCAGCTTAGTGGGAAGTTAGAATCAAGCATTACAATTGAAGATTAAACCCTAGGAGAGCAGGCGGGTTGTCATTTCGCGCCCCGCGCCAGGCCGCGCCGCGCTGCACGCCGCGGAGCTCGCTAATATGTATGTAAATGCGTGTGAAGTTGGCGGGGACAGGCGCGGGGTGACGGCGCGTGAAAACACGTCCCGCAGCCACGCCGCTAATATCCCGCTCCCACCCCCACCCGCACTCCGCTGCTGCCGCGGTCCTGCTGCGCTGCGTTTGTCTTGCCTGGAATACGAGCTGCCGCAACCCCCTGCTGCTGAGCTATCGAGCAATTCCCAGCCAAATGCTTCTCCCGCTCCGTCTTCGCTGCACAGCTTTACGACTGTGGTACTCATATCGGGTAGAACACAATTGAAGAAGACGTCGGAGATTCTCAAGACGTCTGCATTAGAAAAGAATGCCATTAAAAATCTCCTCAAATGGTTCAAATGGCTCTGAGCACTATGGGACTTAACATCTGAGGTCATCACTCCCCTAGAACTTAGAACTACTTAAACCTAACTAACCTAAGGACATCACACACATCCATGCCCGAGGCAGGATTCGAACCTGCGACCGTAGCGGTCGCGCGGTTCCAGACTGAAGCGCCTAGAACCGCTCGGCCACACCGGCCGGCAAAAATCTCCTGCCTCGGGCACCTCGACCACCTACATTGTATGGTCTTCCAAAGATTCACGAGAAGAACACATCTCTACGTCCAATCGTGATCACAATTGGATCGCCGACTTACAGACTCGTGAAACATCTGCCCAGCCTCCGTACTCCGCACGCTGGTCACTGCGTGCACGACATCAAGAATACGACCGACTTCATCAGTCGAATTAAATGTCTGGGTCTTGCAAGAGATACTATCGGCAGCTTTGATGCGATATCGTTACTAACGAGCATTCTCAGTTATTTGACGGCATTGTTGTTGATTTATTTAAGCACACTCTGACGTTAATGTATTTTTTGTATTATAGAGAATAGTTTAACAAGACGGATGGCGGCGTGATGGGGAACCCAATACCTCCAATTATACCGAATGGTTCAAATGGCTCTGAGCACTATGGGACTTAGCATCGGAGGTCATCAGTCCCCTAGACTTAGAATTACGTAAACCTAACTAACCTAAGGACATCAGACACATCCATGCCCGAGACAGGATTCGAAACTGCGACCGTAGCAGTAGCGCGGTTCCGGACTGAAGCACCTAGAACCGCTCGGCCACCGCGGCTGGCCCAATTATACCCAGCCTGTTTATGGAGTACTTTGAGGACATTGCCCTGGACACGATTCCTGCAAAGCCCAGTTGCTGTTACCGTCATACGATCGTTGTCTGGTCTCATGGACGTGGAAGTATTCTTGGACCACATTAACAGTATCCATGACGACATCAAGTTCACGATGGAGGAAGGGACAGATGGAGCCTTGCCATTCCTTGACGTCCTCGTCTGCCTTAAAGAAAATGGGTGTCTCAGTCACAGTTTTTACCGAAAAACTACCAAATGGACCGACATCTGCACGCTGACAACTGTTACCATCCATCACAGAAATATTCTGTTCTGAAGACTTTGGTCCATAGAGTGGAATCCTTCTCAGACGTTGGAAACCTGTCGAAGAAAATGAGCCACCTACAGAAAGCATTCAAGGAAAACGACTACAACAACGGCCATATTTCGCAAGTCATCACAGAAATATTCTGTTCTGAAGACTTTGGTCCATAGAGTGGAATCCTTCTCAGACGTTGGAAACCTGTCGAAGAAAATGAGCCACCTACAGAAAGCATTCAAGGAAAACGACTACAACAACGGCCATATTTCGCAAGTCATCTTCCCGAAAATATGAAAGCAGATGGACCCCGAGGAGGACTCGAAGAAGTGCGTTTTTGGCATTCTGTGTTTCGTTAACAATAACAATTATCGGACTCCTAACGGGCCATAAAATCGATTCGGTCCTCAAGGCTCCGGCAAAACTTCGACAACTCACGAGACCTGTGAAAGACAATGTAGGGCTCAGAACAACAGGAGTATATAAAATATCATGTGGGTGTGGACAGTTTTGCGTAGTATTGAACAGCGCTGTGTAGAACACGAGAGATGTTTTCGTCTTCGGTACCCTCAGAAAACAGCGGTAGCAGAGCATTCTCTTAAAAAACGGACATCTTACTGTATTCGGCGAGACATCTGTTATTGGTTCAAATGGCTCTGAGCATTATGGGACTTAACATCGGAGGTCATCAGTCCCCTAGATTTAGAACTTCTTAAACGTAAGTAACCTAAGAATATCACACATATCCATGCCCGAGGCAAGATTAGAACCTGCGACCGTAGCAACAGCACGGCTCCGGACTGAAGCGCCTAGAACCGCTCGGTCACAACGGCCAGCCCCATCTGTTATTAAACGGACTGGTAATCTCTGAGGTATTGTAATAATATAAGCAATCGGGATAAAAATGTGTGACAACATTGTCAGTAACGATGGCGGCCTTCAGATAAGCACTGTTTGGGACTCAGCCATCGGAAGTTTGAAACGGGTGCGGCGTTCGCGCAACGAAGACACTACCTAATGTGGCGCTGGAGCGAGCTCCAGTGACGTCACAGAAGGCAAAGCTGCTGTATAAGAACGGTATCAGCAACCAAAATATGCTAATCATCTGTCAATGGCCGAGCAATAATTGGTCGAAAGCTCGTGGATTTTAAACCACTTGACGCTGCTGAAAGCTCCAGAGAATTTTATCAGCACATATCGCATTCATATAAAATAGGCGCTAAATTCGAGGTTTTTGGATAACTTGTAGTTCACTATTACGGTCAGATTAGCCGGTAATACACCCACTCCGATAGCCGCACTCGTTACACGCCTCTTCCGGGATTCGGAGAGGCACGCCAGCCGCACATCGAATCCGCCTGACAAATTAACGACGAGGATCGGTGTGGCAGCAAACTGGATGTGGTTTTCAGACGGTTTCCTACATCCCACTAGGTGAATACCGGCATAGTGCCAACGCCCCATCTCAGTTATACGAATCGCAATTATTTTGAAAACGTTCTCATGGTAAAAAGCCAGAAGTAGACGCATATATATGGGGTATATGAATTCCGTCCGAGGGTGGTGTCCTGTAACAACGTGCAGTAATCACCTACAGACGGCAGGTGGCTGCACTAGGAACGGGGGTATGTAAAGCGCGTCGCGGGGACATGGAAAACTGTACAGTCGTTTTCGTAATGAGGAAATGGAGCGATTTATCAGGCACCCAAAAGGACGTGTTCATTGGCTTTGGGGCCAAGGGTGGAAGCATTTCCGAAACGGCTAATTTTGTAAACTGTTCACGAGCCGTCTTGGTTAAAGTATCGACAGGTGGCCTTTACAGAAGAATCACGTTTTATACTCCATTGGACTGAAATCAAAGACCCTGCAGCAAATGTCGGAAGAGTGCAGTCCGGAGGATGGGGCGTTATGGTCTGGGGAATGATTTTGGCATTCCCTGGGTGGTCTCATCATTCTGGAAGGCATAATGAATCAACATAGCTATGCATCTATCCTCGGGGATCATTTCGGTCCCCACATGCTGTTTGTTTCTCCTGACTGTCTGCAGCACTCGCAGTGGTCCGTACTGTAAACGGTAGTAACTCAGGTTTTTGACACAAATGTGACTGGACAGTGTACTTACTGGAACAGTCTGAAACTTACAATTGTTACTGCAACTATGAGAATGCGAAGCAGCGTTGTTTTTGAGACACTCAGATGGTATGATTTTGCATCTAAGTCTATCGTCTCCAATTTAAAAAAATATAGTGGTACAGTAGTATATTTTATAATGCAGATTTTAGCCTTCGCAAAAGTTGTTCAGCACCATCTACATCTACATATATACTCCGCTAGCCATCAAGCGGTGTGTGTCGGAGAGCACAACTCGCGCCGAAGTCGTATTTCCCCCCTGTGTTCCACTCGCGGATCGCGCGAGGGAAAAACGGCTGTCTGAACGCCTCAGTACGAGATCTAATTTCCCTTATCTTTGAATGGTGATCATTGCGCGATTTGAAAGTTGGTGGTAACAATATATGCTCTACATCCTCGGTGAGGATCGGATTTCGGAATTTAGTGAGGAGCCCCTACCGTTTAGCGCGCCGTCTATCTGCAAGTGTGTCCCACTTCAAACTTTCTATGAGATCTGTAACGCTCTCGCGATAGCTAAATGTACTAGTCACGAATCTTGCCGCTCTTCTTTGGACCTTCTCAATCTCTTGAATCAGTCCCAACTGGTAAGGGTCCCATAGACACGAACAATACTCTAAGACTGTACTCGTACACGAATGGGGATTTTCGCCTTGTTATATGCAGTAGGTTATACTTACTAATATTGAGAGATAACGGCCAATCATTACACCACGCATTTATTTTCTGCAAATCCTGTTTGATTTGTTCACAACTTCCGTGTGATACTACTTTCCCGTAAATGTCTGGTGATAATAATTTTTATTCTAGATTTTCTTTTGATGATAAGGGTTATTATATTTCTTTTGGTATAATTGGTTTATTATTTGTTGCTGTTGCAGCAGCATCGGCAAACAGTCTCAGGCCGCTGTCACTACCATCAACCAGATCGTTTATGTGAATCGTAAAAAGCAGCGGACCTATTGCACTGCCCCGGGGCAAACCCGAAATTAGACTTGTTTCTGATGAAAAAAATGGTTCAAATGGCTCTGAGCACTATGGGACTTAACATCTGTGGTCATCAGTGCCCTAGAACTTAGAACTACTTAAACCGAACTAACCTAAGGACATCACACACATCCATGCCCGAGGCAAGATTGTTTCTGATGAAGTCACCCCGTTCAGGACGACATGCTGCTCCCTGTCTGTTAGTAAACTTTCTATCCAACCGCATATGTCATCGGATAGACCGTAAGCGCGCACTTTTAGGAGCAAGCGACAGTGCGATACTGAGTCGAACGCCTTTCGAAAGTCGAGAAATAGGGCATCAACCTGGGAGCCAGTATCTAGAGCCTGCTGTATATCATGCACGAGAAAAAAGAAGAAGACTAGTTACTAACGATCTACACCTGTATGTACATCTATACTCCGAATGTAGAGGGTAGGCCTACTTTGTGTATCACCATCACTCCTCTCTTTCCTGTTCCAGTCGTAAGTGGCGTGCAAAAGCAATAACTGATGATAAGTCCGTGCGAGTCGAAATTCTTCTAATTTAACATTCATGGTCATTTCGCGAGATATACGCTGTTGGAAAAAATATACACTCCTGGAAATGGAAAACAGAACACATTGACACCGGTGTATCAGACCCACCATACTTGCTCCGGACACTGCGAGAGGGCTGTACAAGCAATGATCACACGCACGGCACAGCGGACACACCAGGAACCGCGGTGTTGGCCGTCGAATAGCGCTAGCTGCGCAGCATTTGTGCACCGCCGCCGTCAGTGTCAGCCAGTTTGCCGTGGCATACGGAGCTCCATCGCAGTCTTTAACACTGGTAGCATGCCGCGACAGCGTGGACGTGAACCGTATGTGCAGTTGACGGACTTTGAGCGAGGGCGTATAGTGGGCATGCGGGAGGCCGGGTGGACGTACCGCCGAATTGCTCAACACGTGGGGCGTGAGGTCTCCACAGTACATCGATGTTGTCGCCAGTGGTCGGCGGAAGGTGCACGTGCCCGTCGACCTGGGACCGGACCGCAGCGACGCACGGATGCACGCCAAGACCGTAGGATCCTACGCAGTGCCGTAGGGGACTGCACCGCCACTTCCCAGCAAATTAGGGACACTGTTGCTCCTGGGGTATCGGCGAGGACCATTCGCAACCGTCTCCATGAAGCTGGGCTACGGTCCCGCACATCGGTAGGCCGTCTTCCGCTCACGCCCCAACATCGTGCAGCCCGCCTCCAGTGGTGTCGCGACAGGCGTGAATGGAGGGACGAATGGAGACGTGTCGTCTTCAGCGATGAGAGTCGCTTCTGCCTTGGTGCCAATGATGGTCGTATGCGTGTTTGGCGCCGTGCAGGTGAGCGCCACAATCAGGACTGCATACGACCGAGGCACACAGGGCCAACACCCGGCATCATGGTGTGGGGAGCGATCTCCTACACTGGCCGTACACCACTGGTGATCGTCGAGGGGACACTGAATAGTGCACGGTACATCCAAACCGTCATCGAACCCATCGTTCTACCATTCCTAGACCGGCAAGGGAACTTGCTGTTCCAACAGGACAATGCACGTCCGCATGTATCCCGTGCCACCCAACGTGTTCTAGAAGGTGTAAGTCAACTACCCTGGCCAGCAAGATCTCCGGATCTGTCCCCCATTGAGCATGTTTGGGACTGGATGAAGCGTCGTCTCACGCGGTCTGCACGTCCAGCCCGAACGCTGGCCCAACTGAGGCGCCAGGTGGAAATGGCATGGCAAGCCATTCCACAGGACTACATCCAGCATCTCTACGATCGTCTCCATGGGAGAATAGCAGCCTGCATTGCTGCGAAAGGTGGATATACACTGTACTAGTGCCGACATTGTGCATGCTCTGTTGCCTGTGTCTATGTGCCTGTGGTTCTGTCAGTGTGATCATGTGATGTATCTGACCCCAGGAATGTGTCAATAAAGTTTCCCCTTCCTGGGACAATGAATTCACGGTGTTCTTATTTCAATGTCCAGGAGTGTATATTGATTGACTCTTCTCGAAATTTTAACAGTGAACCTCCCCGTGGTGTAAGACGCCTGTGTTGTAGCTCCTCCTATTGGAGTTGGTTGAAAATCCCCGTGACGCTTTCGCACTTACTAAGTGAACCTGTCACGAAACGCGCTGAAGGATATTTTTCATGGGTCAATTTAATCTTTTCAAAAATATTAGCTAAATAAAATAGCTGAATGTCCAAACCAGTTTGTTTAGATGCTAGCTGTTAATGACCCAGTATGAAAAGAGGATTGTGCGAGTGCCACCTACTGGCCACAGTTGTGTTTCGTTACTGCAGACTGTCTTTCGGAGCAGACAGCACAGGTCTGTGGCAGGAGTGCATATATCTGACGGGACGCCATGCATCTCTTTTAAATGTGAGTCTGATAATGACGTAGATCGAAACGCGTAAAGCTTTATGGTGCCGTAGAAGTAAACCTTCCCCCAGAACCATAGCACTGACTTGGTGGAATGGCTTATGTGCCATGGTGGAACAGATAGCTGTACCGCGGGAGCAACTACAGCGGAGGGATATCTTACTCATATCTCTCACTGATTTCGTTTTTATCAGTCCCAGTGCCCGCATCTCGTGGTCGTGCGGTAGCGTTCTCGCTTCCCACGCCCGGGTTCCCGGGTTCGATTCCCGGCGGGGTCAGGGATTTTCTCTGCCTCGTGATGGCTGGGTGTTGTGTGCTGTCCTTACGTTAGTTAGGTTTAAGTAGTTCTAAGTTCTAGGGGACTGATGACCATCGATGTTAAGTCCCATAGTGCTCAGAGCCATTTGAACCATTTTATCAGTCCCAGTAAATACACTCCTGGAAATTGAAATAAGAACACCGTGAATTCATTGTCCCAGGAAGGGGAAACTTTATTGACACATTCCTGGGGTCAGATACATCACATGATCACACTGACAGAACCACAGGCACATAGACACAGGCAACAGAGCATGCACAATGTCGGCACTAGTACAGTGTATATCCACCTTTCGCAGCAATGCAGGCTGCTATTCTCCCATGGAGACGATCGTAGAGATGCTGGATGTAGTCCTGTGGAACGGCTTGCCATGCCATTTCCACCTGGCGCCTCAGTTGGACCAGCGTTCGTGCTGGACGTGCAGACCGCGTGAGACGACGCTTCATCCAGTCCCAAACATGCTCAATGGGGGACAGATCTGGAGATCTTGCTGGCCAGGATAGTTGACTTACACCTTCTAGAACACGTTGGGTGGCACGGGATACATGCGGACGTGCATTGTCCTGTTGGAACACCAAGTTCCCTTGCCGGTCTAGGAATGGTAGAACGATGGGTTCGATGACGGTTTGGATGTACCGTGCACTATTCAGTGTCCCCTCGACGATCACCAGTGGTGTACGGCCAGTGTAGGAGATCGCTCCCCACACCATGAAGCCGGGTGTTGGCCCTGTGTACCTCGGTCGTATGCAGTCCTGATTGTGGCGCTCACCTGCACGGCGCCAAACACGCATACGACCATCATTGGCACCAAGGCAGAAGCGACTCTCATCGCTGAAGACGACACGTCTCCATTCGTCCCTCCATTCACGCCTGTCGCGACACCACTGGAGGCGGGCTGCACGATGTTGGGGCGTGAGCGGAAGACGGCCTAACGGTGTGCGGGACCGTAGCCCAGCTTCATGGACACGGTTGCGAATGGTCCTCGCCGATACCCCAGGAGCAACAGTGTCCCTAATTTGCTGGGAAGTGGCGGTGCGGTCCCCTACGGCACTGCGTAGGATCCTACGGTCTTGGCGTGCATCCGTGCGTCGCTGCGGTCCGGTCCCAGGTCGACGGGCACGTGCACCTTCCGCCGACCACTGGCGACAACATCGATGTACTGTGGAGACCTCACGCCCCACGTGTTGGGCAATTCGGCGGTACGTCCACCCGGCCTCCCGCATGCCCACTATATGCCCTGGCTCAAAGTCCGTCAACTGCACATACGGTTCACGTCCACGCTGTCGCGGCATGCTACCAGTGTTAAAGACTGCGATGGAGCTCCGTATGCCACGGCAAACTGGCTGACACTGACGGCGGCGGTGCACAAATGCTGCGCAGCTAGCGCCATTCGACGGCCAACACCGCGGTTCCTGGTGTGTCCGCTATGCCGTGCGTGTGATCATTGCTTGTACAGCCCTCTCGCAGTGTCCGGAGCAAGTATGGTGGGTCTGACACACCGGTGTCAATGTGTTCTTTTTTCCATTTCCAGGAGTGTAAATTCTTTAACTATATAAACTGTCTCTCCACTTCGTGACTCATAACTTTAAAAACATTTAATTTCGCTCAGGATAGCAGTCTAGGGACGCACGACCCATTGAAGTTAGTATAAACACGACGGTAGACGGCTTTTGCTTCTTTCGCGTCTGCGACGTTCGCCATGACTGTCTCAATGCAGGATCGCACTCTGCTTGTAAAGCTGTGTCGCAAGACTTACAACTGTGCACACGTCGCTCTGCAGAAGTTCCGGACACTGAAGGGTTTGAAAAAAGGCGTTGGTCCGATGATTGCCTTATGTCTGGAGAAAATTATTCGGAAATTCGAAAAGACAGGTTCTCTTGGTGTGCTACCTGGTAGAGAGAGGGAACGAATTGTTCGACGTCAGTGGAAGCAGTGGCCACAGCAACGCAGGAGGAGACGAGTGGTGGTGTACAAACGTGTAGTGCACGGAGAATTGCCCGAACATTGGACATACCAGTGAGCACGGTGCGTAAAATCTTACGCAACATCCTTCTTTCCTATCCATTCAAAATTACCCATGTGCACGAGTTGCTTCCTGATGACCTGGCAGCAAGAGAGCCCCTTGCTTTAGAATTTCTTGCTCGCATGGATGTGGACAATGATTGGCCGTGGAAGATTTTGTCGACAGACGAAGCCCACTTCCATCTGACGTGATATGTCAATACACAGAATTGTCGAATATGGGCAACGGAAAATCCACTTGCAAATCAATTAGTACAACTTCATCCTGAAAAGGTCACTGTGTGATGCGGGTTTACGGCATCATTTATCATAGGGCCACATTTTTTCGAAGAGACAGGTGCTTCCGGTCCTGTTACGTGTACCGTCACTGGTAAGCTCTATGAGTGTCTTTTGCGCAACAAACTCTCCAACAGCGTGGATATGTGCATGAGATCATTTTTATGCAAGATGGCGCACCTCCGCACATTGCAAATCCAGCTAAGCAGATGCTGAAGCGGCATTTCGGAAATGCTAGGATGATCAGCCGCCATTTCCCTACAGCCTGGCCGTCCCGATCACCTGATCTTGTTGTTGTTGTTGTCTTCAGTCCTGAGACTGGTTTGATGCAGCTCTCCATGCTACTCTATCCTGTGCAAGCTTCTTCATCTCCCAGTACTTACTGCACCCTACATCCTTCTGAATCTGCTTAGTGTATTCATCTCTTGGTCTCCCTCTACGATTTTTACCCTCCACGCTGCCCTCCAATGCTAAATTTGTGATCCCTTGATGCCTCAGAACATGTCCTACCAACCGATCCCTTCTTCTTGTCAAGTTATGCCACAAACTCCTCTTCTCCCCAGTTCTATTCAATACTTCCTCATTAGTTACGTGATCTACCCACCTAATCTTCAGCATTCTTCTGTAGCACCACATTTCGAAAGCTTCTATTCTCTTCTTGTCTAAACTATTTACTGTCCATGTTTAACTTCCATACATGGCTACACTCCATACAAATACCTTCAGAAACGACTGCCTGACACTTAAATCTATACTCGATGTTAACAAATTTCTCTTCTTCAGAAACTCTTTCCTTGCCATTGCCAGTCTACATTTTATATCCTCTCTACTTTGACCATCATCAGTTATTTTGCTCCCCAAATAGCAAAACTCCTTTACTACTTTAAGTGTCTCATTTCCTAATCTAATTCCCTCAGCATCACCCGACTTAATTCGACTACATTCCATTATCCTCGTTTTGCTTTTGTTGATGTTCATCTTATATCCTCCTTCCAGGACAATGTCCATTCCGTTCAACTGCTCTTCCAAGTCTTTTGCTGTCTCTGACAGAATTACAATGTCCTCGGCGAACCTCAACATTTTTATTTCTTCTCCATGGATTTTAAAACCTACTCCGAATTTTTCTTTTGTTACCTTTACAGCTTGATCAATATACAGATTGAATAACACCGGGGACAGGCTACAACCCTGTCTGACTCCCCTCCCAAACGCTGCATCCCTTTCATGCCCCTCGACTCTTATAACTGCCATCTGGTTTCTGTACAAATTGTAAATAGCCTTTCGCTCCGTGTATTTTACCCCTGCCATTTTTAGAATTTGAAAGAGAGTATTCCAGTCAACATTGTCGAAAGCTTTCTCTAAGTCTACAAATGCTAAAAACGTAGGTTTGCCTTTCCTTAATCTATTTTCTAAGATAAGTCGTAGGGTCAGTATTGCCTCACGCGTTCCAACATTTCTGCGAAATCCAAACTGATCTTCCCCGAGGTCGGCTTCTACCAGTTTTTCCATACGTCTGTAAAAAATTCGCGTTAGTATTTTGCAGCAGTGACTTATTAAACTGATAGTTCGGCAATTTTCACATCTGTTAACACCTGCTTTCTTTGGGATTGGAATTGTTATATTCTTCTTGAAGTATGATGGTTTTTTACCTGTCCTATACATCTTGCGCACCAGATGGTAGATTTTTGTCACGACTGGCTCTCCCAAGGCCGTCAGTAGTTCCAATGGAATGTTGTCTACTCCCGTGGCCATGTTTCGACTTAGGTCCTTCAGTGCTCTGTCAAACTCTTCACGCAGTATTGTGTCTCCCATTTCATCTTCATCTACATCCTCTTCAATTTCCATAATATTGTCCTCAAGTACATAACCCTTGTATAGACCCTCTATATACTCCTTCCACGTTTCTGCTTTCCCTTCTTTGCTTAGAACTGGGTTTCCATCTGAGCTCTTGATATTCATACAAGTGGCTCTCTTTTCTCCAAAGGTCTCTTTAATTTTCCTGTAGGCAGTATCTATCTTACCCCTAGTGAGATAAGCCTCTACATCCTTACATTTGTCCTCTAGCCATCCCTGCTTAGCCATTTTGCATTTCCTGTCAATCTCATTTTTGAGACGTTTGTATTCCTTTTTGCCTGCTTCATTTACTGCGTTTTTATATTTTCTCCTTTCATCAATTAAATTCAATATTTCTTCTGTTACCCAAGGGTTTCTACTAGCTCTCGTCTTTTTACCTATTTGATCCTCTACTGCCTTCACTATTTCATCCCTCAAAGCTACCCATTCTTCTTCTACTGTATTTATTTCCCCCATTCCTGTCAATTGTTCCCTTGTCCTCTCCCTGAAACTCTGTACAATCTCTGGTTTAGTCAGTTTATCCAGGTCCCATCTCCTTAAATTCCCACCTTTTTGCAGTTTCTTCAGTTTTAATCTACAGGTCATAACCAATAGATTGTGGTCAAAGTCCACATCTGCCCCTGGAAATGTCTTACAATTTAAAACCTGGTTCCTAAATCTCTGTCTTACTATTATATAATCTATCTGATACCTTCTAGTATCTCCAGGATTTTTCCATGTATGCAACCTTCTTTCATGATTCTTGAACCAAGTGTTAGCTATGATTAAGTTATGCTCTGTGCAAAACTCTACCAGGCGGCTGCCTCTTCCATTTCTTAGCCACAGTCCATATACACCTACTATGTTTCCTTCTGTCCCTTTTCCTACTGTCGAATTCCAGTCACCCATGACTATTTAATTTTCGTCTCCCTTCACTACCTGAATAATTTATTTTATCTCATCATACATTTCTTCAATTTCTTCATCATCTGCAGAGCTAGTTGGCATATAAACTTGTACTACTGTAGTAGGCATGGGCTTCGTGTTTATCTTGGCCACAATAATGCATTCACTATGCTGTTTGTAGTAGCTTACCCGCACTCCTATTTTTTTTATTCATTATTAAACCTACTCCTGCATTACCCCTATTTGATTTTGTATTTACAACCCTGTATTCACCTGACCGGAAGTCTTGTTCCTCCTGCTACCGAACTTCACTAATTCCCACTATATCTAACTTTAACCTATCCATTTCCCTTTTTAAATTTTCTAACCTACCTGCCTGATTAAGGGATCTGACATTCCACGCTCCGATCCGTAGAACGCCAGTTTTCTTTCTCCTGATAACGACGTCCTCTTGAGTAGTCCCCGCCCGGAGATCCGAATGGGGGACTATTTTACCTCCGGAATATTTTACCCAAGAGGACGCCATCATCATTTAACCATACAGTAAAGCTGCATGCCCTCGGCTGTAGTTTCCCCTTGCTTTCAGCCGTCACCTGATCTTAATCTGTGTGTATTCTGGCAGTGGGGCTATCTGAAAGATGTTGTGTTCAGTGTTCAGATTGCAAACTTAGCTGCATTGAAGGCACGGATTGCGCAACACATTCTGAACGTGACCCCGAAAACACTTCGATTAGTTGTGGAACATGCTGTTTCTCGATTTAAACTTGTTGCAGAAAACGGTGGATAGCATATTGAACCTGCGTGGCGTTACTAACAGTATCACACCTGTTCACCCATGCACACTGAGTATACAGTTTTTTTAACGTCAATCGAACACCTTAGGCATTGTATAACCCACCTCGGGCGTGAGTGGCTGGGGAGTGTGTGTGTGGGGGGTTGGGGGGGAGGGGGGGTGCGACTTTGAAATCTTCAATGGAACCCCCGTTTTTTTATTGCAGATTACGAATCTATGGCAAAAACTAAATACGCTTTTCTAAGCATTTTCTTCGTTTCGCCTCAGATGGCGCTGTTATCGGAGGAATAGAAATGGATAAACAATCGTAATTTACGACATGCTACTTAGTGGCACGTGGAACACCACCTCCATGTTGCAAGGGTAGGACAGGCCAGTAATTCATAACTTCTTTTTGGAAACCCCATTTGCAACGTTGTATTCCTCCAACATATCGAACAAGGGACCACTCGGAGCACCACTGTGGCCGAGGCTCGAGGCAAACGCTGTTTTACTTTCCAATTAGAGTAAGTGTTCAAACGTAGCACTGTCAGCCCCAATACAGTTAGTGATCCGCTTTTCAAATGACCGTATACACGTCAGAAACATGTCTGTGGGAATTTCAGCCCAGGTGTTTCTGATGCGGTCGACCATGTGTTCACGGCCTGTTGGCCCTTGCTGGTACACTTCTTCTTTTAAATATCCTCAAAGGAGGAAATCCGGTGACGTCAAATCTAGCGACCTATCGGGCTAATTAATAGGGCTACCCACCGACAAGAGCAAACACTGTGTAACACCTCCAGGCTTCAACTGCGTAATGCGCTAGGCAACCGTCATTCTGAAATCACATACGTTGTCGAGCGTCTACGGTAACTTCCTGCGGTAGTACCCGCAGTTCCTGGCCCAAAAACGTCCGATATTTGCGTCCATTCAACATGCCGTCTATAAAATGACGGACCATTGAGTTTGTTCCCCATGATGCACGCCATACGTTAACCGACCAAGAACAATTATGATCAGCTTGCTGTTGCCGGTGAGGATTGTCCACACTCCATCAACGCATGTTAATGCCGGTTAACGCCACCATGGTTTGTGAATGTAGACTCATCGGAAAATAGTACCTCGGCAAAGAACGTAGGTGTCGTTTGTATTTGTTATGCCCATTCACAAAACACCAGCCGGTTATGGAAATCGGCGCCATGAAGTTCTTGACGCAACGGCACGTAGTATGGAGGATACTAAGGACGATGCAGTATTGTGACAGTACTACTTACGGACATACGGGAATCGCGGTGTAGTTTCCGGGCGCTTATCCGTGGGTTGTGGTGCTCTGCCGCTAGTATAACTATTTCATTAGCTTCTCCTGTAACACGTGTGCTTCGTTTCCTTTTGCTGGTCTGTACACTGCCATCAGACATAAAGGTGTTCATAACCTTGCAAAAGAACGAATGAGAGCGATCTTTTCTGGAAAACGCTCGGCGTACAAGGCAATAGCAGCCTCAACATCTCTCCTACATTTTCTCGTCGATTCGCACGTCTGTTCTCTAAGAGATAGATAGGTGTGCAGGCAGCAAACAGTATTTCAGTTATTGTTCTACGTCTGCATGATTCGTGAGCTCCGGTCGCTGCGTACCGCCTGTTATACGTCGTATTTCGCTACACAGCCACGGTGGTGCGTCGAGTAATTCCCTGTTCGATACGTCGGAGAAATACAACGTTGCGAAGATGCTTTCAGTTAGAAGTTATGAAATACTGACCTGTTCTTCCCTCGCAGCATGGAGATGGAGTCCCACGTGCCACTGGATATTCAAGGGCCACTGAATAGCATGTCGCGAATTACGACTGTGTATGCATTTCTATCCCTCTGATTACAGCACCATCTGTGGCGAAACGAAGAAGATGCTTCAGGCAAAACATATGTAGATTTTGTGCTAGAATCGTAACCTGCAATAAAAAACGGTGGTTCCCATTGAAGATTTCAAAGTTTCTTCATCTACGCACGGGACGGGGTGGCGGGTCGAGTTTAGTATCATTGAATGTCCCCTCCGAGACAAACAAATTGAAATTATAACTCTCTTTGATCTAATGTTAGTTTTCGGGATATTTTAACGACGGATTACTCTGCTATATATCAGATTAGACTAATGGCGGGTAAGAAGGCAAATGCGTTTGACCGACTTCAGTGGTGTACTAAAAAAGAATTCTGTGTTCATCGTCTCCTTTCTCGGAAAACGGGAGACAAAGGAAGGAAAGCATAGATGATCTGTAATTATCATCTGTGGTCTCCGTAATTTTAGGTTTAAGTTACACACTCATATTCTCTTTACCATTTATTGCGAAATATCCTACCTAATTCTCAGTTAGAATAGAAGCGAAAAATAAAGAAACATTACAGGCGGAGAGACCAGACTAATGTATGCTTTCTGAAGAGGTACAGCAGCCTTTTCAGTAGTTGCAGGTTAAGAGTCTGGATGACTGATTTTGGTTGTAGCATTAGCCGACACAGCCTTGCTACGCTGATTCTGTGAGTCGCTGAAAGCAGCGGGAATTAGACACGTTACATTTCTTGAGAACATGCAACTTTACTATAGACTTAGGTCACAGAAGTCATTTGCTAGCTATATGCACACCTATACAAATGGCGTTAGTGCAGCGTTAACAAGTAAGTACACTGGCGAAGCTGTCGTTTGTACTCAGGTGATACATGTAAAAAGTTTCCGACGTGATATGACTGCTTGACAGGAATTAACAGAATCTGAACGCGGAATGGTAGTCGGAGCTAGACGTATGGGACATTCCATTTCGGAAATCGTTGGGTACTTCAATACTGCACGATTCAAAGTGTCAAGAGTGTGGCGAGAATACCAGATTTCAGACATTAACACTCACCGTGAGAGTCGCAGTGCCGACGGCCTTCACTTAACGACCTAGAGCAGCAGCGTTTGCGTATAGTTGTCAGTGATAACAGACAAGCAGTACTGTGTGAAACAACCACAGAAATCAATCTGGAACGTACGACGAACGTATTCGTTAGGACAGTGCGGCAAAATGTGGCGTGAATGGGCTATGGCAGCAGACGATCGAAGCGAGTGCCTTTTGCTAACCGCGCGTAATCGCCTGCAGTGCATCTCCTGTCCTCGTGACCACATCGTTTGGACCCTAGACGACTAGCAAACCGTAGCCTGGTCAGATAAGTCCCGATTTTAGTTGGTAAGAGCTGATGCTAGGGTTCGAGCGTGGCGCATGACCCACGATGCCAGCACCCAAGTTTTCAACAAGGCGTTGTGCAAGCTGGTAGTGCCTCAATAATGGTTTGGGCAGTGTTTGCATAGAATATACTGAGTGTTCGGCTACTTGAAGACCATTTTCAGCTGTTCGTGGACGTCATGGTCCAAAATATTAATGGAATTTTTATCGACGACAATGCGCCATGTCACCGGACGATAATTGTTCGCAGTTGGTTTAAAGAACATTCTGGACAGTTCGAACGAATGGTTTGGCCGCTCAAATCACTCGACATAAATCCCATCGAACATTTATGGGACGTAATCGAGAGGTCAGCTGGTGCGCACAATCCTGCACCGGCAACACTTTGGCAGACAGGGACGGCTATAGAGGCAGCATGGTTCAATATTTTTACTGGGGCTTCCAACGACTTCTTCACACCACGTCGGGTTGCTGCCCTACGCCGGGCAAAAGGAGGTCCGACTAGATATTAGGACGTATGCCGTAATCTTATCAAGTCAGTATATACACTCCTGGAAATGGAAAAAAGAACACATTGACACCGGTGTGTCAGACCCACCATACTTGCTCCGGACACTGCGAGAGGGCTGTACAAGCAATGATCACACGCACGGCACAGCGGACACACCAGGAACCGCGGTGTTGGCCGTCGAATGGCGCTAGCTGCGCAGCATTTGTGCACCGCCGCCGTCAGTGTCAGCCAGTTTGCCGTGGCATACGGAGCTCCATCGCAGTCTTTAACACTGGTAGCATGCCGCGACAGCGTGGACGTGAACCGTATGTGCAGTTGACGGACTTTGAGCGAGGGCGTATAGTGGGCATGCGGGAGGCCGGGTGGACGTACCGCCGAATTGCTCAACACGTGGGGCGTGAGGTCTCCACAGTACATCGATGTTGTCGCCAGTGGTCGGCGGAAGGTGCACGTGCCCGTCGACCTGGGACCGGACCGCAGCGACGCACGGATGCACGCCAAGACCGTAGGATCCTACGCAGTGCCGTAGGGGACCGCACCGCCACTTCCCAGCAAATTAGGGACACTGTTACTCCTGGGGTATCGGCGAGGACCATTCGCAACCGTCTCCATGAAGCTGGGCTACGGTCCCGCACACCGTTAGGCCGTCTTCCGCTCACGCCCCAACATCGTGCAGCCCGCCTCCAGTGGTGTCGCGACAGGCGTGAATGGAGGGATAAATGGAGACGTGTCGTCTTCAGCGATGAGAGTCGCTTCTGCCTTGGTGCCAATGATGGTCGTATGAGTGTTTGGCGCCGTGCAGGTGAGCGCCACAATCAGGACTGCATACGACCGAGGCACACAGGGCCAACACCCGGCATCATGGTGTGGGGAGCGATCTCCTACACTGGCCGTACACCACTGGTGATCGTCGAGGGGACACTGAATAGTGCACGGTGCATCCAAACCGTCATCGCATGGACTGCATACGACCGAGGCACACAGGGCCAACACCCGGCATCATGGTGTGGGGAGCGATCTCCTACACTGGCCGTACACCACTGGTGATCGTCGAGGCGACACTGAATAGTGCACGGTACATCCAAACCGTCATCGAACCCATCGTTCTACCATTCCTAGACCGGCAAGGGAACTTGCTGTTCCAACAGGACAATGCACGTCCGCATGTAGCCCGTGCCACCCAACGTGCTCTAGAAGGTGTAAGTCAACTACCCTGGCCAGCAAGATCTCCGGATCTGTCCCCCATTGAGCATGTTTGGGACTGGATGAAGCGTCGTCTCACGCGGTCTGCACGTCCAGCACGAACGCTGGTCCAACTGAGGCGCCAGGTGGAAATGGCATGGCAAGCCGTTCCACAGGACTACATCCAGCATCTCTACGATCGTCTCCATGGGAGAATAGCAGCCTGCATTGCTGCGAAAGGTGGATATACACTGTACTAGTGCCGACATTGTGCATGCTCTGTTGCCTGTGTCTATGTGCCTGTGGTTCTGTCAGTGTGATCATGTGATGTATCTGACCCCAGGAATGTGTCAATAAAGTTTCCCCTTCCTGGGACAATGGATTCACGGTGTTCTTATTTCAATTTCCAAGAGTGTAGCTTAATGATGAATAGTCCCCACTGGGATATCTGGGTGGGGCCTACTCAGGAGGATGCTGTCATCAGGAAAAACGATTAATAAAAGGAATCGGTTGATAGGACACATTTTGTGGCGTAAAGGAATCGTCCGTTTGGTAGTGGAAGGATTTTTTTTTGGGGGGGGGGGGCGGATACAAATTGTGGAGGGAGACCGAGGCTTGGCAGGTTCCAATGATAGTAGGCTGTAGTAGTGTAGATAAGAGTCATGCGTGGGATAGAAGAGCTGCGAGAGCTCCATCAAACCAGTGTTCGAACTGAAGAACACAAGAACAGTATAATAATAAAAAACAGTCTTCATGGATCATTGCGCTATTAAATGTTCCGGATTTCTTAACCTTTATGGTATAGATTCAACAGCATTAGCTACGTCATATATCCCAAAACGCAGCGCATAAAAACGCGAATTTTCCGAGACTCACACCTCAGGTTCTGTTGGTGACAGAAAGATATGGTCAAGTATTTTGGATAGCCAACACAAGGATCGTCTTACTGTAACTATCCTACAGTACAAAGTTTGAATATTACACACTTCCTCCATCTTAGGCAGAAAGGAGAAAATCGGTTGGTTCTTTTTGCATTAGATGTGGTCAGGGAGCGCCTTAAGGAGATTATGGAGACAGTATTTAGTTCCTGACAAATCCCGAAAAACGCGGTTTTCGGGTATTAAAACCGAGCCGCAGAAATCAAGACGGCTAGCCGCCGCAGTTGGGTGAAATTTTTACGATATATTCCTAAGATCCTGACCTTGAACAACCTTGACAGTTTATTTATCTTTATCCGTTTCCGAGATACAAAAGTTCGAAGTTAGCCCACTTGAACAAGTAAAATGCGCACGCAAAATCCGGTGTGAAGGGATAACGTAGTTTATAAAATGGTGCAATACGGGGAAATATGCTGTGAACTGTCTCCGCCATCATCAGAAAGGTTCTGGGAATCTCATGTTGCGGTAGTAGCGAAGAATGTGCGAAAATTCTGTGCAACTAAAATTGCGTTGTTGCAACTATCAAAATTTTACAGACCCCTAAAGTGATTTTCATATAAGTGACAGGCTCTGCTGTAGCAGGGAAAAGAAGGGAATCAGCGGAAAAATTGTCCTATTTGAGCACGCGAATATGCTCGTATTTGTTAAGGACGTTGACTAAAAAGTGCGGTACCAGCTGCCTCATTCCCAAATATTTTTACACGCGAACATATTGGCGCTGCTTTATACTGAGAGAGACGGAGACAATGACAGTGGGAAAGAGACGTAAAAGTAATAAACACTGGAAGATAGTAGACAGTGGCGTGTTACAGAAAGAGCGAAGGAGACAAGGACTGTGTGAGATAAATGGAGGGACAAAGCGACTGTGAAACATAGTTGACAATGACAGAATAGTGCTAGGTAAACACAGTGTAGGAGTCAGTGCCAGGGAAGGATGGAGGCGGGAGGAATAAAGGGAAAGTAGATTCGGGAGAGAGCAGGTGATAATGCAGAGTATATGACAATGACAAAGAGGAAGAGAGAGATAGTGATAGTGAGAAGAGACAGAAACAATAGGAAGGAAGGAACGAGATACACTACTGGCCATTAAAATTGCTACACCAAGAAGACATGCAGATGATAAACGAGTACTCATTGGACAAATATATTATACTAGAACTGACATGTGATTACATGTTCAAGCAATTTGGGTGCATAGATCCTGAGAAATCAGTACCCAGAACAACCACCTCTGGCCGTAATAACGGCCTTGATACGCCTGGGCATTGAGTAAAACAGAGCTTGGATGGCGTATACAGGCACAGCTGCCCACGCAGCTTCAACACGATACCACAGTTCATCAAGAGTAGTGACTGGCGTATTGTGACGAGCCAGTTGCTCGGCCACCATTGACCAGACGTTTTCAGTTGGTGACAGATCTGGAGAATGTGCTGGTCAGAGCAGCAGTCGAACATTTTCTGTATGCAGAAAGGCCCGTACAGGACCTGCAACATGCCGTCATGCATTATCCTGCTGAAATGTACAGTTTCGCAGGGATCGAATGAAGGGTAGAGTCGCGGATCGTAACACATCTGAAATGTAACGTCCACTGTTCAAAGTGCCGTCAATGCGAACAAGAGGTGACCGAGACATGTAACCAATGTCACCCCATACCATCACGCCGTGTGATACGCCAGTATGGCGATGACGAATACACGCTTCCAATGTGCGTTCACCGCGATGTCGCCAAACACGAATGCGACCATTATGATGCTGTAAACAGAACCTGGATTCATCCGAAAAAATGATGTTTTGCCATTCGTACATCCAGGTCCGTCGTTGAGTACACCATCGCAGGCGCTCCTGTCAGTGATGCAGCGTCAAGGGTAACCGCAGCCACGGTCTCCGAGCTGCTGCAAACGTCGTCGAATTGTCCGAACAGATGGTTGTTGTCTTGCAAACGTCCCCATCTGTTGATTAAGGGATCGAGACGTGGCTGCACGATCCGTTACAGCCATGCGGATAAGATGCCTGTCATCTCGACTGCTAGTGATACGAGGCCGTTGGGATCCAGCACGGCGTTCTGTATTACCCTCCTGAACCCACCGTTTGCACATTCTGCTAACAGTCTTTGGATCTCAACCAACGCGAGCAGCAATGTCGCGATACGATAAACCTCAATCGCGATAGGCTACAATCGGCCTTTATCAAAGTCGGAAACGTGATGGTACCCATTTCTCCTCTTTTACACGAGGCATCACAACAATGTCGTGGTGTAGCAATTTTAATGGCCAGTAGTGTATTAGCAGTAAGAGAGAGCAAGATTCAGACAGTGACAGAGAGAGGAGATTGTAGTAGAAGGACAGGACGAAGCGGACTACAGCTGTGACAGAGGAGACAATGGCCCAGAGACACAAAGGGATAATGACAATTACTTGGGCTTAATGAGCGAGTGAGATGGGCAAGTGAGAGTGAATGGGTATGAGCGAGTTACAGCAAGTTACAGTGATGAACTGGTAGGTGTGAACGAGTTACGGTAAGGGGAGCTTGTGGGAAGGTGAGATGCTTGTTAAAAAGAGAACTAATATGTTTGTACGCCAATAGTTTCGCGAACATTTTTGTAGGTACTGAAGAAGGTAGAATGATCCACCAAAGTATTTTGCCGAGCCGGCGATGGGGACTACCGCTGCGCCTAGCGTCGGCAGTGACTAGCACAAGTACTGGGACCTCCCGGTGTGGATGCGGCCGCGGCTTCCATCCTACCCGTGTACCCGAGTTGCACGGCGATCGCCCCCGATCGCCACTCGCCCTATCGGCGCAACAGGAAATTTTCCGCGCGGCTGCCGCTGCCGTCTAAAAGAAAAGTGGTTCCCAGGGTGGGCCGCCGTTCTCCTCAAGTGGATTATGAAGCCAACATTGTTTGGAGTGCCTCGGCCGCTATTGTCTACGAATAATTCGCTCAATCGGCCGTGAAACGCGTTATGACATGCCACAGTTTAGACAATGCGGCGCGCACAAAGGCGGCGGCCGTATCGCTGTCTTGCCGCCCGCGGCCCGCTGTGGGGCGCGCAACTTTTTACTTTGCCCTCCCTCCGACTGACCTTTTATGTCGGTTTCCTTTTTTTTCCTTACAGTACAAGCGCCGCCGCTACAGACACGAACAGGCGCGTTGGGCTTCCAGCGAGATGCTGCGAAACGAAGAAGCATTCACAAAAAAGGACAATGAAGAATAAATAACAACAGCGACCCTACTACCCGATGCTGTGATAACACTCAATGTTCGTCGACAGTTTCTTTTTTGATGTAAGTGCAAACGACATGTCAATGAGATATCTTAGATATAATAGCTCTTAGCTACACGATTAGTGAGTCACTCCCGGAGCCAGACATGTCATAACATATCATTGATAAACAGTTCGTGGTGGCATGAAGTGGAACGCCTAGATAGACTCAGTTGAGGGTCATGGAATTGACGGTCTTCGAATGATTGATACTGGAGACTGTGTAAGTAGACTGTTCAGGTTTTTATGTTGGTAATGCCACGACACGCTCTGTATGAAAATCACTGACTGTGCTGTGTGCAGTCTGTGGCTGGTTCGCATTGTTGGCTTATTTGCTATTGTAGTGATGGGCAGTTGGATGTGAACAGAGCGTAGCGTTGCGCAGTTGGAGGTGAGTCGGCAGCAGTGGTGGATGTGGGAAGAGAGATGGCAGAGTTTTGAGAGCGGACGATGTGGACTTGTGTCCATCAGAAAAACGATATTTGTAAGACTGGATGTGATATATATATATATAATGCCTTTTGAACACATTGTTTGTTCTCTATCAAAATCTTTCATTTGCTAACTATGCCTATCAGTAGTTAGTGCCTTCAGTAGTTAGAATCTTCTATTTGGCTTGCAGTATTGGCGCTCGCTGTATTGCAGTAGTTCGAGTAACCAAGATTTTTGTGAGGTAAGTGATTCATGAAAGGTATAGGTTATTGTTAGTCAGGGCCATTCTTTTGTAGGGATTATTGAAAGTCAGATTGCGTTGCGCTAAAAAAAAAAATTGTATGTCAGTTTAGTGTTGAGAGAGAAATGTCTGAGTACGTTCAGTTTTGCTCAGCTGTTTAAAAATCAAATAACGTAGAGGTTTTCCAGCACTGATTCATAAATTTTTCTAAGGGGATGTTTCAACTGCAGCTCGCCTGGAAAAGAAATTGCTTGTACAGCCTTCACTGTAATATATTTCATATGTACAAGATCCATATCAGGGTCAACTAATAGAGGAATTAACATACACAAACAAGTCTGAATCAATAACCATCAACTTGCCTCCTCCCCCCTTTTCCCCCGTTTCTTTCGCGAAACTTCTGATTAGTTTGATGCTCTCCTGTGCCACCTCTTCCACAAAAAGATTTAGGAACCGATAAGATTAACTTGCTACAACATAACGAAACAGCAACACCGAAAGAAAATCTTCACAGTATGCATTTACCGGAATGCAACACATGCGGAGAGTGTAATCTTAGCGTCACCTTACCACACAGTAACGCCTTCGGAGAGAACGAGGTCATATGGAAATGGTGTGGAAAAAAACTGGCTTTGATTTCAGGGGAAGAAGACAGCACATCTAATTCACGTCGGTTCTACAACCAGATAGAAACTACTATCCCACAACCAAGAAAAATAAATGGACATGTTTGGCACTACGTATATCGCGTTGCTTAACCAATGACCAGGAAAAGTGATCATATTAGACACAACTACTAACTAAATACCCTAAATTTACCCAAAACTATGCAAACTATATCTGAGCAATGGCACTAATGAAAATATGAGATGGAAAAAGAAGAAGAAGAAAAAGAAGAAGAGAGAGCAATAAGAATGTCCCTACTGAAGCTTTTTCTGTTTGACTGCTGTTCGTGGTTTCCTCCAACGAATTTCGTATTCTTGCCCTTGCTAATCGGTACAATATTTACTTTTCTAGGTATTTTTATCGTATACTCAATGGTGCTGACAGGTGAAAGCAAGCATTCCCTGAAATTGCGAAGAGGGTAAGGCACCATATTCATAAAACTACAACCTGCACTGAGAAAAATTCTATTGCTGCAGAAAAACTGTTGACACCATCATATTAGGACAGTGATGCATGCAGTATGATGGGAGTGAAGATGCCGAAGAAGAAGAAGATAACGACGATCAAACAGCAATCAGGCACCCAAAAAACTGTTAACTAGCCTTGGAGAAAATCAGCAAAAATCCTGAAATTAAGACGGCGTGCTGAAAATTAATGCCTCCGAACTTTTTATGTAAAAACTGTTAAGCCTTATTAAATAAAATAAACGTTACTAACATTCTACATCTTCATTATTCATGTCTACATATTTATTCCTCGACATAGTCACCCTGGCGGCGAACACCTTTCTCCCAACGAGAGACCAGATTGTCGATCCTTCGCTGCAGAATGTTTCACTTTGTTGACGGAGCCACAGCCTCACAGCTGCTTGCACCGCTTCATCACAATCAGAGCGAAGTCCTTGAAGGTGTTTTATAGGTCCTGGAAACAAATGAAAATCGGATGGGGCCAAGTCGGGACAGTACCGGGGATGAGCAGTGACAGCAGTGAACCCAAGGCGTCGGATCGTTGTAGATGTCGCACCGCTCGTGAGTAGTCTGGCTCTTGTCACACTGAAGGACAGGATGGTCCGTGTGTAGACGTTCTACTCGAATTCGAAATGCACTACAGTACGCTGTTTCCCACGCACCGCCTTAGTTACGTTAGACACCGCCACGTTACACGCTACAACCCGGAGCCCTTTAGGAGCAGAGAGCTGCGAATATGTAGATACAAAGAATAAAATTGCAGGTTGTTAATAACGTTAGTTTTACTTAAACAGTTCCGCACTGTCGCCTAATAAACAAAGTAAGAGCCTACGGAATATCAGACCAGCTGTGTGGCTGGATTGAAGAGTTTTTAGCAAACAGAACACAGCATGTTGTTATCAACGGAGAGACGTCTACAGACGTTAAAGTAACCTCTGGCGTGCCACAGGGAAGTGTTATGGGACCATTGCTTTTCACAATATATATAAATGACCTAGTAGATAGTGTCGGAAGTTCCATGCGGCTTTTCGCGGATGATGCTGTAGTATACAGAGAAGTTGCAGCATTAGAAAATTGTAGCGAAATGCAGGAAGATCTGCAGCGGATAGGCACTTGGTGCAGGGAGTGGCAACTGACCCTTAACATAGACAAATGTAATGTATTGCGAATACATAGAAGGATCCTTTATTGTATGATTATATGATAGCGGAACAAACACTGGTAGCAGTTACTTCTGTAAAATATCTGGGAGTATGCGTGCGGAACGATTTGAAGTGGGATGATCACATAAAATTGTTGGTAAGGCGGGTACCAGGTTGAGATTCATTGGGAGAGTCCTTAGAAAATGTAGTCCATCAACAAAGGAGGTGGCTTACAAAACACTCGTTCGACCTATACTTGAGTATTGCACATCAGTGTGGGATCCGCACCAGATCGGGTTGACGGAGGAGATAGAGAAGATCCAAAGAAGAGCGGCGCGTTTCGTCACAGGGTTATTTGGTAACCGTGATAGCGTTACGGAGATGTTTAACAAACTCAAGTGGCAGACTCTGCAAGAGAAGGCGCTCTGCATCGCGGTGTAGCTTGCTCGCCAGGTTTCGAGAGGGTGCGTTTCTGGATGAGGTATCGAATATATTGCTTCCCCCTACTTATACCTCCCGAGGAGATCACGAATGTAAAATTAGAGAGATTAGAGCGCGCACAGAGGCTTTCAGACAGTCGTTCTTCCCGCGAACCATACGCGACTGGAACAGGAAAGGGAGTTAATGACAGTGGCACGTAAAGTGCCCTCCGCCACACACCGTTGGGTGGCTTGCGGAGTATAAATGTAGATGTAGATGTAGATGTAGAAGACTTGTCACATAAAACATTGGAGATATTACTTTTCAGCACCCTCTCGCTTATACAGAGTGTTCAAAAAAGTGTCAAATACTTTTTAGAGGTGGTAGTACTCAGCGAAACAAGGAAAGTAAGTTCAATAAACATGGGTCCAGAAAAACATGCTTTCCGAGATAAACGTGTGTTTATATAAAGGGCTGCGAGACGCTTGTTTGAGGGTATTAACACAGTCGGTGTATTTGGCGCTCCGTCAAATGTGTCGGCAGGTTATTATGATGTCTTACTCACAGTACTCTACCTACCATTAGGTGGTCTGCGGTCAGTTGTGTGGTTCGTCTCAAGTTGTAGGCTACGTTAGTTTTCGTCGTGTTTGTGTGCCTGATTGTACAGTACCGTCAACTCTGAGTACGTATCATAGTGTTTTACCTTCTTCCAAACACGGATTCACTCACGTGTTTGCAGTTATTGCGCTGTTTGTACGTACATATGGTCTAGTACATTTACACTTTCTCTCTGCCACCAGTTGTTATCAACGGAAGCTTACTACCCGACAAGTGAAATGGCGGATTTGATATTCTGCTGTGGTTTAGCAAATGGACGTAGCCTTCGAACCCATGCCCTCTACGCTGAAAAATACCCACCGCGCAGAGTGCCCTCTAATAAACTGTTCGGCATTCCGCAAGCCTGACATGGAAGAGCATGTGCTATGTAGTGTGGAAGAAACCCTTGGGACCAGTGTGCGACGATTAGTAGCAGCAGCAGAAGGTGTGTCTCACTCTTCTTATCTGGGGTGTACTTCATGAACACTCGTTGTACACATATCTCGCACAGCGTGTTCAGGTCCTAAGCCCACAGGGTCGTCATGGCAGATGACACTACTGGCAATGGCTGTGGCAGAAGCGTGCCGCAGACCCACTGTTCACAGCCAAGATTTTATCTACCGATCACGCAGGGTTCACAAGAGATGGTGTTGTGAATTTCCACAACCAGCATGTATGGGCAGATGTAAATCCCCAAGCAATTCAGGAAAGGGTGCATCAACACCGATTCTCAATCAACGTATGGGCAGGCATTCTTGGCGGTAGATTAGTAGGGCCATACGTGCTACACAAAGATTAACTGGGGCGCATTATCTCGACTTTCTCATTAATGTATTGCCTACCTTGATAGAGGCTGTGCCATTGCAGCAGTGAACGGCTCAAATGGTTCAAATGGCTCTGAGCACAATGGGACTTAACTTCTGAGGTCATCAGTCCCCTAGAACTTAGAACTACTTAAACCTAACTAACCTAAGGACATCACACACATCCATGCCCGAGGCAGGATTCGAACCTGCGACCGTAGAGGTCGCGCGGTTCCATACTGTAGCGCCTAGAACCGCTCGGCCACGCCGGCCGGCGCAGCAGCGAATACAAACGTGGTTCGTCGGGATGGGGGGAGATGGGGGGTATACCTTGTCCTGCTCATTCCCCAGACCTCAATCAAAAATGGCTCTGAGCCCTATGGGACTTAACATCTGAGGTCATCAGTCCCCTAGATCTTAGAACTAATTAAATCTAACTAACCTAAGGACATCACACACATCCATGTCCGAGGTAGGATTCGAACCTGCGACCGTAGCGGTCGCACGGTTCCAGACTGAAGGGCCTAGAACCGCTCGGCCACACCGACCGGCTACCTCAATCCCTTAGACTTTTGGTTATGGAGACACTTGAAGGAATTGGTCTACGCCATGTCAATCAATGCAGATACTACAGGGTAGCGTGCTAGCAGGTACAACAACAAAAAACGGGTATAGTTCGAAGAGTGAGTTGTTCCGTACGCCGGAGGGCAGAGGGGTGCATTGTCATGAGTGGCCGCCACGTTGAATACTTCCTGTAAACACGTGTTTACCGTAGAAAGTATACATTTCCGGACCTATTTTTACTGGACTTACCTCAGAAAGTATGCATTTCGGGACCCATGTTTACTGGACTATTTTTCTTGTTTCGATGAATACTATCACTTCTCAAAGTATTCGACACTTTTTCTGTACACCCTGCATATAAAACGATGAAAGAATTAATAAATATTAAAACGATTATCACTTACACACAACGTCCTTAATTATTTGTTAGATATATTACAATTTCTCTCTTACCCTACAGTTTTACCCTCTGCAGCTCCCTCTAGTACCATGGAAGACATTGATTTACTCCGTGCTGTCTTAATACGTTTCCTGTCATCCTATACCTTCTTCTTCTCCGTGTTTTCCACATGTTCCTTCCCTGTCTGTTCCGCGGAGAACCTTCTCATTTGTTATCTTATCAGTCCACCTAATTTTCAACATCCTCCTACAACACCACACCTCAGTCGCTTCGATTCTGTTACCTTGGCCCAAGGTACACTGCAATATAATGCTGTGCTCCAAACGTACAATCTCAGAATTCTCTTCCTCAAATTAAGGCCTGTGTTTGATACCAGTAGACTTCTTTTAGAGAAGAATGCTTTCTTCATCTTTGCTAGTCAGTTTGTAATACCCTTGCTTCTTCTGTCACGCGTAATTTGTGTTCCAAGGAAGCAGAATTCCTTCATTTCGTCTACTTCATTATCCCCAATTTCAATAACTTTATCAACAATCTAATTTTTGCTAATTTTCTTTACTTTCATCTTTATTTATTTTGCTCTCAATTCTTATTCTGTGCTCAGTGGACTATTCATCCTATCCAACGCTAATTCTTCCTTACTTTCATTCAGGATAGCGATGTCATTAGGCATAATCGTCGATTGTGTCATTGTCATATTGCCCAATAAGATCTTACAGATATCCAAACTGATTAAAAATATTTAACTCATTTGTTTTCTAAAAATTCCTTTGCCTAATGTTTTTGTACAATCAATAATCTAAAGAAGTATAATTCATTGTTTTATATTTTGATTTGTTTGTTTACACGTGTCAAGTATTGCAACCACGACAGACTCAAAAGATTCGACGTGGCCGATCCTCTTTCTTCTCGTCTTTGTGTAGCAACCGGAACCTCCAAACTAACGCCCCATTAAATGACTTCCAAGTATCACGTTTGAGAGTGTAGCTTCATGACACAATGCTTGGCATAAAAGCGCAGCAATTGGACGTAGTCCTCGCTGACGTATTTTCCTCGTCTCATTAGTAACCAGTACTTTTCTGAAACTTGGTAGATTCAAAATCGCTTGCGGCGCGTATTCAGTAGAGGCAAGGGTATCGTCAAGAGTGCCCCAGGAAAGTATGACAAGACTGCTCTTGATTTCTATATACAGAAAACGATATGATGAAGAGGATAACAAACAATATGCGACTTTTTTCTGATGACGCTGTAATGTACGGGAAGGTGTCATTGTTGACTGACAGTAGGAGGATATAAGATGACTTAGATAGAATTAAAATCCATGGAGAAGAAATAAAAACTTTGAGGTTCGCCGATGACATTGTAATTCTGTCAGAGACAGCAAAGGACTTGGAAGAGCAGTTGAACGGAATGGATGGTGTCTTGAAGGGAGGATATAAGATGAACATCAACAGAAGCAAAACGAGGATAATGGAATGTAGTCGAATTAAGTCGGGTGATGTTGAGGGTATTAGATTAGGAAATGAGACACTTAAAGTAATAAAGGAGTTTTGCTATTTGGGGAGCAAAATAACTGATGATGGTCGATGTAGAGAGGATATAAAATGTAGACTGGCAATTGGAAGGAAAGCGTTTCTGAGGAAGAGAAATTTGTTAACATCGAGTATAGATTTAAGTGTCAGGAAGTCATTTCTGAAGGTATTTGTATGGAGTGTAGCCATGTATGGAAGTGAAACATGGACGGTAAATAGTTTGGACAAGAAGAGAATAGAAGCTTTTGAAATGTGGTGCTACAGAAGAATGCTGAAGATTAGATGGGTAGATCACGTAACTAATGAGGAGGTATTGAATAGGATTGGGGAGAAGAGAAGTTTGTGGCACAACTTGACCAGAAGAAGGGATCGGTTGGTAGGACATGTTCTGAGGCATCAAGGGATCACCAATTTAGTATTGGAGGGCAGCGTGGAGGGTAAAAATCGTAGGGGGAGACCAAGAGATGAATACACTAAGCAGATTCAGAAGGATGTAGGTTGCAGTAGGTACTGGGAGATGAAGAAGCTTGCACAGGATAGAGTAGCATGGAGAGCTGCATCAAACCAGTCTCTGGACTGAAGACCACAACAACAACAGATAGAATTTCTATTTGGTGTGATGAATGGCAGCTTATTCTAAATGTGGAGAAATGTAAGCTGATGCGGATGATTAGGGATGGTCCAGTACGTCATTAGTGGAGTGCTGCTTGACACAGTAAAAATAAAAAAAATTAAAAAAAAATCAAATAGCTCTTAGCACTATGGGACTTAACATCTGAGGTCATCAGTCCTCTAGAACTTAGAACTACTCAAACCTAACTAACCTAAGGACATCACACACATCCATATCCGATGCAGGATTCGAAGCTGCGGCCGTAGCGGTCACGCAGTTCCAGACTGAAGCACCTAGAACCGCTCGGCCACACTGGAAAGTTGACACAGTCAGTTCGATTACTTACCTACGACTGACGTTGCACAGCGCCATGACCTGGAGCGAGGGTCCATTGAGCTTTATTCGGAGAATTCTAGGAAAGTGTGGCTCATCTATAAAGGATACCATGGAGAGAACAATTGCGCGATCCGTTCTTGAGCACTGTTCGAGTGTCTGGGATCTCCACCAGGTCGGACTGAAGGAAGACATCGAAGCAAGTCTGAGGCGTGATGGTACAATTGTTACCGGTATTTTCGACCATCACGTAAGCATTACGGAATTGCTCAGTGAACTCAAAAGAGAATTCCTGTAGGAAGAAGACTTTCTTTTAACGAAACATTATTGAGAATGTTAAGGGAACGAACATTTGTGACAGAATGTTGAACGATACTTCTGAAACAAAAGTACACTACTGGCCATTAAAAGTGCTACACCAAGAAGAAATGCAGATAAACGGGTATTCATTGGACAAATATATTATACTAGAACTGACATATGATTACATTTCCACGCAATTTGGGTGCATAGAGCCTGAGAAATCAGTACCCAGAACAACCACCTCTGGCCGTAATAACGGCCTTGATACGCCTGGCCATTGAGTCAAACACATCTTGGATGGCGTGTACAGGTATAGCTGCCCATGCAACTTCAACACGATACCACAGTTCATCAACAGTAGTGACTGGCGTATTGTGACGAGCCGCTTGCTCGGCCACCATTGACCAGACGTTTTCAATTGGTGAGAGATCTGGAGAATGTGCTGGCCAGGGCAGCAGTCGAACATTTTCTGTATGCAGAAAGGTCCGTACAGGACCTGCAACATGCGGTCGTGCGTTATCCTGCTGCAATGTAGGGTTTCGCAGAGATCGAATAAAGGGTAGAGCCACGTGTCGTAACACATCCGAAATGAAACGTCCACTGTTCAAAGTGCCGTCAATGCGAACAAGAGGTGACCGAGACATGTAACCAATGGCACCCCATACCATCACGCCGTGTGATACGCCAGTATGGCAATGACGAATACACGCTTCCAATGTGCGTTCACCGCGATGTCGCCAAACACGGATGCTACCATCATGATGCTGTAAGCAGAACCTGGATCCATCCGAGAAAATGACGTTTTGCCATTCGTGCACCCAGGTTCGTCGTTGAGTACACCATCGCAGGCGCTCCCGTCTGTGATGCAGCGTCAAGGGTAACCGCAGCCATGGTCTCCGAGCTGATAGTCCATGCTGCTGCAAACGTCGTCGAGACTATTCGTGGAGATGGTTGTTGTCTTGCAAACGTCCCCGTCTGTTGACTCAGCGATCGAGACGTGGCTGCACGATCCGTTACAGCCATGGGGATAAGGTGCCTGTCATCTCGACTGCTAGTGATACGAGGCCGTTGGGATCCAGCACGGCGTTCCGTATTACCCTCCTGAGCCCACCGATTCCATATTCTCCTAACAGTCATTGGAGTTCGACCAACGCGAGTGGCAATGTCACGAAACGATAAACCGCAGTCGCGATAGGCTACAATCCGACCTTTATGAAAGCCGGAAACGTGATGGTACGCATTTCTCCTCCTTACACGAGGCATCACAACAATGTTTCGCCAGGCAACGACGGTCAACTGCTGTTTGTGTATGAGAAATCGGGTGGAAACTTTCCTCATGGCAGCACGTTGTAGGTGTCGCCACCGGTGCCAACCTTGTGTAAATGTTATGAAAAGCTAATCATTTGCATATCACAGCATCTTCTTCCTGTCGGTTAAATTTCGCGTTTGCAGCACTTCATCTTCGTGGTGTAGCAATTTTAATGGTCAGTAGCGTACATCTGGAGTAAGAAATAAGAGAAATCAGGGCTCGTCTGAAAGCATATCGATTGTGCTGTTTTCTCTCACCTTTTGCGAGTCGAAGAGAAACTGGAGTGACAAGCAGTGGCACAAGATACCCTCTGCCATGGACGGTATGGTGCCCTGCGGAGCGCGTATGATGATGTAGATTAAGATTGGGACATGAACCCGAAATCTTGCCTTTGATTGATAATGCTGTTACCAACTGAGCTATTCAGGCACTCCTCTAGACCCAGCCTGACAACTACCATGCTGTCAGTAGCTCTCTGCTACTTTTCAAATTTCGCAGAAGCTCCTTTGCTCTTTGACGAGATTGGTTTTCATCGCTTTCTGCATCCTTAGAGAGAGTTTGCTATGTTATGTACAAGGTAATGCGTTGAACCGGAATGTCTGGTCCACTGACCAATTTCGAAAATCCCACAGAATGAGGCTGGCTTCTTATACTGGATGTCTTTGCACGCCATATAATCTAATCTTGTTCAAATTCTTAGCAATGACAGCCATCGGAACTGGACTCTTCACAAAAATACCAAAGACGGTAATTACTCGAACATGGTGATAACATTTCATAGCAGTCCCTCGCTAATGGAAAACTTGTGCAGTTTTTAACTTTGGTCATATATTTGGCGACTCGTAAGTGAGGTACCGGTATATTTGGAACTTCCGTGAAATGTATAATATTTCAAAATAATTTCCTGGCGTTTGTGCAATTATCCAATGAAACGTGCGATTGATGTGTGCAGGTATACAGGTAAGCGAGTGTGTTCGTATGAAATATCGCTTCCACGAGAACAGATTCATTTAAAAGAATCCTCTTATATGTGAAACTCAACTCTCTGAAGAGCGGTAGAAAGCAGCGTTTATCGAACAGTTTCCGTTTACAGACGCAAAGCTATTATTTTGTCGCTGAAACGCGTAACTGTTGCAATTGATGCAAAGCTAGAGTTTCATTAAACGGTATGGGTTATCTGAAATTTTCAGCACAGATTTTCAGTTAGTTGTTCATAAAAATTTTGCGTTATGAACTGTCTGTTAGTTTACAGAAATAACAGAATGAGTAAAATCAGGAGGCGGAAGTTTCATCCAAAGAAAATTTCTATATACGAGAGATAACTTGCAAACCGCTTTAATTTAACGAATTTCATTCTATCCAGACACCGAAGAAAGGAAGCTCTTCAAAATTAAACGCATTGTCTTTTTATGGAAGCGACGAATGTCCTCTTGATCTAGTGACACCTCGTATGCCTTTCGCTAAATATTTGTGGAAACGCTGCAGTGCAATATAGTAAATGTTTTTACCTTTCTACAAGTCCATAGGTGTCAGCCAACAAGGATAGGCAATAACTGATTTATGATAACGAAGTCTTTCTCGGCGGCGCTTTTGAATAAAACATTCTCGGACTTCTTGTTGCATCAATACAGGCTAAAGCCTCGATCTTCAGACGATTTCCATCATCGTCATCGTCAGGAGCAACTGACTTTCACAGTCGCTCTTGTGGTGGCCTTACATACTTCAGATGATCGATTTCGGAATCCAAGTGGTCTTCGTCAGAAACAGTTTTTGTTTGGTGTGTCAGTGTATTTAAATCTGCTCTCTTCTTTACTAAACGGTGGAAACTCCGGGAGCACAGATATAAATACACTCCTGGAAATGGAAAAAAGAACACATTGACACCGGTGTGTCAGACCCACCATACTTGCTCCGGACACTGCGAGAGGGCTGTACAAGCAATGATCACACGCACGGCACAGCGGACACACCACGAACCGCGGTGTTGGCCGTCGAATGGCGCTAGCTGCGCAGCATTTGTGCACCGCCGCCGTCAGTGTCAGCCAGTTTGCCGTGGCATACGGAGCTCCATCGCAGTCTTTAACACTGGTAGCATGCCGCGACAGCGTGGACGTGAACCGTATGTGCAGTTGACGGACTTTGAGCGAGGGCGTATAGTGGGCATGCGGGAGGCCGGGTGGACGTACCGCCGAATTGCTCAACACGTGGGGCGTGAGGTCTCCACAGTACATCGATGTTGTCGGCAGTGGTCGGCGGAAGGTGCACGTGCCCGTCGACCTGGGACCGGACCGCAGCGACGCACGGATGCACGCCAAGACCGTAGGATCCTACGCAGTGCCGTAGGGGACCGCACCGCCACTTCCCAGCAAATTAGGGACACTGTTGCTCCTGGGGTATCGGCGAGGACCATTCGCAACCGTCTCCATGAAGCTGGGCTACGGTCCCGCACACCGTTAGGCCGTCTTCCGCTCACGCCCCAACATCGTGCAGCCCGCCTCCAGTGGTGTCGCGACAGGCGTGAATGGAGGGACGAATGGAGACGTGTCGTCTTCAGCGATGAGAGTCGCTTCTGCCTTGGTGCCAATGATGGTCGTATGCGTGTTTGGCGCCGTGCAGGTGAGCGCCACAATCAGGACTGCATACGACCGAGGCACACAGGGCCAACACCCGGCATCATGGTGTGGGGAGCGATCTCCTACACTGGCCGTACACCACTGGTGATCGTCGAGGGGACACTGAATAGTGCACGGTACATCCAAACCGTCATCGAACCCATCGTTCTACCATTCCTAGACCGGCAAGGGAACTTGCTGTTCCAACAGGACAATGCACGTCCGCATGTATCCCGTGCCACCCAACGTGCTCTAGAAGGTGTAAGTCAACTACCCTGGCCAGCAAGATCTCCGGATCTGTCCCCCCTTGAGCATGTTTGGGATTGGATGAAGCGTCGTCTCACGCGGTCTGCACGTCCAGCACGAACGCTGGTCCAACTGAGGCGCCAGGTGGAAATGGCATGGCAAGCCGTTCCACAGGACTACATCCAGCATCTCTACGATCGTCTCCATGGGAGAATAGCAGCCTGCATTGCTGCGAAAGGTGGATATACACTGTACTAGTGCCGAAATTGTGCATGCTCTGTTGCCTGTGTCTATGTGCCTGTGGTTCTGTCAGTGTGATCATGTGATGTATCTGACCCCAGGAATGTGTCAATAAAGTTTCCCCTTCCTGGGACAATGAATTCACGGTGTTCTTATTTTAATTTCCAGGAGTGTATTTAACTAAGCTGTTGACTTCCATAGTCGGCCGCTGTGAACATCACATCAAAGACTCTCAGATTTTTATTGAGAAAATAAAACCGATTAGAGTTGGCCCAAACGATCTTTTAGTCGCCCTGGATATGTTCTCACTATTTACAAAAGTTACTTTAAAGCACACATTGAAACTGTTGGTAGAGCATTTTCCTCCGGAAACGATAAAGCTGTTACAGCGACCACCTACTTCTTGCATGGCGGTAAATTTTATGAAATGACGGACGGAATAGCTTTGGTTTCTCCGTTGTTTCCAGCAATGGCCAACATTTTTAAGGAACATTTTGAGGAACATGCCTTACATTCAGCCCCCCTTCGTCCATCTTCATTTTACCGTTATGTTGACTACACGTTATTGGTCTGGCCATCTGACCACAAGGCGTAGTAGCTCTTGAAGACTTCCAGGAAGATGTAGACGGCATGGACCTAAATATCCAGTTCTCAGTCGAGACAGAGAACAAGGGGAGGCTGCCATTTTTCAATATTTTGGTAAAAAGAAAGTCGGACGGATGCTTCGGCCACCCATTGTACAGCAAGCCGACGCACATTGATTTATATCTGAGCGCCCAGAGTTTTCATCATTTAGTACAGAACAGAGCGGCTTTAAATACACTGGTATACAGAGGAAAAACCATTTCTGGCGAAGACCACTTGGATTGATCATCTGAAGTATGTGTTCCGGAAGAACGGCTATAGGTCACCTGATGGTAAGTCAGTATTCTACATCTATGTGCATCTACATCTACATGATTATTCTGTTATTCACAATAAATTGCCTGGCAGTGGGTACAGTGAATTACCTTCAAGCTGTCTCTCTACCGTTCCACTCTCGAACGGCGCGCAGGAAAAATCAGCACTTAAATTTTTCTGTGCGAGCCCTGATTTTTCTTATTTTATCGTGATGATCATTTCTCCCTATGTAGGTGGGTGCCAAAATAATGTTTTCGCTATCGGAGGAGACAACTGGTGATTGAAATTTCACGAGAAGATCCCGTCGCAACGAAAAACGCCTTTGTTTTAATGATTGCCACTCCAATTCACGTATCATGCCTGTGGTACTATCTCCCCTACTTCGCGGTAGTACAAAACGAGCTGCCCTTCCTTGCACTTTTTCAATATCATCCGTCAGCCCCAACTGATGCGGATCCCACACCGCACAGCAATACTCCAGAATAGGGCGGACAAGCGTGGTGTAAGCAGTCTCTAGTAGACCTGTTGCACCTTCCAAGTGTTCTGCCAATGAATCGCAGTCTTCGGTTGGCTCTACCCACAACATCATCTGTGTGATCGTTCGAATTTAGGTTATTTGTAATTGTAATCCCTACGTATTTAGTTGAATTTACAGCCGTCAGATTTGTGTGATTTATCGCGGAAACGAAATTCAGCAGTTTTCTTTTAGTACTCATGTGAATAACTTCACACTTTTCTTTATTCAGGGTCAAATGCCGCTTTTCTAACTATACAGATATCTTATCTAAATGATTTTGCAATTCAGTTTGGTCATCTGATGACTTTACAAGACGGTAAATGACAGCATTATCTGCAAACAATCTAAGACGGCTACTGAGGTTGTCTCCTACATTGTTCATATAGATCAGGAACAATAGAGGACCTATAACACTTCCTTGGGGAACGCTGGATAATATTCCTGTTTTACTCGATGAGTTTCCGTCTATTACTGCGATCTGTGACCTTTCTGACAGGAAATCACGAATCCAGTCGCACAACTGAGGTGATATTCCATAGGCATGCAGTTTGGTTAGAAGACGCTTCTGAGGAACGGTGTCGAAAGCCTACTGCAAATCTAAATATATGGAATCAATTTAACATACCCCGTCGATAGCACTCATTACTTAATGAGTATAAAGAGGTAGTTGTGTTCGCAAGAACGATATTTTCTGAATCCATGCTGACTATGTGTCAATAAATCGTATATGTTCCAAAACCCTGGGCCTGTAATTCAACGGATTACCCCTACATCCCTTTTTTGGTATTGGCATGACGTGAGCAATTTTCCAGACTTTAGGTACTGATCTTTCTGTAAGCGAGAAGTTGTATATAATTGGTAAATATGGAGCTATTGTTTCAGCATAATCTGAGAGGAACCTGACTGTCATACAATCTGGACCAGAAGCCTTGCTTTTATTAAGCGATTTAAGCTGCTATGCGACACCGAGGATATTTATTTCTATGTTTCTCACCTTGGCAGTTGTTTTTGATTGGAATTCAGGAATATTTACTTCGTCTTCTTTGGTGAAGGGGTTTCGGAAAATCGTGTTTAATAACTCTGCTTTAGTGGCACTGTCATCAGTGACTTCACGGTTGTTATTGCGCAGTGAAGGTATTTATTGCGTCTTGCCACTAGCGTGCTTTATATATGACCAGAATCTCTTTGGGTTTTCTACCAGATTTCGAGACAGAGTTTCGTTGCGGAAATTATTGAAAGCATTCACCAAGTAAAAGAAACGTGAAAAATGTTGAACATTCCCGTGAACAACCACCGATTGCATTTCTTGGCTTCTGCGGTGCTTCATCCAGCAAAATAGGCAAAGTCCCGGACAGACGAGGTATCAGATCTGTTTTCCGATCTCCTGAGAAGATAAAGCAGACGCTACGCTCAGTTAAGGACAGTCTCGGCCACAGGATTCCTGGAATTTACTACATCCCATGTGAATGCGAAAGCAGTTACATCTGTAAGGTGTCAGGCAAATCCAACACCTTCCACGAAAACCCTGACATGACAAGCAAATCCAGTAGTATGTCACATAGCTCCGAATAAATCGTGACATTAAATTAACCAAAGTAATACGAGTAACGAGTGAGCAAATGGAATACCACAGACTAACACAAGAATGCCTAAATGCATGTCATACCTTCCCACCGTGAGACAGACGCAGTTCCGAGGGGAGAAACGAAAACAGAAGAGAGAACAGAACCGTGTTAAGCTAGAAGGCAGTACGATAAGGGACGGACACTCACATCGCCAGCTAACCGCCAGGACCACCCCCCAGCCCATGTTAAAAGCTAGAGCCCTCCAGAAGAACAGTATAGATCTTACGATAACACTAAAAGGGCCACACCAGCTACAAGCTTTAGCGTGAGACTTTCTCGTGTCTCTGTTACATTGCAAACTTTAAAAACATTGCCCCACCACGAAAGGTATAACGTTTCTCATTGGATAGACAGAATTTTTGTAGGTGGAGCTTAAGGTTAACATTGAGACCCTGATTGGTCAGATGAAAACACAGCCAGATAGTTTTTTTTTTTTAACCAACTTCGGTAAATTGTAGTAAGGAGAAGTTAGGACAGAGTTGCTTCCGAGACGGCGAGATGCGTGGAGCTGTGCCGACCGCCGCTCCCTGACGCTGACTAACCACCGACAAGGTAATGAACGCACGCGATGCCGCATAAGCGCGCATAAAGCTTCACTCAGAACTGCAGAAGTCTCATCTGTTACATCCCCTTTTTACGTAATACTAGTGTCGATTGTCAATTAAATCTCATGGTGTTCACATTTGCCACTAGAAGTAAAAATCTGAAACGCGATGATTTTTGTGTTACATAATTATTAAGAAGCCACATCAGCCACTGTAATTTATGACAAGACAGATAAGTTATTATAGATAATTGAGGGTCACTTTAGACCATTTTGATAGTTTTCTCTTTTGTGAAACTTAATTTAAACCTAGATTATAGATGTGATATGGCATAGGTCATCCTTCGATCCATTGTAGAACTTGGAAACCCACTCAGGGAATATTCGTTCACATTTTTGTTGAACGCAGTTGGTTTTTATCATCCTGTATGAAAATATTTCGTTTTATCAATAGTGCAATTTATAAACAATGTTTAGTGAGTGGAATAAAATTTCCAATGGTAAACGTAACTGCTTTTTCGACGTTATTTTACCAGCTATCTAAAAATAGGAAAATTTTGAACCCCTTCCACTAAATTTAGTTAGTATTAAGATTCTTTTACAGGGAGTGCAGTGGAGCTGACGCTGAAATCATTAAGTATTTGGTTATATCATAGCTAGTCTCACTGAACTCTTCTGAACTCTACATGTCATGTGTGGTCTGGCGTCTCCTTACCAGCAACAGGTCCCAGGTTCAAATTAGTCAATTCCCTAAAAAAACGCGCTCAGAGCGTCGTTGCGCGAGAGTGGTAGGGAGGCACAATATAGAACAAACAGACACCACGCAGAATGTTAGAAGGTATACCAGCATGCGTAGATCCCTGATCTATTTAGACTGCAGTTGGTCTTCCACGATATTGGCGTTCATGTTGGTGGAGGTCACACGATTCTCATGTGAATATGGAATCGATGGGTTCAGGGGGGCCATACCCAACGACACGCAGGATCACAGCAACCTCCTGCGAGTAGCACCCGAGACCTATTGTTCGTTTGGCCTAACAGAATCGTAGAACCACGTCACGTACCTTGAGTAAGAAAATAGGATTGTTCAGAGCAAGAGAAGTATCCGCACTGACTATGCAACGATGTGTGGAGCTCCACGAATCCTTAGCACTCAGACCTCTGTGTGGCTTCCGATGTGGTAACGGAGGGCGGCACACCGACAGCGGTGTGGCCAATGACGACACTGGTCGCAGGAGTCCTCTTTGTTACCTTTTCAGTTGAGGGACAGTTCAGTGTACAGCATCATGATAGATGGATGGATGGATTGATTGATTGATGGATGGGTGGATGGATGAAGATGAGAACAACCGTTGGCATATTGGATTCATCATCGTCACTCACGCACAGCACTTGGTGTGACGTATGGGATGCTATTGGGACAGAAGCCGATCACCTCCGGTTTGCAAACTAAGTAACTGGTACAGCAGATGCTACACACCTGAGGCGTCATGGCCAGTGGCTGTATCCTGTCTCATGCTCTCCATGACATCCTTCAAGAAGACAGTACAAGACTGCATGTTGCCCATGTTGTCATGACGTACCTCATTACAAGGCAGTTTGACTGCTGCCCTCATCATTACATTTTTCAGATCTCTCACCCACTGAAAACATTTGAACACGGATTGCCGAGAGACTGGCCCGCCACTACTCGCCAGCCATGCAGTAAATGAACTCTGACGTTAAATTGAAGCACGGTGTAGTGACCCATATCCTTATAAGTCACCCAAGTTCAGTTCGACTCGATTCACAGACGTGTTAGGGCCATTGCTGCAGCCAGAGGTGGCAGCCTTATACAGGGTGGTCCACTGATCGTGACCGGCCAAATATCTCACGAAATAAGTGTCAAACGAAAAAACTACAAAGAACGAAACTTGTCTAGCTTGAAGGGGGAAACCAGATGGCGCTATGGTTGGTCCGCTAGATGGCGCTGCCATAGGTCAAACGGATATCAACTGCATTTTTTTAAAATAGGAAACCCCATTTTTTATTACATATTCATGTAGTACGTAAAGAAATATGAATGTTGTAGTTGGAACACATTTTCGCTTTGTTATAGATGGCGCTGTAATAGTCAAAAACATATGGCTCACAATTTTAGACGAACAGTTGATAACAGGTAGGTTTTTTAAATTAAAATACAGAACGTAGGTACGTTTGGAGATTTTATTTCGGTTGTTCCAATGTGATATATGTACCTTTGTGAACGTATCATTTCTGAGAACGCATGCTGTTACAGCGTGATTACCTGAAAACACCACATTAATGCAATAAATGCTCAAAATGATGTCCGTCAAACTCAATGCATTTGGCAATACGTGTAACGACATTCCTCTCGACAGCGAGTAGTTCGCCTTCCGTAATGTTCGCACATGCATTGACAATGCGCTGACGCATGTCGTCAGGCGTTGTCGGTTGATCACGATAGCAAATATCCTTCAGTTTTCCCCACAGAAATAAATCCGGGAACGTCAGATCCGGTGAACGCGCGGGCCATGGTGCTTCCACGACCAATCCGCCTGTCATGAAATATGCTCTTCAGTACCGCTTCAACCGCACACAAGCTATGTGCCGAACATCCATCATGTTGGGAGTACATCGCCATTCTGTCGTGCAGTGAAACATCTTGTAGTAACATCGGTAGAACATTACGTAGGAAATCAGCATACATTGCACCATTTAGATTGCCATCGATAAAATGGGGGCCAATTATCCTTCCTCCCATAATGCCGCACCAAACATTAACCCGCCAAGTTGGTCGCTGATGTTCCACTTGTCACAGCCATCGTGGATTTTCCGATGCCCAATAGTGCATATTATGCCGGTTTACGTTACCGCTGTTGGTGAATGACGCTTCGTCGCTAAATAGAAGGCGTGCAAAAAATCTGTCATCGTCCCGTAATTTCTCTTGTGCCCAGTGGCAGAACTGTACACGACGTTCAAAGTCGTCGCCATGCAATTCCTGGTGCTTAGAAATATGGTACGGGTGCAATCGGTGTTGACGTAGCATTCTCAACACCGAAGTTTTAGAGATTCCCGATTCTCGCGCATTTTGTCTGCTACTGATGTCCGGATTAGCCACGACAGCAGCTAAAACACCTACTTGGGCATCATCATTTGTTGCAGGCCGTGGTTGACGTTTCACATGTGGCTGAACACTTCCTGTTTCCTTAAATAACGTAACTATCCAGCGAACGGTCCGGACACTTGGATGATGTCGTCCAGGATACCGAGTAGCGTACATAGCACACGCCCGTTGGGTATTTTGATCACAATAGCCATACATCAACACGGTATCGACCTTTTCCGCAATTGGTAAACGGTCCATTTTAACACGGGTAATGTAACACGAAGGAAATACCGTCCACACTGGCGGAATGTTACGTGGTACCACGTACTGATACGTTTGTGACTATTACAGCGCCATCTATCACAAAGCGAAAAAAGTGGTCCAACTAAAACATTCATATTTATTTACGTACTGCACGAATATGTAATAAAAATGGGGGTTCCTATAAAAAAAAAACGCAGTTGATATCCGTTTGACCTATGGCAGCGCCATCTAGCGGGCCAACCATAGCGCCATCTGGTTTCTCCCTTCAAGCTAGACGAGTTTCGTTCTTTGTAGTTTTTTCGTTTGATGCTTATTTCGTGAGATATTTGGCCCGGTCACTATCAATGAACCACCTTGTGTACCCTCAAAGTGTCGGGAGTGGAGGTCAAGTGATGAAGTGCATGCCTGGGACGTGAGAGGTTGGCGGAGCCACGGGTGTTTTCAGTGTGCCTTTAATCGAGCTTTCATCTCTCAGCGATTTGAGAAGTTGCCACGAACGACATGTGATTTTGATCCCACGTTAAACCGTAGGTCCCTTTTCCGCTGTTGGGTAACTGGGGTAGATTGGTGCCGCGCAAGTCACTGAAATGGCGTCCCTTTGAGAGATTTTCACCTGTCCATTGGACCATTGGGCCACACCTGCACATTGAGTCATGTATTCTTCCTGCTATACTGTTCATGAGAAGTAAGTGCTCGAACAAGCAAAACTTGTCCTGGTAAGTCATTATTGCAGGGAAACTGAACATGCTTGCAACAGGACTTTTTGGGAGACGGTTTACGAAGGTGTCGATCTGGAGATTTGGGGAGGCCGCCGCCCCGTTGCCGTATCTGGTTGCAGTTCGGCAGCGGGCCCGGCGGTGGCTGTGGCGGTGGCACTCGATGAGGCTGGCGAGGCTCGCCGAGGCGACTTGAGCGCCGGAGCACAATAGGAGGCGCCGGCAGAACAAGCGCGCTTTGTGCAGCGCGGCTCGGGTTGCGCCCGCCACCCACCGAGTGGCGGCGCGGCGCCTGCGCTGCCTCCGCCCACGGCCGCACCTGCTGCGGCGCCGGCAGGCCACCGGCGAGCGTTCACCGGCAGCGGTGCACCCGACCAACCGTACCTACATCTACATCTACATCTACATCCATACTCCGCAAGCCACCTGACGGTGTGTGGCGGAGGGTACCTTCAGTACCTCTATCGGTTCTCCCTTCTATTCCAGTCTCGTATTGTTCGTGGAAAGAAGGATTGTCGGTATGCCTCTGTGTGGGCTCTAATCTCTCTGATTTTATCCTCATGGTCTCTTCGCGAGATATACGTAGGAGGGAGCAATATACTGATTGACTCTTCGGTGAAGGTATGTTCTCGAAACTTTGACAAAAGCCCGTACCGAGCTACTGAGCGTCTCTCCTGCAGAGTCTTCCACTGGAGTTTATCTATCATCTCCGTAAAGCTTTCGCGATTACTAAATGATCCTGTAACGAAGCGCGCTGCTCTCCGTTGGATCTTCTCTATGTCTTGTATCAACCCTATCTGGTACGGATCCCACACTGCTGAGCAGTATTCAAGCAGTGGGCGAACAAGCGTACTGTAACCTACTTCCTTTGTTTTCGGATTGCATTTCCTTAGGATTCTTCCAATGAATCTCAGTCTGGCATCTGCTTTACCGACAATCAACATTATATGATCATTCCATTTTAAATCACTCCTAATGCGTACTCCCAGATAATTTATGGTATTAACTGCTTCCAGTTGCTGACCTGCTATTTTGTAGCTAAATGATAAAGGATCTATCTTTCTGTGTATTCGCAGCACATTACACTTGTCTACATTGAGATTGAGTTGCCATTCCCTGCACCATGCGTCAATTCGCTGCAGATCCTCCTGCATTTCAGTACAATTTTCCATTGTTACAACCTCTCGATACACCACAGCATCATCTGCAAAAAGCCTCAGTGAACTTCCGATGTCATCCACAAGGTCATTTATGTATATTGTGAATAGCAACGGTCCTATGACACTCCCCTGCGGCACACCTGAAATTACTCTTACTTCGGAAGACTTCTCTCCATTGAGAATAACATGCTGCGTCCTGTTATCTAGGAACTCCTCAATCCAATCACACAATTGGTCTGATAGTCCATATGCTCTTACTTTGTTCATTAAACGAAGGTGGGGAACTGTATCGAACGCCTTGCGGAAGTCAAGAAACACGGCATCTACCTGTGAACCCGTGTCTATGGCCCTCTGAGTCTCGTGGACGAATAGCGCGAGCTGGGTTTCACATGACCGTCTTTTTCGAAACCCATGCTGATTCCTACAGAGTAGATTTCTAGTCTCCAGAAAAGTCATTATACTCGAACACAATACGTGTTCCAAAATTCTACAACTGATCGACGTTAGAGATATAGGTCTATAGTTCTTCACATCTGTTCGACGTCCCTTCTTGAAAACGGGGATGACCTGTGCCCTTTTCCAATCCTTTGGAACGCTACGCTCTTCTAGAGACCTACGGTACACCGCTGCAAGAAGGGGGGCAAGTTCCTTCGCGTACTCTGTGTAAAATTGAACTGGTATCCCATCAGGTCCAGAGGTCTTTCCTCTTTTGAGCGATTTTAATTGTTTCTCTATCCCTCTGTCGTCTATTTCGATATCTACCATTTTGTCATCTGTGCGACAATCTAGAGAAGGAACTACAGTGCAATCTTCCTCTGTGAAACAACTTTGGAAAAAGTCGGCACAACACTCGGCGCAGCATCCAAAACGGTGTTAATTCTCCCGAAGATGCACAACTTCAGATCCCGAGCAGAAGATTTCCTGGATCGCATTTTGTAATACAATTTATTTAAAACCCAGAAAGATAGGTACAAGAAAGACTGTGGTTTGCCCAAGGACTACTGCCTCTAAGAATATTTAGTTGACACTTTTGTAAGTCGTTGAATAAATCGAAGCCGCGCGGGATTAGCCGAGCGGTCTTGGGCGCTGCAGTCATGGACTGTGCGGCTGGTCCCAGCGGAGGTTCGAGTCCTCCCTCGGGCATGGGTGTGTATGTTTGTCCTTAGGATAATTTAGGTTAAGTAGTGTGTAAGCTTAGCGACTGATGACCTTAGCAGTTAAGTCCCATAGGATTTCACACACATTTGAACATTTGAATAAATCGAAACAGCCGGCCGCTGTGGTCGAGCGGTTCTAGGCGCTTCAGTCCGGAACAGCGCTGCAGCTACGGTCGCAGGTTCGAATCCTGCCTCGGGCATGGATGTGTGTGATGTCCTTAGGTCAGTTAGGTTTAAATAGTTCTAAGTCTAGGGGACTGATGACCTCAGATGTTAAGTTCCATAGTGCTTAGAGCCATTTGAGCCATTTGAAATCGAAACAAGGCTGCTGGTATAGAAAACATCCTCAGAATTCCATCTGATGTATCAGTTACACAGAAGAGCCAAAGAAACTAGTACACCTGCCTAATATCGTGTAGGGCCCCCCGAGCAAGCAGAAGTGCTGCAAAACGACGTGGGATGCACTTGACTAATGTCTGAAGTACAGCTGGAGGGAAGTGACACCATGAATTCTGCAGGGCTGTCCGTAACTCGTAAGAGTAGGAGGGGATGAAGATCTCTTCTGAACAGCACGTTGTAAGGCATTCCATATATGCTCAATAATCTTCATATCTGGGGAGTTTGGTGGCCAGTGGAAGTCTTTAGACGTAGAAGAGAGTTCCTGGAGATACTCTTAGCAATTCTGGACGTGTGGGAATTGCTGCTGGCATTGCCCAAGTCCGTCGGAATTCACAATGGACATGAATGGATGCAGGTGATCAGACAATGCTTACGTACGTCAGAGTCGTATCTAGACATATCAGGAGTCCCACATCACTCCAACCGCACACGCCCCATACCATTACAGAGCCTCCACCACGTTGAAGAGTCCTCTGCTGTCAAGCAGGGTCCATGGATTCATGATGTTGTCTCCATACCCGTACACGTCCCTCCGCTCGATACAATTTGAAACGAGGTTCGTCTGACCAGGCAACATGTTTCCAGTCATCAATATTCAAATGTCGGTGTGACGGGCTCAGACGGGGCTTAAAGCTTTGTGCTGTGCAGTGATCAAGAGTGCTGCAGTGAGCCTTGGGCTCCGAAAGCCCATATCAATGATATTTCGTTGAATGGTTCGCACGCTGACACTTGCTGATGGCCGAGCATTGAAATACACAGCTATTTACGGAAGAGTTGCACTTCTGTCATGTCGAACGATTCTCTACAGTCGTCGTTGGTCCCATTCTTGCAGGATCTTTTTCCGGTCTCAGCGATGTCGAAGAGTTCATGTTTTACCGGACTCCTGATATTCACGGTACATTCGTGAAATGGTCGTAAGGGAAAATCCCCACTTCATCGCTATCTCGGAGATTCTGTCTCCCATCGCTCGTGCGCCGACTATGACACCACCGTCAAACTCACTTAAATCTTGATAACCCGCCATTGTAGCAGCAGTAACCTATCTAACAACTGCGCCAGACACTTCTAGTCTTATGTAGGCGTTTTCTGCCTGTTTACATTTGAATACGCATGCCCATACCAGTTTCTTTGGCGCTTCAGTGTATATGACACAGACGTAGTACTGTCAGGCTTAAACGGAAGCATGAGCAACTTGACCTCGTATTTTAAGGAGAAAAAAGCACGCTTGCTAGATATCAAACCCAGGCAATCGATCCCGCACGAAAATTGGGGCCTTAATTCTGACAAGTAAAAATGCTACTGTCGGCGAATATGTTCCTGTTTATTTAAACCTGTCTTACTGAAAAGTGGGTGACAGCTGCCTCAATCTGCATTCCACGGCACCTTTCAAAATTATCCCGAACATTTCGGCATTCGAAGATATTCTCACTTTGTTTAACATGCAGCTCACCTCAAACTTCCACAAGCTCCCCTAACTGTAACTCGCTCATACCCTCCAGTCCATCGCTATAAGTCGCCCATATCCATTCTCTCCCAGTTGCCCGTTCTCACACACTCATTCAGCCCAACTAACTGTCATTATCCCTTTGTGTCTCCTGTCTCACAGCCGTATTCCGCTTTTTCCTGTCCTACTCTCAGTGCCACTCTCTGAATCTTGCTCTCTCTACTAATAATATTTCAGTCCTTCCTTCCTACTGCTGCTGCCTCTTCTCACTGTCACCGTCTCTCTCTTCCTCGTTGTCATTATCATATACTCTTTCTTCTCTCTTATCACTGGCCTTCCCCTGCTTCTACTTCCTCTTTATTCCTTCCCCATCCCTGGCAACGACTCCTTCACTCTTTTCCTAGCACTGTTCTGTCACTGTCAAGTATGTTCCACTGGCACTGTGTCTTCCTCTTTCTCTCACACTGCCGTTACCTCCTTTGCTCTTTCTATACCAAAACCATTATCTAGTCTCTTCCAGTATTTATTATCTTCCAGTATTTATTACTTTCCCGTCTCTTTCCCTCTGCCACTGTCTTCTTCCACCTTAGCAATAAAATGAGCGAATCATTTCCCATGCCAAAAATTTTTAGATAAATTTTAAAGGTGCCGAGAAAGGCATGATGATGGAGCTGTCATCCCACTTTTCAGTAAGAGTCTTTTAAATAAACAGCAACATATTCACATTTTTTGTGCTCCCATAGGAGTACTATTCCGCTGCTCGTCTTCTTTTCCCTGTTGCATATGAAGAGAAGTGTACTTGTTTGTAAAGTTTAGTTAGTTTTGTGTATTGTGTATTGAACCGGGGACCTAGAAAGGACGGAGAGACTTAGTCCCGCTGTAGCCCTCAGTGGTTCACCACCCCATGACAGGCCACAGCAGTCCACCCATCCCAACGTCGCCCTACACTGAACTCAGGGTTATTGTGGGCTTCGGCTCCCAGTGGATCCCCCGAGAACGTCTCGTACCATACAGTGTAACCCCAAATGTTTGTGTGGTGGGGTAATTATGCTGCACGCGTACATGGAGACAGTGTTCGCGCAGCAATCGTCGACATAGTGCAACTGAGGCGGAATAAGGGGAACCAGCCCGCATTCGCCGAGACAGACGGCAAACCACCTTAAAAACCATCCACAGGCTGGCCGGCACACCGGACCTCGACACTAATCCACTGGGCGGATTCGTGCCGTGGACCGGAAAGCCTTCCCGGTCGGGAAGCAGTGCGTTGGACTGCCTGGCTAGCTGGGCGGGCTTTCGATGGTTTACTTACATGAAATTGAATTATCGCAAAACTAATTTTACACCTCAGACCGGATTTTACGTGCAGAAAAATTCTGAATATGCTTCACTACTACATAATTGGGTTTTCAGATGATAACGGAGACATTTTACAGCATATTTCTGCTTGCTACGTTACTTTGTTAAGTACGTTTTCGTCTCACACAGGTTGATATGTGCGTATTTTACTTATAAGAGTAGGGTAAATTTGAACCTCTGTATCTCTGAAACGGGTTAAGATATGAGGAAAGTTTTCTAGGTTGTTCGGTGTCGGGATCTTAAGAATACGTTGGAAAACTTACACCCATTTGCTGTGCATAGCCGTCTCGGAATTCACGGCTGGGTTTTGGTACCCATAAAACAAGTTCCTGAGGTGTTTCTTGATAATGGATAAAGGTTTTTGAAAATAGGGAGATGGGTCTCCTACATAAATACCGAGAATATGCCGTTAAAATTGCGCATATCGTTGCGGTTATTTATTATTTAGATTTCCCTCAAACCAGATTTTGCATGTAGAAGTGGGGTAATTTTGAACGACTTTTTTTTTTCTTGGAAACTGATAAAGCTAACAAGAAAATTTTCAAGCTAGTTCGAGATTGGGATCTTAGGAAGAATCTAAATATTTCGGCAATTTTCTGTGGATAGCTGTTTTGGAATGCTCGTCTCGGCTTTGGACCACTGGTGATGGCGAAAGCATGATTAAAAAAAAAACTTTTTTGGAGTTTTCCGAGCAACCGCCCATGAACTAATGACGCCTCCATAAGTCGCATCAACCCCGTTGTAGATCACAACAAATGCAAAAAGGGCCAACTGAATTACACCGTTTGCCTAAGCAGTTGGCAGTGTGCAGTATTCACACTTTGACCTTGCGCTGTAGGATAGTGACAGTAAGACGATCCTTCTGTTGAGTATACAAATGGTTCGAAGCCTAAGAGATATCCAAACCACTTAACTGTACCTTTTTATCGCCAATTGAACTCGAGTTATGAGCAACGGAAAATTCTGTTTTTATGCGTGGCTTTTTGGAAGATACTAGGTACGCTTGCCATCGCACGCATACCATTTGAAACAAGATCCAGACCCAGCGAAGAATATAATAATTCCAATTCCAAATAAGGCAATTGCTGATGGATGGGAATACTACCGAATTATCAGTTTAATGAACTACGGTTGCTCAATACTGAGACGAATCAGTGGAAAATAGTGGAAGGCGACCTCAACATATATAGGTGTACTGGACATTTATGTGAGGATAGTTTCAGAATGAGTGGAAATTTCATGTTACGAGAGCCAAGTAGTGCGTGTGACATCTGTGAGATGATCGACTTACGGTTGTGACAGAGAGTAGTCGAGTGTTGGAGTAAGCTGGCAGAAATTTTAGCGTAGTACATATTGGAGAAAGATTTTGCTGAAGAAAATTGTTAGGAGTTATTAATGTGATGGAATGACTTACAGATGCAGCGTTTATGGAACAGAATGGTTTTGCATCATGGATATGATTGTAAGGTAATATTTTTTGCTGGTGCGTACTGATTTTGTTAGCGATTATTGCGACATAACAGTCCACATCCCCACCGCAGTTTAGGTCATTTCGGTTTAATTCATTTCGTTTTGCATAATCGGAAAAGCGCTGCCTTGTAAGACTTTTGTATAGAAAGTAAAGTTTTTGGTTTTCTGTGAGCTTGATCTCCTTCTGAAATAAGAGTTTAAAATACAGCAGTGTCGTTACAATGAATGCATCAATATCTTCATTTCAAGTAAGAAGTTTCTTGTTTTTAGTGTCAGAAAATGATCCCAGTCTTTCTCCCAGTAGTTTAGTTTTAGCTGTCGCGATTTCTTCATGCTGTGCTGTTGCTGCTTATTATATAGTAATTTTTAACGTGAGTTACTTTTCACATTTTGTTGCTAATTTAGTTTCTCATCTCACGTTTCCATTGCGCAAATTCTAAGCATTTTCTTTATAACTCACATTTCGAATGGGCCAGTGAACAGTGTGGGTTTCGTAGTGTTGCTACGTAATTTCAGTGCTTCAATTTTTTTCGGCAGTGTATAGTTTCATTTTGGTAGTTTTTTTTTTAGTAACAGATTATACTTTATTTCCTGTACAGTTAGCGGCACTTAGTTTTGTCTTTATGCAAATATGGGAACTGATACAGGGTTTTTCAGTTCAACCTTTCTACACTCCTGGAAATGGAAAAAAGAACACATTGACACCGGTGTGTCAGACCCACCATACTTGCTCCGGACACTGCGAGAGGGCTGTACAAGCAATGATCACACGCACGGCACAGCGGACACACCAGGAACCGCGGTGTTGGCCGTCGAATGGCGCTAGCTGCGCAGCATTTGTGCACCGCCGCCGTCAGTGTCAGCCAGTTTGCCGTGACATACGGAGCTCCATCGCAGTCTTTAACACTGGTAGCATGCCGCGACAGCGTGGACGTGAATCGTATGTGCAGTTGACGGACTTTGAGCGAGGGCGTATAGTGGGCATGCGGGAGGCCGGGTGGACGTACCGCCGAATTGCTCAACACGTGGGGCGTGAGGTCTCCACAGTACATCGATGTTGTCGCCAGTGGTCGGCGGAAGGTGCACGTGCCCGTCGACCTGGGACCGGACCGCAACGACGCACGGATGCACGCCAAGACCGTAGGATCCTACGCAGTGCCGTAGGGGACCGCACCGCCACTTCCCAGCAAATTAGGGACACTGTTGCTCCTGGGGTATCGGCGAGGACCATTCGCAACCGTCTCCATGAAGCTGGGCTACGGTCCCGCACACCGTTAGGCCGTCTTCCGCTCACGCCCCAACATCGTGCAGCCCGCCTCCAGTGGTGTCGCGACAGGCGTGAATGGAGGGACGAATGGAGACGTGTCGTCTTCAGCGATGAGAGTCGCTTCTGCCTTGGTGCCAATGATGGTCGTATGCGTGTTTGGCGCCGTGCAGGTGAGCGCCACAATCAGGACTGCATACGACCGAGGCACACAGGGCCAACACACGGCATCATGGTGTGGGGAGCGATCTCCTACACTGGCCGTACACCACTGGTGATCGTCGAGGGGACACTGAATAGGGCACGGTACATCCAAACCGTCATCGAACCCATCGTTCTACCATTCCTAGACCGGCAAGGGAACTTGCTGTTCCAACAGGACAATGCACGTCCGCATGTATCCCGTGCCACCCAACGTGCTCTAGAAGGTGTAAGTCAACTACCCTGGCCAGCAAGATCTCCGGATCTGTCCCCCATTGAGCATGTTTGGGACTGGATGAAGCGTCGTCTCACGCGGTCTGCACGTCCAGCACGAACGCTGGTCCAACTGAGGCGCCAGGTGGAAATGGCAAGCCGTTCCACAGGACTACATCCAGCATCTCTACGATCGTCTCCATGGGAGAATAGCAGCCTGCATTGCTGCGAAAGGTGGATATACACTGTACTAGTGCCGACATTGTGCATGCTCTGTTGCCTGTGTCTATGTGCCTGTGGTTCTGTCAGTGTGATCATGTGATGTATATGACCCCAGGAATGTGTCAATAAAGTTTCCCCTTCCTGGGACAATGAATTCACGATGTTCTTATTTCAATTTCCAGGAGTGTATAACGGCCTGCTGTACTTTCAGTTTTGAGTAAAAAGCAGGCAAACATTTTAATACTCACGAATGAACGAGCGATCGAGTCAGAGCCAATAACTTTCACAAGTAGCTATTCAGTTGACCTCACAAGGGCTGAGTGCGCCTCGCTTAACAACAGCGGCTGCCATGGACGGTAGCCTTCCAAACGCTAGACAAGCCCAACGGCGCTTACTTTCGGTGATCTGACGGGAACATGGGGCAAGACCGTTAGCCAATACTTTCGTACGAACCAAATTTTTAGAGCGAATGCAACTGATTCTATTACGCTGGCGAAGTGGTGTCGCGACTTATGCGCTTTAAAGCTGTGCAGAAAAGAAGGAATGTCGCCCTCAGTTATTCTGTGGGGGCTGTAGGATAGCCGTGGCGTACACTGCCCCACGGGGGCTGAAGATGCCAGCCCGGCTTTCCATAGCAGCAGATCGAATCGCTTCCCAGGTTCTGTGAACTGCCTGCTCTCTCCAGAACCAGCCATGCGCGTGCTAATGAGATCCACCGACTGTCTTTCTGCCAACGAAAGAGGCTATGCGTACGCTTCTGGTGGAAAACCACCAGCCGTGGCGGGCGCAGGTCTGCTTTCTCAGAAACACGGCTCCAACTCACCAGATAACTGCAAAATACGCTACTGGCCATTAAAATTGCTACACCACGAAGATGAGACGCTACAGACGCGAAATTTAACCGACAGGAAGAAGATGCTGTATTATGCAAACGATTAGCTTTTCAGAGCATTCACACAAGGTTGGTGCCGGTGCCGACACCTACAACATGCTGACATGAGGAAAGTTTCCAACCGATCTCTCATACACAAACAGCAGTTGACCGGCGTTGCCTGGTGAAACGTTGTTGTGATGTCTCGTGTAAGGAGGAGAAATGCGTACCATCACGTTTCCGATTTTGGTAAAGGTCGGATTGTAGCCTATCGCGATTGCGGTTTATCGTATCGCGACATTGCTGCTCGCGTTGGTCGAGATCCAATGACTGTTAGCAGAATATGGAATCGCTGGGTTCAGGAGAGTAAAACGGAATGCCGTGCCGGATCCCAACGGCCTCGTATCCCTAGCAGTCGACATGACAGGCATCTTACCCGCATGGCTGTAACGGATCGTGCAGCCACGTCTCCATCCCTGAGTCAACAGATGGGGAAGTTTGCAAGACAAAACCATCTGCACGAACAGTTCGACGACGTTTGCAGCAGCATGGACTAGCAGCTCGGAGACCGTGGCTGCGGTTACCCTTGACGCTGCATCACAGACAGGAGCGCCTGCGATGGTGTACTCAACGACGAACCTGGGTGCACGAATGGTAAAACGTCATTTTCTCGGATGAATCCAGGTTCTGTTTATAGCAACATTATGGTCGCATCCGTGTGTGGCGACATCGCGGTGAACGCATATTGGAAGCGTGTATTCGTCATCGCCACACTGGCGTATCACCCGGCGTGACGGTATGGGGTGCCATTGGTTACACGTCTCGGTCACCTCTTGTTCGCACTGACGGCACTTTGAACAGTGGACGTTACATTTCAGATGTGTTACGATCCGTGGCTCTACCCTTCATTCAAACCCTGCGAAACCGTACATTTCAGCAGGATAATGCACGACCGCATGTTGCAAGTCCTGTACGGGCCTTTCTAGGTACACAAAATGAGAAAATGTTCGACTGCTGCCCTGGCCAGCACTTTCTCCAGATCTGTCACCTATTGAAAATGTCTGGTCAATGGTGGCCGAGCAACTGGCTCGTCACAATACGCCAGTCACTACTCTCGATGAACTGTGGTATCGTGTTGAAGCTGCATGGGCAGCTGTACCTGTACACGCCGTCCAAGCTCTGTTTGACTCAATACCCAGGCATACCAAGGCCGTTATTACGGCCAGAGGTGGTTGTTCTGGGTACTGATTTCTCAGGATCTATGCACTCAAACTGCGTGAAAATGTAATGACTTGTCAGTTCTAGTATAATATATTTGTCCAATGAATAAACGTTTATCATATGCATTTCTTCTTGGTGTAGCAATTTTAATGGCCAGTAGTGTTGTAACAGGAAATGAAATCATGTATAGTTACGCGAGATAGTAACTAATACTGAAAAAAGCTTAACTGTGTCCGAACAGCCCTCGGACGGTCCAGTGGTACCGACTGACTGCTATGTCATCCTCAGACGATTAGCGCCACTGAGTGTGGATATGGAGGGGCATGCAGTCAGCACACAGCTGGACGACGTCAGTTTTCGTGACCAGAGACGCTACTTCTCAGTGAAGTAGCTCCTCAGTTGACCTCACAACGTCTGAGTGCAGACGCGGATGGTAACTCGTTCAAATACTAGTCAAGCCCGACAGCGCTTAACTTCGGTGATCTGGCGAAAACTGGTGTTACTACTGTAGCAAGGCCGTTGTCTAGGAGACAGCAACGGCACAACATACTTATTTTCACTGTTGATTCATCGGCATTTACTTTTCCCCGAGATTCTTCGATTAGCCAAGTCCAATACAGGTTTCTCTGCTGTAGGACACACAGCCAGCTCACTTTTTAGCAGAAAGGTGTTGACCTCTCACAGCGCTTGAAGGTGGCATGTAAACCTTCCGCGCACGACAATACATGCAACTTCGGTGCAGCCACTTTAACATCATGTGGAAGGCGGGGTTCGGTGGCCCCGCGCTCACTGCGCTCGCACTTGCTGCCAGCCGGGGGCAGCGGTGAGTCAGATAAGCGGTCTGAAAGAGCCGCTGGGGGTGATTGGGATTGGGCACGCGACAGCCGCGCGGCCATTAGTAGCCACAATGCCGGCCGGCTTCAGTTTCAACCACCCTGCCAGCCATTGTTGCGTCGGGCTCTTACCTGCCCGGCGCGACGGTGGCGCTCACGTACCAGCTTTTTATATTTTCTTTTCCTTCCTGTTGCTACGGCACGGATCGGTTACAGTAGCTATTCCAGTCTTTATGGGGGAGCCGTCAGCAGAAGCGAAAGTAGGAGCAGGTATACTTCGAGGAAGTGTGATACGACCGTTACTCTTTACGCTACATACAGGGTGTAAACGCAAACTGTTCACAATGTACCACAGTGGTGTAGGAGAAGTCGAGATGAACATTTTGCACCTATGGTCTACCTTTTTTCTTTTTTTGACCACTTTCTTTTTCTTTATTAAACAATTATATAAGCACATAAGCACCAAAACAAAATAATGAAGTACTGGAACTGTTTCAAAACGAATTGTTTCCTACAATAGACTGAAGAACACATTTCAATATACTTAGTGCCATTTTACAAAACACAACAAAAATTTTAAACTGACAATAGCATCTTCAGTCCAGACAGAGACATAGAACCAAAACGCAGACATATTAAAGAGAATTACAATATATACATACATATATATATATATATATATATATATATATAATTGTCTGTCTTAACTAGAATTGCAGTTCATTTGATTCACAAGCGTCCAAACTCTTTACAGAAAGTCATTTGGAACATACAAACGAATAACAAAGGCATGCACAGGCAACATAAATTAAGGAAAACGTCAAACGAAGTTAATAACACCGTTGAGAAGTCGGGAGCAGTCCTGGGAACAGGTGTAACCCCTTATTCGTTGTATATTTTGTCCGCTACATCGTCGTGCATGTGATTTGTGTCCTTACCGGCGTCGAGAATTACCCTACGCCTTGTTTTTCAAAAATTATGTCTAACATGTTACCAAACATCGTCCTGAAATTTGGGTAACGTTTCATCTTCCAACGTGCCGTTCTCATATAAGCCTCGAAGGTAATGAGATTATCTTCACTATTGTGGATGATGGTATATGTCACACGCTGTCCTAACAGCCACATCACGGTGTTGTTCGTGGTAGCGGGAAAAGGTTTCGTGTCCGGCCAGAGCAGGATGTCAGTGCAGTGGCTGGCTGGGATGCTGCGGGTAATCAGGCCCAGCCTCTGCTGCACCCATTTCCAGTGAATGAGATGGCCGCCACAAGTGAAGCGATGGCGTAAGATGTCGACCAGACCACAGCGGACGAACTTATCACTGTCACAGGCCGGGAAACAACCTCGAATTGACCTAGAAAAGCCACCTAACTTGCAGCACAAACGCGCTCCAAGAGATTTTGAACATTTTATCGGTCTGATTATTGAATTTTTTTATTTCTTTAACATCAGAAACTTAAACTCTCCCGTGAAGGTAATGAAGGGATGAAAAACTTTCGTAAATGTTAGGCAAAAACTAGCTGCTTTTGCAATTCGATCTAAACTTAACCAAATCTCGTAGCAAGTAGACCAGAGATACAAAACGATTTTATTGTTAATTTTACACCTTCATATTCACAAAATTTTGACTTAAAATTTACAGAAAAGCCAACTTTATAATTTGTAAGTCCAAACCTTGACAGCGCAAAACTTAGCAGAAAAGAGAACAGCGAGAAACTTAATATCGTAATTGGGGATCACGAAGTAGATCAAATTAAGGAATTCTGATATCTAGGCAGCGTAATAACCCATGATGGACGGAGCAATGAGGAATAAAAAAGCGAAAAGAGTATTCCTGGGTAAGAGAAGTCTGCTGATATCAAACATAAGCCTTAATTTAGATGGATTTTACAGGTCAATTCGAGGTTGTTTCCCGGCTTGATGGATCACTTGGATCACAGTGTTCTGTATTTACTTGTTCGCCTGAATTTCCCTCACACAATTGCGGTACGTTGTAAACAGTTATTGTTTACACCATGTACATAGACGACCTGACAGACAACGATTTTTAGTTCCCTAAAGGTCTGTCTAGAGGCAACGGCCTTGCCGCAGTGGATACACCGGTTCCCGTGAGATCACCGAAGTTAAGCACTGTCGGGCGCGGTCGGCACTTGGATGGGTGACCATCCAGGCCGCCATGCGCTGTTGCATTTTTCGGGGTGCACTCAGCCTCGTGATGCTAATTTAGGAGCTACTCGACCAAACAGTAGCGGCTTCGGTCAAGAATACCATCATAACGACCGGGAGAGCGGTGTGCTGACCCAACGCCCCTCCTATCCGCATCCTCCTCTGAGGATGACACGGCGGTCGGATGGTCCCGGTAGGCCACTCGTGGCCTGAAGACGGAGTGCTTTTTAAAGGTCTGTCTAGACGGCTATCTCTTTCCTGATCAGTTTCTCGCATGCACTTTTATTTCGAACAGCTCAAACACGCATGCGCACTTGCGCTTGTGTAATTTCGTCGAATTGGAATACGTGCGTCATGGTGCATTGCTTCCCGGATGTAAGTGGTAATCTTTTGGGCATTTAGCTTGTGCACGTAGATGTGTTTTATTCTACTCTGTGCTGTGGTTATCAAAAATGGTTCAAATGGCTCTGAGCACTACGGGACTTAACTTCTGAGGTCATCAGTCCCCTAGAACTTAGAACTACTTAAACCTAACTAACCTACGAACGTCACACACATCCATGCCCGAGGCAGGATTCGAACCTGCGACCGTAGCGGTCCCGCGGTTCCAGACTGAAGCGCCTAGAACCGTTCGGCCACTCCGGCCGGCGCTGTGGTTATCTTTTAAGGCGATTAATGTGCGATGTCTGTAGACGCCAAAGAAAAGCACGCTGAAATTTACGGGTAATTACGGACAAAGGGATGTCATACGGGATTCCTGTTTTAAAGAGTATTTGAACAAAAATTTCAGATCCAACGTCCTGAGTGCCGCCTATAGGCTTCACTTGGTGGGAACTAAGAATGAGATAAAAATTCTTACATCATATGTTGTAAAGAATAATGACGCTCTCGAAGAAGGAAAACAGAGAAGAGGCAGTCAACAAATTTATTAAACGCCTATGTGAAAAATGTGGACGAATATTCTAACTTTGACGGCTTAATAGCATCACTACTGAGGAGCCTGACACCTGAATAACTGAAGAAGATCACAGCTGAAGCTCCTTAACAAACTCATATGAACTTAAATGAAGAATCGGCCGAAGTGGCCGAGCGGCTCTAGGCGCTACAGTCTGTAACCGCGCGACCGCTACGGTAGCAGGTTCGAATCCTGCCTCGGGCATGGATGTGTTAGTTAGGTTTAAGTAGTTCTAAGTTCCAGGGGACTGATGACCTCAGAAGTTAAGTCCCTTAGTTCTCAGAGCCATTTGATCCATTTGAACTTAAATGAAGGATGTTCAGGATAAAAAAAAAAGAAATGAAATGGAAAACACGATTTCCGTTTTAGTGAATTCCGGGGTCTATGGCATTACCGAGTTTGTCGATTCGGAGGATGTTATCTGTAATATCGTTTGAGTAGAGTCGTCAAAATATTTTTTATACAATAATTTAAAAATATAATAAAAGACAAGCAACTTTCACATAACCACTAAGAATGGTTTAAGTACAGGGTGTGACCACCTGTAAAATGCGCCAATAAAAACGTTTGCAACTCGGACAGCAGCGAGACGTGCAGGAAGACAGTCAGCGAGGTCCTGGAAGGTACAGTCAGGGATGTGGAGCCATACCGACTCCAGTGCTCTGGCTAGCTGCGCTGAGTTTCTCGGTTGAGCATCCATGGCGTGTGCAGTGTGATCGAGATGGTCACACAGATTCTCGACTGGGTCTAAACCGGGGAAATTAGGTGATCAGTGCAGTATGGTAAACTCATCCTGATGCCCTTCAAACCATGCACGTATACTGCGACCTGTGTGGCACGTTGCATTGTTCTGCTGGTAGATGCCATCGAGCTGAGGAAAAACGAACTGCGTGTGGGGATGAAAAATGCCCCCAAACCTGTGTTGATCCGTTGTACCTTCCAGAATGACGAGATCACATGGGGAATGCCACGAAGACGTTTCACGGACCATAAAGCTTCCTCCTCCGACTTGGATCTTCAGACGATTGTTCCAGGGTGTTTGCCTTCACTGTCGCCACTCAGTGGACCTCCAGTTGCCGTACTGGCGTGCAATTTCCAGACTTCGTCAACGATGAACAGCGTTCAGCATTGGTGCATGAACCAGGTGCCTTCTGCGGAGGCCCATCTGCAGCAATGTTCGCTGTACGATCGTTGAAGAGACACTGTTGATAGCTCCTTGGTTCATCTGGGCTCTCAGCTGCTCAACAATCGCAACTCTACACACCTTCGCAGCTACCGTTCACACCTGTCATCTACGGTCCTTGGTGCACCACTGTTGCATCGGCCACTATTATGGGTAGCGCCATTTTGCAGTGCAGATGATACTTTAAATACAGTGGCACACTAACAGTTTAGAAAATTAGTCGTTTCGGAAAACCTTTCACCCTTGGCAGGAAAGCCAATGATCACGCACTTCTGAACGACAAATAATCGCTCCGTTTCTGCATTACGACAACGACTCTTCCCCCCCCCCCCCCCCCCTCTCCCCAAAGACACGTTTTGTATGATTTGTTATATACACTGTTAATGCTACCACCTGACCTCTGTGAGTGGTAAGTGGTTATTGCACGTTGACGTCGGACACAGTCGGTGGTCACATTAATGTGACAGAACCGCGTATTTCCCAATTTCAAGCGTAATTATTGAAATGTGTTTTGAAACGCGAAATAAACAGCTCAAATTGGCATACGAGTAACTGGTTGCCAGTTAACGAAATGTTATTATCAGCCTTATCGTTGCACAAGTTGTATGATATGTAACAGTATCTCGCCTAGGGAAACAGGTTCTCAGTTACCCAACCAGAAAATAAAATCTTCCTGTCACATCATTCTGAATGACGCTGTTTTGTTACACATTTGTTAGATAATGTTTTACCCGTAGTTCGTATTTTTCTTCCTGGCCCATTTCATAAGAATAAACAAAACACAAATTAATGTATCTGCAGACGGTCGTCTCTTTTCTCGTGCAATAGAGGAGACTTAGGGAGAAAGTAGTGCATATGCCAAAACTGGCTGACTACGCCATAGACCCCACACACACTATTTGATTAAAAGCATGCGGACATGTGTTGTTGTTGTTGTGGTCTTCAGTCCTGAGACTGGTTTGATGCAGCTCTCCATGCTACTCTATCCTGTGCAAGCTTCTTCATCTCCCAGTAGCTACTGCAACCTACATCCTTCTGAATCTGCTTAGTGTATTGATCTCTTGGTCTCCCTCTACGATTTTTACCCTCCACGCTGCCCTCCAATGCTAAATTTGTGATCCCTCGATGCCTCAGAACATGTCCTACCAACCGATCCCTTCTTCTAGTCAAGTTGTGCCACAAACTTCTCTTCTCCCCAATCCTATTCAATACCTCCTCATTAGTTACGTGATCTACCCACCTTATCTTCAGCATTCTTCTGTAGCACCACATTTCGAAAGCTTCTATTCTCTTCTTGTCCAAACTAGTTATCGTCCATGTCTCACTTCCATACATGGCTACACTCCATACAAATACTTTCAGAAACGACTTCCTGACACCTAAATCTATATTCGATGTTAACAAATTTCTCTTCTTGAGAAACGCTTTCCTTGCCATTGCCAGTCTACATTTTATATCCTCTCTACTTCGACCATCATCGGTTATTTTACTCCCTAAATAGCAAAACTCCTTTACTACTTTAAGTGTCTCATTTCCTAATCTAATTCCCTCAGCATCACCCGACTTAATTTGACTACATTCCATTATCCTCGTTTTGCTTTTGTTGATGTTCATCTTATATCCTCCTTTCAAGACACTGTCCATTCCGTTCAACTGCTCTTCCAAGTCCTTTGCTGTCTCTGACAGAATTACAATGTCATCGGCGAACCTCAAAGTTTTTACTTCTTCTCCATGAATTTTAATACCTACTCCGAATTTTTCTTTTGTTTCCTTTACTGCTTGCTCAATATACAGATTGAATAACATCGGGGAGAGGCTACAACCCTGTCTCACTCCTTTCCCAACCACTGCTTCCCTTTCATGCCCCTCGACTCTTATAACTGCCATCTGGTTTCTGTACAAATTGTAAATAGCCCTTCGCTCCCTGTATTTTACCCCTGCCACCTTCATAATTTGAAAGAGAGTATTCCAGTCAACATTGTCAAAAGCTTTCTCTAAGTCTACAAATGCTAGAAACGTAGGTTTGCCTTTTCTTAATCTTTCTTCCAAGATAAGCCGTAAGGTCAGTATTGCCTCACGTGTTCCAACATTTCTACGGAATCCAAACTGATCTTCCCCGAGGTCGGCTTCTACCAGTTTTTCCATTCGTCTGTAAAGAATTCGCGTTAGTATTTTGCAGCTGTGACTTTTTAAACTGATAGTTCGGTAATTTTCACATCTGTCAACACCTGCTTTCTTTGGGATTGGAATTATTATATTCTTCTTAAAGTCTGAGGGTATTTCGCCTGTCTCATACATCGTGCTCACCAGATGGTAGAGTTTTGTCATGACTGGCTCTCCTGAGGCCATCAGTAGTTCTAATGGAATGTTGTCTACTCCCAGGGCCTTGTTTTGACTCAGGTCTTTCAGTGCTCTGTCAAACTCTTCACGCAGTATCTTATCTCCCATTTCATCTTCATCTACATCCTCTTCCATTTCCATAATATTGTCCTCAAGTACATCGCCCTTGTATAAACCCTCTATATACTCCTTCCACCTTTCTGCTTTCCCTTCTTTGCTTAGAACTGGGTTGCCACCTGAGCTCTTGATATTCATACAAGTGGTTCTCTTCTCTCCAAAGGTCTCTTTAATTTTCCTGTAGGCAGTATCTATCTTACCCCTAGTGAGACAAGCCTCTACATCCTTACATTTGTCCTCTAGCCATCCCTGCTTAGCCATTTTGCACTTCCTGTCGATTTCATTTTTGAGACGTTTATATTCCTTTTTGCCTGCTTCATTTACTGCATTTTTATATTTTCTCCTTTCATCAATTAAATTCAATATTTCTTCTGTTACCCAAGGATTTCTATTAGCCCGCGTCTTTTTACCTACTTGATCGTCTGCTGCCTTCACCACTTCATCCCTCAGAGCTACCCATTCTTCTTCTACTGTATTTCTTTCCCCCATTCCTGTCAATTGTTCCCTAATGCTCTCCCTGAAACTCTGTACAACCTCTGGTTCTTTCAGTTTATCCAGGTCCCATCTCCTTAAATTCCCACCTTTTTGCAGTTTCTTCAGTTTCAATCTGCAGTTCATAACCAATAGATTGTGGTCAGAATCTACATCTGCCCCTGGAAATGTCTTACAATTTAATACCTGGTTCCTAAATCTCTGTCTTACCATTATATAATCTATCTGAAACCTGTCAGTATCTCCAGGCTTCTTCCATGTATACAGCCTCCTTTCATGATTCTTGAACCAAGTGTTAGCTATGATTAAGTTATGCTCTGTGCAAAATTCTACAAGGCGGCTTCCTCTTTCATTCCTTCCCCCCAATCCATATTCACCTACTATGTTTCCTTCTCTCCCTTTTCCTACTGACGAATTCCAGTCACCCATGACTATTAAATTTTCGTCTCCCTTCACTACCTGAATAATTTCTTTTATCTCGTCATACATTTCATCTATTTCTTCATCATCTGCAGAGCTAGTTGGCATATAAACTTGTACTACTGTAGTAGGCATGGGCTTTGTGTCTATCTTGGCCACAATAATGCGTTCACTATGCTGTTTGTAGTAACTAACCCGCACTCCTATTTTTTTATTCATTATTAAACCTACTCCTGCATTACCCCTATTTGATTTTGTATTTATAACCCTGTAATCACCTGACCAGAAGTCTTGTTCCTCCTGCCACCGAACTTCACTAATTCCCACTATATCTAACTTTAACCTATCCATCTCCCTTTTTAAATTTTCTAACCTACCTGCCCGATTAAGTGATCTGACATTCCACGCTCCGATCCGTAGAACGCCAGTTTTCTTTCTCCTGATAACGACGTCCTCTTGAGTAGTCCCCGCCCGGAGATCCGAATGGGGGACTATTTTACCTCCGGAATATTTTACCCAAAAGGACGCTATCATCATTTAATCATACAGTAGAGCTGCATGTCCTCGGGAAAAATTACGGCTGTAGTTTCCCCTTGCTTTCAGCCGTTCGCAGTACCAGCACAGCAAGGCCGTTTTGGTTAACGTTACAAGGCCAGATCAGTCAATCATCCAGACTGTTGCCCCTGCAACTACTGAAAAGGCTGCTGCCCCTCTTCAGGAACCACATGTTTGTCTGGCCTCTCAACAGATACCCCTCCGTTGTGGTTGAACCTACGGCATGGCCATCTGTATCGCTGAGGCACGCAAGCCTCCCCACCAACGGCAAGGTCCATGGTTCATGGGGGGGGGGGGACATGTGTTAATGGACATTAATAAGGAGTGTGTCCATCTTTCGCCTTTATGGCAGTATGAACTCTGCTGATGACGCTTTCAGTCAGGTATCTGAATGTCTGTGGAGGGGAGGAATGGAAGCCCATTGTTCCTCATGAGCCGAAATCATTAAAGGTAGAGATGTTCGATGCTGGGGTTTGGAATTGTTCTTCTGCTGTACGCAGCACACAACGTCGTATAATGTGATTCATATCTTTCTGCATGTGGCATTCCCTTAAATGCGATAAGAGGATCACGTCCTATCCACTAAGAGCCCCTCTACAGCGTAACGCCACCTTCTCCATACTTTACTGCTGGTACTACACTTGACGACAGGTAAAGTTCTCCAGGCATTTGTCAAACCTGGACCCTTCCGTCTGATTTCTACAGGATAGAGCGTGTTCCATCACTCAAAATCACCTCGTTTACAGTCATCCACTGCCCAGTGGCACTGTTCTGAAGCGTCACTTGAGTACAGGAACATGTGGCTTATGAGACGCTGCTCAACCATTGAATATAATTCCCTACATACGCTGATTGTCCTAACCGGACTGCTGGTAGCACTTCGGAACTCACGAGCGATTACCTCCTCTGAGTTCATGCGGTTTTTTACCAACACCGTCCACAATGCCCGATGGTCCCTACAGTACGCGAGGTCTGCGTCGTCTCGGTTTAGCTGTGGTTGTTCCTTTGGGTTTCCACTTTATAATCACATTCTGGCTGATCCATTCTGCTATTACTGCTTCTGTAATGACAGTACAACACTCTCCGGCTCCTTTTATGTAAGGGGCAACCAAAAAGCTTCCATTGGAAGGCCGTACGGTCTACAGTCACTATGCTAATCAGGCAATCATTCCACCAACGCACCAGATTGAAGATATCTGTTTGGTAAAACCCTGGGTCCTGCTGCGTGAAGACGTCCGTAGCTGCCTGCTGCACATCCTAGTCCCACAGAAATCGTCGACAGTTCAAGACCTTTTTTAAGGAACCGAAGGCTCGATAATCGCATGTGGAGTGACCAGGACTGTAGGGCAGGTACTCTACGTATCCCACTTGAGTTGGTCTAACTTCTACATTATGATACCCGCGTTATGGGGATGTGCTTTATGATGAACTTGGCGCACCATTCCACGATGGTGGTTTTCGACAGCCACGCTGCTCCACACACATTCCTCATTCTCTCTTGGATGTCTAGCGGCGTTTGTCCTCCAGCAGCCAAGAAAATAAGAACAGCATGTTGGTCCTATTTGGGCGCATGTGTTAATAACGTCGCAGTAGTTCACATTTCCGCATTTACCGTATGCACGTCGGAAAGACACGAGGAGGAGGAGATTGGTGTTTAACGTCCCGTTGACAATTTGGTCATTAGAGACTGAACACAAAATCGGGTTAGGGAAGTATGGAGAAGAAAATCGGTCGTGCCCTTTCAAAGGAACTATCACGACCTTTGCTTGAAGCGATTTAGGAACATCACGGCAAACCTAAATCAGTACGGCCGGGCGCGGGTTTGAACCGTCGTCCTCCCGAATGCCAGTCCAGAGAAAGACACGAATGCCACACTTGTCCCTTGCCTGCATGTCGATTCTTATATACGCGCTACGTTGCATATACGCTGTAGTAACGCCCTCAAATGGAACTTTTTGATCGCCCGTTATATTTGCGAGTCCGTCTCTCATGGCAGCCAGTGGTCAATTCCGCAGTACTTAGGGGTAACCGGATACTTTTCATCAGATCGTGTATTCGCTAAACGTGAAGCATTCCTCTCGTCGTGCCACGTAGTCTCGTAGCGTCCCCAGGAGTGCAAATCATGGCCGCAGCCAGCAACCATATTGTCTCTGGTAACCCATCAGGAAAAGTGGGATTTCAGCGGGATACGAAGTATTTGTATAATGATAACAAAACCAGCGACTGTATTTGAACCCAACGTCGTTTATTCTTTTTAACACGTGCTACCTTTTACGACACCAAATGATCTGACCATGCTGGGCTTGTTATTGCCCCAGAAGGTATGGAAATCAGTTATTTTGGCCCGCTGCATACGATTCTGTTCACTGAACATTAAAATGGTTGTCGATGGCAGTTTATGCTTGGGTCCTGAACATGACACCATTTGATGTCAAAATGGGTAATGTGTGTTAAAAAGAATAAACGACGTCGGATTAGTAGCAGTAGCAGTAGTACTAGCTTTATTCATCCGTAGATCTCTTTTTACAAGGATATAGGACATGTCAAAGTATTTACAAATTTAGATCAATTTAAGATAAGCTAATTAGTATACACATATATTTACAGACTTCTAGTTATAGACAATCATTAGATTTACTCCTGGTATACGAGGGCAGTTCAATAAGTAATGCAACACACTTTTTTTTTCTCGGCCAATTTTGGTTGAAAAAACCGGAAATTTCTTGTGGAATATTTTCAAACATTCCCGCTTCGTCTCGTGTAGTTTCATTGACTTCCGACAGGTGGCAGCGCTCTACGGAGCTGTTAAAATGGCGTCTGTAACGGATGTGCGTTGCAAACAACGGGCAGTGATCGAGTTTCTTTTGGCGGAAAACCAGGGCGTCTCAGATATTCATAGGCGCTTGCAGAATGTCTACGGTGATCTGGCAGTGGACAAAAGCACGGTGAGTCGTTGGGCAAAGCGTGTGTCATCATCGCCGCAAGGTCAAGCAAGACTGTCTGATCTCCCGCGTGCGGGCCGGCCGTGCACAGCTGTGACTCCTGCAATGGCGGAGCGTGCGACCACACTCGTTCGAGATGATCGACGGATCACCATCAAACAACTCAGTGCTCAACTTGACATCTCTGTGTCTTCACTTCAGCGTGTTCGTAGGCACAAAAATCAGAACGAACTTCTCCTTCTTCATGACAACGCAAGACCTCACACAAGTCTTCGCACCCGAGAGGAGCTCACAAAACTTCAGTGGACTGTTCTTCCTCATGCACCCTACAGCCCCGATCTCGCACCGTCAGATTTCCATATGTTTGGCCCAATGAAGGACGCAATCCGTGGAAGGCACTACGCGGATGATGAAGAAGTTATTGATGCAGTACGACGTTGGCTCCGACATCGACTAGTGGAATGGTACCGTGCAGGCATACAGGCCCTCATTTCAAGGTGGCGTAAGGCCGTAGCATTGAATGGAGATTACGTTGAAAAATAGTGTTGTGTAGCTAAAATATTGGGGAATGACCTGGTGTATTTCAATGCTGAATAAAACAACCCCTGTTTCAGAAAAAAATGTGTTGCATTACTTATTGAACTGCCCTCGTACAATACTTTTTTTACGAGTAACTTATTAAACAATGTAATGTCACATTGTTCACTCATGTCTCACTATCACTCACTGCACACACTATATACACATTGTTTCATAACACTTCACTCACTACACACACACACACACACACACACACACACACACTGGTCATCTCTGGGCCATTTTCTGTACCGCAACTTCCCATTTGCTATCCTGAAAAACTGAGTCAGCATCCCTCCATAATGAGTTAAATGTTGAGCTCGGAAAGTGGAAGAAGTGCTGTTGTTGTTGTTGTGGTCTTCAGTCCTGAGGCTGGTTTGATGCAGCTCTCCATGCTACTCTATCCTGTGCAAGCTACTTCATCTCCTAGTACTTACTGCAACCTACATCCTTCAGAATCTGCTTAGTGTATTCATCTCTTGGTCTCCCTCTATGATTTTTACCCTCCACGCTGCCCTCCAATGCTAAATTTGTGATCCCTTGATGCCTCATAACATGTCCTACCAACCGGTCCCTTCTTCTTGTCAAGTTGTGCCACAAACTCCTCTTCTCGCCAATTCTCTTCAGTACCTACTCATTAGTTATGTGATCTACCCATCTAATCTTCGGCATTCTTCTGTAGCACCACATTTCGAAAGCTTCTATTCTCTTCTTGTCCAAACTATTTATCGTCCATGTTTCACTTCCATACATGGCTACACTCCATACAAATACTTTCAGAAACGACTTCCTGACTTTTAAATCTATACTCGATGTTAACAAATTTCTCTTCTTTAGAAACGCTTTCCTTGCCATTGCCAATCTACATTTTATATCTTCTCTACTTCGACCATCATCAGTTGCTTTGCTCCTCAAATAGCAAAACTCCTTTACTACTATACTCATTTCCTAATCTAATTCCCTCAGCATCACCTGACTTGACTACATTACATTATCTCGTTTTCCTTTTGTTGACGTTCATCTTATATCCTCCTTTCAAGACACTGTCCATTCCGTTCAACTGCTCTTCCAAGTCCTTTTCTGTCTCTGACGGAGTTACAATGTCATCGGCGAACCTCGAAGTTTTTATTTTTTCTCCATGGATTTTAATGTCTACTCCGAACTTTTCTTTTGTTTCCTTTACTGCTTGCTCAAGATACAGACTGAATAACATCGCGGAGAGGCTACAAGCCTGTCTCACTCCCTTCCCAACCACTGCTTCCCTTTCATGCCCCTCGACTCTTATAACTGCCATCTGGTTTGTGTACAAATTGTAAATAGCTTTTCGCTCCCTGTATTTGACTGCTGCCACCTTCAGAATTTGAAAGAGAGTATTCCAGTCAACGTTGTCAAAAGCTTTCTCTAAGTCTACAAATGCTAGAAACGTAGGTTTGCCTTTCTTTAATCTTTCTTCTAAGATAAGCCGTAGGGTCAGTATTGCCTCATGTGTTTCAACATTTCTACGGAATCCAAACTGATGCTCCCCGAGGTCGGCTTCTACCAGTTTTTCCATTCTTCTGCAAAGAATTCGCGTTAGTATTTTGCAGCTGTGACTCATTAAACTGATAGTTCGGTAATTGTTAGTGTTGTGCTATGCTTGGGGGTAAGTATTTCTAGAAAGGAAAAAAAGAAGGAGAAAAACACAAAGTGAAGGTGTTATGTGGAATTTTGGAGATTTTATAATCATTATTATTATTATCTATTTGTATAACATTTTTTATCAAACCCCTACTCTGTTTTAGCTAAGTAATCCAACAATGTATAAAATGTATTGCATAACAGGTACTTTTTAGCTGCCTTTTTAAATAGGTGTATTTTGGCAATTTCTTTAATCTCTTTTGGTAATTTATTGTACAGTTTTACTCCTTGGTAGAAAATGCTGTTTTCGGTTTTATGTTTATTATTTCTTGGTAAATGTAAGTTGAATCTACCTCTTGTTGCATGGTCATGGACAGAGCTGTTTGTGCAGTAATTACCAGTGTTATTTTTGATGTGTACAGCTGACTGGTAAATGTATTCACATGGAGCAGTTAAAATCCCCAGTGTTCTGAGCAGATCTTTAACAATGAGCTCGACTAGTATTTTTGGTTATTATTCATATGGCTCTTTTCTGGAGCTTGAAAATTGTGTTCATATTTGATGCATTTGTTCCCCAAAAAAGAATTCCATAGCTAAGAATTGAGTGTACATATGAATAATATGTAACTAAAAGACACTGCATGTTACACATTGATGACAGGATTCTAAGGGCATTACATGCTGATGACATTCTGTTTGCAATTCAAATACAGCCGCTGATTTTGTTATCATTATTCAAGAAACTATACAGTCTTAGCTATGTGCGGCGTGGGAGACTGATTACGCTCCGCATATTTACACGGCCACGTTTATTGATGTACTCAACTCAGTCATATAGAACACTTCTGTCATACCAGTCTAAACATGGTTCGCCAGCTTCGTATTGACTTGCTAGGCAGCGTTAAACTTCTCACTACCACAAAATCAATAACTTAAAGCTGTGCAGCTACCTGACAACTCTGAGAAAGATTCCGAGATCCGAACATTTGACTGGGGTATTTATACCGATAACAGCTGATACACCATCTCCAGCTGCCTCGTAAGAACTTTCGACTATAATCTCCACAGAGACAAAACAGTTTAAATTCAGTATCAAAATAGTCAGCAATAAGACCACATTCAAATTTCAGTGGAAACAAATGGGATTTATTGGCTTCAGTTAAACGTTGACAAGTGGGTTCACTGAATACTAGTTCTAGCTAGCCAATGGGTCCGTCGTCTGAAATGAGCCCTCTGGCTGCTGACAGCGAGCACGCTCACAAAATCACAACACTCGCCCAGATGACCGGATAAGACTACGCCCACGCACGAGAGAACGCACTTGCGAACTCTTCCAAACATTTAACACCGGCAGACCAACTTTCCTGATCACTGAGGATCATAAACGCAACACCTAAAATCTAAAATACGAAGTACGATCCGCAGAGCCCGCTGCTCCCTTCTTCCGCCCCCGAGGGCTTCCAACCAACCACCGATTTTGTGGGCTCAACGAAATTGTTGTAACATCTAGGCCTTTCAGAGAAATTCCGGTGTGCGCTCTAAATCAAATATTGATGTAAGTTTGCAGGAGTGTGTAGAAGTATTAATTGTCGCTTATTTTCAATACTGTTGTTTCCACAGAAAACAATGGCTGATTTATCCAGTTCGCATGTGGAGGACATAATAAAGCAGATTAAGAGGGAGAAGTTAACACCACTCAGAAACCCAAATCCGACAGCAAGAAGAAAAATTTGGGACAATTTTTATCTGGTGTAAAATCAAGACATACAAGCCATTATCAGGCAACAGGAATTTGATTAGGCACGGTCAAGCGAAATTCTGCGCGAAGACAAACGTGTACCGATAGAAGAAGAATATGTTAAAAAACAGGTAAATAGTCGTGAACAATATCTACGAATGCTATCTCATATTTCATCAGTTTCTTCGAGATCTCTTTATGTATCATTATTGGTTTGCAGTCGGCTGTGAATATTACCGACAATAATTCTGAACCCTTAACTCCTATTTCAGTTTTGTATTTGTGCCTCTGGACATGCGCCATCGTTTCATGAAAGCCACTGTGCAGTTTGTAGCACTAGACATGCGTCTAATCCTAGCTGCGGAGAGGCGAGGCTTCGTTGAACCCATCAAAGAGGCTGTCGCCGTGGTGGAAACTGTCGGAATGGTTAAAGCCAAAAAATTTTTATCTCTTCCTACGACAACTGCTAGAGCACTTCCCAAAACTGCAAAAATTACAAGAAGATCGTCCTTCCGGAAATTATTATTGAAATCATACAGGATGGTTGTTCAGCCGACAAAGATATGTGGAAAGATAATTTTAGAAAACTACACAACATTACAGTGTCAGCTCGTTATGTTAACGAGGAGTGCTCTCTTATGAACAGAATACTTTTCACTCAGCAGTTTCCAGACGAGCCCAAAAAAGGATAAGCTATTTCTCATCTGTGGATAGTCGAGGAAGACTTTCAACGGACCAGGGACCTTATAAAGGCTGGTGACAGACAGTCTGTAAAGCTTGTAAGGGTGTTGCAGGATAGGTTGTGCTGAGAAATAATTATTAAAAAAGCAGTTCGTTACGTGCCGTTTCCGGGTTAAAATTAGCATTGAAGTTAGTCATCCAGGTCGCACGCGAGTATTCAAGCAGCCCGCCAGATACCATTAGTGTCAGTTGTTCTCATAGCGTAGATGACAGCGCACGAGAATAATTATTATAATAGTTCTTTGGATAGGGTTAGATCCTTGCTATTGTCACATGTCGAATTTTTGTATCATTCTCTTGTTCGATTTTAGGAAACCAAACGAGCAACGCGTCTGCCGACTCCGTCTCTGGCGGGCCACTTGAATTTGCATGCGCTACCGCTTGATTGGCTAATTCATTTCTAATTAACCCGGAAACGGCGCAACGTATCGAATTTTTTCTTGAGAATTATTTCTCAAGACAACCTACCCTGCAACATCTTACAAGCTTTTCAGACTGTTATTGACGATGTTGTAAGGCGAATGCCTCAAAAGGCAACGAAAGGCAGTCATATTTTACCCATATGTAGGCGACAGTCTTACGCCACACATTCGATACGAGTGGTTGGCAGAAAAAATTTTGTGAATTGATCAAATACCGATTTCAAAATTTTTAATAGCACACACGAAAAGTGCAGGATTGACGTTAAAATTAATGGTGTCACTACACTAGGAATGTAAGACACACTGGAATTAAAAAGTGACCTTACTGGAGTCAGTATTTTCTCAATTTGAACAGATTAAAACATTCTAAAAATATATCGAACGGATAAGGACCGCCTCAGAAATTTCTGAAACTGTTTCACCATGAAACGGACAAAAATGCAACAGGTGAAACGTCTTACAATACAATATTGCCTCCTAAATTACGTGAGAATAATGAGCTACTTGTCCGGTATTCTCAGTGTTGTATACGAGATTGAAATAACGAAAAAAGCTGGAAACGAGAGACTGGCAATACATGAGTCAGAAAGCTAACCTTGCAATGAATCACAAGATCGCTACGTTCTTCACTCTCCCTTTACTAAACGTGAGAATGCATCCCTCTCCAGCAGAAGAGGAAGAAATATGGCCACCTGCTAGAAATCTGTGCAAGAGAATGCCACAAAGTGCAGTCTAATAGCAGCAACTGGACTGCGGAAGGGTCAGAGAATTTAAGAGAATGGTACGTAAAGCTGCGACGAAATGCCTCTGTATTAAAGTAACTGCACACAGAGTTCGACGACGATCGACAACTTGACTGGCGAAAACAAAATCCTAAATACTCCCACAACTACCACAAATAGCTATTAGCGCTGCATGTGGAAGGATACTTAGTACGGCAGGTAACATTACCCGGGAAAAAGATCATGAACAAATCTTGAAGATTTCGATGAACTTTTGTTAACTATTATTATAAACATACAGAGGGCAGGTTTCATACTCGTGAAAAATTATGATTTTAAAAGATTCGTAGAATAAAGGCTATTGTTACATCACAGGTTTCTATGTGTTAATCACAATTCTATAAATTATAAAAAATCGCAAAAAAATGCGCGGTTGCTTTGATATTATAACACAAATGAATTTATCTTTACTGGCTGCACAGTATGTTCAGTTTGCTCGTATCTGCTTTCAGGTTTCGTTATTTATTTGTTAACAGATAATAAATATCACGTACATTTGTAATGTAATTCTAAATGATTTACATGCCTTCTTGCAACTAGAGGGAATGAGCACAATCACAAAATAATAAGTCTTGGTCCGACTCGTCACAGAATATTCGGCGCTACTACAAACGGTGAAAAGGGCCCGAGAAAATGCAGCGGCTGTGTAAAGTGATTAAAATAGGAAACCAAAAGTTTGTGAGAAATGCTAAATCACACGAAATTTATTAGAATACCTTCAAAAACCTTATCACTTGTCATTGAAGGTGAAACAAGGGTCTCGCCTGATTGTTGAGCTACGTGCTGTGCTTACGTGTAATGCTGGTGGTATCACAACATAAAGGCATGTATTCGCACAAGGTGAAAACAATGTGTTGCAGTACGTAATGCAGAATAAATAAGTGAAAAATGATATGAAACACAAAAGTGATAATGTTATGCGTGAATGAATGAAACACTCACGATTTACTTTCGACAGACATATTTTAACGCGGTTTTATCAGGTCACTTTCTTGTCTGTTTGTTCGGTATAAATTTTGCAATTGATTTTAAACTAACTTCCCCATGGGCTAGAGACTTGAAACTTTCAACACAGCTCAGAACTCGCTGACAATGCAGTATTAACCCACTGTCATGTCTGGTGAGCGGCGGAGGGTACTTTGTGTACCACTGCTACTTTTTCCTCTCCCTGTTCCACTTTCAAATGTTTCGTGGTAAGAGCCGGCCGCTGTGGCCGAGCGGTTCTAGAAGCTTCAGTCCGGAACCGCGCGCCTGCTACGGTCGCAGGTTCGAATCCTGCCTCGGGCATGGATGTGTGTGATGTCCTTAGGTTAGTTATGTTTAAGCAGTTCTAAGTCTATGGGACTTATGACCTCAGATAGTGAGTGCTTAGAGCCATTTGAACCATTTTTTGTCGTGATAAGAATGGCACTGGTAAGTTCCAGTGTGAGCTCGATTCTCTTTCATTTTTGCCTTAGAGGTCTTTTGTGAGGTAATCTAGGAGGAATCAATGTATTTCTCGGTTCAGATGAAGAGAAACTGCAACAATGCTGAAATTTACAAAATCTCCCCGTGTAATCTTACCAAAATATTTTAAATCGATTGAAAAAATTGAGGCACAAGACTAAGAAGCAGAAGATAATTATTTAAATATAAACTATTTATATAATATGGCTTTAAAATGGACTAAACGGTATAAAATAATTTTTCCTATCCCCATACAGAATCCTAACCCCATATTGAGAGTCCTGAAAATTTATGCTTATGGATCTTTAATTGCTATGACAATTGATTCTCTTGACAGGAAATCCACACAACTGTTATTTACCCTCAACAATAAAATCCGCTATAGTTGTAAAAATTACTTATTTCTAAAAAAAAATTACCAGGTTTCAGGACGTACATCCCATCCCAAGGTGCATATTAAAATGTAAGTCCACAAAGGGTGCATACTAATGTTAAAATAGTGCAACCCTGGTACATGGCACGCTAGAGAACATCCTCTTCAATCCTAGGTCTGCCAGAAAGCCTCTCGCAGAGAAGGACAACGGTCCAATCTTAGAGGCGTGCCATACACGGATCTATGTGTAGCACGGCTCTAAGACTGGGCCGTTGTCCTCCTCTGCGAGGGCTTTCTTCTAGACCTAGGATTGAAGAAGATGTTCTCTTGCTTGCCATGTACCAGGGATGCACTATTTATTATTTAATTTATTTTAAACTTAGTTACGCCTTCTTTGAGGATTCGCATTTTAATATCTACCTTGAGATGAGAGTATGTCCTGAAACCTCGTAAAGCTTTATTTTTCAGATATAAATAATACACTCCTGGAAATGGAAAAAAGAACACATTGACACCGGTGTGTCAGACCCACCATACTTGCTCCGGACACTGCGAGAGGGCTGTACAAGCAATGATCACACGTACGGCACAGCGGACACACCAGGAACCGCGGTGTTGGCCGTCGAATGGCGCTAGCTGCGCAGCATTTGTGCACCGCCGCCGTCAGTGTCAGCCAGTTTGCCGCGGCATACGGAGCTCCATCGCAGTCTTTAACACTGGTAGCATGCCGCGACAGCGTGGACGTGAACCGTATGTGCAGTTGAGGGACTTTGAGCGAGGGCGTATAGTGGGCATGCGGGAGGCCGGGTGGACGTACCGCCGAATTGCTCAACACGTGGGGCGTGAGGACTCCACAGTACATCGATGTTGTCGCCAGTGGTCGGCAGAAGGTGCACGTGCCCGTCGACCTGGGACCGGACCGCAGCGACGCACGGATGCACGCCAAGACCGTAGGATCCTACGCAGTGCCGTAGGGGACCGCACCGCCACTTCCCAGCAAATTAGGGACACTGTTGCTCCTGGGGTATCGGCGAGGACCATTCGCAACCGTCTCCATGAAGCTGGGCTACGGTCCCGCACACCGTTAGGCCGTCTTCCGCTCACGCCCCAACATCGTGCAGCCCGCCTCCAGTGGTGTCGCGACAGGCGTGAATGGAGGGACGAATGGAGACGTGTCGTCTTCAGCGATGAGAGTCGCTTCTGTCTTGGTGCCAATGATGGTCGTATGCGTGTTTGGCGCCGTGCAGGTGAGCGCCACAATCAGGACTGCATACGACCGAGGCACACAGGGCCAACACCCGGCATCATGGTGTGGGGAGCGATCTCCTACACTGGCCGTACACCACTGCTGATCGTCGAGGGGACACTGAATAGTGCACGGTACATCCAAACCGTCATCGAACCCATCGTTCTACCATTCCTAGACCGGCAAGGGAACTTGCTGTTCCAACAGGACAATGCACGTCCGCATGTATCCCGTGCCACCCAACGTGCTCTAGAAGGTGTAAGTCAACTACCCCGGCCAGCAAGATCTCCGGATCTGTCCCCCATTGAGCATGTTAGGGACTGGATGAAGTGTCGTCTCACGCGGTCTGCACGTCCAGCACGAACGCTGGTCCAACTGAGGCGCCAGGTGGAAATGGCATGGCAAGCCGTTCCACAGGACTACATCCAGCATCTCTACGATCGTCTCCATGGGAGAATAGCAGCCTGCATTGCTGCGAAAGGTGGATATACACTGTACTAGTGCCGACATTGTGCATGCTCTGTTGCCTGTGTCTATGTGCCTGTGGTTCTGTCAGTGTGATCATGTGATGTATCTGACCCCAGGAATGTGTCAATAAAGTTTCCCCTTCCTGGGACAATGAATTCACGGTGTTCTTATTTCAATTTCCAGGAGTGTATTTACAACTGTAGTGGATTTTATCATTGACGTGAATTTATAACGAAAAACCTGGGCCGCAGGCAATACAAAGTCGATGCATGAGCACGTTGCCTTATTAAATAATTTAAGTAAATTAACACATTCCCCAAAGCCGTGCGGTCTAACGCAACGCTTTCCGGGCGGGAAGGCGTACCGATTCCCGGTACGAATCCGCCCAGCGGATTTTTACAATGGGGGCCGGTGGGGTGAGTGGACTGCTCTAGCCTGTTGTGGGACTGTGTACGACTGAGGCTATGGCGGGAACGAAGCCTCTCCGTTGTTTCTAGGTCCCCAGTTCATTCAATACATATCAACAAAAGTTTGTGACTGGTACCATTCAGCATTACGCGACCCCGAAAACTAACAGTTCGAAACTAATATCTTTCGTTTTCTGGTTTTTTTTTTTTTGTTTTTTTTTCCATCTCACCCCCTTCCCACCCACTCCTATGTGTCCTAAGGGTGTATCATGCCAACATTTTCTTTTTTCCAGGCAATAGGTTTTCTACGATATTTGGTTCAAATTTCTCCCAGCGTTCCTGAGCTATGCATACATGTCAACACTTTCTCGCACCTACCTCAGAAGTAGTGGTCCTAAAGGCATCGTACCCTCCTAATATTTTTTCCCAAATAATTAGCGACATATGTATGTGTTTGGCTGAAATTTCGCCACAAGTTCTAAAGCTACACTTACATGTCACCCATTTAGCAACGCGCAACTCGGTGCTTATAACATTTCCGTTTTCTACGGAGAACTTTCGTCTATGGCTGACACTGGTGCTGTGCTACTTGTGAAGGATTCGCATCATACTTCGCAATACACCTTTGAATCACTTGGTTTTGGTACATCACCGTATGAATAGGCACTTTTGGACACTCGGTACTCAGTCAACGACTCATGTCGAAGAGAGCTGTAAGGTTCCGAACCTAAATGTAGGAAGGGTAGGTCTTCATGTGCCAGACGCCCGCTCGAAGAAAATGGAATACGTTTCCGGCCTGTTTGTCTGACAATTTTCTGACAGTCGGCTGTTTAGGATCATCAGGTATGTGATCTTCGGCTCAGAGAGCTTTTGCTTCCTTGTGACGTCATTGTAGTAGGAAAAGGGGCCCCCTTGGCCTTATTATAACACTAGCTGGATGGCAACTAGCGGCTGTAGTTCCCAACGCCAACAGTAGCGCCAGGTGGAGCGGTATTATGACCACGTTCCCCCCAAATACTGCTGTCCGATAACGCCTTATGGCCCCTTTGGGGTGCACGTGTACATGTCATACGTACAAGTCTACATCTACATCTACATCCATACTCCGCAAGCCACCTGACGGTGTGTGGCGGAGGGTACCTTCAGTACCTCTATCGGTTCTCCCTTCTATTCCAGTCTCGTATTGTTCGTGGAAAGAAGGATTGTCGGTATGCCTCTGTGTGGGCTCTAATCTCTCTGATTTTATCCTCATGGTCTCTTCGCGAGATATACGTAGGAGGGAGCAATATACTGCTTGACTCTTCGGTGAAGGTATGTTCTCGAAACTTTTACAAAAGCCAGTACCGAGCTACTGAGCGTCTCTCCTGCAGAGTCTTCCACTGGAGTTTATCTATCATCTCCGTAACGCTTTCGCGATTACTAAATGATCCTGTAACGAAGCGCGCTGCTCTCCGTTGGATCTTCTCTATGTCTTGTATCAACCCTATCTGGTACGGATCCCACACCGCTGAGCAGTATTCAAGCAGTGGGCGAACAAGCGTACTGTAACCTACTTCCTTTGTTTTCGGATTGCATTTCCTTAGGATTCTTCCAATGAATCTCAGTCTGGCATCTGCTTTACCGACGATCAACATTATATGATCATTCCATTTTAAATCACTCCTAATGCGTACTCCCAGATAATTTATGGTATTAACTGCTTCCAGTTGCTGACCTGCTATTTTGTAGCTAAATGATAAAGGATCTATCTTTCTGTCTATTCGCAGCACATTACACTTGTCTACATTGAGATTCAGTTGCCATTCCCTGCACCATGCGTCAATTCGCTGCAGATCCTCCTGCATTTCAGTACAATTTTCCATTGTTACAACCTCTCGATACACCACAGCATCATCTGCAAAAAGCCTCAGTGAACTTCCGATGTCATCGACCAGGTCATTTATGTATATTGTGAATAGCAACGGTCCTATGACACTCCCCTGCGGCACACCTGACATTACTCTTACTTCGGAAGACTTCTCTCCATTGAGAATAACATGCTGCGTCCTGTTATCTAGGAACTCCTCAAGTAAGATGGAACACATATGCCAACACAACTGTACAGGCGAACACTGCTGGACATTTCACGGTAGGTGAATCCAAATTCGGTTGATGCTTAACTGAGGTCGAAGAAAATGAGCGAGTCGCCTGTGTGGGTTTCACGCCTACAGCTCTCACTTCTTCCTTTGTTTCGTATCAGCACCTGAGGAGTGAAAAAGTTCGTTCTGTTTCTGTTTCCGTTGAGCTGATTTGTAGTGTAATTAGTTCTGTCCGTTATTTGTGACATAGGGTGTTCGTTTACTAGCAATCAAATCACAAAACGTACAACGTTACTGAGGATTTCATTGAATTTCGTCGAAATCGAGAAGCAAGAAATACCATGAACAGAGCGAGAGGGTGTTTACAATGTACAAAAGGGCAGTGCATTGGTGGAGCTGTCGTTTGTGCTCAGGTGAATCATGTGAAACGTTATCGACGTGATTATGGCCGCACGACAGGAATTAACAAACTTTGAACGCGGATTGGTAGTTGGAGTTAGACGCACTGGACGTTCAGTTTCGGAAATCGTTAGAGAATTCAGTATTCCGAGATCCACAGAGTCAAGAGCGTGCCGAGAATACCTAATTGCAGGCATTACCTAGCACCAAGGGCACCGCGGCCTTCACTTTGCGTAGTCTGTGCAGAGTTGTGAATCCCAACAATCAAGCAACTCTGCGAGGAACAAACGCAGAAATCAATGTGGAACGTACGACGAACGTATGCGTTGGGACAGTGTGGCGAAATTGGGTGTTAATGGGCTATGGCAGCAAACCAACACGAGCGCCCTCGCTAACAGTACGATATCGCCTGCAGGCTCGTGACCATACCGGTTGGACACTGGACGAACGGAAAACATTGCCCTAGTCAGTTGAGTCCCGATTTCAATTGGTAAGAACTGAGTGTAGTGTTTTAGTGTGGCGCGGACCTCACGAAGCCATGGACCCAAGTTCTCAACAAGGCACTGTGCGAGCTGGTGGTAGCTCCACAATGATGTAGGCTATGTTTACACGGAATGAACTGGGTCCTGTGGACTAGAGTTGGGCAACACGATTCTTTTTCCCGATTCGATTCCTACGATTCAATCTCACATTGCGAATCGATTCCTACGATTCGTTCACGATTCTTTCACGATTCATCTAGTCTGCGATGGCACGATTCTTACGGAATGCAAAAAGTTCTACATCTTACCCATAGATGGCAGGACATGTCTGAAATTGTCAATGGGGGTTAGAATCGGACTGTGTGATGATAAGATATGCCAGAAGTAGTTTATTTATGAGTAAACATGGATATGACGTTACAAGTGTGTTTCTCGATTTATACGTGTAATGCCTTAATTGATGAAAGGTCACGTTTGATTTGATTGTATCTATTGTTTTATTTCAGTATGACAGGAAAGAGGAGTCGATTTGTGCGAAAGGTAGTGCAAAATTACGTGGTATGCCAGTTTGGTTGTGTGGCTTGAACGTATCAAACTACAGACGTCTGTTTTATAGTAACAAAATCTAGCAGTGAGGCAGACGTGGTTTGGCTCATATCATCCTATGTTTTTCTATGCCAAGATGTCTTTCCAAGTCCACATCATCCTTGTAATTCATAACGCAGCTGACAGCCCTCCCACACAGCAAATTTAGCTTAACTTTCATTTCTTCTAAATACAAAGCATAGGTATTTTGCTTTTAATTTGTCTGAGAACTTGCCGCTGTCAGTACTGTTTACGTGAGAAGACGACATACTTCTAAACAGTAGGATTCAATAGTATACAGCGACGTTACTTCAATAAAATTTAATATGAATCTGAACACGATAACATTCGAAAACTCGAACTTGAAATTACTAATTAAAAAGCTTTTGTTTAAAGATAAATTTAAAAATCAAAATCCGTATCTGAATATAAAATTTTATCCGAACTGTTAAAGCCGTTCCCAAGAAACACGAAATTCGCGTTTTTATTTAAAAAATTCTTTTGTGTAAAATCGCGTGCTGTAAGGAACGACACATAAAGACAGATAAACATAAAAACCAAAACCTTAACTACATTCAATACGTACTAACACAGTTTTACGAGATGGCGTTATAAAAACATTTGAAATAGCGTTTTTATAATATAAAATTGCGTTTTTACGAATGGAACTATGTAGGTGAACTCAAAAAGCAAAAACCAGTCTAAATACAAAATTTCATCCAAATCGTTAGGGCGGTTTTTGAGATACGCGAATTATAATACATAATCGTGGGTATAGAAGGTGTGTGTGTTTTGCGTTGCATCTGCAACAAATAAGAGGTACGTATTTATTCATCATACTTGGATTTCTTGATTTTAATCGTCTGTATTGGGAGCTGTGTACTCGCTGTATATCGTTTCTGTCATCACTAGTTCGTGTATTACTCGCGCAAACTAAGCTGACGTCGGCGCGGTGGCTGATGGTAGCGATAGTAAATGGGAAATTCCTTAACGCTCGTTCCCGTCAGCCACCGCCAACTGTCAGCTTGGTTTTCACGAGTAATATTACGGCCCAAGTGTCAGCTTGGTTTTCACGAGTAATATTACGGCCCACGAACTTCGTTTGTTCGTTCCGAGCTTCCTTTGTTCACACGCATCCTCCACTTGACTGCCATCTGGCGGTCATAATCATTCTGCACGACTCGCAAGTTGCCTTCGAAAAATAGCGTACTAAGAATCGATGAATCGTTGGAACTTGGAATCGTCACGACTCGGAAACACGCAATCGTTCTTACGATTCTTTTGAACGACAATTCGTCCGTATCACGATTCGATTCTTACGATTCTTTATTTAGAGTCGTTCAAATGAACGACTCATTCACGAATCGCCACAACTCTACTGTGGACCAACTGAACCGATCATTGACTGGAAATGATTGTGTTCGGCTTCTTGGAGACCATTTGCAGCCATTCACGCACTTCATTTTCCCAAAGAACGATGAAATTTTTTTGCATGACAATGCACCACGTCATCAGGCCACGATTGTTCGTGACTGGCTTGACGAACATTCTGGGCAATTCGAGGGAACGATTTGGCCACCCACATCACCCGACACGAATCCCATGGAATATCTATGGGATGTAATCGAGAGGTCAGTTCGTGCACAAAATCCGGCACCAGCAACCTTTCGCAATCATGGGCAGCTATAGACGCAGCGTGGCTCAATATTTCTGCGGGGGACTTCCAACGACTTGCTGAGTCCTCGCCAGGTCGAGCTGCTGCACTACGCCGAACAAGAGGAGGTCCGACACGACGCTGAGAACTATTCCCTGGCTTTTGGCACCTCAGTGTATGTCTGTGACGTTCGCCACTTTATGATCAGTTACCCTGGCTACGTGCACACCAAGAGCAGAGATTTCCATTCTTTCTGTTTCCTCTGCCGTCTTTTCAGAGCATACAGTCTCTCATATCTTTCGTCGACCTTACAACTCTTGTCTGAGTAACACAGCAGAAACACTCATTCTCATCAGAGCAAAATCCTTCTTGAAACAGTTTTTGTTGGTTATATTCTACAGCTTTCATAAATCGCAGAAATGAGATATTGTGACATGTGACGCTGCTGTATAATTTATTTTCAGTTGTAAGGCCTTTTCCAGTCAGGGAGCATTTTCCACTGCAAATTGTTGTTAATAGCAGCTTTTACATGCACAGGGTGTCCCAGAAATATTGCAACAAGCTTCGATGGGTTGCAGAGCGCTTTTCGAGGAACAAATAGAGGATAGGAACCCGTGTCCGGAAACGTCACAAAATGACGCTGCTGAATGTCGAAGTTATAGACACCGGTGCCTGCCACTAGGCTATCCCTTCAGCAGCAGACACGGCTTTGGACGCTAATGGACTGAATGTCGAAGTTATAGACACCGGTGCCTGCCACTAGGCTATCCCTTCAGCAGCAGACACGGCTTTGGACGCTAATGGACTGAATGTCGAAGTTATAGACACCGGTGCCTGCCACTAGGCTACCCCTTCAGCAGCAGACACGGCTTTGGACGCTAATGGACTGAATGTCGAAGTTATAGACACCGGTGCCTGCCACTAGGCTATCCCTTCAGCAGCAGACACGGCTTTGGACGCTAATGGACTGAATGTCGAAGTTATAGACACCGGTGCCTGCCACTAGGCTATCCCTTCAGCAGCAGACACGGCTTTGGACGCTAATGGACTGAATGTCGAAGTTATAGACACCGGTGCCTGCCACTAGGCTATCCCTTCAGCAGCAGACACGGCTTTGGACGCTAATGGACTGAATGTCGAAGTTATAGACACCGGTGCCTGCCACTAGGCTATCCCTTCAGCAGCAGACGCGGCTTTGAACGCTAATGGACTGTAGATAGACCACCTCACAATGTTGTTTGTTATTCAGTGATCCGAGGGATTGTCCAAATGTTCAAATGTGTGTGAATTCCTAAGGGACCAAACTGCTGAGGTCATCGGTCCCTAGACTTACGCACTACTTAAACTAACTTATGCTAAGAACCTCCGGCGGGAGAGGCCGCGCAATCCCTGACATGGCGCCTCTAACCGCGCGGCCACCCCGCGCGGAGCGACGTATTGCCACGATCTCCAGTGGAGAAGATGGAGCTAGCTGATGCGTACAATGGCCTTGCCCCCTATGAATCCGATGCTCTGTTGCCTCCGTGGATGGCGGTTTCAGACACGGGTTTCCAGTCGCAGTTAATTTTTCTCCTGGAACCCTCTAAAGTTTATCGATATCAACGAATAACGAACAACATTAGAAGACGTTCCACTTAGGGCTCGTCAGCGTACTAAGTCACATTTGGTGGCGAAGGGATGGCCCGCTGGCAGCCGCCAGCGGCTACAACATCGAAGCTCTGCAGCGTGGTTGGTTGACGTGTCCGGACACGGGTTGCTATTCTCGATTTGTTCGTCAAGACACCCTCTACAGACCCTCGCAGTTTGCCGCAAGATTTCTGGGACGCCCTGTATATTACAAAATAAATGTCAAAATATAACATTTGCAAAGAATATTTAGTTACGCAAAGATAGATGCATGGAGTGTCAGTTACATAATCAGACATTTTTTATATTAAGTTATGTGATGAAAAGGTAGACATATGGAGCATCAGTTCCAAAATTACACCATTGGCATTGTGCAAAATTACCTTTGCATAACAAAATATTGTTTGCAGGTGTTATTTTTGACGTTAGTTTTATGATATATGTATGCTATTGTACTGGAAAATAGTCTTTGATCGAAACCTTTCGTACAATCAAAAATAAACTACACAGTGGCTTTACGAGCTACAATTGTTTCTATCCTACTCCATCTCATTGTATAAGCTTTCAAAGACAATTACAGATACATCTGCTAAAATAACAATAATATCTACCTTTATTTGTGTACACAATCCTTACTGCATTACAACCAAGTATATGTATTTTCAACCAAGACCTTACCATTTCCCAAAGCCATTAACTGGTGCAGTCTTCCTACATTTCTCTCCCACAGAGCTCGCTATGACAGAATATATCATTTTGTACACATATAAATATATTTTCTATCTGCTACTATCACTAAGATAGGTTTCAGATATTTGGTAACGTAGTCTACATAGCGTTAGAAAGCGACACCGTAGATCAAGAGAGATGAACAAAAAGTGCCAAGCAGCAAGTAAAGGACGACTACTCAGCAATAAAAGAAAAATCGAACATATTCAAGAATACATAAGTAAATAAACAAAAGAACACTGCACAGCTGACAAACAGAAGTTCAAGTTCCCTATCAGTTCAAGTACGTGGGCAAACGGTGCAGACGTTATAATCAAATACCCTTAGATGTAAATAAAAGAATTTCTACCTGCGTTAGATGTGTATGTGCCCTCAGAGGTACGTCCGAGTGTAAAGCCATATCCCATGCTGCGACAACGAAGATCTATAGCGCCGTTATACGCCCGTTTGTCCTCTAATGTTCAGTAAAGTGGACACTAACTAAAAGGGGTTGCAGACCCCCCTACCATTCGAAACAAAGACGATGAGAATCTAGAGTCCAATGAGAGATGGAGCTGCTTGAAGAGCAAGATAGAATAATGAAATTTGTGAGGTCATGAACCATCCCCACATTTTGCACGATCAAACGAACGGACGATTTAATGGACAGGTCAGGTAATCGTTATCCCAGAGACCCGTCTCCCTAAGTAAGCATTCATTGTGCACGTTACAAGAAAAATACCCCTGCGTAGGTAAAAGTACAGGTGGGAAGGCGATGTAAGGAAAGATATCGAAGCTTTGAAAGTAGTCAATTGGGAGAAAACAGCAACGGACATACTACATCGGAGACTGATTGTTAGAGCAGCGCATATTATACGAGGCCGGAAACAACTGGATAACGTAACTATCACTATTATTCTTTATTATTATTAATATTAGTGGCTGCAATAGTAGGATGGGCGTGGGGACGAAAAAAAAGTGAAGCCCACAATGCGCGAAAACCCACACTTTGTACATCCTGTATCTGTGCATGAGGGAAATAAACGACGCAATTAATAACACATAAATCTAAACCTCTCAGACCTCGCTGAAAACATGAGGGTAGGAGCAATGTTTATCACTTATTATATTTCCGCTGTTCATTGACGCATGAGACATGACATTTTACTTTTTAACTTCTTTACTGCTAAGGATATTCGCAACACGTTTTGCAGACACTATTCCCATACATCACTGAACGTACCAGCAAAATTATATCATCGTAGGAACCAAAGTTCCGGAGATACTCCTATGACATCATAAACACTGAGATGCTTGAAAAAATGTCGCATCATGCATGATGTTTAAGTTTATTACTTCTTCCCTATTAACTTTGGACACATTTAGCAGACAGTATCCATATGTATCACTGGATGTACGTGCAAAATTATATCACTGTGTGACACGTAGTTCAGGTGAGATGACGTCATAAACACTGAGCTCCGTGAAAATGACACTGCAGTGCGAAATTTGCTAGAGATACAGGTAGAATACGTGTAGCACAAATATTGGTGAAATACATGTGTCAAGAGCGTACGCTGGTAAAGTCACGGGTAAAAAGCTCCACCTAAGTCCCTGGATTGATTTTAAGCAAATTTGGTAGACATAACATTTGCTGCCTGTAAGGAAATACTGTGAGGGGAAAACCAGCCGCCTCCTGTGGGGTTGGCGGTGATAATGTGGAGAGAGGACGGGGTGAAAACGACGGACAGACAAAGAGGGGGAAGAAGGTGATGGACAGAAAGAAGAGTAGGGGGAAGTGTACAGAGAAAGGGAAGAGGATGAGATGGTCAGAGACAGGGGAGCGGAGGAGATGGATACGGAAAGGAAAGATGAAGAGATGGAAGGGGAAGGAAGAGATGGTCAGAGAGAGAGCAAGGAGAGGACTAACAGTGAGAGGGGGAATGAGACACAGAGAGAACAAGGAGGAGGAAATGGACAAATAGAATATTGGAATAAATACATACCCGGGCAACGATGTGCACCCATCTAGCTAGGCCAAGATTAATACGGTCTGATTATTATTTACAGTATTAAAATTATTGTCATTTCGTAAGTAACTGTGACATAGAAAGTAGTGTATGTGTAAAAACCTGATCAGTTGTACCACGTGTAGAAGCATGAAACCGGAATTTTCTTGCAATAATTACACGTCTGTACTCTGAAACTGATAAACAATATTTTATTCAAAATAATCTCCATGGCTACTCATACATTTCTCCTACCTCTCCGGCAGGTTATGAATGCCACGCCAAAAAAGCAGTTCTTTTTATGAAGCGAACCAGTCAGCGAGCCATTTTCGTACATTTTCATACGAATTGAAGCGTTGTTCAGCGAGAGCGTGTCCCAGTGATTCAAACAGATGCTAAACGGATGTGGCCAAGTCTGAAATAAGCCGCATGCCCTAGTACTCCCCAACTGAACGCCTCGATAGTGTCCCCGACCAGTTTTGCTGTGTGTGACGGGTGTTATCATGAAGAAATATGACTTTCAGCTGCCTTCTTCCATATTACGGTCATTTTCCACGTAATGCTCGATTTAAATCGATCATTTGCTGTTAGTAGCAATTAGTGTTAACAGTTTCACCAGGTTTTAGCAACTCATAATAGATGACACCCTTCTGATCCCACCAAACATAGAGCGTTGTCTTGTTTCCAAAGCGATTTTGTCTTGCAGTGGGTGTCGACGGTTTGCCTGGATTCACTATGATTTACGGAACTTAGGATTCTCAAAATCTATCCACTTTTCATCACCTGTCACTACTGGATGGAGAAACGACATTCTTTTGTATCTGGAGAGCAGCATTTCACAAGTGGTCTTTCGATTTGCTTGCTGTCTTTCATTCAGTTCATGCGGAACCCATTTTCTGGACCTTTCCCATAGCTTTCAACCGAAGAGAAACCACTTTCTGCGTGACAATTCTTCCGCGAATTCCTCACGTCAAAATCACCACTTTTGAATTTTTTGAACCACTCGAAACGTTGCGTTTTTTTTTCAAGAACATGTTCGGCGAAAGCTTTGACGAGCATTCAATGTGATTCTGCAGCAGTTTTCTTCAAATGATAACATGAAACCAATGCTGTCCACAAATCATAGTTCGTAGGTACAAAACTCGTCGTGTTTACGGGTTTGAAACCGGTATCAATGTACGGACATTCGTCGTCAGCCGTCACAGGAAGCAGATGGCGCTGCAGACGCCATCTCACGGCCCCTACACGGACGGCTAGCACCATCTGTAGGGAAATTCCGGTTTTATACTTCTACACCTGGTAAAAGAGGGCCTGAACGCTCTAGTATGAGCAGGGTCAATAAATACAAATTAAATATTAACGACGTTCATACAGCATCGGAAGATTCCTTACTAGAACCTCAATGTAGCCATCCTGGTGCACCTTTACTCCCGACCCTCTGCCGTTAAACCACCACGCTATTAAATCGTTCCACGTCGACGCTGTGCTTGTGTTCCGCGACAGCTGAACGCAGTAGAGGCAGAGCCCGGCGTTAGCGCCCGCGCGGCGCCACGATGTTACACCCCAGCCCCACTTCGCCGTGCTCCCATTGGTCACCGCCGACGGCCGCAGGAAGATGGCGCACCGCCCCTCCACGCTCAGCGCAACAATATCGGCCCGGGCTTTGAGTCGCGTCTGCGATCCGCAGCAGCCGCAGACAAATTAGGCGCTCGCTGTGCCGGCCAGAGTGGCTCGCTTCTGTAGCTCCGAGGAGGAGGCTGGAGAGAGCGGTGGAAAGGGAGAGGAGGGGAGAGCACAAAGCACGGATCCATTCCCGGCTCACTAAATCGCGCTAAGATGGCCCGGCTCACGTTACGGCTCAGACACCCCACACAAGCGCCCTTCTCCATGTACAACAGGGCAATTCCAGCTACCGTTGGCAATGAACGGAAGTTACCACAGGGCACATCCAACGTACGTATCCTCTGATCGTTCTGAACTCGAAAAATCTTCAGGCGTAAAACTAGCACGTAACCCAAGAGAATGTTACAGCATCACAACTACTCACAGTATGTATTTTTTAGTATTATTGAAATTATTTCACTGCTGCATTCGCTACTGTACTTGGTTCCCCTGACACCCATATTTCCTTCGTAGCGATGTGAAAATATACAGATGGCGGTAATATCGCGTATACAAAGTATGCATTGGCGGTGCTGCCATTCGCACTCAGGTAATTCATGTGAAAAGATTTCCGGAATAATTGCAGCCATAAAACGGGAATTAAGCGACTTTTGAACGCGGAATGGTAGTTGGAGCTAGACGCATGGGGTATTCCGTTTCGGATATCGTTAGGAAATTCTCTATTCCGAGATACACAGAGCCAAGAGTGTGCCGAGAATACCACATTTCAGGGATTACCTCTAAGCGTATACAGGGTGTTTCAAAAATGACCGGTATATTTGAAACGGCAATAAAAACTAAACGAGCAGCGATAGAAATACACCGTTTGTTGCAATATGCTTGGGACAACAGTACATTTTCAGGCAGACAAACTTTCGAAATTACAGTAGTTACAATTGTCAACAACAGATGGCGCTGCGGTCTGGGAAACTCTATAGTACGATATTTTCCACATATCCACCATGCGTAGCAATAATATGGCGTAGTCTCTGAATGAAATTACCCGAAACCTTTGACAACGTGTCTGGCGGAATGGCTTCACATGCAGATGAAATGTACTGCTTCAGCTGTTCAATTGTTTCTGGATTCTGGCGGTACACCTGGTCTTTCACGTGTCCCCACAGAAAGAAGTCACAGGGGTTCATGTCTGGCGAATAGGGAGGCCAATCCACGCCGCCTCCTGTATGTTTCGGATAGCCCAAAGCAATCACACGATCATCGAAATATTCATTCAGGAAATTAAAGACGTCGGCCGTGCGATGTGGCCGGGCACCATCTTGCATAAACCACGAGGTGTTCGCAGTGTCGTCTAAGGCAGTTTGTACCGCCACAAATTCACGAAGAATGTCCAGATAGCGTGATGCAGTACGTTTCGGATCTGAAAAATGGGCCAATGATTCCTTTGGAAGAAATGGCGGCCCAGACCAGTACTTTTTGAGGATGCAGGGACGATGGGACTGCAACATGGGGCTTTTCGGTTCCCCATATGCGCCAGTTCTGTTTATTGACGAAGCCGTCCAGGTAAAAATAAGCTTCGTCAGGAAACCAAATGCTGCCCACATGCATATCGCCGTCATCAATCCTGTGCACTATATCGTTAGCGAATGTCTCTCGTGCAGCAATGGTAGCGGCGCTGAGGGGTTGCCGCGTTTGAATTTTGTATGGATAGAGGTGTAAACTCTGGCGCATGAGACGATACGTGGACGTTGGGGTCATTTGGACCGCAGCTGCAACACGGCGAACGGAAACCCGAGGCCGCTGTCGGATCACCTGCTGCACTAGCTGCGCGTTGCCCTTTGTGGTTGCCGTACGCGGTCGCCCTACCTTTCCAGCACGTTCATCCGTCACGTTCCCAGTCTGTTGAAATTTTTCAAACAGATCCTTTATTGTATCGCTTTTCGGTCCTTTGGTTACATTAAACCTCCGTTGAAAACTTCGTCTTGTTGCAACAACACTGTGTTCTAGGCGGTGGAATTCCAACACCAGAAAAATCCTCTGTTCTATGGAATAAACCATGTTGTCCACAGCACACTTGCACGTTGTGAACAGCACACGCTTACAGCAGAAAGACGATGTACAGAATGGCGCACCCACAGACTGCGTTGTCTTCTATATCTTTCACATCACTTGCAGCGCCATCTGTTGTTGAAAATTGTAACTACTGTAATTTCGAAAGTTTGTCCGCCTGAAAATGTACTGTTGTCCCAAGCATATTGCAACAAACGGTGTATTTCTATCGCTGCTCGTTTAGTTTTTATTGCCGTTTCAAATATACCGGTCATTTTTGAAACACCCTGTACAACGCAGTGGCTGACAGCCTTCACTTAAAAACCGAGAGCAGCAGCGTTTGCGTACAGTTGTCAGTGCTAACGGACAAGAAACACTCCGTGAAATGTCCGCATAAATCAGTGTGGGATGTACGACGAACGTGTCCGGTAGGACAGTACAGCGAAATTTGGCGTTAATGAGTTACGGCAGCAGCTAAGAGCACGCCATCGTCTGTAGCGCCTCTCCTTTGGTTCGTGTGCAAAACCATGCACCGGAAACACTTTCAAAATCATGGACGACTGTTAGGCAGCATTGTTCAATATTTCTGCAGTGGACTTCCAACAACTTGTCGAATCCATGTCACGTCGAGTTGCTGCACTACGCCGGGCAAAAGCAGGTCCGACACGATATTGGAATGCTTCCTATGACTTTTCTCATGAAAGTGTAGTCCTCCGTCCATGGTGCACCAAGTCATTGTTTTAGTTGCTCGTTTCTGTGTAGCACATACGTCAATTTCTTTTTGGGGAAGAGGTCCTTGTCACAGACGTTTTCGGGTTTGTCTTGTAGGAGTTGGGGATCTTCTTTGGAAGTTGTGGTTTTGGGCTCTGAATCAGGAAGATCTACTTGGGCAATCACGGGAGCCAATTACAAGAACGATATCCATAAAAGAAGAAGGAACTCTATCACAAAATAGAGAAAATTACAGACACATTCTGTAAATGACGTGTGGGAGTTTAAGGTCATTAGTCCTTTCGTATCAGGTGACCGTGAAATCTTATACGTCTTTTGTGGAATGTATTACGTTTCTGACTTCTTTGTTGTTTCCTTTTTGGTGGATGCCATACTTGTAATTGGACCCCAGTTCTTCGAGGAGACCTTTAACTGCATTTAGGGTAGGGCTTCGGCTTCATACAATACTGAAGTATTCAAAACTGTTTCATAGAGATATGTTTTGTTTAAGGGGCTCGGGAAAGGCTCAAAATCATGAAAAGTTCAATTTTTACTTTTTTGCGTTTTCTGAATCTGCAGACTATTACCTTTTAATAGATATATAATTTATTCAATTCCGAAGACTACAACTATTTTTAATTTTTTTTTTGAAATGTGTTCTACATGGGCGTGACCCACTGTGGCGCTGTTAAACTGCTGTCAAATGGTGTTATTATTAACGTCCGTGTTCATCAGGTACATTTTAGTGATGTGAGATAAAGTATGTGTTGTGGCTAACCTGTGATGGTTCAATCTATATCGCTGGTGTGATTGTCAATTGTTTCATGTTTATTTACTCTGTCGTTATCTCGAAAATATTCGTAATTAATTCTGTTTCTTGAGTCTCTGTTTTGTTGTATAATAATGAGTAAAAGTAAAGTTATTAGAAATCCTCTGAAGGCTTTTAAGAAAAGGAGAAATGTTGGAAAGCCAAAGGTATGTGTTATTACTGTAAACAATAAAGACGATAACTATGAAAGTATCGCCCATATGTAACGACGCAGAACGCCTTCGGGCTGCAGACAGGGCTGTAAAGAGTCTAGAAATACAAGCAAGAGTAAACAGGAGGAGGAACAAGAGGAAGCTGGAGGAGGAGTTTGCAGAGAATGAAGATAATCCATCCTATGGACCTGGAATGCACTAAAAAGTTAACCCAATCTTTGTCGCTCGATTCCCAAAACTTTGATTTTCTCATACTAATTACATGTTTTCTAAGGATCTTCCAAACATATTTGTTTCAAACTTTCAGTTAATGTTACACAGTACCTTCTGCATAATTTAACACAGCCTTTTTCCAAAAAACTGTATATTTTTGAATATATAAATAAAAAATTGCAAAAAAATGTTGTGAATTTTCATTACAATTGAAAAAAATCATCTTTAATAACTGAACTAAAATTTTGTAAAATCCCTGTGTTAAGTTGTAGCCCATATTCCAATAAATAATCCGTAAAAAGTTCAACTTCCTACCTCAAATACTTTGTGAGGAAAGATGTAATTTATAAGCGTTATTTTAACATTGCAAGTATAGGGCGTTCCGGAGCCCCTTAAGGTATTTTTTCTTGTTTGATAGGTATTTCAAGTTTACGTATTCGTTCTTTAGATGCTTCCTTGTCCACTGCGTTTCTCATAATGATCTCACCCAGGTACTTAAATTTTTCTGCTCTACTGACATACCGATAGTGACAGCCGCCCGGCCGGTGTGGCCGTGCGGTTCTAAGCACGTCAGTTTGGAACCGCGTGCCCGCTACGGTCGCAGGTTCGAATCCTGCCTCGGGCATGGATGTGTGTGATGTCCTTAGGTTAGTCAGGTTTAAGTAGTTCTAAGTTCTAGGGGACTGCTGACCTCAGTAGTTAAGTCCCATAGTGCTCAGAGCCATTTGAACCATTTTTTGACAGCCGCGCGGGGTAGCCGCGTGGTCTAAGGGCGTCTTGTAACGGTCCGCGCAGCTCCCCTCGCCAGAGGTTCGAGTCCTCCTCGGGCATGGGAGTGTCTTAGGTTAAGTAGTGTGTAACCTTAGGGGCCGATGACCTCAGCAGTTTGGTCCCATAAGCCCTTACCACAGATTTCCAAATTTTTCGATAGTGCAAATTAAAAAACTTATGTGTGCATAGAAACACATTTATTTAAATCAGGACATGTACTTATTAAATTTAAAATTTATCGAGTACTACAAATAATACTTGGTTTAAAACTACATTAGTCCAATTCAGTGATACACTGTCTTATATTGGGCATTCAGATTCCTAAATTGAACGATTACGAAAAAAACATACGCTACTGGCCATTAAAATTGCTACGCCACGAAGATGACGTGCTACAGACGCGAAATTTAACCGACAGGAAGAAGATGCTGTGATATGCAAATGATTAGCTTTTCAGAGCATTCACACAAGGTCACCTCTTGTTGACGACGCTTTGAACAGTGGACGTTACAATTCATATGTGTTACGACCCGTGGCTCTACGCTTCATTCGATCCTTCCGAAACCCTACATTTCAGCAGGATAATGCACGACCGCATGTTGCAGGTCCTGTACGGGCCTTTCTGCATACAGAAAATGTGCGACTGCTGCCCTGGCCAACACATTCTCTAGATATCTCACCAACTGAAAACGTCTGGTTAATGGTGGCCAAGCAACTGGCTCGTCACAATACGCCAGTCACTACTCTTGGTGAACTGTGGTATCGTGTTGAAGCTGCTTGGGCAGCTGTACCTGTACACGCCATCCAAGCTCTGTTTGACTCAATGATTTCTCAGGATCTATGCACCCAAACTGCGTGAAAATGTAATCACATGTCAGTTCTAGTATATTTGTCCAATGAATACCCGTTTATCATCTGCATTTCTTCTTGGTGTAGCAATTTTAATGGCCAGTAGTGTAATAACATTGACCGCACTCCAGCACAATCTTGATGTGATTACTAAAAAGCAAAATGAAAATAACTTCGTAGTTCAATTAAACAATCTAACTACGTCCATCACAATAACATTTTTTCTGCTGTGGCCCCACTCTAGTGCAGTCTTTACGCGTCCACATATTGATGAGAAGTGGAATAACTTTGACTATACTTTCCTGTATCAACCTCTAAAGCCTCTGTTGCTGCATCTCCCACTGTAATTTCTGCAGAATCTTCTGTTGAAACCACGGCTGAAGTTTCTGTTGATGAATCTTCTGCCGCGAAGTCGCTGTCATCAGAAACATTTCCGTTAACAGGCCAAACTACGGTACGTACCTGTGAACCCGTTTACAGCATTGGTTATTATTGCAGCTGGCCAGATAAACTGCTGTGCATTTCTCTTACCTGAAATTGGGTAACAGACTGTATAGGATATTCTCTCATCCAACTGTCACAAGACCGATTGTACAATACAGAAAGAGCCATAGCCGAAAGTTGCAGGCGATGGGTAGCATGCGCAGAAAGCAAGATGATCCCACTATCTCTTGCCAAGTTAGTTGCGGCAATGTTCTTAGCATGTGTAGTTTGCCCATCGAACAAAAGCGAAAAGTTCTTGTGCTTTGTCGGTGTTACAATTTTTTAAGTGTTGGAGCCATTCCACAAGAATCTCACTTGTGATCCAGCAACTTCGTGAGTATGCAAATTTAGTTCCCGAAGGTGCTATTGCTGAGAGTTCAAATTTAAACCGGAGCCTCTCAAATATAAGCATGAGTGGCACATACATCAAGGCTGTTTCCTCTTTCACCAGTGCTTAGCGTACCAACGTGATGTTTTCCCTTCCGTAATAATATTTTCTGAGTGTTTTGAACGATGAAAAAAGCAATTTCATCTACATAGCATGCAGTTTATTTTCATTAACAATATTTTGTAGTACATTTCTCCTTGCAAAAATGGGGTAAATTGCTTTCGCTATTTGAAAGGCTAAGCGTCGATTGTCATGCCTCGATAGTACGAAAAATTTATTCCCCCAACATTAATAGATGACTTACCAAGTCTTTTTCGATTTCTTCACGAAGGTCAACACTTCATCCAAAATACCATTTTCTACCGCGTTAATATTAACACCATCAATACACCTTTTAAAAAATGCCGTTCGGAAAATAGGACGTGTGGGCTGCTCAGTTCAATACTATATCACCATTTCTGTAGCCGACTAAGGCTCCTCCCATTTTATCTAACTTTCCAAGTGGACAGAATCTGTCACAACATCCCTTCGGATGACATCCAACAACTCTGTCAATCAATGCCAAGCCGAATAGCTACTTGCATATGGGCCAGAGGTGAACCAACGTGTTATTGACTTTCTCAGTTTATGAAGCTCCGTCTCTTGCATAAATCGTCCAATTTTTCTAAAACAGTAATAATTTGTTTACCAGCATATGTATTTAATATGTGCCGATTTCCGTCCCTTTCGGAGAGTTCATTCGTGGTGCGTCGTTTCTCGTTCTTTCTTTTTTTAAGTGTGTATTTGAAAAGTAAACATTTTCATTAAATCCTCACTTAATTCGGCTCAGATGTGACGAAAACGCACGAGCTATTTATGAGTCACCACATCAGCAGTATTTCCTGTCGAACGCCACATCTGGCCAGACAGTAAGTGTGCCTTCGGTTTCTACGGTGAAATCTGATTGCTTTAAGATGTTCCTTTTGCACAACTTTGTGAATGTAGTACTGTATAATGCCGATGTAAGATGAGGTAACACCATCTTTAACGTGCCACTATAGACCAAGATGCCGGCCGGGATGGCCGAGCGGTTCTAGACGCTACAGTCTGGAACCGCACCACCGCTGCGGTCGCAGGTTCGAATCCTGCCTCGGGCATGGATGTGTGTGATGTCCTTAGGTTAGTTAGGTTTAAGTAGATCTAAGTTCTAGGGGACTGATGACCTCAGAAGTTAAGTTCCATAGTGCTCAGAGCCATTTGAATCATTTTTTATAGACCAAGATGGGTAGGTCGAAAAAGCCACGTACTTGGCTTCCAAGATACTTGGCTTCCAAGACAACCTGACCTCAATCCCCTGGATTTTTTTTGTCTGGGCTCATCTCAAAAGGAGATGTACAACATTCACATCGATATGGTCGAAGAAACGGAGCAGTGAATTCTGTAGCCTTGTCAAGCCTTACTAGATAATCGGGACTGTTCGAAAGAATTTGAGTCTCACTGTAGAGACGAATGCGTTGTTGCCTCAAAATGTGAGGAGTTCCTCTTTTAACAGGCACGAGACCACAGTAAATTGTAATACGTAACATGATGGTGCAGTTTTGTATTTCTTATTAAGATGGCCCATGTGTGAAATATGAGCACACTAAGATGGGGAGTTATACAAAACGTCCATCTCTCAAATACGTCTATACCAACTAGGATAATATTTCATACCGAATTCAGTGTTAGCTCGTAACCACACATCCTCGATGACCTAGCAAAAGGCTCGTTTTTGCTTCTATTATCGTGCTCCTTCACCGATGTCACTTCTCACTATTGATTATGGTACCCCACTTACATAAATTACTTAATAAGTGACGTGGAAAACCCCATGCCTGTTCATGTGTGGTGGTGTTGTATACATAGAAGTTGCTACGCCAGGAAATTGTAGCGGAATGTTGCTACACAATCACACGATTTCCAAGTAATCACTGTAATCCGTCACATCCTTTAGATATGTGGGGGTACACATTCTTCATTTGAGTGTCCCTGTTGCTGGTAGTCGCTTTGCAATTACTGAAGCTACTGTAAATTTGTCTGTGCATCTTCAATAAAATGCCCTCTAGCTCTACACAACAAGTCAAAATGTAAACCACTTCATTATAGATTATTGATGATGTTTTACATTAATACAACGAGTCACTTTTGGTGACAAAAATACATGTTTTCTTGTAGGTGTACAGGCAGATTCAATATACCTTCGCTGATCTAGGAGTAAGCGCATGGAACCGTTGAACATGGAACGAACACATAAAAGTAATGGTAGGAAAGACAGATGTCAGACAGATTCTTGGGAGAATCCTCAGGATGTGTAGCCCAACGTCGCAGGAGGCAGTTTACCCTTGTCTGGTCCATATTACGCTAATATTCTTCAGTCTGCGATTTTTGCCAGATAGTACTGATACGGGAAATACAAAATATCTAAAGAAGAGTGCTGGGTTCGTCACAGCTTCGTTTTTAAGAGCGAAAGTCTTCACGGAGATGCTCATCCGACTCTAGGAGCAGACATTACAACACAGGTCTTGTGCACAGCGCTGTGATTCAATATTGATATTCTGGGAGCGTACGTTAATAAAAGAGTCAATCAACGTAATATTTTCTCTTACATATATGTCGTGGAAAAGCATGAAGGTAAAATTGGAGAGATTGGAGTTGGCGTGGAGGCTTACCGACAGATGTTCTTTCTACTCTGCATTCGCGACAGCAGTAGGGAAGGAGAGAAGTGACAGTGATGTACCAAGCACCCTCCGCCACACGCCGTAAGGAAACTTGCGGAGCGTAGGTGTAGCTGGGCACACACAGGAGGGTGAAGGCACACTTTAGGTAACTGAAAAGACCGCAACCCCACTTCTTAAGTATGGTGTCGTTTTCATCATCTGTGTAAAGTATTAGATCTAGAACTATGTTGTGCATTTCAGGTTTAATTATTTGTCTTCAGCCAGCCCTATCTCTCTCTCTCTCTCTGCGGAGCCCTTTAGAGTCATACTTTTACATTGGCCTTGGGGGACTTGCGTAAATAATCCTTTATAGATGAAATATGTAGTTACAGCAGTATTCAACGATTTTATGATTTAGGCTGGAGACATTCAGTAATTGGCCATTTTTTCATTTCCTATACTGTGTCTAATTGTTACACATATACTAGGGTAACGAAAAAGCATTACCAAAGCCTCGATTCCAAATAATGCAGCCACACTAGTATCACAACAGTTTTGTAAACTTTGAACGTAGTTTCGTTCTTCACCTTGCTTTTAGAGTCATTTTTCCTGTACCTAGAATTGTCACATTATTAAATTGTAGCTAACAACAAGTTCGTTTACAGTTGAACACTGTTATCCAAAACTGGGATAATGCTCTAATTATTTCACTGCAAAAGACAGCAGATATTCAGGACAAAAAAGAGCCCATAGACCTAACAGCCTCCTCTCCGTAATATTTACTAAAATTATCACCGATGAATAAAAGAAACATCTGTCTTATTCAAGCAAAGGGCTACTTGGAGATTCCATGGCACCTCGCTAAGCCACAATGAGAGTGTATGTATTCCTGGCGATGAGCGGCAAGTGACGCACCGCTTGGCAGGTTCAATCGGGAACGTTCACTGACGGACCCGTATTAATCGACTGCGCTGCTACTCACGTAAAATCAGTCTAAAGAAGGGTCGCCAGCCTCGCTTTGATCCGTGACCCAGCATTAAATTTCTAACCACTCCAAAGTAAATACTTAAAACCCCTGTAACAATCCAACTAATTTCAGAAGAATTTCGAAATCCGGCCACTGGACTGAAATACGGTATGTACACCGATTACAGTTCATACACCGCTTAAGCTGCCCCTAACATCTTCTGCCGGTAATCTCCACACAACAAACAGACGTACAGTTGAATGTCAATAAAAGAAAAAATCCTACAAAAACCCAGCGACTCAAAATTCCACGGAAACAAATGGAATTTATATGCTTCAGTTAAACTTCGCTACGTCCGTTTCGTCTAGTTCAGTGTGACATTTCTGGCACTGTGAGCAATTATATTCACTCCCTAGCCTCGCTTAGTAACTGAGAATGTAAATATTAGTTCAAGTGTGACGTAAGAAGTGGAGTGATGTGCAGACGTACTTTCATTAATCAACGTCTCTTTAACATACGTATTCAGATTCTGCAGTTATCGCAGAGATTCTTAATTGTAACACGTCATACATTTTATTCACATTCTTTTCATTGCCTATATAGATGGCAGTTATAATAGTCGAGGGACATGAAAGGCAAGCAGTGGTTGGGAAGGGAGTGAGACAAGGTTGTAGCCTCTCCCCGATGTTATTCAATCTGTATATTGAGCAAGCAGTGAAGGAAACAAAAGAAAAATTCGGAGTAGGTATTATAATCCATGGAGAAGAAATAAAAACTTTGAGGTTTGCCGATGACATTGTAATTCTGTCAGAGACAGCAAAGGACTTGGAAGAGCAGTTGAACGGAATGGACAGTGTCTTGAAAGGAGGATATAAGATGAACATCAACAAAAGCAAAACGAGGATAATGGAATGTAGTCGAATTAAGTCGGGTGACGCTGAGGGAATTAAATTAGGAAATGAAACACTTAAAGTAGTAAAGAAGTTTTGCTATTTGGGGAGCAAAATAACTGATGATGGTCGAAGTATAGAGGATATAAAATGTAGACTGACAATAGCAAGGAAAGCGTTTCTGAATAAGAGAAATTTGTTAACATCGAGTATAGATTTAAAAGTAAGGAAGTCGTTTCTGAAAGTATTTGTTTGGAGTGTAGCCATGTATGTGAGTGAAACACGGACGATAAATAGTTTTGACAAGAAGAGAATAGAAGCTTTCGAAATGTGGTGCTACAGAGGAATGCCGAAGATTAGATGGGTAGATCACATAACTAATGAGGAGGTATTAAATAGGATTGGGGAGAAGAGAAGTTTGTGGCACAACTTGACTAGAAGAAGGGATTGGTTGGTAGGACATCTTCTGAGGCATCAAGGGATCACCAATTTAGTATTGGAGGGCAGTGTGGAGAGTAAAAATCGTAGAGGGAGACCAAGAGATGAGTACACTAAGCAGATTCAGAAGGATGTAGGTTGCAGTAGGTACTGGGAGATGAAGAAGCTTGCACAGGATAGAGTAGCATGGGGAGCTGCATCAAACCAGTCTCAGGACTGAAGACCACAACAACAACAACATATTTTGTAATACTTTAGTATTATTTAATGTAGACGGAACACTTTAATGCCCTAACAACACGCGACGAGCGAAGTGTTTCGGGCTCACTACAGGAGTCGTGTTTTGGATGAAGGTTGAGTGAGCGCGCGTGATTAGGGCGGCTGCAGGGTACGGTGTAGGACAGGGGCGGCCAAGTTATCGGCTCGCGGGCCGTGCCCGGACACGTGTGCCCAAACGCTCACCTTCGCAGCACATTTCCCCTACCGCCACGACACGCTGTCTGAGCGAGAGGAGGACGAAGAGGGGAAAATTGCGAACACGCCGCATTTAAGGGGCAGTGCTGCGGCGCTGCATAGGATTTGGTTTTATATTTCCCATTTCTCAACAACACAGATCACAAACAAAATAAATTTTCAATATAATTTAATTGTTTTTGGAGCTCTGTTTCACCTGTTAGAAACTGTAGCATACAGACAGACGCAGGCAGTTTCAGACATTTTTGCACTCAAGTTCTCACGCAATCGTTGCTCGTTTAGTTTCATAATCGAAAAAAAGATCTTTCAGACAATTATGTCGATCGAAATATTGTAGCACTTTTGCAGCCTCATTATGGAGTTCCATGTGAACGCAAGACTCAGCATGTCTCCTCGTCAATGCCGATACAAATTCAGAAATCACAAGTGTACAACCAAAATCCATTCCCGCGGTTCGTCGACTTTATCAAGAGTTCAGAAATACGCCAAAGCTTTTAAATAACCTCACACAAAAAAGTCCAACAAGCTCTAGTGCGGAGCCTGGGAGGACATGGCACTGGCAAACCACAACAGTTAAACTTTTTGTCGAAATACTGTTTACCAGTACTGGGTATCCAGAACAATAAAAATATCAAATGATAGCAGTTTATCACTTTGTTATTTACTCCTCGCCAGCGGCGTTGCAAAGTAAACGTAGTTTTAGACATCAACAGTATCTTAATCTTGACGTGACTGTACTTGTGCGTATGAAGTATAGGCTAAACTACTAGACTCCCAACGTAGTTTTACTAGTATTATTTGCCTGCTTTATGGTCCTCTACTCGTCACCTCCATTGTCAATGCTATAGCCTCCACTCGACTTCATTAGCGTAGGAAAACACAGAGTACAAGACAGCTAAAGAGGTCCCAGCACTGGAGGAAGTTGCCACATCATACGAAAATGAAGGAGAGGTACATTTTAATGGGACACACCTGAATCACTTTAATTACGCTGTTTACATCATGTTGCTTACCTCTAGCACAAAGAAACTTCAATAAAGAGTGAAAGGCCATGTAAAGAATGTTTGAAATTCCACGTGAAAGTCAATTAGTATAACAACAGTAAATTATTATATAATCTGTGTATTGAAAAAAATTGCAAAAATGAATAATGACTACACAGAATTGGATGAGTAGTTTTTGCATGTAAGGCTGTGTTACATGAGAGCGGCCAGGGGCCTAATATTTTCTGCAACCTTAACATCTTTGTAGCTGGCTCGGGTGACATAGAAATTTACTTAAAAGGACCAGGTGGCCTAATAAATTTGTTCAGAGCTGAGAGTTGTTCTTCAGAGCAGGTAGACAGTGCAAAATTCCGAAGGCTGGCCTATCTGTCATAAAACTCTATTCAAATGAAACGCGGTCACTAGTGTAAAGTAACGGTAACGATTTCATTAACTCAAAAAAGTAGTTATACACAGTGCACATACTCAAAAATAATCGCCAAAACAGTTGGCACATTTATCCCATTACGACACTACCCGTCGATTCCATCCTTGAAGAAGCTAATAGGCTGCTGTCGTATCCAGGCCTGGACCCAGTCACACACATCGTCGTCTGTTACGAATCGATGTCCGCGAATAGGTTGTTTTAGAGGTCCAAACACATGAAAGACACACGGTGAAAGATCGGGTCTGTCGGTAGATGTTCCAGCGTTTGGTTCAAAATGGTTCAAATGGCTCTGAGCACTATGGGACTCAACATCTTAGGTCATAAGTCCCCTAGAACTTAGAACTACTTAAACCTAACTAACCTAAAGACAGCACACACACCCATGCCCGAGGCAGGATTCGAACCTGCGACAGTAGTAGTCCCGCGGTTCCGGACTGCAGCGCCAGAACCGCACGGCCACCGCGGCCGGCGTTCCAGCGTTTCCCACCGAAACTGTTGCAATGTCGTCTTCACCGCATTGGCCGTGTGTGGCTGGGCATTATCATGCAGGAGGATAACGCCATTGGACAACATGCTTCAGCGTTTCTACTTGATGGCTCGTCTAAGGTTCTGTAAAGTGGCTTAACACTGAGTACTGATGGTGATTCACCGTTCCAGGAACTCGACAAGCAGTGGGCCCTTGTGGTCAAAAAAGGAGGACATCATGACCTTACCAGAATTGGTGTGCACAGCCTTTGATTCCTTTGGAGGTGGTGAAGTCGCATGTTTCCCTTGCTTGCTCTGACGCTTGCCGTCCGGTTCAAAATAGTGACACCATGTTTTGTCACCTGTGACAATACGCCACAGAAAGCCGTATTCCTCCTCATGATAACGTAGCAGATGACTCAAAGACAGCGCCATTCGAGTATTGCGCTGTTCTACGGTCAGTTGGTGGAGAACCCACTGCACACAGATTTTTCGGAAGTTCAAGTGTTGATGCATTATCGTGTGGGCGGTGCCCACGCTAATACCCAGTAACCGATGGATCTCGTCAACGGCGATTCTGCGGTTGCCCAAGACTAAAGAATTCACTTCCGCAACCATTTCCGGAGTGATGACACGACGAGCCTGTCCCCAAGACGAGCATCGTCTTCCAGGGACCCGCGCCCCTCAAGGGATCGTTTGCGCCAGTCCACAACACTTGCACGACTCAGACAGTACTCACAGTACAAGTCGATACATTTCACGGCCCCCCAACTCCCCCCGCCGCCAAAAATCGAATCACTCCTCGTTCTTCCCGTTTACTCGCCTGCATGTTCGGTAGTGGACGATAACTTGTGTGACCACATTCTCTTCGGCGTGAAACCACAGTGGCGCTATGCGACATCAAACGGTGCGCACGCGTCAGTCTCTCTACCAATAGATGGCGCCACCACACCCGCAATTACGTGCCACCTCATGTGTAAGGTACTGACCACGCTTCATTTGAATGAACCTCATATACTATGGAAACTAATGGTCTTATAACACTTCTGGCGGTACACCTGAAGTTATTTCTACGTGTCCAAATTTCTCTCCATTGAGTATGACATGGCGTGTTTCATTTGTTAGGAACTCTTCAGTCAAATCATACATTGGGTTTGATACTCCGTACTCTCGTATACTGCTCATTGGGCGGCAGTGCAGAATGTATCGAACGCATTCCGGAAGTCCAGGAATACGGCATCAGCTTTGCTGTCGGTATGCACTGCTTTGTTGGTCTCGTGTATGCAGAAAGCGAGCTGGGTTCTATACGATAACTGTTTTCGGAACACATGTGGATTCCTACAGAGGAGATTTTTGGTCTCCAGAAATGTCATATTCCAAAGTTGTAGCACATACCTGTCAGAGGTATCAGCCTACTGATTTCTGCGTCTGTTCGACGATCCTTTTTGAAAACAGGAATTACCTGAAAAAGTATGGCCGCTTTCCTTCCCTACCTCTTCCCTAATCCGAACTTGTATTACGTCCCTATAACCTAATCGTCGACGGGATGTTAAATCACTATGTTTCTTCTTACCTCCCTAGTCACACATCTTATTTTGCGGAATTGTAATGAAGAAAAACTCATTCACTACGCAGACTGCATATACACTCCTGGAAATGGAAAAAAGAACACATTGACACCGGTGTGTCAGACCCACCATACTTGCTCCGGACACTGCGAGAGGGCTGTACAAGCAATGGTCACACGCACGGCACAGCGGACACACCAGGAACCGCGGTGTTGGCCGTCGAATGGCGCTAGCTGCGCAGCATTTGTGCACCGCCGCCGTCAGTGTCAGCCAGTTTGCCGTGGCATACGGAGCTCCATCGCAGTCTTTAACACTGGTAGCATGCCGCGACAGCGTGGACGTGAACCGTATGTGCAGTTGACGGACTTTGAGCGAGGGCGTATAGTGGGCATGCTGGAGGCCGGGTGGACGTACCGCCGAATTGCTCAACACGTGGGGCGTGAGGTCTCCACAGTACATCGATGTTGTCGCCAGTGGTCGGTGGAAGGTGCACGTGCCCGTCGACCTGGGACCGGACAGCAGCGACGCACGGATGCACGCCAAGACCGTAGGATCCTACGCAGTGCCGTAGGGGACCGCACCGCCACTTCCCAGCAAATTAGGGAAACTGTTGCTCCTGGGGTATCGGCGAGGACCATTCGCAACCGTCTCCATGAAGCTGGACTACGGTCCCGCACACCGTTAGGCCGTCTTCCGCTCACGCCCCAACATCGTGCAGCCCGCCTCCAGTGGTGTCGCGACAGGCGTGAATGGAGGGACGAATGGAGACGTGTCGTCTTCAGCGATGAGAGTCGCTTCTGCCTTGGTGCCAATGATGGTCGTATGCGTGTTTGGCGCCGTGCAGGTGAGCGCCACAATCAGGACTGCATACGACCGAGGCACACAGGGCCAACACCCGGCATCATGGTGTGGGGAGCGATCTCCTACACTGGCCGTACACCACTGGTGATCGTCGAGGGGACACTGAATAGTGCACGGTACATCCAAACCGTCATCGAACCCATCGTTCTACCATTCCTAGACCGGCAAGGGAACTTGCTGTTCCAACAGGACAATGCACGTCCGCATGTATCCCGTGCCACCCAACGTGCTCTAGAAGGTGTAAGTCAACTACCCTGGCCAGCAAGATCTCCGGATCTGTCCCCCATTGAGCATGTTTGGGACTGGATGAAGCGTCGTCTCACGCGGTCTGCACGTCCAGCACGAACGCTGGTCCAACTGAGGCGCCAGGTGGAAATGGCATGGCAAGCCGTTCCACAGGACTACATCCAGCATCTCTACGATCGTCTCCATGGGAGAATAGCAGCCTGCATTGCTGCGAAAGGTGGATATACACTATACTAGTGCCGACATTGTGCATGCTCTGTTGCCTGTGTCTATGTGCCTGTGGTTCTGTCAGTGTGATCATGTGATGTATCTGACCCCAGGAATGTGTCAATAAAGTTTCCCCTTCCTGGGACAATGAATTCACGGTGTTCTTATTTCAATTTCCAGGAGTGTAGATTAATCACTAGAACATTCGGGTATTCCTTTGTTGTTTTTCCTTGTTTGCCTTCTGAATTCACTAATTCGTGGAAGCTAATCTGTGAGCACCTATAGATTAATTTTCGAATAAAATTGATGTATTCTGCGAATATTATGAATGTGACTTATTTCTCTTAACTTGTTAAGCCACAACACTTAGATTGATCACTTACAACGGAGCGAAGTTCGTTGTGCCCGTCCTACTAGCGACATTACATTTCATCGCAGTCCAGTATTCGTCGATTGCTACTGGACAAGTATATCTTCCACACATATGATCTTCAGCTGTGAGCAGACAGGCACATCCGGTGAGTTTTCCATTGTTTGCATTCCTACACATTTTCGCATGACTCTGTAGTTACTATAAGCAAACTAGAGAAAATTTTCAGATTGTACCTTCCTCAGATGATCTGAACGCATGCCTCAACCACGATGTCTTCAACTTCCACCCTCGGTATTTCCTACATGCCTCTTTCCACAATTGTGTTGCTCTCCTATGTTGGATAATTTGCACACTTAAAATATGTGACTCCACTACCATAGGTTGTGACTGTTGAAACACTCCAAGTACAGACTTTTCATTTCAAGCATGTAGATTTGCACATTTAAAGTACATGATTCCGCTACTAGAGGTTATAATTGTTTTAACATTCCAGCCAAAAACTTTTCATTTAAAGCATACTCAGAATTTATTGTATCCTAATGTTTATTTCAATGTCCATCCGCTCGTCACTCTCACTTACCCTAAATACGTGGTTTGAACAACAGAACAGATGAGGTCGTTGATAGACGAAAGTAACGAAAAGTAGCATAAATGAGAATACTGAGACACTTGACTTTAGAATTAGTGATCACTAAGTAGACGAAGTTAAGGAATTCTGCTACGTAGGCAGAAAAATAGCCCATGACGGACGGAGCAAAGAGGACAAAAAAAAGCAAACTAGCATAAACAAAAAGGGCATTCATCGCCAAGAGATGTCTGCTAGTATCGAAAATAGGCCTTAATTTGAGGAAGAAAATTCTGAGAATGTACGTTTGGAGCACAGCATTATATGGTAATGAAACATGCATGGACTGTAGGAAAACCGGAATGGAAGGGAATCGAAGCATTTAAGGGTTTGGTGCTACAGAAGAATATTGAAAATTAAGTGGACTCACAAGGTAAAGAATGGGTAGGATTCTCCACAGAATCATTGAGGAAAAGAACATATGGAAAACACTGACAGGAAGTCGGACAAGATGTTGAGATATTAGAGAATAACTTCCACAATACAGCTCTAGAGGTTAAAAACTGTAGAGGAAGACAGAGATAGGAATTCATCCAGCAAATAACTGAGGACGTAAGTTTCAAGTGCTAATCTGAGATGAAAAGGTTGGAACAGGAGAGGAATTCATGGTGGACAGCATCGAACTAGTCAGAAGACTGATGGCACATATATTAAAAAAAAAAAAAGTCTTCTTTATCTTCCTTTCAGCATCCCTGATAATACAAATGTTTGGTGCTTCTATCTTATTTAGTCTAATGAAGAACATAGAAGTTTCTGAGAAATCAAGAGATAACCGCTTCAATTCTGTGCTTGCCACTACGAAGCACACGCCGGTTCGAGCCTGGAAATTTAGGGTTAATGTTTCTGCTCTGTGTCTACCATGTCCACGCCCTTCGGAAATGGATAAATGCGCCCTCTGGAAAAGTGGTCGTTATTTTTCAGATATCATCAACATTTTTTGAGAGAATGTACCCAATAAAAACCACCAATGGCTTCAAGAAGACGGGGATTGTGACGCAAACTGCACTGTTTTTACTGAAGCTGAGTTCCTTTCAACAGAGAAGACTGAGCAAGCACGCGATGAGCAAACTGAAAATCCTCGACACTTCACGAAAAAACTGCAACAGATCATGAAACATTACATATAGCATTTCATCTTGTAACAGCCCTCAGAAAATTTTTCCATCGCGCCGTAACTGGATAGTGAGTAAATACAAAGCTGCCAGAACTGTCGTTCGCACCAGCACGACTTATAAAGACAAACTAAGAAAGGGGAGATAGAAAAGAAAATCAAACAGCAAAAGAGACGAAATGAAACAAAGAGTAAATAGTTTAGTGAGGACAAATGTGGCCAAAACGAATCAAGAAATTTTATTATGGTGGGACCAGTCAGATGACATGAGATACAGCAAATTCAGAGGATGGCAGATGCATATTATATTGCAAAAATTGCTCAGACTTCGTATCAGGAGAAGGCTCACTCTGATGATCTCTGATGCTGCAACAGTTTCACGTACGCAAACGATAGCTGTCCGGAGCTGATGACATGAAGATTTTTGTTTTGACTTACGTGTAGAACCAGTTAAAAATCATTCTAAGGATGATGGCAAAATTCAAATGACTTACAAAATTATTTTATCTGACTTTTGAGTGATTATTATTTACGAGTCTAACACTATTTATATCTCACTTTTACTGCGCTCAATCTAATTACCAATTTTCCTTTTGTATCGGCCATGATTCACTTGCAACGAACTTGGGATCATTATTGTTTGTTACTGTCTAACGGTACGCATTATGATCATTACTTATTACTGATTACTTTAAAAATAATTGTTGCAGAGTTTGCGCATAAAGTGCGGTTTCTCTTTAAGTGGAATGGAAAAACGCAGAGGCCATTCCGATTTTCAAGAAGGGTCGTCGAACATACGCACCTACGAGTAACTGTAGGCCTATATCGAAGACGTCAGTCTGTTCTAGAAATTTAAATTACGTCTCACGGTCGTGTAAGATGACCTTCCTGATGACCGACATTCTCACCTGTGGGAACCAACACGGATTCGGCAAACCATGTCCGTATGAAACCAGCTAGCTCTGTTTGATCATGAAACCGAGAAGGCAGTAGATCCTGGCGCCAAGGGTGACGCTCTCTTCCTTGACTTACGGAAGGTATTAAACACAGATCCGCACTGTCGCCTAATAAACAGAATACGAGGATACGGAATATCTGACTACCTTTGTAGTTGGAAATGGAGGGTTCTTGGCAAGTGGAAAACAACATATTTTCAGCACAGAGATATCGTCCGACATAAAAGTAATTTCGGGAGTACCCAAGGAAGTACCGTAGAACCATTAGTGTTCACAACATATATAAGCGGCCTACTGGACAACTTCGAAAGCTCCACGGGACAATTTGCGGATGATGCTGTCGCAAGTCGTAAGACCAAAAAAATTTAACACAATGCTTGAAGACCCACAGAGGATCGACGCTAGGTCCTGTGACTAGCAGTTCCCTCAAAATGAACAAACATCACATACTAAGCATAGATAGGAGGAAAGTTGCATTGCGGTACATACCAAGAAGAATCCTCCTACGTACATCTCGTGAAGAGATCATGAAAATAAAATTAGAGACATTAGGGATCACAGGGATTCTTAACAATAATCATTCCTCCCGCGCATCATTATAAGCTGGACCAGGAGAGGGGGAAGAGACAGGGGTACATAAACTACTCTGATTCCCACACTACATTATACGAGGGTTGGAACTTAAATAGTGGCAACTATTTATTCAAAACCGATTCAAAAGAGTTACATGTTTGCACCTGTTACTGCCCTTCAAAGTAGTCACCAGCGTTTTGTAGAACAAGTTGCCAGCGATGTGGAAGGCGTAGTATACCGGTAGCAGAGCCTGTTCTGTTGATGGTGCGAACGGGGCGGTCTACTGCCTGTCGAATCTCTGGAACAGTTCTGAAGCGAATGCCACGAAGTGGTTCCTTCATCTTCGGAATCAAATCAAAGTCACAAGGACTTAAGTCCGGGGAGAGCGATGGATGGTACAGTATTTCCCAGTCCCATCGACCGAACAGAGCAGTCACAGCTTGCGCTGTATGCGACCGCGTATTGTCGGGCAAAATGACGGGTCGGTTGCGTAGAAAGTGTTGAAACGTCCCCTTAGAAAAATTATACATGACTGTGCTTAAACTGACACACAATATTTTTTTAGCGCAACGCAATCTGACTTTCAATAATCCCTACAAAACAATGGCCCTGACTAACATTAACCTATATCTTTCACAAATCACTTACCTCACAAAAATCTTCGTTACTCGAACTACTGCAATACAGCGAGCGCCACTACTGCCAGCTAAATAAAAGATTCAAACTACGGAAGACACTAACTACTGATAGGCATAGTTAGCAAATGAAAGATTTTAATAGAGAACAAACAATGTATTTACCTTAATAGTCATAATATATATAGCAGTTCATGACATCCATTCTGTACTAAAAAATCCGCCATCTCGTTTCCCACATCCACCACTGCTGGCGGCTCACCTCCAACTGCGCAACGCTACGCGCTGTTCACATCCAGCTGCCCAACACTACAATGGCTGACAACAATGCAAACTGGCCACAGACTGCACACAGGACAGCCAGTGATTTTCATACAGAGCGCTACGTAACGTTACCAATAATAAAACATAAACAGCCTACTTACAGTGTCGCCGCTTCTTTCGCAAAGCTGGTCGCAGGTGATGCTCCAAAAACGAACAGTAATACTACGCATTGACAGGTCTGCCGTGGAGGAACGTAATGAGTTAGGATAACAAGCTGTGGCCGCTCTGTTCGGTCGATGGGACTGGGAAGTACTGTACCATCCACCATACTCACCGGATTTATGTCCTTGTGACTTTGATTTGATCCGAAGCTGAAGGAGCCACTTCGTGGCATTCGCTTCAGAACTGTTCCAGAGATTCGACGGGCAGTAGACCGCTCCATTCGCACCATCAACAGAACGGGCTCTGATAATGGTATACTACGCCTTTCACATCTCTGGTGACTACTTTGAAGGACAGTAACAGGTGCAAACTTGTAATTCTTTTGTATCGGTTGTGAATAAATAGTCACCACTATTTAAGTTCCAACCCACGTAAATGGTCTATGACGCTTCGTAAGGGGGCTTATGGAGGCACCATTTACTTGTGAGAAAATCAGAAAAAACGTGTTTTTTGGGTGCCAAAACCGAGTCGTGGACTCCAAGGCAGTTATGCACAGCAAATGGATGTACTTACTACGATATATTCCTAAGATCCTGATCTTGAATAACCTTGATGTCATTTTCCGTTTCACAGCTACAGAGTTTCAAAGTTATCCTACTTGTAATACGAACGTAATATCCGGTGTGAGTCCTAGACCTAGTATATAAATTGACGTAGCACAGAGAAATATGCTGTAAAGTGCCTCCGTTGCTATGAGAAAGTTTTGTGGGAACCCCATGTTGTAGTACTGAAGCACATGCCAAATTTTTGTGCTCGTAAAATCTGGCCTGAAATGTAAAATTAGGTTTGCATTATTTCAGTTTCCCAAAAGTAAACTGTCAAAATTTTTCTAAGCCATAAAGTTCTTTTCATATGAGTGACGTGCCCCGCTGTAGCAGGGAGAGAAAAGGAAACAGCGAAAAAATGCTCCCTGTATTCATGCTTTAAAAGACTCTGATCGAAAAGTGAGGTACCAGCTGCTTCGTTCTACCATCCTCACCACATTCAAAAATTTTGACGCGTGAACATATTCACCCATTTTAGTGCAGAGAGAGAAGGAGACTGTATCAGTGGCAAAGGAACGTAAACGTAGTGAATACTGGAAGGTAGTAGACAGCTGTGATAAAGAAATAGCGAAGGAGACAGTGATAGTGGAACATAGTTGGCAGTGACAGAACATCACTAGAAAAACAGTGAAGAAGATAGTGACAGTGGGAGAGAAACGAAGAGAAGGAGAAAGTGTAAGCTGGTGAGAGCCAGTGATAATGATAGACCGAGTCCATGGCAAGGACAACGACGAAGAGAGAGATAGTGACACTGAGAAGAGACAGCAGCAGTGGAAGGGAATGAATGAGATGGAAGCAGTAAGGGAGAGCAAGAGGGAGACAGTGACGCTGAAACCCTACTAGTAGGACAGACGAAGGACACTGGCAGTGAAACACGACACAGTGACAGACAGACACAAAGAGATAACGAGAACAAGCCGGGCTAGATGACTGAATGAGAATGGGGAAGTGGGAATAGATGCGGCTAAGCGACGTAGAGCGATGACTGGTATGTGTGCATGTGAGCGAGTTACAGTTATTACAGATAGGAGATCTTGTGGAAATAGGACGTGAGCTGCATGGTAAAAATAGCGCGAATATGACTGCAAGCCAAAATTTACGGAAAAGTATTAAATGTGCTGAGGAAAGTAGAATAAGGCAACTGATATAGTTTTCACTCAGAGTGTTTTAAATCAGGAGCATATCAGCGTTGCCGGCCGGAGTGGCCGAGCGGTTAAAGGCGCTACAGTCTGGAACCGCACGACCGCTACGGTCGCAGGTTCGAATCCTGCCTCGGGCATGGATGTGTGTGATGTCCTTAGGTTAGTTAGGTTTAAGTAGTTCTAAGTTCTAGGGGACTTATGACCACAGCAGTTGAGTCCCATAGTGCTCAGAGCCATTTGAACCATTTTGAGCATATCAGCGTTTTTTGTGCCCCAATAGGAGAAGTTTTTCCGCTATTTATGTTGTTGTGTTGTGGTCTTCAGTCCTGAGACTGGTTTGATGCAGTTCTCCATGCTACTCTATCCTGTGCAAGCTGCTTCATCTCCCAGTGCGTGCTGCAGCCTACATCCTTCTGAATCTGCTTAGTGTATTCATCTCTTGGTCTCCCTCTACGACTTTTACCATCCACGCTGCCCTCCAATGCTACATTTGTAACCCCTAGATGCCTCAGAACATGTCCTACCAACCGGACCTTTCTTCTTGTCAAGTTGTGCCACAAACTCCTCCCCAATTCTTTTCAATACCTCCTCATTAGTTATGTGATCTACCCATCTAATCTTCAGCATTCTTCTGTAGCACCACATTTCGAAAGCTTCTATTCTCTTCTTGTCCCAACTATTTATCGTCCATGTTTCACTTCCATACATGGCTACACTCCATACAAATACTTTCAGAAACGACTTCCTGACACTTAAATCAATACTCGATGTTAACAAATTTCTCTTCTTCAGAAACGCTTTCCTTGCCATTGCCAGTCTACATTTTATATCCTCTTTACTTCAACCATCATTAGTTATTTTGCTCCCCAAATAGCAAAACTCCTTTACTACTTTAAGTCTCTCATTTCCTAATCTAATTCCCTCAGCACCACCCGAGTTAACTCGACTACATTCCATTATTCTCGTTTTGCTTTTGTTGATGTTCATCTTATATCCTCCTTTCAAGACACTATCCATTCCGTTCAACTGCTCTTCCAAGTCCTTTGCTGTCTCTGACAGAATTACAATGACATCGGCGAACCATAAAGTTTTTATTTCTTATCCATGGATTTTAATACCTATTCCGAATTTTTCTTTTGTTTCCTTTACTGCTTGCTCAATATACAGATTGAATAACATCGGGGAGAGGCTACAACCTTGTCTCACTCCCTTCCCAACCACTGCTTCCCTTTCATGTCCCTCGACTCTTATAACTGCCATCTGGTTTCTGTACAAATTCTGTATTTTACCTCTGCCACCATCAGAATTTGAAAGATAGTATTCCACTCAACAGTGTCAAGAGATTTCTCTAAGCCTACAAATGCTATAAACGTAGGTTTGGCTTTTCTTAATCTAGCTTCTAAGATAAGCCGTAGGGTCAGTATTGCCTCACGTGTTCCAACATTTCTACGGAATCGAAACTGATTTTCCCCGAGGTCGGCTTCTACCAGTTTTTCCATTTGTATGTAAAGAATTCGCGTTAGTATTTTGCAGCCGTGACTTATTAAAGTGATAGTTCGGTAATTTTCACGTCTGTCAACACCTGCTTTCTTTGGGATCGGAATTATTATATTCTTCTTGAAGTCTGAGGGTAGTTTTGTATGATTCATTATTTCTTTTAAAAATGGTTTCTAATTATTACTCAGAATAAATTATAAAAGTAACTGTGATGTCAATAAGTTCAACGGTAATTACATATTTATAACAAATCAAAAATATGAAAAATAATTTTATTACTTGAAAAACAGTTAAATTAGTGATTGATGTTAGGTTGATCATTTTAACATTAATTTTTAATTCAGATTATAAATATAATAATGCTTCACTATTTGTATGCTCAAAAGCTAAAATTTATTAAATTTTAGAAAATGTCTGTGCATCGTGTGATTTGGCTATATCGGGTACTCCGAGTATTTGTGCATATCGAGTACTTCGATTGCTTGCGTATATCCTCAAGTTCAGTACATCACGAAAATGGGCCGTTGATGTTCAAATGTGTGTGAAATCTTATCGTACTTAACTGCTAAGGTCATCAGTCCCTAAGCTTACACACTACTTAACCTAAATTATCGTAAGGTCAAGTACACACACCCATGCCTGAGGGAGTAGTCGAACCTCCGCCGGGATCAGCCGCACTCCCCACGACTGCAGCGCCCCAGACCGCTCGGCTAATCCCGCGCGGCTGGGCCGTTGATAATCTCCTACTGTCCCCTTTCGTTCGTAATAATACGCAGTATACTTCTCTTACCACTTCAACTACCCACAACACCAGTATGTATTGAACTTGAGGATATACGCAATCGGTCTCGTAATGAACAGTGATCAAAATGCTTAGCTCTTCAGTGTGCGGTGTCTTGCGGGGCACAGACCTAGATGCGGAGTAGATACAATGGGATCATTTTGGACCGTATATGCACAGCACCACCTCTGGCTGTTTGTGCTCGCTTCGTAGAAATATGATGTTAAAGCTGTGAGCGTATGCTACCATTTGCACACGAGAGAGAGAGAGAGAGAGCCGCTTGTCGAGCAGACCGCGGCCGCTGCACAAAGCGAGGATCGGTGGTCCGGGAAGCCCGGGCGTCTGCGCGCGCGCCCTCTGTGGGGAGACGGAGCAGCGGCGGCGGCATTGTGCCGCGAGGGAGACAGCGGCCGGCGGGCGGCTACTGCCGTTGTAACCAGAGCGCGGCGGGCGCAGCCACGCCGCTACAAAGAGGCGGCGAGCGTCCCTGCTCTGCAGACGGCTGCCTAATTGATAATGATAGTGTCCAGCGCCGCGGGGGGCCACGCGCGCCGCCGCTACCTCGCCCGGTCTCGCATTCAACAGGCCCCGCCGCCGGCCGATCTCGTCAGGTTTTTACAAAGCCACCCGGAGCGCGCTCGGCGACGTATGAAACCTGAAACGTAATTCTGCGACAATCGAGCTCGTGACGTTTCATACCGACAGACTGCTTTAGGACACCCTCGACGCGCTACTTTTGTTTCGACGGTATTCGCTCTCCGTGTTGTCTGGCAGCAGGTAAACTCGTGGGTGGAGAGTTCACATTACATTCGGCCGATTGCTACGACTGTAACAGTTACTGAAGGCACACGTGAATTGTGACTACTCGAAATTTTAGAGTTATCACGGATAAAATACAGAGAGCGAAACGGGATAGAGATTACATTGCGATACTACCCGTCGGCTCTCACTAGTGATGTAGTGACCACCTGACAAATGACTCAAACAACGTGGCGACTACAACGTCATATGATTTACGATATTTTGAAAGATAAAAAACACAGCTTTTATTACAAGAATTTACAACCTCGAGAAAAAAGCAGTGCGAATTACACTATTATCATCATTCGTGTAACATACATTGAAGAGCCACAGAAACTGGTGCACCTGCAAAATATCGTGTAGGGCCCCCGCGAACACTTAGAAGTGCCGCAACACGACGTGGCATGGGGTCGACTAATGTCTGAAGTAGTGCTACAGGGAACTGGCACCGTCAATCCTGCAGGGCTGTCCATAAAGGCTGTCCATAAATCCGTAAGAGTACGAGGGGGTGGAGATCTCTTACGAACAGCACGTTGCAAGGCGTCCCAGATATGTTCAATAATGTTCATGTCTGGGGAGTTCTGTGGCCAGCGGAAGTGTTTAAATTCAGGAGAGTGTATCTGCAACCACTCTGTAACAATTCTGAATATGTAGGATGTCTCATTTTCCTGTTTGAATTATTTATTTATTTATCGTACGGCAACATCCCAAACATTTGTCCAGGTCTGTGGAGAACCCAGTCCAATTGGCTTTTTTAAAATTCCATCGTGGGCGAGGAATAGAGGTAATTAGGGGAATTTGAGTTCCTACCTCTATTATGATTGGACTGTGTTGACTGTGCGGAAAGTCGGACAGAACTCTACGCGAGGCCATGAGAGGTTGGTCTCTGTTGTTGGACGAGACGAAACACAGGTCAGGGTTGTATTCCTGTCTCCAGGCAGCTGACCTAAACGTAAATCGATCCCCAGCATCGAATACATGGTATAAGTATTCGTCTTCTGCCCATTTTGCTAGTGCTTCTCCATTTGCATCATTGTCTTTATACTTCCACTGTTCATGATGATTATTGAAATCCCCAACGTATGCAGCAGGATGTGGCTGAGTTTGAATAACATGAGCTGGCCAAGGTGTAGCAGGTGGCTTATAAATATTGGAGACTGTGATACTTCCGATTTTTGTGACAACCTTATGAATGTCTTTGTTGGTGGATGTAGAAATTAGGAAAGCGTTTTCAATATCTTGTTTGACGTATGTGGCTACTCCATAAGACCTATGATAGGTCGCTCCCAACAGTTCATAGCCTGGTATTTTGCCCCTTTTATTTACTTGTTGCACTGTATCACAATGAGTTTCCTGTATAGCAACCAAGTCAATGTTGTCATTTTTTAATAGTTTTGATAGAAACTGGCACTTAGCATAGCTTATGCCTTCTATGTTTATGTGACAAATTCTAACCACGGGTCCGAGTTTCCTGGTCAGAGGGACCTAAGAAGGGCCGTTTGGTCTGTCTGGTGACATAACTCTTACTGAAAGTGTCTTATAGTCAGGAGATCCTCAGATTATCTGACTGCCAGTATGTGCTAGTTCATTTAGCGTTACCCAGAGTGCACGTGTAGTGTTACACCACGGACGCGAACTAGCTTTACACCCCTGCTGTTTGAATTGACCAAGTCCGTTGGAATGCACAATGGAGATAAATGGACGCAGGTGATCAGACAGGGTGCTTACGCACGTGTCACCAGTCAGATTCGCATCTATACGTATCAGGGGTCCCATATCACTCCAACTGCACACACCCCACACCATTACAGAGCCTCCACCACGTTGAAGAGTCCTCTGCTGCCATGCAGCGTCCTTGGATTCATGAGGTTGTCTCCATACCCGTACACGTCCATCCCCTTACTACAATTTGAAACGAGACTCGTCCGACCAGGCAACATGTTTCCATTCATCAACAGCCCAATGTCGGCGTCGACGGTGTCAGGCGAGGCGTAAAGCTTTGTGTCGTCTAGTCATCAAGGGTACACGAGTGAGCCATCGGCTCCGAAAGCCCGTATCGATGATGTTTCGTTGAATGATTCGTAGGCAGACACTTGTTGATGGCCCAGCATTGAAATCCGCAGCAATGTGCTGAAGGGTTGCATTTCTGTCACATTGAACGATTCTCTTCGGTCGTCGTTGATTCCGTTCTTGTAGGATATTTTTCCGGCCACAGCGATGTCGGAGATTTGATGTTTTACCGGATTCGCGCTACTCTCGTAAATGGTCGTACGGGAAAATAACCACTTCATCGCTACCTCGCAGATGCTGTGTCGCATCGCTCGTGCGCCGACTATAACACCACGTTCAAACTCACTTAAATCCTGATAACCTACCATTGTAGCTGCAGTAACCGATCTGACAACTGTGCCAGACACTTGCTGTCTTATATAGGCGTTGCCGACCGCAGCGCGGTTTTCTACCTGTTTACATATTTCTGTATTTGAATACGCATGCCTATACCAGTTTCTTAGGCGCTTCAGTGTATAAAAACGTTTGTCTGTTGGTTTGTTAGTCTTCTATGTGTTCCTACATCATTCATCCGACTACGATGCAACTTCGATGAGTTGTTGTGTGTGCGCCCGCGAAAGCTTCTGAATCAGAACAGCCATCCACTACTACCACTCTTAGCCGGCCGCTGTGGCTGAGCGGTTCTAGGCGGTTCAGTCATGAACCGCGCCACTGCTACGGTCGTAAGTTCGAATCCTGCCTCGGGCATGGATGTGTGATGATGATGATGTTTGGTTTGTGGGGCGCTCAACTGCGTGGTTATCAGCGCCCGTACAATTACCCAATCTTTGCTCAGTCCAATTTCGCCACTTTCCTGGATGATGATGAAATGATGAGGACAGCACAAACACCCAGTCATCTCGAGACAGGTGAAAATCCCTGACCCCGCCGGGAATCGAACCCGGGACCCCGTGCTCGGGAAGCGAGAACGCTACCGCAAGACCACCAGCGGCGGACAGGGCATGGATGTGTGTGATGTCCTTAGGTTAGTTAGGTTTAAGTAGTTCTAAGTTCTAGGAGACTGATGACCTCAGATGTTAAGTCCCATAGTGCTCAGAGCCATTTGAACCATTTTTACTACCACTCTTCGGGTGGAGGTGAATGTTTACACATGATACATAAAAACATTTGCTAACGACCGATATTGTAAATGGTGTTCAAAAAGTTTCTGTTCGAAAGGATACGGCCCATAAGCCGTGTGCCAATCAAGGAAAATCGCGGTGAGCATTCAGCAAATCATTCCACCGACACACTCGATTAAAGATATCCATTTCGTAAAACCGTGTACTGCTGCGTGAAGATGTCAGTAACTGCCTGCTGCACATCCCCGTCCGACAGGTTTCCTCGAGCCTTCAAGCCCTTTTCTTTAAGGAACCGAGGATGTGAAAATCTCTTGGAGGAGGTCAGGCCTTCAGAACGGGTGTTGGCGTAACTTCTGCATTGCATTTGCATTATCATGAAGCAACAGCACCCTGTGTCGCTCCATTCCACAACGATGGTTTTCGACAGACATGCTGCGCCATACGTGTTCTTCATTCTCCGATTGATGTGTATCGGTATTTGTCCTTAAACAACCAAGAAAGGAAGGAAGAAAACACATTGGTCTTGTTTGAACGCATTTGATAATAACGTCGCTATAGTTCACGTTTCCGCTATTACGTTAAGCACGTCGGAAAGACACGAATGGCACACTGATATCTTGCCTACATGCCGGTGCTTATATACCCGCATCGCAGTCGCACTACGTTGCATATACGCAGCAGCATTATCCTCAGACAGAAACTTCTTGATCTCCCCTTACGGTATCGACGCCAGAGTTCACGGGGGACGCTAACTTGTCACTGTTATCACTTGCTCCCGTATGTAAAAAAATTATTGTGACAGTCAGGCATCCCACGTAGGGTATATATAAAATGTGGGAGTAAGAAACCTCTACCATCCCTAGGATGGAGGTGGGGAAATGTTTTACAATGGAAAAAAAATCCTGTTGCTATATATTTCGTGTATTTAGATGAACTGGAATAATTTAAAAATGTGAAGCGCAAATTCAGTTATTCGATGCGTCAACCAGGTCGTAAGAATGAGCTGTGCAGCGAGCCACTAAGTTCATCAGCATGCTCTGGGACCAAAGATTATGCCACATGGCTGAATACCACAATTACATTTAACGTCCATTCTGGAGTTGCATGGGTAAAACAACGGTGAACTTGACACTTTCCTCACGATTCAGAGAAAACTGCAGGAAAATAACGTATGTGACGTATGCGTACACTGACAAAGCCGCAGGCAAAAAACTAGTCACATGTAGGTAAGAGAAACATTTCTCGTAGATAAAACTAATCGAGAATGCTAGAAACGAGTTCTATAACTGTAATGGACACCACGACATAGAGTACGAACCAAAACATCATTTATCGTAAATAAATCGTAGCTAGTGTCAAATGGTTCAAATGGCTCTGAGCACTATAGGACTCAACTGCTGTGGTTATCAGTCCCCTAGAACTTAGAACTACTTAAACCTAACTAACCTAATGACATCACACACATCCATGCCCGAGGCAGGATTCGAACCTGCGACCGTAGCAGTCGCACGGTTCCGGACTGCGCGCCTAGAACCGCGAGACCACCGCGGCCGGCGCTAGTGTCACAAATGGCACTTTAGCTATACAGCTCAAGTGGAGACTACGATAAAGAGTTCCGAATATGTACACATTTCAGAAGGAAATCACAATGGTTGGCACAAGAATAAATATAAATATTTATCGGAAAGAAAATAAACCGAGTGTCGTAAAAAAATTATCTATAGTTGTAATGGACATCTCGATCGACGAACTAAAGTTATGCTTCGTAAAGAAATCAAAGTTCGTATCGATAAATACACTTAACCTATATAGCTAAAGAGGAGACTGCAACACGCAGATACGAATGTATGCATGTACGAGCAGTAAATCGAAATGTATATCTCACAAGAAGAACTTTGACTATTTATAGGGAAGAAAACGATTCGAGTGCCGCAAGAAACCTAAAGCTCTATGGAAGATCTCGACACACATTACGAACTAAAACGAAATTAATCGTAAAGAGCCGCGCAGTCTGAGGCGCCTTGCCACGTTTCTCGTGGCTCCCCCCGTCGTGGGTTCGAGTCCTCCGTCGGGCATGGGTATACGTGTTGTCCTTAGCGTACGTTAGTTTAAGTTAGATTAAGCAATGTGTAAGCCTAGGGACCGATGACCTCAGCAGTTTGGCCCCACAGGAGCTCACCACAAATTTCCAAATCCCGTAAAGAAATCAAATCTAATATCGAAATATGCTCTTTAGCTATGTAGTTCAAGTCGAGAGTTCGATACGCAATTACTAAACTATGGGTGCCTCATGAGTAAATCGAAAACGGTCATCATAAAAAAAGCCTCGACCATTTATCGATGAATCGAGTATCGTAAAAAAGCACCACAGCTGCGGAGCGGGCGGGATAAACAGTGGCAATCAAAATAATATGTATTTAACGTAAGGAAAGAAAGACTGATAAATTGACTACATATTATGGTTCCCTCCAAAACAGAAAAGACAAAATTTTGTTTCTCATACACATCAAGGATAAGGATATAATTTTTTCGAAAGCAACAAAAGCATTACAATAAACAGCAGGATAAAAATTGCAGTTCCCAATGTGCACCAAGAAGTTGCATCACAGCAGCCATTACCCATTACATCACTGCTCACTACCGGCGATTACTATCTCAAATTCCTGTTGACCCGCGAAATGTTATCTGCAACTTGCACACAAAACAGACCACAGTTGTAACAGTGGATGGACGCGAAAGTGAAATAACACACTGACGGGAAAAAATCGAACTCCAAGAAGGAGTTGTACGACATGCATGGTGCGACAGCTGGCAGCTTTCCCTAAACGTAGATAAATGTAATATAATGCGCATACATAGGGGCAGAAATCCATTCCAGTACGATTATGCCATAGGTGGTAAATCATTGGAAGCGGTAACGACCGTAAAATACTTAGGAGTTACTATCCGGAGCGATCTGAAGTGGAATGATCACATAAAACAAATAGTGGGAAAAGCAGGCGCCAGGTTGAGATTCATAGGAAGAATTCTAAGAAAATGTGACTCATCGACGAAAGAAGTAGCTTACAAAACGCTTGTTCGTCCGATTCTTGAGTATTGCTCACCAGTATGGGACCCTTACCAGGTTGGATTAATAGAAGAGATAGACATGATCCAGCGAAAAGCAGCGCGATTCGTCATGGGGACATTTAGTCAGCGCGAGAGCGTTACGGAGATGCTGAACAAGCTCCAGTGGCGGACACTTCAAGAAAGGCGTTACGCAATACGGAGAGGTTTATTATCGAAATTACGAGAGAGCACATTCCGGGAAGAGATGGGCAACATATTACTACCGCCCACATATATCTCGCGTTATGATCACAACGAAAAGATCCGAGAAATTAGAGCAAATACGGAGACTTACAAGCAGTCGTTCTTCCCACGCACAATTCGTGAATGGAACAGGGAAGGGGGGATCAGATAGTGGTACAATAAGTACCCTCCGCCACACACCGTAAGGTGGCTCGCGGAGTATAGATGTAGATGCAGATGTAGATAAACGAATGTTGGCAGGCGTTTTTCTACATCTGAAAGATGACGTCTATTCAGATTTCGCTCCAGTGGCACAAGAGTGGCGCTAGTAACGCGAATCAGGTTTGCTCTAAATACACGCTGTAACGGTCGTGAGCGTTAGTTACCTTTGATGTTAGTCAAGTGAGCATTTAAGGCGACAGAGACGCCATTATCAACACCTCACTGAGTATGAATGAGGTAGTGTAACAGGGCTACGAGAAACTGAATGTTCCTTCAGTGATATTGCACAAACGCTTGGCAGGAACGTAGCCACTGTATGTGATTGCTGGTAACTGTGGTCACGGGAATGCACGGGCGCGAGAAGGCCGTGCTACAGACGGCCTATGTGGCACTACCGAGAGGGAAGAGCGTATGTTATCTAGATAAATGCACCCTCGACTCTGTAATAATTATTTTTTGGTTTGCGATTTTTTCTGTCAGTATAATAGTTGAGAAGGGAGCGTGAACAGGAGCGCGGTCTATCTGGCCTGGACCAAAGCGATCAGGGTTCTTACTAATCCTTCTTCACTCGTTTTCGTGTGCCAAATTTCAGCTGGACAATGCCCTGCCACATGTGTCAAGGAATGTGAAAGACTTCTTCTTTGATCTGTGCGTTTTTCACTGATCATTTTGAATCCACATTTAGCGGCAGTGGGTGCAGGATACGGGAGGAGCGGGAAAAGGGTTTACGCCGTTCTAATGAATTCTCAGTGTCATCAACCATGTACATTTCTGTAATCCTAACTAATTGTGACTTGTTATGTACCAAAATTGTGGTATGAACCCCTTATCGTTTTCACTAAATCTGGTGTATTTCTATACTTACTTATCTTGCTGGCATTTTAGATACCTTTTCGTCCTCTCCATCGTATTTCATTGGTCAAATGCTGTCCAGTTCTGCCTTGCGCATATGATCCTCTTCTCCCTTACAACTTCCCTCAACGGCATTAAAATGCTGACTTATTCCAATTTTAGGTGTTGTTGTTATCACTCCCCCTCCTCATATTGACTCCTTTACTACCAAATTCGCTACTTCTGAATTTTAACTTCCATATAATTTTCCACTCGATTTCCTTCCTCACCTGTTTTCTTTAGTGGCGTTTCATTTCCTTCTGTACCTTACCAATCAATTTTCGGCATTTTTCAGTAACGGCACAATTCAAATGCTCCTTAGGAGAAGACCGTCCACTTTTCGTTGGCCGGCAGTGTTGTGTTTCAAAAGATTGATTTTTGAATTTATTTGCAGTCCCCGGCTACCGCATTATAATATCATTTATCTCTTGTGAAGAAAATTTTCATTACTTTCTAGATAGCACTAGTCTTTCATTCCCTTTGCTGAATTGACTAAATTTTGATGTTCATAATACTGTTACTATTATCTTTCTTTCCTTTCTTTATTCTCCGTTATTTGGTCACCCAGCTTCTCCATTTCGATCATTTCTTTAATTACATCATCCAATATCTCTCTTACTTGCACGTAGAAGGATAATGTTGTCTGCGAACCCCTTTATTTGTTTCTATTCCACAAGACCTTCATTCCAGTTCTGAGCTTTTTCAGTTTTTCAAGGTGCAACAATAGTGGAGCAGTGCTCATGAAATAAAACACTACCCTGCATTCGTTTTAGCACAAGTTCGTTGTTGATGACTTTCCCCTTTTATTAGAGCCACCTGCTCGTAGGTCTATTCTCATATCGTAACGTTTTTGTACTTTCTGGTTACTGGCTTTAAGGTTATCAGACACGAACCACAATCACAACTGAAAAAGTATGTAGACAGGAATCTACTGATGCCTTAGAAAAGAGACATTGCTGCCATTTTTCTGATGCGATTTAAGAAAACTCCAGATACTAAAATCAGGTCGGTCGTACAAAAGTTGTTTGAATTCAGCACATCCTTATACGACTGCGTATTCAAGTTGACTGTTGCAAAGAATAAAACAGTAACCAGCCCCTGTCAATAATACCATTTATTAACACAAACAGCGCTGTTACTGGTTTTGGGTTTCATTCGCTGTTTGCTTTAGTTGTCGGCTGTTTTCTCCCCTTTGCGGCTAAAGTTCCTTGGGGTGGAAGTGCCGTCGAAATTCCCACGTCATCATGTGAATATGGATTGGGGCTAAGAAATGAAAGAGGAAGCCGCCTGGTAGAATTTTGCACAGAGCACAACTTAATCATAGCTAACACTTGGTTTAAGAATCATGATAGAAGGTTGTATACATGGAAGAACCCTGGAGATACTAAAAGGTATCAGATAGATTATACAGTATAATGGTAAGACAGAGATTTAGGAACCAGGTTTTAAATTGTAAGACATTTCCAGGGGCAGATGTGGACTCTGACCACAATCTATTGGTTATGACCTGTAGATTAAAACTGAAGAAACTGCAAAAAGGTGGGAATTTAAGGAGATGGGACCTGGATAAACTGAAAGAACCAGAGGTTGTAGAGAGTTTCAGGGAGACCATAAGGGAACAATTGACAGGAATGGGGGAAAGAAATACAGTAGAAGAAGAATGGGTAGCTTTGAGGGATGAAGTAGTGAAGGCAGCAGAGGATCAAGTAGGTAAAAAGACGAGGGCTAGTAGAAATCCTTGGGTAACAGAAGAAATATTGAATTTAATTGATGAAAGGAGAAAATATAAAAATGCAGTAAATGAAGCAGACTAAAAGGAATACAAACGTCTCAAAAATGAGATCGACAGGAAGTGCAGAATGGCTAAGCAGGGATGGCTAGAGGACAAATGTAAGGATGTAGAGGCTTATCTCACTAGGGGTAAGATAGATACTGCCTACAGGAAAATTAAAGAGACCTTTGGAGATAAGAGAACCACTTGTATGAACATCAAGAGCTCAGATGGAAATCCAGTTCTAAGCAAAGAAGGGAAAGCAGAAAGGTGGAATGAGTATATAGAGGGTCTATACAAGGGCGATGTACTTGAGGACAATATTATGGAAATGGAAGAGGATGTAGATGAAGATGAAATGGGAGGTACGATACTGCGTGAAGAGTTTGACAGAGCACTGAAAGACCTGAGTCGAAACAAGGCCCCCGGAGTAGACAACATTCCAGTAGAACTACTGACGGCCTTGGGAGAGCCAGTCCTGACAAAACTCTACCATCTGGTGAGCAAGATGTATGAAACAGGCGAAATACCATCAGACTTCAAGAAGAATATAATCATTCCAATCCTAAAGAAAGGTGTTGACAGATGTGAAAATTACCGAACAATCAGTTTAATAAGCCACAGCTGCAAAATACTAACACGAATTCTTTACAGACGAATGGAAAAACTAGTAGAAGCTGACCTCGGGGAAGATCAGTTTGGATTCCGTAGAAATACTGGAACACGTGAGGCAATACTGACCTTACGACTTATCTTAGAAGAAAGATTAAGGAAAGGCAAACCTACGTTTCTAGCATTTGTAGACTTAGAGAAAGCTTTTGACAATGTTGACTGGAATACTCTCTTTCAAATTCTAAAGGTGGCAGGGGTAAAATACAGGGAGCGAAAGGCTATTTACAATTTGTACAGAAACCAGATGGCAGTTATAAGAGTCGAGGGGCATGAGAGGGAAGCAGCGGTTGGGAAGGGAGTGAGACAGGGTTGTAGCCTCTCCCCAATGTTATTCAATCTGTATATTGAGCAAGCAGTAAAGGAAACAAAAGAAAAATTTGGAGTAGGTATTAAAATCCATGGAGAAGAAATAAAAACTTTGAGGTTCGCCGATGACATTGTAATTCTGTCAGAGACAGCAAAGGACTTGGAAGAGCAGTTGAACGGAATGGATGGTGTCTTGAAGGGAGGATATAAGATGAACATCAACAAAAGCAAAACGAGGATAATGGAATGTAGTCGAATTAAGTCGGGTGATGCTGAGGGTATTAGATTAGGAAATGAAACACTTAAAGTAGTAAAGGAGTTTTGCTATTTGGGGAGCAAAATAACTGATGATGGTCGAAGTAGAGAGGATATAAAATGTAGACTGGCAATAGCAAGGAAAGCGTTTCTGAAGAAGAGAAATTTGTTAACATCGAGTATAGATTTAAGAGTCAGGAAGTCATTTCTGAAAGTATTTGTATGGAGTGTAGCCATGTATGGAAGTGAAACATGGACGGTAAATAGTTTGGACAAGAAGAGAATAGAAGCTTTTGAAATGTGGTGCTACAGAAGAATGCTGAAGATTATATGGGTAGATCACATAACTAATGAGGAAGTATTGAATAGGATTGGGGAGAAGAGAAGTTTGTGGCACAACTTGACCAGAAGAAGGGATCGGTTGGTAGGACATATTCTGAGGCATCAAGGGATCACCAATTTAGTATTGGAAGGCAGCGTGGAGGGTAAAAATCGTAGGGGGAGACCAAGAGATGAATACACTAAGCAGATTCAGAAGGATGTAGGTTGCAGTAGGTACTGGGAGATGAAGAAGCTTGCACAGGATAGAGTAGTATGGAGAGCTGCATCAAACCAGTCTTAGGACTGAAGACAACAACAACTAACAACATGTTGCAGTGTTGACTGCCTGTGTACACGAAATAGTAAAAAGCACTCTTCGGTGTGTGTGTGTGTGTGTGTGTGTGTGTGTGTGTGTGTGTGTGTGTGTGTGTGTGGTGCCAAACAGTATGTGAATATTTATAGACAAAAAAGAGCTTTACATACTTTTATTACTTTGTGAAACCAAGCGGTCAACGGCGCACAGGACGATGCGGGAATTTCGGCCACACCCCCACCACATCGAACTTTCGCCGCAATGGGAGGGGCGGGGAGGGGGGAGGGTGGACAGACGATAACCAATATAAACAACAACAAATGTAATATAAACGTGAACGGCCCTCTGAAGATGTCAGTTGGAAATCGGTAAGGCTGATGTATTTCTATACTTATTTCCTTTTCTGGCACTTTAACCATCTTATTTCATTAGTCAAAAGCTGTCCAGTTCTGACTTGGGAAAGTGAAATGGACTCTCCCTTACTACTTTGCTCAACAGCGTTAACATGACGACGCTATTTGTGCGAATTAATTTATTAATAGTGGCTGGTTGTTGTTGTCTTCTTTGCAAGAATCAACTTGTAATGTGTATACAGCCGCAGCCTCAAAACGTCTGGTTTCGACCAAGTAGCACATTCTTACCTTAGCGTGCTACAATGCTGAGTTTCGTTTGCACAAATTTTTACCACGTCTTTTACGAGTATGTTTGCATGAAAAAAAAGGAAAGCCAAACAAAAAAAAAGTGAAGCATCCGGAACAAGAGGAAGAAATGAAATTAAATTCACGAGTTGATAGGTTATGTGACTTACTTTAAGAGATTACAAAATCGAGTCAAATTTAGAAAGAAATCGGCAGTATGAGCCCACCCCCTCTGTCCAGGATGCACGCACTGATTCTGCTGGCGAGGGTGTCACAAAGCCGTGAGGCAAGCCAGACCACAACTGTTTTAAATGATTTTTGATATTCTGGACACTGACAATGGGACAGAGTTGCCGCCCGAGCTGGTCCCACATGTGTTCTACTGGGGATAAAAGATCAGTTACAGAGAAAATCTTGGGGTTATTGTCTGCTTTGATCTGCCACGCTAAATTTGAATCACGTGTGCGTGTCTATCCAGAAACTCGGAGGATGGAATGGGTTACAAACTCAAATTGTTCGTTTTTGAGTAATCATGGTCCTCCTAAAGGTTAAAATATGTTCCGAGCGTCGACCTTCTCGTTTTGCCCAGCACAGGCTATCATTTTCTAGACATCGTAGTCACAGGCAATGGTATTTCGAAGCAGAATTTAATCGACATATATTTTTATTTAAACTACTCTTTTCATGCACCTACAATCATGTCAAAAAATTATCTCTGTACATCCAGATTAAGGTACGCAAAATTATTTTTTCTCAGTCGTAATACGGGTTCGCTAAAGAAAATCTGTCTCGATCTTCATGCAGTGCTACGGACAAATTGCAGCACATAAATAATACAATAATCATAGTACTGACATAGTTACACAACATTAGAGACGTTAGGTACTCTCCCATTTTGTACTTCAGCTGGTCTGTGGTGCTTCTCTGGTGGAGTTTTAAGATATGAGTGACATTTGTTTTATATCCAAAGGCCTTCAGGGTCACTCATCGAATGGTAACGTTTGGATGACGTTTTACCCGCACTTGCTGCGTCTCAGATTTGGGATTGTGGTGCCAAAAAAGTAAGTATCCAATCAATGCCGAGTGATAAACCAGTATGTGCTTCAGGGTGTTCAGTTTTCATTTTCAGCTAGTACCTATCTTTTTCCTACCCGTAGCTATAAGTTTGGCGTTATTTGGGAAATCGAAAAAGTGTTTACAGAGACTGTCGTTAATATTCGGTCACTTCATTGTTTCTGGTTGTATGTGCTTTAGTTTCAAGTTTACATATAGCAAATGAAATTACAATAAACGAATAATGCGTTCTCTTACTATACGTAAATTATAACATGTAGTCTCGTAAGTAACGTAATGAGACATTGTTCTCTTAAAGAATATTTCAGACCTTAACACTATACTGCCCTTAATATTCTGTCAAAATATAACTTGTTGAATAAGGGAAATAAGTTTGGAACTTAGTACTTCGTGTGCCATTCCTCCTGCTTTATAATCCGTTTGAAACGTCCTTGCGTATCACCAATGAATTTTGCGATGGATTCAGGTCAGTTATTTACTTTTCTTCTTTCAACTTGTTTAGCAGATCTTACTCTTAATTGACTGATTTCTCCGTACACTTGTATCGCCTCCTCATTATAAATTCTGTATGGAGTTACCGTCTGGGGACTGAGGTGTGTGTGTGATTATGTTTAGGACGATTATTTTTTTACAAGACATGAGGTGTGCTTCGAGTTATTATTTTGTTGAGCAACAGTTCTCAATCTTTCAGTGTTCGCGATTGAGTTTTCAACAATCCTAATTTTCATCCCCCCCCCCCCCACTCCCTCCTCCGCTGCCGTTCGCTTGAACATTTTGGCTCTAAATCTACGAAGTTGCGAACCTTTCAGATTACCAATAATAAGTAAATTTACAGCTACTTCGCAACATCTATTACGCTACACTGACAAAATCCGAGCCAATGGCTCTCTATTGCTCTCTTACCTACAGGTAGCGTACGAAAAGCTGGTGAATTACTTCATTAAAAAAACTTTGCAACCCAGACGGAATGCAGTCACTAATAATTGCTAAACTTAATTTCAATTTCATATTGAGAAAATAATTATTAAATGCACTGCGCGTTACTGATACGGTCATATCTATAACAGCAATATATGAGTGTAAATGTGATATTAATTTCTTATGTCAGAATGTATTTTTTTTGTATTTTTTCGCTTTTGTTACCTTTCAGTAATTAATCAGTTTCTGAATTTATGGTTTTTTTTATGTTCGATAAACTCGCGCACCCCATCCAATTGTTGTTATCATGCCCCCCTTGGCAGGGGGAGGGAGGGAGGGAGAGAGGAGGTGAGGTAGTTCAGGCCCTCCAGGTTTAGAATTGCTATTCTACAGGGAGGCTAAGAATCAAATATAGTAAGCAAGTTAAAGTGGGTGTAGCTTGTAGAAGAAATGCAGAGGTAAAGAGAGTTGCACACAACAGAGTTGCATGAAGGGCTCCAGGAAAGCAGTCTAAAAACTGAAGACCACAAAAACAACACGACTTTTCCAAATTACATAATTATTTTCTAAAGTTTGTTTATTAACATTTTACAGCTATTCGGTGACGCTTCGTTATTTAACACCTCTCTCTCAACTGTACCGGAGTACTTTTTTTTGTAAATAACGAATGGAAACGCGAAGAGCGGAGTTCAGGTAGCGCTCAGGAATCGATGTTCACCAACAGCCGGTTCGATTTCGCGTCGTGTCGCGGAGCGCCTGCAGACGGGCCGGGGTGGGGCGGCGGCGCTCAGGCGAAGTGATCGATCACAGTGAGCGCGGCGCTAATTGGACGTTAATTGCGAGCGAGCACCAGTTTAACTGGCAAGACGGCGGTGGTCGCGTTACAGGAGTAACACGAGCGGCCGTGGCGGACGGTGGCGAGCGTGTAATCGGGCCGCGGGCTGAGGCTGCGGAGGGACACAGACGGGCCGACATCGTCCTGCGTAGTAGTGGTACGTGCTGGGCGGAGGCCGAGCACACTCTAGAATAGCGTTACACCGATGATCCAAAACAGTATGACCACCAACTTAACACTCCGCTAGTCCACCTTCTGTAAGCAGTACAACCGTGATTCTGCGTGACACAAATTCGAGCAGTCGTCAGACATCTCCGATGGTATGTGACACCAGGTGCTACGCAGTTCCCGTAAATTACAGGGTGGTGTATGTGGACGCGGAGCTGGCGCCGCCCGCATCTCGTGGTCGTGCGGTAGCGTTCTCGCTTCCCACGCCCGGGTTCCCGGGTTCGATTCCCGGCGGGGTCAGGGATTTTCTCTGCCTCGTGATGGCTGGGTGTTGAGTGCTGTCCTTAGGTTAGTTAAGTTTAAGTAGTTCTAAGTTCTAGGGGACTTATGGCCACAGCAGTTGAGTCCCATAGTGCTCAGAGCCATTTTTTTTTGGAGCTGGCGCCTACAGAGTCCCAGATTGAGTTTCATAGGATTCAAAACAGGTGAAGTGGGTGGTCACATCAGCGTGAGTTTACTACACTAAAGCGCCAAAGAAACTGGTATAGACATGCATATTCAATTACAGAAATACGTAAACAGGCAGTATAAGGCGCTCGGTCGGTAACGCCTATATACGACAATAATTGTCTGGCGCAATTGTTAGACCGGTTACTGCTGCTATAATGGCAGGTTATCAAGATTTAAGCGAGTTTGAAAGTGGTGTTATACTGGGTGCACGAGCGATGGGACGCACCATCTGCGAGGTAGCGATGCAGTGGAGATTTTCTTGTACGACCATTTCATGAGTGTACCGTGAATTTCAGGACTCGGATGAAACATCAAATAGAAAGAAGACAAGGATTTCTGGTCGGATAATTATAAGATAATATCAATAGCAGCATAAAGTGGTACAGCGGGAGCAGGACTCGTTAGAGCAGGAAGGAAGGACAAAGAGTCAGCTACTGTGAACACTTCAGTGATATGGTTGTTCTCATCAGAATCGACAGCAAACCAACACTGACAACGATAGTGTATAAATGCCAACGTCACAAGTAAAGGGTGAAGAGACAGAAAAACTGAATGATGATCTTGAATCTGTATCTGTTAGTAATAGCGAATATTCTGTTCAAAAAATGACAAGAGCAGGAAGTATACCAGGAAAAGGCCAGGAGATAGGGGAATATCTAATTTAGATTACAATATGGGCACGCGGAGATTACGAAATCAGGTAGTGGATTGTAAGGCGCACTCAGGAGCAGAGCTAGACACAGATCTCAATTTAGTAATGCTGAGGAGTAGGCTGAAATTTAAGCGACTAATCAGGAAGAATCAGTTTTCAAAGAAGTGGGATACGGAAGTACTAAGGAATGAAGAGATACACTTGGCGCTATCTGATGTATAGATATTGCGACAATGAATCGTTTAATGGGCACTTCAGCTGACGACGGATGGACATCTCTAAAAAGATCAGTCACAAAAGTTTGAAAGAAAATCATAGGTACAAGGAAGGCAACTGTGAAGAAATCATAAACAACAGACGAAATACTTAAGCTGATCGACGAAAGAAGGAAGTACAAATACGGTTAGGGGAATTTAGGAATGTGAAGATACATGTTACTTAGAAACGAAATAAATAGAAAGTACTTGGAAGCTAAGGAAAAGCAGTTACATGAAAAATGTGAAGAAACAGAAAAAGAAATGGTTGTCGGACGGACTGACTCAGCATATAGGAAAGCCAAAATAACCTTCGGTGAAATTAAAAGCAAGGTTGGTAACATTAAGAGTGCAACGGGAATTCCACTGTCAAATGTACGTGTGGGAGTTGGAAAATAAATTTTCACTGTCGACTGTGGTCAGAGATGTGTGTGAAAGGGAAAACAAGAGAATGAGACATTAAAGATAAGACATATCTTTATTTTTCTACATAATTTCCAATTACATTGAGGCATTTGTCATACCGCTTTATAAGCTTCCCGGAAGAAAATCAGGGCGTTGCATATGGAAGAAGCGTTGAACGGCTTGTTTGACGTCGGCATTACTGCCAAAGCTCCTTCCAACGAGAATCTTCTTCAAAGCAGGAAACAGACGGAAGTCACTTGGTGCGAGAGCCAGACTGTAAGGCGGATAGTGTAGGCGCTCCCAACCAGGAGTTGCAATATGGTTTTGCGTTGCCGTCGCCGTGTGTGGTCTCGCATTGTCATCCAACAACAGAACGCCAGATCTGAGAAGGCCAGGCCGCTTTTTCCGAATCACCTCTTCAAATTCGACATAGTGACACAGTACCGCGCAGCAGTGATGGTTGCATCCTCCAGAAAGTCCAGCAGAAAACCTCCTTTGGCGTCCCAGAAAACGGTGAGTAGCACTTTACCTGCAGACGGAGTGCTTTTGAACTTCTTTCGGACAGGTGATGACGGATGTTTCCACTTCATGGCTGCGGCCTTAGATTCGGGCGTGTAATGGTCGACCCACTTTCCATCCCCCGTCACAATCCGTAACAGAAGATCGTTGCCAGATTCATGGTAAAGCAGGAGCTGTTCCAGGCTGAACGCCATGCGTTGTTCCATGTGTGTCGCGGTCAGTTGGCGGGGCACCCGTCGTGCTGACACCCTGTATCGAAGAATGTCGTGGATGATCCTGTAAGCTCGCTCATGTCCGAATCCAAGTTCTGCCGCTGCTCCATCGATGGTGATACTTCGGTTCGCTTTAATCATGTTATCCACCTTCCTGTCATTTGCTTCTGTAGTGGCCGTGCGCTTCCGTCCAGTTCTCGGTATCTCCTGCACTTGCTGACGTCCTTCACTGAATTGTAGGCACCATCTCCGCACCATTTGGCTCGACATCACACCTGACCCATACACCTCAACAAGGCGGTTATGAATTTCTGTGCCCGATACTCCACGTGCCCAATCATAGCAGATAACAGCTCTCACTTCCGTCTTTGACCACGACTCCAAAACGCACCTTCTCTCCATAGCTCCGGGATAAGACCGAGCGGCTGCCCTCCGCTTTGCGCAGGCACTGCGACAGCGCCATCTGCCTGGTCGCGGTCGACCTCTACCCAGTGGTGTATCGGTGTCTTGCACGTGCGCGTTCACCTGCCGTGTTGTCTTTCGCCAATATCACACAACTCTGCCCACAGTCAACAGGGGAAACTGATTTTCCAACTCCCCCTCGTAGATGAGAGAACAGATAGGTGGAAACAGAACACTGGAGACCTCAAAGAGGGGGAGGGGGCAGGGGGGGGGGGCTTTGTCTGATATGATAGAAGAAGAAACACGAGTCAATTTAGGAGAGATATCGGATCCAGTATTGGAACCGGAATTTAAGAGAGCTTTGGAGGACTTAAGATCAAGTAAAGCAAAAGGGATAGATAATGTTCCACCAGAATTACTAACATCATTGGCGGAAGTGGCAACAAGAAGACTATTCACACTGATTTGTATAATGTACGAGACAGGAAACATCATCCACACAATTCCCAAGATTGCTACAGCCGACAAGTGTGATGATTATCGCACGATCAGTTTAACGGCTCATGCATCAAATTTACGGAAAAGAATAATATACGCAAGAACTGAAAAGAAAATTGAGGATATGTTAGATGACGATCAGTTTGGCTTCAGGAATGGTAAAGGCAGGGAGAGGCAGTTCTGACGTGGCGGATGATTATGGAAGCAAGACTAAAGAAAAATCAAGACACATTCATATGATTTATCGACCTGGAAGAAGCGTTCGACAGAGTAAGATATTAGAAATCGTAAGAAAAATAGGGGTAAGTTATGGGGAAAGACGGGTCATATACAATATATACAAGAAAAAGGAGGGAACAATAAGAACGGAAGACCAAGAACAAAGTGCTCCGTTTAAAAAGGATGTAAGACAGAGATGTCGCCTTTCGCCCATACTGTTCAATCAATACATCGAAGAAGCAATGACGAAAATAAAACAAAGGTTCAAGAACAGGATTAAAATTCAGGGTGAAACGATGTCAATGATAAGATTCGCTGATGACATTGCCATCTTCAGTGAAAATGAAGAAGAATTACATAATCTGTTGAATGTAATGAACATACTAATCAGTACAGAATATGGACTGAGTGTTAATCGAAGAAAGACGAAAGTAATGAGAAGTAGCAAAAATGAGAACACCGAGAAACTTAACATCAGAAATGGGGATCACAAAATATATGAAGTTATAGAATTCTGACACCTTGGCAGCAAAGTAATCTATGATGGACAAAGCAAGGAGGACAAAAAAAGCAGACTAACACTGGCCTAAAGGGCATTCCTGCAAAACAGAGATCTTCTAGTATCAAACTTAGCTGAGGAAAAAATTTCTGAGAATTGAAAATTAGATGGATTGATAAGATAAGCAATGAGGAGGTTCTCTGCAGAATCGGCGAGGAAAGGTATACATGGAAAACAGTAGCAAGAAGAAGGGACAGGATGATAGGACATCTGTTAACTCATCAGGAAATAACTTCCGCAGTGCTAGAGAGCTTTAGAGAGTAACAACTGGGTGGAAGACAGAGATATGAACACGTCCAATGTATAAATGAGGACTTGAGATTGCAAGTGCTACTCTGAGATGAAAAAGTTGGCATAATTCGGGGCGGGCCACATCAAACCAGTCAGAAGACTGAAGAGTCAAAAAATGAAAAAAAAAAACATGCCAGATGTTTTCCACTGGTTTCAGATAAGGCGAACTAGATGGCCAAGACAACAACGTGTGTTCACTATAATTCTCCTTAAAGCACTGTATCACGACTGCGACCTTGTGAACTGACAATTTTCATGCTGGAAGGTGCCATAGCGTTTAGACGAGACATCAAGCACGAAGGACTGCAGATGGTCCGCAATGACGCTCACGTACTACACATCCTGTTATGGTGCGTTCCATTACTATCTAGGTCCCATGGAAACCTAGTTTAATATCCCCCGTAGCACAATACTGCCCCAATCGGCCTGAGTCCGTATTGCCATGAGTGTTTCGAGTAAATCGTTCACTAGGATGACTGCCTATCCAGTAGTGACCCTCGACCTGCTGCAAAAATATAAATGATTCATCCGTCGAAGCAGCATGTTTCTATTGATCCACGGTCCAACCTTGATGATTACCTGCTTCATGCAGCCATAATCGACGACATTTTTGGCGCAGTGTTGAGAGGAATCTGTCAGATACCTCTCATATCTGTCAGCATTTCTTCACTGTTCATTTGCTTTTGGCCACTTGTTACCTGTTTGCGATTGCTAACAGCCTCTGGGAAAAAATTGTGCCGTTGTATTCTTTAGATTTACATGATTAACAAATAATGATACGTGCCCGTCCACCTTACCCAATTCCCAAGCCTGCTAATATAGAAGTTAAGTCCTACGACGGATAAAAAAGAGATAAATTACACTTTCCATCTGATTAATGTTACCACCTCTCAAAAGCATGAATAACCACCTTTTTCACCATGGACCGCTACGAGACGAAGCTGCGTTGGTAAAGTACCGGATCTTCAAGCGCTGATAAAAAGCACCGAAGATGAAATCGTTATAGGTACGGAAAGCTGGCTGAAGCCAGAGATAAATTCTACCGAAATTTTTACAAAGGCACAGATGGTGCTTAGAAAGGATAGATTGCATGCAACCGGTGGTGGCGTGTTTGTAGCTGTTAGTAGTAGCTTATTCTGTAGTGAAATAGAAGTGCAGACTTCTTGTGAATTATTATGGGTGGAGGTTATACTCAATGTTGTGACTTGGCAAGACAGCCAAGCCACTATGATTGGTAACCGAATGGCACGCGTTTAAGCTCACGCAGGCTGGCGTGAGGTCTGGAACAGTTATAGGAGTTGAGTCTAGTAAACAAGGTACGTAGCTTTTGGAATACTTAACTTTAATCCATAATTGGTGAACATCGGTCTGACGGTACATGCATCACAAGATAAATAGCAAATGATAATGGCGCCTTGCTAGGTCGTAGCAAATGACGTAGCTGAAGGCTATGCTAACTATCGTCTCGGCAAATGAGAGCGTAATTTGTCAGTGAACCATCGCTAGCAAAGTCGGCTGTACAACTGGGCGAGTGCTAGGAAGTGTCTCTAGACCTGCCGTGTGGCGGCGCTCGGTCTGCAATCACTGATAGTGGCGACACGCGGGTCCGACGTATACTAGCGGACTGCGGCCGATTTAAAGGCTACCACCTAGAAAGTGTGGTGTCTGGCGGTGACACCACACTCAACAACCGAGCTAGGTTAATAATTGGCTCCTTTTACCGACCTCCCGACTCAGCAGCGTTAGTGGCAGAACAACTGAGAGAAAATCTGGAATACATTTCACATAAATTTCCTCGGCATGTTATAGTCCTAGGTGGAGATTTCAAATTACCAGATATAGACTGGGACACTCAGATGTTTAGAACGGGTGGTAGGGACAGAGCATCGAGTGACATTATACTGAGTGCACTATCCGAAAACTACCTCGAGCAATTAAACAGAGAACCGACTCATGGAGATAACATCTTGGACCTACTGATAACAAACAGACCCGAACTTTTCGACACTGTAAGAGCAGAACAGGGAATCAGTGATCATAAGGTCGTTGCAGCATCCATGAATATGGAAGTAAATAGGAATATAAAAAAAGGAAGGAAGGTTTATCTGTTTAACAAGAGTAATAGGAGGCAGATTTCAGACTACCTAACAGATCAAAAGGAAAATTTCTGTTCCGACACTGACAATGTTGAGTGTTTATGGAAAAAGTTCAAGGCAATCGTAAAATGCGTTTTAGACAGGTATGTGCCGAGTAAAACTGTGAGGGACGGGAAAAACCAACCGTGGTTCAACAACAAAGTTAGGAAACTACTGCGAAAGCAAAGAGAGCTTCACTGCAAATTTAAACGCAGCCAAAACCTCTCAGACAAACAGAGGCTAAACGATGCCAAAGTTAATAAATGAAAAGCACCAGTTACCTTTTGTTCTACAAGTTAGCGTAAGTAGGGCTATGCGTGAAGCGTTCAGTGAATTCGAAAGTAAAATTCTATGTACGACTTAACAGAAAACCCTAGGAAGTTCTGGTCGTACGTTAAATGAGTAAGTGGATTGAAACAGCATATCCAGACAATCTGGGATGATAATGGCATTGAAACAGAGGATGACACGCGTAAAGCTGAAATACTAAACACCTTTTTCCAAAGCTGTTTCACAGAGGAAGACCGCACTGCAGTTCCTTCTCGAAATCCTCGCACGGACGAAAGAATGGCTGACATCGAAATAAGTGTCCAAGGAATAGAAAAACAACTGAAATCACTCAACAGAGAAAGTCCACTGGACCTGACGGGATACCAGTTCGATTCTACACAGAGTACGCGAAAGAACTTGCCCCCTTCTAACAGCCGTGTACCGCAAGTCTCTAGAGGAAAGGTAGCTTCCAAATGATTGGAAAAGAGCACAGGTAACTCCAGTTTTCAAGAACGGTCGTCGAGCAGATGTGAAAAACTATAAGCCTATATCTCTGACATCTGATTTTAGAACATGTTTTTTGCTCGCGTATCATGTCATTTCTGGAAACCCAGAATCTACTCTGTAGGAATCAACATGGAGTCCGGAAATAGAGATCGCGTGAGACCCAACTCGCTTTATTCGTTCATGAGACCCAGAAAATATTAGATACAGGCTCCCAAGTAGATGCCATTTTCCTTGACTTCCGGAAGGCGTTCGATACAGTTCCGCACTGTCGCCTGATAAACAAAGTAAGACCCTACGGAATATCAGACCAGTTGTGTGGCTGGATTGAAGAGTTTTTAGCAGACAGAACACAGCACGTTGTTCTCAATGGAGAGACGTCTACAGACGTTAAAGTAACCTCTGGCGTGCCACAGGAGAGTGTTATGGGGCCAGCCGGCCGGGTGGCCGAGTGGTTCTAGGCGCTACAGTCTGGAACCGCGCGACCGCTACGGTCGCAGGTTAGAATCCTGCCTCTGGCATGGATGTGTGTGATGTCCTTAGGTTAGTTAGGTTTAAGTAGTTCTAAGTTCTAGGGGACTGATGACCTTAGAAGTTAAGTCCCATAGTGCTCAGAGCCATTTGAACCATTTTTTTTGTTATGGGACCATTGCTTTTCACAATATATATAAATGACCTAGTAGATAGTGTCGTAAGTTCCATGCGGCTTTTCGCGGATGATGCTGTAGTACACAGAGAAGTTGCAGCATTAGAAAATTGCAGCGAAATGCAGGAAGATCTGCAGCGAATAGGTACTTGGTGCAGGGAGTGGCAACTGACCCTTAACATAATGTATTGCGAATACATAGAAAGAAGGATCCTTTATTGTATGATTATATGATGGCGGAACAAAGACTGGTAGCAGTTACTTCTGTAAAATATCTGGGAGTATGCGTACGAAACGATTTGAAGTGGAATGATCATATAAAATTAATTGTTGGTAAGGCGGGTGCCAGGTTGAGATGCATTGGGAGAGTCCTTAGAAAAGGTAGTCCATCAACAAAGGAGGTGGCTTACAAAACACTCGTTCGACCTATACTTGAGTATTGCTCATCAGTGTGCGATCCGTACCAGGTCGGGTTGACAGAGGAGATAGAGAAGATCTAAAGAAGAGCGGCGCGTTTCGTCGCAGGGTTATTTGGTAAGCGTGATAGCGTTACGGAGATATTTAGCAAACTCAAGTGGCAGACTCTGCAAGAGAGGCGCTCTGCATCGCGGTGTAGCTTGCTGTCCAGGTTTCGAGTGGCTGCGTTTCTGGATGAGGTATCGAATATATTGCTTCCCCCTACTTATACCTCCCGAGGAGATCACGAATGTGTAATCAGAGAGATTCGAGCGCGCACGGAGGCTTTCTGGCAGTCGTTCTTCCCGCGAACCATACGCGACTGGAACAGGAAAGGAAGGTAATGACAGTGGCACGTAAAGTGCCCTCCGCCACACACCGTTGGGTACTTGCGTAATATAAATGTAGATGTAGATGTAGACGAGCAGTAAGGTAGTCAATGAGGTTCTGGACAGGGGTGTGGACTCTTGCCGACTCCACTGTCGTGGTCTGCTGCGCGAGGTCTCTTGGTTGAGAATCCATGGAGTGAACAGCCCAATCCAGGTGGTCCGACAGGTTTTCGATTTGGTTTAAATCCCAGCTGTCTGGTGGCCAAGGGACTACGGTAACCTCATGCTGGTGCTTTTCGAACCACGCACGTGCACCGCGAGCTGTGTGACACGTTGCATTGTCCTGCTGGTAGATGCCGTCGTGCCGAGGAAAAACAAGCTGCATGCAGGCTTTTTTTTTTTTTTTAATGGCTCTACGCACTACGTGACTTGACAGCCGAGAACATCAGTCCGCTAAACTTAGAACTACTTAAACCTAACTAACCTAAGGACACCACACACATCCATGCCCAAGGCAGGATTCGAACCTGCGACGTAGCAGCCGCGTGGTTCCGGACTAAAGCGCCTAGAACCGCTGCATGTAAGGGTGGACACTTTTCCGAAGGATAGATGCATACTTATGTTGATCCACTGTGCCCTTCAGAATGACGAGAGCACCCTGGGAAAGCCATGAAATAATTCCGCGTGGGGATTGCTTCCAGACGTTTCACGCCGATGGAGCATAAAATGTGATTCGTCTGTGAAGACCACCTGTCACCACTCAGTGGACACCCAGTTGCGGTGTTGGCGTGCAAATTCCAGCTCTCGTCTCCGCTGAACAGCAGTCAGCGTGGGTGCATGATCCAGGCTCCTGCAGCGGAGGGTCATACGCAGCAACGGTTATTGAAGATACACTGTTGGTAGCCTCTTGGTTCAATTGGGTGCTCAGCTGATTAACAGTAGTATATTTGTTCCATCATCTTTCGGGCGTGCACTCGGGACAGCGACAATTCTTCTTGCGATATTTCGGTTAGAAACCTCCCAGCCATCTTCAAGGCGAGCCGGAGACTGAGTTCATAGCGTTTGCGCGTGCCTATTTATACGGAGAGTCACGTGATACAAAGCTGCTGAGGATTGAAAGCGCATGCGTCAAAGATATCAAAGTCGCCACTACTGCGCTAGTCATAGATAAGATGTATATAGCAAAGATAAACATATAAGCGCAGAGTGCAATCAAAATAGTGCTGCTGCGAATCCACAGTGCTTGTAAATAAATAATTAATCATTAAAAGTGGTAACATCTGTCGGAAGTGAAGATGCAGAAATTCTTTTCGAACGAAGGCGTGAAATAAGCGGGTTATAAGCATTGTCAAGATGAAATCCTTCATCACGGTTTAGCAGGTTGTCGGCTAGTTGTATTTCTACAGCTTCCTTAACAACTGAGTCCCAGAAAGATGAAGCAGTAGTTAAAATCTGAACATCTTTATAATCCATGGCATAGCCAGTAGAAATGCAATGTTCTGCAACTGCTGATTTATTTGACTGAAGAAGACGTGTGTACCGCTGGTGTTCGACGCATCGTTTCTGTACGGTGCGCGTGGTTTGCCCTATGTAACGTTTGCCACACTCACAAGGGATTTCATAAACTCCCGCCTTTCGCAAGAGCAGATCATCCTTAACGGATCCCAACAAGGCTGCAGTCTTAGCTGGTGGGCGGAATATCACATCCACTGTATGTTTCTTCAAGATTCTAGTGATTTTAGAAGAGACATTACCCACGTATGGGAGAAAGGCTGTAAATTTCACTTCCCTTTCCACTTCCTCATCCTTTTCCTGTGATTTTTCTGCAGTTTTTAATTGCAGGGCTTTCTTAATCTGCTGTTGCGAATAGCCATTTCTCCTAAAAACTGCCTCCAGGTGTACAAGCTCATCCTGCAGGCTGTCAACATCAGACACTACATGAGCCCCGTGGACCAAAGTTTTCAGAACACTCATAATTTGGACGGATGGTGGCAGCTAGACGCCTGCAAATACAGGTCTGTGTGTGTGGGCTTACGGTATACGCAATGACCTAGGGATCCATCTTCTTTCCGGCGAACCAGCACATCCAGAAACGGTAAACAGCCATTCTTCTCTCGCTCCATAGTGAACTTGATGTTTCCGTATATGGAATTGAGATGTTCCAAAAACTCTATCAGTTTATCCTCTCCGTGGGGCCACACTATGAAAGTGTCATCCACGTATCTCCAGAAGACCGTCGGTTTTACTACTGCCGAGTTGAGGGCTTTCTCTTCAAAATTCTCCACAAACAAATTAGCCAGCAGGGGAGAGAGAGGGCTCCCCATAGCGACACCGTCAATTTGTTCGTAATATTGTTCATCAAATAAAAAATAAGTGGATGTTAATGCACGCTTAAACAAAGCTGTTATATCATCCTCAAACTTGCTGCTAATGAGATACAGAGAGTCAGCCAGAGGTACTTTGGTGAACAACGAGACAACGTCAAAACTGACTAATAAATCTGTGCTATTGAGCTTCAGACCTTTCAACCTACTGATAAAATCCGACGAGTTGCGGATATGATGTTCACATTTCCCCACAAACGGTCTCAACAGAGAGGCTAAATATTTTGCCAATGAGTACGTTGGTGCACCTATATTGCTAACTATTGGTCGAAAAGTCAGCACTTTTAAAATCTGCTCCAAACATGGATTAAGATTTTCAGTTTCTTCTGAACTGGATGTTCGTAGAAATTTGTGTACCTTGGGAAGGCCATATAATCTGGGAGGCACAGAGCTGCGTCCCTTCAGTTTGTTGGCGACTTCTTTAGGCAGAGAACTGGAGTTCAGAAGCGATGCAGTTTTCCTCTCAACCCGAGATGTGGGGTCCTTGTCAATCTTACGGTATGCAGACTCATCCAGCAAGTTGTGCATCTTCTCAGTATAGACGTCTCTCGGAAGCAAAACTGTGGCATTATCTTATCTATGACTAGCGCTGTAGTGGCGACTTTGATATCTTTGACGCATGCGCTTTCAATCCTCTGCAGCTTTGTATCACGTGACTCTCCGTATAAATAGGCACGCTCAAACGCTATGAACCCAGTCTCCGGCTCGCCTTGAAGATGGCTGGGAGGTTTCTAGCCGAAATATCGCAAGAAGAATTGTCGCTGTCCCGAGTGCACGCCCGAAAGATGATGGAATATTATGTCCGCCGGGAAAACTGATGATCACAACGAAAAGATCCGAGAAATTAGAGCAAATACGGAGACTTACAAGCAGTCGTTCTTCCCACGCACAATTCGTGAATGGAACAGGGAAGGGGGGATCAGATAGTGGTACAATAAGTACCCTCCGCCACACACCGTAAGGTGGCTCGCGGAGTATAGATGTAGATGTAGAATCACAGTAGTATATCTGTTCACTCGTACACATGTCCGTAGCCGTCGTTCATCCGTGTTCTCTATGACCTGCGGTGCACCACAGTTGCTTCGGCGGCGGTTTTGGGTAGTGCCATTTTGCCATGCACGGTATACTTTAACCACGGCGGCACGGGAACTGTTTACAAACGTAGCCGTTCAGAAATGCTTCCACGCTTGGACCGAAAGCCAATGACCATGTCATTTAGTTGCTTTTCGGTCCGTTTCCGCATTACGACAATGATTACATTGTCTTCCGCGTCCCCCTGACACGCTTTACGTCGCCTCCACTGCCGTCACCTTCCGTCTGTGAGTGGTTCTTGCACGCTGCCGCTGAACATAGGCGACGGTCCTATTAATGTGACTGGGCCGAGTAATAAAGCAAACACAGGAACAGACAGGCGTATGTCTCATTCGTTGGTTGTATATCCCACTACTTGCTCTTTGAGTGAGATCATCCTGTGCTGGGACGAAAAATCGTTTGATTTCCGCGAGTAATTTCAATCCAAGCATAAATACGGCAGAAGTAATTGCAGTCAGCCTAGCAGGTAGCTCCTTTTGATGGACTTTAGACATGTCAAGGGATGAGCAAGTCAGATTTTATTGAAATTATAGCACTTTTCGTCCCATGTAATGTTTTACCTAATCGAATGCTCACTTTAGCCTTGCGTCTCACTGGACAAAGCGGCCTAATGGAGACTACCCTCGCTTAATGTATATAGGTGACACTGGCAAGGCCGGGCAGTTCTAGGCGCTTCAGTCTGGAACCGCGCGACCGCTACGGACGCAGGTTCGAATCCTGCCTCGGGCATGGATGTGTGTGATCTTCTTAGTGTTACGGCTTCTGCATACTTGTTAGCAGCAGACACAGTGGCTGCGCCAAAGACTGAGACGGCGTGGAGTTTTACAATTATTTATTGAACTTTCTTTACAATTTCTCCCTCTTCATCGCTGCCCAGCCCAGCGGATCCCTCCGCCTGGCTGCTGCTGTGTAGATTCTCCGACAATGCGCGCAACGCGCGCCGCTGATCGCACTCGGAAGCCTCAGGCCACCGGTGCTCCGCTGAAGCCAGGATGCCCTGTGGTTGAGATGAACTCGTCGCCGCTGCGTTCCAGTACGGCACGCCCACGGAGCCGCGTCACCGTGAGGTCAACTCCCGACGCCTGCTGCACCGGCAGCTCGGAAGCCGTCAGTCGCGATGTCCGCGAGGTCCCGTCATGGACGGACCACGCGTCGTGCGGCCAGGTTGCTGTGAAGTCCGGGTGTCAGTCCCCGGCGTCGCCTGTGACCAAGACCACGCTGCGGCCAGTCCTGCTGGAAGTTCTCGCTGTAGTCAGTCAGCCATGGTGCCTACCGGACTCGGGCCGACCTCCTGAGCTGAAGTTGACATCTGGCGGCGAACGGATGACTCCTGCGAGCTGGAACAGACTTCCGGAATCGTCACCTACGAAGATTGAACATTGGGACACGGACCACGTCCGTCCTCAGATCCGAACTGCTTCCTAATGGCTTGTCTCTGTTGCTGCCTGCGCTCCACTATTTATATGCGGCAGGAGGACGTTTTTTACCCTTGGTGATGGCTTTTTGTTATTATTCCCGCAGTATATTGCAGCGTAACTTAGCGTACTGGCCTCATTTCCCCTTATTCAGCATTCTCCTGGCTTCGCTTGGCGCTCGGTCTGTGTGCGTCCTTGCGTCAATCTGTTGGTAGACTGCTGCTGTCAGCAAGGCTATCTGTGTGTGCTTATTTCGCAACGCCTCGGTCGCCGGCGTGCCTCTGTTTTGCCATTCTCCACTGCGTGAAGCAACGCTTACTACATGTGGCCGCAACACTGCCTCCTCCTAAAAATTAAATTCGTCCCCGAATTTACCCTATTCGTTATTCTAGTTCTATCCTATATTCTACTTCTTCCCTATATACATCCAGGTTGCCCTGACTCCTGCCCCACTGGTAATCCATTCTACAGGAATCTCATGGAGCAGTCTTGCATTAACACGCTGAATCCTCCGCTTTAATAAGACATATACCACACTGATAAATACAATCAAACGGTAATAGTACTGGTTGAAATACCAATGGCAATTAATAAAACCTCCTGTGTCCTGAACTGTACGCCCTTCCCCATGTGCTCCCATCTGACCGGATAAGGATGCACTGTGTAACAGTGATACTGTCTCCCGACACTAGTTACTAGAAATCTAATCTCGATATACATCTTAACTAGATCCGTTGTTAAGTAATCCTAGACATATGATAAAAAAAAGTGACACACTCGCTTCAATTATCGGCACTTCGTACTCTAACCCCTCTGGAAACACTCCCTCCACCTGCTTCAGACTCCGTCTGAATTTTTTTGGTGACACCAACGTCACACTCACCTGCCCGTGCAATGCGTGATGTACTGCCTCTTGCAATTCATCCATCCTCACTCGTGCATCACCAATGCTGTTAACCAGTTCCCGCAGCAATTTAGCCATTTCCAGCTTCCTTTCCACTATATCCAGTCGCGTATGTACCTGTTCCAGATCCGTATTCAATAATTTCTGTGTTTGTTCTATACATGCTCGTAACCCTGTAACCATCCCACACACCACGTGTGTCACATTTAACAACTCTGTACCTAATCCCCGTATCTCTGTTGTGTGTATATCCACTAATTTCCCTATGCTTTCCTCCCTGTCGCGAATAACTGTTAAAGAATTGTTCAAACCCTCAATATCGTCTCTATCCACTGTTCCAAAACTTGTTTTCCGCAACTTCCCACGTGCATTCAACCAACCCCTCTTTACTCTCTTTCTCCTCCCTGGAATCATTCTCACGACTTGGCGCAGTTGTTCCCTTATTTCCTTACATGACCCAACCAAAGCCTCGTACTCTTCTTGCACGTCCCGTAATATTCCGTTCTTAGATGCAACCGTTTCCACACTCGATACCACCTCCTGTAGCTGCTGCATCTCGTTCCTTACCTGCAGGATATTGAGTGCCAGCCGAAGCGTCCACTCGTGACTCGTGAGGACCACATCCGGTTGTTTCCCGAACAACACCCCACTTTGCAACGGCATATCCTGTACCTGGCCAGCTTGTGTCAGCTGCCAGAGGAGTACGCCCCATACTATTCACTTGTACCTCATCCTGTGTCACCTACAGAATGGAGAGAGATGGAGAAAACTCCCATCACTACCCCTTAATACCAATAAAATAACACTAGTCTGTGCACAAAAATACTACACACATGATAATTACTGCTAACTATATATCGCTCGAACGCAACTTATACTTAATACCCGGTTTACTGTCTGCTTCTGGCGCTTCTTTTCGCTTTCTGCCAGAAGGAGAAGTACATATACACTGATCTACTACCCCCTGGAACGGCTTAACTCTACTAACGTGAACTACTGTTGTCTTGGTAGGCAATTGTAATTTTACATTGACAGGTGATGTCATTTCCACTCCCTGGTACGGTCCCTGGAACTTGTTTGTGAACTTCTTAGTTCTCCCTTTTGGAACATACGGATTAGCTAGTAGCATCCGTTGGCCTACTCTGTATTGTGGCAACTTCCTCGTTGTACCTCCCATCCGTTCTTGTCGTTAAAACACTTTCGCGTTAGCTCGTCTAACTCTCTGCCATACTTCCTTAATGGTTTTCGCAATGTGCCTTATATGCTCGCCCTCCGCTCCCAACCTTGTACGAAGCATGTCAAAAGGTGATGGCATTTTCCGCCCATACACCACTTCGTACGACGACAATCTTGTCGACGTATGTACCTTACTATTATATGCACTGGTCACGAATTGCAAGTACACATCCCAGTCGGTGTGTTGACTATTTACATAGTGACTCAACATCTTAGCGATCGTGTGATGCACTCTCTCCGTTCGTCCGTTTGCTTGCGGATGGAATGGACTAGTCCGTAGTTTCTTTACCTTCAGTAACTTACACAGTTGCTTCATCAGATCAGAGGTGAAATTAGTACCTTGACCCGAGATTAAGGGCTGAGGTATCCCATACCTGAGTAACCAATTATTAACTAAAGCTTGTGCCACTGTACTTGCTTCCTGATCTGGTATTGCGACCATGACTAAATACCTAGAAAAGTGGTCAATCACTGTTAACACATACACTCCTGGAAATTGAAATAAGAACACGGTGAATTCATTGTCCCAGGAAGGGGAAACTTTATTGACATATTCCTGGGGTCAGATACATCACACGATCACACTGACAGAACCACAGGCACATAGACACAGGCAACAGAGCATGCACAATGTCGGCACTAGTACAGTGTATATCCACCTTTCGCAGCAATGCAGGCTGCTATTCTCCCATGGAGACGATCGTAGAGATGCTGGATGTAGTCCTGTGGAACGGCTTGCCATGCCATTTCCACCTGGCGCCTCAGTTGGACCAGCGTTCGTGCTGGACGTGCAGACCGCGTGAGACGACGCTTCATCCAGTCCCAAACATGCTCAATGGGGGACAGATCCGGAGATCTTGCTGGCCAGGGTAGTTGACTTACACCTTCTAGAGCACGTTGGGTGGCACGGGATACATGCGGACGTGCATTGTCCTGTTGGAACAGCAAGTTCCCTTGCCGGTCTAGGAATGGTAGAACGATGGGTTCGATGACGGTTTGGATGTACCGTGCACTATTCAGTGTCCCCTCGACGATCACCAGTGGTGTACGGCCAGTGTAGGAGATCGCTCCCCACACCATGATGCCGGGTGTTGGCCCTGTGTGCCTCGGTCGGATGCAGTCCTGATTGTGGCGCTCACCTGCACGGCGCCAAACACGCATACGACCATCATTGGCACCAAGGCAGAAGCGACTCTCATCGCTGAAGACGACACGTCTCCATTCGTCCCTCCATTCACGCCTGTCGCGACACCACTGGAGGCGGGCTGCACGATGTTGGGGCGTGAGCGGAAGACGGCCTAACGGTGTGCTGGACCGTAGCCCAGCTTCATGGAGACGGTTGCGAATGGTCCTCGCCGATACCCCAGGAGCAACAGTGTCCCTAATTTGCTGGGAAGTGGCGGTGCGGTCCCCTACGGCACTGCGTAGGATCCTACGGTCTTGGCGTTCCACCGGCGGTCGCTGCGGTCCGGTCCCAGGTCGACGGGCACGTGCACCTTCCGCCGACCACTGGCGACAACATCGATGTACTGTGGAGACCTCACGCCCCACGTGTTGAGCAATTCGGCGGTACGTCCACCCGGCCTCCCGCATGCCCACTATACGCCCTCGCTCAAAGTCCGTCAACTGCACATACGGTTCACGTCCACGCTGTCGCGGCATGCTACCAGTGTTAAAGACTGCGATGGAGCTCCGTATGCCACGGCAAACTGGCTGACACTGACGGCGGCGGTGCACAAATGCTGCGCAGCTAGCGCCATTCGACGGCCAATACCGCGGTTCCTGGTGTGTCCGCTGTGCCGTGCGTGTGATCATTGCTTGTACAGCCCTCTCGCAGTGTCCGGAGCAAGTATGGTGGATCTGACACACCGGTGTCAATGTGTTCTTTTTTCCATTTCCAGGAGTGTATTTATTCCCTGCTGCACTCCTATTACATGGCCCTAATACATCAATTCCGATTTGTTGGAAAGGTCTGTCTGCCTCTGGTAATCTTTTAAGCTGAATCTTGAGATGGCTCAAGTCCGCACGCTGTGCGCGTGGCACACAATTCCTGACGTACTCGTCCACGTCTTGACGTCGTGCCCTCCACCGAAACTTCTCCGCTATCCGACTATCCGTAGCTCTTCTCCCGCCATGTCCTGAAAGAAAATGGTCATGCGCCTGTTGCAAAACTTCAGATCTTAACGCTGCTGGTACGACGACACGCGGGCCGCATTTCGTGACCTGCGAAGTAAACCGTCCTGTACTAGGAACTGCGGTTGCTTTCTGAACAATTGGCAATCACTATCCACGGCTTGTGCCCTTTTCCACTCATCTTCAGTCACCCCTGTTACTTGCAATACTGCCACTTTCCTGCTTAATGCGAATGCGTCAGCCTTGGCGTGTTTCACACCTGGCTTGTGTATTACCTCATAATCGAACTCACTGAATTTCGGCGCCCATCTCACTAGCCTACTCGCTGGGTCTTTCAGACCTGATAACCATTTCAGAGCTGAATGATCCGTCACAACCTTAAACCTTCTGCCGTACAGATAACATCGAAAGTACGAAATCCCGTATATTACCCTAACAATTCCTTCTCCGTCGTGGAGTAATTTTGTTCCGCATTGTTAAGTTGACGAGACGCGAACGCAATCGGATGTTCTTTGCCATCAATTTCTTGCCCAAGTACAACCCCAAGAGCGTGATTAGACGCATCACATTGTAGTATAAACTCCTTCGAAAAGTCTGGAAACTTCAAAACTGGATCTGACGTCAGTATCCGTTTCAACTCTTGAAATGATTTCTCGCACTCTGACGCCCACTGGAAGGTAAAACCTTTTCTTAGCAACTTAGTAAGTGGCCTCGCTATTTCTGCGAACCCCTGTACGAATTTTCGATAATAGTTCGCAAGACCAATATACGATTGCAGTTGTTTAACCGTTTGCGGAACCGGAAAATCTCGTACTGCAGAAGTGAGACGAGGATCTGTCCGTACCCCGTCCTGACTGATAACATGCCCAAGATAATTTTCTTGTGCTTGCGCAAAACGTAATTTGTCCAAACTTAATGTTAGCCGTGCTGCCTCTAATCTTTTAAACACCTCCTCTAACCGTTCCACATGCTGCTCCATATTTCTTGAAAAAACTGTAATGTCACCCAGATCCACCACGCATTTTTTCGGTTTCAACCCGCAAAGGACTCCATCCAACAACCTCTGAAATGTTGCTGGAGCGTTTTTTAGTCAAAACGGATTCTTTTATACTCGAAGTGACCTCAATGCGTCGTAAATGCTGTTTTTGGTCTGTCCACCGGACATACTTCAATCTGGTGATAACCGCTTTGCAAATCCATAGTGGAGAAAAATTTACACTGCCTTAGGTTGTCTAACGTTTCTGTGATATTCGGAATCGGATATACGTCCGCCACTGTCCGTTCATTCAAATGTCTGTAATCGCAACAAGCGAAATTTTTTCGACCCGTCCGGTGTCTTCTTCGGAACTAGGACCACGCTACTAGACCAAGGACTATTACTGTGCTGGATTATCCCATCTTCCAGTTGTTGCTCTATTAATTGCTCTACTACCGGTTGTAATTGTTTCGGTAGTCTGTGTGGCTTACGATACACCGGAGCGTGATTCCCTGTCGGAATACGATGTCGTGTTATCAGTGTTGCAGGTAACGTACCCTGTGTTTCAAACAATGCTTTATTCTTTAGTAATAATCCTTCCATACCCGAACGATCATTTCCTCTCAAGTGATGTACCTTGTCACGAAGCGCAAACGTGCTGACGGTTTGCTTTACATCATAGTCTAGCCTCGAACTATCGGTGTCCTCTTCATTCATTAACTCTGCTGTGGCTATTACTAATCCCTTTGGCAGATCGACATCAGCCCGCCCGAAGTTATCTAAACTCACCGGAATCATAAACTGCCCGTTTATGTCCGTTAGCCGTGATACACTCCTACGAATAAAGCGATGCTTTTCGTCTAAAACCTCATTACTCGGTAGTTGCTCTACCAAGAATAACCCCTGCTGTGGCACATCAACATCCACCGGTACCCAGATCAACTTCCCTGTACCTGTTCGTACTGTGTCACACGAAATCACCTTTAATGCACTCGTACGCAGTTTAGTTGGTATCACCTTAGCTATCGGTGCACCTTGCGACTCTGAAACATTTGCAACGGCTGTACCCACTGAGAACAAGTTCCCATCGAATTCCAGCGTACGTTGCGAAAGGTCAATTTTAGCGTGATGTTTAATCAGAAAGTCCAACCCAAGTATCACTGAAAATCCCTGTCCCACAATTGACAACACCTCCATTTGCTCCCGGAACCACACGTTCCCTATCTTAAACTGTAAGTAGGCTGTTTAGGTTTTCTTATTGGTAACGCCACGTAGCACTCTGTATGAAAAATCACTGGCTGTGCTGTGTGCAGTGTGTGGCTAGTTTGCATTGTTGTCTGCCATTGCTAACTATGCTTATCAGTAGTTAGTGCCTTCCGTAGTTTGAATCTTTTATTTAGCTGGCCGTAGTGGCGCTCGCTGTATTGCAGTAGTTCGAGTAATGAAGATTTTTGTGAGGTAAGTGATTTGTGAAAGGTATAGGTTAATGTTAGTCAGGGCAATTCTTTTGTAGGGATTTTTGAAAGTCAGATTGCGTTGCGCTAAAAATATTGTGTGTCAGTTTAAGCACAGTCATGTATAATTTTTCTAAGGGGACGTTTCAAAACTTGAGCTGTGCTGTCCCTAGTGCATCTAAGTTTTTATCACCTACTGTGCGAAATCTGTATCTCGGAGCTTCCAATCCTTTCTTGCCCACGAGGTCCACACTGACAACTGATACATGCACTCCAGTATCCACTAAAACTCTTTGCTACTTACCTTTTATCCAAACCATCAAACTACAATCCGCCTCTTCGTGCGTTCTCTGAGTACCTCTTTTTACGGGAAATGCCTCCCGACGGCAGGAACACTCCCTTTTTATTATAGCAGTTTTCTACCTGCTGTATCATTAACCCATTTCTTGGCTTTACACTGCCGTGCCTTATGCCCTATTTTCTGACAATTGAAACACTGCGGTTCCCGACATTGTCCCTTAAAATGACCTTGCTTCCCACAACGGTAACACTCTTTGGAAGACAAAAAAATTTTCTTGTCATTGCGACTTCTAGTGGCGCTATCCATTTTCTGCAGATGTGTAGCTACGCGCAATGCTGCTGCTAAGTCACTTGGATTTTCCATCCGTATCCGGCGTGAAAAATCCGGCGTGACCCCTAGCAAAAATGCGTCTAAAGCTTTATTCTCTGCTTCTTTCAATAGAACTTCATTTGCACTCGCATCTTGCCCTAACTCATACGTGTGCGCATTCGTTCTCCTAATTCTGTCTGAAAATTCTTCTACCATTTCACCCGTTTTTTGCAACATCCTCCCCAATTTTTCTCTAAAAAGTCTGGCACTGTTTTGTTTCCTAAGCCTTTGCAGTAATCCCTCAGTCAACTCTTTGAACGTATTAGCATCCTTTAACCCTTCGTGGTATGCCACATAAGTCTTTGCGTCACCAACTAACCGCAACCTCGCCATTTTCAAACACATTTCATCCGACCTGCCACATAGTCTAGCCGTACTACGTACGTCACCAATGAAAACATTCACATCCTCTGATGTTTTATCCGAGAAGGAAGGTATCAAATTAGCCGCTGAACAATCTGCCGCACCAGGAAAGGCAGTACCCTTGCATTCTACACTATCTCTTCCCTAGCCTGGTTGAGTATTTGCAACAATTGTTTTTACCTCCTCTGCATGTGCTGCTTTTGCAACTTATTTTCTTCCATCAGTTTCTTAACTTGCTCTGTCAATGCGACTATGGCGTCACTTGCCAGGTTGCACGTGTCTCTGGCAATTTCCGTGTGGTATACCTCACCACACAAAAATAAAATTATATTACCCAGAAGCAAGTTAGTTCCTAGCACGTCTAATGGCAAGCCATCTAGACTTACCACATTGCTCCGTTACATGACCATAGAAGCCATACACATCACAAGTGCTTGGTACAAACTTATCGCAAGGAGCGACGTGACCTGTTAATCCGCACACTACACATTCAGATGGTACTAAGTTACCGTGACTATCATTCCCACGAAACTGCGATAAGTCTACAGGGCTGCTAGGCCTTTCAAATGCCAGTCTCACATCCCTTAACGTTACCAAATGGCTCTGAGCACTGTGGGACTTAACTTCTGCGGTCATCAGTCCCCTAGAACTTAGAACTACTTAAACCTAACTAACCTAAGGACATCACACACATCCATGCCCGAGGCAGGATTCGAACCTGCGACCGTAGCGGTCACGCGGTACCAAACTGAAGCGCTTAGAACCGCACGGCCACACCGGCAGGCCCTTAACGTTACCCTCGACATGTCTAGCTACACATAAAACATAGAGAGAAGGCAGTTGCTGGACTCACCCTATTCGGTGTTTCTCGGTTGCTCCACACGGCGCTAGTTAAAGCCGTGGCGTGGGTGCGCCTGAAACCACTTGTTACGGCTTCTGCATACTTGTTAGCAGCAGACACAGTGGCTGCGCCAAAGACTGAGACGGCGTGGAGTTTTACAATTATTTATTGAACTTTCTGTACAATTTCTCCCTCGTCATCGCTGCCCAGCCCTGCGGATCCCTCCGCCTGGCTGCTGCTGTGTAGATTCTCCGACAATGCGCGCAACGCGCGCCGCTGATCGCACTCGGGAGCCTCAGGCCACCAGTGCTCCGCTGAAGCCAGGATGCCCTGTGGTTGAGATGAACTCGTCGCCGCGCTGCGTAAGTGTAAATGTGAAGGGACATGTACCGCACAAAAGCGTACAGGCCGACCTCGTCTGTTGACTGACAGATACCGCTGACAGTAGAAGAGGGTCGTAATGTGTAATAGGCAGACATCTATCCTGACCATCACACAGGAATTCCAGACTGCATCAGGATCCACTCCAAGTACTGTGACAGTTATGCTGTAGATGAGAAAACTTGGATTTCATGATCGAGCGGCTGCTCATAAGCCACACATCACGCCGTAAATGTCAAACGATGCCTCACTTGGTGTAAGGAGCGTAAACACTGGACGATTGAACAGTGGAAAAACGTTGTGCATAGTGACGAATCGCGGTACACAATGTGGCGATCCGATTTCCGGGTGTGGGTATGGTGAATTCCCGGTGAACGTCTTCTGGCACCGTGTGTAGTGCGAACTGTAAAATAGAGAGGCGGTGGTGTTATAGTGTAGTCGTGCTTTTCATGGAGGGGGCTTGCACCCATTTTGTTTTGCGTGGCTCTACGACAGCACAGACCTTCACTGATGTTTTAAGCACCTTCTTGCTTCCCACTGTTGAAGAGCAATTCAGGGATGGCGATTCCATCTTTCAGCACGATCGAGCACCTGTCCATAACGCACGGCCTGTGGCGTAGTGGTTACACGACAATAACATCCCTGTAATGGACTGGCCTGCACACAGTCCTGACCTGAATCCTAAAGAACACCTTTGCGATGTTTTGGAATGCCGACTTCGTGCCAGGCCTCACCGACCGACATCGATACCTCTCCTCAGTGCAGCACTCCGTGAAGAATGGGCTACCATTCCCCAATAAATCATCCAGGATCTGATTGAACGTATGTCCGCGAGAGTGGAAGCTGCCATCAAGGCTAAGGGTGGGCCAACACCATACTGAATTCCAGCATTACCGATGGAGGGCGCCACGAACTTGTAAGTCATTTTCAGCAAGGTGTCCGGATACCTTTGATGACATAGTGTATTTGTGGAAACTGAAACTTGCCCTTTGAAAATTAAGAATGACTGTGCTGGTAAACTTCTACGTTATTTGATTTTCAAACTGTTGAGCAAAACTGAACGTACTCAGACAGTTCTGTCTTTACTTATTCTGATCATCAATAAACTGACACACAATATTTTTTTAGCGCAACCCAGTCTGACTTTCAATTATCCCTACAAAAGAATGGCCCTGACCAACAATAACCTACACCTTTCATGAATCACTTACCTCACAAAAATCTTCGTTGCTCGAACTACTGCAATACAGCGAGCGCCAATACTGCCAGCTAAATAAAAGATTCTAACTACGGAAGGCACTAAGTACTGATAGGCATAGTTAGCAAATGAAAGATTTTCATAGAGAACAAGCAATGTATTTACCTTAATAGTGTTCAAAAGTCATGTATTATATCAGTTCATGACGTCCATTCTTACAAATTTCCTTTTTTCTGACGGACACACGTCCAGATCGTCCGCTCTCAAAACTCTGGCATCACTTTCCCCACATCCACCACTGCTGACGGCTCACCTCCAACTGCCCAACGCTACGCGTTGTTCACATCCAACTGCCCAGCACTACACAAGCAAATATTCCAACAGTGAGTCCAACCAGCCACAGACTGCACACAGCGGAGTCAGCGATTTTCATACAGAGCACTACGTAGCGTTACCAACATAAAAACCTAAACAGCCTACTTACAAAACAATCTTCAAGGAGTTTTTCGGCGTGGTAACCCACACCTCCCCTCGCATTGTCAATCGGACTCAAGGGCATGCCGTTAGAGTATTTTAACTTGAGTATCGACCTTTTGGACGATTGAGCATTTTTATTACTACTTACAGAGAATGTTTGCTCGTCTATTGGTTATAGCTTAAACTATGTTATGAAATAAGTATCTATTCTTGAAGATGCGGCTGTAACGCCGTGGAACTAGTTGTATCATAAATAAATACTTATCATACGGCTGAAGCAGTCTTTTTCATCATAAAATTCTACAGCTGTGGCTGCCGACAATACAAAACTGTCAGTCACTAAAACCACAAAGCATAATCAGCGGCAAGAAGCTGTAACACCATTCAAAGCAGAATTACATAGACCATTTCATTCTCTGATAAGAGGCAATAAAGTTGAGTATCTATTCCATCAAAAGCTGCTAACATAAAGTTCTCCAATAATTCGAGAAAGTATAGAAAATGGATGTGAACAAAAATACAACAGACCAATATATTTACAACATATTTAAATCGAACAGTTCACACACGGATTCATAAGCAGGAACATATGTACGTGAGTACACAGAACACCATGCGACGAAACCACCTACTGTTTTATATGCAACTAAAACAAAAATGGAATATTTACTCAACCCAATATTAAAGATGCGAGCGAAAATCAGGCAGAATAGGAGCAACATATTTACATTGCAATTAATAGTGTGCAATACACACAAGAAATCGTAATAAGGAATGCAATGAGATTTAACAACGTTCTGTTTGTTACGAAATGAAAACAAGTATGGAAGACTTTAAATCAGCCACAGGAAAACGATATGACTAAGGACTGGTGAACTTGCAGCGCTCAAAGTGGGCTAGCAGTGAACCAGTGTCGTGTTACCACAAGTCTCTGTATGATTTTGACCTACCTGCCGTACGCTTCATCCAAACTGATGAAAATTGAATAACGCTTACCTGAGATCTCTGAATGACAATACTGTCAGCAATGACAATGCTTCATTAGATTTCTTCTAATCGAACGCAATCACTTGTTTCTGAATAATAACCTTGAAAATTTACTCGAAGCGAACGGAAAGACTTCTGCACACCATAGAGGCGCGTGACATCTCTCTCGCCAGACTACTTTCACGGCTTTTCATACACGAAAAATTGTTACTTCCTCCTATACATCTTTATAGACTATAAAATTATTGTTTTTTCTCAGTACATAGGCAGTTGCTCAACAGTGTGTTTCTGTTCGTTCTCTTTGGGGTGTCTCTCATTAGCATATTGGCAGCAGAACGTCCGACGACGAAGATACTGGCAGTATTTCCATCTTTTTGCACTGGTTTATTTTGTTCTCGTTTTGCATTGATCTTTCCACAGCCACTAGTTGGTAATCGTAATTTCTTCGTAATCTTGCTAAAATCCACTAACAACCGAAATAAACAAGTTATTATTACTACAGAGGATTTAAATATTTTATTGTTATTATTATTACAATTATAGCCATCTGTGGCACTTAAATGTGGGAGAGATATTGAGTTATATCTGAGGAGGAAGGAGAGGTTAGGGATAGTAACAAACTGTTCTACCCCTCCCAGCCCCCCTTTCCCCGCCGAAAATTGAACTCTGAATTTGCGGCTAATTCATGGGACGAATAAACCTGGTAGGTTAAATTTCGTGTTCTCAGTTATTTCGTGACTTCTTATTTCACTTCTGTTCCAGATTTTCTTACCAGTCTTTGAGTCAGTATGATGTCACTCATTCAATCCTTTCGCTTCTTTGGGACGTGACGATCCCGCATTGCTCCCACTGGCTCCCTCCAGTTCTTCCTATCTTCCTATCTTGTGCCGCTTCCTTCCATTTAGTGATATCCAACATTCCGCAATCTGAGGTCACCCCGTCATTTGCTTCAAGGTCTTCCAGGGGGTATTAAGCCATCTACGTCGCATATATTTGACGGACTATTCTGTAAGGGTTTGTTCCGACAACGTGGTCCACCCTTCACAAGCGACGATTGGTCGGCTACTTTAACTATTTTCTCATTGAATCAACAAACCGGTCTTTGTGTTTCTTGGCCAAATGTTAGCCCAAATATTTGTCTGTACACTTCATATTCGAAGATATTTTCAGTATGGTGTTAGATACAAAAACTGATGATAGTTACTAAAGTTATATTACCACCTAACATAAAATTCTGACGATAAATTCTGCTGCGCTGGGGTGTTGAAAAGTACATAACGAATAATTCTACCAGACGATAGGTACTACTGTTAACAGTATGATACGTCTGAAGGTGACTAAGCTAGTTCCTAACAGGTAATTTCTATTGTAAGAAAAACGAGGTAAAGACAGCATTTAAATGAAATACTTTGTAAGATTAAGTTATTGTTTGTTCCTCGTCACAACACTCAGGCGGAAATTTTCTCCATTCTAAATTAGTGTAGCATCTTTTCAATTAGGGACGAGTATCTTAATACTTATTTGGATATAATACGTATCTTAATTTTGTCTATTAACACACATATATACTGAAATTGGAAATGTTACCTGCCATTATATGATTTCTCATGTTCATGTAAATTCAAAAGTAAATTCTATGAAATATTAATGTAGTAGAAAGTGCTATGGCATGATAAATTGATTAAATTTTTTTTGGTAATTTTATAAATTTTATAGAGGAGGGAAACGGTTGACGATTGGAGTCGGAAGTAGAAAGACGGACGGAGAGAGAGAGAGACATGAAAGTTTGTTCATTGTTGCGTTAGCTATTTTATGATGCATCCTATGCTCTTTCAAAGTGTATCTTATTTTATAAACAATTCTATAATGCTCATTTCCACATCACAATAATGACAATGATATAAATAAAATTGTTTTCATATTCTGAAGTCACATAGAGAGAACATGAGACTTGGAGGAGAAGCTGTCTGCAGCTTATTTCATCTGCGTACTTCCATAGTTCTGGCGTTTATTTAGTATGACAACATATCTTATATACATTGCACGTAACATATGCTGTTCCTAAGCTAAATAAACTATTTAGGAGGCAATCTGAGCAGCTGTCTTAGATTGTTTGCAAATGATGATATCATTTACCGACGAGTAATATCATCTGAAGATCAAAACCAATTGCAAAAGGATTCAGACAAAATATCTAAGTGGTGTGAAAAGTGACATATGTCTGTAAATAAAGAAAAGTGTGAGTTAAGCCATACGAGTGAGAAAAGAAATCTGTTAAATTTCGGTCACACACAAATTTAAAGACTGTCAATTCAATTAAATACTTAGGCATTACAATAATGACTAACTTAAATTGAAACGATCACATATATAATGTAGTGGGGAAATGAAACGAAAGCTGCGTTTTATTGGCAGTACACTTATAAGACGCAACAGCTCTACTAAATACACTGCCTACACTGCACAGGTCTGTCCTCTGCTAGAGTGTTGTTCGGTATGGGATCCTTACCAGAGGACATCGAAAAAGTCCGAAGATGGGCAGTTCGAAACTTCCTGGCTGATTAAAACTGTGTGCTCGACCGAGACTCGAACTCGGGACCTTTGCCTTTCGCGGGCAAGTGCTCTACCATCTGAGCTACCGAAGCACGACTCACGCCCGGTACTCACCGCTTTACTTCTGCCAGTATCTCGTCTCCTACCTTCCAAACTTTAGAGAAGCTCTCCTGCGAACCTTGCAGAACTAGCACTCCTGAAAGAAAGGATACTGTGGAGACATGGCTTAGCCACAGTCTGGGGGATATTTCCAGAATGAGATTTTCACTCTGCCAGCGGAGATTCTGTAAAGTTTGGAAGGTAGGAGACGAGATACTGGCAGAAGTAAAGCTGTGAGTACCGAGCCTGAGTCGTGCTTCGGTAGCTCAGATGGTAGAGCACTTGCCCGCGAAAGGCAAAGATCCCGAGTTCGAGTCTCGGTCGGGCACACAGTTTTAATCTGCCAGGAAGTTTCATATCAGCGCACACTCCGCTGCAGAGTGAAAATCTCATTCTGGATGGGCAGTTCGTTTTGTATTACTGAGGAATAGGGGAGTGAGTGTCATGGATATGAACTGCGAGTTGGGGTGGCAAGCTTTAAGATATAGATGTTTTTCGCTACGGCGAGATCTTTTCACGACTTCCTCCTCAAAGAATGGAAATATTTTGTAATCACCAATCTACGGCAGGGCAATAGTCTGAAGATGGTTCGAAGAACCTTCTGCCAGGCATTTAAGGGCAAACTGTATAATAATCACGTACTTGAAGATGTAGATGCAGATTCACAAGTGTGAACCTTATTCTATTTTGTATTTATGTTTAAGTATGCTTTGATACTAAAATGTAGACTTTCACGGCCGGAAATATCATGTCCATTATAATTATCCGGGCTGTTATGCCGTGGTCGGTTGATGAATTTTGTCTCAATTCCCAACATTTCGTCTCCGACTGCGGGAGACATCTTCAAGTGGGTCCGTAGGTCGATGGAAGGTCCAACACACCCACTGGCTCGCTACTGACTGTCAGTAGCGAGCCAGTGGGTGTGTTGGACCTTCCATCAACCTGCGGACCCCTTGAAGATTGTAACCTCCCCGCACAGGATGTAAATGTGAATGTGAGCCAAGAGTAACCTCGCCACAAAAAATAATAAGAATTAAATGAATTTTTCTAATATTGTAACCTTTGAACAAAATTAATCTTAATGTAACCTCTGAACAACATTGGCTCCGATTTATAGTCTCTGTGCAAAGAATGCATTCACACTTAATATTCCCACAAAATTCTTTTCTCAAGTTCGAAATAGAAAAATTCCCAAACACCAAAATAATAAAAAAGTTCTGTAACCTGATAAATTTTATGAGGACAGCAGCTATGACCTTCGGCCCTGTTCTCTGAATAAAAAAAGCAAAAATTCTTACCTCAATAAAACTGCAATTATATTTGATCTTAAATTAGTCATTTTTCGATACAGCTTCGTGCAATGCTGACGTATATTTTTCTTTTTTTGATTCTTGGATGCAATGATAATGCATTGGAAATTCTTTAAACTGAAATGAATGCTTTTCTTTAAAAGAGTTGCTTTATATTATAAAAATTATTATTGGGGTATTTCTTTGAACAAATTAAATTACAATTAACATACATTATTAAATATGCGCAAGGCTGCTTCTTTACCTTCTACAACAATACTCATCCACCAGAGTCCTGACCAGAGTCGCGAGCAGAACACACAGCCGACGCATGCCGCCTCCCGCCGACTAGAACGGACTAACACGGACTGGCGACTACTGTCGACTGACTACTACTACTGTCGACTCGCGCGAACAAGCGCAGACTAGCAACAGCTAACGATAAACTACTCTCTGGTCAGAGATTCTGTCATGCCTCGCCCATCGCCGGGAATGTATACGTCTTTTATAACCCTCCACTGGGGGGCAAAAATTTGGCAGCGATGGTGAGTCAATTGGACTTGCCATGAGCAACAAATTTTTCTTAACTAACTAACTTTAAAATCACAGAATATATACATATATATAAGTGCAGAACATGAAATAAAATATAGTGCACATGCACTGAGTACAGAACATATCAGGCAATGACAAAATGTATACACAATGAATACAGAACATATTAACAAATGGCAAAAATGCACACGCACTGTAAAACTCTTTAGCATTTTTACAACAAATAAACATAATGAGTACAAATCATATTGATAAATGACAAAAGTGCACACGCACTTTAGTTCAGAACATATCAGCAAATCACAAAATGTATACGCGATGAATACAAATCATGTTAAAAAAAATTACATAAAGTGCACACGCACTGTAGTATTGAACATATCAGGAAATCACAAATGTATAGGCAATGAATAAACATAATGGGTACAAATCATATTGACAAATGACAAAAGTGCACACGCACTGTAGTTCAGAACATATCAGCAAATCACAAAAATGTATATGCAATGAATACAAATCATGTTAACAAAATGACGAAAGTGCACACGCACTGTAGTACAGAACATATCTGGGAATTACAAAATGTATGCGTAATGAGTACAAATCATATTAACAAATGGCATAAAGTGCACACGCACTGTAAAACTCTTTAGCATTTTTAGGACAACTAATGTTATTAACAAGTGAAATGAAGTGCACACGCACCGTATATGTCTTTATCATTTTAGAAGAATCTAAACGCATTGTATAAGTGTTTACCATTTTACAAGAACTAGGAAAGGAATGGGAAGGATTGCGTCATGGTTGTAGCACTTTAGGTTGCACGCAGCTGCACTGAAAGTTCATATCTTTCTATAGAAGCACAACACCAAGTGAGACAATCTGAAGTTCTTTTCCTTGAAGTATTAATCAGTGTAGCCAAGACACTGAAATGTCGTACTAATATTCCTTGTTATCATTTTGGTAGTACATTAGGTACACCAAACAGTGGGACTATTATAACATCTCCATCGCTCAAGGTGGTGGACAGCATGTCGTGTCAACACCACGTTCTTGTAAAGTACACCAACGTAGAATTAGTGCAAAAACCAAATACAGTGTTCCATGATCATGAGGCTACACAGGACAAACGGATATTGCAGTAATTCCAGGTAATTAGGTCAGAAGGTGAAGGACATTAAGTCACATACTAGTCTTCATTGAAAATTACACTAGTCTAACAACTGAATGGATTAATTGGTGGCACTCATCGCCCAGTTACTGAACATTTCTGTACCATGTATGTAGTATTACAGAATAATGTTCATAAATCGTTTGTTTACAGAGAACATTGGCACTCATTGTCGAGCTACAAACCATTAGAAGTCATCATTCAAAATGAGTTAATAAATGGCATAGTATTACAGAATAATGTTCATAAATCGTTTGTTTACAGAGAACATTGGCACTCATTGCCCAGCTACAAACCATCAGAAGTCATCATTCAAAACAGGAGCTAATAAATGGCATAGTATTACATAATTTACTTAACTATAGTAATCATTGGCATCATAGGTCATCTTATTACAGAAATCAGTGGCATTCATTGGCCAGTTACAAAGCTTTTTTTTGTGCTAGCAATGCATTGCATTGGGATCGATAATTAAAAACAATATTTGCTTTTGAGTTATTGCTGCAAATGAAGATGTGTAACGTCATTCGTCATGAGTCAGCTGTAGCAAGGTTATGAAACAAGTAGAGTATATGTGATCACATTCATAAATGACATAGGTTTAATGAACAACTGCTTATAGCACATTAATTTCATGAATAATTTCTCCTGAAAAATATACAAAAATGGATTATTAAACTGAAAGAAGAAACGCATATTATGCTGAAAAGTAGTGAACTTCGAATTACCAGGTAGTGAAATGTGTATAAAAAATATATGTGTTCTCTAGCTGTCCTTTCCAAAACCTTCAGTCATCATACTATGCGATATAAGACATACTGTCAAAACGAACTGCAACAAATACTTAAATATCTACATAGCATAAATACATAAACTTCAACATTATCCTCATCTGTAAAGAAAAAAAAGACTTCATTACCCATATTATCATAACTCCATTATTATCATCACCTGTAAAGAAAAACTTCATTATCCATAGTAGCATATTCTTCATCATTATTCATCACCATTCATTATCATCTGCAAAAAAGTCACTTCATTATTCATTATACAACTATTCCTTATTTCTAGCATATTTCATCACTAAAACTAAGATGTGTAGTTCTGTCTGACAGCCTGCATCAATCGCCTCGTATTCTGAAAGAAAAAATTAGTTAAGACTGCTACTCTACGATGTCTATAGTATATTCTTGTTAATGCTTGTTAATTCTGATCCATTTACTCTTCCTCACAAGGTATTGCATCTTCTTTCGTTGATTCCGAAGGTGAAATTCCCATGTCTGTTTAATTTATATATATATTTTTTTACACGTTATTGCTTTCTGAAAATTATGAACAAAGATTAATGTCTTGCATTTAAATCATATACCCACTAAATAAAAACTGGTTTATAGTAACATAATTTAGCATACAGCATATCATGACAGAAAACGTAATATGTCAAAAACATAGACAGTGTTCAGAGGCAAAAATGTACACAGTGTATCACAATGTAGCAGCAAAAAAAGTAAAGTAGTCACGATGTTGAGATATCATAGGGCAAAAATGTTAAAGTCAACTGGTGTTTGTTATATCTTAAATATTTCATAGTGCACACAAACAAAACAGGAAAACAATCATACATACATAAAAAATGGAAAATATGTACGGTCTGATATATGATGACAAGAAATGTGTCCTTCTTTATGTTCAGCTTGTATGTTGTGTAGTTAATAGAGGCGAGAATTTAAGACTTTAATGTAGAGAGAATTTAATAAAATTAATATGTCACTAGATAAAATTGCATAATTATTCATACGATACGTAAGTTTATCTGGAAAAATGTGCACGGTCTGATGTGTAACGACAAGAAAAGGACCTGCTAACCTTACCTTGCCGGGCACTTGCCAAGAAAAAATACGATAATCATCAGTAAGTGTTCATGTGAATATAATTGCATAAGTGGTCATAAAAAAAATTAGGAAATGGCATTACAGTGTGATAAATCATAAAGTATGTCCATTCAATAAAGGGTTTAATATTGGAGACATGGTGATTGCCCTTACTTTTTCTGGTTCTCAAAGTTTCGACGTGTACTACATTGGGGTGAGAAATGCTGCGAATCCGATATGGACCTGCGTATAGAAGCTCAAATTTACTGCATCTACTCTTTCCTCTGTTGGATAAATAGTGTGTACGTACTAATATCTTCTGTCCAATGTGAAAGTCACGGCGTGAACAAACCTGTTTTTGCTGTCTTCTCCGGCGCTCTCCGGGACGTTTGATGTTGTTCAGCGCAATGTCAATTGTTTCATGGTGTCATAGTCGACGAGATGTAGGAAAGGTTACTAATTCTTTAATTTTGTTAGGTGGTTCAACATTTTTCAGTATAACAGACGGAGATAGCATAGTAGATTCATTTGGTATGGAATTAATTACATCCTGGAATGAGAGTATTGTGTGTCCCAATCAATATGTTTTTTATGGCAGTATATTCTACACAGTTTACCAATTTCTTTCATTAATCGTTCACAAGGGTTCGAAGAAGCATGGTACCTGGATATATACACTCCTGGAAATGGAAAAAAGAACACATTGACACCGGTGTGTCAGATCCACCATACTTGCTCCGGACACTGCGAGAGGGCTGTACAAGCAATGATCACACGCACGGCACAGCGGACACACCAGGAACCGCGGTGTTGGCCGTCGAATGGCGCTAGCTGCGCAGCATTTGTGCACCGCCGCCATCAGTGTCAGCCAGTTTGCCGTGGCATACGGAGCTCCATCGCAGTCTTTAACACTGGTAGCATGCCGCGACAGCGTGGACGTGAACTGTATGTGCAGTTGACGGACTTTGAGCGAGGGCGTATAGTGGGCATGCGGGAGGCCGGGTGGACGTACCGCCGAATTGCTCAACACGTGGGGCGTGAGGTCTCCACAGTACATCGATGTTGTCGCCAGTGGTCGGCGGAAGGTGCACGTGCCCGTCGACCTGGGACCGGACCGCAGCGACGCACGGATGCACGCCAAGACCGTAGGATCCTACGCAGTGCCGTAGGGGACCGCACCGCCACTTCCCAGCAAATTAGGGACACTGTTGCTCTTGGGGTATCGGCGAGGACCATTCGCAACCGTCTCCATGAATCTGGGCTACGGTCCCGCACACCGTTAGGCCGTCTTCCGCTCACGCCCCAACATCGTGCAGCCCGCCTCCAGTGGTGTCGCGACAGGCGTGAATGGAGGGACGAATGGAGACGTGTCGTCTTCAGCGACGAGAGTCGCTTCTGCCTTGGTGCCAATGATGGTCGTATGCGTGTTTGGCGCCGTGCAGGTGAGCGCCATAATCAGGACTGCATACGACCGAGGCACACAGGGCCAACACCCGGCATCATGGTGTGGGGAGCGATCTCCTACACTGGCCGTACACCACTGGTGATCGTCGACGGGACACTGAATAGTGCACGGTACATCCAAACCGTCATCGAACCAATCGTTCTACCATTCCTAGACCGGCAAGGGAACTTGCTGTTCCAACAGGACAATGCACGTCCGCATGTATCCCGTGCCACCCAACGTGCTCTAGAAGGTGTAAGTCAACTACCCTGGCCAGCAAAACCTCCGGATCTGTCCCCCATTGAGCATGTTTGGGACTGGATGAAGCGTCGTCTCACGCGGTCTGCACGTCCAGCACGAACGCTGGTCCAACTGAGGCGCCAGGTGGAAATGGCATGGCAAGCCGTTCCACAGGACTACATCCAGCATCTCTACGATCGTCTCCATGGGAGAATAGCAGCATGCATTGCTGCGAAAGGTGGATATACACTGTACTAGTGCCGACATTGTGCATGCTCTGTTGCCTGTGTCTATGTGCCTGTGGTTCTGTCAGTGTGATCATGTGATGTATCTGACCCCAGGAATGTGGCAATAAAGTTTCCCCTTCCTGGGACAATGAATTCACGGTGTTCTTATTTCAATTTCCAGGAGTGTAGATCGGAAAAATGTTTCTAGCTCGTAACGTACGTGTCCATATAGCAGATCGAAACTGTGATCCATTGTCGGAAATTACTTTCAATACATGCCCTACATGAAATAGAAAATGTTTTACAAATGCTTTCGAAACAGATTTAGCAGTAGCTTTGCGTAACGGAGTGAAGGTAGCAAATTTTGAAGTGAGTACAACAGCGACAAAGATTAGGAAAAACCTCTATTAGTTCTGGGAATCGGACCAAAAATGTCTACAGCGGCCATATGTCTCAATTTAACAGGTACAATGGGATGTAATGGAGGAACATGTGAAGTCGTGTCTGACTTAGCTTTCTGGCAGATTTTGCATGACGCTAAAACTCGTCGAATACGTTTCTCCATGTTGGCAAAATAACAGTTCTGTCTCAGTATAAGAAAACATTTTCTGGCTCCATAATGTGCGTAACTTAAATGAGTATACCAGATTAATTTGTTAACAAGTTCGTCAGGAATGCATAATAACCAATTGTTGCTGTCAGGATGAGAGCGGCGAAACAGAATGTCATTGCGTACAGTGTAATGGTTTTTAATGGTAACGTTATTCCTACCTTGCCAAAGATGTTTAATCTCTTTCCATACGTTGTCTTTACTCTGCCACTGTGCTATGTCTTGTAATGACGACGAAATGAAATTTTCAAATGCAACTTGCTGAATGTACATGACGCTGAAATTTGCTTTGCAGAAGTTGGTTGCGATGTCTTGCTGATTGTTGCTGAGAGAACGAGATAGTGCGTCTGCTACAATATTTTGTGTGCCGGGAATGTGAACAATTGTCAAATTAAATTCCTGCAAATAAAGTTTCCATCTACTTAATCTGTCGTGAGTAAATTTAGCCGAAAGTAAAAATTGTATCGCTCTATGATCTGTGTAAACGGTAGTGTGTCTTCCATAAAGAAAATGCCGAAATCTCGTAAATGCCCCAACAACACATAATGTTTCAAGTTCTGTAACAGAATAATTTCGTTCAGCAGGTGACAGAATGCGACTTGCAAAAGCGATGTTTTTAATTACTGTACAACCATCTTCTTCAATTTCCTGAAAAATATGTACGCCTGAAGCGGTGTTAGAACTGTCGGTGGCAATGGAAAAATTTCTAGTAAGATCTGGGTGCGATAAAAGTGGTGCATTCAACAAAGCATGTTTCAAATAACATTCTCGTGAACAAGATTCTGCGTGTCAAAAGTATTGCTTGCGTTACTGGAAAATGCAACCTGTACTGTATCTAGTCAAATTCTATCAGACGTGTTATTATTTTCAGGAGGATGCTGTGGCATTTCGACTATTTGTACTGTTCTATTACTTCTTCCTGACGTATTACTTCGGGATGATACCTACTGTCTGGTTCATTCATGATAATATGTCGTTGCTGATCCTCTTGCTGCTCATAAGATCGACTGTTATTAAATGTACGCTGAAAATTGTGCCCATTATTTTTACGTCTGTCATGATAGTCATTTCTATACGGTGCAGTGCGATAGGAATTGAAGTAGTGTGTTTTCTGTACGTACTGATTCTCTTGTTGCTGTGCGTTACTATTCCTTGGAGCTGATGCTATAGTGCACGCGGCGAAACATTAACGCTCGGTTGACCTTGTACATTACATTGTTGGTTAGGTATGCTAACCGGTTGGTTTTGTTGCTATTGCGGTGAAAAACGTCTATTGTTACCAAAATGTGGTTTCTGTTGCTGATAATTTCACACATACTGATGATTAAATTTTTGTCAGGTATTAAAGTTCTCGTGGTTGTCATTTCTGGAGCGTCTAATGATAACTGTCACTTTCGGTAAAATTTGTCATATCGGTTTTTCTTGACTCATTCTTAATTCTACATAGAGCGATAGTTAAAGAGCTGTTTTGATAGATATAAAGGATAGTAGAAGAGAAGGCAGCAGTGCAGAAAACTAAAGATGAAACAACATTACTACGGCTCGGGGCCCTGTGCACGCTACGACACATATTCATCGAAGCGTAATGAATCCCCTGAGGTCAGTTACGCGCTGCAAATAAATATTAGCTTTTGCTTACAGGCAATGCCGGTGAAAATTCGAAAGAAAATTGTAGTATCCAGTCCAAAGCTAGCTTCTGCATTACAGGTAATGGCGGTGAAAGTACAAAAATAAATCGACGTATCCAGTTCAAAGCGTGTACCTGTGCTCTGTCATTTTCAAATACCTTAGATTTTCTTACGGATAAAAATTGCTCGTAATCGTTATCGTCTCTGAATGTGTGAACAGGTTCACGATTGCATAAGAATCTGTTTGTCTGTGTCTTTTCGGATTTTAGGTCACGTACTCTCTGTAAATTACCTAAGTTACACTGGCTGTGTGAGTGTGACAAATGTTCGGAATGTGCCGTATGTTGTGACGTGTTAGTGACTGAAACAATTTTCCTTTCTGTCACTTTAATACGTTCGTCAATTTGGCTGATCCGTTGTTCAAATTTCTTATCGACTTCCGTATCCAGAGTGTGTGAAAGTTCTGGTGTCTTTAAGTTAAACTCGTCGTGTAACTGTGTCGCATTTACAGAACATTGTTCAGCGACCGCACTAATTTCATCTCTAAGTGATTCTGTTGTCGCTGCATCTGTATTACCTAATTCACGTGCAACAGATCTAATTTCTTCACTACTGTTACTCGCACAAACCTTAATTTCGTCACGTAATTGTTCTTTAGTATCATCACGTTGCACGGTAACAGCTGTAATCTGTTCACTAACTTGTTTGTTCTGCTCGTTAAGGTTGTCTTGTTTTTCGTTCGTCAGTTTGAAACTTTCGTTAAATAGTTCATTAAGTTGTTTGTACTGTTCATTAAGTTGTAGCAATACTGCCATAATTTGATCCAAAGTAACATTACCTACTCTATTCTCTGTGCTGTTTGATGGCGTACCTGCAATTGTCACATTTTGTGTAACCATTTGGTTATTCTGTGATTCTTGAAAATGTTTGCCAATCGGATGTGCACTGTTAATCACTACACCGGAATTAAATAAATCTGTCGTACTCTGATTACACTGTTCATTTTCGTTAGGAAAATTTGTCTGTTCATTACGCAGATTTTGCAAACCGGGTGTGTCAAGCTGGGCAGCGTCCACTGTATCAGTACGTGCCGCGTCATCCATTATCGTTAAATTAACACACGACACAATTGAATTTACTTGCTCATCTCTAGGATCAAAATCAATATTAGTCGTCAGTACGCACTGATTGTCTGCAATTATGGAATTATCATCATTACACTGAGTGTCGCAAGTATTATCGGTCAAACTATTAGAATCGGCTGTTTCACTCATTACACATCGCGATGTACTGTTAACAGTTTTTCGCGGCATTTTTCACAAAACAAAATTATTCACAAATGAAACAAAGACAATGCAAAATGCAACAAACACAAATACAACAAAGAGCAACAAATTGCCGATGATCTGTGAAAGAAAGAGTGACAAATTAGTAAATGCGTTGCGCTAGATGCAAACTATGTTTAAGTAAATAAGAGCAGATATATGACTACTTATCAGAAGATTCACAAAGAAATACGATCCTGGCCGGATGTCGCCAAGTGTAACCTCCCCGCACAGAATGTAAATGTGAATGTGAGCCAAGAGTAACTTCGCCACAAAAAATAATAATAATTAAATGAATTTTTCTAATATTGTAACCTCTGAACAAAATTAATCTTAATGTAACCTCTGAACAAAATTGGCTCCGATTTATAGTCTCTGTGCAAATAATGCATTCACACTTAATATTCCCACAAAATTCTTTTCTCAAGTTCGAAATAGAAAAATTCCCAAACACCAAAATAATAAAAAAAGTTCTGTAACCTGATAAATTTTATGAGGACAGCAGCAATGACCCTCGGCCCTGTATTCTGAATAAAAAAAGCAAAACTTCTTGCCTCAATAAAACTGCAATTATATCTGCTCTTAAATTAGTCATTTTTCGATACAGCTTCGTGCAATGCTGGCGTATAGTTTTTTTTTTATTCTTGGATGCAATGATAATGCATTGGAAATTCTTTAAATTGAAATGAATGCTTTTCTTTAAAAGAGTTGCTTTATATTATAAAAATTATTATTGGGGTATTTCTTTGAACAAATTAAATTACAATTAACATACATTATTAAATATGCGCAAGGCTGCTTCTTTACCTTCTACAACAATACTCATCCACCAGAGTCCTGACCAGAGTCGCGAGCAGAGCACACAGCCGACGCATGCCGACTCCCGCCGACTAGCACGGACTAACACGGACTGGCGACTACTGTCGACTGACTACTACTACTGTCGACTCGCGCGGTCAAGCGCAGACTAGCAACAGCTAACGATAAACTACTCTCTGGTCAGAGATTCTGTCATGCCTCGCCCATCGCCGGCAATGTATACGTCTTTCAAGATGTCTCACGCAGTCGGAGATGAAACGTTAGGAATTGAGACAAAATTCATCAACCGACCACGGCATAACAGCCCGGATAATTATAATGGACATAAGTATGCTTTGTCAAGTAGAGGAGGTTCTACTTAAAAATTCTGTGATTTTAATTTTTTCTTGCAATGACTTCGAGGAGCACACTGGGCTTACTCCTGGTATCATGGTGCGAGAAGTCATCAGATACGTATGGTATTGTCCAGAGATCGCAGCGCCACACGAAAGTCGGCGAAGAACATCGATACTATAGACATTAGCGATGTCTCGCTGCAAATTCGCAATGACGAATTGGAGAACCCAAAGAGAGACGCCATCTCTCTCAGTACAGCAGCGCCCTCTGGTGGAGGTCAATATAGATCCGAGCAGTGAAGCGCTCTGGCCAGTGACCTCAGCTGAAGCAATCAACATTATCGAGCAGAGCGATTCAAGTCTTAGACGAAAATATACCTTTGTAAATGTTGAACGTTGTACTTCAAGAGAACCACCTGTTAATTAGTGCATCATGTGATGCTTTAATAGTCAATGACGGTTGTAAATTATCAGGAACTCCTGTGGCAGAGGTTTTGTATCAAGTTAAGTATATAGTTTCATTCATTCATGGAATAAAGTGAACTTAATACAAAGATGGAAAAAATAGCAGCACCAAAAACTGATTACTGTAAAATAATAAATTTCGGGAACACATTTGTCTAGCCAATATATTTAAGTGATTCACATTACAAAATCACATTTTAATGTCACCGTGAGGTAACCCATGGCAACTGTGAAATGATAGTACATTACTAACCGGTTTAACCGCCAGAGTGTTATATGCAAGCATGCAAACGTGCATGCATTGTGCTGTAGAGGTGAACGACGTCAGTTTGTGGGATAGGGTTCCATGCCTGTTGCACTTGGTCGGTCAATACAGGGCGCTCAATGCAGTTTGCGGATGATGCTGGAGTTGTCGCCTGATGGTGTCCCATATGTTCTCGATTAGAGACAGATCTGGTGATCGAGCAGGCCAAGGCAACATGTCGACACGGTGCAGAGCACGTTGGGCAACAACAGCAGCACGTGGGCGAGCGCTATACTGTTGGAAAACACCTCTGGAATGCTGCTCGTGAACTGCAGTCAACAGGTCGAATCACCATACTGTCGTACAGATTTGCAGTCAGGGTGCTTGGGATGACCACGAGAGTGATAATGCCGTCATAAGAAGTTGCACCCAAGACCATCACTCCGTGCATAGTCGATAACTGCGGTAGTTTGGGATCAGTGGAATGCACGCTACAGGGTGTCTGGCTCGGAACTGTTCTTGAAGTAACCAGTTTGTAACAGTTTGTTGTATCGCTGTGGTTGTAACTACTGGAATTGCTGATGCCGATGCAGTACGATGCGCCAGAGCCATGCGCCGAACACGACGGCCTTCCCTCGCTGGTAGTGCCACGTGTCAGTCCAGAGCCTGATCCGCTAGACACCGGACCTTCCCAGGACGACCACTGCCAGCAATCAAGTCCAGCAGCTACCTTTCTGCCAAGTCTTTCTACAGTACCGTTGAAGGAACATCCAGCTTCTCGTAGACCATTTACATGACCTCGCTCAAACTCAGTGAGGTGTTGAGAGTGGCGTCTTTGCCGCCTTGAAGGCGTTCTTGACTGACATCAACTCACCACGTCCATTCCCACAGCTAGCTAACGCTGGCATCTGTTGCATCGTGTGTTTAAAGCAAACCTTCTTTGCATCCTGATAGAGGTGCTACTAACGCCATTCTTATGCGACAGGCGCGAAATTTGAACAGACATAACACATCAGATTTAGGAACACGACTACCGACTATCGTTTGTGTCACACAACTACTTCTTGGCGTTGCGATTTTTTTCCGTGGCAGCGGTGTATTTCATGTGCTGTAGTTCTAGTTAATCATCTTTCAGAGCAATCAAAGAACCAGCAGTTATGGTTGGGCGATTGTAGTTCCGTCTGATCATAACAGTATGGCTTCAAGTCACGGGCGGCCGCTGTGGCCGAGCGGTACTAGGCGTTTCAGTCCGGAACCGCGCTGCTGCTACGGCCGCAGGTTCGAATCCTGCCTCGGGCATGGATCTGTGTGATGTCCTTAAGTTAGTTAGGTTTAAGTAGTTCTAAGTCTATGGAACTGATGACGTCAGATGTTAAGTTTCATAGTGCTTGGAGCCATCTGAACCATTTTCAAGTCACGGCTGTTAATGACTGAGGGAACTCTTATGGCACGGCAGTACGTTACGCGTCTCACATTTTACGTCTCATGCGAGAGTGATACGGCGCCATTTTTCAAGAGAACAATGCTCGTCCAAACATGGCACTTGTGTCTATAAACTGCTTGCGTGATATTGAGGTAGTCCTGTGGGCATCAAGATGCCCAGATCAGTCCGCGAGAGAACATGTGTTGGACCAGGTCGGACGTCAACTTCATCGCAGTGCCAGCATCCAGGAAGACAAGGACCAGTTACAACAGTTGTGCATCAACTTGCGTCAGGAAGGGCTGCAACGTATTCATTCTAATCTGTGCATGGATCAGTGCCAGACGGGGTGCAACGTCATACTGGTAAGTGGGCTCGTGCTACCAAGCTGTTTGCCAGTGCGACTCGATTTTGTAATCACTGCAATGGCATTAGGTACCCTCTCAAACTGTAGAGATTCATTTCGCTTCCTCTCCCCCCTTCGGGGTGCTTCCCCTTTTTTGTCAGACACTGTGGTGAGTCTCAGTAATTCTTTGTGTGTGCCAGAATCGGCGAATGCTCGCGAGACAACTGAGAAGTGGAGGGCTGCGTTGTGGCGAGCAACCAGGGCAGAAGCGCCGATAATGAGGGGGCCGGCCGCGGCCCGGCGGCGTCCAGCGGCGCGGCGCTCCTTGTGTGAAATCGGCGGGCAATCAGAGGCGCCCGACAATGGCGCCACCAGCGGGAGGCGGCATTAAGAGATTATTCTGTCCCCCTCCCCCCCCCCCCACCACCACCACCACCCACCGAGGGCTCATCCATAGCCGAGATTACTCGGCCCGCCAACACAATGGCGGGAGCGCCGGTGATCCAATTATTACAGCACGTAGTCGCGACTCCCCGCCATTAATCCACCTTTTGAAAAATACTCGCAGGCAGCTCCCGTGAAGGAAGTTGTTGCTACCGCGTCCTCCTTGTTATTGTTGTTGTTGCGCGTGTTTTAAACAGCGCGCGCGCACGTTATAAATACGAATAGGAAGAGGAGCGGGCCGGGGCAGCGCGCCGGAGAGCAGAGGAGAGCGAGCTAATCTTTGAATGGCGCTGATGGGCGCACGGCACGGCCAGGCGGCGCTGAATGCAGCCGCTATTTAGCCACTGTTATGAGCCGTTCTGCTTGCCAGCGCCGGCAGAATGCGGCTGCAGAAAACGCTTCGCAAATGTTTTCGATCCCCACTCCCCCTTCCCCCCCCCCCCCCACCCTCCCTGCAGTCCGTACTGCTCTTTGCCCAGACCAGGCACCCCCCTCCCCCCCCCAGCCTCTTTTTCCCTCCCGCTGACTCTTGTAACTTATATTTAGGGTGGCGCAGAAAGGGATGAAGAGGTTTATTTTAAGGGATGATGAGGGCTGTTGGTGCAAGGGCGAGGGTGCTGCAGCATGTGTGTGCGTGTGTGTGAGTGTGTGTGTGTGTGTTTGTGTGTGTGTGGGTGCGCGCATGCACGCCCCCATTGTTTCGCCCGGGGCTCTATTGACAGAGACCCGCGTGTTGTTCGTTATACGCCTGTGTGACCCTTCTTCTTCTAGGGCGCTTTATTCAGAGAGCAGAGAGGCCTTGCCATCAAGCGCTCCCACTGCTAATGGAAGTTATTTCTACAAATCGCGCGTAGGCGCCTTATTAAAACGAGCGGATTCCCAGAAACGGGGAATACACTGCTCACTCAAGGGAACAGTGCTGCAGCGAAGACGCTTCTGTTCTGTATACGAAATAGCAAGACCACAAAAAGAACAGAAATTTAATCCATTATCAAAATATGACGAATATTAATGACTGTTGAGACTGACAGCATTCAGTAAACAAATCAAGGCGAAAAAAAAACGTACGATGAAACTTATAAGGGGTGGCGACAGGGAGAGCATCCGGCCACCCTCTAACATTAACACTGCGAAATCCGGTAATAGCCACGTCGACACTTTATAGTTACCGGATAGACACAGAAGATACAGAAGTTTAGAAGCCCCCTAACTCTTAGCCCTCCTTCTTGCAGTTCCCAGCAAACTATGTGGTTTATTTTCGCTTTCCTTTCTAATGCGTCCTATTGCGGCAAGGCTGGCTTTTGCATAAACTGCATCCCTTCAATTGGAACTGGCAATATTAGCCAACCGTTGTTATTATGTAGAATCTTTAAGACAAGCTGTAAGTGTGTAAGAGACGACCGAAGGCTCTTTACTCTGCGAATATCTGTCCTTCATATTGTGCACTTTTTTTGCGCCGTACTAAGCGTATCCCTCACTTCTGAATGACTAAACAAGGGGACTGCACCTACTTTTTTTTAATTCACTAAAAACAGTAACAAAAATGGCTACAATGAAATGACATAAATAAGGTGACAGATAATAATTGTAGTCATAAATTTCAGCATTCAAAAAATGAGTCTTTAGCAGTAGCACAATTTAGCACCTTCGCTGTCACCTTCAACTGGTGGCAGTTCAGCATGCACATTTTCTTCTTCTGCAGCCGGTTCCGCATCATCATTTCCCGGACCCAAATTAATTATTCAGTAAATCCTTGATGTGTGTTCCTTCCAGGGTAAATTACATGGACAGAAGAGAAGTCCGGAGCAGCGACATCGCAAAATATTTCACTGCCCTGTTATTTTTGTCAGTTCCAGCCTTCTAAATGCATCTATAGGGAGTTCAAGATCTTCTTTTATATCAGACACCAGATGTTTCTCGCCATATTCTTGTATCTGCTGTACTGCTGATTTATTTTTCATGTGTGACTTGCAGGTGAGGTTAGGGTCGGGAAAGTGACCCAATCCATTCCCTCTCTACTAGAAATCCAGTTCCTAACCTATACCCATTCGGTTGAAGACAATTCGGAGCATGTTACCATATTTCTTATTGTGATTCTGATATTTGAGTATTTTCTCGAATTCATTTTCCATATACATCTTGTATTCAATGTGTTCATCGCTCCCAATATTGTTAAAAACATAACTTGTATATTTGCCCATTAACCAAATCACTGCATTATTTTTTGCCTGAGGGTAGTAACTTTCCTCTGGTCTGAAGAAAATGTTAGTCGGTACATTGTTTGCTGAAGTTCTTCTTATTTGAGCAATTTTCTCCCTGGTCCACCTCCAGTTGATAATCCGATCTCCACAAGTGTAACGATGAGGCACACTATCAACGAAGTTGCATTTGCTGCAGAGGTTAGTGTCACTTAAACCGACGGCAAAGAGACGCTCATTAGTGCTGATGATGTTCGTCACCATCGATCCATCGATTTCTTACAAATTTACTGTGTACGCAGGACTTGCCCAGAAATAAAACTGACAGAAGTGGAAGCTCCAGACGGCCAAGAGTTTAGAAAAAATAGCATTTTTGCCGCATTTAGAACGAAACGTTAACCTCCATTTGTGTGGCTATAGTATTCGTAGTTGCTTTATAATTCTTGAGGGTATCTTTGTTCCGTCGTTGCAACTACAAAAATGTCTGATTTCTTTCTCATCAGACGTGTTACGCTTTATTGAGGTAAAGCATCATCAGTGGTCTGTAACTAAGTTATTTACATTTTAATTTGCTTTCAGATCGAAAACAGTTCGTTAAGAATAAGTTAATTTGTACTTAACGGTGATTTTCGATTGATTTCTCGCTTACATTGGAAAATGCCGTCTGTTAGCACATCGTTGTTTTTCTGTGTTAAACACATAATTTTGGTCCAATTTTTACTTGTTCTGCAGCACTATTTCTTATGTTTTTTACAACACACTTTTATGCAAACAACACTGTATTCTGTTTGTTTTTGTGGTTCTAAGTATGTGTTGTGGTTTCCGTTTTGTACTGTGGCCAACATAATCTGTACATTACTTTGTCTTTGACCTACAACTTTTCTATTAGATTGTTGTATGTACCGGGTGATCAAAAAGTCAGTATAAATTTGAAAACTTAATAAACCACGGAATAATGTAGCTAGAGAGGTAAAAATTGACACACATGCTTTGAATGACATGGGATTTTATTAGAACAAAAAAAACAACAAAGTTCACAAAATGTCCGACAGATGCGCGTCGTTTGGTGATGATCGTGTGCTCAGCCGCCACTTTCGTCATGCTTGGCCTCCCAGGTCCCCAGACCTCAGTCCGTGCGATTATTGGCTTTGGGGTTACCTGAAGTCGCAAGTGTATCGTGATCGACCGACATCTCTAGGGATGTTGAAAGACAACATCCGAAGCCAATGCCTCACCACACCTTCGGACATGCTTTACAGTGCTGTTCACAACATTATTCCTCGATTACGCCTATTGTTGAGGAATGATGGTGAACATTGAGCATTTCCTGTAATGAACATCATCTCTTTGCTTTGTTTTACTTTGTTATGCTAATTATTACTATTCTGATCAGATGAAGCGCCATCTGTCGGACATTTTTTGAACTTTTGTATTTTTTGGGTTCTAATAAAACCCCATGTCACTCCAAGCATGTGTGTCAATCTGTACCTCTCTCTCTACATTATTCCGTGATTTATTCAGTTTTCAAATTTATACTGACTTTTTGATCACCCGGTATGTAATTCTGTTTAACTGTGTTTTTGTGTATTTATGTACTGTGGAAGGAGGCTTGTTTTGGTGCAGGGGTGGAGGGGAGGGCGAAACCATCATACACGGACGTAACTACATAGAAGTGTGATGGAGTGTGAGTTACAGGAGAAGGTGAGGAGCGAGAAGTGAAAAGAAATTGGAATGTGGGGGGGGGGGGGGGGGGGAGGGGGAGATGATGTGGGAGAGTGAGATGTGACTATTCTATATAGATTCTGGTTTCCAATATTTATTTGGTCACTGAGTAACTGTTTATTTTGTGTTAATGCTTTCTGTACGTGGAAATTTTCTTGGAAAGGGGGGAGGTGTCTGTCTTTACTTTTATGATATTCATATCTTTTTCAATATTGCTTGGTCTATGGTGTTCTTGTTTTAGATGATCCGCAAATGTTGAAGATTTGTGCAGTATTTAATTGCTCTGATTTGTTGTTTATACCTTGTGTCGAATGTCCTGCCAGTCATTACAATGTATATCTTCTCACAACCTCTGCAGCTGAGCTGATAGATACCAGATTGTTGGTATCTGTCTGGTTTTAATATCAGTTTTGAAATGTGCTTTTGTATGGAATTGTTTGTTTTGTAAGCAATGTTTATGCCTTGTTTTTGAATATGTTACGTATTTTATGTGTGAATTTGTTGTGGTAAGTCATTGTATGCCTTTTTTGTTGTAGTGCTAGTTGTATGAGTTGGTGTGGTTTGGTTAGTTTTGTTCATTATTTGTCTCTTTACTTTTTTGTTTATTTTGTCTACCATTGTTTTTTGTGTCCATTTTTTAATGCTATTTGTTTCATAGCGGCTAGCTCTTTCTGGTAATGAGAAGTGTTTAGAGGGATTCTGTTCAGCCTGTTTAAAATGTATCTGATTGCTACTTGTTTGTGATTCTGTATGTGGTTTGAGGTTCTATTTAAGGTAATGTCACTTGTTTTGGTTTTTCTGTATACGTCAAATGTGTGTTTATTATTGTCTTTTCTTTCTATTTTTTATTTTATTTCTCAATTTTTACGTTGCTACACTACAAATAATGTTACTTTTGATATGATGAAACCCTATGTGCAGGAGAACAATTTCTTCTTTCAATTGCCGCCTGGGGAAGAACAAATTCGCAACTATACGACGAGATTTTTCAAGATGAAGGAGTATTGTCATCGTGCAGTATTAAACTGATTTCCCTCCACTACAACTGGTGCAACCCTACGATGCCCAGATTTTCCGTCAGCTAAATAATTTGATCAAGAAGCTTCAAAACTGCTCTTATCTCGCCGAGAGAGAAAAAGAACTCACATCGCGAGAAGACTGCATCAAAATGCATTCCGTGGTACGTCACGAGCTATCCTCGCCGATATTTGGCGATATGGTGGGTATGCGTGTTTGCTGTCAAACTGTGCGATGATAGAGAACCTTTTATGGGTATAAAGTGAATTTGTTTTCGCACAGAAACTTTAAAACAGTCATATAATTTCGCATAGGAACTTTAAAACAATCATATAATTGTAAAAAATTCGGCGTCTGTACAGAGTGCAAGATGCCGAGAAAATTACAGCTTTCCGTGTTTTTATTAGGAATATTATTGCTACGTGAGTAAATTATCGACTGTAAAATAATAAAAGAATCCAATTTTATTTCTGAAGTTCTCATTTACGCCTTACAGTACCTTCCTGGAAATTTATTTCCATTTCCAACTTTTCCTTTGCTTTCCCTTCTATGAAAATACTGATAAATATAGTGTATTGAGCATGATTTTGATTTATTTGGAGTTTAAGTTACATAAAAATTCAGAATCAAAAGAAGTTTGTACAAAGCGATTAGAACTGACAACCCTCCGGCTACTGTTCTGTACTCTATTCGCCGCCCCAAGCGTGGCCTGGAAGGTACGGCAAAGTAAATGGCTCATGCCTCGCCCGAAACGCGCGAAAAATGCTACATTTTGCTAAACGCTTGGCCATCTGGAGTTCCCACTTACGTCACTCTCATTTCTGCCACATGATAAATTTGGACGAAATCTGTGAAGACGAACAGCGTTGTTATCTTGTAAGCACATTATTACATGTACAAATTGAACTGACTGACGCTAGTAATTAAAATCTCACGAACAATATCGACGTAAATCACCGCACGTTGCATTACACTGGTAGACAGTAAGCGGACGACTGACTCTGAGTGTGGCTGCAGGTTATCGGAGGATTATCCCGGGAAAGGCCACAACCCCAGCGAGAGTGCTGCTCGCTCATGAGTTTACAGATGGACTGCAAGACGCACAGCCGGGGACAAAATTTTTGAGATCCCTCGCCTTTTTGTTATGATGAATTAAAAAGGTTTACTATCTGTGACACAGCACAGCACAAGCAAGGAGACACAGCGGTAGCAACACACTGTTTAACAAAAAGGTCCGTTTTCTTCTACCAAAACACGTTAAAGGAAAATAGTAATCTATAATCATCACAGCCAGTAAGAACAAGATTCTTCGCGATACGCGTTTTTGTGTACAGTGTAATGTAGAGCTCATAAACGGATTTATTCAAAAAATGGCTCTGAGCAATATGGGACTCAACTGCTGTGGTTATAAGTCCCCTAGAACTTAGAACTACTTAAACCTAACTAACCTAAGGACAGCACACAACACCCAGCCATCACGAGGCAGAGAAAATCCCTGACCCCACCGGGAATCGAACCCGGGAACCCGGGCGTGGGAAGCGAGAACGCTACCGCACGACCACGAGATGCGGGCACGGATTTATTGATTCGCAATTTTGTATCTCCTACACCATTTTAAGAGCTCACATTGATACTTCGTTTACTACATCCCTGTCATAATAGCTTTAGTCAATAGATATAACAGTAAGAGTTGAGAAGCCACGGTCCGACATATCAGTCAGAGATTTCTGGCCCACTTGAATGGATCAGTGCTTACTTTACATTGAATTCCATGAAATTACGTGATGGGCAGCAAACTGCTGAGTCGCCTCGATCACGTCAGATCGAGGATACGTCCGTTCAGTGGGTCACGTATTAAGGCGCGTTTACACCTGTGCGCCTTGCGGCCAGTTGCTGTACGGCTGTAGCTTGAGCCGCACGAAAGTAAAGGTGTCCTTGTGAATACAGGCGTGAATGAAATCAATCGCATGCATATTGTTGAAGAAGAGGCGTGTCTGTACTTGCGCGTGAGACAAGCACAGTAGCACGATGACTAGCCGCAAGGAGCACAGTTGTAAACACACCTTTACACTGTCAGAGTTCTTTGATCAAAGGCCTTTGTCAATATTCTTTGATCAAAGTACTTCACTGGGGCTACTACACCACCATCAAATAGTTGTTGGAGCTAGGATGGTGAATATTTAATCGTCTTTACAGCAGCATTTAATGTAAAACTGACAGCGAGGAAAGAGAAACCGAAAGGATTGTGTGTGAAGCCATGGATAGCGAGCATTGAAGCTCAAAGTGTTCAGCAGAATTTGCTTCGTGAGCTACCGTACAAGGACATAAGAGGCTACGAAAATTATTTGAGAATGCGCGAACAAACATTTCAATTTGTCCTAGTGTCCTCTTATTTGCAAACGGGATATTCATACAAGAAATGTGATTTCTACTACAAATCAGCTCTTGGTTATGTCAATATTTTGAGCAACAGATGAATCCGAATCGAGCTTGCAACATAATAACTGCTTACCAAAGTGTATCATTTCACGCATTGTTTCAGAAACGTGTGAAGCAATATATAAACCACTTGAGGAGGAATTTATGAAGGTTAGGTTACGTTATTTGGAGTAACAAATAAATACCGTACATTTATTTCCTTCATGTATACTGACAGCACTGTTATTTCTATATCACCGTATATACCTTAGTCCATTTATTTTCTTCCTTACATCATCCACAGCGTAGTCATTTCGAATAAAGCTGACGGCTCCAGCTATTTTTTTATGACTGTCCCTGACCGCTTATTGAGGTTTCTATAATCAATGTGTCTGGTGTTACAACGAATGTCGCGTTCTTCGTAACTGGAAACTATGGCACACACCAAATAAACTCTGAAATCATTTTACAACTTAGAATCAACTGAAGTGAGTGAGACAAATATACAGTATCGAACTATGATCAAAGCAAAGTCCACGTTCTAACTTTGAACAAAGATCTTTGATCAAGGAAAACTTCGATAGAAGCTGCCCTAGTACACTACCAAAGTTTTGACCGCAGGATTTTGATCAAGGATCTTCGTCAAAGAAATTCCACAGAGTAATAAGAGCCTAAGGTGCCGATAATAATTAATTCAGAGAAGGGTAACATGAAATGTTTAAGCCTACTTCTGTATAGATATTAAAATGACTTTGTGTCTTCGAGCGAAACGTTTTATGTCTAAATGCAATTCTCCCAGTTGTACTAATACCCAGATAATTTTTCCCGTTGTTCCTTATTTTCAGACGTTTAACTAAGGCGAAAGCTGCCAACGACTGACTTATTATGAAGTAACGACTAAAATCCACATTCAGCCTGTCTGAACCAACTGACGACGGTTCTATAAAAGGTTTCTTTCTCCTCTCCAGCCCTACCGATCAACACCTCAAACCGAGCGGCTACACCAGCGCGTGTCCATAACTGCGGTTCTCGCTTTCTGAACTAACGCAACACATGCCACAAAAGAGCCACTTAAGGAATATGTGCTGGACTGGCAGGCTTGCTGGACCACTGCTAACGGCACTTGTTACGAATCGCTAGAGGCCATAAAGCCCCTCCATTTTCAGACCGGCTCATGACAGTTTGCGCTATGAAGGGAGGTTATTGCCGAAGCAATAGGTTTTCTTTTATACCGGTATTTTTTATCTCCCTTTTACCTGAGTGTTAAAACCGTTGAGAACAACCGGTTTCTGAAATAATCAGTTTTTATTTTTTTTATTTCTGTTGTTTCCAGTAGTAAACTTAGACGTCGAACAAGGCTGAAAAATTCTAAGACTCCGTCAGACTTTCGCATTATAATTTTCACCACAAACAGAATCAAAATATCAAATAAAATAGGTTGATAAAAGAAAGCTTAGTCCGTCCACCGTTTACCGCTTTCTCGAAAAGTAGCGCGGGGTTGAACTCTACAAAAAATCACCTGCTTTCTCTTACTGATTCTAATTTTCTGAAATTTTATTCAAAAATCATGTTTTAATCGAGGGTGATAAAATTTTTTGGGAATTAGTAATAGGCAGTGCTGAAGGATGAAAACCGAGGTTGGAATTGAATTGCTAAATTTTTCATTTCCTACTGTTGCCATAATTTGCTTTCTCTGTTATTATATCATAGAAATGATAAACAAATAACAAGCTTTTGCGTAAAATTCCTAGCACTCTTCTCATTAATTATTTCGAATGAAAAATCTGTTCTGCACTCAAATATATTTTATTTACTTTTTAACAGGCATTTGAATATAGTCGTTTTTCGCTGATAAAAATAAAAATATACTAAAAAATTGAAATGAAAAATTTAGATAGTAGGCAAATAATAGTATTTGCCAGGAAGAATTACATCACAATGGTTACAATTTTAGTAATGAATTAATCTATTGGCCAATATTTATATTACAGTCTGTTCATAAATTTTTTTTGTATAAAGTGTTGATCTGTGAGAAGACTCCTTCCATCAGAAGCAATAATATTCAAAGACGATACTAATCTTGCAGAAGCCACAGGACTTACTTTCAAAGATAAACATTTTTTGGCTACAAACGATAAGTCTGGCACATTGCTGTTTCTGGGTAGTAAGGGATGCTGAAAGTAAAGCTCTTATTTCAGCCGGAAACAAGCTTTGAGATTCCACTAGACCATTCTCGGCTATTTGCTGATCATGTGATGACCAAAGACGATTTGCGTTTTCTGACCCCCTCCATTTGGAATAAAGATGAAAATTATCGGTTTCGCCCAAGTATTTATTTACCTCTTGGGTCAAATTTGTATCGGGTTTGCTGGCGATGAGGGGTTTCATGTACAATTTTTAAACCGTGGATCTGACAGCGTAGAATTGCACAGCAGAGAGTTATGTAATACCTTCACGCTTCTGTCATTTATGTTTCTTAGAAGCCTTTGAGGTAGTACTTTGGCTGCACGATGTTTAGACCTGCGATTTATTCAAGCATTTTGGAGAATGGTCACTAGGAGAATAACAGGACTTCCTGCAGTGTACTCGCTTCCAGAAATCTCGTTTGTAATCTCTCGAAAGGCATTAAAATAACCAATATTTCTGACAAAATTCCAGTGTAATTCAATACTCTCAGACTATGGACGATGCCATTCTGCAAGACAACCCTTCCAACGACAGCGAGAAACTGCCGTATAGACGAGATCAGGGATGGTCTTGCACGCTGCATGTACGCACGGCAACAGTGCTGAACGATCCTTATAGCGCGTGCTTGTTGTTCGTTGTCACTGTTGTTATTAAAGTAGCACTGATCGATTTTCCCTTGTCCTGTAACAACGCAGCTTTTATGTAAAAATAAAAATACTATAAGAAATTGATACACAGTTTTCTTTACCCGGGTGTTAGTAGAAAATACAAAAATACTTCGATAATCGGGACGAAATACATACCGAAAATTACCGGTTATTCAGAACTAAAGTACCGGCATTGACTTAATCCCGACGTTAGTTTGCAACCAACGGCTCTGTTAGACGGTATGACTGTGAACGTTGTTTTGGCGTGGCGGGTCGTTGGTCGTTTTCCCGAGTGTCAAGATTTCTTCCTAATTGTCATCCCCACTACTTTCAGAATTTGGTGTAGACGTTCCAACTAAAACATTAATTTAAATATGAGATGAATATAAACTGACTGTGATGCGACTGATACAATTAATTTTCTTTATAGGTATATTATTAATTACAATAACCCACCGGGAGTTGCACGTTGCAATGCATATCAGTTTTATTAATAGATCGTCTAAAGAATACACGCAATGAAAAACGAATTTTCTGATTTCTGAAATAAGAGCAGCACACTTAAACCCACTTCTTGTTTATAACTCCTATACATTAATACCCACAACTAAAAATGTTGATAATTGATTGTGAATCGTTACAGCTGCAGCTGACTTATCAAAAACGGCATTTTATCAAAATGATGGGGCTGTGTGTTCTTAAGGTATTCCTAACAGAGGGTGCACAGAAGATTTATATCTACACGATTTCTCTGCAATTCACAATCAAATGCCTGGCATAGGGTTCACCGAACCACCGTCAAGTTATGTCTCTACCATTCCACTCTCGAACAGCGCAAGTGAAAACTGAACACTTAAATGTTTCCGTAAGAGCTCTGATTTCTGTTATTTTATTATGATGATCATTTCTCTCTACGTACGTGGGCGTCACCAAAATATTTTCACACTCTGGGAAGAAGTTTGTGTTTGAAATTTCATGAGAAGATCTTGCCGCAGCGAAAAACGCCGTTGTTTTAATGATTGCCATCCCAATTCGCGTATATCCTATCCATGGCGCTCTCTTCCCCATTTCGCGATAATATAACACGAGCTTCCTTTCTCTGAAATTTTTCAGTATCCTTCGCCAATCGTATGTGATCGGATCCCACACTGCACAGTAATACCCCAGAAGAGGGTGGACAAGCGAGTTTGTAATCAGTCAGTCTCATTAGAAGACCTGTTGCATTTTCTAAAAGTTCTGCCAATAAATCGCTTTCTTCGGTTTACTTTACCCACAAAATTGTCTATGTGATCTATCCAGTTTAAATTTTTCATAACTGTAATCCCTAAGTACTTGTTGAATTTACAGTCTTTAGATTTGTGTGATTTATCGCGCAATCAAAATTTTATGGATTCCTTTTAGTACTCATGTGGATGACTTCACACTTTTCATTTTTTTGAGCCAGTTGTCACTTTTTTACACCATACAGATATCTTGTCTAAACCATTTTGCAGTTGATTTCGATCATCTGATGACTTTACAAGAAGGTAAAAGACAGCATCATCTGCAACAATCTATTCAGATTGTCTCCCAAAATCGATTATGTTAGAGGTAGAGCAGAGGGCCTATAACACTTCCTTCGTGAACGCCAGATATTACGTCTGTTGTACTCGATGACGTTGCGTCAGTTACTACGAACTCTGACCTTTCAGTCATGAAATTACGAATCCAGCGGCACAACTCAGACGATACTCCATAGGCACGCAAATTTATCAGAAAAATCCGTCTAGTCTGTGCCGCCAACAAATAAGTGCTACTAGCACCGACCCAGCAAACGTCCCAGTGCAGTACATGTTAGTTAACTTGCCCTTTTGTGGCAGCTTTCGTTGGTGCACAGAGCAAGAATCGCAGCTACGGACACACGTTGGGGTGGCCTCCCGATTTAAGATGTCGGTCGGTCGGACTGCAGAGACGAAAGACGTCTTGGATAGAACCCGGATCGTTTGGTTCAGACCGCCTGAATGTGGGTTTTAGTCGTTACCTCACAGTAATTCAGTCGTGCTTGGGCTGGTTACCGGCTTTCGCATTAGTTATATGTTAGAAAGTAAGGAACAACGGGAAAATTTATCTGGGTCTTAGTACAGCTAGGAGGGCTACATTTAGACATAACTCATAAACATAAAATCATTTTAATATCGATACAGGAGTGGGTTTAAACATTTCGTCTCATCTTTCTCCTAAGTTATCATTATCACCACTTTAGAGGCCCACCGAACGTCCGTCACCTCGATCCTGTGTGATCATGGTGACTGTCAATAGTTTGCTGCCCATTATCTAACTTAACAGAATCTGAAGTTACGTAATCACCGATTCATTCTAACGGATGAGAAATGTCTGACTTCTGTGTCCGAACAGTGGTATTTCGAATCTTATCGTTGTTTCTGTTCACTGAAGCAGAATGACAGGGTTATAGAACTATGTGTCAGTGTGGAGAGCTTAAATCGCCGTGGGAGATATAAATATGCGAATTTCTGAGTCCGTTTATGAACTTTACACTATGTCATATACAAAGGTGCCAATCACAAAGAACTCTTTTATTACTGGCAGTGAGGATCGTAGGTTATTCTGCTTCCACATTTTGTGGAAGAAATTGTACCCTTTTCTTAAACCGTTTTTCTTTAAAAAACTCAAAACCACAATTGCCACATTATATCAACATTTCATACTTTTACAATAGAGAACAGAAATGAAATTAATGTGGACGCTTGGAAATCCTGTATTTATTTGTGTATTCTCATTACTAATTTCGAAAGAACGTCATGAATGAAATAAAATCTGTGTTATTCTACGAATTTATTAGCTTTCGTTCTGTTTCGATAGGTAGTGCAGCGCTCGTCTCGTAAACCAATAGAGACAGCAGCGAGGCAGCTGCACGTTGCGCAGAGCGAGAATTCAGGCTTTTTGCACCAGTCAAGCCGGAAACCCACGCGAAAAATGTCACATTTCATTATTCTTTTGAGTAGCTTCTAGTTGCAAGTCGGGGGCAAAAATTTTGCGTACGGGTTTTTTAAAAAAAGATTACTAACACTGAAAAGCAAGATAACACCACGTGTTTCGGAATGATAAGGCTGACCATTCTCTTTGTAGCTGAAGTGTACAACACACGTTAGGCGGAAACAAAACAGTAGCACTGAGTTTCAGACTACAAGTGTATATGTGAAGTAAAAATATGCGTGAAACGTAAAAATGGGTGCGTCAGTTTGATGTAACCTAGGCAACGTCAGTGCAAAGTCTGATCACATGAAGCTGCAGTACGGCGCACACAGCGATGCGAGGTACTATTACGTATAGTAAGCATAAGCTACAAAGGACAGAATTGTTCTTCCATTGTATGGAAGATCATCACACACACACACACTAAGAGATTTAGTTTTGGAGGTACAGTTGACCATCGCATGCTGTGGGCAGTTTGCTGTTCAAGACATTTACTCAATGTACGATCCCTGTACAGTCCAACGTGGTCGACTTGTAGAATGAAATGTATCACGTAAATATTCACATAAATGCCCATGATAGTTGCATAAAATCATAAAATCACTCACTTTTCAAAATGAAGAAGCTTGGAAAACAGAGCAGCTTCTGAAATTTTCTCAGCAAATCAAGGATAGTGCACCGTCAACTTGCAGACTAAATATGGACTCATTCTTGAGGAGAATGGTGCGTCACTGAACAGCAAAATCGGTGTTATTGTTGATGGACCCAGGGATGTAAAGGTGGAGAGCAGTACACATCTATATGGTTCTATCGCATGCAGGGCACTCTCTTGAAGAATAACGAAAACAGTATTCGATTATATTATCTTTTCTCTGGAAGAAGCGTTGTTCAGATAAATCACGGTCTATTCTGTTGAGAACATAACAATAACAGATAATTTTGACTATTTAAATTTTTAAAGTAAGGGGTCTCGCATCTAGCTACTTGGATAGCTTATTATAGTTTTTTTAATGTTTAAATCTAAGTTTACTCCCACTGCTGGTCCACATGTAAATCATTTACCCCATTTAATGTATACACTGCTTTAATGATACAGAAATAAGTAGTAATTTTTAAAATGTTTCACATTAGTAACATTATTATATTAGAATCACCCACGTTAAACGTCTCAGTACCGGACAGCAGCCATCGCATGGGCTCTGGCAACACACTGTAGACACTTCGTAGCTTTTGTTGCCAGCTGCTAAGATTACTGTAATGTTGATGGCAAACACACATAAGTCAGTCGGCTTCTGGTAAGTTTGACCATCAGCATAAGCTTCTTCCTTTCGATGACGTTAAAAATAATTTTTCAGTGTATTTCAATACATGTGTTTTATTGGTTTCCATCACTAACTTTATTTTTTTCTTCAATCACTCCAGGACCCAATATTTTCCTACATAACATTTACGAAGGGCGTGGTCTGTTGCTAGACGTACACTCACAAGAACTTATTTTAATCGGTAAATTGATGACACTTCGCGATATTAACACAGGTCAGTCCCTTTTTTAGCAATTTTCCCACGTCCCCATCTCTTTTTCATTTATTTACTGCTTACGACTTCACTGTTTTCAATCAAGAATCAGTTTCTGATTCCCAGTTTTATTCCTTCATTTTTTTAGACGGGACAGTCATCGTTGATAACGATTTTTATCAATTGGGGAAGGCTGAGAACTCCCTGTACCACATGACATAGCGTTAGTAAGTAACCTTCTTTTGGTATGAAAATACCAATCTTGTTCATTAAATACATATAGGCACGTTCTTTGCGGGCGTGTGTGATGCACAGCCGGCCGTGGTGGCCAAGCGGTTAAAGGCGCTACAGTCTGGAACCGCGCAGCCGCTACGGTCGCAGGTTCGAATCCTGCCTCGGGCATGGATGTGTGTGATGTCCTTAGGTTAGTTAGGTTTAAGTAGTTCTAAGTTCTAGGGGACTGATGACCTTAGAAGTTAAGTCCCATAGTGGTCAGAGCCATTTGAACCATTTGTGATGCACACCTAGTTTCCTAGCTAGTTGCGTAATATTTTCTTCCTTCTTTAAGTCAATTAACTCAGTACTTTAAGGTATCTCAGATAACTGAATTTCCTTATTATCAGGGTATTCATCTACAAAATTTTCTGTACAGATGTACACCAGAAGAGCCAACTTAAAGGTTGTGAGACCGGTTGCGTGGTCTCTAACCGACTTAAATAAATACAGCTACAGCGAACTATTGGACTTTTCCTTCAGTTTTCTATTTTAAATGTTTTAACATATGTATTTAAATACCTGCTATACTGTATGAATTTGTCAATCAATTATGTATAACAATAATAGCAAGTATCTGTCACCGATGTGTGTGGTATTCAGTGGTCGTCGTAGTGCGAACCTTCTAGGAGCCGAACGTTTGGTTATAAAGAAATTTCAGTCTTAGAACAGTATAAGACCGTAAATAAAAACATCCAAAGAGCGTTGTCTGAGTCTGACTACATGCAAATTATTAACGGCTACAGTTGCCGTTCGTCACGTGATGTACCCCATCAGAGAGCTTACAACAATATCCTAAAAACTTCAGTAACAGCTGTACCTTCAATCACAGAACACATACTTTTAAATTACAAAACACGCAAATATAATCGAGAGAATTTAGCAGTATAGAAGTTAGTTTGGCAAAAGCGAAATTCATCAAAAAGAAGTTTTATGGTCTCGTGTCCAAAAGAATGTATGAGTGAACCAGTTTGTTCTAAGCTTGGCTATGTTACGTAATCTGAAATGTGTTCTGTGCCCTGTGAGTGTGATTTCCAATTGGTGAGCCTGTCAACAAAACTCACCTAACAATTGACAATACATCTCGATAGAGTCCACAGAATAAATATATTAGTACGAAACGTTTTACCAAAGTTGTTCACAAGCTTATTACTGATTGTATGATAATATAAATCGCTTATTCTTACTTACATATCGTGTAACAGACTGCTCGGGATTATGGAACTGATTTACTTTACGCGACAAACTGAACAGCACAAAATAATTGTAATATTTTTCGGGCCATATAAATGTCCTACTTAATATGTTAAAAGTGTTGAATAAAGAATATGTTGGAATTCACAAGATCTTTGTTTGATAGAAATTATTCGAAATGTGTTAAAAAATGAAAGTGTATCGTAATGTAGTGAAAGAGCCTAAAGCACATTTCATTTGAGGACAACAAATTAAGAATAATATAATAATAGCGGCACAAAAGCGATAATGCGCCTGTACAATTCAGTATGATTACAATTTATGAAAATAATCGCAACGTAAATTAGACCTAAAGGTAGGAGAACAAGTGTGTTAGTGTTCCGAAGTCGATGAATTTGCTCTTGTATAATTCTTGAAGTATTACTCCAATCTGATATCACGTAAGCACAGAGTACCCAAGAAAATTATCTGTCTGCAATATAAGTGAAAAAAGCAGAAGAAAATCGAAACATTCTGAAATTTTTTTACAAGACGGAATGAGTGCGGACCTTCCCACCGAAAATGATGTTATTTTTACCGCTGGTATTAGTACATGAATCACAAAGATGATTCAAGCGTTTTATGTCTGGAAATATTGATGAAAATGCACTTCAAACTATTCAACAAAGGAATGGAAACGTTGATGAAATCACAAAAGAATCTCAAGAACACCAGCACTTTACCAGTCAACGTTCCTGTAAACAACTAAATATCGATTACGAAACAGTTTACAACAGTTAAGACGACGATGTAGAGTAATAGCTCGATTCCTTATGATCTGACGTTGAATCGAGAAATAGCTGAAAGAGAAGGAATGTACACACTGTTTGAAACCGCTGATTACGGGGGATACAACGTGGTCAAAAATGACAGTGATACATGTCGTCAAAGGCAAACGGACGAATAATTGTTCATATGTAGACATCTATAATGTCTCTTCAAATTTTATTCCTTCGATACAGAATCTTCCCGTATGCATTAAACGAAGAGTGTTTAATTGTGTTATACAAAAAAGTATCTCTGTGTGCATTGTCCAATAAAGAAGAAGCACACGTGTTCTGTTTTTCTCTTGTCAGAAATCCTTGACTGAACACGACATGAAACGTGTATTTGAACTTCAGCTATATGTAGTGATGTAGTCATTGCCCATTGAAACGTTTCAAATCTGATGACAATAGTGATGATCAGACCTCAACTAGCGCTTCCGACAACTGCAGAGCAACTGGAGAGATGCTGATACACGAAGAATCGATATTTCTACAGGTTCTTGTCCATCAAAATACGTGTGCAACAAAATGAACGCCGAACAAAGAGCCCGGTTAGTTTTTGTAATCGTGTCACTGCGCGGGCCACAAATAAACCGATGTTCCCACGCGCGCTATGATCGGCTACATGAATGTAGCTTAATTGTCAACACTGAAACCAGGGGAGATTCTAGAAGTCGGTCAAGGAGGTGGATAATGGGGTATGGAATATCGCTTAACCAAAGGAGAGTTGGGGGTCCTTCACCGACAAGTTGGTAAGATTTGGTGTTGCTTAAAGTAGTTTGTTTTGGAGTTCAGAGTAAAAAAGTGTATTACTAAATGATAAGATGCCCATTTTAAGTTAAGTGATATTTATTGGTTTAGATAGTAAGCTATTTGCTGCTCTTGCTCTTTTGTTAAAATGTGTTTGAAATACATTGCAACCTATATTGCTACATAATTATTAAAAAAATTATTGAATCTGTTGGAGAAACATACTGGCTGATTTTTGAAGTCATTTTATCCAGTGTAATACGATACTCCATTGGGAAGGGGGGGGGATTATAGCTCCCTCAGCTCCCCATCCTCCCTTGCCACCGCCCCTAACTGAAACTAGTTGAAAATACGGTCTCCCTTTTCTGATCCCTTTGAAATGTATTGCATTGTATCAAAAGCACTGAAATCTCTGGAAGTGTCACTGAGTGTATCACAACCAAAACAATGGTGGCTCTGTGGGTCGCAAGAAAAAGTTGCAGGCTGCGGATTGCTGACCTCTGACATAGTCCGGCGATGGTACAACATAAAATACAACAGTAAAAGTAGTGAAATCTACACAGTACAGGTAATAACTATAAGATTGTGAAATTCGAAAATACCTCAAATGAGTTACTTTTATGACGCTAATTAATTACTCATTCACACTTCAGTAACTGATTAGAAACAGATGCACATGAACAAAAATTAATTAAAAATTGGTGACAAGGACATCTGTTAACGTCTTAACTTCTATGGTCAAAATAATGTAGAACTGGGTAATGCTGAGTGATAAGTAGCTAGATATACTTCCAATTACATAGATCCACTGTGAGGTTATCCTCAAGGATGTGGAACACGTCCAAAAAACAAAAATACATACTACAAAATACGAAAACAGGTTTGCCACTGTTTCTTCCACAGTCCCAAACACGAATAACCTTAAAGAAAACGGAGTAAAGATAAAACAGAAACATATTTTCATTTAAATGTTGTTACCAAACTTGTCACAAACATGCAAGTAAATATAAACAGAAGTGCATAACACAGTTACTAGTCACGTATCGACAACTAGAAAGCTGTTTATAACATTTACAAAGACATTACACTGTAGATGTACGGACGTCTTATTTTACTCAACAATTACCTCATCTGATATTATTGAGAATATGTTCAACACCTGGTTGTAATAAAAAATTCATCATTGGAGTAGAAGGCTTAGACCACCAATAAATCCATTGGTCTCCTGTTAAATTGTTCTTTACTAGTAGCTAAACTTTTTATGGGGGCCGGCAAGCTATTGAAAATGTGTGAACCTGAGTAATATGCACCTTCCTGAACCAAAGTAAGTGGCTTTCAGTCTTTATATAATATAGATTATTCTTATTTCTAGTATTGATTTCACGAACAGAACTGTTTGTTTGAAAAGGGATAAATTATCACAGGTCTGCGACATCGAAATTGTTTGAAATTTATTAAGTGATTTTTATAGTGTTCTCAACGCTGATTTCAGGAAAAATAGTGAAAACATTCCATCACGTGCAGTTATTTCACAAACTGCTTGTCTAGTTTTAGCTTTTTTCGATATTTCAGCACACTAGTGAGTTCAATTTTGGTTTTTAGGATCTCCATAAACTGTAATTTAGCCGTTTTTATACTATATATACGTAAAATAAAGAGTAATTAGGAGAAACCTGCAGTATTTTCATGTCAGTGCCCATCTGCTCGCTGCCCCTTCCCCCGCCATCACCAAGCAGTGAGCTTCTGCTATTGTCCTTCAGTTCACAGTACCTCTTCACTCTGTGCTGTTCACGTGTTGTTGTTACTAGTGATTTAAAGTGCCGGCCGTGGTGGATGTGCGGTTCTAGGCGCTCCAGTCCGAAGCCGCGTTGCTGCTACGGTCGCAGGTTCGAATCCTGCCTCGGGCATGGGTGTGTGTGATGTCCTTAGGTTAGTTAGGTTTAAGTAGTTCTAAGTTCTAAGGGACTGATGACCACAGCAGTTGAGTCCCATAGTGCTCAGAGACATTTTTTGCTTTAAAGTAGTGACTGTTTTCTTGAGTTGTGAAGTTGTTTTATGGACAATGGACAATGGCTACCAGGGGATGTATAAACTCGCCAGATTGCTTCTGCAACATTTGTGGTAACTATGTGGTGATTTAAAAGTGATTTCAATGCTGCTTGGTCAACAAAGTGGCTATACAAAGTTCCCTTGCTTTCTCTGTGAATGGGACAGTAGAGACAGAAAGCAACACTACATAAAAAAAGCTTGGCCGTTGAGAAAAACCTTACAGGAGAAGAGAAGCCTTGTGGATCACTAAAAGTGTTACTTCTACCAGTTCACATTAAGTTGGAGATGATGAAACAATTTGTTAAGGCATTGCCAAAAGAAGGGGAGTGTTTCAGATATTTTTGTGGACAGTTTCCTGGTTTATCCGAGGCAAAGCTAAAGGAAGGAATCTTTGTCGGACCAGACATTAGAAAACTAATGACAGATCCCAACTTTGTGGACCAAATGGAAACAAAAGAAATGGCAGCATGGACATCTTTTAAATTAGTTGTTACCGGTTTCCTAGGAAACAAAAGAAATCCAGTCTTCAAGACAATCGTTGCAGACATGCTCGACAACTTTAAGAAGCTGGGCTGTAACATGAGCATTAAAGTTCATTTTCTCCACTCATATGTTGACTACTTCCCTGAAAACCTTGGTGATGTAAGTGAAGAGCATGACGAAAGCTTCCACCAAGACATCAAAGAAATGGAAAGAAGATATCAAGGAAGATGGAACGTCAACATGATAGCGGACTACTGCTGGATGATAAAAAGAGATGATCCTCAACGAGTCCACAGCCGGAAAAGCAATAAAAGAAGCTTCTACAGAAAGCGAAAGCGTTGTTATAAGGACTTATGAGCTTAAAGAGAAGTGGAAGTGCACTGGAAATGTAGTTTAGAACATGATTTATAAATAAATTAAAATTTTTAACGTTGAAAAAAATGTGATAAATTGCTTAAATTTTGTCATTATACCGAAAAATACTCCCTTTTTTGTGAGAAAACCTGACGTGATAGAAAATAATGGATTGCATTTTTGAAAAATACATAAAAGTCAGTTATAAAATTTCAAACAACTTTCAAAAAATATTTTTTTTTTGCTGACCTGTGTTGTTTACGACAAATTCCATCATGAAATAAATATTTTGGGCAGCAATAGTCAGTATCTCAAGTCCCTTGGACAGACGTCTGGAGGTATTCCTTAAACTGACACAACAAATAGTTCGCATACATGCTTATACTTTCGGAAAACTTTAGATTGGATTGATACGTTCGGCCAAAAATGTTCACATACTACGTTATGGGATGTCATATTATTTATGCCTCACAACATTCGGACTGCAAATGAAGATTTGTTTTTGGCGCTTATCTCATTTACTTTTTTTGCACCTTAAGGATAAAACATTGGCATGCATTTCACAGGAGTAATCTGTTTTGCAGTACTGTGCCTGAAATTTTTCTACGACGCGATGATATCGCACGAAGGCGACAGAGCTCTATCAATTTTAACCTACAGGTCGTCGTAATAATTTTATAACTATGTGTCATGGACATTAATGTTTCTGTAAAGTTTCAGCTTTGTAATGTTATAAGGTATGCTAAATTGTAGAATAACGAGGCGGTTTCATTACATTCTGCTGTTTACGTTTTGTTATCTGTTTCTATATACATATAGCGACAATCAAGCCTAGCGGGAACGCAAGAATTCATTTAACTATGTTGTCAACGGTGAATAACTTGTGCTAGTGGTGGCATTTTCTTTACACACACTTCGCGTATTTCGTAGGCCATACATTTGCAGGTTTCTCAGAGCAATACTGGGGTAGCATATTAACGGATGATTTTACAACTAGTTGGTTTAGAATGGGCACTCCTTGCATCAAAATGTTTAACAAGCCTGAACGAGCTGTGAAAGTTTGTCGGTGGGCTCGGACTCGCCCTGTAATTCTGTGATTGCGTATATGCTAAATTGGAGACAGGTACAACTTCACCACACTCTATAAATTTCATGGTAGATTAGAATGTTGTGCCAGAGCGGGATAGGGAACTGAGTCGTTTGCCCTTCGTGGGGCAGTCGCTCTGCCCCCTGAGTTACCCCACGCTACTCACGGGCCGTCCTCACAGCTTTACTCGCGCCAATATTTCTTTAAAGAAAATTTGTTTTTGGAAGGGATCTATTCTAAGCAGAAACACAATTTTTTTCTTTTCTTCTCTTACCCAGATATGTTTCACTGAAGTTTCAGCATCCTCCGTGGGCTTTTATTTTCATTCTTATTACCACATGCAGCGGTTTTCCTGTTTTTTTTTTTTATGTCTTGCATTACAGGAAGTGACGGCATGTGCTAACAAGACAGAAATCAAAAGTTGCTGGTGATGTTGAAACTTCAGCGAAAAACGTCTGGGTGACAGAAGAAAAAGCATCTGTGTTTTCCTCAAGGCAGGCCCCTTCCAAGAACAACTTTACTTACAAGCAAACACGTACAGAAGAACTTCAATTTCAGGATGATTACCTCTTTATCATACTCGTTCGGACGTTTAAATGGATATGCGGGGTCTCTCACCTAAGAGTCGTCAGGCGCATATTCTCTTACGTTTCAGCAGATAAGAGCAGTTGCGGTTTTGCTTTGTGTACCTGGAGTCAGCCCTAACAATTACTGCTCGTCGCGTCTTTCATACGACGCCCAGTGCCAACACAAAGGAAACATCGGTTTGTTTCGCATTACAAAAAAAAAAAAAAAGAAAAAAATTTAAATGGCCATTTTACGCGCCCATTCGATATAGCGCTCCGAAATTAGTCCATTCCGATAGTCGTTTTATCAACATGTATTGAGAAGGACAGTAAAACTCGAAGAATAAACAGATATATAGCAGCGACTGAGTAGCGCGGGCCACGGCAGTGCTGCCGCTGCTAGAGTACTGGTTATTGTTCGTGTTTTACTCCCGCTGTTAATACATAATAATAAAACGAATATCTCACTAGACTAATGGGGACCGCTCTACCGAATGGGCGATAAAATTCCGATTTAAAAATAATTTTGTTTTTAACTAGAAACAAACAGACGCTTTCCGTCGATACTGGGCGTCACATGAAAGACGTGATGAACAGTAATAGTTTGGGCTGACCCCAGGTACACAAAGCAAAAGCGAAACTGCTAGTATCTGCTGAAACGTAAGAGAATATGCGCCTGACGACTCTTAGGAGAGACAACCCGTACATGGCATTTTTACGAGGGCGTGCTGTAAAGTACTGCCTCGGAACTTTTTACGTTAAAACTCTCAAAGTTTTTTAAATAAGACAAAACCTCATTAACATTCAGTACCTTTATTCTTCATGTCTACATACTTATGTATCGACGGAGTCACCCTGGCGACAAACACATTTCTCCTAACGAGAGAACAGTTCGTTGATACTACCGTCCTCCCCTCTGCGTGCACCACTTCATCAGTATCAAAGTGAAATGCCCGAAGATGTTCTTTAAGTTTTGGAAACAGATAAAATCGGATAGGGCCAAGTCAGGACCAAATGGGGCAGGATCGATGACAGTGAATCCAAGGAGTCGGATTAATGCCAATGTCGCAACGTCGGATTATTGCCAATGTCGCAACGCTAGTGCGTGGTCTGGCATTGTCATGCTGAAGCAGAGCGTGTTCCGTGCGTGGACGAACTCTTCGGATTCGAAACTCGATTACAGCACGCTGATTCTCACTCATCGACTTAGTTGTGTTACACACCGCCCTGTTACCCGTTACAATTCGGTTGCCCTCTAGAGCAGTGGTTCCCAACAGGTGGTCCGCGGACCCCCAGGGGTCCGCGAGCTATGCCAGAGGGGTCCGCAAGTTGCTATTAGAATAAAAAATATATTAAATATATTTACATATATGGGGGTAGTATCTGTTCCCGAAAGAACAGTTACCATGGATGACCATGCAGCTTTGCTAGAAATGAAATGATAATTAAATGTACACCCTAGCTGCAAACAGGCGTTGATGTACTTCATTGGGGACATGTTGAAAATGTATGCCCTGCCCGGGACTCGAACCCGGGATCTCCTGCTTACATGGCACACGCTCTATCCATCTGAGCCACCGTGGGCACACTGGATAGTGTGCACGCTCCCCGTGAGATCCACATTCCCAACATGTCCACACCACTACATTCGTAGTGCGCTTAATAGATGTTTGCCCATCATACTCATTACTCGAGCCCACGGTGGCTCAGATGGATAGAGCGTCTGCCCTGTAAGCAGGAGATCCCGGGTTCGAGTCCCGGTCGGGGCACACATTTTCAACATGTCCCAATGAAGTACATCAACGCCTGTTTGCAGCTAGGGTGTCCATTTAATTATCATTTCATTTCTAGAAAATCTACATGGTCATCCACGGTAACTGTTCTTTCGGGAACAGATACTACCTCCATATATAGTTAAAATATGGCGTCCCGGCCATTGACCTTCTTGTGCGAACGCACATGCTATGCCCGAACTCGTACGGGACTTGGTAGATTAATCTGCCACGAGTAATGAGTATGATGGGCAAACATCTATTAGGCGCACTACGAATGTAGTGGTGTGGACATGTTGGGAATGTGGATCTCACGGGGAACGTGCAAGGGATAAGTCCCTGCAGACGCACTATCCTCTGTACCCACGGTGGCTCAGATGGATAGAGCGTCTGCAATGTAAGCAGGAGATTCCGGGTTCGAGTTCCGGTCGGGGCATACATTTTCAACACGTCCCCAATGAAGTACATCAACGCCTGTTTGCAGCTAGGGTGTCCATTTAATTATCATTTTATTATATATATTTCGTATGATAACAGATTTTTTGTTTTGGCCGCTTCCTGCATGAGCAGAGCCTTAGCGAACGCTAACTTCTGCGCCTAGCGTCTTCCTAGAATGTAAAAAGATCGGCAGTGAGCATGAGCAACCTCTTATGCATACGGAAGTAAGATGGCTTTCTCGAGGTTGCATCTTGTCAAGATTTTTTGAACTTAGAGATGAGGTTCGTGTCTTCCTTCTTGACCCAAAGTAAGCGGATTTTCTCACTAACTTCTATTGGCTTCGCTCAGTTGCGTACTTAGCTGATGTGTTTGTTAAACTTGAGTTTTCAAGGAAAAAATGTAGACATGTTCAAAGTTGAGGATAAGATTAGTGCTATGGTCAAAAAGTGTCAGATCTGGGCGTCAAGGATAGAAATCGAGTCACAAACTAACTTTTCTACTTTAAAACAATTCTTGGAGTCATCAGAGGAGAGTTTGCCTGACCAGATAAAGATCAATGTAGCCGAGCATGTACGCCACCTAGCCACCACTTTTAGAGAGTATTTCCCTGAACCTGACCCTAACGACAAATGGATTCGAAATCCCTTCAGCTGTGAAAAAATAGACAAAATCCAAGGCCTCACTGAAGAAGAACAAGATCAACTTGAGGATCTGGCCAGCTGTGGTACGATGATAAACATTTTCATCGGTGATAAAATTACAGACTTCTGGGCATCAGCACGCAAGGACTACAAGAAACTTGGGGATAAGGCAATGAAAAAGATCCATTTGCAACCACATATCGGTGTGAGCAAGCATTTTCTTCCAAGTGTTTCATGAAAAACAAATATAGGAATGGGCTCGAGATGCGGTCGGAATTCAGAGTGAAAGTTTCAAGTCTGGAACCTAACATTTCAGAAATAGTGGACTCAAAGGTCAGATTGAACTCATCTCATTAAGAACTGAAAATTAAAACTAACTGTATACTGATGGAGTACACAGTTGTAACTGTATTTTTTCAAATAAATAATACCTTCTATGAAATTAGTGTTTTCTTATTTTTCACGCATGTCTACTCAATGCAATTTTTTCTTGCCATTTTAAGTTCATACTCAAGTTTAATTTTTTTAAGGAGTTTGTTATAGTAAACACCCAGATTGGAAGACAAAGATTTTGAGCAATAATCAAAAATTTAACAATAACAATGATGGCTTAATTGAAAAAGCTTTAAGCTCAATACTCTTTCAATAATGAATATGTCAATGTTTTTTCCAAATAGCAAAAATAGAAAACGTATAAAAAGACTCTTAATTTGGCTTTTTTAGGTAATTGATACTGTGATATGACAAGGTACCAATCATACTCGATGAGGGGGTCCTCGAGAAAATTTTGTTGGGAACCCCTGCTCTACAGGCAGCCGCTCGCAGGTATGTAGACGTGAAGAATAAATAGAATGTTAATAGAGTAACGTTTGTTTTACGTAAAAAAGCTTTAAGGGTTTTCACATAAAAAATTCGGAGGCATTACTTTTGATCACGCCCTCGTAACTTTGTTTCAACCTTTAATCAATTAGTTGTGGATTAGATAGGCAATTCCTCGATAGGATGTAACAAAATGAACACAAAGTAAAAAAAGGGCAACAGAATGTAGTCGAATTAAATCCGGTGATGCCAGTGGAATAAGGCTGGAAAACAGAACGCTGTAAGCAGTAGATGAATTTTACTATCTGGGCAGCAAAATACTACAGAGGTAACGAAATTAGCGTCGAGTGTTTCCAAAGACAGCGTCTGACGTTCTCAGTATATGCAAACGATTTATTAAAATAGAATCAGTAACAATATAAGATTGTTTGCTGACGATGTAGCTGCGTATAGGTAAGCAGCGATCGTAACGAATTGTAGAAAGACTTGTACAACATGACGGTGTGCTGTAATGAATAGCGCCTCTCTTTAAATGTGTATGATACTGTCCATAACAAGGAGAAAGAAGCATATAATATTTGGCCACAAATATTAATGGAGAACATATTAAGCATGCCACATCGAGTGAATATTTATGATTTATTATTATTACTATTATTATTATTTTGTACTTTGATCTGAGTTTTTCGACTGACCGTGGCGGCACTTGACCTGCATTTAGGAATAGCAGAGTTTGAATTTCTCTCAGGTCGTTCACAAAGCACTTGTTGACTTGAAACAAAAAAATCGCATGCATAAATATATAACGCTTTCTCGTTCACGTAGAGTAAGTCTGCGCAGCGGGTGAGACTGCAGTTTTAATGACACAGAAAATTGCCGGCGTGTTCATGAAATGAACCACTTGATTACATAGCGCGCCTTGTAGACTGGTGCTCCGTCCTACTAGCAAAGAAAACGCTCGTCCTTGAACTAATCTTAGACGGGAGGAAATCAACGGTACGGACCGGTAAACAGAATAAGCATTATGATTTCAAAACAGCTTTGAAAGTAGGCTTACCACGACCGGATCCGGAGCGATACTATCTTAACAAAACTGGAACACTCACGTCTCAAGAACACAGATGAAACTGGTTTCAGAGTAATGTTCTTCACACTTCCATCACATTCATAGTCAGTACGGGGTTGAGGGCTGTACTCAGGACATTTACCCAGTACAAAAATCTTAGATTCTATTTTGATCGAGGTCGTAATGACGAGTATGATGTGCACGAAGTATAAGCAAGCAAAGGCTACAGTGTACAAGGAATTGGTTTCAAGGCGATTCCTCTGCCTACATGCGTACGCTGTATCATTTCGAATTATATAAGTGCAATATGGCTAGTGAATTTCTGACTGAGATCGACACACAAATTTAGAACAGCGAATTGAGGATCCAGTTAGTAAAGATAGTTGACCGCGAAGCCCCCAGATGATATCTATTTGCTACACGTGCGACTCCGGGGTGTGCTACGGTTTGTGTGCTTCGGACCATTCAGGGCATTTCATTCTGCTCTTCGGCATTGTCTAGTTACTCCTAAGCAAGCTGTGAGTGTGTTTCAGGTTGATACATTGAATACATTCAGCCCGAGTAGTTTCGGGATTCTTCCCATCACACAGTGAGTCTTCGTATCGATTCATCTTTTACACAATGCTATAATTTTCTTGACAAAATGTATCGCGAGAGGATTACCTAGTAAGATATGAATTTATTGAAACATTAACTGTTCCTCTTACAAAAACATTTTTCCTACAATTATGAAGTATGACATTCCTGAAATGTTCTTTATGACTTTATTGGCACTTTCTCGTTCTTTCGATGCCGAACCTGAGTTTTGTTTGTATATGCAGCACGCACATGAAATTTCACATGTATCGGCTACAGCATCCAGGATAAATTTTATGCGATTTTATGTGTATGCCAGAGTTAATAAGTAAGTCACAGTCCTCAAAATTTGTCGTTCCTTCAGCACAACTCACTGTGCTCTTCAGACGAATTTTTATTTAGAAACCCGCAGTTTATGTTGTATTATTGGTATCTTATGACATTAGCAGTATTTACAAATTAATATTTAAATTTAGCAAGAACGTGTCAGCACACGGTGCTACTTCATACAAGTTTTTCACACCACTTTTTAACATACGGAGGGGGTCATTTCTCCGCATCAGATCTTGTCTGTTCTTCAGCCCCACAATCAAACTTACACAGTGCTCATGTATTATACACTAATATATGTACTTTTTTTACTGCCGTGTGAATTTATCTATAACTGATCAAAATTTATACATATTTGACCATAAATTAATTTAATATCATATAAAACGATTCGATCCTTGCCATTACTTCCAAAGTTAAAAATTACACTGAGCCAAGAGACAAGATTCTGGTGACCAATTCATAGCGCCGTTGTGAGGAATCACCGGGCCAGGAAGTACGGATGGCAGTGATTGCTGAGACAACCGGTTTTCGGTTATATCCCTCTTTTCCCATGCCTCTTTAACTTGACTGTTAAAACCGGTCAAAATTGACAGTTCATGAAATAACAGATTTTCGGTTTTTTATTCCTATGATAAAAGAATAAATCTAACAAAGATTGAAAATTTTTTTACTCTCTCAGTTCCAAGGTAACCTATATAGAATCAAAATATTAAATTAAATAGGCAAATAAAAGAAAACTTGGTCCGGTCTATCCACTGTTCGCTGCTTTTGTCAAAAAGTGATAAGTGGTTGAAACAACAAATCAGCAGTATTCGTCCACTGAATCTACTTTTTTAAAACTCTGCTCATAAACCATGTTGTAATTGGAGATCCTACCACTGTTTGGGCATTACGAATAGTCACTGTTAAAAGAGTGAAAACTGATATTGAATAACTCTGTTTTCCATGTTAGTTTGTCCGTTTTCATGGGCTGCAAGCAGATAAAGGCGTATTGTGTAGACACTGGCAGCAGATCAGCTACTTTCTGTTTTTATTGTTCACTGTGAACGAGTGGCTGTTAAGTTTTTAATTTATTACTGTTACCATAATTTTATTATTTCATAAAAAATGCCAACAAATCTTTAATCTTTTAAATGAAATTAAACATTGTATTTCACTACGGTCTATTGATAATTTTTACTTCATGGGCCGTCTGACTTCAACTGAATGAAACACAATTTTCGTGCCATACGCGTTTCGCCTTTATTTTCTGGAAGGCATCTTCAGTGGCCTGGAATATGTACATGTTTTTGCTATTTAGTTTACATTTTGGTCAAGGTACCTACAGGTTATAAACAGTTCTGGTGGTTGGTCTTTGCTGTTATGTAGTAATATTTTGAACTGTACTTACAAGTTGCGTGGACGATTTTCTACATATTACGCTCCGGTTCCATTTTTGGAGCTGTTCATCTTCTTATAAATGTCGATTTTCGGTTTTTTCCCCACATTTTACAGCACTAGGAACTGAACACTAATTTTGATGCAATGTTTTGGTTTGTGTTGCCGACTGTCAGATGTTATTGCCAAAGATCAAATGTTGTTACAAGGATGTTATTGTCTCAGCATTGTCGAAGCAATTCTTATACCACGTGTTTGTTGCTCTTTTCTGTCGACATTGTTATTAAAGTAGCAGTGATCGCTTTCATTTTTACAGTAATACAATATTTCAAACCAATGCAGATTTTACGAATAAAAAGATACCTATTCTTAAAAAAGGTTTATTCACAAACGAAAAATTTAGGACTGATGATATAGTTAATTGATGTGTCGGATTTTTACTCGGTTATAGTAAAAAATAATAAAACATCTGTTACAGCCAAGACAAAACAAACACCGGAAAATACTGGTTATTCAGAACTAAAATACCGGTATCGGTTTTTATCGGTCAGTTTTTCCCATCTTTACCAGGAAGACGTCCCGACATTAACATTAGACCGTTCATTAGCGCTGTTGACAGTGATAGACACCATTAGCTAAACTATCCTTATTTGTTCTTCAGGCCTGTTCATGGGAACAGTGCCAGTAAACTAACCCCGTCCACACAGCGTTAGCTATCAAGAGTGCGAGTAAACTGGGAGCCCTATTTCATCAATTAGCCAAGGCCGTCCTCCATTGGTTTGTGTTTCCTCTTAGGACTACAGAAGTGGATCAAAGGCAGCACCAGAATTTTTGGCCTGCTTAAAGCTACGCCACAGTCCTCACGTAGGTGTACAACTAAAGTAGAGAGCAGTTGGAAAGTGCCCGTGAAGTCGAAACATTATGGACCTAACATATTGCGAATAAACTCACATATCTGGATTATTTCATTGAGAGAATACCATCAGTGTTCAGCAGAAGCTGACCCGTTGAACGAAGCACCAATCGATATGAACGTCGAATTGTCGCATTTTCTTCATTGTAGATTCTAGCGAGCAGTAACTCAGTAGTTATGATATTATACTCTGTTTTCTTGCTTTAATCGTCAGTCTCTGAAAAAACTCAAACCAAACATACTATACATGTGCACTGATTTTATGATACTTTGTAGGTTTCTAACTTTATTTTCTTCTAGTTTTCTTAACGACCACGGCTTATGTTTGTCAGTTTCGAAGGTGCAACTCTGGACAACTGTTGTCCACTTGGAGGCCAGTAGGGGAGAGCAGGCTAAGGTATTCCTACTTTTTTAAAGCTGAGTAGCAACAGACAGAAATCCATAGAATCCATTGATTATAATCTGCAAATACTGAAGCATAATATCAATTAGTTCAGTTACCTTACGATCAAACCCCCATGAACCGCGGACCTTGCCGTTGGTGGGGAGGCTTGCGTGCCTCAGCGATACAGATGGCCGTACCGTAGGTGCAACCACAACGGAGGGGTATCTGTTGAGAGGCCAGACAAATGTGTGGTTCCTGAAGAGGGGCAGCAGCCTTTTCAGTAGTTGCAGGGGCAACAGTCTGGATGATTGACTGATCTGGCCTTGTAACACTTACCAAAACGGCCTTGCTGTGCTGGTACTGCGAACGGCTGAAAGCAAGGGGAAACTACGGCCGTAATTTTCCCAGATGGCATGCAGCTTTACTGTATGGTTAAATGATGATGGCGTTCTCTTGGGTAAAATATTCCGGAGGTAAAATAGTCCCCCATTCGGATCTCCGGGCGGGGACTATTCAGGAGGACGTCGTTATCAGAAGAAAGAAAACGCGTTCTACGGATCGGAGCGTGGAATGTCAGATCCCTTAATCGGACAGGTAGGTTAGAAAATTTAAAAAGGGAAATGGATAGGTTAAAGTTAGATATAGTAGGAGTTAGTGAAGTTCGGTGGCAGGAGGAACAAGACTTTTAGTCCGGTGAATACAGGGTTATAAATACAAAATCAAATAGGGGTAATGCAGGAGTAGGTTTATTAATGAATAAAAAAAATAGGAGTGCGGGTAAGCTACTACAAACAGCATAGTGAACGTATTATTGCGGCCAAGATAGACACGAAGCCCACGCCTACTACAGTAGTACAAGTTTATATGCCAACTAGCTCTGCAGATGATGAAGAAATTGATGAAATGTATGATGAGATAAAGGAAATGATTCAGGTGGTGAAGGAGGACGAAAATTTAATAGTCATGGGTGACTGGAATTCGAGAGTAGGAAAAGGAGAGAAGCAAACATAGTAGGTGAATATGGATAGGGGGTAAGAAATGAAAGAGGGAGCCGTCTTGTAGAATTTTGCACAGAGCATAAATTAATCATAGCTAACTAACACTTGTTTCAAGAATCATGAAAGGAGGTTGTATACATGGAAGAACCCTGGAGATACTAAAAGGTATCAGATAGATTATATAATGGTAAGACAGAAGTTTAGGAACCAGGTTTTAAATTGTAAGACATTTTCAGGGACAGATGTGGACTCTGACCACAATCTATTGGTTATGAACTGTAGATTAAAACTGAAGAAACTGCAAAAAGGTGGGAATTTAAGGAGATGGGACCTGGATAAACTGACTAAACCAGAGGTTGTAAAGAGTTTCAGGGAGAGCATAACAAACAATTGACAGGAATGGGGGAAAGAAATGCAGTAGAAGAATAATGGGTAGCTCTGAGGGATGAAGTAGTGAAAGCAGCAGACGATCAAGTAGGTAAAAAGACGAGGGCTGGTAGAAATCCTTGGGTAACAGAAGAAATATTGAATTTAATGGATGAAAGGAGAAAATATAAAAATGCAGTAAATGAAGCAGGCAAAAAGGAATACAAACGTCTCGAAAATGAGATCGACAGGAAGTGCAAAACTGCTAAGCAGGGATGGCTAGAGGACAAATGTAACGATGTAAAGGCTTATCTCACTAGGGGTAAGATTGATACTGCCTACAGTAAAATTAAAGAGATCTTTGGAGAAAAGAGAACCACTTGTATGAATATCAAGAGCTCAGATGGAAACCCAGTTCTAAGCAAAGAATGGAAAGCAGAAAGGTGGAAGGAGTATATAGAGGGTCTAAACAAGGGCGATGTACTTGAGGACAATATTATGGAAATGGAAGAGGATGTAGATGAAGATGAAATGGGAGATACGATACTCCGTGAAGAGTTTGACAGAGCACTGAAAGACCTGTGTCGAAAGAAGGCCCCGGAAGTAGACAACATTCCATTAGAACTACTGACGGCCTTGGGAGAGCCAGCCCTGACAAAACTCTACCATCTGGTGAGCAAGATGTATGAGACAGGCGAAATACCCTCAGACTTCAAGAAGAATATAGCAATACTGACCGTACGCCTTATCTTGGAAGAAAGATTAAGGAAAGGCAAACCTACATTTCTAGCATTTGTAGAGTTAGAGAAAGCTTTTGACAATTTTGACTGGAATACTCTCTTTCAAATTCTAAAGGTGGCAGGGGTAAAAGACAGGGAGCGAAAGGCTATTTACAATTTGTACAGAAACCAGATGGCAGTTATAAGAGTCGAGGGGCATGAAAGGGAAGCAGTGGTTGGGAAGGGAGTGAGACAGGGTTGTAGCCTCTCCCCGATGTTATTCAATCTGTATATTGAGCAAGCAGTAAAGGAAACAAAAGAAAAATTCGGAGTAGGTATTAAAATCCATGGAGAAGAAATAAAAACTTTGAGGTTCGCCGATGGCATTGTAATTCTGTCAGAGACAGCAAAGGAGTTGAAAGAGCAGTTGAACGGAATGGACAGTGTTTTGAAAGGAGGATATTAGAAGAACGTCAAGAAAAGCAAAACGAGGATAATGGAACGAAGTCGAATTAAGTTGGGTGATGCTGAGGGAATTAGATCAGGAAATGAGACACTTAAAGTAGTAAAGGAGTTTTGCTATTTGGGGAGCAAAATAACTGATGATGGTCGAAGTAGAGAGGATATAAAATGTAGACTGGCAATGGCAAGGAAAAATGTGGTGCTACAGAAGAATGCTGATGATTAGATGGGTAGATCACGTAACTAATGAGGAGGTATTGAATAGAATAGGGGAGAAGAGGAGTTTGTGGCACAACTTGACAAGAAGAAGGGACTGGTTGGTAGGGCATGTTCTGAGGCATCAAGGGATCACAAATTTAGCATTGGAGGGCAGCGTGGAGGGTAAAAATCGTATAGGGAAACCAAGAGATGAATACATTAAGCAGATTCAGAAGGATGTAGGTTGCAGTAAGTACTGGGAGATGAAGAAGCTTGCACAGGATAGAGTAGCATGGAGAGCTGCATCAAACAAGTCTCAGGACTGAAGACCACAACAACAACAACTTTAAATATTTCAGTTTTTACAAATTGCACAGATCACGCTGAAATTCAGGAAAGGTAGTAGGAGTAATTCACTAAGTTATAGGCCCATATCATTAACGAAGATATACAGCAGGATTTTGGAACATGTATTGTTTTCGAACATGATGAATTACCTCGAAGAGAACGGTCTATTGACATACAGTCAACATGGATTTAGAAAATATCGTTCTTGTGAAACACGACTAGCTCTCCACATACACGAATTGTTGAGTGCTATTGACAAGAGATTTCAAACTGATACCGTATTTTTTGTTTTCCAGAAGGATTTTGACATTGTACAACACAAGCGGCTTGTAGTGAAATTGCGTGCTTATGTAATATCGTCCCAGTTGTGTGACTAGATTCGTGATTTCCTGTCAGAGAGGTCATAGTTCGTAGTAGTTGAGCAGAAGTCATAGAGTAAAACAGAAGTGATTTATGGCAATCCCCAACGTAGCGTTATAGTCCCTGTGATGCTCCTTATCTATATGAACGATTTAGGAGACAATCTGATCAGCCGTCTTTGGCTAGGTTGTTTGCAAACGAGGCTGTCGTTTATCTTCTAGTAATGTCGTCAGAAGATCAAAACAAATTTCAAAACGAATTAGAAAAGATTTCTGAATGGTGCGAAAGTTGGCAATTGACCCTAAATAATGAAAAGCGTGAGGTCATCAACATGAGTAGTAAAAGGAATCCGTTAATCAACGGTTACGCGATAAATCAATCAAATCTAAATAAAGACCGTAAATACAACTAAATTCTTAGAAGATACAGTTACGAACAACCTAAATTGGAAAGAACACATAGAAAATGTTCTGGGGAAGGCTAACCAAAGAATATGTTTTATTGGTAGGACACTTAGAAATCGACTAAAGAGACTGCCTGCACTACGCTTGTCCGTCCTCTTTCAGAGTACTCCTGCGCAGTGTGGGATCCTTGCCAGATAGGATTATCGGAGTACATCGAGAAAGTTCAAAGAAGGGCAGCACGTCTTGTATTATCACGAAATAGGGGAGAGTTTGTCACTGACATGATACAGGGTTTGAGATGTACATCATTAAAGCAAAGGCCTTTTTCGTTGCGGCGGAATCTTCTCATGAAATTTCAATCACCAACTTCCTCCTCGAAATGCAAAAATATTTTGTTGGCGCCAATCTACATAGGAAGAAACGATCATCACAATAAAATAAGGGGAATCAGAGCTCCCACAGAAAAATATTTCCGCAGGATGTTCGAGATTGGCATAAGAGTATTATTGTGAAGGTGGTTCGATGAACCCTCTGCCAGTCACTTAAGTGTGATTTGCAGAGTATCCCTGTAGATGTAGATGTGGATGCAGATGAACTGGCAAAATGGCGACATTGCACGATATCAGTGGGAAAAGTGGCCATTTAGTTTTGAGAGCGAGAGATAAAAAGCAGTTTTGACAAAGAAGTAAATATAGTTTATTGTAAAACATGATTCTAATTTACACCTTTCGCTAGTAAAATTCAAACTGTGCTCTTCAACTTATGTACAGAGTTCGTGGCTCCAGAGGGAGCACAAGAGGAACTAAATTCAATGTTCTTCTGGCTTCTAATATGAAAACGCTTTTTCGCAGTACAAGCACTCTGTGTCTTCATCGTTGTCGTTAAAAACAGTTCTTCTAGGGTTGGATTCTTATTCTTCACAAGTTTCTTTCTTCCGATTTTCTTCTTTCCGACGATTTCCCATTTTTCTGTATTTTTCTTCTCTTTCCGTATTTGCCGCTTCTAAGTCACTGCTATAAGGACTTGCTGAAAGTATCGCCGCAAAGCCCTTATTTCAGTCGCTGTTTTTGCGTTTTCCCCCATAAGGGAGGAGGGGGGCGGGCAGAAGCCACTGCCGAAATGGCCACTTTGCCCGCATTAACGCCATTACATACAGGATGGGGCAAATAAAAGTGGCCCGGAGAACAGAGTTCCAGGATACAAAGAAACACAGCAGAGGAAAAGAAATACAGTATCAACTTGACTATGGCAGTTTGTTGATAGTGACCACCATTCATCTCTTGGCACATTTGGGCCCTGGTCAGCAAGTTTCTGAAGTCGAATCGAATGCTGGAAACGCTGCACTCTCATCCGAAACGTTCTGCTACAGTTCTTGAAGACCATGATGGTTGTGGCGATACACCTTAGAGTTCAGCCCCCCCCCCCCCCCCCCCCCACAAAAAGTAATCGCACACTGACAGATCATGTGACCTGGGTGGCCAGCTAAGGCCGCGACCAGACTGACCTTTGCTAACAACTCCGTGAGGCGTGAAGATTTATAAATGCGCTCCAAGATTAGGCCGACCATATGGGCAGTTGCTCCGTCCTGCTGGAAGTAAGTGTAGATGGCCGGCCGAAGTGGCCGAGCGGTTTTAGGCGCTACAGTCTGGAACCGCGCGACCGCTACGGTTGCAGGTTCGAATCCTACCTCGGGCATGGATGTGTGTGATGTGCTTAGGTTAGTTAGATATAAGTAGTTCTAAGTTCTAGGGGACTGATGACCTCAGAAGTTAAGTCCCATAGTGCTCAGAGCCATAACTGTAGGTTTGTTCCTCCTCCGCTAATGCTGCAATAAATGCTTTCAAAATGTTGGCAATGTAACCAGCCGAAGTCAGGGCCACTTTTATTTGCCACGCCCCAGACAAGCTGTACACCTTCTAATAACATGACCGAAATATCAATAACTAAAGTAGGGCTCTCGAGTTAAGATACGATGCTTTAACATAATTTCATTAAAAAGACAAAATTCACGTTTCCTCTCAGCAATAAATACACTGACTGATCAGTTACACGAGGATAAGAAAAATAAAAATAAAATCGTTATAACTCTGAGGAGTGGCAGAGCAAACAGGTTAGACTTCATAGATTGACTGGACCTCTCAGGGAGAATAAGTTAAAGCATTTCTCGCGTCATGCCAGCATCTTATAGGCCCCAGGACCCCCATGGCCACTCTCCCAGGTTCTCACCTATCTCGAATTCGTGGGTTAATTCTCTCAAAGGTGATTTACAGCGCTCGCGCCATTGTTTTGTTGCCTTCTTACTTCGGCGTAATTTTGTTTCAAAAGCAGAAAAAAGAACATTTCCGACTTCTGATGCATCATTCCCGGACTGTAAATTTAACACAACGTTTATCTAGTATTACTCGCTATTTTCCCTTTCTTTTGATTATTTTGAGGCAGAATTCATTCCACTTACATTATCCGCACTAGTTTTCTGTGCATGTGACAAATGAACATCCGCCTTATAAACCGAGGCAGGCGACGATATGATGGGAGCTAGAATGGTAGTCGGCAGGAGTGGGATTTAAACCCTAACCGGTCATCCATCCTCACATTTTCGAAAACTTCGTCAGATCACTTCAGGCGAACGGAGGAATTATTTCTTTGAATAAGTTACTGCCACACTCCCTTCCCCTCGCCGATGAGACGTCAGAACTCAAAGACCGTTTTTTCGCTTGTCTGTGCAAGCCGACCACGATCTTCTTAAAAACAAGCAAACCTATTACCTGAAAACGATAACTGAAGAAAATTTCGCGAGCCAAGATCGCTAAAAAAGCGTTTTATTGGATTACCGGTTTCGACAGATGCATCATTGCATTTTATGCTGGAAAAATTTTACAATATATTGTCCATCAGTGTTGCAAGTCGCTTCACACTGCATGTGCACTCCCCACTACTATGAAGATCACTACACATCGACAAGTGAACTATGAAAGTATCGTGTACAAACATAAACGTAACTATATTGGGCCGATTACAAGTGTTCATCTCCACGCCAGCTGAGGGAGGTTGTGTTGCCAGTTGGTGGTGAAGATGAACACTTGTAATCGGCGCAGTATACTTGGATTTATGTTTGTACACAATATTTATATAACTGACATGCCGATGTTAGTGATCTTCATAACAGTGGGAAGTGCACATGCAGTGTGAAGCGACTTGCAACACTGATGGACAATATGTTGTAAAATTTTTATAGCTTTTTTTACCAATCTAGGCTTGTGACATTTTCTTCAGTTATTACACAATGCAGATCGCCCAGAGACTGATAATGTCATGAACATAAACTAAAAACGTTGGCATTTGTGTTCACCTGAAAAATGTTGAAGATATCACAATTCTGTTGCGAAAAGTATGCTTGGTTTTCTTCTCAGAAACTTTTACAAATGTTATTATGCTTATCCATTACGCATATTGTAGAACCGCGACTGTATACCGAATGTAAATAAGTTATACAAAACTGCAACCATTCACTTTTTTGAGTAATTATGTTTTATTCCATGAACCAGCTTTCGAACCTTTTCAGGTTCAGGCACACTGAAAAGGTTCAAAAACCGGTTCATGGAATAAAAGATAATTACTCGAAAAAGTGAGTGGTTACAGTTTTGTATAACTTATTTACATTTCACAAATGTGTTATTGGATGCATAATGTTATTCCAAGGAAATTTATGCATGGTTTCTTCTATTGTGGGAGAGAGATCTACATCTACATCTACATGGATACTCTGCAAATCACATTTAAGTGCCTGGCAGAGGGTTCATCGAACCACCTTCACAATTCTCTGATATTCCAATCTGTTATAGCGTGCGGAAAAAACTATCACCTATACTGTATCTATCTGTACGAGCTCTGATTCCCTTATTTTATCATAGTGATCGTTTGTCCCTTTGTAGGTCGGTGCGAACAAAATATTTTCGCATTCAGAGGAGAAAGTTAGTGTGAAAGGTCTCTGTTGGATTCCTTTCACGTTAATTTTTAAATCTGTTGTCATTTACAGCATACATTCCACTTCTGAATTTACTGTGGTGTTTCTGACTCCATCTGGGAGGAGACTGAGCAGTGGAACATGTTACTTTTACACATAAACAAGAACGATCTGTCGCACTACTACACTTTAAAACACAGTTTATATGTAATTCATGTCACACAGTCTCATATGGAACCTACATGCGCTTTCTTTTATATACTGTATATGATAAGATACTGTCATCCCCATTCCCTACTGTGTGAAAGGATGAATGAGCAAATGTATTTCCAGTTCCGTGCTTGATGGTAGCAGACAGGCCTGTCTGCTAGAGAACAGTAAGACCAACGTCGGAACAGGTAGGTACGCTTTCTATCCTTAGTATGGTCCTGTCTGTCCCTTGTCATGTTGGTATAGCAAGCTGCCTCTCTGGTCACTTCCGTTTGTATCTGTGAAGCACCCTCGGTAGGGGCCCATGGCAGTCGGTCCGCGGCGAGCGTCTGAAGTGGTAAGATCTCCAGCTAAGAGCATCTCTGCTAAGTCCGTAGGACAATGGATTTCTTAAATTCAGCCTCACTGAAAATTTAATCACCTTTATTTCAGGTTTAGATCTAAAAATCTTTCATTATCTTAATTTGCAATGCAGTGTAATTTGAGTGTGAAGTTCAGAATATCTTCCAGTAGTTGCTTTGTCACTACTTTGTGAGTAAAGTGGAACCACGTGCTGATGATCCGTAACTCTAACTAAGATCATCAATCTTAAATGCGAAAGTGCGTGAGATTATAACGACTCGTCTTGACAATATTTTTCAATACAGCACCTTTTCTTTATGTTCAACCCACATGAGGTGTACTTTGTGAGACCAATACCACGTGCTTATACAATTGTTTGACCCATCAGGTTAATAGTAAGACGATAGTAACCCGTTCGAGGTTTTTCTTTTGTAAATTGCGTTTCGATGTAATTTATTTTAATTATCAAAATTATTGTGGAGTTACACTCTTTGTGTAAACCAAGTTGACCACGTGAAGCATGTGGTGTAATCATCAAAGCAACCCTCAGCTATTCTTTTTGGGTAGATTTCACAGAGAGTTAGTATGAATTTAGTATACCAGTGTGTGGTAATTTCATGACGGATAGGATTCTGCTACGAATGTAACTTCTTTGGGTGAAAATTGAATCGGTTATTTGTGGTTAATTTCCTCTTGCATATGGTACAACGTTCTTCGTGTGTTATTTTATGAATGCAGTGTTGTATGCTGTCTCCCAATCTTGCCTCCATATTTGATGTGTTCCGTAAGATCACAAACTCACATTTTCACAATCCTAAATAAGGCATCAGTTTAGTTGTGAATCAAGTTTAATATGCTGAAATTTTAACGGAACCATGATCAATGTTAAAATAAATGTCCAAATATAAATTGATTTATTTCCTTTTATTTTAATTCTCTTTTTACATATATATCACTGGTTGTTGTAAGATGACTGTTAAAAGATTATAATTAATGTTAGTCTGGTTGGGAATTTGGTAAGCTAGACTGGATACCTGGTGAAACAGTTGCTCGGTAATGCAAGGTTAACTTCCCCAGATAGCTTGAGAGGCACCCACATGCCTTGCTCATACTGTGGCATCAAGCAGTCAGGCCTGCAAGATGAGTGGGCTGCCAAGCGAGCGGATTCATTTTTTATTTATCAAGTAACATGAACTCTAGTACTCACAATTGAGTTAAAAGTTATTCTCCTGCTTGGATATTAAGCAACGGAAACGCACATCTGACTATTAGTAATTTACACAACACTGACTGTTCACTACGCACTGGCAATACCACATTTTCTTTCTTATTTAACGGCTTTTATCAACACGTGGCCATCGCACTGAATACGAATGGCGCACACATTATAAATTCTGGATATCGTGACAACATACAATTCGAAGGAAAAGGCCACCAATCTTCTTATTTTCACTATCTTATTTATTCCGATAAATTCTATAACCTAAACACACAAATTCTATAACCTACAACAATAACACATGAGAAATTCCGCCCAGTGGGCATGGCTTCACATTGGTGATTCTCTATCTTATGGTCTCGTAATTATTTAATGCTACAGTGCACTTTCTGGATAGGATGGTGGATCTTTTGCTATATCTCACACTTCGACTCTCACAACCATCATCACGAAACTTTCCTCCAGACCGAGCGGTACAAAAGGAACCAGCATAACCCACTACCTCTGGAACTACCTTGCTACTATCCCACGCAAACCACACATACTTAAATTCCATGACATACACCACACTGCAACATGGAATACAACTTAGGAATAGTCACAACATTATAATCCCATCACTTTCAGCTTTCCCACTTCAATTAGTATTCATCCCAGTTCCACACGACACTGCCCCACTTCGTAACTTTTTTTTCCTACTACGAACTCTGGACGATATATGCACGTCTTCCTGTGCAATGCAAGCTGGATAGACGGCTGACTCACCTTGTTTCTCTCTCAGAGTGTTATAGTTTGAATCAAGCGTCACACGGAATCATAACACGCAAAGTAATATTAAGAACATATTCATCACACACGCGAGTCCTCAACTGATACCATGGACGAGTACTTCTCTTTATCCTTTGTCTCATACACAGATTGAGACTCACACAGTACTCACCACGTGGAAGTACTCGTCTCTAATTTCAATTCCTGCACACGCCATTTCTTAAATATTTCCAACTTATAGTACACACGCTAGTAATTCAGCTTAACTTAAGCACTCGGAAGTATTTCAACTTATTGCTATACGTGGTTTCATTGTGACCGTTGGTCACTTCCGAAGATTACTACGATCCCATTAATATTACCTGCCTGACATTTAATTCTCCCCACAAAAGTTCCTGAAATAGAGAAATTATTATTCTAAGCTACTCTTAAGTATTTCACATGCATACCATGTCTCCATTCTTTTGTCCTTACGGAGCACGCCTAAGACAGGTCTTACCAACACCAGATCCAGCGGCAAAGTGCTGAAACATGGCCGTTCTTCAGGTCATCTCGCACCTCTGTCGAGGTGGGGGAAGACCATGCTACCGTATTGGTCAGCCACATTTCAGGCGCTCAAAGCTCCGGTAAGTTTCATCTCTATGGTTTCACCAAAGGTGGCCAAAGGATTGTTTCAAAGATGATCATATATTCACATTCACTATCTGCGGTTAGCAGACGACCATACATTCATTCATTTCACAGATCTCACCAAACTAGATGTAGGGATTTATTTTGTGGGAGTGCACATGTGATCAATTAAATAAATAAATTGTCATTTTTTCCAACACTGGTATCCGGCTTCGCTGTATTAATTGAAATTGAGTTATTATTAGAAAAAATACCTTGTTCTGACAAGAATAATGAAGTATGTTGTACCTATTTTCAATGTCGGGCGGTACGATACCCTTTCAAGCTCACAGCTTTTAACCCGCTTTTATTGTCTTGAATATCAGCACCGCTTTCAGAACAATGTAATGCATCAACATTACAAGTGATTGGTAGATTCCGCCGCAACGAAAACAGCCTTTGTTTTAATGATGTCCACCCCAAATTCTGTATCATTTCAGTGACACTTTCTCCCGGATTTCGCGATAATACAAAACTTGCTGACCTTCTTTGAACTTTTTCGATGTACTCCGTCAATCCTATCTGGTAAGGATCCCAAACCGCGCAGCAGTATTCTAAAAGAGGGCGGACAAGCGTAGTGTAGGCAGTCTCCTTAGTAGTTCTGTTACATTTTCTAAGTGTCCTGCCAATAAAACACAGTCTTTCGTTGGTCTTCCCCACAACATTTTCTATGCGTTCCTTCCAATTTGAGTTGTTCGCAATTGTAATACCTAGGTATTTAGTTGAATTTACGACCTTTAGATTTGACTGATTTATCGTGTAACCGAAGTTTAACGAGTTCCTTTCAGCACTCATGTGGATAACCTCACACTTTTCGTTTTTTTGGCGCACCATTCAGATATCTTTTCTAAATCGTTCTGCATGATCTTCTGATGAATTTACTAGTCGATAAACGACAGTGTCATCAGCAAACGGCCCTAGACAGCTCCTCAGATTGTTTCCCAAATCGTTTATATAGATAAGGAACAGCAAAGGGCCTATAACACTACCTTTGGGAACGCCAGAAATCACTTCTGATTTACTCGATGACTTTCCGTCAATTACTACGAACTGAGACCTCTCTGACAGGAAATCACGAATCCAGTCACACAACTGAGACGATAGTCCATAAGCACGCGATTTCACTACAAGCCGCTTGTGTGATACAGTGTCAAAAGCGTTCCGGGAATCCAGAAGTACGGAATCAATCTGAAATCCCTAGTCAATAGCACTCAACACTTTATGCTAGTAAAGAGCTAGTCGTGTTTCATAAGAACGGTATTTTCTAAATCCATGTTGACTGTGTGTCAATAGACAGTTTTCTTCTAGGTAGTTCATAATGTTCGAAGACAATACACACTACTGTCCATTAAAATTGCTACACCACGAAGATGACGTGCTAATGACGCGAAATTTAACCGACAGGAAGAAGATGCTGTGATATGCAAATGATTAGCTTTTCAGAGCATTCACGCAAGGTTGCCGCCGGTGGCGACACCTACAACGTGCTGACATGAGGAAAGTTTCCAACCGATTTGTCATACACAAACAGCAGTTGACCGGCGTTGCCTGGTGAAACGTTGTTGTGATGGCTCTTGTAAGGAGGAGAAATGGGTACCATCACGTTTCCGACTTTGATAAAGGTCGGTTTGTAGCGTATCGCGATTGCGGTTCATGGTATCGCGACATTGATGTTCGCGTTGGTCGAGATCCAATGACTGTTAGCAGAATATGGAATCGGTGGGTTCAGGAGGGTAATACGGAACGCCGTGCTGGACCCCAACGGCCACGTATCACTAGCAGTCGAGATGACAGGCATCTTGTCCGCATGGCTGTAACGGATCGTGTAACCACGTCTCGATCCCTGAGTCAACAGATGGGGACATTTGCAAGACAACAACCATCTGCACGAACAGTTCGACGACGTTTGCAGCAGCATGGACTTTCAGCTCGGAGGCCATAGCTGCGGTTACCCTTGACGCTGCGTCACAGACAGGAGCGCTTGCGATGGTGTACTCAACGACGAACCTGGGTGCACGAATGGAAAACGTCATTTTTTCGGATGAATCCAGGTTCTTTTTGCAGCATCATGATGGTCGCATCCGTGTTTGGCGACATTGCGGTGAACACGCATTGGAAGCGTGTATTCGTCATCGCCATACTGGCGTATCACCCGGCGTGATGGTATGGGTGCCATTGGTTAGACGTCTCGGTCACTTCTTGTTCGCACTGACGGCACTTTCAACAGTGGCCGTTAGCCGTTACATTTCAGATGTGTTACGACCCATGGCTTTACCCTTCATTCGATCCCTGCGAAACCCTACATTTCAGCAGGATAATGCACGATCGCATGTTGCCGGCCCTGTACGGGCCTTTCTGGATACAGAAAATGTTCGACTGCTGCCCTGGCCAGCTCATTCTCCAGACCTCTCACCAACTGAAAACGTCTGGTCAATGCTGACCGAGCAACTGGCTCGTCACAATACGCCAGTCACTACTCTTGATGAACTGTGGTATCGTGTTGAAACTGCATGGGCAGCTGTACCTGTACAGGGCATCCAAGCTCTGTTTGACTCAATGCCCAAGCGTATCACGGCCGTTATTACGGCCAGAGGTGGTTGTTCTGGGTACTGATTTCTCAGGATCAATGCACCAAAATTGCGTGAAAATGTAATCACACGTCAGTTCTAGTACAATATATTAATCAAATGAATACCCGTTTATCATTTGCATTTATTCTTGGTGTAGCAATTTCAATGTCCAGTAGTGTGTGTTCCAGAATCCTGCTGCATGCCGACGTTAATGATATGGGCCAGTAATTTAGTGGATTAGTCCTACTACCTTTCGTGAATATTGGTGCGACCTGTGTAACTTCCGCGAAGGCGCCTGAGAGACTGAATAACCATTCATTGTCGATGCCATCGAAAAATTCTTTTTTAGAATGTGGAATCACTTCATCATTTCTGCTACGTTATTTCCATTCAAATTTTCTATATTTAATCAAACGCAAGCTGCAGCGATCGGTCAGCTATTTAGCCGGTATTAACCTACTAGGTTTTTCGTTCCACATCTGTCTCTCTCCTCTTCCTCTGGGTTTCTAGTTGCATTTTAATTTGATGGCAACCTTTTATTATTTTCGAGAGGCAGGTATAGTAATTCCTATGTTGCTGCACTGCAATGTGAAATTTTGTAACTTCGTGTAACAGGTTAAATATCATATGAAATAATGTCAGTATCCAATTTTTTTTGCTAGTAACTCGCGTTTATGAAATATTTCCAGTTTTGTTACTGAATATTCACAAATTAATGTGCTCATCCAAAAAGGGCCCGATTTTATTGATGTATGGGCGCCAATAGCTCCCGTCAGAGATTATTTCGTTTTTTTCTTCGTCTTGAATGACAAGTGAAGCTGAGGCCTCAGTAAAGACATAGGTGTACAAGTGAGCTGCTAATAGATACAAAAAGAAAGAAAAAAAACCACACAAATGCTAGAATGAATACCGTAAAGAAACGTCCTTGTGCAGGTAGTACCAGGGAGAGACGCAATGAAACATTCCCCAATCAGCCAATCAGAAGTCTTTCAGTATAGTGTTTGTATTTCTTCGATATTTCTTAGACGCTTTCAGACGCTTTCGCACCTGAACTGCTGATATACTGAGATCTTATTTCTTATTTCTTGGCAGTGGTGTCAATTGTTTATCTATACTGCTTTCACTTTGTTACAGTGATTCTTTTTCAGTTTCTTAGCTTTCTCTCTGTTACCCTATTGCATTACCTCATCTTTTCATTTCTGAGGTATTATAAAAATTTGTATATGCACTGGCTGGGCTATCGTTTACATGTTATAGCCATGCAACAATAATTTTTCTCGAATTGTCTTGAGACGTTGCTGTATTTCTCCTACATTTAGGTCCGTCTGCTGGGTGGAGGGAAACAGACAACACACAAATTCTAAGTACCAAAACGTTTTTAGATGACAGATGAAACTCGACATTGCAAAAATGTTGTGTGTGCTGCCTCCCATTGAATACAGAAGCAGCAAAAAAGAGCACACAGGCCGCGTTAGCAAGGGCACAGCCATACGGCACAGGATTCCACCTCTGTTGTTCTGCAAACATATTCACCCTGTTTGTTGCCTTGTTCACACCACGCGGCCTAACAAGCTAAAACACCAGAACTGTGTGTGCTACTCGTTACTTGAAGCAAAAACTGAACTGCACCTTCTACAGTATGTAGAATTTCAATGACCTGACACTGTTGTGGAACAAATTGATGCTGATGGTAAGAAGTATTATATCTTCAGAGCAAAGTTATCGAGCCGAAAACAAAATTACAAACACTTCGACAGTCAGAATTTATTAATGATCACAACTGAGATTGTTTTATATTTAATCTCGCCGAGGACTACTTGAATTCCATTTTCTTCATTCCTGCATGAAAATATGGTACTAATTACGCAAGAACTGCGCGGGGAACAACATAACTGCTTTAAAACTATCATCCATCTACATCTACATCTACATGATTACTCTGCAATTCACAATTAAGTGCCTGTCAGAGAGTTAATCGAACCAGCCTTAAGCTATTTCTCTACCGTTCCACTCTAGAACAGCGCGAGGAAAACGAACACTTAAATCGTCCTCCATTTGAAACAAGTTACTTTATCGAGGTATTTGGAACTCGCACATCGACTATGATACCCCGACTGCTACAGAATGCTTTTGAAATAGTGTAGGAAGGCAAGTTGAGTTGTGTTCTTCTATCTTCTTTTGCTGAAATAGTTCATGGGAGTTACCCGTCACAAAATACTGTTAATAATAGTTGGTTCTGGCTTCCAGTAAATGTTAGTAGTGCTGAGGCTTATAATTAGAATGGAAACCAAATGCCAATGGGATCCACGGGAAGGGGAGGCGAGTATCATGGGTGTCATGACCCACCACTTCATCCTAAAAGAACATCTACATCTACATCTACATCCATACTCCGCAAGCCACCTGACGGTGTGTGGCGGAGGGTACCTTGAGTACCTCTATCGGTTCTTCCTTCTATTCCAGTCTCGTACTGTTCGTGGAAAGAAGGGTTGTCGGTATGCCTCTGTGTGGGCTCTAATCTCTCTGATTTCATCCTCATGGTCTCTTCGCGAGATATACGTAGGAGGGAGCAATATACTGCTTGACTCCTCGGTGAAGGTATGTTCTCGAAACTTTAACAAAAGCCCGTACCGAGCTACTGAGCGTCTCTCCTGCAGAGTCTTCCACTGGAGTTTATCTATCATCTCCGTAACGCTTTCGCGATTACTAAGTGATCCTGTAACGAAGCGCGCTGCTCTCCGTTGGAACTTCTCTACCTCTTCTATCAACCCTATCTGGTACGGATCCCACACTGCTGAGCAGTACTCTAGCAGTGGGCGAACAAGCGTACTGTATTCTACTTCCTTTGTTTTCGGATTGCATTTCCTTAGGATTCTTCCAATGAATCTCAGTCTGGTATCTGCTTTACCGATGATCAACTTTATATGATCATTCCATTTTAAATCACTCCTAATGCCTACTCCCAGATAATTTATGGAATTAACTGCTTCCAGTTGCTGACCTGGTATATTGTAGTTAAATGATAAGGGATCTTTCTTTCTGTGTATTCGCAGCACATTACACTTGTCTACAATGGGATTCAATTGCCATTCCCTGCACCATGTGTCAATTCGCTGCAGATCCTCCTGCATTTCAGCACAACTTTCCATTGTTACAATCTCTCGATATACTACAGCATCATCCGCAAAAAGCCTCAGTGAACTTCCGATGTCATCCACAAGGTCATTTATGTATATTGTGAATAGCAACGGTCCTAAGACACTCCCCTGCGGCACACCTGAAATCACTCTTACTCCGGAAGACTTCTCTCTATTAAGAATGACATGCTGCGTTCTGTTATCTAGGAACTCTTCAATCCAATCACACAATTAGTCTGATAGTCCATATGCTCTTACTTTGTTCATTAAACGACTGGGGGAACTGTATCGAACATATTACTGAATGCGTTCAATTTTGATGTACATTAATTTCATAGTTCCTTAGATAATTTTAGGAAAATAGAGCAGCAAAAAAGTCTAAAATTGCAAGGAATTATAGAAAATTGCAATCCACAATTAATACTGTGCAATTTTCAGTTTCTTGGTCGACGGGAGGGCTGGCCCAAATGGATGGGTACACGGACTCACTTCTGAAGGGAGCATTCAGCCTGGAAAAGGCGGTATTACCCACCACGGTATTATTGCACTTGGCCGCCCGTGGCCTTTATCGGAAACAGGCGGTGAGTTAACGTAAACAAGTACAGTAGTGACTAAGGAAAACACATCGCACTCCGAATGCTTCCAGGACAGTTGTGCATACACTGTCAAGTGATTCAATGTGTCCTCGTGAAATGGCACGATAAAAACTCACGATAAGCCGGCCAAAGCACCCTTACTCCCAGGTGCAATAACATTGTAGTCGACTAATAGAGAAGGCGAACTACACAAAGTTAAGTAAAGCAAACCAGAAAATAGAAACACTTACTTTACCGACGGCAGACTGAAGTGATTGAAAGAAATAGCGTTTTCCTAATCCACATGACAGTAGTAGAAGTCCTTGGGTAACAGAAGAAATATTGAATTTAATTGGTGAAAGGAGAAAATATAAAAATGCAGTAAATGAAGCAGGCAAAAAGGAATACAAACGTCTCAAAAATGAGATCGACAGGAAGTGCAAAATGGCTAAGCAGGGATGGCTAAAGGACAAATGTAAGGATGTAGAGGCTTATCTCACTAGGGGTAAGATAGATACTGCCCACAGGAAAATTAAAGAGACCTTTCGAGAAAAGAGAACCACTTGCATAAACATCAAGAGCTCTGATGGAAAACCTGTTCTAAGCAAAGAAGGCAAAGCTGAAAGGTGGAAGGAGTATATAGAGGGAATATACAAGGGCAATGTACTTGAGGACAATATTTTGGAAATGGAAGAGGATGTAGATGAAGATAAAATGAGAGATATGATACTGCGTGAAGAGTTTGACAGCTCTGAAAGACCTGAGTCGAAACAAGGCCCCGGGAGTAGACAACATTCCATTAGAACTACTGACAGCCTTGGGAGAGCCAGCCCTGACAAAACTCTACCATCTGGTGAGCAAGATGTATGAGACAGGCGAAATACCCTCAGACTTCAAGAAAAATATAATAATTCCAATCCCAAAGAAAGCAGGTGTTGACAGATGTGAAAATTACCGAACCATCAGTTTAATAAGTCACAGCTGCGAAATTCTAACGCGAATTCTTTACAGACGAATGGAAAAACTGGTAGAAGCCGACCTCGGGGAAGATCAGTTTGGATTCCGCAGAAATACTTGAACACGTGAGGCAATACTGACACTAGGACTTATCTTAGAAAATATATTAAGGAAAGGCAAACCTACGTTTCTAGCATTTGTAGACTTAGAGAAAGCTTTTGACAATGTTGACTGGAATACTCTCCTTCAAATTCTGAAGGTGGCGGGGGTAAAATACAGGAAGCGAAAGGCTATTTACAATTTGTACAGAAACCAGATGGCAGTTATAAGAGTCGAGGGACACGAAAGGGAAGCAGTGGTTGGGAAGGGAGTGAGACAGAGTTGTAGCCTCTCCCCGATGTTATTCAATCTGTATATTGAGTAAAGGAAACAAAAGTAAAATTCGGAGTAGGTATTAAAATCCATGGAGAAGAAATAAAAACGTTGAGGTTCGCCGATGACATTGTAATTCTGTCAGAGACAGCAAAGGACTTGGAACAGCAGCTGAACGGAATGGACAGTGTCTTGAAAGGAGGATATGAGATGAACATCAACAAAAGCAAAACGAGGATAATGGAATGTAGTCGAATTAAGTCGGGTGATGCTGCGGGAATTAGATTAGGAAATGAACCACTTGAAGTGGTAAAGGAGTTTTGCTATTTGGGGAGCAAAATAACTGATGATGGTCAAAGTAGAGAGGATATAAAATGTAGACTGGCAATGGCAAAGAAAGCGTTTCTGAAGAAGAGAAATTTGTTAACATCGAGTATAGATTTAAGTGTCAGGAAGTCGTTTCTGAAATTATTTGTATGTAGTGTAGCCATGTATGGAAGTGAAACATGGACGATAAGTACAGTAGTTTGGACAGGAAGAGAATAGAAGCTTTCGAAATGTGGTGCTACAGAAGAATGCTGAAGATTAGATGGGTAGACCACATAACTAATAAGGAGGTATTGAATAGAATTGAGGAGAAGAGGGGTTTGTGGAACAATTTGATTAGAAGAAGGGATCGGTTGGTAGGACATGTTCTGAGGCGTCAAGGGATCACCAATTTATTATTGGAGGGCAGCCTGGAGGGTAAAAATCGTAGAGGGAGAGACAAGAGATGAATACACTAAGCAGATTCAGAAGGATGTAGGTTGCAGTAGGTACTGGGAGATGAAGAAGCTTGCACAGGATAGAGTAGCACGGACAACTGCATCAAACCAGTCTCAGGACTGAAGGCCACAACAACAACAACAACAACAACATGACAGTATTGCCATAGTCTACAGACCTGTGTTCACAATCGTATTGCTGGTCGAAATACTGAAAATTGAAACGCGTGGATGCATATTTCCATTTTATATTGTGTAAATTATTATTTTTGTGCTAGAAGTATTTTTCTGTAACAACAACATACGTGAACTTCCTGGCAGCACCTGGGGTTCACAGTAATGTGCTAATACAGGTAACCAGGCTGTATGCTTCTCTGCAGCAGAACAAGCAGCAGCTGTTTGGCAAAACTCCGCACTTGTCAAACAGGAGGTTACGGCTTCGAATGAGTTTGGACGCATCGTGATTGACTGCCTGCGACCAACTCCTGTCAGCAAAATTTATCAAATTTTTGGTATAAATTACGGATATAGAAACCTAGGCGGAAGTCAAGGAGGAGCTTTCTGCGTACGACATCAGCAATTTCATCAGTATCTGCAACTCACCGAACAGAGCTACGGCGAAATTGGGTAACCGAAAGGGCTGCGGAGAACATCAAAGAGGGACCTCCAGCAGGATTGCATCCGCCATATGTGGCATGGAGGGCACTACATCGATTGAGGGCAGAAATGTCACGATGCAAGACGAACGCCGAGAAGTGGGGCTTCATAAGTGAAGACGAGTCCTGTGACTGCTGTGACCTGCAGTACCCACAAAATATGCTGGTCTGCAGAAACCTGCCCTATTCTTGCACCATAGAAGTGATACGGGCATCAAGACAGCGGAATTCTTCGGTCCATCTAACAGAAAATCAGTAGTCTCTTACAGAATTTTATTATTGTTTTTATTTTTATTATTGTAATGTATTTTTATTTATTATAATGTATTTGTATTATCTAAGTCCTGGACATGTAAAACAAAAAAATGAATAATTGCTATTGCACATTATGCTGAAATGGTGTACTCTCTAAGAAAAAAAAAAAGCAGCATGAAGGAATTGTCCAAATGGGACGGAAATCGGTAGATGTGATGTACATTGTACAGACAAACATATGATTACAGTTTCAGAGAAACTGAATGATTTATTCAAGAGAAAGAGTTTCATAAATTGAGCAAGTCAGTAACAGGCTGGCCCACCTCTTGCTCTTGTACAAGCAATCATTCGTCTTGGCATTGAATGACAGAGTTTTTTTATGTCCTCCAGAGACATATCGTGACAAATTTTCTCCAACTGACGTGCTAGATCGTCAAAATATGGTCCTGGTTTGAGGGCCTTGCCCATAATGCTCCAACCCTTCTCAGTTGGGTTAGAGATCCGGCGACCTTGCTGGTCAAGGTAGCGTTTGTTAAGCACGAAACATGTAGCAGAAACTCTCGCCGCGTGCCGGTGGGCATTTTATTGCTGAAATGCAAGACCATGAGGGCAACAAAACAGGGCGTACAATATCGTCGATGTACCGCCGTGCTGTAAGGATACCGCGGATGACAATCGAAGGCGTCCTGTTACGAAAATATGACAACCCAGACCATGACTCCTGGTTGTCGGGCCGTATGACGAGCGACAGTGAGACTGCGATCCCACCACTGTCCACGGCTTCTCGGCACATCTTCACCGCTCACTGCCCGCATCTCGTGGTCGTGCAGTAGCGTTCTCGCTTCCCACGCCCGGGTTCCCGGGTTCGATTCCCGGCGGGGTCAGGGATTTTCTCTGCCTCGTGATGGCTGGGTGTTGTGTGCTGTCCTTAGGTTAGTTAGGTTTAAGTAGTTCTAAGTTCTAGGGGACTTATGACCACAGCAGTTGAGTCCCATAGTGCTCAGAGCCAGTCACCGCTCATCGGGGCTCATTTCGAAGTGGTACTCATCACTGAAGACAATTCTCCTCCAGTCAATAAGATTCCAGGCCGAAGACGTACCTAGAGCCGCCCTATACAGCGGTGGGACGCCAACCTGCCTGTCGCCCACCATTCGACCGGACAAGCAGGAGTGATGGTTAGGAGTGCCTTTTCTGTTCATAGCAGGACCCCTTTGGTTGTGCCCGCATCTCGTGGTCGTGCGGTAGCGTTCTCGCTTCCCACGCTCGGGTTCCCGGGTTCGATTCCCGGCGGGGTCAGGGATTTTCTCTGCCTCGTGATGGCTGGGTGTTGTGTGCTGTCCTTAGGTTAGTTAGGTTTAAGTAGTTCTAAGTTCTAGGGGACTTATGACCACAGCAGTTGAGTCCCATAGTGCTCAGAGCCAGTCACCACTCATCGGGGCTCATTTCGAAGTGGTACTCATCACTGAAGACAATTCTCCTCCAGTCAATAAGATTCCAGGCCGAAGACGTACCTAGAGCCGCCCTATACAGCGGTGGGACGCCAACCTGCCTGTCGCCCACCATTCGACCGGACAAGCAGGAGTGATGGTTAGGAGTGCCTTTTCTGTTCATAGCAGGACCCCTTTGGTTGTGCCCGCATCTCGTGGTCGTGCGGTAGCGTTCTCGCTTCCCACGCTCGGGTTCCCGGGTTCGATTCCCGGCGGGGTCAGGGATTTTCTCTGCCTCGTGATGGCTGGGTGTTGTGTGCTGTCCTTAGGTTAGTTAGGTTTAAGTAGTTCTAAGTTCTAGGGGACTTATGACCACAGCAGTTGAGTCCCATAGTGCTCAGAGCCAGTCACCGCTCATCGGGGCTCATTTCGAAGTGGTACTCATCACTGAAGACAATTCTCCTCCAGTCAATAAGATTCCAGGCCGAAGACGTACCTAGAGCCGCCCTATACAGCGGTGGGACGCCAACCTGCCTGTCGCCCACCATTCGACCGGACAAGCAGGAGTGATGGTTAGGAGTGCCTTTTCTGTTCATAGCAGGACCCCTTTGGTTGTGCCCGCATCTCGTGGTCGTGCGGTAGCGTTCTCGCTTCCCACGCTCGGGTTCCCGGGTTCGATTCCCGGCGGGGTCAGGGATTTTCTCTGCCTCGTGATGGCTGGGTGTTGTGTGCTGTCCTTAGGTTAGTTAGGTTTAAGTAGTTCTAAGTTCTAGGGGACTTATGACCACAGCAGTTGAGTCCCATAGTGCTCAGAGCCAGAGCCCCTTTGGTTGTCATCCGTGTTTCGTCATCACCCGTGGCACCCTTACGGCACAACGGTACGCCGACGACATTCTGGGTCCCGTTTTGTTGCCCTTCATGGCGAGCCATCCTGGTCTTACTTTTCAGCAACGCGGCGAGGGTTTGCACTGCTTGTCCTCGTGACCCTACATTGGCCAGCAAGATTGCTTGATGTCTCCCCAATTGAGAAAGTTTGGAGCATTATGGGCGGGGCCCTCCAATCAGCTCGGGGTTTTGACTATCTAAAGCTCTAGTTGGACAAAATTTGGTACGATATCACTCAGGAGGATATCCGACAACTCTATCAATCAGTCCAATGTCGAATAACTGCTTGCCGAAGATGGACCAACGCGTTATTGACTTATTCAATTGCTGCGCTAGTATTAGTCTTAGTCGTAGGAAAGGGGAATTTTGTTAAAAATTCAGTAAAGGCGCGGGTGGGCAATGAAGTCTGGGGACGCTGGCAATGTATGGTAATAGTCGGCAGCCAGTAGGCCAGGCAGAGTAAACATGGCATGGAGCTGCAGTGGCGCATTGCACGTACGATTCGTTTGGAGTGGAGCAACAGCGAGGCAGGGTACTGCAGCGTTGCTTTAAGCTATTTCGATGTATGAGGCGAGGCAGTAGGCCAGAGCCTGGAGTGGCGATGTGTACGTGGCTGACGTATGGGAATTTAACCCTGCCATAGTTTCTGTCTCTCTCTCTGACACTACGTCAGAAGCGAGGGGAAAAGCAGTCTAAATAGTCAGGCACTTTTAGCTTGAGGGAGTGTGCCAGGTCAGACGAGAGTTGGGTTGCTGGTCTATGCTTATAGGGGCCAGTCTGGCAGCGATGTTGTAATATTCTGTGTCAACCTGCACTTTGTTTGTATGTATTTGTTTGGGCTGTATTCCGCCTCCGGGGACACAACACTGGGGCGGGAAGGAACAGCAGTCAGGTATTGACTGCACGGTCTGCCTGAAGGAGGGCAGTGACAGCGGTCTGCAGCGGGTCCCGGATGGGCCACGTTCGCTTCCTGCCTGGCTTACGGGGGTCCGGGCGAGGTGTGCACTTTGGGAGGCGCACCAGCGCTGAAATGGCGTTAGGGACGGCAGTGGGTGTTGCCATCCGGCAAGCCCCACTAGCGGCAAGTTGCGGCACAGCGTCCAGGAGGGCGCGAGTTCGAGTCCGGTCCTGTCCTGGGAGCAGCAGTGGCCCCTGGTCACGGGTGACCAGTACAACCACCTTCGTCCCATAGTCGGACAGAGCAGGCCAAATGGGGCGGAGGGCGGCGAGGACCAGGGACTGTAACATTCTCCGGAATCGCGGGCAGTACAGCGGCGCCTGTCGCTACGCCTCGGCGAGCGGCGATCGGGCGAGCGCGGCTGACTTCCATCGTCGGGCGGCCTCGATGACCGCAGCAGCGGTGTCGCCAGTCCAGGAGTGCTGAGACGGTCGGACTTGCGGCACAGCTCGCGGTCGGCGCTGACATTACGCCTCTGTAAACTAGCTGAATAAAGGAATACTTCCGAATATCGCTGTATCACTCTGCACTGCCCCTTGACGCTATTGAAATTGCTCGGCCTCCAGTCGAAATACGGCATGATGGGCACCGGCTTCGGCTCTGCCAACTGGAGTCCCAGGTTCGACCTTCGACCGTCTGCAACACAATTTATGAAGCTATTTGTCTTGAGCAAATCATCTATTTTTCTGAAATTGTAATCATATGTTTGCATGTATATGTATATCACATCTACCGATTTCAATCCTATTCAGAGCGTCTTACCCACTAATTACACGTTGAAATTCAAAACCAACAGTATTAACACTTCCTAATGTTCAAAAGCCACTTTTCGCCTTCAACACTCTGACCGACTAATAATCCTTCACTTAAATCACCAAACCATCCACTTCACTTAGCAATACACACTGCTTCAAAATAAAAAATACAAACTCAACCAAATTATTTTTAATATTTATGTTTGTTACGGTCGTGTCTCCTCCTTAGCGTAATTACACAGCACACCGCCGTAGACGCTGCCGATACCGCTTGTGAAGAAGCAGGGGAAGCCGACGCCGTTACTGCCGTAGGTTATGCCGTAGCTGACGCCGCTGGTGCGTCACAGCCGCGTGTTGTGCAGGAGTTGCACCCCAAGGTGGAGTTGAAGTTGTACCCGAAGCCGATGTATCCGCTGCAGTCGACTGGTGCTGTACCCTCAGCTGACGGCGGCGCACGTGTGACGGGTTGCCCTAGATACCCCCGGTCGCACCTGCACAAACTTAATTCCACCTCCGACCTGCTCTCAACAATTACTTTTCCAAGACTGAAATTACTTTATGAAACGATTGGACTCAACGAATCCTAACTGATCAAGGTAGACATTTCTATGCTGGACCCAGTAGAAGACACTTCTACACCTGACTTACTGAGAATGTACTATCTTTCAGTATACAATCAGTAACACATCCTGGAGCACAGAGGCGCCAAATCTTGACTTGCGCCACCTTTTAGACACAGACCACTCGTAGAAATAATAAGAGTACGAGCAGACTCTAGCTACACTGCGAAACATAGGACGGAAAGCAACAATATAGCTTCTACCTCGGAATACTTTACTTAACTGTGCAGACAAGACAGTACCTTCAGATCAACGACATAATATGTGTATTCCAAAATGATCTTTTGTCCAGACACAACGAAGGCACGCATGCTTGAATGTTAATTTTCCCTCACTACAGATCACCCTACATATCACTGGAACGACACTATGAAGGATAGCCACAGTTACTATTTTCGTGTTGAGTCGGGCTAGTTGTAGCTACTGGGGTATGTTAATATTGATCTTAATAGCGCATCTGACTCGCAGTATATGACCTCAAGTGATAACATCTCTTCTCTGCCACAAACCAACGGAAAACCTTGAACTAAATGTAACGCGGTACACCTACAAACGTTTGGCTATCACTTCAATTAATCGAGGTCTCAACTGCTAGTACCCACAAACTTCTTCAATTTATCTTCTGCTTCTTCCTCCACACGGTGAACTTAAACCTCACCCAAATCGCCGAAACAATTACTTTCTCCAACAAGCCGATAACATTTCCAAAGTATCTACCTAAACGACTTAAGATTTTCTTTGAACTCTCCTGAGTCTAAACGCCGAATCAGACTAACTTACTGCGACCCTCTCATTGCATCTCACTCGTCAAGACTGAGTCTTGAGACCATTTCGTGAGACTAACACTTGAAAGAGTCTTGAGAGACTAACTGTTATTCTTAAGGAGCAAGCCAAGAACCATTTACGGTGAACAAACATATCACGCTGATTCTCTCTTTAACGATAGGCGTTTCTTATTAGGAGCCGCCGGCATGATTTTTTAGAGACCAGCTACTCCGTAGCTGCAATCTTTGCCGCACGCCGCGACTCTGCACCCGGCTGGGAGTAGCAAACGCGCTGACTTGACTGGAATATGCTTCTCACATGCATCAGGCGACAAAATCTACAACATTTTTACACACAGACATGTTATTGTTGTTGTGGTCTTCAGTCCTGAGAGTGGTTTGATGCAGCTCTCCATGCTACTCTATCCTGTGCAAGCTTCTTCATCTCCCAGTACCTACTGCAACCTACATCCTTCTGAATCTGCTTAATGTATTCATCTCTTGTCTCTCCCTCTACGATTTTTACCCTCCACGCTGCCCTCCAATACTAAATTGGTGATCCCTTGATGCCTCAGAACATGTCCTACCAACCGATCCCTTCTTCTAGTCAAGTTGTGCCACAAGATCCTCTTCTCCCCAATTCTATTCACTACCTCCTCATTAGTTATGTGATCTACACAGCTAATCTTCAGCATTCTTCTGTAGCACCACATTTCGAAAGCTTCTATTCTCTTCTTGTCTCAACTATTTATCGTCCATGTTTCACTTCCATACGTGGCTACACTCCATGCAAATACTTTCAGAAACGACTTCCTGACACTTAAATCTAGACTCGATGTTAACAAATTTCTCTTCTTCAGAAACGCTTTCCTTGCCATTGCCAGGCTGCATTTTATATCCTCTCTACTTCGACCATCATCAGTTATTTTGCTCCTTTACTACTTTAAGTGTCTCATTTCCTAATCTAATTCCCTCAGCATCACCCGACTTAATTCGACTACGTTCCATTATCCTCGTTTTGCTTTTGTTGATATTCATCTTATAACCTCCTTTCAAGACACTGTTCATTCCGTTCAACTGCTCTTCCAAGTCCTTTGCTGTCTCTGACAGAATTACAATATCACCGGCGAAACTCAAAAGTTTTTATTTCTTCTACTTGGATTTTAATACCTACTCCGAACTTGTCCTCTGTTTCTTTTACTGCTTGCTCTATATACAGATTGAATAACATCGGGGAGAGGCTACAACCCTGTCCCAATCCCTGCCCAACCACTGCTTCCCCTTTCATGCCTCTCATCTCTTATAACTGCCATCTGGTTTCTGTACAAATTGTAAATAGCCTTTCGATCCCTGTATTTTACCCCCGCCACCTTCAGAATTTGAAAGAGAGTATTCCAGTCAACATTGTCAAAAGCTTTCCTAAGGCTACAAATGCTATAAATGTAGGTTTGCCTTTCCTTAATCTTTCTTCTAAGATAAGTCGTAGTGTCAGTATTGCCTCACGTGTTCCAAGATTTCTATGGAATCTATACTGATCTTCTCCGAGCTCGGCTTCTACCAGTTTTTCCATTCGTCTGTAAAGAATTCGCGTTAGTATTTCGCAGCTGTGACTTATTAAACTGATAGTTCGGTAATTTTCACATCTGTCAACACCTGCTTTCTTTGGGATTGGAATTATTATATTTTTCTTGAAGTCTGAGGGTATTTCGCCTATCTCAAACATCTTGCTCACCAGATGGTAGAGTTTTGTCAGGACTGGCTCTCCTAAGGCCGTCAGTAGTTCTAATGGAACGTTGTCCACTCCCGGGGCCTTCTTTCGACGCAGGTCTTTCAGTGTTCTGTCAAACTCTTCACGCAGTATCGTATCTCCCATTTCATTTCATCTACATCCTCTTCCATTTCCATAATATAGTCCTCAAGTACATCGCCCTTGTATAGACCCTCTTATACTCCTTCCACCTTTCTGCTTTCCCTTCTTTGCTCTGAGCTCTTGATATTCATACAAGTGGTTCTCTTTTCTCCAAAGGTCTCTCTAATTTTCCCCTTTACAAACTCTCGATTCTTCCAAGAAACAGTCAACTTCGATAATAAGATGAGGCGATAACACTCGGTAACACGCTTAAAATTTGGCACATTACAAATGTATTTAGCATTAATGTAGGTAAGTTACAATACTTTATGTATGTTATTGTTATCATTATTAAACCGTAGACTGAAGTGGTGCCTTGAAAGTGGCTGTATGGGCAACTTGTATTTGGGGGAAGGGGGAAAGGGGTGGAAGAAAGAATCTATGGCCGCCACCTCTCCCAGAACACAACCCTGAATCTGCGCCTAAACGAAGAAAGCTGAAGAAGTAAATACTCGTATAAGTAAAAATGATTATATGAAAATAGACGTATAATTTCAAACAATTTTTATGCTGGAGTCGAAAATATCTATTATGTCCCACCATAACCAACTTCGATTGCGAGGAAGTGAGGCTATAATAAACAAAGGGCATCCCTTCTGGAGATATCGATTAGATGCAAGTAGTTACTGAGTATTTCAGGAAAAACAAATGTGTTTGTGCATTATTAATGAGTACTCTAAACAATACATTTTAGCAGAAATCATTGTGTTAGAGTCATCCTTCCACTTCAATGAAAATTTTAAAGTTCTCCGCTTGCAAACAAAAATAAGTAGACTACGAGCAATACACTTACAATGCATTTAAATCGAGCAGTTCACATACCGATTTGTAAGCATGAACAAATATACATGAGCCCACAGAACATCGTGTGACAAAACCAGCTTCTTTCTTATATGAAACAAAGACAAATATGGAACCATTTACTTCACCTTATATTACGGATGCAAGCAAAAATCAATCACAATACGAACAACATCCAGAATGAGATTTTCACTCTGCAGCGGAGTGTGCGCTGATATGAAACTTCCTGGCAGATTAAAACTGTGTGCCCGACCGAGACTCGAACTCGGGACCTTTGCCTTTCGCGGGCAAGCGCTCTACCATCTGAGCTACCGAAGCACGACTCACGCCCGGTACTCACAGCTTTACTTCTGCCAGTACCTCGTCTCCTACCTTCCAAACTTTACAGAAGCTCTCCTGCGAACCTTGCAGAACTAGCACTCCTGAAAGAAAGGATATTGCGGAGACATGGCTTAGCCACAGCCTGGGGGATGTTTCCAGAATGAGATTTTCACTCTGCAGCGGAGTGTGCGCTGATATGAAACTTCCTGGCAGATTAAAACTGTGTGCCCGACCGAGACTCGAACTCGGGACCTTTGCCTTTCGCGGGCAAGCGCTCTACCATCTGAGCTACCGAAGCACGACTCACGCCCGGTACTCACAGCTTTACTTCTGCCAGTACCTCGTCTCCTACCTTCCAAACTTTACAGAAGCTCTCCTGCGAACCTTGCAGAACTAGCACTCCTGAAAGAAAGGATATTGCGGAGACATGGCTTAGCCACAGCCTGGGGGATGTTTCCAGAATGAGATTTTCACTCTGCAGCGGAGTGTGCGCTGATATGAAACTTCCTGGCAGATTAAAACTGTGTGCCCGACCGAGACTCGAACTCGGGACCTTTGCCTTTCGCGGGCAAGCGCTCTACCATCTGAGCTACCGAAGCACGACTCACGCCCGGTACTCACAGCTTTACTTCTGCCAGTACCTCGTCTCCTACCTTCCAAACTTTACAGAAGCTCTCCTGCGAACCTTGCAGAACTGGCACTCCTGAAAGAAAGGATATTGCGGAGACATGGCTTAGCCACAGCCTGGGGGATGTTTCCAGAATGAGATTTTCACTCTGCAGCGGAGTGTGCGCTGATATGAAACTTCCTGGCAGATTAAAACTGTGTGCCCGACCGAGACTCGAACTCGGGACCTTTGCCTTTCGCGGGCAAGCGCTCTACCATCTGAGCTACCGAAGCACGACTCACGCCCGGTACTCACAGCTTTACTTCTGCCAGTACCTCGTCTCCTACCTTCCAAACTTTACAGAAGCTCTCCTGCGAACCTTGCAGAACTAGCACTCCTGAAAGAAAGGATATTGCGGAGACATGGCTTAGCCACAGCCTGGGGGATGTTTCCAGAATGAGATTTTCACTCTGCAGCGGAGTGTGCGCTGATATGAAACTTCCTGGCAGATTAAAACTGTGTGCCCGACCGAGACTCGAACTCGGGACCTTTGCCTTTCGCGGGCAAGCGCTCTACCATCTGAGCTACCGAAGCACGACTCACGCCCGGTACTCACAGCTTTACTTCTGCCAGTACCTCGTCTCCTACCTTCCAAACTTTACAGAAGCTCTCCTGCGAACCTTGCAGAACTAGCACTCCTGAAAGAAAGGATATTGCGGAGACATGGCTTAGCCACAGCCTGGGGGATGTTTCCAGAATGAGATTTTCACTCTGCAGCGGAGTGTGCGCTGATATGAAACTTCCTGGCAGATTAAAACTGTGTGCCCGACCGAGACTCGAACTCGGGACCTTTGCCTTTCGCGGGCAAGCGCTCTACCATCTGAGCTACCGAAGCACGACTCACGCCCGGTACTCACAGCTTTACTTCTGCCAGTACCTCGTCTCCTACCTTCCAAACTTTACAGAAGCTCTCCTGCGAACCTTGCAGAACTAGCACTCCTGAAAGAAAGGATATTGCGGAGACATGGCTTAGCCACAGCCTGGGGGATGTTTCCAGAATGAGATTTTCACTCTGCAGCGGAGTGTGCGCTGATATGAAACTTCCTGGCAGATTAAAACTGTGTGCCCGACCGAGACTCGAACTCGGGACCTTTGCCTTTTGCGGGCAAGCGCTCTACCATCTGAGCTACCGAAGCACGACTCACGCCCGGTACTCACAGCTTTACTTCTGCCAGTACCTCGTCTCCTACCTTCCAAACTTTACAGAAGCTCTCCTGCGAACCTTGCAGAACTAGCACTCCTGAAAGAAAGGATATTGCAAGGTTCGCAGGAGAGCTTCTGTAAAGTTTGGAAGGTAGGAGACGAGGTACTGGCAGAAGTAAAGCTGTGAGTACCGGGCGTGAGTCGTGCTTCGGTAGCTCAGATGGTAGAGCGCTTGCCCGCGAAAGGCAAAGGTCCCGAGTTCGAGTCTCGGTCGGGCACACAGTTTTAATCTGCCAGGAAGTTTCATATCAGCGCACACTCCGCTGCAGAGTGAAAATCTCATTCTGGAAACATCCCCCAGGCTGTGGCTAAGCCATGTCTCCGCAATATCCTTTCTTTCAGGAGTGCTAGTTCTGCAAGGTTCGCAGGAGAGCTTCTGTAAAGTTTGGAAGGTAGGAGACGAGGTACTGGCAGAAGTAAAGCTGTGAGTACCGGGCGTGAGTCGTGCTTCGGTAGCTCAGATGGTAGAGCGCTTGCCCGCGAAAGGCAAAGGTCCCGAGTTCGAGTCTCGGTCGGGCACACAGTTTTAATCTGCCAGGAAGTTTCATATCAGCGCACACTCCGCTGCAGAGTGAAAATCTCATTCTGGAAACATCCCCCAGGCTGTGGCTAAGCCATGTCTCCGCAATATCCTTTCTTTCAGGAGTGCTAGTTCTGCAAGGTTCGCAGGAGAGCTTCTGTAAAGTTTGGAAGGTAGGAGACGAGGTACTGGCAGAAGTAAAGCTGTGAGTACCGGGCGTGAGTCGTGCTTCGGTAGCTCAGATGGTAGAGCGCTTGCCCGCGAAAGGCAAAGGTCCCGAGTTCGAGTCTCGGTCGGGCACACAGTTTTAATCTGCCAGGAAGTTTCATATCAGCGCACACTCCGCTGCAGAGTGAAAATCTCATTCTGGAAACATCCCCCAGGCTGTGGCTAAGCCATGTCTCCGCAATATCCTTTCTTTCAGGAGTGCTAGTTCTGCAAGGTTCGCAGGAGAGCTTCTGTAAAGTTTGGAAGGTAGGAGACGAGGTACTGGCAGAAGTAAAGCTGTGAGTACCGGGCGTGAGTCGTGCTTCGGTAGCTCAGATGGTAGAGCGCTTGCCCGCGAAAGGCAAAGGTCCCGAGTTCGAGTCTCGGTCGGGCACACAGTTTTAATCTGCCAGGAAGTTTCACGAACAACATACTCACAATGCAATTCAGAGAATGGAATACACAGAAGTGGTACATTAACACAATGAACCTAGTTTCTGTGTCATGTTATGTTAGATGATTTTCTTCGTTTTGCCATGTGCTACAGCGCAATTATCTGCACTTGATAATGGCCGCAAAATAAAAGCTGCAATATTGGATTTTACAAATAAATAATTTTCACGGTCAAAAGGCAACCACAATGTCATGAATTTTTTCTTGACTGTGAACCCCAGCCACAAGAATTTAATATTAGTTTTTGATTGAGATTTCTTGAATATGTTACTTTGCCAGGTTACAGAAACGTTTCCAGACATACACTTTACCGCTAGACTACGAGGCCCACCCATAAAGTATAAGTGACAAATATTCTGATATAATATTCTTATTTCTCAAATCAAGACTAGGGATCTTCGTTCTATATTTTCCCGTATTCCTAGTTCATTGCCAGGCCACTACGAGCGCTACTGTCATTCTCTGCTCCTATGTCGTATTAGTAGTGCATTTCTTATGTTTTGGTGTTCTATGGCTTGCGGAATGAGAAAAACAGACGGTTTCCTGTCAACTAGGCTACTAGACGAAACGCTTATTCAGTGAGAAGTACTCTTACATGTATTTTAAATACTACTAAGCGTAACAAAGTGAGGATTTTATATCTGCATTTATACATTGTTTAACAACCTAACTACTTTAAAAAAATCTAGTAGATATTTTATATGATGGCCAGAGGAACTCAGGAACCTCATAGTGACTGAAATGTCGACATCGGCTGCACAATAGGGTTTACTTAAAATTTAAAATTTATTATCTCGCACTGGAACCGGATCTGATGTCCTCAGCAGCACACAACAAAAGACAAGTCGGAATGTTAAGTTATACGTAGTCACCTGCCTAAAAAACTTGACCAACCTATTTGTAGTAAACATCAGCAGGCTTAAAAAGTTACGTTTTAACACATGCAGCTCCACTGGAACAACCGGTTTGGCCCGATTCGTGAATGTTTATTGATTCTTGTGGCTGATGTGTGCTTCTTTCATAGTGCAACGGCGAGACCGCTTTCCAATTTTTGCAATGTTTGTTTCGATACATTGCTTATCTCATTTGAGTACTCATTTATAGTGCATATTTTGATTAAGAATATGGCACATATCCGTCTCTGTGAAAAAGTTCTGATCTATTACTATGTGGTATTCGAGCTACAGTTCTCCACAATTGATCATACATATGGTGCTATACAACTGGAGGCAGGTTCTGTAGTTTCTGGCTAACTGCATTTGTGCTATACATTATTTCAACGTTCAGATGTTATGTTTATGACCCTTTTACACAGAGTGTTGCAGATATAAGAGCAGATATTTTCATATGTGGTTCTTTAATGTGTACAAACTGATCATACATATGGTTCTATATAACCGTGGACAGGTAGTGCACATTCTGGCTAACTGCATTTGTGCTATACATTCTTTCAATGCTCAAATATTGTGTTTATGACCCTTTTACATAGGATATAAGGGGTATAGGCGCAGATGCTCTTGTATGTGGTACAGTAATATGTACACAAATCAGTGTGTTGATCATTCTCTGAGTTGAACAGTCTTCCGACAAACACGTGACAAACTTAGCGACCTGGTGTTTTGTGCACGGTCACAACTGCACCACTAAGTGAACTACGGCTGTCAGTATAGACATTCCGTTTGCATCCACAAGTCTGCACTGCAGCACCCGACCAGCTGCCCAGGTCTGTAGATGAAGTAAGTACTGATGTAATGTTGTCCTCAGTCACCAACAAAATATCTGTACTTATACCCGTCACACCCTGCATGTGTCTTGACTTTGTCGAGTTTTGAAATACAGAATGTTCATTTTCAGTATAAAATTTATTTTGTGTTAGTAAATTTATGCAAGGATTGAAAGGGTACAGTACCGCCTGACGTTGAAAATAGGTACAACATACTTCATTATTCTTGTCAGAACAACATATTTTTTGTAAAAATAACTCAATTTCAATTAATACAGCGAAGCCGGATACCATTGTTGGACAAAATGACAATTTATTTATTTAATTGATCACATGTGCACTCCCACAAAATAAATCCCTACATCCAGTTTGGTGAGATCTGTGAAATGAATGAATGTATGGTCGTCTGCTAACCGCAGATAGTGAATGTGAATATATGATCATCTTTGAGACGGTCCTTTGGCCACCTTTGGTGGAACCAAAGAGATGAAACTTACCGGAGATTTGAGCGCCTGAAATGTGGCTGACCAATACGGTAGCATGGTCTTCCCCCACCTCGACAGAGGTGCGAAATGACCTGAAGAACGGCCATTTTTCAGCACTCTGCCGCTGGATCTTGTGCTGTTAAGACCTGTCTTAGTTGTGCTCTGTAAAGACAAAAGAGTGGAGACATGGTATGCATGTGGAATATTTAAGAGTAGTTTGAAATAATAATTTCTCTATTTCAGGAACTTTTGTGGGGAGAATTAGATGTCAGGCAGGTAATATTAATGGGATCGTAGTAATCTTCGGAAGTGACCAACGGTCACAATGAAACCACGTGTAGCAATAAGTTGAAATACTTCCGTGTGCTTAAGTTAAGCTGAATTACTAGCGTGTGTACTATAAGTTGAAATATTTAAGAAATAGCGTGTGCAGGACTTGAAATTAGAGGCGAGTACTTCCGCGTGGTGAGTACTGTGTGAGTCTCAATCTGTGTATGAGACAAAGGATAAAGAGAAGTATTCGTCCATGGTATCAGTTGAGGACTCGTGTATGTGATGAATATGTTCTTAATATTACTTTGCGAGATATGTTTCCGTGTGACGCTTGATTCAAACTATAACACTCTGAGAGAGAAACAAGGTGAATCAGCCGTCTATCCATCACTTGGCTTGCATTGCACAGGAAGACGTGCATATATCTCCAGAGTTCATAGTAGGAAAGTAGAATTACGGAGTGGGGCAGTGTCGTGTGAAACTGGGATAAATATTAATTGAAGTGGGAAAGCGGAAAGTGATAATGTTGTGACTATTCCCTGTCTTGTATTTCATGTTGTAGCGTGCTGTATGTTATGTAATTTAAGTATGTGTGGTTTGCATGGGAGAGTAGCAAGGTAGTTTCAGAGGTAGTGGGTATGCTGGTTCCTTTTGTACCGCTCGGTCTGGAGGAAAGTTTCGTGATGATGGTTGTGAGAGTCGAAGTGTGAGATATAGCAAAAGATCCACCATCCTATCCAGAAAGTGCACTGTAGCGTTAAATAATTACGAGACCATAAGATAGAGATTCACCAATGTAAAGCCATGCCCATTGGGCGGAATTTCTCACGTGCTATTGTTGTAGGATATGGAATTTGTGTGTTTAGGTTATAGAATTTATCGGAATAAATAAGATAGTGAAAAGAAGAAGATTGGTGGCCTTTTCCTTCGAATTGTATGTTGTCATGATATCCAGAATTTATAATGTGTGCGCCACTCATATTCAGTGCGATGGCCACGTGCTGATAAAAGCCGTTAAATAAAAAAAAAGGGAAAGATAATGTGGTACTACCAGTGCGTAGTGAACAGTCAGAGTTCTGTAAGTTACTGATAGTCAGATGTGCGTTTCCGTTGCGTATTATTCATATAGGAGGATAATTTGTAACTTAGTTGTGAGTACGAGAGTTCATGTTAGTCGATAAATAAGAATGAATCCACTCGCTTGGCAGACCACTCATCTTGCAGGCCTGACTGCTTGATGCCACAGTATGAGCAAGGCATGTGGGTGCCTCTCAGGATAACCAATTATATTCAGAGCATTAAAAACCTCGTTACAGAAAGCAACTTATCAAATGTAGTTGAAGAAAAAATTTTATCGTTAAAGTTTTAATGACACATTAAACTTTTAATGACACCGTATTGTTGGGTCGGGATGTGATCCCAGGGCGGCGGAGGCATTGGCCGTTTATACGTGTGCAGAATGTGTCACTTCCTCGATGGAATCTGAATTGTAGAGGTGATGGTGGTTGGAATCGTTTTGTGAGTCCTTAATGAAACGTCCATGTTCACAATAGTCTTTTATTAATCTTATAGCAGAGGCGGAAATAGAGCAGGCAGGACTCTCGATGACGTCGGTGGCTGTCGGCGCACCGAATGCCGTGGTCAGCATCTGCCAGATAAGGAGCCAGCAAAACACTTTAGCAGTGGCAGACAGTGGCGTCAGCGAATCTGCGCCAGAAAGGTGCCAGACGCAGCTTCTGATAACATGACTAATTCGTGGTCGCCATGTACCACACCGGAATGGATGATGTTTAAAACGTAACATCCAGCACGGCTGAAGTCGAAGATGTGCCCGAACTGGGTGGTTGTCAGCGACGACAGAGGCCCCCAGGATTGGTGTACACAAAAAGAGGGATCGGGCTACCACTACCCCAGGTCCGAACACGCGTCTAGCGAGGGAGGTGGCCTCCGGCATGAGGCAGTCACCCAGAGGTGCGAAAGTACCAAGTCGTCTACGTATTTATGATTCCAAGCGCAGGTGGTTGCCTGTTGTTACTGCAGACGACGTCGTTGGTAGTGACTAGATGCTTCATGCGGCGCTTCAGTGGCCTCCGCCTCGAACTCAGCAGCTGTTGGAGATGGTACACACATCGGTACAGAGAACGTTGACGAACATCTGAGAACATCTGAGAGCGAGGGTCTGATTTTGGGGGGGGGGGGGAGGGGGGGGGGGTATTTCTGACAGCAGGTCTGCTCACCGACCTTCTCGTGTGAGTTGGCTCGGACTCACGTCTCAACAGTGAGCAACTAGCCGGCTCATGACGAGTAATGGAAGAGGCGAAGGAGGGGAGCGGAGGGAGGAGGAATCGGAACAAGGCAGCTCTGCACAAGAAATTTTTGGCAACTGCTCTGTTTCTCGGTCGCTAATAGTTCTAAGGAGATGTATCGCTTCAAGGTAGCTAATTAATGCCTTTTCTACATCTACATCCACGTGATTGCTATTCACAATTAAGTGCCTGGCAGAGGGTTCAATTAACCACCTTCAAGCTGTCTCTCTTCTGTTCCACTCTCGAACGGCGAGTAGGAAAAACGAGCTCTTAAATTTTTCTGTGCGAACCCTGACAGCAGGTCTGCTCACCGACCTTCTCGTGTGAGTTGGCTCGGACTCACGTCTCAACATTGAGCAACTAGCCGGCTCATGACGAGTAATGGAAGAGGCGAAGGAGGGGAGCGGAGGGAGGAGGAATCGGAACAAGGCAGCTCTGCACAAGAAATTTTTGGCAACTGCTCTGTTTCTCGGTCGCTAATAGTTCTAAGGAGATGTATCGCTTCAAGGTAGCTAATTAATGCCTTTTCTACATCTACATCCACGTGATTGCTATTCACAATTAAGTGCCTGGCAGAGGGTTCAATGAACCACCTTCAAGCTGTCTCTCTTCTGTTCCACTCTCGAACGGCGAGTAGGAAAAACGAGCTCTTAAATTTTTCTGTGCGAACCCTGATTTCTCTTATTTTATGGTGATGATCATTTCTCCCTATGTAGGTGGGTGCCAACAGAACGTTTTCGCGATCGGAGGAGAAAACTGATGATTGAAATTTCATGAGAAGATCCCGTCGCAACGAAAAACGCCTTTGTTTTAATGATTGCCTCTTCAATTCATGTATCATGTCTGTGGCACTATCTCTCCTACTTCGCGATAATACAAAACGAGCTGCCCTTCTTTCTACTTTTTCGATGTCATCCGTCAGTCCTATCTGATGCGGATCCCACACCGCACAGCAATACCCCAGAATAGGGCGGACAAGCGTGATGTAAGCAGTCTCTTTAGTAGATCTGTTGCACCTTCTAAGTATTCTGCCAATGAATCGCGGTCTTTGGTTTGCTCTATCCACAACATTATCTATAGGATCGTTCCAATTTAGGGTATTTGTAATTGTAATCGCTAAGCACTTAGTTGAAAATATGAAAATACAGCCTTCAGATTTGTGTGACTTATAGCGTAATCGAAATTTAGGAGATTTCTTTTAGCACTCATGTGAATAACTTCACACTTTTCTTTATTCAGGGTCAACGCCACTTTTCGTACCACACAGATATCTTACCTAAATCATTTTGCAGTTCATTTTGGTAATCTGATGACTTTACAAGACGGTAAATGACAGTATAATCTGCAAATAATCTAAGAGGGCTACTCAGATTGTCTCCTTTGTCGTTAATATAGATCAGGAACAATAAAGGGCCTATAACACTTCATTGGGGAACGCCGGATAATATTCCTGTTTTACTCGATGACTTTCCGTCTATTACTACGAACTGTGACCTTTCTGACAGGAAATCACGAATCCAATCGAACAACTGAGGCGATATTCCTTAGGTACACAGTTCTGTTAGAAGCCGCTTGTGAGGAACAGTTTCGAAAGCCTTCTGAAAATCTAAAAATATGGAGTCAATTTGACATCCCCTGTCGATATTACTCATTACTTCACGAATATAAAGAGCTAGTTGTGTTCCGCAAGAACGATATTTTCTGAACCCGTGCTGACTATATGTCAGTAAACAGTTTTCTTCGAGGTACTTCATAATGTTCGAGTACAGTATATGTTCCAAAACCCTACTGCAAATCGACCTTAGTGATATGGGCCTGTAATTCAGCGGATTACTCCTCTTTCCCTTTTTGGGTATTGATGTGACTTGAGCAACTTTCCACTCTTTAGGTACGGCACTTTCTGTGAACGAGCGGCTATATATAATTGCTAAATATGGAGCTACTGCATCTGCGTACTCTGAAAAGAACCTGACTGGTATACCATCTGGCCCAGAAACCTTGCCTTTTTAAGTGATTTAAGCTGCTTTGCTGCACCGTGGATATCTTCGTCTATGTTTCTTATCTTCGCAGTTGTTCTTGATTGGAATTCGGGAATCTTTAATTCGTCTTCTTTGGTGAAGGAGTTTCGGAAAACAGTGTTTAATAACTCTGCTTCGGTGGCACTGTCATCGGTGACTTCACCCTTGTCATCGCGCAGTGAAGGTATTGATTGCGTCTGGTCGCTGGTGTGCTTTATATATGACCAGAATCTCTTTGGGTTTTCTACCAGATTCCGAGACAGAGTTTCGTTGTGGAAATTATTATAAGCATCTCGCATTGAAGTACGTGCTATGTTTCGAACTTCTGCAAAACTTTGCCAATCTTGGGGATTTTACGTTCTTTTACATTTGGCATGCTTTTTTCGTTGCTTCTGCAACAGCGATCTGACCCGTTTTGTGTACCGTGGGGGATCATTACCATCACTTATTAATTTATGTGGTATAAATCTCTCAATTGACGTCGACACTATCTCTTTGAAATCATTCCACAACTTTTCTACGCTTACATGATCAGATTTGAAGAAGTGAAGACTGTCTCTTAAAAAGACGTTAAAGGCATTTTTATCAGCTTTTTAAATAGATGTACTTTGCATTTCTTTTTTATGGTTGTGGGTGTTTACGGTATTCAGCCAGCAGCAACTGCCTTGTGGTCGCTAATCCCTGTATTCCTCATGATACTCCCTATTCGTCCAGGATTATTTTTTGCTGAGAGGTCAAGTATGCTTTCGCAAGCTTTTATGCTTCGAGTAGGCTCATGAACTAATTGTTCAAAATAATTTACTGAGAAAGCATTCAGTACCATTTCGGATGACGTTTTATGCCTTCCTCCGGCTTTAAACGTATAATTTTTCCAGTAGATCAAGGGTAGATTCAAGTCGCCACCGACTATAATTGTATGAGTGGGGTACCTATTTGAAATGAGACTCAAGTTTTCTTTGAACTGTTCAGTAACTATATCTTCTGAGTCGGGGTGTCGGTAAAACGATCCAAGTAATAATTTAGTCCGATTGTCAAGTATAACCTATTTCGCAGGAACTACCTACTTCAATTTCACTACAAAGCAAACTAATTTTGATAGCAATAAATACTCCACCACCATCTGTATTTAATCTATCCTTGTACATAGGCTGTTTATGTTTTCTTATTGGTAACGCCACATAGCGCTCTGTATGAAAAATCTGCTGTGCTGTGTGTAGTCTGTGGCTAGTTTGCATTGTGGTCTGCCATTGTAGTGTTGGGCAGATGGATGAGAACAGCGCGTAGCGTTGAGCAGTTGGAGGTGAGCCGCCAGCAGTGGTGGATGTGAGGAGAGAGATGGCGGAGTTTTGAAATTTGTAATACTGGATATCATGAACTGCTATATACATTACGACTTTTGAACACTATTGAGGTAAATACATTGTTTGTTCTCTATTAAAATCTTTCATTTGCTAACTATGCCTATCAGTAGTTAGTGCCTTCCATAGTTTGAATCTTTTATTTAGCTGGCAGTAGTGGCGCTCGCTGTATTGCAGTAGTTCGAGTAACGAAGATTTTTGGTGAGGTAAGTGATTTGTGAAATGTATAGGTTAATGTTAGTCAGGGCCATTCTTTTGTAGGGATTTTTGAAAGTCGGATTCAAACAGAGCAGGGCACTCTCAGCAAGGCGAATTTGTAGAAGTTAGGTCTCCTAATCCCAGTAACGACGCGCGCCAACAAAGAAACAGACAATGACTCGCACCGCAGGCAGCCACGTGCGCCCGCTGACTCAGGGAAAAATAACATAGACGCTAACTTTGAGAAAAATTCCAGTATTCTTTACCGACGTATACCACATAATAATTGCGTTAAAGTTGAAACTCTGCGTACTAGGAAGAGCAAAGGGTTACACCACATTTCACATGTAAAACCATTTATTGAGAGATAATCTGCTTTTTAACTTAGTCTTTGCCATAAAACTTTTCACTTTACGCTACTAGTACAATTTGTCACACTGAGAAACTGTTAACATGCAACAATGTTTTGAAGTTAACTATCCACCCTAGAACCTAGGGAACATTTTTAAACAGAAATTATGAAGGCATTGTTATAGTGAATAGACGTCACAGTGTTATTGTGTGTGTACATTCTTGCTTGTTAGTTGCACGATTACGTAACGACTATAAGGTTCACATACTTAGAACATTTACCAGTACTGCTAACGAGATTTTAATGCAACATTTTGGTTTACTTGAAAATACATTCTGGATTTAAAGTACTTTCTGTGAAATACCAGATGACACAGTAGTTAGTTTCTGTGACAGCTACACGATTTTATCATGACACTACTAATGAGTGACAATTTACAATGTTGCTCTTGTAGTGTTTCTGTTTTATATCTGCACAGTTTTTCTGAATTCTTCTGGAAAGGGAAACATGTTTTAGTAGTAACTTTTGTGGTATAGCTACAATGAGACAGCCTTTTCTGTAGCACAACAATACGTTACAGCACAGAACTTTCTTCATCACGGCAATAAGCGTAATAACTAAGATATCTATACGCAAAGCATTTCACTTTTGTTTATCATGAGGTAAGTACGTTGACTTCTGTAGAACTTAGCTTTCGGAGGACGATAACTACGAGACTTCCACAGAGATTATCTTACAACATGACGCACAGTTTAGCGCTACAGTACACGTATTTGAGTGATTAATTTTGTACTCAAATCATTTATTTTTAAAGATATTTGAAGTACAATGATACAAAGGTTTTCCGTGATACATTTCATTCCATTGCTGTAATCTGTAACACCTGAGGGTATAATTACATTAATCCTCAGGGGGGTACACGCCTACTTTGTGCACCATGTGTTTGGAAAGCACAAGGAGCCCTAGCTAATATGGTATTTGCTAATACAACTTTGCACATTGGTACCATATTTCTCTAACAGCTATCTGATCATTTAACTGATAGATAAACTTTTTTTACTACGTCAGTGATAGACGTTTACGCAATTACACAGTTGGGTAACTTCACACTTATGAAATTGTATTTTGTCTGTACTGTGTGAACTCTTCATATTTTTTCAGAACCATTGTGATACTATAAGAGCTTTGAATGATGTATTTGGTATGGGATCACGATTTTTAAAGTATGTTTGAGGCAGATGACACTTTTGACATGAGCAGAGAATTTTTTTTAGGTTTTGAAGTTATTGGAGGAAGCTACGACGATTTTGAGAGTTGACTGAGGTGTTATGATGTTATTATTACGATGACTATGTGTATTATGCTGTTGCGGTATGTTTATGATCAATAAGCTGATGCTATATGAGTTATTTGATTATGCTACATATCTGTTATGATGAAATATTGAAGAAGTGTTGACGAATAAGGTAAGGAATAATGAGTAGTGGTTAGGGACTCTAGTTTGTGAAAAAGGTTGTTGGAAACCAAGAATCGTACTTTAAGAATTATGAAATGTATGTAAATGCGTGAATGTATTACAATGCTGACGAAAATTTTTTGGACACTGTTATATCAATAGTATTTTGTTTCTACAGATTTGTAATGCAAATTCTTGACCTGTGAAATATTTTTATATGAGACTGTCACTGTAGCGGAAACTGCTGTCGTAAATATTTCCGTAAGAAAGTTAAGTGACCACCTGCACGTAATGCATCATGGGCACCCAGTTGTGTCAGACGCCTGGAGAAAAAGCCATTAGTGTGTGCCTTTTCAGAGGCACAGGTAGAAAAAAAAAAGGGAGGCCATTATCCTTGCCATTGACATTCCTTTGTAGAAAGCATCGCAAATACGACACACTCAAACTTGAAAACATATGATTACACTGTGGAGCTCTTAATTTATGATATTTACTGAAATGCCTAATGAAATGATGAGAAACATTTTACATTTATTGTCTTTCTAGTTGAGAGATTCTTTTGCCTGTGGAGACGACATTTGCCCAGTGAATGACGTTTCATGCATTGCTCTATATAGGCTATATATATTTGCTCATTTGTTTACTATCTAGTTTCAAGCTGCACTGCAGCAATGGTTAAAATAAAATTTTATAGATGTACTAATATAAATATTTTATGCCTACACACCCAGTAAAGACTAACTTTATGATCTGCTTCCAAGAAAATGAGGGCACATAAATAGACATTTCCCTTCACAGGAATTGCATAAATAATTTTTTTACGATTTGGTAACTTATCTGCTAGCGTACTTTTTTGTGATGCATCACTCTAGTGTTAAGATGTGACATAGGTATTAAAAATGGCCATTTTTACTGTAATATTTTTTCTGCTTGAGCTATGTCATGTTTAGATATAAGTTATTGCATTTGCTGCTGCTGTTTGCCAGGCATAGTGTTACTGAATTGACTTTGTATTACTCTGTTAAGCCAGTTTTACTACGGATTTATTTTTCTTGTCTGCTGCACAGTGCCTTATATTAGTTGTAATATTGCAATTGCTTTGCCAATTTGAATTTTTTGTCATTGATGTTTGTGTTAATTGTTTTGTACTGCTGCATTGCCTCGTCCCTTAGTTTAGCATCTGAGCTCAGTAGATTTAAGTTAGCTTAAGAGGGGGTAGACTATATAAGAAACTAACTATGATGGATTGGAAGAAATGCATTGAGAAGCTATAAGAAAATGGTTTGGCCAAAACAGTATTTTGAAAGAGGATATGAACCAAAAAAGTAGGGTTTAGGAACAACAGGATTAGGTAGGATTTTCTTGGAAATAAATGATGAAGTAAGATAATGGAAAATGAATAATGAGGTAAGAAATATGTGAACATATAAATACAGAAAGCATGCTTGAATAGGATTTTTTTGGTGGAAACAAATGTTGAAATAAGACGAAAGATCTATGGAATGACGTTTTGGGTTGGACTGCAGTACCAAATGTTCCACTGAAAACAAACCCTGTCCTTTCCTTTTGTGTTATCCCACTATGTGTTTGTGTACCCTTGTGTATTTATGTTCTTCCTGTCATTATATGTTTATCTGATAAGACTTATGTTGTAGAATTTTTCTAATACTCAGCTACATGAACTATGATGAGGAATACTGTTATCCTCAAATATAATTTGCATTAATAATATGTTATTTACTTTGTAAAGATGTTAGATATTATTAATTCTGTTCTGTTTTAATGCTCATGTGTGAAGTTGATGTTTCAATAATTATTCTGATCTTTTATGTATTTACTTATGTCATAATTCCTGTAACACTGATGTATATGTCTATTTCTATTCTTTTGTAAAGCCTGTACTACAAATGTTATCTGTATTGTTATGTTCTTTAATGATGTATTTTGTACCTTTGTAATTGTATTCTTATGTTATAAAATTGTAATTGACACCAGTTCATCAAATTAAGTAACTTGTAAGTTACATTTCACTGCCCACGTTTCTGTTGGTCATAGTATATGGACAATATGTGAGAAATAGGGACTGTTAGCGTTTGCATGTGTGTTAATAATTCAGCAAGGGACTGGATAACAGCATTGCTGGTTCTAAGGACAATTCCAAAAACTTCCTGAGTGCACAAGTGGTGGTTGATGGACTTGCTATATTGTCCGCAAGACTCTTCGATGGTGATTGTGCACCTGCACAGTTGCAACAGATGGCTGCTGGCCGTCTCTACAAGGACTACGGTGGGTCTGCATCTTTGATGGCCCACCAGTACCATTATTTCTACAAGGACTGCAGTGGCTCTGCACCTCTGGTGGCCCACCAATACCGTAATCTCTAACAAGACTACAGTGGTCTGCTCTGTGATGATCTACCTACCAATATTCTTCAAAACTTCGAATGACTCTGCTGTGGGTTTACTCTGTTGTGGCCCATTACCTGTCTGCATGTCGAGAGTCAGCACTGTCTTTCCGTTGGAAGGACAACACTACTTCTTTAAGACTGCATGGAAATCCACTACTTCCGTGTGCATTGTCTTTTACTGCTCAGACTTTGAGAAAAGAAGTGGCAGTTTTACTGTGATGAATGATCAGGACTGTCTTTATAGACTGTGAGAAAATTTTAGCTTTTGACCAACATTGTATTAATAAGTGTGTGCATTTGATATCTTTCTTACTGTAATTTTGAAAAAATTTTTCAAATCTGTATTGGCCAGTGCCCAAAACAGTTTGTAAAATTTTTTGTGGGGAGCATGGGGGCTATGTAAGTTGGTTGGTTGTTGGTTGGTTTGGGGAAGGAGACCAGACAGCGTGGTCATCGGTCTCATCGGATTAGGGAAGGACTGGGAAGGAAGTCGGCCGTGCCCTTTCAGAGGAACCATCCCGGCATTTGCCTGGAGTGATTTAGGGAAATCACGGAAAACCTAAATCAGGATGGCCGGACGCGGGATTGAACCGTCGTCCTCCCGAATGTGAGTCCAGGCTATGCAAGTAGGCTGTTTATGTTTTCTTATTGGTAACGCCACGTAGCGCTCTGTATGAACAATCACTGGCTGTGCTGTGTGCAGTCTGTGGCTAGTTTGCATTGTTGTCTGCCATTGTAGTGTTGGGCAGATGGATGTGAACAGCGCGTAGCGTTGAGCAGTTGGAGGTGAGCCGCCAGCAGTGGTGGATGTGAGGAGAGAGAGATGGCGGAGTTTTGAAATTTGTAATACTGGATATCATGAACTGCTATATACATTACGACTTTTGAACACTATTGAGGTAAATACATTGCTTGTTCTCTATTAAAATCTTTCATTTGCTAACTATGCCTATCAGTAGGTAGCGCCTTCCGTAGTTTGAATCTTTTATTTAGCTGGCAGTAGTGGCGCTCGCTGTATTGCAGTAGTTCGGGTAACGAAGATTTTTGGTGAGGTAAGTGATTTGTGAAACGTATAGGTTAATGTTAGTCAGGGCCATTCTTTTGTAGGGATTTTTGAAAGTCAGATTGCGTTGCGCTAAAAATATTGTGTGTCAATTCAAGCAAAGTCTTGTATAATTGTTCAAAGGGGATGTTTCATCCTTTCTGAACACTGTTAGATCGTTTGACAAAATTTCGGCTCAAGTTATTTCCGGTTTTAGCCAGCCTTCTGTACCTATAACTATTTGAGCTTCAGTGCTTTCTGTTACAGCTTGGAGCTCTCGCTCTTTCCAAACACAACCAATTTATTTCCTAAATCGATTAGAAATGACAATGAATGAAATTTACATTTCTTTTAATTGATGAGGGAAATCTGCTACGATTGATGTAGCCTTATGATGAATCTCTATTTCGAACGAAGTTTAAATTGAAAGCAACATGTACACTACTGGCCATTAAAATTGCTACACCACGAAGATGACGTGCTACAGACGCGAAATTTAGCCGACAGGAAGAAGATGCTGTGATACGCAAATGATTAGCTTTTCAGAGCATTCACACAAAGTTGGCGCCGGTGGTGACACCTACAACGTGCTGACATGAGGAAAGTTTCCAACCGATTTCTCATACACAAACAGCAGTTGACCGGCGTTGCCTAGTGAAACGTTGTTGTGATGGCTCTTGTAAGGTAGAGAAATGCGTACCATCACGTTTCCGATTTGATAAAGGTCGGATTGTAGCGTATCGCGATTGCGGTTCATGGTATCGCGACATTGATGTTCGCGTTGGTCGAGATCCAATGACTGTTAGCAGAATATTTTTTGCTTCTTTACTTCTTTACTACTTTAAGTGTTTCATTTCCTAATTTAATTCCCTCAGCATCACCCGACTTAATTCGACTACATTCCATTATCCTCGTTTTGCTTTTGTTGATGTTCATCTTATATCCTCCTTTCAAGACACTGTCCATTCCGTTCAACTGCTCTTCCAAGTCCTTTGCTGTCTCTGACAGAATTACAATGTCATCGGCGAACCTCAAAGTTTTTATTTCTTCTCCATGGATTTTAATACCAACTCCGAACTTTTCTTTTGTTCCCTTTACTGCTTGCTCAATATACAGATTGAATAACATCGTGGAGAGGCTACAACCCTGTCTCACTCCCTTCCCAACCACTGCTTCCCTTTCAAGTCCCTCGACTCTTTTAACTGTACAAATTGTAAATAGCCTTTCGGTCCCTGTATTTTAGTCCTGTCACCTTCAGAATTTGAAAGAGAGTATTCCAATCAGCATTGTCAAAAGCTTCTCGCAGAAATATGTAGGTCTAAACATCGAAATATCGATATAATCATAGCAGCGGATGTAGAACGTTTAAGTGCATTAATCCACAATGATCCAGGTCAGTGTAGTCGAGAAACGGCAGATGTTATGAACTGTGGTCATTCCACCATCGCTCGATATTTGCGTCCAATGGGGAATGCTCAAAAATCGGATATATGGGTGCCGCATGCTCTTAGGGAAAACCACAAAAGTAATATGTTGCCCACATGTGCATCTCTGCCTTCTCGTCATCAGTTGGGTCGTGAACAACAGAACAACACCGATGATTACGATCCCGTATCGTTACTGGTGACGAGAAATGGTGTCTTTATGCTAACATAAGGAAAAGAAAGGAATGGTTGAGCCCAAATAAAGCAGCAACTTTCCGAATAAAGACCTGTGCGCGTCCAAATAAGATAATGTTCTGCATCTGGTAGAAAAGAGATGATATCGTCTGCTACGGATTGCTTTCCCGTGGAGTAACCATCACTGCTGACATTCATTGTCAACAGATGAGACGTCTTGCTGACGGACGCTGTCCAAGAAGAATCAGGAAGACTGCCTGAAGTGATGCTACTCCACGATAATGCCTGCCCGCTTTCTGCAAGGCTTCCACAAAATACTGGACTGGGTTGAGAAGTCATTCCGCACCCACCTTATACACCTCATCTTGCGCCCTCAGATTTTCACCTTCGCCGCTCTGTATCGAACAACCTTCACGGAACTTCCTTTCCGGATGAAAATGCGCTCCGTACTTGGCTCGACGGGTTCTTCGCCTCAAAAACATGTGATTTCTCAGTCGCGGAATCAAAAAGTTGCCCCAGTGTTGGCGGACTGTTGTAAGTAGTGAGGGAGAATGTATTATTCATGACTAAAGTCTCTGTTGTGTGTATCTATTGTGTTCATAAAACATACGGAAAAACGCTACGAACTTATGCACCAACCCAATAATTACGAAATTACTCAGCTGCCAGCCACACTGCAGGTCTGTAAGTTCTAACTTGTTGGTATCCTTCACTGACGTGTTACAAATTGACAATGGGTTTCTGACCTTCGCTTTTAAGTTACTAACCCGGCCATAGTGCTCTTTTCGTCGATTTTAAAACAGCTGCTCTCTACTTTTTTTTTTTCTTTATTGTAATTTCATTCCCCTGCCCCAGATGGGCAGGGGAGGGCTGTCAGCAGCACAATCCGCCGCTCTTCAGCCGAGTGACATGACAACTAAAACAAGAATAAAATAATGCATACATAAGGAGATAAAAAGGGGAACATAAAACAGAGTAAGGGGAGAAAATGGAGGTAAAAATACACTGACCCGTAGACGTTCATTGGGGACAGTTAAAAAAGTCACCAGAAAGTTAAAAAAACACAGTTGGCGATTCTTAAAACACAGAGAAGACACTGGATGCGCATGCACAGATTAAAAGTTGGCCACAGTATTAAAAACACTCCGAAACAACACACTTAAAACCCACTTGGAGCACACACGACGAAGAATAAAACTACCAGGTGGGACCTGCCGAGGGAAAGGTCAGAGAGGATGGAAAAGGAGGGGAGAGCATGGGGCAGCTGGGGAAGCGGCGGGATGAAGAGAGGAGGGGCAACCGTGGGTTCACGAAGAGGCAGGAGACACATGGGGCGGGAGAGGAAAAGGGAAGACAGGGCAGGAGGGAGCACAGAGACACTGAAAGAAGGCACAAGAGATGGTGGGGGAGTAGGAGAGGAAATCCGCTCAGAAGGAGGGAGGGGGGGGAGAGGGAGCCCTGAGGAGGAGGCAGGAAGAGGGGGTTAGAGTTGGTAGGAAGGGTAGATGTCAGAGCGAAGCTCATCATCCGGGAGGGGTAGACGGTGGAAGTTGTGTTGGGAAAGGAGTTGGAGGGTGTGGAGATGGAGAGAGGGAGGGACACAATGGTAAAGACGCGGCAACTGCTTGGGAGTGGAGAGGAAGGGAGACACCAGGGGGTGAGGGGGATCAAGGCGGCGGACAATATATAGTGTGCGGATGTGTTCAAGGAAAAGGAGAAGGTGGGGGAAGGGGATGAGGTCATAGAGGATGCGCGTGGGGGACGGAAGGCGGATGCGGAAGCGAGGCGGAGTGCATGGCGTTCGAGGATTTGGAAGGCTTTATAGAACCGGAGAGGGGCAGAAATCCAAGCGATGCTGGCATAACAAAGGATGGGGCGGATCATGGATTTGTAGGTGTGAAGGATGGTGGAAGGATGCAGACCCCACGTCCGGCCAGACAGGAGTTTCAGGAGGCGGAGGCGGTTGTGAGCTTTGATTTGGATGGTAAGGAGATGGGGAGTCCAGGTGAGGTGGCGGTCGAGTGTGAGGCCAAGGTATTTGAGGGTAGGAGTGAGGTGGATAGGACGGCCATAAATGGTGAGGTAGAAATCATGGAGGCGGAAGGAGCGGGTGGTGCGGCCTATGATGATCGCCTGGGTTTTGGAGGGATTAACACGGAGGAACCAGCTCTCCACTTTAAGTATTGCGCCATTAAGTACAAAGGCTTGCGATTAAAACTACAGAGAACTTAAGATATTGTCGCTGCTCTGAAGGCAACGAACAGTTTTCATCTCCTCTGCAGAACATAAGGACGTCTGACAGGCGTATTCTACCGTGAGTGCACGCTATCCAGGCGGCAAGAGAGCGTGAACGCTCGTGCTCAAATAGCCGCCTCCTGAGCAGGCCTGCATGACAGTGTGCTGCCCAGCAGTTCACGGACAGTAGCACTCATACCACGGAGCAGCCGGATGTCGCCATTAAGAGGCGATGACTACATCCGTTCAACTTTTTTTTTTTATTAGCCAGCTGCTACAGGAGCTCAGCAGGTGCTGTAGTATTATCCAGCTTCACCCTGCAGAGGCGCTGGCTAGCTTCTTCCACTTCATCAGCTTCCTGAATGAGCATTCTCTCGTTCTCAACACGACTTCTTGTAAAATGGTGCCCGAGCTGCCGGCTGACACTTACTTCCCTCTATATGACATCGTTTTGCTGAGCGTAAGAACAACATTCCATTGCATCTGACTGAGTAGTGTTCTTATACTATACTTGACTAGCTGATTACTGTAATGAAGTTTTTAATGCTCTGTAGGTGATTGTCTGGTCAGTCGAAGCCGCTCATCCTTGTATAAACTTAAGATCATGAAGAAATAAGTTTTATATTGTTTTTGATCTTTTTGACCTTTCTGTGTAAATTTCGTGTTAGGCACGAGACTTCAGAAGTGCTTACTGTGCAGGCAAAAGAAGTTGAATTAATACTGTATGTATAAAAACGAAATTTTAAGCCCCAAAGCTGTTCCCTACAACATGTTATAACCCTTTCAGACCCACTGGGTACAATTATGTACATTAAATTTTACTGTCGCTTTGTTGGAACAGAATCATTTCTCCCCAGTGGAAACCCCATGTACACATTTCTGAATGTTTAGTCTTTTTATCATGTACAAATGCTGCCAACTGTTGGGCTTCAGTGTAAAAATATCAGCTAGTCAGCGTAGCAGCACACAGCAGATTTTGAACGCCAGAATATACAGGTGTGGTTGGTTAGCCATATTCCACTGTTTAAAATATTATTATTGTTGCTATATTGAATGATAATTAATGAATGAACAGTTTGTTTATTACAACAATGAATATTTCAAAAGTAGTTATTTTAGTCCATGAAAAGAAGCCAAGTGTACACCTTATATTTGAGAACCGTTACATATTTTTACTTGCATCTAAAATCATTAAAAAATCACCTAAGGCCATTACAACATATAAGAAAAATTTTCTTCCTCCAGAAAAATTCAGGTCTGAAAGGGATAAAAAACTGTCGACTGTGCTACTAAGATATTTATTTCACTATGTATACATTGGACTTTCTCAATTGTCTTTTGTGATTTACCACTGAAGGTGGCTATGGAACCCGATAAGTCTCCGGTATAACAAATTTTTAACGTTTATACTACGCATCCAATGTGGTTATTTTACTAACATGAAGTTCCTGTTTCATCAATTTGTAAGAGTTCAGTACCTTTTTTTTTGGGGCGGGGGGTCATCAGTCTTCTGACTGGTTTGGTGCGGTCCGTCATGATTTCCTCTCCTGTCCTAACCTCTTCATCTCAGAGTAGCACTTGCAACTTACGTCTTCAATTATTCGCTGGATGTATTCCAATCTCTGTCTACAGTTTTTGCCTTCTACAGCTCCCTCTAGTACCATGGAAGCCATTTCCTCATGTCTTAACAGATGTCCTATCATCCTGTCCCATCTCCTTATTAGTGTTTTCCACATATTCCTTTCCTCTCCCATTCTGCACAGAACCTCCTCATTCCTTACCTTATCAGTCCAACTAATTTTCAACATTCGTCTGTATCACCACATCTCAAATGCTTCGATTCTCTTCTGTTTCTGTTTTCCCACAGTCCATGTTTCACTAGCATACAATGCTGCGCTGCAAACGTACAGTCTCAGAAATTTCTTCCTCAAATTAAGACCGATATTTGATATTAGTTGACTTCTCTTGGCCAGAAATGCCCTTTTTGCCATTGCTAGTCTGCTTTTGATGTGCTTCTTGCTCCGTCCGTCACTCGTTATTTTACTGCCTAATTCTTTAACTTCATCTACTTTGTGACCATCGATTCTGATATTAAATTCCTCGCTGTTCTCATTTCTACTACTTCTCATTACCTTCGTCTTTCTTCGATTTACTCTCAATCCATACTCTGTACTCATTTGACTGTTCATTCCATTCAGCATAATATGTAATTCTTCTTCACTTTCGCTCAGGATAACAATGTCATCAGCGGGAATCGTATGATTGATATCCTTTCACCTTGAATTTTAATTCCACTCCTTTCTTTTATTTCCATCATTGCTTCCTCGATGTACAGATTGAACAGTAGGGGCGAAAGACTACATCCTTGTCTTACACACTTTTTAATACGAGCACTTCGTTCTTGGTCATCCACTCTTATTATTCCCTCTTGGCTGTTGTACATATTGTATATGAGCCGTCTCTCCCTATAGCGTACCCCTACTTTTTGAGAATTTCGAACAACTTGCACCAGGTCGACAAATCCTATGAACGTGTCTTGATTTTTCTTTATCCTTGCTTCCATTATTAACCGCAACGTCAGAATTGCCTCCCTCATGCCTTTACCTTTCCTAAAGCCAAACTGATCGTCATCTAGCGCATCCTATATATTTTTTCTCCATTCTTCTGTATATTATTCTTGTCAACAACTTGGATGCATGAGCTGTTAGCTGATCGTCGATAATTCTCGTGCTTGTCAGCTCTTGCTGTCTTCGGAATTGTGTGGATGATGTTTTTCCGAAAGTCAGATGATATGTCGCCAGACTCATACATTCTACACGCCTACGTGAATAGTCGTTTTGTTGCTACTTCCTCCAACGATTTTAGAAATTCTGATGGAATGTTATCTGTCCCTTCTGCCTTATTTGATCTTAAATCCACCAAAGCTCTTTTAAACTCTGATTCTAATACCAGGTCCCCTATCTCTTCTGAATCGACTCCTGTTTCTTCTTCTATCACATCAGACAAATCTACCCCCTCATAGAGGCTTTCAGTGTATTATTCCACTTATAAGCTCACTCGTCTGCATTTAACAGTGGATTCCTGTTGCACTCTTAATGTTATCACCCTTGCATTTAATTTCACCGAAGCTTGTTTTGACTTTCTTGTATGCTGAGTCAGTCCTACCGACAATCATTTCGTTTTCGATGTCTTCACATTTTTCATGCAGTCATTTCGTCTTAGGTTCCCTGCACTTTCTATTTATTTGATTCCTCAACAATTTGCATTTCTGTATTCCTGAGTCTCCCGGAACATTTTTCTACTTCCTCCTTTCATCGATGAATTGAAATATTCCTTCTGTTGCCCATGGTTTCTTCGCAGTTACTTTGTTTGTACCTATGTTTTCCTTCCCAACTTCTGTTCTTTTTAGGGATGCCATTCCTCTTCAACAGTACTGCCTACTGAGCTATTTGTTATTGCTGTATCTATAGCCTTAGATAACTTCAAGCGTATCTCGTCATTCCTTAGTACTCCCGTATCCCACTTCTTTGCGTATTTATTCTTCCTGTCTTAAACTTCAGCCAAGTCTTCATCACTACTATGTTGTGATCTGAGTCTATATCTGCTCCTGAGTACGCCTTACAATTCAGTATCTGATTTCGCAATCTATGTCTGACCGTGATGTAGTCTATAAAACAGAATAGACAGGTGTTAGGAACACTAGATCTTCCCACCTACAAGATAGAGGAAGGGATCTGATACGAGGTTTATTTTATATTATTTTAGGAGAGATGCTCAGTCAATGTAACAAACATTGTTCCCATCTGTGGAGTAGATGTACCAAGAAAAATTATCCTAACTCACACGGTTCGAAATATGTGACACTGATTTGATGAACATAGCAATGAGATAACATGTCTTTCTTGGCATTCACGGTCGACATATTTGATTTGATTCGAGTAATCGTGATCAGCTGGAAAAATAATTTAGGGCTACAATTCTCGCTTACATCCCACCCCCCCCCCACCCCCACCCCCACCCCCTCTGTCATCTTCTCTCGAGGAACTAGTAATAGTATAAAATGCATTTCACCTGTATTGAGAATCTGTATACATTGAGATCTGTATGCATCGAGCTACACTGAGGATAAGGCTGTGAGGGATGTTATAGATGAGTATATACGCTATTAAGTTAGTGTAAGTATTACTTTGTACTCATACGATACTGCGAGCACATACCGACTGTACACTGTTGTGGAATCTTCGAGAAGTAGGGAGCTACTTTTTGAAACATTTGTCCAAATAAACTGATATTGTTAGTGTGGCTGTTTCCTTCTCCGTGCGTTTCTCTGCTCGTATGTTAGAGAGTCAGTTTAGCCCTCGCAGATCTCAGGCCGAGGCGGACCCTCTTTACCCACGTCAAGTTGGAAGCTCTTACAAGCAGATAATGGCGCAAAGCCGCAGCGCTCCTTCTCGACTGCTAAATATGACATTCCAGCCTAAGTCGTCCTGACACTTTAAGCCTGTTACAAAGATAAAGCCCGTGCTTACAGCGAGTGCAGTCTACAGCGGTTTGTGAGCCCTCTGCAAAAACGTCGTACGAGCAGTATGTATGCTGTTGAACTAAATTGTCACATTGACGTACCACGTAAAACTAAAAAGAAGGTAGAAAAGTTTCATTTACGCATCAAAATAAACGGAAAATAAATATAATAAAACAGTCGGTTCATTCGTTGAAATATAGTATTAATCCTAAGCAACCAAGTAATCTTAAAGTATCATTGTTGGAAGTCCATTAAAATATAAATCTACCATAGATAAGTAAGTCGCCGAGAAGAAAATATTCACAGAAATCATTCCCAAGGAAATGAGCCTAGGGGGTAACTGGGCAATGGGTTTTTGCCACAATACAGATGAGGATCAGTCCACTTGAAACAGCTGACAACAGTGAAGGACAATAGCATCTCCGTTCGTAGTTTCTCATGTGTGAAAGTGTTAGCATCTCCGTTCGTAATTTCTCATGTGAGAAAGTGTTGTGTCCTTTTTGACACCACTTTTTTTTGTTCTGTAGTGACAAATGTTCATAGCAACCTGGTAGCATCTTAATTTTACGAAGTATCTACTCGTTCACTGTAAGTATTACGAACATTACAGTTAGTGTAACCAAGCGAAAATGTGTTCTCCTTAAAATTGCAAGCTTTGTACGGTGTCCCAGTTACCCCAGAAATCTTTAAGCAAGTAAGGGAGGCAACTGTTTGGGGTATCTGGACCCACCTCGGACGCCAGGAACAAAATTAAAAAGAAGAAACTACGACGCGCGGACACCTGGAAACGTACTGGCCGCAAAAATGTATCCACAGATCAGCCCGACTGTGCTATCGATTATAGTTAGTTAATTGGTTGGTTGCATGTTCCATTGATCAATCGCATGGCACGGTAGCCGTTATGATGTGGAACGTGTCAAGTGCACAAGAAATGCACATATGAGACAAGATTTTTAATATATATATATATATATATATATATATATATATATATATATGTATGTATATATATTACAATACAGAGATAAGGATTAATATTTCTATTATTTACCCCATTACCTTAAATGGCACAAAATGCATATACTATATTTATAGATTTATTTATTCCTATTCAAGAATTCATCTATGGTATAGAAGGAGTTGTCAAGGAGATACGATTTCAATTTATTTTTGAAGCTATTGCTTCTGTCTGTCAGATATGTTATTTCATCTGGTAATTTGTCGAAAATTTCTATAGCAGCATATTTTACCCCTTTCTGTGCCAAAGATAGGTTGAGTAAAGGGTAGTGTAAGTCTTCCTTTTTTCTGGTATTAGAATCATGAATGTCACTGTTGTTTTTAAACTGGTTCATGTTGTTGATAACAAATTTCATTAGTGAGTAAATGTACTGTGAGGATGTTGCAAGAGTTCCCAATCATTTAAAAAGATGCCTACAAGATGTGTGACTATGAACTCCACGCATTATTCTAACCACTTCTTTTGAGCAGTGAATATTTATTGACTAAATGTTGAGTTACCCCAAAATATTATTCTGTACGATATCAGACAGTGAAAGTATGCAAAGTATGTTAGCTTACTAATTTCTATATCCTCAAAATTGGCAATTATTCTGATTGCAAAAGTTGCTGAACCTAGTCGCTTTAGAAGATCCAAAATATGAATTTTCCAATTAAGATTCTAGTCTTCGTGTACACCCAAAAACTTAGTAAGCTCTACCCTGACTTCCGCTGATGTGTTATATTTATTGAAGGAACTGTACTTTTTGCAGCAGAAAATTGGATGTACTGTGTTTTTTCAAAGTTTAGAGCAAGCCCATTTGCAAAAAACCAATTAACGACTTTTCCAAAGACTTTATTTTTATCATTTTCAATTGGAGTTTCTTTTACCGGATTAATAATGATGCTTGTATCATCAGCAAACAGTGTCAGTTCAGTTACCTGTTTCAGATAGGAAGGGAGGTCGTTCACTTATATCAAGAACAGAAGGGGACCCAAGATTGAACCCTGTAGAACACCTAATGTAATTTCATCCCAGTTAGATGAAGTGTCAAACTAATTTAAATCACTTGACCCATATGAAGAAACTTTTTGCTATTCCATTTATACCATAGAACTGTAATTTCTATAACATATATGTATATTGAATGGGCCGATATTTAACGTCGTCTCTTCCGAAGAATTATTCTCTGTATTTTGCATGTTCCTATTTTCCAAAAGGACACTAAATTGTAGAATTTCATCAGGGCGAAAACCAGTCCAAAGCTTCCTTTTCAGTTTGACTGTATTTGGTTTGAGCGTCGGTCAATTTTTTGGATGCAAAATCCATCGGCCTCTCAACGCCGTTGACCACTTGCGAGAGGACCGCACCCAGGCCATAGTTCGATGCATCAGCGGCGACGATGAGGGGAAGGGAAGGATCGTAAGCGACCAGACAAGGATTGCGGGAGACAGCGAAATTGAGACCGGTGAAAGCCTACTCACACGCCGCATCCCGTAACCAACGCACACTCTTGAGCAATAACCCAGTCAGGGGCGCCGAAATTTCTGTGACATGGGGTATAAAATGCTGATAATACACTACTGGCCATTAAAATTGCTGCACCACGAAGATACGTGCTACAGACGCGAAATTTAACCGACAGGAATAAGATTCTGTGACATGCAAATGATTAGCTTTTCAGAGCATTCACACAAGGTTGGCGCCGGTGGCGACACCTTCAACGTGCTGACATGAGAAAAGTTTCCAACCGATTTCTCATACACAAACAACAGTTGACCGGCGTTGCCTGGTGAAACTTTGTTGTGATGCCTCGTGTAAGGAGGAGAAATGCGTACCATCACGTTTCCGATTTTGATAAAGGTCGGATTGTAACCTATCGAGATTGCGGTTTATCGTATCGCGACATTACTGCTCGCGTTGGTCGAGATCCAATGACTGTTAGTAGAATATGGAATCGGTGGGTTCGCGAGGGTAATACGGAACGCCGTGCTGGATCCCAACGGCCTCGTATCGCTAGCAGTTGAGATAACAGGTATCTTATCCGCATGGCTGTAGCGAATCGTGCAGCCACATCTCGATCCCTAAGTCAACAGATGGGGACGTTTGCAAGACAACAACCATCTGAACAAACAGTTCGACGACGTTTGCAGCAGCATGGACTATCAGCTCGGAAACCATGGCTGCGGTTACCCTAGACGCTGCATCGCAGACAGGAGCGCCTGCGATGGTGTACTCAACGACGAACCTGGGTGCACGCATGAATCCACGTTCTGTTTACAGCATCATGATGGTCGCATCCGTGTTTGGCGACATCGAGGTGAACGCACACTGGAAGCGTGTATTCGTCATCGCCATACTGGCGTATCACCCGGCGTGATGGTATGGGGTGCCATTGGTTACATTATCCTCTTGTTCGCACTGACGGCACTTTGAACAGTGGACTTTACATTTCAGATGTGTTACGACCCGTGGCTCTACCCTTCATTCGATCACTGCGAAACCCTACATTTCAGCAGGATAATGCACGACAGCATGTTGCAGGTCCTGTACGGGCCTTTCTGGATACAGAAAATGTTCGACTGCTGCCCTGGCCTGCACATTCTCCAGATCTCTCGCCAATTGAAAAAGTCTGGTTAATGGTGGCCGAGCAACTGGCTCGTCGCAATACGCCAGTCACTACTCTTGATGAACTGTGGTATCGTGTTGAAGCTGCATGGACAGCTGTACCTGTCCACGCCATCCAAGCTCTGTTTGACTCAATGCCCAGGCGTATCAAGGCCGTTATTACGGCCAGAGGTGGTTGTTCTGGGTACTGATTTCTCAGGATCTATGCACCCAAATTGGATGAAAATGTAATCACATTTAGGTTATAGTATAATATATTTGTCCAATGTATACCCGTTTATCAACTGCATTTCTTTTTGGTGTAGCAGTTTTAATGGCCAGTAGTGTAGTTGATTTGACTAAGGACGGACTGCAGTTCCCGCTCTTTGATGGGAGGAGGTAGGCTTTGAATCACCTCGACATACTCCTTAGAGGCGTGTAGGCCGCGGGCATCAATCATTAACCCGTGGTAACTGATATCGCGCGAAAAAAATTCACTCCTTTCCTTCCGGCAACTCAGATTAGCCTCGGAGAAAACCTGAAACAGCCTATCCGGCTTGTCCAGGAGGTCCACCGCAGACAAGCCACCGACGATGACATCGTCCAGATAATTTGCCACACCGAGCACCAGACTTGTGAGCAGTTCCAAATAATGTTGTAAAATGGAGGCCACATGGGGTAATGATGACTAGGATCTGCTGCAATTCCTCGTCCAACGGCAGCTGCTAGTAAGCGTCTCGCAAATCAATTTTGGCGAGAACGGTTGAGCTGGCAAGACGTGGGAGTATGTCATCCACCGATGGAACAGGATATGCATCGATGACGGACTGAGAATTAACCATAACCTTAAAATCTCCACAGATGCGTAAAGCACCATTCGGCTTCTCGACTAATATGATAGGTGTCGCCCAGCGACTGTGTGCCATAGAAGATGCCTTCGTCTTGTAAGTGACGAAGTTCACCTGGAGCCTGTTGTGGAGAGCAGAGAGGACCCAGCGGGCCTTTAAAAAACGAGAGACCGCAGAGGGAAGAAACTGAACATGCGTGGTGAAACCCTTCACCCCTGGCGTGGAGGATGAGAACAACGTTTCGTATTTACTGAGCAATAGGGCGAGGAGGGTATCGGAGGAGGGGATCGAAATCGCCTGTACCGCATCCTGCACTGACATGACCAAAAATGTCCACATCCAGAAGGATAGTTGCGCCGGGAGAGCCAACCACCAAAAACTGAGTGGTGAAGGAACGACCGTTGTAAGAGATCTGATGTAGGGTGATTACTGAAACCACGCAAGGCGCGAGTGTGTGGGCACAAAGCTGACGAGCCCAAGCGTTGGTATGTGGCACCATCCAGAATAGAAACGGATGATTCTGTGTCAATTTGGAATACGTGCGACCTCCACGGTAAGGAGAAAACGGGCTCCCGACTGGGGAATGATGGAGAAAACTTGTCCGTCAATGGAATGCGAGGCTTCCACGTCCTGAGGTGACGATTCGTGACGAGCCTGTGCGTCCGCGGGAAGCGTGGTACCTAGGCAATGTTTCTCCAAAGCCTGACACACAACGGCGATATGGTCCGTTCGGCTGCAAGCCGAGCACCTTGCTCGCCGGTGGGGGCACTCTGACCGTTTGTGACTCCGGAAACAGTCCGCACATGATGGAAAACGGGCTAAAGACTTTCTGTCACGGGATGTACCAACAGACCGACGAGACTCGCGCGGTGTGGCCGAGCGGTTCTAGGCGCTTCAGTCTGGAACCGCGCGACCGCTACGGTCGCAGGTTCGAATCCTGCCTCGGGCATGGAACACCACCATATCCCGAATCAATGAAGAGGCATAAGACTGCTTGCGGGCAACGTTGGCGCACCGGAATTTGAAATCGCGGAAGAGACCCTAGAGCGTCGTAATCCATTCCCAACGTGTCTGACCGGGGAACTTTCGACAAGAAAGGGAAGCTTGATGGGCGGAGGTGATGTGTATTTGTGCGTCAAAATACTCAAAAAGGCAGCCCTTAATATGTGTAAAGGAGAGATCTCGAGTTGACTGTTCAGGGTTCAATTGTTGAATGTAGATGTAGATGTAGTTTTTATTGCCGTTTCAAATATACCGGTCATTTTTGAAACACCCTGTATATTCCCATACAGGTCAGATGCATTACTTGAAAGTCGCTTGCCCGGTATCAGCAGATAAATACGAAATTGTAGTGCCTGTGTTATTCTGATTACGAATCAAAGTTCCTTTGGACGTGCTACGCCTCACCCCTCTCTGGTAGATATGGTCTCCAGATGTTAGAGTAGGGTGATTCTTCAAAAACTCCTCGCACATCCCCAAAAGTACATTTTTCTAAAGACTAGTCAGTTTAAACCACAAGGTTCATTGCGTACCAAACCTGTGACATTAGCCCATTAGCTCTCCATTGATTGCACGTTATTATTAACTCCATTGCCGCGCGGAGTGGCTGCGCAGTTTGAGGCGCCATGTCACGGACTGCGCCACCTCTTCCGCCGGAGGTTCGAGTCCTTCCTCGGGCATGGGTGTGTGTGTGTGTTGTTCTTGGCATAAGTTAGTTTAAGTAGTGTGTGAGTCTAGGGACCGATGTCCTCAGCGTTTGGTCTCTTAGAAAAATGGTCCAAAGGGCTCTAAGCACTATGAGACTTAACATCTGAGGTTATCGGTCCCCTAGACTTAAAACTACTCAAACCTAACTAACCTAGGGACATTACACACATCCATGACCGAGGCAGGATGTGAACCTGCGACCGTAGCAGCCACGTGGTTCCGAACTGAAGCGCCTAGAAACGCCTCGACGAATGCGGGCCGGTTCCTCTTATTTCGCCTCAGTTACACTATGTCGGCGACTGCTTACGGCGGGACGAAGCCTCTCCGTCGTTTCTAGGTCCCCGTCAGGTGGCTTGCGGAGTATGGATGTAGATGTAGATGTAGATGTAGAATTAAACGATACACCTATGGAAATCGGTAGAGCCACGTGCAAAGTGTTCAATTTACCCACAATGGAATAAACTCCATGAGCTACCTCTTGCAACGCTTGGGAGTGAGGGCGAAGTTCTGACCTTGTGAGCTCTGACTGAATCTGCTGTAGAGTTTCCACCAAAGACTGAAGAAGTTCCTCTGTGGAGGCCATTTCGTTCGCAAATGAAAATCCCATCCTTGTCACCAATAACTGCAGTGTCCTGCCGTCGGCGGGAAAGAACTAACGATTAAGTATGAACGCACTTTATAATAACTAAAACGCCTTCTTGGCATGCACTAATTTCCAAGTGCGGTTCTAGGCGCTCCAGTCTGGAACCGCGCTGCTGCTACGGTCGCAGGTTCGAATCCTGCCTCGGGCTTGGATGTGTGTGATGTCCTTAGGTTAGGTAGGTTTAAGTAGTTCTAAGTTCTAGGGGACTGATGACCACAGCAGTTGAGTCCCATAGTACTCAAAGCCATTTGAACCATTTGAACCAATTTCCAAGTGCAAGAACAACAAAAAGCACAACAATTTTTGTGGTGGCAAAACCCAGATAAGAGTAAAAGACAATGAAAAGGAAATGTAACCAAAATACTACTCTACACACGTACAAAGATACAACGTTCCACTGAATGCCACGGCGAGTGTCTACTATGCTAGAGTTGGCGTAGGTATTGGCCGGAGTTTTCTTAACTGTAGGTACACATTGCCAGTCTGAGACTGCGCGCGTGCTTATAACGCTGATTTGGAGGAGTCACATTAGTTCACGTAGACACATTAGTTCCAATTGGTGGATCTCTGTCACAAAGGTTTTCACTAAGTAGTTCCGTGTTTATGTGGATGTTTCGATCTGAGCTCTTGAAGGGAGATCGGTAGCCTAACTTGCTTTTCTGTTGTGCGGACCCTCTAACTGATAAGGAGCCCCTATGATAGCCTTCAACTGTTTTTATTGTTTCTTTTAACTTCTTAGCAGAAAACAATGAGATTCATAAACAGTGTTCCTTGCAGTACAAATCTCTTGTGTTTATACCAGTAAGTTCCTCATTAACTGTAAGACAGTGCTGTGGAAAACTGATGACAATGTTTGTATTACATGTATTCTCAGCTGAGGAAGCAATTATTGCGCTTATTAAGACAATGTATATGCTATTTTAAAATGGAATTTGCAGGTTACTGCTCTTGGTTGGAAATATTACTGAAAGATATTACATCAGAAATGCCTTATATTTTTCTACTGTTTGGGCTTAAGAAGTATATGTAATTCAGTACTGACTGCACTTAGGATTTTATAATGCATTCTTAATAGTTTTCGAATGTGTTTTGGAAATATTCTGTTGCTGAGAAATAAAATTTGCATCTTACTATTCTCACTTAAAAAATATTAATGAAAAAGTAATGACACTAGATGTGCTCTGGGTTTTGTTTTGTCTGAAAATTATATACATGAGTTTAGGGCATGTTTCGGGAATTTGAGGATATTTGTGTTTGTTTTAAAATACTTGATGGAACGTATGAAGTGAGACTTGTTGGTTTGTTAATGTAACATTACGGGAGTATAATCAGCAATTTAATGTGAGTATATGGAATATAGCCACAAGGGGCTATGATTATTACGAAAGCAGGGAAGAATTAATAATCTTGTTGTAAATGGAGAACTTTTCTTGGAGGTTGAAGTAAGGAAACAACATTCATCTACTACCGTCATTAGTTTTTGCAATAGACATAGTGTCGAGGGGCGAGATTGTTTTCCAGACCACATTTCTGAGAAAATTTTTTGAAAACTGTCATACGTGAAAGCTGTCTAATTCATGCATAATTTTTGTGAGCAAAATGTATTACAGTTAAAAAATAAAATGAGGAAGAAGTGGAAAGTATCTGAATATGCAATGGATGATTGTAATTTGAATATTGGTGCACTCTGATCAGAATTTTTTCCAATGTGGAGATAATAGATTGAGAATCATATTGTAATGTTCGAATTTCCTTGGAGTGTTACGATGCGATGTAGAGGTCTATGTATATCGTGATGTTTGGGTTTCTTTCTTCTTATTATAACATATTGTATTCGTGAAATGTGATAATGTTGCATTGAGATGAGGTATATTGAAACGTCCCCTTAGAAAAATTATACATGTGACTGTGCTTAAACTGACACACAATATTTTTTTAGCGCAACGCAATCTGACTTTCAATAATCCCTACAAAAGAATGGCCCTGACTAACGTTAACCTATACCTTTCACAAATCACTTACCTCACAAAAATCTTCGTTACTCGAACTACAGCAATACAGCGAGCGCCACTACTGCCAGCTAAATAAAAGATTCAAACTACTGAAGGGACTAACTACTGATAGGCATAGTTAGCAAATGAAAGACTTTAATAGAGAACAAACAATGTATTTACCTCAATAGTGTTCAAAAGTCATAATATATATATAGCAGTTCATGATATCCAGTATTGCAAATTTCAAAACTCCGCGATCTCTGTCCTCACATCCACCACTGCTGGCGGCTCACCTCCAACTGCGCAACGCTATGCGCTATTCACATCCAGCTGCCCAACACTACAATGGCAGACAACATTGTTGCATATAAACAGATTCTAAGTCTGACAAAGCCTACTAGAAATGTGAAGTGAAACGTTTTATGGCAAAGACAAAGTTAAAAAGCAGATTGTTTTTCAATAAACGGTTTTACATGTGAATGTGGTGTAAACCTTTACTCTTCCTAGTACGCAGAGTTTCAACTTTAACGCAATTATCATGTGGTATACGTCGGATTCTGTAAGGTCCACTGTAAACTAGAAAGAATTTGTGACTCAAGTGTTTCTTCTTATCTGACAATGAATGAGCTTTAATGAGAACTTTCTAACCAATATATAATTTCTTTGCATTTGCTTTACCGTGAAGTTTTCTCCTTTTGTCTGCTGCAGATTTTATATTTTTGAGGGCCAAATCAATTATGTCTTTGTGTCGAAGTTCACGTGTATTCGGGAAAGGTACAAGCTCTCTGATTCTGTTCGGTGGTTCTTCATTCTTCAGTACAAGAGTAGGTGGTAAAGTAGTGGAATCATGAGGCATTTCATTCAGCACATTTTGAAATAAGTGTAAATATCTGCCCCAATGCTGATGCTTTCTGTGACAATATAAAGTCTGCAAAGCTTATTGATTTCTTTCATAATCCGTTCAGACGGGTTACAATGTGGTGAGTACAATGAAATAAAAACAGGTTTGATTTTATGATTCCGAAGCATGAGTGACCAAACAGCAGATCTGAATTGCGGTCCGTTATCTGAAATGACTTTAGCAACGTGGCCAACTTCACGTAAGAAATTTTTAACAAAGGCGTTGGATACAGACCGTCCAGTGGCTTTACGTAACGGTGTGAAAGAAACAAATTTTGAAGTAAGTTCAACAGCGACTAGAACGTACGAAAATCCATTAGATGTTCTGACAAGCGGTCCCAAGATATCAACAGCAGCAAATTCTTTTAATTTAGAAGGAATGATAGGAAACAGCGGAGCACGATGTGAAACAGTAGATGGTTTCGCCTTTTGACAAAGTTTACAAATAGACAAGACTCTTCGAATTCTCTTTTCCATATTGTTAAAATAACAAGTCGTTCGAAGAATATGATAACATTTTCGTGGGCCAAAATGTGCATAGCTGAAATGAATGTACCAAATGAGCTTATTAACAAAATCGTCAGGAATGCAAAGTACCCATAGCTTGTCATCAACAGTGCAGCGTTTGAAGAGTATGTTGTTTCTAACCAGGTAATAATGCTGAATCTGAGTGTGTGTCTTTTCATGCCATTTACTTTTGATGTCTTTCCAAATCGGATCTTTATCTTGTTCGTGAGCAATGTCCCTTAAAGATGTAGTGATGAAGTTTTCAAAGGTGACTTTCTGAATGTAAAGAATACTGAAATTTTTCTCGAGGTTGCCTTCTGTGTTACTTTTCTCAAGCCCAGCCGGTGCGCGTGACAGTGCGTCCGCAACAATGTTCTCTTTGCCGCGAATGTAGACTATTGTAAAGTGGAATTCTTGCAGAAACAATGCCCAACGTTTTAACCTGTCATGATTTAATTTTGAAGACATAAGAAATTGTAATGCACGATGATCACTGTATACTTTTACGTGCTTACCAGAAAGAAAGAAACGGAATTTGTTAAATGCCCAAACGATAGCTAAAGCTTCTAATTCAGTAACGGAATAATTTTTTTCAGATTTTGTTAGCACTCGGCTAGCAAAAGCAATGGTTTTCTGAATGGTAGTGTCATTTTCTATGGCTTCTTGAAATAAATGGGCACCAAGACCGATTTTAGAAGAATCCGTGCTAAGGCAGAAATCTTGTGACAGATCTGGATGAGCTAGTATTGGCGCATTAAGTAGCGATTCTTTCAAAGAATTGAATTCCAACTGTGCTTGTTCGTCCCAGTTCCAAAAAGTATTTTTTCCAGTGAGAGAACAAAGTTTTGGTGTAACAAGAATTTGCATATTCAGAAAACGACGTTAAACATTTACGAGACCTAGAAAACTGCGGACTTGTTTTTTTGTGGATGGAACTGGAATGGCTCTGATTGCTTCTAACTTTTCAGGATCCGGCTGAATGCCTTCAGAAGAAATAATATGTCCCAAAAACCTCACCTTTGACCTACCGAATTCAGACTTTTCCAAGTTAACTGTAATTCAATATTCTGCAAAAATACGTAACAAACTGTTGAGGATGCGGTTATGTTCTTCCCATGAAGCTTCTGCTATTAGAATATCGTCCACATATAAGGTGATGTGACGTTTTAAGAACTCAGGTAATATGGAATTTAGCCCGCGAATGAATGCTGCCGAAGAAATGTTCAAACCAAAAGGAAGTTTCCGAAACTGATAACAAACGCCGAAACAAAGGAAAGCTGTGTATTTTCTACATTCTGGATGAAGTTCGATCTGATAAAAGCTGGATATGAGATCAATGGAAGACAACACTGTTACACCATTAAAATTTTGAAGAAGTTCTTCCAACGTTTGCGGCCTGTCTGTTTCAGGAATAATGATAGTATTGATTTGTCTCGAATCTAAGACAAGCCTGATCGATCCATTTTTCTTCTCAACAACATGTAATGGATTGTTGTATTAGCTTACTGCAGACTGAATAATGCCCTCGTCAAGCATAGATTGTATTTCTGTTCTAACACAGTCCCTTTAACGTGCTGGAATTACGTATGGTCTAACACAAAATTTAGTATGCTCACGAACACGAAATTGGTATTGAAATCCCTTGATTGTTCCTGTTTTGTGAGTAAAAACTATGGAATGTGCTTGTAAAATCTCAAAAAGGTCCTGTCTATCAATGTCATTACAATTCTCAATTGCTTGAATTTTATTCTGAATTAACTCATTAATTTCAAATATGCCGTCGATATTATCCCTGTCAGTACTTGCAGAGTCATTGTTAGTGTCTAGTTCCGTAGAAAATTCCGAACTGTTATCTAACAGAAGGCAAAGCCGATTAATTTCCTCGTCATGGTTTGAGAGCCAATCTTCAAATTTCAAAGCTATAGACTTACCTTCCTTCTCTAAACTTATTTCAGCATCGTGAAAGTTTAAGATTGCTTTGTATTCATTGAAAAAGTCTACTTCCAATATAATTTCCGTCGACAATAATGGAACAATAAGAAAGTTGATAGAGAAGCTGTGGCTTTGGCAAAAGAATTCTAAATTGGTTTGTTGGCGTACATCTACACTTTTTCCATATTTTGCACCTTGTAATTTAATCTTATGTAACGGAAGTGTGGGGCAATCGTTCGATGTTGTTGTTGTTGTGGTCTTCAGTCCTGAGACTGGTTTGATGCAACTCTCCATGCTACTCTATCCTGTGCAAGCTTCTTCATCTCCCAGTACCTACTGCAACCTACATCCTTCTGAATCTGCTTAGTGTATTCATCTCTTGGTCTCCCTCTACGATTTTTACCCTCCACACTGCCCTCCAATGCTAAATTTGTGATCCCTCGATGCCTCAGAAGATGTCCTACCAACCGATCCCTTCTTCTAGTCAAGTTGTGCCACAAACTTCTCTTCTCCCCAATCCTATTCAATACCTCCTCATTAGTTACGTGATCTACCCACCTTATCTTCAGCATTCTTCTGTAGCACCACATTTCGAAAGCTTCTATTCTCTTCTTGTCCAAACTACTTATCGTCCATGTCTCACTTCCATACATGGCTACACTCCATACAAATACTTTCAGAAACGACTTCCTGACACCTAAATCTATATTCGATGTTAACAAATTTCTCTTCTTGAGAAACGCTTTCCTTGCCATTGCCAGTCTACATTTTATATCCTCTCTACTTCGACCATCATCGGTTATTTTACTCCCTAAATAGCAAAACTCCTTTACTACTTTAAGTGTCTCATTTCCTAATCTAATTCCCTCAGCATCACCCGACCTAATTTGACTACATTCCATTATCCTCGTTTTGCTTTTGTTGATGTTCATCTTATATCTTCCTTTCAAGACACTGTCCATTCCGTTCAACTGCTCTTCCAAGTCCTTTGCTGTCTCTGACAGAATTACAATGTCATCGGCGAACCTCAAAGTTTTTACTTCTTCTCCATGAATTTTAATACCTACTCCGAATTTTTCTTTTGTTTCCTTTACTGCTTGCTCAATATACAGATTAAATAACATCGGGGAGAGGCTACAACCCTGTCTCACTCCTTTCCCAACCACTGCTTCCCTTTCATGCCCCTCGACTCTTATAACTGCCATCTGGTTTCTGTACAAATTGTAAATAGCCTTTCGCTCCCTGTATTTTACCCCTGCCACCTTCAGAATTTGAAAGAGAGTATTCCAGTCAACATTGTCAAAAGCTTTCTCTAAGTCTACAAATGCTAGAAACGTAGGTTTGCCTTTTCTTAATCTTTCTTCCAAGATAAGTCGTAAGGTCAGTATTGTCAGTATTGTTCCAACATTTCTACGGAATCCAAACTGATCTTCCCCGAGGTCGGCTTCTACCAGTTTTTCCATTCGTCTGTAAAGAATTCGCGTTAGTATTTTGCAGCTGTGACTTATTAAACTGATAGTTCGGTAACTTTCACATCTGTCAACACGTGCTTTCTTTGGGATTGGAATTATTATATTCTTCTTAAAGTCTGAGGGTATTTCGCCTGTCTCATACATCGTGCTCACCAGATGGTAGAGTTTTGTCATGACTGGCTCTCCTGAGGCCATCAGTAGTTCTAATGGAATGTTGTCTACTCCCGGGGCCTTGTTTTGACTCAGGTCTTTCAGTGCTCTGTCAAACTCTTCACGCAGTATCTTATCTCCCATTTCATCTTCATCTACATCCTCTTCCATTTCCATAATATTGTCCTCAAGTACATCGCCCTTGTATAAACCCTCTATATACTCCTTCCACCTTTCTGCTTTCCCTTCTTTGCTTAGAACTGGGTTGCCATCTGAGCTCTTGATATTCATACAAGTGGTTCTCTTCTCTCCAAAGGTCTCTTTAATTTTCCTGTAGGCAGTATCTATCTTACCCCTAGTGAGACAAGCCTCTACATCCTTACATTTGTCCTCTAGCCATCCCTGCTTAGCCATTTTGCACTTCCTGTCGATTTCATTTTTGAGACGTTTATATTCCTTTTTGCCTGCTTCATTTACTGCATTTTTATATTTTCTCCTTTCATCAATTAAATTCAATATTTCTTCTGTTACCCAAGGATTTCTATTAGCCCGCGTCTTTTACCTACTTGATCGTCTGCTGCCTTCACCACTTCATCCCTCAGAGCTACCCATTCTTCTTCTACTGTATTTCTTTCCCCCATTCCTGTCAATTGTTCCCTTATGCTCTCCCTGAAACTCTGTACAACCTCTGGTTCTTTCAGTTTATCCAGGTCCCATCTCCTTAAATTCCCACCTTTTTGCAGTTTCTTCAGTTTCAATCTGCAGTTCATAACCAATAGATTGTGGTCAGAATCTACATCTGCCCCAGGAAATGTCTTACAATTTAATACCTGGTTCCTAAATCTCTGTCTTACCATTATATAATCTATCTGAAACCTGTCAGTATCTCCAGGCTTCTTCCATGTATACAGCCTCCTTTCATGATTCTTGAACCAAGTGTTAGCTATGATTAAGTTATGCTCTGTGCAAAATTCTACAAGGCGGCTTCCTCTTTCATTCCTTCCCCCCAATTCATATTCACCTACTATGTTTCCTTCTCTCCTTTTTCCTACTGACGAATTCCAGTCACCCATCACTATTAAATTTTCGTCTCCCTTCACTACCTGAATAATTTCTTTTATCTCGTCATACATTTCATCTATTTCTTCATCATCTGCAGAGCTAGTTGGCATATAAACTTGTATTACTGTAGTAGGCATGGGCTTTGTGTCTATCTTGGCCACAATAATGCGTTCACTATGCTGTTTGTAGTAGCTAACCCGCACTCCTATTTTTTTTATTCATTATTAAACCTACTCCTGCATTACCCCTATTTGATTTTGTATTTATAACCCTGTAATCACCTGACCAAAAGTCTTGTTCCTCCTGCCACCGAACTTCACTAATTCCCACTATATCTAACTTTAACCTATCCATCTCCCTTTTTAAATTTTCTAACCTACCTGCCCGGTTAAGGGATCTGACATTCCATGCTCTGATCCGTAGAACGCCAGTTTTCTTTCTCCTGATAACGACGTCCTCTTGAGTAGTCCCCGCCCGGAGATCCGAATGGGATACTATTTTACCTCCGGAATATTTTACCCAAGAGGACGCCATAATCATTTAATCATACAGTAGAGCTGCATGTCCTCGGGAAAAATTACGGCTGTAGTTTCCCCTTGCTTTCAGCCGTTCGCAGTACCAGCACAGCAAGGCCGTTTTGGTTATTGTTACAAGGCCAGATCAGTCAATCATCCAGACTGTTGCCCTTGCAACTACTGAAAAGGCTGCTGCCCCTCTTCAGGAACCACACGTTTGTCTGGCCTCTCAACAGATACCCCTCCGTTGTGGTTGCACCTACGGTACGGCCATCTGTATCGCTGAGGCACGCAAGCCTCCCCACCAACGGCAAGGTCCATGGTTCATGGGGGGATATGTTGCATTTTCTAAAAGCTGTTTCACTAATTACTGAAATGGGAATGCCAGAGTCAAGTACTGCCGTAAATTTTACGTCATTTACAGTAATGTGAATCACAGGATATGCAATGTTGTTATGTTTTACGTCGTGTTCCTGGAGTAAGATGTCCCTAATGTCTTCCATTTTTACGTAATTACTAGCTATGGCAGCTGCGTCGTCAGTTTCATAAGTACGTTTTGTGGCTGCCAGCGGTATGAGTCATTGCCTATTGTGTCTTTGTTGGCGCGCGTCGTTATTGGGATTTGGAGACCTAACTTCTACAAATTCACCTTGTCAAGAGGGCTCTGCTCTGTTTGAATCCCGCCAGTTCTGATGCAATTCAGGTCTGTCGTTACGATCATATCGTCTGTCGTCATGTCGGTAGATTCCATAGTTTCTTTCTTGTCGGTCACGTGGTGGAGAATTTCTCCCTAAATTGTAATTGATAATAATTATTTTGGTTCCCATATTGTCTGTTTCTCTGGTTGTCTCTGTGATAGTCATTACTGCGGAGAGGTGATCTTTCCCTGTAATTATTACTACTCTGCCAACGGTTGTCATACGGGTGGTGTCTGTTTCTGTCACGATTTACATTGAAAGAATAGCCTTGTCGTATATTATTTCTGTCATCATGGAATTGTGACGGATGTGATCTGTAATTGTTGTGCTCCTGTTTTCGTGTTCCGCGATTGTCAGTGTCAATTTCCAGCTCTTGTAACAGTCCCTGAAAAGCTTCAATGTCGTCTTTGCAACGTCCTGCTAAAATAATATGTCGTAAATGTTCAGGCAGTTTGATTAAGCAAATGCGGATGAGTTCTGAGGGGCTGTATGGGTTTGACAGGTACTGATTCTTGTGCAACATGTCTCCAAAATATTTCACAAGATTGGAAAATTCAGATTGTTCGAAATGTTTCATCATTATGATGCTAGGTTTTACTCGGTCTTGTGTAGCTTGTGACCAATATGCTGAGAGGAAGGCATGATAAAAATCTCCTTCACTGTGACAATCGTGAATGACCGATCGCATTCTTACAGCTGGTTCATTCTCCAAGTAGTCACACATAAATTCTAACCTGTGCTCCAATGACCAGTTGGGAGGAAAACAATGAGAGAATTGATGGAGCCACGCTTGTGGATGAATGTCGTTGGCAGAATTCTTAAACGTTTTGAATTTACGTGTAGTAATGAACAGCTTATAGTCAAAATCATCATGTCGGCGAGTAGCATATCGGTCATTGTTACGTCGTTTGGGCGGTTCCATCTCAAAATTCGGTGCGCCGTGCCAATTTCTTTCATAATTTCCGAAATGCCCTGTGTTATTATTTTGTGGCTTTTCCGTATTTCTAAGTTCCTCTTCCCATGTTGGAGCGCGAGTGTCCTCTGAAATATGAAATTTTTGTATTACTTGTGCCAACTGATCTTGTACTTCCCGGATTTCTCTTTTGTATTGCGTATTAATTTGATTCTGATTTTGTTTGAATTTCTTAATTTGTTCATACTCTTCTGTGTCAGTGATAGCTACAGGTCTTGTGTCATTCAGATCATCATCTGCCTTTGCAGATAAGTTAGTGAACTGATGCGAAAGTTCAGCTACTTTCTCAGATAGTGTACTTATTTCCTCGGTGTGTTTTTCTGAACCAAGTTTCAGAGTGTCCATTTGTGTTGAAATCGTATCTACTGTGTCCTTTAAGTTTTCTTGAGTTTTTGCAAGTTGCGTATCCGAATCGGTAGATGCAGCTGAGTCAATTTTAGCTTGCAAGGTGTCGTGATTTTCATTAACAATAGTTTGCAGTTCTTTTATGGCTGCTTCGTGATTCTGTAATGCATTTTCATGACGCGAAAAAATAGGTTGGAAATGCTCACAAATTTGTGTTTTTACGTCATTACAGACTTTTTGACATTTCGATTCGATGTTATGTAACTCAGTAGTTAAATCTTCACGTGTTTGTTCAAGCGTGGTGTCTAACTTTTGAAGATTTTGTTCCGTTGTGTCTAACTTTTGAAGATTTTGTTCCATTGTGTCTAACTGTTGCTGTGTTTGTCTCTGGTGTTGTTCCATTGTGTCTAACTCTTGCTGTGTTTGTCTTTGGTGTTGTTCCATTGTGTCTAACTTTTGAATTCTTTGCTGTGTTTGTCGCTGATTTTGTTCCATTTGTTGCATTAGCTGTAATAACAATGCATTAGTGTCTGGAATCTGTTCCTCTACGCTTTTCGGCAGTGCATTTGCACCGGCAACATTCACATTTTGACAAGCAGAAAATGTGTCTTGACTTATTTGAGAAAACGGTGAGGACGCAAAACCTGAATCTACAGTATTTGCAAAATTGTGTCCTGTCATTTTGGATTCCTGAGGCGAGCTGTTGCCAAGCGATCGATCGATAATGCATCCCTGTTCACTAATTGTTTCACTGCCTACGCCATTGTTTGCCGCCCGCTCCATTTCCCTATGCACAATTACCAAATTACTATGTTGAACATTAGTTAATTCATTACACGGTGGCGCTAACACACTGCTTTCGTCTTCACTGTCATTTCTCAGTTTACTTTGGAGCCTAGTATTACGTTTTTCACACGCCATTATTGTCACAATATTTCACACGACAACACAGAAAAACATAATTTGAAGAGCAAAAATAGGGGAACACATTAACATAGCACTGAAAATAATATCTAGTTAATTGCAAGCGCAGCTGCGAAATACTTGGTGCAAATCTACATGCATGCCACAACTGTTTTACTGTACAAGAATGAAAAACTAGAACTACAAAGTAAATTGTCTCTACAATTACGCGCTAGCAATAAACAAAGGCTGCACTAATTGCACAAACTACAAGAAGAAATCAGAAGATTCCAGTGAGGTATCCTCGGCTAAGGGTCGACATATGAAACGTCCCCTTAGAAAAATTATACATGTGACTGTGCTTAAACTGACACACAATATTTTTTTTAGCGCAACGCAATCTGACTTTCAATAATCCCTACAAAAGAATGGCCCTGACTAACATTAACCTATACCTTTCACAAATCACTTACCTCACAAAAATCTTCGTTACTCGAACTACTGCAATACAGCGAGCGCCACTACTGCCAGCTAAATAAAAGATTCAAACTACTGAAGGGACTAACTACTGATAGGCATAGTTAGCAAATGAAAGACTTTAATAGAGAACAAACAATGTATTTACCTCAATAGTGTTCAAAAGTCATAATGTATATAGCAGTTCATGATATCCAGTATTGCAAATTTCAAAACTCCGCCATCTCTCTCCTCACATCCACCACTGCTGGCGGCTCACCTCCAACTGCGCAGCGCTATGCGCTGTTCACATCCAGCTGCCCAACACTACAATGGCAGACAACAATGCAAACTAGCCACAGACTGCACACAGCACAGCCAGTGATTTTCATACAGAGCGCTACGTAACGTTGCCAATAAGAAAACATAAACAGCCTACTTACAATATGTTGTAACGAAGTATAGGGGAATAATTATGATGTTGATGTAGAGGATATTGTAACTGATGAAAATAGGGTTAAGGAACTTGATTCTGAATTGTGAGGTGTTACGTTCATCTGTGTCACGTAGTATGTGCTTGTAGCTGATGATGTAGCTGATGATGCATTCACTGTTAGTCTGATGGTTGCAAGAAAAACGTGTGGGTTACGTCTGATGAATTTGTAATAAAATATGTTTTCAGATAATGAAAATGGTATGAATAAAGCGGAGTATTTACAAATGAAGGTTTGTTCGAAAAAAGTTGTATTATAAGCTTAAGTGATTTCCTTGTGTGTCAATTTTAATTATTATTTCATGCGAAATGAGTTATGTTTTCACTGCCTGCTTTACTAAAAAGACCTGTGCAAAATAAAAAAAATTAGATGATTGTCGTTCTCCTGGAATAATGCAACAGAGGTATTAGGATAATTACTTCCAGCGAGGAGCTTCATCTGGACAGACATTCGGCGCAAGGATAAAGGGGAGCGGTCGTTTCCACGCCGTAAGCGCCGGTCGTTATCAGCTTACTCGCAATGCCGAGCTCTGGCTCTTAGTCGCCTCATTGCTAATCTTTTAAAAACCAGCTAATGGAGGAGTGTTTTGCCTTCCTTGCCCGACGGACTGTGGACGCCGACTTTTTAACGACACTCCCTGTTTTTCTCTGGCTCACCAATCCTCCTAACGAATCCATTCCCGTCAACATTTCCGCTCTGCTGTCGTTCTAGGTCTTCCACATGGCTCTCTCCTACAATCGTTGCTTAAAAACATTTTTTTGCCTTAAATACGAGAGGTGGTCATAAAGATTTAATCACCACCTAGAAAATTAAAAGCTACGACCATGAAATTTGGCGCTGGTGTGAACCTTTCTCTTTCATATTCACCCTTCAGTGAGACATATTGTCCCCAATAATGACTGATTTGGAGGAGATCTTCTTTGAAGAAGTTTGCATTTGTCTGTTCAGAAAACACCCTACCTTGAAAAATCCTCTCTTACTAGCTCTATAAATGCCGGACATGCAATGGTTTCTTCATTCAAGGAAAGAAGAAGTTACTGGGCGCCATGTGAGACGGACACGGCAGTGATGCAAAATTTGATAGCTTGAAGGAGCAGCATTTGTGACTGTGTCCTATGCAAAATGAGATGTGTTTGTCTCTTTGGGACGGCGTTGGGTTCTATGGCAGAACTACAGATTGAAAAACGCATACACTGGCAAAAGTTCAATATACACTGAGGTGGCAAACCTCCTAATGTCGTGTCTGAGCTCCTTTTGCCCAGCATGGAGCAGAAACCCGACGTGGCATGGACTCTACAAGTCGTTGGAAGTCCCCTGCAGAAATATGAAGTCATGCTATCCCTACAGCCGTCCATAATTGTGAAAGTGTTGCTGGTGCATGCTATTCTGAATGAACTGATCGCTCGTAAATGCTTCCACAAGCTCTTACCAACTGAAATAGTGTTTCATCTCATCAGGCCATGGTCTTCCAGTTGTCTAGGGTCCAACCGATATGATCATGTCCCCAGGAAAGACGCTAAATCTACATCTACATCTGCATGGATACTCTGCAAATCACATTTAAGTGCCTGGCAGAGGGTTCATCGAACCAACTTCACAATTCTCTATTATTCCGATCTCGTACAGCGCGCCGGCCGAGGTGACTAAACTGTTCTAGGCGCTACAGTCTGGAACCGCGCGACCGCTACGATCGCAGGTTCAAATCCTGCCTCGGGCATGGATGTGTGTGATGTCCTTAGGTTAGTTAGGTTTAAGTAGTTCTAAGTTCTAGGGGACTGATGACCTCAGAAGTTAAGTCCCATAGTGCTCAGAGCCATTTTTTTTCGTATAGCGCGCGGAAAGAATGAACACCTATATCTTTCCCTACGAGGTCTGATTTCCTTTATTTTATCGTGGTGATCGTTGCTTCCTATGTAGGTCAGTGTCAACAAAATATTTTCGCATTCAGAGTAGAAAGTTTGTGATTGGAATTTCGTTGGTTCAAATGGTTCAAATGGCTCTGAGCACTATGGGACTCAACATCTTAGGTCATAAGTCCCCTAGAACTTAGAACTACTTAAACCTAACTAACCTAAGGACATCACACACACCCATGCCCGAGGCAGGATTCGAACCTGCGACCGTAGCAGTCCCGCGGTTCCGGACTGCAGCGCCAGAACCGCTAGACCACCGCGGCCGGCTGGAATTTCGTGAGAAGATTCCGTCGCAACGGAAAATGCCTTTCTTTTAACGATTTCCAGCCCAAATTCTGTATCATTTCGGTGACACTCTCTCCCCTATTTCGCGATAATGCAAAACGTGCCGCCTTTCTTTGAACTTTTTCGATGTACTCCGTCAGTCCTATCTGGTAAGGATCCCACACCGCGCAGCAGTATTCTAAAAGAGGACGGACAAGCATAGTGTAGGCAGTCTCCTTAGTACTTCTGTTACATTTTCTAAGTGTCCTGCCAATAAAACACAGTGTTTCGTTAGCCTTCCCCACAACATTTTCTATGCGTTCCTTCCAATTTGAGTTGTTCGTAATTGTAATACCTAGGTATTTAGCTGAATTTACGGCTTTTAGATTAGACTGATTTATCGTGTAACCGAAGTTTAACGAGTTCCTTTTAGCTCTCTTGTGGATGACCTCACACTTTTCGTTATTTCGGGTCAACTGCCACTTCTCGCACCATTCAGATATTTTTTCTAAATTGTTTTGCAGTTTGTTTTGATTTTCTGATGACTTTATTAGTCGATAAACAACAGCGTCAGCTGCAAACAACCGAAGACGGCTGCTCAGATTGTCTCCCAAATCGTTTATATAGATAAGGAACAGCAAAGGGCCTATAAGACTACCTTTCGGCGCGCCAGAAATCACTTCTGTTTTACTCGATGACTTTCCGTCAGTTACTACGAACTGTGACCTCTTTGACAGGAAATCAGAAATCTAGTCACATAACTGAGACGATATTCCATAAGCACGCAATTTCACTACGAGCCGCTTGTGTGCACAGTGTCAAAACCTTCCAGAAATCCAGAAATACGGAATCGATCTGTAATCCCTTGTCAATAGCACTCAACACTTGATGTGAATAAAGACCTAGTTGTGTTTCACAGGAACGATGTTTTCTAAACCCATGTTGACTTTGTGTCAATAGACAGTTTTCTTCGAGGTAATTCACAATGTTCGACCACAATATATGTTCTAAAATCCTGTTACATATCGACGTTAACGATATGGACCTGCAAATTAGTGGATTACTCATATAACCTTTCTTGAATATTGGTGTGACCTGTGCAACTTTCCAGTCTTTGGGTAGGGACCTTTCGCCGAGCGAACGGTTGTATATGGTTGGTTGTATATGGTTGTTAAGTATGGAGCTAATGCATCAACATACTCCTAAAGGAACCTAATTGGTATACAGTGTGGACCAGAAGACTTGCTCTTATTAAGTGATTTAAGTTGCTTCGCTACTCCGAGGATATTTACTTCTACGTTACTCATGTTGGCAGCTGTTCTCGATTCGAATTCTGGAATATTTCGTTCGTCATCTTTTGTGAAGGCATTTTGGAAGGCTGTGTTTAGTAACTCTGCTTTGGCAGCACTGTCTTCTATTGTATCTCCATTGCTATCGCGCAGAGAAGGCATTGATTGTTTCCTGCCGCTAACATACTTCACACACGACCAGAATCTCTTTGGATTTTCTGCCAGGTTTCGAGTCAACGTTTCGTTGTGGAAACTGTTATAGGTATCTCGCACTGAAGTCCGCGCTAAATTTCGAGCTTCTGTAAAAGATCGCCAGTCTTGGGGATTTTGCGTCTGTTTAAATTTGGCATGTTTATTTCGTTGTTTCTGCACCAGTGTTCTAACCCGTTTTGTGTACCAAGGAGGATCACCTCCTTCGTTTTTTAATTTATTTGGTACAAATCTCTCAATCGCTGCCGATACTATTTCTTTGAATTTAAGCAACATCTGGTCTACACTTTATTATTAATTTGGAATGAGTGCAGATTGTCTCCCAGGAAGGCTTCAAGTGAATTTTTATCTCCTTTTTTGAATAGGTATATTTTTCGCTTATTTTTCGGGGATTTAGGGATTACAATATTCAATCTCGCTACGACAACCCTGTGTTCACTAATCCCTGAATCGGTTTTGATGCTCGTTATTAACTCCGGATTATTTGTTGCTAAGAGGACAAGTGTGTTTTCACAACCGTTTACTATTCGCGTGGGCTCATGAACTAAATGCTCGAAATAATTTTCAGAGAATGCGTTTAGCACAATTTTGGATGCTATTTTATGCGTACCTCCGCAATTAAACATGTATTTTCGCCAGCATATCGAGGGTAAATTAAAGTCACCACCAACTACTATCGTATGAGTCAGGTACGTGTTTGAAATCAAACTCAAGTCTTCTTTGAAGTTTTCAGCAACTGTATCATCTGAATTGTCAGGTCGGTAAAAGGATCCAATTATTTTATTCCGGTTGCCAACAATGATCTCTGCCCATACTAACTCACAGGAAGTATCTAATTTAAAATGACTCTGAACACTATATGACTTAACATTTGAGGTCATCAGTCCCCTAGAACTTAGAGTTACTTAAACCTAACTAATCTAAGGACGTCACACACATCCATGCCCGAGGCAGGATTCGAACCTGCGACCGTAGAGTATCTAATTCAATTTCGCGACAAGTTAAACTAGTTCTAACAGCAACAAACACGCCACCGCCAATCTTGTTTAGCCTATCCTTTCGGAACACAGTTAGGTTCTTCGCAAAAATTTCGGCTGAGCTAATATCCGGCTTTAGCCAGCTTTTAGTGCCTATAACGATTTGAGCATCAGTGCTTTCTATTAGCGCTTGGAGCTCTGGTACTTTCCCAACAGAGCTACGACAATTTACAACTGCTACAGGCGATGTAATGTAATATAATGCGCATACATAGGGGCAGAAATCCATTCCAGTACGATTATGCCATAGGTGGTAAATCATTGGAAGCGGTAACGACCGTAAAATACTTAGGAGTTACTATCCGGAGCGATCTGAAGTGGAATGATCACATAAAACAAATAGTGGGAAAAGCAGGCGCCAGGTTGAGATTCATAGGAAGAATTCTAAGAAAATGTGACTCATCGACGAAAGAAGTAGCTTACAAAACGCTTGTTCGTCCGATTCTTGAGTATTGCTCATCAGTATGGGACCCTTACCAGGTTGGATTAATAGAAGAGATAGACATGATCCAGCGAAAAGCAGCGCGATTCGTCATGGGGACATTTAGTCAGCGCGAGAGCGTTACGGAGATGCTGAACAAGCTCCAGTGGCGGACACTTCAAGAAAGGCGTTACGCAATACGGAGAGGTTTATTATCGAAATTACGAGAGAGCACATTCCGGGAAGAGATGGGCAACATATTACTACCGCCCACATATATCTCGCGTAATGATCACAACGAAAAGATCCGAGAAATTAGAGCAAATACGGAGACTTACAAGCAGTCGTTCTTCCCACGCACAATTCGTGAATGGAACAGGGAAGGGGGGATCAGATAGTGGTACAATAAGTACCCTCCGCCACACACCGTAAGGTGGCTCGCGGAGTATAGATGTAGATGTAGATGTAGATGTTGTAATGTTAACAAAGACACTCGCGTCGGTCGTTTGCTGTCATAGCCTATTAACGTCACATTTCTCCTCCTTGTCCTCACGTATACGTTCGTCGTACGTCCTACATTGAATTCTGCGGTTATGTCAAACAGTGTTGCTCGTCTGTTAGCACTGACAACTCTACGCAAACGCCGTTGCTCTCGGTCGTTAAGTGAACGCCGTCGGCCACTGCGTTGTCCGCGGTGAGAAGTAATGCCTGAAATTTGGTATTCCCGGCACACTCTTGACACTATGGATCTCAGAATGTTGAATTCCCTAGCGATTTACGAAATGGAGTGTCCCATGCATCTAGCTCCACCTACCATTCCGAGTTGAAAGTATTTTTTTGCGGTAAGTTCCTATGGAGCCAAACTACTGAGGTCATCAGTCCCTAGACTTACTCACTACTTAATCTAACTTAAACTAACTTACACTAAGAACAACACACATACCCATGCGCAAGGAAGGACTCGAACCTCCTCCGGGGGGGAGCCGCGCGAACCGTGGCAAAGCGTCAGACCGCGCGTCTACCCCGCGCGGCAAGTTCAAAGTATGTTAATTCCCGTCGTACGGCCATAATCACGTCAGAAACCAAACATTTTCTCTTAAATATTCTGAGTATAAATGTCAGCTTCGTCATTGCACAGACCTTTTATATCATTTGCAGTCGATGAGGTATTATCAACAGCAGCAGAAAGTGGTGTAACGTGATTCATTATGAATAGGAAGGCATTGCAAAGAGTGAGTTACTTTGATCAGTTCGGTGATAAGGTTGTTCTCATCAAAATTGACAGCAAACCAACACCGACGACAATAGTTCAGGTATACATGCCGATGTCGCACTTAGAAGACGACGAGACAGAAAAAGTACATCAGCATATAGAACAGGTAATTCAGCACGTAAAGGGAGATAAAAATCTAAGTCATGGAGGATTGGAATGCGGTTGTGGAACGAGTAGAGGAAATGGTTACGGGACACTCTGGGCTTGGCAATAGGAACGAGAAGGGAGAAAAACTAATTCAGTTCTTCAATAAATTTCATCTGGTACTAGAGAATACTCTGTTCAAGAATCACAAGAGGAGGGGGTACACTTGGGAAAGACCAGGAGATAGGGGAAGATTCCAGTTAGATTACATCATGGTGAGGCAGAGATTCCGAAATCAGATACTATATTGTAAATCGTACCTACGACCAGACGTAGACTCAGATCACAATTTAGTAATAATGAATAGACTGAAATATAATAGACTAGTCAGGAAGAATAAGTGTGCAAAGAAGTGAGATATATACATACTAAAGAATGAAGAGATACGCTTGAAGTTCTCTGTGGCTATAGATACTGCAACAGTGAATAGCTCAGCAGTCAATTCAGTTGAAGAGGAATGGACATCTCTAAAAAGGGCAATCTTGTAAGCTGGAAAGAGAAACATAGTTGCAAGGAAGATAACTGCAGGCAATAGAAGAATTTCTTCATTTGATCGACGAAGAAGGAAGTACAAAAATTTTCAGGGTAATTCAGGAATGCAGATATACACGTCACTTAGGAATGAAATAAATGGGAAGGGGTAGGAAGCTAAGGCGAAATGGCTGCATGAAAAATATGAAGAAGTCGAAAAATAACTGATTATTGGAAGGTCTGACTCAGCATGTAGAAAAGCTGAAATTAAAAGCAAGGATGACAGCATTAAGAGTGAAGTGCAAATTCCACAGTTAAATACAGAGGAGAGAGAGTATAGGTGGAAAGAGTACATTGAAGGCCTCTATGAGGGGGGAACTTGTCTGATAACGTGAAAGTAAAAGAAACGGAAGTCGGTAGGAAGAGACAGGGTATCCAGTATTAGAATCAGAATTTAAAAGTGCTTTTAAAGACTTGGGATCCAATAAGACAGAAGGGTGGGTGAAATTCCATTGGAATTTCTAACATCGTTGGAGGAAGTGGTAACAAAACGGCTGTTCACGTCTGTGTGCAGCTTGTATGAAACTGGTGGTATACCATCAGCCTTTCCGAAAAACATTATCTGCACGATCCCGAAGAAAGCAAGAGCCGACAAGTGCGAGAATTAACTCACCATCAGCTTGGAACAGCTCGTGCATCCAAGTTGCTGACAAGGATAATATACAGAAGAATGGAAAAGAATATTAAGGATCTGTTAGATGACGATCAGTGTGGCTTTAGGAAAGGTAAAGGCAACAGAGACGCAGTTCTGACTTTGCGGTTGATAATGGAAGCAACACTGAAGAAAAATCGAGACTCGTTCATTGGATTTGCCTACTAAGAAAAGCGTTCGACAACGTAAAATAGTTCAAGATATTCGAAATTCTGAGAGAAATAGGGGTACGCAAAGGGGAAAGAAGGTATGTACGAGTACCAGGAGGGAACAATAAGACTGGAAGACGAAGAACGAATTGCTCGTATTAAAAAGTGTGTGACACAGGGTTGTAGTTTTTTGCCCCTACTGTTCAATCTATACGTCGAAGAAGCAATGACGGGAATAGAAGAAACGTTCGAGAGAAGGATTAAAATTTGTGGTGAAAGGACATCTACTATAAGATTCGCTGATGACAGAATTACAGGATCTGCTGAATGGAATGAACAGTCTAATGAGTACGGAATATGGATTGAGAAGAAACTGGAAAAAGACAAAGGTCATATGAACGAGCAGAAATGAAAAAACCGAGAAACTTAACATTAGGACTCGTGGTCACGAAGTAGACAAAATCAAGGTATTCTGCTACAAAGGCAGCAAAATAATATTTCGTGGACGGAGCAAAGAGGACATAAAAAGCAGACTTGTACAGGCAAAGAGAGCTTTCCTGGCCAAGAGGTCTATTAGTATCAGACATGAATCTTAATTTGAGGAAGGAGTTTCAGAGAATGTACGTTTGGAGCAGTGTACTGTATGGTGGTGAAACGGACTGTGGGTAAACCGGAACAGAAAAGAATCGAAGCATTTGATACGTGGTGATGTAGACGGATATTGAAAATTAGGTGGACTGATAAGGTGGGGAATGAGGAGGTTCTGCGCAGAATCAGAGAGGAAAGGAATATGTGGAAAACACTGACAAGGAGAAGGGACAGGATGATAGGACATCTGTTAAGACATCAGGGAATAACTTCCACGGTATTTGAAGGAGGTGTAGAGGGTAAAAAGACGGGTAGGAAGACAGAGATATGTCTACATCCAGAAAATAACGGTGTAATTCTATACTTAACTTGGTACAATTATTCCACTGAATATGCTGATACATATCCAGCCAGTAGTAGTAGATGTACGGGTACTGACGATGATGTTTGGTTTGTGGGGCGCTCAACTGCGCGGTCATCAGCGCCCGTACAAAGTCCCAACCTTTACGCAGTCCAATTTTAGCCACATTCGCTGATGATGATGATGATGATGAAGATGATGAAATGAACACAGACATCCAGTCCCCGGGTAGAGAAAATCCCCAACCCGCATAGGAATCGAACCCGGGACCCCGTGATCCAGAGGCAGCAACACTAGCCACTAGACCATAAGCTTCGGACTGTACAGGTATTGCTATTAACAAGAAGTCCTACATTAACTCTAATCACTATCTGATAACAAGCAGAGGCGTAAGTCTGTTACACTCGTACTCGCAGCTCTATCCCACATAAGTTGACTTCTGACTTATATTAAAGACTGAGACAATGGAGACCCCGAACGCTGGGGACTCAAACTCCGTCGAGTCGAACTCCGGACTCGTGACGATGGAGATTCTAACGTCGGCGACTCGAACGCCCGTTACGATGGCCTCTTATCGGCGTGGTGTGTGGCGTTGACGGTGCCACTCCAAGGTGGGCTGTTCCTCAGGCAGGCTCTCTTCTGCACGTATCTCGCAGGCGGCGTAAGATGTGTCACCTCTATATATTCTTTGGCGCATCTTCATTCGTTCATTGTTAAAGCTGTGTGCCACGAGTGAAGTCAAGATTTGTCTCCTATTTTGTGTGAGTATTTCCGTTTCCTTGCTAGAGAAATTATTTTGTTTTAAATATTGCACAAAACAAAGAAAATACGTCCGTAAAATGTAAGCTCTGTCCGGGAAATAAATATTTTAAGTCTGCCTAGAGTACGGCGTCGAACTTAAGTAATCAATTCGATTCTACACAGAGTACGCGAAAGAACTTGCCCCCCTTCTAACAGCCGTGTACCGCAAGTCTCTAGAGGAGCGGAAGGTTCCAAATGATTGGAAAAGAGCACAGGTAGTCCCAGTCTTCAAGAAGGGTCGTCAAGCAGATGCGCAAAACTATAGACCTATATCTCTAACATCGATCTGTTGTAGAATTTTGGAACATGTTTTTTGCTCGAGTATCATGTCGTTTTTGGAAACCCAGAATTTACTCTCTAGGAATCAACACGGATTCCGGAAACAGCGATCGTGTGAGACCCAACTCGCTTTATTTGTTCATGAGACCCAGAAAATATTAGATACAGGCTCCCAGGTAGATGCTATTTTCCTTGACTTCCGGAAGGCGTTCGATACAGTTCCGCACTGTCGCCTGATAAACAAAGTAAGAGCCTACGGAATATCAGACCAGCTGTGTGGCTGGATTGAAGAATTTTTAGCAAACAGAACACAGCATGTTGTTATCAATGGAGAGACGTCTACAGACGTTAAAGTAACCTCTGGCGTGCCACAGGGGAGTGTTATGGGACCATTACTTTTCACAATATATACAGGGTTATTACAAATGATTGAAGCGATTTCACAGCTCTACAATAACTTTATTATTTGAGATATTTTCACAATGCTTTGCACACACATACAAAAACTCAAAAAGTTTTTTTAGGCATTCACAAATGTTCGATGTGTGCCCCTTTAGTGATTCGGCAGACATCAAGCCGATAATCAAGTTCCTCCCACACTCGGCGCAGCATGTCCCCATCAATGAGTTCGAAAGCACGTTTCTTGGTAGAGGAGGTTTAAACACTGAATCTTTCACATACCCCACAGAAAGAAATCGCATGGGGTTAAGTCGGGAGAGCGTGGAGGCCATGACATGAATTGCTGATCATGATCTCCACCACGATCGATCCATCGGTTTTCCAATCTCTTGTTTAAGAAATGCCGAACATCATGATGGAAGTGCGGTGGAGCACCATCCTGTTGAAAGATGAAGTCGGCGCTGTCGGTCTCCAGTTGTGGCATGAGCCAATTTTCCATCATGTCCAGATAGATGTGTCCTGTAACGTTTTTTTCGCAGAAGCAAAAGGGGTCGTAAACTTTAAACCGTGAGATTGCACAAAACACGTTAACTTTTGGTGAATTGCGAATTTGCTGCACGAATGCGTGAGGATTCTCTACCGCCCAGATTCGCACATTGTGTCTGTTCACTTCACCATTAAGAAAAAAAGTTGCTTCATCACTGAAAACAAGTTTCGCACTGAACGCATCCTCTTCCATGAGCTGTTGCAACCGCGCCGAAAATTCAAAGTGTTGACTTTGTCATCGGGTGTCAGGGCTTGTAGCAATTGTAAACGGTAAGGCTTCTGCTTTAGCCTTTTCCGTAAGATTTTCCAAACCGTCGGCTGTGGTACGTTTAGCTCCCTGCTTGCTTTATTCGTCGACTTCCGCGGGCTACGCGTGAAACTTGACCGCACGCGTTCAACCGTTTCTTCGCTCACTGCAGGCCGACCCGTTGATTTCCCCTTACAGAGGCATCCAGAAGCTTTAAACTGCGCATACCATCGCCGAATGGAGTTAGCAGTTGGTGGATCTTTGTTGACCTTCGTCCTGAAGTGTCGTTGCACTGTTATGACTGACTGATGTGAGTGCATTTCAAGCACGACACACGTTTTCTCGGCTCCTGTCGCCATTTTGTCTCACTGCGCTCTCGAGCGCTCTGGCGGCAGAAACCTGAAGTGCGGCTTCAGCCGAACAAAACTTTATATGAGTTTTTCAACGTATCTGTAGTGTGTCGTGACCATAGGTCAATGAATGGAGCTACAGTGAATTTATGAAATCGCTTCAATCATTTGTAATAGCCCTGTATAAATGACCTAGTAGATAGTGTCGGAAGTTCCATGCGGCTTTTCGCGGATGATGCTGTAGTATACAGAGAAGTTGCAGCATTAGAAAATTGTAGCGAAATGCAGGAAGATCTGCAGCGGATAGGCACTTGGTGCAGGGAATGGCAACTGACCCTTAACATAGACAAATGTAATGTATTGCGAATACATAGAAAGAAGGATCATTTATTGTATGATTACATGATAGCGGAACAAACACTGGTAGCAGTTACTTCTGTAAAATATCTGGGAGTATGCGTGCGGAACGATTTGAAGTGGAATGATCATATAAAATTAATTGTTGGTAAGGCGGGTACCAGGTTAAGATTCATTGGGAGAGTCCTTAGAAAATGGAGTCCATCAACAAAGGAGGTGGCTTACAAAACGCTCGTTCGATCTATACTTGAGTAGTGCTCATCAGTGTGGGACCCGTACCAGATCGGGTTGACGGAAGAGATAGAGAAGATCCAAAGAAGAGCGGCGCGTTTCGTCACAGGGTTATTTGGTAACCGTGATAGCGTTACGGAGATGTTTAGCAAACTCAAGTGGCAGACTCTGCAAGAGAGGCGCTCTGCCTCGCGGTGTAGCTTGCTCGCCAGGTTTCGAGAGGGTGCGTTTCTGGATGAGGTATCGAATATATTGCTTCCCCCTACTTATACCTCCCGAGGAGATCACGAATGTAAAATTAGAGAGATTCGAGCGCGCACGGAGGCTTTCAGACAGTCGTTCTTCCCGCGAACCATACGCAACTGGAATAGAAAAGGGAGGTACTGACAGTGGCACGTAAAGTGCCCTCCGCCACACACCGTTGGGTGGCTTGCGGAGTATAAATGTTGATGTAAATGTAGATGTAGAATCATATGCAGGTAAGCAGTTACAATTTGGAAATGTTTTATGTAGTATTAAATTAACAATTTGGAACACATGCCCCATCTATTGCCAAGTGATACCACAGTTTTCCGAGAATACTTCGCTAATCTAAGGAAACAATGTACTGTAACTGTTGCAATTACAATAAATGGCAAAATACAGGGTGAGTAACTATTGCCACCTAGAACAACTCCGAAAGTATGATAGTAGCTGAAAAGTTTGTTGGACAAATGTTGCATGGGACAACGGGGCCATAATATGACGTTGGTTTTTTGTTGCTAGGTGGGGTCGCGTCGGAGATACAGAGGTCAACTTTGTTTTTTTAAACGGGATACACTGACAGCGGCTATCGAGACGAATCCAATGACGTGTAACAGTAAGGTGTTTGAAGGTCAAAAAGGTGGCATGTGCGCCCATTTACAGAAGGTGTTCGAAGTGATGACCATTGGTATCAATGCAGTGCTGCAATCATGGATTGAGTGGTATTCCTTATCACATCGGCACTTATCGAAGCACATGCTCTGACAATTCTCTCTCGTATATAGTGTAAATAATAGATATTCGCCGAATACGGCGTATCCATCTAACATGCCCTTGACATGTAAACACCGTTCGACGGATTCGCAATACAACTCTGATAGGAACGGTAAGACTAGTATCGTCGAATCAAGCGAATGTGAATGATGTATTCCTTCGAAGAACAAGTCGATATGCTCCTCATTTACGGAGAATGCCAACGAAATTCAGTGGGAGCTTGAGACTTATACAATGAAAGATATCCTTAACGTACTCACCCTACACGTCGTACATGTACATATGTGTATGGTAAATTGAGAACAACTGGATCTTTAACGCATCAAAAACATATCCGGCAAAGGTAAGTTACTAACGAGGAAACGGAAATTGGTATTCACGCCACTGTGGTTCGAGATCCTTGGGTTAGTTCGCGTCAAATCGCAAGGGAATGTGGCATGGGCCAGAGTAGTGTTGTTCGTGTTCTGCACCGCCATAAATATCATCCTTACCATATCAGTCTCCACCAAGAATTAACTGCTACGGATTGTATGAGTCATATTGAATTCTGCCGATGGGCTCAACTTCCGATTCAGAGGGATGACACATTTATTAATTCGATTTTATTTACTGACGAGGCTACATTCACGAACCATGAAAATGTTAATTTGCATAACATTCATTATTGGGCAACTGAAAATCCATGTTGGTTGCAGCAAGTTGCACACCAAAAACCGTGGTCGGTGAATGTATGGTGTGGGATTCTGGAGGACAGAAGTATAGGCCCCTATTTCATCGAAGGAAATGTTAATGGTAGGAAGTACACTACATTCCGGCAAGAAACGTTAGGTCTGTTATTGGAAGAAAAACCTTTAGGAACAAGGCACAGAATGTGGTATCAACACGATGGGTGTCCGGCACATTTTTCACTGATGGCTAGAAATGAGTTGCAGAGACAATTCCCAAATCGTTGGATTGAACGTGGAGATGTGGCGTGGCCGGCTAGTTCGCCAGACTTGACGCCGCTGGAATTTTTCTTGTGGGGATTCGTAAAAGATATTGTTTATAAAGACGTTACAACTATACCTGAAGATATGCGAGAGAGAATTGTCAAAGCATCTGCTTCGATAAATGCCGATGTGATAAGGAATACCACTCAATCCATGATAAGAAGATTGCAGCTACCAATGGTCATAGCTTCGAACACCTTCTGTAAATGGACGTTCATGCCACCTTTGTGACCTACTTTGACCTTCAAAGACCTAACTGTTACACATCATTGGATTCGTCTCGATAGCCAGTATCAGAAAATAAGTACCAAACTATAGCATCCCATTTAAACAAACAAACAAACAAAAAGTTGACCTTCATATCTCTGAAGCGACCTCACCTAGCAACAAGAAACTACACTCCTGGAAATGGAAAAAAGAACACATTGACACCGGTGTGTCAGACCCACCATACTTGCTCCGGACACTGCGAGAGGGCTGTACAAGCAATGATCACACGCACGGCACAGCGGACACACCAGGAACCGCGGTGTTGGCCGTCGAATGGTGCTAGCTGCGCAGCATTTGTGCACCGCCGCCGTCAGTGTCAGCCAGTTTGCCGTGGCATACGGAGCTCCATCGCAGTCTTTAACACTGGTAGCATGCCGCGACAGCTTGGACGTGAACCGTATGTGCAGTTGACGGACTTTGAGCGAGGGCGTATAGTGGGCATGCGGGAGGCCGGGTGGACGTACCGCCGAATTGCTCAACACGTGGGGCGTGAGGTCTCCACAGTACATCGATGTTGTCGCCAGTGGTCGGCGGAAGGTGCACGTGCCCGTCGACCTGGGACCGGACCGCAGCGACGCACGGATGCACGCCAAGACCGTAGGATCCTACGCAGTGCCGTAGGGGACCGCACCGCCACTTCCCAGCAAATTAGCGACACTGTTGCTCCTGGGGTATCGGCGAGGACCATTCGCAACCGTCTCCATGAAGCTGGGCTACGATCCCGCACACCGTTAGGCCGTCTTCCGCTCACGCCCCAACATCGTGCAGCCCGCCTCCAGTGGTGTCGCGACAGGCGTGAATGGAGGGACGAATGGAGACGTGTCGTCTTCAGCGATGAGAGTCGCTTCTGCCTTGGTGCCAATGATGGTCGTATGCGTGTTTGGCGCCGTGCAGGTGAGCGCCACAATCAGGACTGCATACGACCGAGGCACACAGGGCCAACACCCGGCATCATGGTGTGGGGAGCGATCTCCTACACTGGCCGTACACCACTGGTGGTCGTCGAGGGGACACTGAATAGTGCACGGTACATCCAAACCGTCATCGAACCCATCGTTCTACCATTCCTAGACCGACAAGGGAACTTGCTGTTCCAACAGGACAATGCACGTCCGCATGTATCCCGTGCCACCCAACGTTCTCTAGAAGGTGTAAGTCAACTACCCTGGCCAGCAAGATCTCCGGATCTGTCCCCCATTGAGCATGTTTGGGACTGGATGAAGCGTCGTCTCACGCGGTCTGCACGTCCAGCACGAACGCTGGTTCAACTGAGGCGCCAGGTGGAAATGGCATGGCAAGCCGTTCCACAGGACTACATCCAGCATCTCTACGATCGTCTCCATGGGAGAATAGCAGCCTGCATTGCTGCGAAAGGTGGATATACACTGTACTAGTGCCGACATTGTGCATGCTCTGTTGCCTGTGTCTATGTGCCTGTGGTTCTGTCAGTGTGATCATGTGATGTATCTGACCCCAGGAATGTGTCAATAAAGTTTCCCCTTCCTGGGACAATGAATTCACGGTGTTCTTATTTCAATTTCCAGGAGTGTAACTTCATATTATGGACCTGTTGTACCATGCAACTTTCGTCCCACAAACTTTTCAGCTCCTGTCATACTTTCGGAGTTATTCTAGGTGGCAATAGTTAGTGACTCACCCTGTATAATCATTTTACGAAAAATCGCACAATCTGTGTTTCCATTGCAGAGGATTCATCCAACAAAGTTAACTGAAATGGAACAATCCCTGCAGCGAGAGAAGAAAGCATGGGCTTCAAACTGGAAGCACAGGTGCAAAGAAAACACAATCGACACTTTCATTCGCAAATAGCGCTACCAGCCGAACCGCTGTCGACAAATTGATTTTAAATTTGGTCTGCTATCCTGTCCAGCAGTTTTCAGTGGTAGACGAAAAAGTTGTTCATAAAGTTAATAAAGGGTTGCCACCAAACAGGACAGTGATGTGTAGAAAGACTGTTGCTGCATGACTGAAGAAAAGGTAAAATAACAAAAAAATGAAACTCATAGAAACTATCAAGAGCTGATGCAGTTACAACCACAGCACACTACTCAAAACATTTCAGTAGGGCTTTTCTTGCGGTTACCGTGCACTGGCTCGAAACGAAACACTAGGTAGAAAACCACGTCGTCCATAAACAGCCCTTTTCAATCTATGCCAGGCATGTTCGATAGGATTCATGTCTGGAGAACGTGCTGGCCACTCTAAAATGTTCAAATGTGTGTGATATCTTGTGGGACTTAACTGCTAAGGTCATCAGTCCCTAAGCTTACACACTACTTAACCTAAATTATCCTAAGGACAAACACACACACCCAAGCCCGAGATAGGACTCGAACCTCCGCCGGAACCAGCCGCACAGTCCATGACTGCAGCGCCTTAGCCCGCTCGGCTATGGCCACTCTAGTCGAGCGATATCGTCATCCTGAAGGAAGCCATTCGCAAGATGTGCACGATGGGGACGCGAATTGCCCTCCATGAAGACGAATGTCTCGCCAATACGCTGCCGATATGGTTGTACTATCGGTCGGAGGATGGCATTCATGTATCGTACAGCCGTTACGGCGCCTTCCATGACCACCCGCGGCGTACGTCGGCCCCACATAACGCTACCCCAAAATAACAGGGAACCTCCACCTTGCTGCACTCGCTGGACAGTGTGTCTAACGCGTTCAGCATGACCGGGTTGCCTTCAAACACGTCTACGACGATTGTCTGTTTGAAGGCATACGCGACAGTCATCGGTGAAGTGACCGTGATGCCTATCCTGAGTGGTCCATTCGGCATGATTTTGGGCCCATCTGTACCGCGCTGCATGGTGTCGTCGTCGCAAAGATGGACCTCGCCAATGACGTCGGGAGAGAAGTTGCGCATCAAGCGGTCTATTGCGCACAGTTTGAGTCGTAACACGAGGTCCTGTGGCTGCACGAAAAGCGTTATTCAACATGGTGGTTTTGCTGTCAGAGTTCCTCCGAGTAATAATCCGTAGGTAGCGATCATCCACTGAAGTAGTAGCCCATGGGCGACCTGAGCGAGGCATTTCATCGACAGTTCCCGTCTCTCTGTATCTCCTCCATGTCCGGACAACATCGCTTTGGTTCACTCCGAGACGCCTGGACGCTTCCCTTGTTGACAGCCCTTCCTGGCACGAAGTAAGAATGCGGACGCCCTCGAACCGTGGTATTGACTGTCTAGGCATGGTTGAACTGCAGACAACATGAGCTGTGTACCTCCTTCGTGGTGGAATGACTGGGACTGATCGGCTGTCGGATCCCCTCTGTGTAATAGACGCTGCTCGTGCACGGTTGTTTGCACCTTATGCGGAGTTAGTGACATCTCTGAACAGTCAAAGGAACTGTGTCTGTGATACAACATCCACGTTCAACGTCTATCTTCAGGAGTTCTGGGAACCGGGGTGATGCCAAACTTTTTTTGATATGTGTATGTATAACAAAGTGGTGTCTTCAGCATGAGATTTTCACTCTGGAGCGTAGTGTACGCTGATACGAAACTTCCTGGAAGATTAAACTGTGTGCCGGACCGAGACTGCCTTTTGCGGGCAAGTGCTCTACCACCTGAGCTACCCTAGCACGACTCACGACCCCTCTCATTCTGGGAACATCCCTCAGGCTGTGGCTAAGCCATGTCTCCGCAATATCAGTCGGGTTTCAGCCGTGATACCGTGCGGACGGGTTCGGCGCGCCGAGCAGCGCTCCGCAGGCGTTGTTTGTTTCCCCGCTAGCGCGCGGTTGGTTCGTTGTATTGCCTTATAGTACCGGTACCGACCCGCCATGGCCTTCTCATATCGACAACTTACAATCAAACTACCGTTCATAGCATAGCACACGAGACCGAAGACCCATTAAATTGAACGGTTTCTTCCAGACATCGTGCACATAGAACCGCAAGAACTTATAGGCATTCATTTGTCTATTGTATCTAGCACAGTGTATCTCAAACTGATTGACGAAGCGGCCTGCGTCAGACTCCTCCAACGATCTGCAAATGCCTTTCACTTCTGCCACGCAGATGATAATGTGAGCGTGGTAGCAGTTGACCATGCTGGTCTGGGGGTGAGTACCGTGCGCATCTTTGAACTACCGTTCGAAGTTCCCGCCAACCTTGTCGTTGATGCGCTGCGGCCATATGGCACAGTTCTGAGCCACATAGAGGAGAAATGGAATACATTCGGAACGTACCCTGTCCTTGACGGAGTACGAAAAGTGCGAATGGAACTTAAGAAGCCCGTTCCATCATATGTTTTCGTTGGCGGCTGCCGCGCAATTGTTATATATGACGGCCAACCGAGGACTGGCTCTGAGCACTATGGGACGTAACATCTATGGTGTTCAGTCCCCTTGAACTTAGAACTACTGAAACCTAACTAACCTAAGGACAGCACACAACACACAGTCATCACGAGGCAGAGAAAATCCCTGACCCCGCCGGGAATCGAACCCGGGAACCCGGGCGCGGGAAGCGAGAACGCATCAACCGAGGACCTGCTCGGGCTGCGGCCAAGAGGGCCATGTTAGAACTGAGCGTCTGCAGGGCCGCCGCGTTCAGCTGCCCAGCAATCAACTTCCTCAACGATCCACGATGACAACAGCAGACCCATAGGCGTCAGCAGGGGAGGCAATAGTGTGCACTTGACCCCTTCCCCCCACCCCCACCCCCAACTGGGATATGGAATACAGAATTTTTAATTTTATACTGAGTGTATAATCGCCAATTCTCTGTGGTATAATACGATTTTTGTGTCATCTCTCCAATTTAGTTCTTATACCGTAACGTGTCTCGAAACTGACCAACTCATTACGCAATGAGAAAGCGGAATTCTATAGTCTTACCCCCCCCCCCCCCCCACCGAAAGAAATTTTGTGAATTCCCGTGACAATACAAAACACATAAGTTCCAACTGCGTAATAAGATCCAGTGGCTGTGTCCTATGGTCACTGGTTAATCACCGAGCGTATGTTTTTACTTGAGGTTTAAACGACGAACAGAGTCTGTGAAACTTTTAAACCGTTTCGTCACACAGATAGAAAAATGGTATTTGCACACTTTGCTTGACTCTGCTTATGTTGTTTGTCCAGTTCACCTGTGGTGATATTTCCCGGTAAGTTTTTTTATATTATAAATAATTGTGTTAATTTAATCATGTTAACCTTTTATAACAATAAATATAACTTTCATATCATCCACTCAATATTAATTTTAGGAGGTTACCACTTAAATAAACCAAAAATAGTCTCTTTCTAGTGGTCTTTTAAATGCATTAAAAATGAAGGTAATGCTCCAGAAGATAGACTCATTGGGGAAAAAACACTTCAGGAGCGGAAATATGATTTTATATGTACTTAAATGTACAAGGTAATGTTCGTAAAGGAATGGCAAATGTTTCATTACTCACTGAATCACAGGGATGTAATTGCAATGTTCATAGGGCCTGTTGTATGGGGAAAGGGGCAGGCCACATAGTAGCCATTTTATAGTTAGTATACCTAAATATTGAATTTTGCTTTCGATTCACTTTTCATTTTGGTGTTGGTTTCAGAGGGCTGCTGATCCTTTCTCTGATATACCACACTTGCAAACTATGGCTTAAAACACGCAGTTTTGAGAGCATTTTCAAATTATGTTCAACCGGAAAACAGTAAAAATTGATAACATGGTGAAGAAAACTGAGAACTGTTGAATACGAGGAAATCACATAAATCTAGTATGCCCAACCTTTTTATCTGCCATAAGCCAATAGCACTATTTGTTCCATGGAATGTTATCGGGAGAAATCACCTGTAGTGCTGGCAACATTTTCAGCTCACTTTACGATCTGACCACTTGCTGTAATGAAAATGACGTAAGGAAGTAATAGATTTCCGTGAAAGCGCGTTACAGCTGTGTTCATGTTCTCATCTGCTACTTATTTGTAGCTATGAATATTAAATTAAATTAAATTAATGCCACAGCTCAAGGTCAAGTAGCTCATTGTGTGAAGGGTAGTGCACTGCCACTTAGTGTCAGCTCGTGCAGTTTGGCAAGCACGGTGGCAAGCGCCACAAAAACGTTCGTATTCTATCGACGAATTCTGACCTGTGTTGCGAACTTAGCCATTTTATGGCTAGATCTAGCCTTTTTGAAGGGCCATCTGGCCACTGTTTTTGAAAAAAGCTACTGCTAGCATTCCTAGCCATTTCTATTGTTCGATAATTTTCGTAATAAAAAGCAGAAATAATACAACTTTACATTTTATTATGAATGAATTTGTATTTTTTTAACGTTCCGTTTACTCCGTGATACAATAGATACCAAGCAAGGGGCGTATGTTAACACTGGACATCCCTGCACGCACATACCATGCAATGAGATCATAATATACACCGTCTTACCTCCCTAACTTGCTGATTCCTCTGCCTGTAGAAAGCCGGACGCCAGATCTATCAGCTATAAAGCTACAAGCTCTTGCAAATGCAGTTGCTAGGAAACGAAATACAGTGCTGTGTGGAGTTTCTCATTTATAACGTTTGTGAGCAGTGAATGTTAGAAGAATACAGCGTACTTTCTTATTTTCAAAGTTAATTATCACATAACGGCGAAACCACCGTGTATACAAACCTACAGAAATTAATGGGAGAATTGTGTTAGACTTTACGGAGAGGACACAATAAGTTGTAACAGACACATATAAACCATTTTGTAGGTTTTGCAAAGCAGAAATAAGGGTAAAAGTATATGATTTGAAACATCGTTTAAATTCCAAACAACACATTTCATCGTCCGTTCCCTTTTGTAGCAAACATCAAACTAAAATTACGTTTAAAAGAGTTGATGAAATCACGGGTAGCAAAAAGGCTGAAGCTAGATAAGGTCTGTACACTGCAACACATTCTGCAGTTATGAGCATTGATCATCTATCACAATTATGCAACAACACATTTTCTTTGAGTGACAGTAAAAAGGTCTATCTTCGTCTGCATAGGACAAAATGTGCAGAATGTGCTCGTCCCACACTTCACTGAATAATTAGTGAGAGACATAGGCAAACAGAAATTCAGCCTTGTTATCGGTCAATCGACGGACGTTTCGGTATCCAAATTATTAGCAGTTGCAGTGCGACATTATAACACACAAACGAACGAAATATCTACACCTACATCTACATAGATACTCCGCAAGCCAACGTACGCTACGTGGCGAAGGATACCCTGAACCACTACTAGTCACTTCCTTTCCTGATCCACTCGCAAATAGAGCGAGGGAAAAACGACTGTCTTTTTGCCGCCGTATGAGCTCTAATTTCTCGTATCTTATCTTCGTGGTCCCTTAGGCGCAATGTACACTCCTGGAAATGGAAAAAATAACACATTGACACCGGTGTGTCAGACCCACCATACTTGCTCCGGACACTGCGAGAGGGCTGTACAAGCAGTGATCACACGCACGGCACAGCAGACACACCAGGAACCGCGGTGTTGGCCGTCGAATGGCGCTAGCTGCGCAGCATTTGTGCACCGCCGCCGTCAGTGTCAGCCAGTTTGCCGTGGCATACGGAGCTCCATCGCAGTCTTTAACACTGGTAGCATGCCGCGACAGCGTGGACGTGAACCGTATGTGCAGTTGACGGACTTTGAGCGAGGGCGTATAGTGGGCATGCGGGAAGCCGGGTGGACGTACCGCCGAATTGCTCAACACGTGGGGCGTGAGGTCTCCACAGTACATCGATGTTGTCGCCAGTGGTCGGCGGAAGGTGCACGTGCCCGTCGACCTGGGACCGGACCGCAGCGACGCACGGATGCACGCCAAGACCGTAGGATCCTATGCAGTGCCGTAGGGGACCGCACCGCCACTTCCCAGCAAATTAGGGACACTGTTGCTCCTGGGGTATCGGCGAGGACCATTCGCAACCGTCTCCATGAAGCTGGGCTACGGTCCCGCACACGGTTAGGCCGTCTTCCGCTCACGCCCCAACATCGTGCAGCCCGCCTCCAGTGGTGTCGCGACAGGCGTGAATGGAGGGACGAATGGAGACGTGTCGTCTTCAGCGATGAGAGTCGCTTCTGCCTTGGTGCCAATGATGGTCGTATGCGTGTTTGGCGCCGTGCAGGTGAGCGCCACAATCAGGACTGCATACGACCGAGGCACACAGGGCCAACACCCGGCATCATGGTGTGGGGAGCGATCTCCTACACTGGCCGTACACCACTGGTGATCGTCGAGGGGACACTGAATAGTGCACGGTACATCCAAACCGTCATCGAACCCATCGTTCTACCATTCCTAGACCGGCAAGGGAACTTGCTGTTCCAACAGGACAATGCACGTCCGCATGTATCCCGTGCCACCCAACGTGCTCTAGAAGGTGTAAGTCAACTACCCTGGCCAGCAAGATCTCCGGATCTGTCCCCCATTGAGCATGTTTGGGACTGGATGAAGCGTCGTCTCACGCGGTCTGCACGTCCAGCACGAACGCTGGTCCAACTGAGGCGCCAGGTGGAAATGGCATGGCAAGCCGTTCCACAGGACTACATCCAGCATCTCTACGATCGTCTCCATGGGAGAATAGCAGCCTGCATTGCTGCGAAAGGTGGATATACACTGTACTAGTGCCGACATTGTGCATGCTCTGTTGCCTGTGTCTATGTGCCTGTGGTTCTGTCAGTGTGATCATGTGATGTATCTGACCCCAGGAATGTGTCAATAAAGTTTCCCCTTCCTGGGACAATGAATTCACGGTGTTCTTATTTCAATTTCCAGGAGTGTATGTTGGCGGCAGTAGAATCGTTCGGCAGTCAGCTTCAGATGCCAGTTCTCTAAATTTTCCCAGTAATGTTTCTCGAAAAGAACGTCACCTTCTCTCCTGGGAGTCTCATTTGTGTTCCCGAGGAATCTCCGTAACACTTACGTGGTGTTCGAACCTACCAGTAACAAATCTAGCAGACGCCTCAGAATTGCTTCGATGTCTTCCTTTAATCCGACCTGGTACGGATCCCGAGCAGTACTCATGAATATCGGTCTTCGATACAGGTGAACCACTTTTTTCTAAAATTCTTCCAATAAACCAAAGTCGACCATTCACCTTCCTTACCACAGTTCTCACACGCTCTTTCCACGTTATATCGCTTTGCAACGTTATGCGCAGGTATTTAAACGACTTGACCGTATCAAACAGGACTTTAGTAATACTGTATCCGAACATTACAGGTTTGATCTTCCTACTCATCCGCATTAACTTACATTTTTCCACATTTAGGGCTACCTGTCATTCATCACACCAACTGGAAATTTTGTCTCAGTCGTCTTGTACCTTACAACAGCCACTAAACTTCGACACCCTGCCGTACACCACGGCATCATCAGCAAACGACCGCAGATTGATGCCCACCCTGAAAGCGAAATAATTTATGTATATAGACAGCAACAGTAGTCCTATCACATTTCCCTGGGATACTCCTGACGATACCCTTGTCTCTGATGAACTCGCCGTCGAGGACAACAAACTGGGTTCTATTATTTAAAAAATCTTCGAGCCACTCACGTATCTGTGAACTTATTCCGTATGTTAACACTCTGCAATGGGGAACCGTGTCAAATGCTTTCCACTAATCTAGAAATATGGAATCTGCCTGTTGCCCTTCATTCATAGTTCTCAGTATATAATGTGGGAAAAGGGCAAGCTGAGTTTCGCACGAGCGATGCATTCTAAGACCATGCTGATCCGTGCAGATAAGCTTCTCAGTCTCAATAAAGTTTGTTATATTCGAACTGAGAATATGTTCAAGGATTGTGTAGCAAACAGAAGCTAGGTATATTGATCTGTAATTGTGCAGGTCCGTTCTTTTACCTTTCTTATACAGGGTGTTATAAAAAGGTACGGCCAAACTTTCAGGAAACATTCCTCACACACAAAGAAAGAAAATATGTTATGTGGACATGTGTCCGGAAACGCTTACTTTCCATGTTAGAGCTCATTTTATTACTTCTCTTCAAATCACATTAATCATGGAATGGAAACCCACAGCCAGCCGGGATGGCCGAGCGGTTCTAGGCGCTTCAGTCCGGAACTGCGCGACCGCTACGGTCGCAGGTTCGAATCCTGCCTCGGGGATGGGTGTGTGTGATGTCCTTAGGTTAGTTAGGTTTAAGTAGTTCTAAGTTCTAGGGGACTGATGACCTCAGAAGTTGAGTCCCATAGTGCTCAGAGCCATTTGAACCATTTTTGGAAACCCACAGCATCCGTAAAGAGAACATTTGCACTGAAATGAGGATTGACACATTGTTGGATGAACCATTCGCAGAAGTGTACCCGTGGAGGCCAATCAGCTGCTGATAGTGCCTGCACACGCTGTACATGGTACGGAAACAACTGGTTCTCCCGTAGCACTCTCCATACAATGACGTGGTCAACGTTACCTTGTACAGCAGCAACTTCTCTGACGCTGACATTAGGGTTATCGTCAACTGCACGAAGAATTGCCTCGTCCATTGCAGGTGTCCTCGTCGTTCTAGGTCTTCCCCAGTCGCGAGTCATAGGCTGGAATGTTCCGTGCTCCCTAAGACGCCGATCAATTGCGTCGAACGTCTTCCTGTCGGGATACCTTCGTTCTGGAAATCTGTCTCGACACAAACGTACCGCGCCACGGCTATTGCCCCGTGCTAATCCATACATCAAATGGGCATCTGCCAACTCTGCATTTGTAAACATTGCACTGACTGCAAAACCACGTTCGTCCTGTTGATGCTACGTACTGATGTGCTTGATGATAGTACTGTAGAGCAATGAGTCGCATGTCAACACAAGCACCGAAGTCAACATTACCTTTCTTCAATTGGGCCAACTGGCGGTGAATCGAGGAAGTACAGTACATACTGACGAAACTAAATGAGCTCTAACATGGAAATTAAGCGTTTTCGGACACATGTCCACATAACACCTTTTCTTTATTTGTGTGTGAGGAATGTTTCCTTAAAGTTTGGTCGTACCTTTTTGTAACACCCTGTATACTGGAGTCACTGCTTTTTTTCAATCGCTCGAGACTTTGGGCTGGGCGAGAGATTCGCAATAAATGCAAGCTAGGTAAGGGGTCAATGCCGTAGACTACTCTTTGTAAAACCGAACTGGGATTCCCTTTGGACCCGGCAATTTATTTGCTTTCAAATCTTTCAGTTGTTTCTCTACGCTAGGTATGCTTATTACTATGTCGTCCATAGAGTCTGTTCGATGGTCTAATGACGGTATGTTTTTACGATTCTCCTGTGTGTACGATTTCTTGAACACGGGTATTGTTGAGCCAGAAAAATATGATTCTGCATCTATATATTAGAAATAAAACAGCTACTGCTGATTTTGAAATTTGATCCTAAGAAAGTGCATGGTCTAGAAACAGAGTGCCATGATGATGATGATGATGTTTGGTTTGTGGGGCGCTCAACTGCGTGGTTATCAGCGCCCGTACAATTTCCCAACCTTTGCTCAGTCCAATTTCGCCACTTTCCTGGATGATGATGAAATGATAAGGACAACACAAACACCCAGTCATCTCGAGGCAGGTGAAAATCCCTGACCCCGCCGGGAATCGAACCCGGGACCCCGTGCTCGGGAAGCGAGAACGCTACCGCGAGACCACGGCGGCGGACACACAGAGTGCCAACTGAAACGCAGTTTTAACAGTGGAGTATATGTCCAGATGAAAAAATAATTTGAGAACAATGCTATTGTTAGATGCGTTGCGTCAGTCATTCACTACAGCTCCCACAATTTCGTGCTACAAAGGAAACTCTACCCAGAAACAATGAATTTCTTATTTTTGAAACTATAAATGGGTTTCGTGTTCTTCTCAGCGCCGCTTACAATAAGCTCATCTACAATAAAAATAATTATGAAGAAGGTGAGCAGGCCGGTGTGACCGTGCGGTTCTAGGCGCTTCTGTCTGAAACCGGGTGACCTCTACGGTCGCAGGTTCGAATCCTGCCTCGGGCATGGATGTGTCTGATGTCCTTAGGTTAGTTAGGTTTAAGTAGTACTAAGTTCTAGGAGACTGATGACCATATATGTTAAGTCCCATAGTGCTGAGAGCCATTTTTTTTAAGAAGATGAACGTTATCCACGAAACATTCCAGGAATTTGCAATACGAGTACTTGCTGAATTTCCATTGACCCGCTGTTAGTAGAATTGGAGAACAGTATGCTAAACTAACATTACGTTTTGAAGATACATTACTTAACTGCAGTGGCCGAGCGGTTCTCGGCGCTGCAGTCCGGAACCGCGCGACTGCTACGGTCGCAGGTTCGAATCCTGCCTCGGGCATGGATGTGTGTGATGTCCTTAGGTTAGTTAGGTTTAAGTAGTTCTAAGGTCTAGGGGACTTATGACCTCAGCTGTTGAGTCCCATAGTGCTCAGAGCCATTTGAACCATTTGAACCTAACTGCAGAACTTTTACAGATTTATATCCCAGCAAGTTGTTAGATAGTTTGGCCAATTTAGTTGCTCCATAAGCAGCAGAATAATAAATACCACCGCCAAAATTGATCCCCTCAAGAGTAGCAATTATAATGGCCCATCCCCATATCGTGGCTACACAGTCTAAAATGAACCAAAATTCTTCAATCTGTCCGATGATGCAAATAAAACGTTAGGAGACATATGCGTGAGTTTCACAAGAAAGGTGCTTCTGGAGCACCAGAATAAGCTTCCAGGTAATTTTGAAGTACTCCATCAAATATCGTTGCTGTGTCGACGAAACACTGAAAACAGCGAAACAACCTATTAGGCCTTCTATTTTGGTGTTAGTTGTGGGATTCGAGCACAATACCGACTGAATTGAGAATCAGTGGCGAAACTGTAGTTACATCAAATGGATAAATCAAACATCCGTTTCTGAATTCTGATAAGAAGTTAGTCAGTACAGAGATTCCGGAGGTGAAAATGCATCTACGGAGTTAGTCTCACTCGCATTTTCAGTGTTAATTCTACCACACTCCAATGCGAAACTTGATAGAATTTTTAGTCAGATAAAATTGGTAGAAAACAAACCCACAAACAGACTTAAAATCAACAGGCGTCTGCTATTCTGAGTGTAAGATACGGATTGAAGTGCCACCGTAAGTGTTGTTTTGCTTACGAAGTTCTAGAAGAAATACTGAAGCTTGTTGGTATAAATGCCGTATACACGAGGAAGGTCAGTGAATTCGGCAGCACCAGCAAAGGTAATGAGGCAGAGGACAATGAGGAGGATGATATTTTTATTTCCTAAGTGCTTATTTTTCACATATTTTTAAGTTTTTATGTACTACATAAATAAATGAGCCATTTCTGTCCTTTTTTACGAGACTGTTTTGCCATTTTCATTGAATGATAGTTGCAAAATCTGATTCTGAGCAGTACTAAGGAGCACTGCCTCAAGAAAAGTTCGACAAACTACACTACTGGCCATTAAAATTGCTACACCAAGAAGAAATGCAGATGATAAACGAGTATTCATTGGATGGTTCAAATGGCTCTGAGCACTATGGGACTTAACATCTATGGTCATCAGTCCCCTAGAACTTAGAACTACTTAAACCTAACTAACCTAAGGACAGCACACAACACCCAGTAATCACGAGGCAGAGAAAATCGCTGACCCCGCCGGGAATCGAACCCGCGAACCCGGGCGTGGGAAGCGAGAACGCTACCGCACGACCACGAGCTGCGGACTATTCATTGGACAAACATATTATACTAGAACTGACTAGTGATTACATTTTCACGCAATTTGGGTGCATAGATCCTGAGAAATCAGTACCCAGAACAACCACCTCTGGCCGTAATAACGGCCTTGATACGCCTGGCCACTGATTCAAACAGAGCTTGGGTGGGGTGTATAGGTACAGATGCCCATGCAGCTTCAACACGATTCCACAGTTCATCAAGAGTAGTGACTGGCGTATTGTGACGAGCCAGTTGCTCGGCCACCATTGACCAGACGTTTTCAATTGGTGAGAGATCTGGAGAGTGTGCTGGCCAGGTCAGCAGTCGAACATTTTCTGTATCCAGAAAGGCCCGTACAGGACCTGCAACATGCGGTCGTGCATTATCCTGCTGAAATGTAGGGTTTTGCAGGGGTCGAATGAAAGATAGAGCCACGGGTCGTAACACATCTGAAATGTAACGTCCACTGTTCAAAGTGCCGTCAGTGCGAACAAGAGGTGACCGAGACGTCTAACCGATGGCACCCCATACCATCACGCCGGGTGATACGCCAGTATGGCGATGACGAATACACGCTGCCATGTGCGTTCACCGCGATGTCGCCAAACACGGATGCGACCATCATGATGCTGTAAACAGTACCTGGATTCATCCGAAAAAATGACGTTTTGCCATTCGTACACCCATGTTCGTCGTTGAGTACAACATCGCAGGTGCTCCTGTCTGTGATGCAGCGTCAAGGGTAACCGCAGCCATAGTCTCCGAGCCGATAGTCCATGCTGCTGCAAACGTCGTGGAACTGTTCGTGCGGATGGTTGTTGTCTTGCAAACGTCCCCATCTGTTGACTCAGGGATCGAGACGTGGCTGCACAATCCGTTACAGCAATGCGGATAAGATGCCTGTCATCTCGACTGCTAGTGATACGAGGCCGTTGGGATCCAGCACGGCGTCCCGTATTACCCTTCTGAACCCACCGATTCCATATTCTGCTAACAGTCATTGGATCTCGACCAACGCGTGCAGCAGTGTCGCGATACGATAAACCGCAATCTCGATAGGTTACCTTTATCAAAGTCGGAAACATGATGGTATGCATTTCTCCTCCTTACACGAGGCATCACAACAACGTTTCACCAGGCAACGCCGGTCAACTGCTGTTTGTGTATGAGAAATCGGTTGGCACTTTCCTCATGTCAGCACGTTGTAGCTGTCGCCACCGGCGCCAACCTTGTGTGAATGCTCTGAAAAGCTAATCATTTGCATATCACAGCATCTTATTCCTGTCGGCTAAATTTCGCGTCTGTAGCACGTCATCTTCGTGGTGTAGCAATTTTAATGGCCAATAATGTGTATAGCATGGTCACGTTACTCGAATGCAGTGTACAAAGTAAGATACTGCAAGGTTACTTGACGCTAACGTTTACGTATGATGCGAGTCAATTTCTTGGATCACTGCTGCATGCGTGTGCACTTTCACGTAGAGAGGGTAGCTTTTCGATTTTAAATAAAAAAACAGTGAGTGACGTGTGAACAGTGGTACGGCCGTCACTCTTTTTCTAGAAGCGTAGGTCATACAAATGTAATTCGCCACACCCCTGTCATACTCTTCAGTTTAATCAACGGAGCTATCAACAATGAAAGAAAAATCTACTGACTGCCATACTACGTAATATCTTCAAAGTTACTAGTTAACTTGTTGTAACGAATAAAAAATTGCGCTGGTATGCTTTTTTCGAATCTTCTGGAGTATTACCATAGACAGTGTGTGGAACTTTTAAACGTTTCATTTTAAGTAATTTATCATTTTTCAGATTAAGCATTAGAAAGCTCATTTTCTAGAAAAACATCTTGTTTAGACTACTTTCATTCTTTTACTTTAACAGACAGTATTTATGATTATTTTTGGCCTGTAATGTCACAACATTTCAACACCGAACGTTTCACATATTTATTGCCTTTTTAGGACAGTGGTTCCCAAACTTTCTTAGTCCATTACCCCTGAGTGCAATCAGACATTAGGTAGTACCATCTCCGCCCCCCCCCCCCCCCTGCAGGAGAGCTTCTGTAAAGTTTGGAAGGTAGGAGACGAGATACTGGTAGAAGTAAAGCTGTGAGGACGGGGCGTGGGTAGCTCAGTTGTAGAGCACTTGCCCGCGAAAGGCAAAGGTCCCGAGTTCGAGTCTCGGTTCGACACACAGTTTTAATCTGCCAGGAAGTTTCATCCTGAGAGATCATCGAAACTTAACAAGTGAAAACAAACAAGACTTGTTTTCAGAATCTTTAAAAGGTACCACACTTCAGTGCAATGGAGATGTTTGCAGTCGATAAAGGTTACCAGTTTTTGGTCATTCCGACGCTGGAAAGACTCAAAGGTACATTCATGAAATCAAGTTATCAGTTACTGCGAGTATACAGTTAACCTTTGACAGCCAAGAGTGAAACGTATATGAAAATCAACAAATTTATAAATTACTTATTTTAACGTACCTAAAAGATAAATTTTACTCACAAATGTACATGGTGAAGACATATTAATGTGATCAACGCCTATGTTAGAAGTGCAATAACGACTACTCACATTTGGCAGGTGGCAGCACTAGCAGTGAGGGTATATGAAGCATGTCGAGGGGGGGGGGGGGGGCGGAAAACAGCGCACTCGTTGCCGTAATTCGAAAACGAAGCGATTGATTTGACGTCCAAAAGGACATGATCCTTGGGTTTGGGGCCAAGGGTGCAAGCATTACCGAAATGGCTAAGTCTGTAAACTGTTCGCGTGCCAAGTTGTAGAAGTATACTGTGCACTGCAAAATGGCGCTGTCCGAAACTGGGGTGGAGGCAACTGTGGTACACCACGGGCCGTAGATCACAGGGTTGAACGACGGCTGCAGAGATGTGTACGGGCGAATAGACGTGCAGCTGTTGCGCAACCGACCGCCCAGATGAAACACGAGGCTACCAAAAGGTCGCCTCAACGGTCCTTCAGCGAACGTTGTTTCATACGGGCTTCTGCCGGAGGCGCCTGATTCCCACACCCATGCTGACTGCTGTCCATCGGCGCCGAAGGCTGGAATTTGCCCGCCAATACCTCAACTGAGTGGCAACAGGTGGCTTTTTCAGATGAATCACGTTTTACGCTCCATCGGACAGATGGCCGTTGGCGACTACAGTTTGAAAGTCTGAAGTCAAACACCCTGCCACCGCGAGAGAGCGTTATGGTCTGGGGAATGTTTTCGTGGCATTACCTTCGTGATCTCGTCATTCTGGTAGGCACAATGGACCAACACAAGCATGCATCTGTTCCTAGGGATCATGTCTATCCCAAAATGCAGTTTGTTATTCCTCAGCTCGATGGCATCTACCAGCAGGACAATGCAACGTGTCACACAGCTCGCAGTTTACGTGCGTGGTTTGAAGGGTACTGGGATGAGTTCCACGTTCTCCCCTCGCCGCCAGACTCCCCAGATCAAAATCCAATCGAGAATGTGTAAGACCACCACCTCCAACGAGCTGTTCGTGCCATAGATCATCAACTGAGAAACCTTGTGCAGGTGGCCACGACTCTGGAGTCGGCATGGTTCCACATCCCTGTCGGTACCTTCCAGAACCTCACTGAAACTCTTCCTGCGTGTCTCGCGCTGTAAAAGGTAGCTCTTCAGGTTTTTGAGAGGTGGTCACGTTAGTGTGACACGACAATGTACACTCCTGGAAATTGAAATAAGAACACCGTGAATTCATTGTCCCAGGAAGGGGAAACTTTATTGACACATTCCTGGGGTCAGATACATCACATGATCACACTGACAGAACCACAGGCACATAGACACAGGCAACAGAGCATGCACAATGTCGCCACTAGTACAGTGTATATCCATCTTTCGCAGCAATGCAGGCTGCTATTCTCCCATGGAGACGATCGTAGAGATGCTGGATGTAGTCCTGTGGAACGGCTTGCCATGCCATTTCCACCTGGCGCCTCAGTTGGACCAGCGTTCGTGCTGGACGTGCAGACCGCGTGAGACGACGCTTCATCCAGTCCCAAACATGCTCAATGGGGGACAGATCCGGAGATCTTGCTGGCCAGGGTAGTTGACTTACACCTTCTAGAGCACGTTGGGTGGCACGGGATACATGCGGACGTGCATTGTCCTGTTGGAACAGCAAGTTCCCTTGCCGGTCTAGGAATGGTAGAACGATGGGTTCGATGACGGTTTGGATGTACCGTGCACTATTCAGTGTCCCCTCGACGATCACCAGTGGTGTACGGCCAGTGTAGGAGATCGCTCCCCACACCATGATGCCGGGTGTTGGCCCTGTGTGCCTTGGTCGTATGCAGTCCTGATTGTGGCGCTCACCTGCACGGCGCCAAACACGCATACGACCATCATTGGCACCAAGGCAGAAGCGACTCTCATCGCTGAAGACGACACGTCTCCATTCGTCCCTCCATTCACGCCTGTCGCGACACCACTGGAGGCGGGCTGCACGATGTTGGGGCGTGAGCGGAAGACGGCCTAACGGTGTGCGGGACCGTAGCCCAGCTTCATGGAGACGGTTGCGAATGGTCCTCGCCGATACCCCAGGAGCAACAGTGTCCCTAATTTGCTGGGAAGTGGCGGTGCGGTCCCCTACGGCACTGCGTAGGATCCAACGGTCTTGGCGTGCATCCGTGCGTCGCTGCGGTCCGGTCCCAGGTCGACGGGCACGTGCACCTTCCGCCGACCACTGGCGACAACATCGATGTACTGTGGAGACCTCACGCCCCACGTGTTGAGCAATTCGGCGGTACGTCCACCCGGCCTCCCGCATGCCCACTATACGCCCTCGCTCAAAGTCCGTCAACTGCACATACGGTTCACGTCCACGCTGTCGCGGCATGCTACCAATGTTAAAGACTGCGATGGAGCTCCGTATGCCACGGCAAACTGGCTGACACTGACGGCGGCGGTGCACAAATGCTGCGCAGCTAGCGCCATTCGACGGCCAACACCGCGGTTCCTGGTGTGTCCGCTGTGCCGTGCGTGTGATCATTGCTTGTACAGCCCTCTCGCAGTGTCCGGAGCAAGTATGGTGGGTCTGACACACCGGTGTCAATGTGTTATTTTTTCCATTTCCAGGAGTGTATTTGAAAATAAAATAAAAGAAAATTCCACTACTAGTTCAGTGCTGATATTTTTGCACGTGTTTCGCTCTTTTAACTTGCTACCGAAAAAGAGAGGAAGAAGTTGTCGATTTAACTCGCACTGAATGGCTTTTCAGTTAAGTCATAATTTTCTCTCACAACGACACAAAATATGACTCCTTTTAGAGGCGTGTGTGTTTTTATGGAAAACATCTTTGAAAAAGATCTCTTGTATTTACCTTGTAGGCAAAAGATATATGGTACGATACTAGCTTTCGAATGAACTGCGAATTATCTTCTTGAAGAATCATTTCATGAAGTATCTTTCCGCGTTCCATACTGATCTATCACGCAAGAACAGACTACCGTTTGTTCTGCCTGTATTTTGCTTACCACTGTGTATGCCGAAGCACGACCCTGTACCAGTTCAGAAGCCAAAGCTCCTTATTTGGATTTCAGAAATCTTTCAAAATTTCGTACGCATATATCAGCTTGTCGATAGTGATATCACACGTGTGGTTTTACAAAATCCGTAATGTAATTTATGGTTCCTGTACCTTGTTCTGTCATCTTAATTTTCCGGATCAAAAATGAAAATAAACCCTACAATGAATCGTGAAGCAAAGCCAACAAACGAAGATACACAGGGATTCAAGAAGGTACATAGCGATCCAAGTAGAAATCGATCAAATGCCAAAAATTAGGACAAAGGGGATTGAACTGCTCGTCTCTAATAAAATAAGAGTGTATTTAAACAATATGACGTTAGTGACAATTTCCGTTCCACAGATTGTTCACAGTGCATGTAACTGAGGACGTCAGCGCTCTATGCCTAGTCACTAAACTAAACGTAAATTACCCAATCGAGGCAGGCATGAAGCTCATGTAACACTGTAATAAATAACTTACAGGAACACGAAGAACAAAAGCTATACATACTTTAGGTTGTACCTGAGTACCTCATAAGTTTCCTGGGCAAAAAACACTTAATTGAAGAGTAAGTGAGTTTAACACAGATGCTTAGTACACATTAGGTCTATTGGTTGTTATTAAAGTTTATGCTGCAATACAACGTTAATAATAAAGTTGAAAGTAATGAAGCTTTTCGCTAAAAACGGACTTCTGAAAAATATATATTTTTTGGATAAAAAGTAAATATGATTTTGTGCTGTTCTACAATTTTTCAAATGGAGAGGCACCCTTTCCCCTTTTCCAGCGGAGCCGAAATCACAAACAAAACTCATTTTTTGTGCAAAGAAACCAAAACAGGGGATAGCACGAGGAAATAACCATACGTGAAAAATAAGAGCCTACCTGTCTTGTTTTGTTTTACAAAAATCCCAAGTTTTTTGCGAACTTTCTTAGAATACAATAAAAAAGAACGATAAAAAGTTATCTCAAAAACCAGTCATTAATTCGAGTTGACGAAAGTAGAAAATGTGCGAACAGGATACAAAACATGTATTGTAATGGTTGTGTGCTCTATAGTTGATCCAAACGACGAAGATCGAAGGAAATTTCTTTGTCTGCTGCCTGAAAAAATGTATATATGTATAAACAATTTAATTTCCATAATTTTCGTATAATTTATATAATTATAAAAAAGTTGAAATGGAAAGTGGAACGAGTGACTGTCCGAAAAAGAACGAGACGAAGGCAGCAACGAGACCAGCCGCCACCGTTCCGGGAACGAGGACCGACTAAGAGCATTTCTGGAACGAAGATCTGCCGCGACCGTTCTTCGAACGAGACTGACCGCGACCAAAGTGAATGGTAGACGGCTTTTTCTTAGAAGTCTTTCCTCAATCCTTCCATTCACTTTAATTAATCGTTCCTTTGGACCTGTTCATTTGCGGACGACCTACCTCTAATAAGCTTCGCAGTTTTTCTACTATTGTGCTTTCATTCCCATTCACTAGTATCAGAATTTTCAGTAGACGCAACATGTGTTCCAATACTAAACGTTGAAACAGTTAATAACAATTCAGCTGCTATACAGGGTGTTTCAAAAAGGCTGACCTGATATCAAAACTCCATATTTATTGATAAAAGCATACTACAAACATGGGATGAATTGAAAAATAAGCACAAAATCTTGCTGTTACAAATGCTCTACGTGTCCACCAGCAGAAGCACGGACAAAATCTAGACGATAGCTAAACTCGCCAACAACTTTACACAATACACTTGCTTTTACAGAAGTTATGCAAGACTACACTGGTCATGTGGTTTGTTTTAAAAGGCTACAGGCTACTGTAAGTTTACGTCCTGACAGCAATCACTTTAACTTGTAGCCTTCCAAGTGCCTATCTGTCCATGCGTCTGCTAAATTGATTATGCTCTTCGACAGTGGTTGTTGTTGCTAGCCTGCATTGGAGATATCACTTTCATAGAATATTAAATAAAACTTGAATGCTGAAATAATTTAATGAAATGGTGGCCCTGTCATTATTGTAGTCAGTAATTGATAGGTGATTAATACATGAACATGGGATTAAGCTTTTATAAAAATTATGGTAAAAGTTTATCGATCATGAAGTAGGACAAACAATACAAGTTAAGAGAGACGACAAATAAATCATGAACTGTTCCCTACACAAATAGAGCAACAAATAATCAGCACTCCACTGGGTGGCGAATGGTTGACAAGGATTAGGTTTACGTGTGAAATCTATTTACTCTGGCTCAAAACATGGATAATGCAATCTGAAATTATCTAACGCTGAATAGACTTTGATAGATTTATTCTACACAGAAGCTATACTACGTTGGTGCAGCTGAGAACAAGTGGCGAGCCTGTGATTCAGTTTGTCCTAACAAGCCAGAGCAGCAGTACTCTACCACTCCTTCGATACATCGGGCTGTCTCACGTGATAGTCATAGTGCGAGAATCGACAGAGGAGCTATGTACAGTGACGTAATTCATTATTGTGAGCATAAAATATACACAGCCATGGGCTGGTGATCTATTAGACTGACCGCAATTACTCTCTGATGGAGCCCTGAAATCCTTGCAGATTCCAGCGTGTGACATTCCCTTCACTGTTCATACCATGGACCAATTCGACTCACTCTTACAGCAGTGTGCACAAGGAGATTAAACGTCAAGGCAGCAGACCTGATATGAGTAAGATTGTCCTCGGCACAGCGCGTTGCCCAAGATGACTAAAGAGTACTTTCGGTACAGCTAAGATTTCACCACAGCCTTCCCGATCAAGACCAATGCCATTAGGAAGTCATGCTCAGGACGAGTGTCCCAAGAGCAGCCCACTCATAACAAGAGTCAAGACCAGAACCTCCTCTCCAGACCAGTGTCTGAATCAGAAGACCACACTTCTCCACTCCTCCTTCCCATCAAAGCTTGGTAAACTCACCAAAAGCACTCCCACAACCACCCCCAGAAGGGTTTCATATCAATCACGAGTCTCCATGAGCTCCACGTTCCCTCTCCAACTCATCTGGTCTAACCACCGGCCAATTCTAATCAAAATTAATAATATTCTTTTCTTTTCTGGAGAAGCAGCCAATCCCTGACTCGTAAATTCCCAGACAGGGAGGAGACGATGTTAAACTCCCGACTTGTTTTTCCCAAAACCACTTTAGGCAGCGTGTTTTGAGTTTCCGTTTAAGCCTAAAGTGAATAACACATTTATCACAGAGATCATTATCTGGAAGGTCCGAATGTTAAAGCATGTCCAAGCAGGGACCTTGGCTAAACTAAGAGAAGTGCTTTTGTGTCCCAACATTGACCATTTCAGTGTTGCCATAAATGTTGCGTTCTGTTCTAATATTCTTCTGAAGGCCTGAGGCTTCCCAAAACGCTCAGCAAGCAGAGGGTCAACACCACCTGACAGTTCCCTCAATAGTGTTCGACCCAAGGTGAGCATGGAAACTCGCAAACTTTTATGGCCACCATGCCTTGGCCAGCCGTCCTACTTCTCTTCTGCGTCCCTGTCCCTGCTGTGACCTGAGGCGCCTAACAGCTAGATCCATGTAGTCAGTTTTTTCGCCTCTTCGGCCGAAAGCATTGTCTGCACGGGAAATTCTTGGGACCAGCGTTCTGCCATCGGTAAGTGCTTCGAGATGTTCCTCTCCTTAATAGCTGTGCTTGGCTTCCAAGCCCCAAATGTCCACTGCAATATTTACAGTTGAATGACAAAACTGCCTGCTTATTCTCAACGCCAGAAAACACTATTCGAAGCAGAGCCACCATAAAGATCCCTCGTGCATTAACAAGGTACAGTCGTGCTCAAAAGTATCCGAACGACCTGAATTGCATTTTGCCTGACTCGCATGCAACCCACATAAAGCAGCTGTTTAGCAGGTCCTCTAATCGCTCCTCGATACAGTCGTTTGACTATTGAAAATGGTTCCCAAAAGTCACCACTAGAAAAAACTGCTCTGTATCGCAATAACTCAAGATGTAAAGCTATACCACGATACTACAAACATCAGGGAACACCTTATCACAGATAAGACTGTCATTAACGCTTGTAACCTCGCATTTATTACAATAAGTGACATACCTGAAATGTTACTACTCTCAATATTACGTCAGATAGGTAACGCACGAAGTAAGTTCGTCGTTTTCATGATTTCCTCTTCAAAGTAACATACAGTACTTATCATTTAACACAAAAAGGCATTAAAAATTTAAGTTATTCACGAGGAGCTAGTTCAGAATATGTATGAACTTCAAATGACACGACGAGCCGTCTCGTTCTGCATATGGATTCAAACCCAGCTCATGCAAACTAGGCAAACATTTCGTGACTAACGGAAACTAACAATCATTCCTGACTATGCATGCAGAGAGTGATATACCTCGATTTTAGACAGTTTCAGTTGGCAAATATTAACTTTAAATCACATAACATAAACATTTTTAACGGACGGGAATTACTATCCAGCATCTGTTGTCCCTGTTAACGAACTACGAGAGATGTTAAATATTGCTTCTTCACAAGTAACTTACTTGAAATGCCGTGAGTTAAAGCTTTGTGTTGGACAGGGATTCGAACCCAGAACCTAATAAAGTTCTTATCGAAGCACAATCAACTGTGCATATCGGATTTTCTCGGCAGTAGCTAGATGTTTTAACTGAAATGACGAGACGAAACATTAATTTTTTCCTTCCCAGGACTCCAACCTGACACCTGTCGCTGTTATATTCTAGAGAAAACGAACGTTAAATATGGGTTTGTTACACCAGCAGCGACATGTGAGCGTGTTTGAACTAGACGACGAGTTCAGTGCTGACTGGGAATCGAACCCCACACATATCGTTGTTGACTACACACAAAGAGACGTCAGCTATCGAATTTTTCTCCACCAGCATCCTTGAACTTACAGTTACCTCGCAAATATTTCTGTGTCACACTGGGAGTCAAAAACGTCAGATATCGTTAGTGCTGACAACGAATGAAAATACTTTAAAAATCAAAATTTTTATCTACCAGCAGATAGGTGTTCTCATGCTAGAGCTTGATAACACATAATGAAAACTTTAGTGCTGGGCCAGGATTCGAACTGATTCAAGCGCAATATGTGGAAATGTTTTGATATCTGCAGTTTTGAACCAACAACAAATTGTAGTCGAGCTGCATTATCACGAAGGGATCAAATTCCGCGTTGAGGGCTGTCTGAGTTGCATTCCCAGTTCAGAACCAATTTTATCGACATACAGAAGCTCAAATAAAAGATGGAATAAGCATCCTGTACCCTACATAGCGTTTGTTTCGTCACTAGAAATAAATAACTAGTATAATAAAGGTTACTGATGATAGAGTTTCTATACGTCGCCACTCCTGACTTTATTGTGGTTCAACCTAACGTCTACTTCGTAGAGAAGGATTATCATGATTAATATGAATTTCAGACCACAATGCCATTACACCTTCTTCACTTGGCGTAGCCAAGAGAGAATAGAATCTGTCCCTCCCTATCAAAAATCATAGGCAGAAGGTGGAATCGAACCGAGTCCACACGTATAGCAACCTATTATGAATCTAACGGACCACCGAATCCTCTGCACATAACCCCGTTGCGCCATACTGGATCATAATTCTGACACAGAGGCTCCATTAGTGATTTGCAGCATGTTCAGTACATTCATTTACTTGGTTGACCGAATCGCCATGAACTACCTGCCTCAGTTACCCAGTGCATACATTCGACTCTATTTTGTAATCACCGAAATAAAATCACGTAACTGCCACCTGCACAGAACTGCCAACAGCGTAGGATGCAGAAATTTAAATAGGAAGTGTTCCTTTCTACTTGAGCTACTCTACTCTACAGATAGTTTGTTGAAAACGTCGTTCAGTGCGTAAGAAAAGTTGTAACTGTCTGTCTCTCAAAAGCCTAGATCCGGTCATGTGCATTGTCTCACAACACTGTGGAATGCGAAAGTTCTGGAGGAAGTGTTATTGACTTCTGGAGGTGCCAGAGCTGCGTGACGGCTAGTAGCATTATGGTATGCGTCGTGCACTGTAGACAAGACGTCGCGAGTATCAGTACATTCACTGCTACATTTCTTAAAACGCAATTCTGCTGTCTGCAGAAGTTATCGATCTAATGGAACTTTGAACATAATTCCCTTCACTTCTCAACCCAAAATAGTCGCATGTGGAAAAAGGGCTAACTTCTGCGACATTTTGTTCTTTTCAGATTTAATAGACGGCCAGGCAGCAGATGAATCTCGAAACTTTTGTACTATATATGGGGAGAGCGCATCACGCCAAAATACGCCAGAAAAGCATTTTCTACATTAGCTGTAACGTGGTGGTGGCATTTTATTCTTCTTCAAACCTTGTTTGAAAGCTTTAACTCAAAACTAGTTTTCTAAATGCATGTAATCAATAAACTGCATGTGCATTGGTCAGACTGTTATAGATAATATCAGAGAATTTGCATATATCGTTGATGATAAATTTCTCTCTCATGTTTACTATTGTTTTAACAATACTAAAAGAAACCTTACGAAAATTGTGCACTGTACTATAAAAATGAAATAAAACTACCCATGATAGCCTTACGAGGAAAGTCTGTTTTAATAAAACTCAGTATCTTTACACAAGTGTGCGTCTATTGGCACGAATTAGTAAAACATTACTCACTTGCATCTCGATTGAGTCTGTGATTAATTGGTATGCTGTATCATTCTCAAGAGGAATGCAAATGTGACATTTAAAAAATAAAGTTATGTATTCCTAGAAAGCCAAAATTTGCTTGTTAGCATCGGAAAGAAGCGTCGCCTGAAGTGCAGAATTGTAAATTTTTCACCATTGCACTATGATCCGAAAGCATTTTCTTGCAATTTCCTTATCTATGTTTGATCTGACTGCTTGTAGCCCCTTCACAGAAGGGATAAAAACGTTATTTTCGGCGAGACTGGAACCGCGTACCGGAACGATCGCTTCTTCACTGGCTAGCCCGTAACCACAGAGCTAGGGAAGAGGTACGTGTGTTGCTGTCCTCTTACGTGGCCAATAGTGGCTAGAACTCGTAAACAGCTACTTAAATGACGAGATTAGTTGTGATTTCCACGTGTAACGACTTTCCTGGGCCGAAAACCGTAAATTTACAATCATTTGTTACACTTCAAGCGATAATAATTCAGATTATTCAATGGAAATGACAGGAAAAATCAAGTGAACTTTGAGGCTTAATTCCGTGCACACCAGGAAGTAACTCGTCGATCACAGAGTAGCCAAACATACCTTGCCGTGTTGCCAGATCTCAGTTACAGTACATCTACATCTACATTTCTACATTTATACTCCGCAAGCCACCCAACGGTGTGTGGCGGAGGGCACTTTACGTGCCACTGTCATTATCTCCCTTTCCTGTTCCAGTCGCGTATGGTTCGCGGGAAGAACGACTGTCTGAAAGCCTCTGTGCGCGCTCTAATCTCTCTAATTTTACATTCGTGATCTCCTCGGGAGGTATAAGTAGGGGGAAGCAATATATTCGATACCTCATCCAGAAACGCACCCTCTCGAAACCTGGCGAGCAAGCTACACCGCGATGCAGAGCGCCTCTCTTGCAGAGTCTGCCACTTGAGTTTGTTAAACATCTCCGTAACGCTATCACGGTTACCAAATAACCCTGTGACGAAACGCGCCGCTCTTCTTTGGATCTTCTCTATCTCCTCCGTCAACCCGATCTGGTACGGATCCCACACTGATGAGCAATACTCAAGTATAGGTCGAACGAGTGTTTTGTAAGCCACCTCCTTTGTTGATGGACTACATTTTCTAAGGACTCTCCCAATGAATCTCAACCTGGTACCCGCCTTACCAACAATTAATTTTATATGATCATTCCACTTCAAATCGTTCCGCACGCATACTCCCAGATATTTTACAGAAGTAACTGCTACCAGTGTTTGTTCCGCTATCATATAATCATACAATAAAGGATCCTTCTTTCTATGTATTCGCAATACATTACATTTGTCTATGTTAAGGGTCAGTTGCCACTCCCTGCACCAAGTGCCTATCCGCTGCAGATCTTCCTGCATTTCGCTACAATTTTCTAATGCTGCAACTTCTCTGTATACTACAGCATCATCCGCGAAAAGCCGCATGGAACTTCCGACACTATCTACTAGGTCATTTATATATATTGTGAAAAGCAATGGTCCCATAACACTCCCCTGTGGCACGCCAGAGGTTACTTTAACGTCTGTAGATGTCTCTCCATTGAGAACAACATGCTGTGTTCTGTTTGCTAAAAACTCTTCAATCCAGCCACACAGCTGGTCTGATATTCCGTAGGCTCTTACTTTGTTTATCAGACGACAGTGCGGAACTGTATCGAACGCCTTCCGGAAGTCGAGGAAAATGGCATCTACCTGGGAGCCTGTATCTAATATTTTCTGGGTTTCATGAACAAATAATGCGAGTTGGGTTTCACACGATCGCTGTTTCCGGAATCCATGTTGATTCCTACATAGTAGATTCTGAGTTTCCAAAAACGACATGATACTCGAGCAAAAGACATGTTCTAAAATTCTACAACAGATCGACGTCAGAGAGATAGGTCTATAGTTTTGCGCATCTGCTCGACGACCCTTCTTGAAGACTGGGACTACCTGTGCTCTTTTCCAATCATTTGGAACCTTCTGTTCCTCTAGAGACTTGCGGTACACGGCTGTTAGAAGGGGGGCAAGTTCTTTCGCGTACTCTGTGTAGAATCGAATTGGTATCCCGTCAGGTCCAGTGGACTTTCCTCTGTTGAGTGATTCCAGTTGCTTTTCTATTCCTTGGACACTTATTTCAGCAGAAAGAAACTATGTGAAGTTTGTTTTACAACCTTCGTGCCTGGATAAAGAGCTTTTTCTGTTTGAGATTTCTGTGAACGTTGCTGCATAAGACGATTTAAGAATAAACTTAATTCCTTCACCTACGACAATGTTTAAAGAAATTGTGTTAACGGCTCTAAATCGTGGTTTGTGAATCGTCTACTGGCTGTACTCGGCCGAATTTTGCTCGTTGGAAGACAAAGAAACTTACTGACAAATTTCACAGAAGGAAAAGGGGGACGAAATGTCTCCCACTGGAAGGTCATGTTGTTTTATTTAAATGATTACAAAATCAGGTAAAACGAACAGTGAGGTTGTCAGTATAAGCACGTTACTGTTGTCAGTATGATGTTGCACTGCCCAGGACCTGTAATGATATAGAGGCCGTTTGGGTCAGGCATATTGTATACAGAAGTGGAAGAGAGAGCACCACTAAATTCTCCAATCCGTATGCATTGCATACACACAGAAATTACTGTTACAGTGTACTTATGGAGCCCAATGAGTCAATTGCGTATTTTCCGGTGAGAAAGAGCACTGGCAGACAGTCTCCGCTACATTAGGTTACTTAAACTGGTGTCACACTGAGCTAGAATTTATGGTCAGCGACTAAGTGTATGGTCAATGAGTCGGATACGAGTTTTGCAACTATGAAATACTTTCCTACATTATAGAAGCGGATATTAAATTTGAACTAACATTGCGAATATTTGGACTTGGATAGCTTAGAATGAAAATCTTTCTGTTTATTGCAAAGGAAAACAATTGATTTTCTAAAACATTCTCTGTCATACACAACTTGAAACAGGTCACGTCAACCAAATCATATGGAAGAACTGACAGTGACGTATATCGGAAGGCAGTAAGATCCCTTGGCTTTTGGTTTGGCAGTATTCGACGGCAATTTCTAGTCGCAAGTAAATGATGAAAGGCAGCGCGTTTATGTTATCAAATAACGTCTTCATCAATTACTTTAGTTTTACTGTAATCTACGAGTAATTGCTGATGGTTGATATTAACATGAAAAGGATTCCGTAGTCAGGGAAAGAACCTGTTCTTGGGGAACTACTTCTGTAATGACCAAAAGGCATTAAATGATCTTCAAGCACATGTGTTCCAGCAGCGGTATGAATAAAATGATAGTAATAATAACGGCACTAATCGAATTATCCGGTAACTTCACACTTCACAGTGGATTTTCTCGAACCAATAAATTTGCTGAATTAGAGAAAATTTCAAAATGGTTTCACATCGATGCTGTGATGCCTAGAAGAGTCTTTCCATCCTGCTGACATGAGAATAGTATAATCTCCGCGTCAGAACCTAGCTCCTGCTTAACCATTTAATAGACTCGCATTTTTTCCACCGTGACTAATATCGTAAGCTAAGCACATCATCTGTTACGGCACACTCCTGGGGCTGGGAAATGTGGCCACAATGTTCTGGTGAAACGAGCTATCACAGGTGCAATGGGTAGGTTCAGACATTTACTTTTAAGAGGCACAAACGTATTTACTTTACTTCTGGGAACTTCGAGAGAAAGACGTTATAATCCATAATACGCATTAAACATCATGTTCCTTCATTACCAACTGCGAAATGACATAGGCGAAACTCATAGTAAACAGAAATACTGTTGCCAGTGAACTTAATTACATTAGAAAATTTTATTTTATTTGATGAACCGGTAGCCATTTAAAGGAACAGGGCTCTTATTTTACTTGTATTTTATTAAACTAGAGTCGTTGAAAAATATGGTACTGGACTGTGATTCAAATTCGTATCTCCTCTTTCAAGGATCTCAATCTCTGGGAACAGTATAGTTCAATCATTTCGTTCCTTTTCCCAAGACTGCAATCTTCTCTAGGTCTCCTCCAAAGGTAAGTATGTGGGTCCAAATCCTGCTCCAGTACAAAAATATTCATAATTTCATTTCAAGCCCTATCACGTGCACACCGGCCTGCTAGTGAACAACAACGTTCATTTTTAATGTCTGTTCATGTGTTGCCAACAATCGCAATAGGTGTCGTTATTTCTGGTCAGACATGCACACGTCTTACTGTTGGTGAGTAAGCAACTGATACTTAAGCTACATTCGTGGATGATAAAGAAGGACGGTACGTGTGCGGTTCGATTGTCGCTCAGGCACCAAAATTTATATCCTCATTTTTAGATTCAAACACCTAGCAGCTGGTAAGAAAAACCGATAAGTAACATTTGATTTTACTTAGTTAACAATCCGATTATGTGTTTGGTTCGTATCTCCATCACAGAACTTCACATCATGCGCTTCATCTTTAAATGCATGCACACTTTGTTACTTCTGAATGGAGGTATATCAGACATCTTTCGTGGTCAGTTAACAGGTACGAAAGGGTATCGATAGGAGTCCTGGTTTATTATAAAAAACTGTCGTCTTTTATTTTCAAGTTTTGATTTGGTTACTGATATTGGCGAAAATTTCGGTAATTCATGACTCTTCATGGCTAGTTAGCAATAGGATATGATTAGATTAGATTAATACTTCTTCCATATATCATGAATACGACATTTTGTAATGATATGGAACATGTCATTCTAATGAAAGATTTCTTTACATACCATGATTCAATTTCTTTACAACAATTTTATACTCTCTCTCTCATTCTTCTTTATTTTTATCTCTCTCTCTCTTTCTCTCTCTCTCTCTCTCTCTCTCTCTCTCTCTCTCTCTCTCACACACACACACACACACACACACACACACACACATTTTTTTTTATTTGTTTGTTCTGCTTGTCTATTGGTGAGGCACGAAAACGTTCATGAATGAGTTTCTTAGTTTTGAGTACACTTATGGAAGAAATATGAAAAGAACTATAAGACTTACTGATTTAGAATGCTTAGTTTGCAGTCAGTTCTCAGTATGACTAGTAACCACGTTCCAGTCTCTAAACCTAGTTACAGAAATGGGAATCAGACGCATTACGTATTCCACGACATAGCAGCTGCGTCTTTGAGATGCCAGCTATGGTCACTTCCCAACCCTCTGAGGGCTCACATCGGTTCGTCTTCTTCCTGTTGGTACTGTAACTGAGATCTGGCAACATGGCAACGTATGTTTGGCTACTCTGTGATCGACGAGTTACTTCCTGGTGTGCACGGAATTAAGCCTCAAAGTTCACTTGATTTTTCCTGTCATTTCCATTGAATAATCTGAATTATTATCGCTTGAAGTGTAACAAATGATTGTAAATTTACGGTTTTCGGCCCAGGAAAGTCGTTACACGTGGAAATCGCAACTAATCTCGTCATTTAAGTAGCTGTTTACGAGTTCTAGCCACTATTGGCCACGTAAGAGGAAAACGACAGATGTACCTCTTCCCTAGCTCTGTGGTTGCTGGCTAGCCTGTGAAGAAGCGATCGTTCCGGTACGCGGTTCCAGTCTCGCCGAAAATAACGTTTTTATCCCTTCTGCGAAGGAGCTACAAGCAGTCAGATCAAACATAGATAAGGAAATTGCAAGAAAATACTTTCGGCTCATAGTGCAAAGGTGAAAAACTTACAATGTTGCACTTCAGGCAACGCTTCTTTCCAATGCTAACAAGCAAATTTTGGCCTTCTAGGAATACATAACTTTATTTTTTAAATGTCACAGTTGCATACCTCTTGAGAATCATACAGCATTCCAATTAATCACAGACTCAATCGAGATGTAAGTGAGTAATGTTTTACTAATTCGTGCCAATAGACACACACTCGTGTAAAGATACTGAGTTTTATTAAAACAGACTTTCCTCGTAAGGCTATCATGGGTAGTTTTATTTCATTTTTTATAGTATAGTGCACAATTTCCTGTAAGGTTTCTTTTAGTGTTGATAAAACAATAGTAAACATGAGAGAGAAATTTAACATCAACGATATATGCAAATTCTCTGATATTATCTATAACAGTCTGACAATGCACATGCAGTTTATTGATGACATGCATTTAGAAAACTAGTTTTGAGTTAAAGCTTTCAAACAAGGTTTGAAGAAGAATAAAATGCCACCACCACGTTACAGCTAATGTAGAAAATGCAAGGGTGCCAACATTCCTCCGCATTTCGGTAATGGGAAAACTGTAACCAGTTTCGAGATTACTTAAAAATAAGTTATGTAGTTGAGCAGAGAATGAAAAAAAGAAAGACTTCACAATTAATATTTCATAAAATCCCCGATGCATGTTTACAAGATAGATTTACATGGTCACTTATCATTTAATTCAAAATATTTAGACACAAAAAATACTCTCAAATAGCAGGCTATTCGCATCTGGCTCACAACGATATTACTCCTTATCTTTCGCCTTTGCCGGTTTTTTAACAACTTTACCTATAACACGAAATACACTGCCTGACGAAAAAATGAATCACCCAGAAATGAAAGATAAAACAAAATGAAACTTCTCAGGTTAAGTGGGTAGGGGCTGCTGCTTCAGTAATTACAAAATTGAGTAATACTTACAAAGAAGCTGGAAGTATGAGCGCACTTATCAGTATGACGTTCTGCATGGGGTGCAAGCATTGGTTCGACTGGGGAGAGTGCCACAAGGATAAGCTGGTCTTCAACTATTGTACCTGGTCCCTGATATTTTTACTGTGGCACTGGGGCATATTGATGTCTGATCTGGTCCCACACATTTTCGATTGGGGACAGATTTGGGTATCTTACTGCCCACGGAAGTACCTCAATTCAGAGAAACACGTTGTAAGAGGTCCATGATCAAAGAATTTGTTGCTAGCGCACTCGAGCAGATGTAATTTCCATGGATTGCTCACGCGCTGCCTGCTATAAGAGATTCTCAGACCAGAGAGCAGTGTTGACTGCAGTAAGAGCAATGTAGCTGTAGGAGTTAAGTAGTAGCTAGCAGTCTGGTGTATCGTGTTGGCTGGCCCGGTCGTGTGGAGCAATGACGGTGCCTGAGCATTGTAGTACAAGGTAAAAGCAGCCTCACACATATGTAGTATTGTTATATCAAGTCCCATGTAAATGTTTTTAAAAAAATTCTTAATAATAATCTTTTTTTATAAAAATTAACTTTCGACAATCATTCCTCTCAATTTAAAGAATTTACTAATTTCCCCAATCCATGGTCATCCCAATTATTGTAAAGAAAAAGCAATTGTTTCTTTTTATACGTGACAAATCTATCGGCCAGCATTGCACTGGGCTGTGCCAGAAAATTTTCTTATAGGAGCAGATGTATGCGTTATCCGGGGACCTTATTGAGGTAAGAATTTCAATTTATTCAGATGGATCTTTCAGGGCCATGACGCAGCACTGCTGACGTCCAAATTTACCAGTTTAAATTCACAGTCAATTATTGAAAGGTTATAAGTGAGGCACAATTTTATTGAGAGATTAGTCACATTGTATTCTTGGTAGGTTACGGAATTTATTTATTGGGAGGTTAGGCTGAATGTCAATGTTATAGTTATATTTTTTACTGTTGGGAGATTATCATAAATATTATTTATCTGTTGGAAGGTTACGCAGAATGTGAATGATATAATTATATATTTTACTGTTGGGAGGTTATAATTATATATTTTACTGTTGGGAGGTTACGGAATAAATCTGTTGGGAGGTTGCAACGTGCCATCTACGGACGAGCGTTGTTCTGTTGAGAAATGGCCCACGATGCTGTGGCGTGAGGGGTAACAGCTGAGAACGCAGGATGTTCGTGACGTAACACCTCTATGATTACCAAATCATTGGAAGATGAGACCTCTACTGGGGTTGCCACCATACTCTTAGGCAATGGTCATCCAGGTTAGTATGGAATGGCGATTCATCAGTAAACACAATGCGACGCCATTCATCAGTAGTCCATGTTTCCCGCTCACGGTCTACCCGACGGTAGGCCCTAGTCACACGACATTATTATTATTATGGTATCACTGCAAAAGCTGGCGTTTGTTTCGTGAAATTAACAACAACCTAACTACGGGATTGTAATTCCGGAGTCTCGTCGCTGCTAGTTTCCGACCAATAATGCAGGATGACGTAGAATGTTTCAGGGTCTCTATTACTTATTCTCTGATTGTAGACGCAGAAGGAAAGTGCTTTTAAGATGTGCTTGGGGCACTGTACTTCGATCCTCACTTTTGGTGGTCAGATGTGGTCGATCGGAACCTAGGCGGAGAGTATGCCTGCAGTCAGGCCACTGTCGAAGCCAAGTGTGCCGCATATCTGGATATCACAGGATTCGACCGACCGGCCAAATGGAATCGCATAAAGAGGCCTCTTTCAAAGTCTGTTAGATGCTGACAACACTATCTCACACGAGTAAGCAGCATGTCCATGTTGACCATGCGCTGTATGTACAGTGTTGTCATAATTATATTTTCACTAATTGAGCCAGAGTAGACGGAAAACTACTTGTGAAAACCTATTTATTTGCCAAAATTTTTATGTTAACATATTAATGGATTACTGATTTTGGCAATATAAATTGTTAGCTTCTGATCAATAACAGAAAATAAGCCGAGGTTGCATGCTTAGAGTAATATAAAATATAGTGATTTACACACAAAAACTCAATGAAAAAACTTACGTATCCATAAAACCGGGAATTGGTAGTTACATCATACAGTGCTTTAACCCGCTCTGTAACAACAAGAACACACAACGAGCTACGATAATTCTCATAAAATTCTGTTCATTGGGATGGTTATAATCCAAAGTCAAAATACGACAAAGATTGGTTGGTTGAGTTGGGGGAGGGGACCAAACAGTGAGGTCATCGGTCCCATACAATAATGAATACCTCTAATAAGTAAAATTAAATAAAAACATACGTCAAAAAATGTTTCTAATGAGTTGTCTCGATGTTGTGGACCGCAATCCATGACACTTTACAGCACGCTGTTTCTTTTTATATACAATTTATGTAAATTTTGCCGTTATGATTAGCACACTTGGTGCATACCACTTTAATGTTAGATTATGTCTTTTAATTCCACTGTTACACAAACTTGGGACTCTGTTACTTTAGTTCCAGGGCTCACGAGAACTATGGACCCCGCAACGATCCTGTGACGTCACAATAGTCGCCTTGTCCGCCATACTTCGTAAACGCCCGGCTCCGAAAAGAGTCCATGGCTTATCAATACATTAATGAAAAGGCACCCGCTAAAGGTTTAATTTTTTCGTGTGCTATAGAGAGCTTGCATGTATTTAAACACCCAGTTAAGAATTATTAAACTCGTCTGGAATAGTTACTCGCTCTCCGGCGGTGACGGCAGTGTCACGTGCTGTGACGTATGCGCCGCGGCCTGTCTTTCTTGGGGGCCTCGCTTTAATTCTAATTGGCATCATGTATTCCTGACCGCCATCTGGTGTACCTCACAGCACTAGCATTCCATTGTATTTCAGGTGTAGTTGTCAGTTACTCTGTCGCAGACAACATGGCATTATACCACGCGAAACGACAATATGGAGCATGTATCTGTTTTGTTCATGCCACAAAAATTCTGATTGTACATGCATTACGGCTGACATCTGGCATGATATTGTAATGCCTCGACTTTCTTTCGACATGTTTCTATTTAATTTTACTTATTAGATTTATTCATTATTGTATTTTCACTGTGAATAAAATCCGTCACGATGAAGAGAATTGTGTGTTCTTCTTGTGACAGAGGGGCTTAAACCGTTGGTTGACGGAACTACCACTGCTCGGTTTTATGGAGTTTTTGTGTATGCCTCACTATATTTATATATTATTCTAAGCCTGTAAAGCAACGGACTTGCCGCAGTGGATACACCAGTTCCCGTCAGATCACTGAAGTTAAGCGCTGTAGGGCGTGGCCGGTATTTGGATGGGTGACCATCCGGGTCGCCATGCGCTGTTGCCATTTTTTCGGGGTGCACTCAGCCTCGTGATGCCAACTGACGAGCTACTCGACCGAATAGTGGCGGTTCCGGTCAAAGAAAACCATCATAACGACCGGGAAAGCGGTGTGCTGACCACACGCCCCTCCTATCCGCATCTCATCTGAGGATGACACGGCGGTCGGATGGTCCCGATTGGCCACTTCTGGCCTGAAGACGGAGTGCTAAGCCTACAACCTCGGCTTATTTTCTGTTAGGCTACATACCTGAAGATGGAAATTTCCATTGCCGAAACGAGTAATCCAGTAACGTGTTAACATAGTGATCTCAGTAAATAAGCACGTTTTTGCAAGAACACAAGGTACAAATTTATAGATCGCCTCCTGCACCATTGCTCATATCAGGTAACCGCAATAAAAACACGACTTTATGGAAATTATGTTCAGACTGTGCGCTACAGGATTTGCGTTGTTAGTGGTGTTAGTGTCATGACTGGCCGTTAGGCACCGGTACTGGAGCGGCAACACACAAGCATCACTGTGCGTTACAGTTGCTGACAGTCAATATGGGCGTGGACAAGGTGAGTAAGGCTTTACTCGTAAAGCTGTTTTATCAAAATAAAAGAAATAGTGCTGCGAGTATCGAAGCATTAGAGGAATTAGGTGATGTCCTCTTTCCACACCGGAGTTGCAGTACAGGATTCTGAAGTTCGAATTAACTGACGATTTGTGAATTGCTCCTGGGAGAGGCCGAACGGCCAATTGCGCCACGAAAGGTTCAAGAAGTTAATGTTGCCATGGCTGAGAAAGTTGGACGCAATATGCGACCTTCAAGCACTGCACGAGATATGACACGACAGATGAACATTCCAAGGTCCATCGTCCGAAAAGTGCTACTATCAGCGATCAGTTGTGAAATGGTCTCCAAAAAAAACTTCACCCGCAAGTTGAGCAACGTCTGTAATCTGGTACGTAAACGTGGTACGCAGATAGCAAATGTTACCGTCTCATGTGGAAATTAGAATACGCTCCTTTCAATGGTTTATTCGTTACTTCTCTTCAGCGACTCCTTACAAATGTTCTCACAAAGTTTCATTGTCCGTCGATCACTCGTTTTTCATGAGGGTCCTCTCAAGTATCGAAAGTTTAATTACACTCACCCTGCACTCTACCAGGCGTCGTAACAACACGAAACACGAACGACACTAATGCGCTCTGGTGGTCGTCCCCAATGTCACAAAGAACTGCAACATTAATCATTTACATAGCCACCGATGGGATGTACGTGTCCGAAATTACATTGACTGCGGATCACGTCTTCGGGGCGCTACACCTTTTTTGTCACGCAGAGTATTACTTCTCGTCACATATGTTTCGGTGCAACGAACTACAGCACAAAATTTCTCCATTGCTATGAGAAAAGATTTACTGACAACAGTACAATTAAGGCAAAAGAAATTGAACAATAGTCAGACATTCGCTTGCAAATGTGTGCCGCGACCAATCAGCTGATCGAAATGTTGATTTCCATACGTAAGCGTCTACAGGGTGGTACCTATTGTTAATTTTGATTCTCCTAGAAAGTAGTATCGGCTGTTGCTGGTGTGTAACAACACTGACTATTATAACGTTTATCATTTATGATGTCAGAGGTTAATCGAATAGCTGATGTACTCGCAGTAGAAGTCAGAACTAAGATTGTAGTCAGGTATGAGGTTTGGCTGCCGGTGGTGCAAGTTCAGAACTGGTAGAGGCAACAACGGGAAAGCAATGCAACGCTTGACCCTAAGACAATAAAAAACTGTCATAAGAAATTAATGACAATTGGTGGTGTGAAAGATACAAGTCGATATAGAAGACCCTCAACATCCAAAACGGAAGATAACTGAAAGTTGTTCAGCACATCTTTGAACATAGCCCTTCAATGTCAACAAGACAGGCTGTTAAAATGGGATCATCACGTCACACGTTCATGGGAATTTTAAAAAGTGAGCTATTTTTTCGAGCTTGGAAGCCACATTACGTGTAACAACTGTCCGATGAAGACTGCGACAGGAGAATAAAATTGAGAATGAAATTTTGCAAGATTATATCTGGATGGGCAGATGATTATTCCGTTCTGTACGACAATATTCTGTGGTCTGATGAAGCGGTATTTCGTGTTTGAGATTTTGTGAACCTGTAACAACAACAACTGTACATACTATAAATTTTTTTCTTTCTGAATTTCGAGAGATTAATGTAAGCAATGTTTTGAATTTCTTTTTCTTTTCGTATCGTTATGTTAAAGAAACTATAAGCAACTTTTGAAATGAATATTATTATTTATGTTAGATTTCAAGTAATGTGGTAATCAAAGGGAAGTTTACTTAATGTTAAAACTAATGTAAGATGTGAAAATTGTATTTATACGCTTGGTCCATATGTAGGAAAGGTATTAATATATGTTGAGTAGAAAACCTGTGGTGAATAGCCTACCTGTAGGGGAGCGGGAAAAGGTGGAGGCAGGCGAGTGCCGGAAAACGCACACTGGCGCAGTTCAGCACAACGGCCTCAGTACTACAGTCGGAGTTGGGCATCGGTCAGAGGAACACGTACCGTATCGAGGAGGCTATCCGGGAAAAGTGGATTCCATTGAGCCTCGGATGTGCCGATTCCGACGACTACATGGCATGGCTATATTCTTAGGCACAAAATTGGAAAGATTACGACGCTAAGAAGAAGGAAAGTGCCGATGCAGTGAGAGCCTTAGCCGTGCTTGCATGTGTGCTGTGCTTCTCGCTATCTCGCTGCCCGCCATCCGCCGCACCGACTTGCACAGGTCAAACATTTAATTCATCTTTAGAATTGTATCTGTGTGGACCAGTGTCGAAAATGTTTCTAACTGTTCAATAATAATGTGACTTTTACCAGAATTGCCCTAACAATTAATCATCCTTATCACTGACCTAGACAGGGTCCTTACCACATATTGTGCAACCCGAGTATCCCGAACTGAAAGTTTAAAGTTAATGTTAATGAGAATTATCAGCAGACAAATCTATGCTATAAAGAAGTTTAAAGATCTGTGTGTTAATGCAAATGTTAGTAAAGAACAACAGTTTGATTAAATTGGAAGATAATTTTTTTAATTGAGCTAGCAATGACACTTAATTAATTTGAGACAGAAAGAATGATAGTTAAATAATCCAGAAGTGAGACAAAAGAGTAGTTATCCATAGATTGATAATTTTGAGTGTTAATTTACCTTCAGTACTTAATAGTTTCAGTATAACGACCATAACAGTTTCCGCCCCCCCCCCTTTTTTCTGTCTGTTCTTTCAAATCTTGAAGGGTACTGGTCAGATTTGAACAGCAAAGTTAAGTTCTATATTAAACCTAAGTGTATTAGTGTTTTTCCAATTTTAATAATGACATTGTATGTGTACTTTCAAGATTGCTAATTCTAGGGTAATCTATGCCCGATTTCAGTCTGATCAATATACAAAATGCAGTTAGTAGTAATCATTGCTGTGTGGTGTTGTGTAATTTTAGCTCGTCCAAATTAGTACAAAAGAAGAAAACCTTAGTTCAGTAGATTCTTTCTGGTTCCAAATTTTGCCATAAAACGCAACATTACTACGTGTTATTATGCTTGTACATGCACCCACTTGTACAAGGAAAAACTCACTCAATGCCTAATTAGGCTGGCAACCGAATTATTAATCATTGGTAGTATCTACTGTGTGTACTTCTTGTCCATGCGAACGAGTAATTATACTTTACATTTGCTTGACGCATCACTGTAGTTACTGACTGGATATAAGTCCGAATTGCTTCCAATTAGGTACACGCGGTCAACTTATGTACTAAAATCCTTGTTTATAAGGTGAAGCCCGTGAACTTATTACAGTACATTCTTTAAAGAGCTAACGTACGCCCGAGCGGGCAGTAGCGTTACAAGTGGCTTCCCGGTGACAGGACTCGAAAAGCAATAATATTTAGCAAAGTAAATTGCAGTGTGCGTCAAGTATAGTAGTGTGGTACAATTGGCATTTAGTATGGACAGAAACGTAGACGGGGTAGATGCGCCAAGCAAAATGGAGAATGCGGCTGGCAGTAGCCGGAGTTTACGCGGCCAGATAACAGATGGCGTTAGCGGAAGACAATTGGCGTACATACAATACCATGAACACGTCAACGAACAGATTGAAATGTCGAGATCGTCTCGAACACAGCAAGGGACAAAACAGGAAGTAGAGGGTGACTTTGTAGATGATAGTGGGTACGTGAACGAATCCACTGACATATTTGATTCACCACAGATAAAGAAAGAACCGAAAGAAACTTATGAAGTAGGACCGGAACACACGGATTCCGTAGAACAAAACAGTCTAAAAATTTTAAGCATGAACAACTTATTTGAACAATTAACCAAACAAATTGCAGGACAGACTGAGCAACTTAAAACACAGAGCCATCAGGTCAAAACACACGTTGCAGAGCAACTCAAAACACAGAACGAGCAGCTTAAAACACACGTTAATCAGCAGCTCAAAACTCAAAGTGATCAGATTAAAGCACAGGTTGAAGGACAGGATATTAAAATTAGTAAACAAATAGAACAGGTAGAACAAAAAATGGGTAATTTAAGTGCTGTGGTAAACAATATGAAATTTGAAATTGATACAATTAACAAAAATATGGATACTATGCAGGAGGAAATTGGAAACATTAATAGTAGATTCGATGTTGAAATTCTCAACATCCAAGAGAAAGTAGAACCTTTGGTTGAAACTAAGGTAGACGGAAAAGTTTTCGGTTTTAAAACTGAGATCGTAAACGAATGTCAACACGGGATATCTCAGTTGAAAAAGGTAGTTTTGGACACTGAAAGGGATTTAGGTAAAAAAGTAACCGGATGTGTTCAAAATTGTGAACAAAATACTACGAAAATTCAAGGCACAATTTTCGATCTGGAGAGCAAAATTAAAGATAGGCCTGGTGTTGTCTGTAATGGCACACCAATTACGAAGCTATTAGAAGGTGAGGAACGCTTCGATCCAGCCAAGAAACATAATGGGTGGCATCCGTTAGATTTTATCAAAAATTGCGAGTGAGTATTTCCTCAGCACTTGTCTGATCAGGAAAAGATAAATGTAGTAATTAGCGCCTTAGCAGGTGACGCTAAGCGCTGGGGGATAAATTTAAATACCGAACGAATGACGTTCGAAGAATTTAGGCAATGATTTACAGAAGAATATTGGTCTGAACAAAAGCAGGACCATTTATTGCGCGAGTTCATCATGGCCAAACAGCATGATAACAGGGGCAGGAATTCTTTGAAAGATTTCTGTGAGTATTGGTACCGGAAATTGACGCATTTAAGAGGCCGAAGATCAGATTCAGAAATTATCTGGGGGCTATATAAAAAGCTTCCAGAAGATTCAAAGAGGTATGTAGGAAGCAATCATCGCAGCTTCCAAGCATTTCTTGAAAGAGTCAAAGACGAAGATCATTGGCGCGAAAGTCGTGCCAATTATCAAAATTTTGGTAACCGTAGTAACCGAAACAACGACGAAAGAAATGACGGCGATGGATTTCGCGTCAATGTAATACAGAGAGGAAGAGGCAGAGGAAGATGCAGAGGAAATTATCCAGGTCGCGGTAGAGGGTATACCGTGCAAAATAATAACGATGCAGGAAACTAATTTCCACGAACGTTGCAGGCCAAACAGAAGCGGACAATACATACAGGCCCCGATTTAAGAAAAGATACCGGACCGACAGTAATATAATGAGACAGGTTAGAGACAGGCGTGAAACGACGCAACGTGTTGTGGCGAAACAAGCGTCAGGTGCGAGCCAGAATGAGTCATCTCTGCCGCACAGAGCGCTACATGTTAACAGGCGAGTGGAGCATCAGAGGGCAACGACCCAGCCTAGCAGAACATCTGTTCGGAAAGAAGCCGCTAGCAATACGGCAGCAGTAGGTACGAACATAGCCGTCAGAGCTAATGAAAATTTTATGAGTGATAATTCCGTGGCAAAGGAAACAATAAATGAGACTGTGAGTACACAGAAAGGTGCGGTTAGCAGTGTTTGCAATGAGGTAAAAGGCGATAATGAATTAGCAGAAGTAACTGATTGGCGTGTGCAGACCGATGATCTGTACAAGGGCCTAAAGCAAGGTGAGTGGGAGGATTTTAAGAAGGAGTATGAGGCGAATAAATTAGTTAATAGAAAAGGAAATGATAGGGACGTCAATAAGGTGATGTGGCCCGAATTGGAAGAGGAGAGAACAAATAGCGCCGCGCAAAGTACGCGTGCCGCCAATAGGACGCAGATTAATGATAGGAAGGAGTTGGAGGATGAAATCCTCAGCATTGACGAAGAAATAACTTCTGCTAACAATCCGCCAATAGTACAAGCTGCTACCAAGAGGCACCGTGGAGAAGGGGCAGATGATTACCTGAAAGTAATTAAAGTCCACGAGGATTACACTGAATATGAAGTCACAGTAGATGTAAATAAAACTGATGATGAGGCCATTTTGCCAAAAGAGGAGACTGAATTAAAATCCAAGCCTGACGACAATACTGAGGAAGAACTTAGTGCCTGTCTCAGAAAAGCTTTTAAGTTAGAACCTGAAAGCGATCCGGAATGGTCGGATTCCGACGATAGTTCAGATGATGAAAGGTACACAAATACAAACAAAACTGAATAGTCTAACTTTACCTATTGTGCAAAAGTAGCGTACTTAAGTGAATCTGATGGTGAGGAAGAGAGTAGTGATGACTCTAGTGTAGATGAATTTTCAGGTGTAAAAGAAAGTGAATATACTTTTACTGAAAGAGGGTATGAGAAAATCAGTGAAAATAAAGGGGATGCAGTTAATTACGATATTGTACCTAATGATGAAGAAGTTTCAAAACAAAATCCAGACATTGAGACCGAACAAAGAAAGAAAGAACCACCTGATGAATCAGTGTTTATTTTGCGAAGAGTTCAAGTAAGCAAAGACTTTGAACTCCAGAGGCCTAAAAAGCCACCAGACTTATGTGACTGTTTTATGAACCATAAAAGACTGCCTTGTTAATAAAGAGACTAGGGGGCAGGATGCTGTATTTGTATATATTATTAATATTATGCATGACTTTATTGTTACTGTAACTCAGTGTTATCTGAAAGTGAATTATTGTTTTGTTGAATTAGAGCCTGGGGCAGATACATATCGGATTTTGAGAATGTCATGAACACATTACATCATGAAACTACAGGATTTCCACTGGAAGAAATTTTGTTAGGCAGAAGTAGTAAAAGTTTAATTGAAGAAAAACTAGAGTTTCCACCTTGTACAAGTTTGGGATTGAATCAAAAGAAAGAATTGGTGATAAAAAGGGCAAAGCAAAAAGCTGAATCTAGATCTAAAAGACACAATAAAAATCTAAAAGTTTCAAAATTTAAAATTGGAGATTATGTTCTTTTAAAAAACCCACGAAAAATCTAGTGAACTAAACCATGAAATTTCAAAATTTAAATATATTTATAATGGACCAGATATAATACAGAATATTCCACACGATAATGCTTACTACCTGATCTACCCAAAATCCAAAAGACCTTTAGGTGTAAGAAATATTGTGGACCTGAAACTGTATGTTCCTAGGAACGAGTAATTGTGCTGTATCTTATGCTGAACCCAAGTTATTTCAAATGTAACTAATCTTTGTAAATGTCTGTATACCCTTGAAAGTGTGCTAATGTAGTTATGTGAGTTTCAGATTACCAATTGTACTGTAACTGTAAAAATGTATGGAGAAAAGGACTGAAAAGAAAGGATAAATGCTATCAGCCAGATAAAAGATGGGACTGTCAAAAATGAAAATGGGCAGTGTATGAACCATAATATGAAGGACTGCCAAATACCAATGAGGGCAGATAAATAGTCGATGGAAAATTGTAAATGTAATCCAGGGGATGTGACAATATGAAGTGAAAAGGACTGCCCAAATCCGCATAATAGGCAGCAAATATGTGTAGTTAATTTTCTGAATATTTTGTGTGTGTGTTTTGTTTAGTAAGTAAGGAAATGGACTGCTATTCAAAGCAAGCAGCGACAAATTATCTTATAGTGTATACGAAATATGCATTTGTTTTTTGTAGTTAAATGTTTGTATTCCATAATCTGAAATTATTTCTTGGGTAAGTTAGTAAAAATGATTAAATTGCTATTTTAATAATGTTATGATGGGAAGTTGGACTGTGCAAAAGACATTTGAGTAAATGACAAATAATTGTTCTCAGTAAAAAAGTAAAAGGAAATATGTAGTGTAAATCTTTTTGGACATTTACATAAAGATTTAAAACCACTGTATAAATTGTAAAATTTAGTGTTCCCATAACATTTGGACTTAAGAAAAATTTCTGGAAACAGGGGCATGTGTAACAACAACAACTGTACATATTATAAAATTTTCTTTCTGAATTTCGAGAGATTAATGTAAGCAATGTTTTGAATTTCTTTTTCTTTTCGTATCGTTATGTTAAAGAAACTATAAGCAACTTTTGAAATGAATATTATTATTTATGTTAGATTTCAAGTAATGTGGTAATCAAAGGGAAGTTTACTTAATGTTAAAACTAATGTAAGATGTGAAAATTGTATTTATACGCTTGGTCCATACGTAGGAAAGGTATTAATATATGTTGAGTAGAAAACCTGTGGTGAATACCCTACCTGTAGGGGAGCGGGAAAAGGTGGAGGCAGGCGAATGCGGGAAAACGCACACTGGCGCGGTTCGGCACAACGGGCTCAGTACTACAGTCGGAGTTGGGCATCGGTCAGAGGAACACGTACCGTATCGAGGAGGCTATCCGGGAAAAGTGGATTCCATTGAGCCTCGGATGTGCCGATTCCGACGACTACATGGCATGGCTATATTCTTAGGCACAAAATTGGAAAGATTACGACGCTAAGAAGAAGGAAAGTGCCGATGCAGTGAGAGCCTTAGCCGTGCTTGCATGTGTGCTGTGCTTCTCGCTATCTCGCTGCCCGCCATCCGCCGCACCGACTTGCACAGGTCAAACATTTAATTCATCTTTAGAATTGTATCTGTGTGGACCAGTGTCGAAAATGTTTCTAACTGTTCAATAATAATGTGACTTTTACCAGAATTGCCCTAACAATTAATCATCCTTATCACTGACCTAGACAGGGTCCTTACCACATATTGTGCAACCCGAGTATCCCGAACTGAAAGTTTGAAGTTAGTGTTAATGAGAATTATCAGCAGACAAATCTATGCTATAAAGAAGTTTAAAGTTCTGTGTGTTAATGCAAATGTTAGTAAAGAACAACAGTTTGATTAAATTGGAAGATAATTTTTTTAATTGAGCTAGCAATGACACTTAATTAATTTGAGACAGAAAGAATGATAGTTAAATAATCCAGAAGTGAGACAAAAGAGTAGTTATCCATAGATTGATAATTTTGAGTGTTAATTTACCTTCAGTACTTAATAGTTTCAGTATAACGACCATAACAGTTTCAGGCCCCCCCCCTTTTTTCTGGTCTGTTCTTTCAAATCTTGAAGGGTACTGGTCAGATTTGAACAGCAAAGTTAAGTTCTATATTAAACCTAAGTGTATTAGTGTTTTTCCAATTTTAATAATGACATTGTATGTGTACTTTCAAGATTGCTAATTCTAGGGTAATCTATGCCCGATTTCAGTCTGATCAATATACAAAATGCAGTTAGTAGTAATCATTGCTGTGTGGTGTTGTGTAATTTTAGCTCGTCCAAATTAGTACAAAAGAAGAAAACCTTAGTTCAGTAGATTCTTTCTGGTTCCAAATTTTGCCATAAAACGTAACATTACTACGTGTTATTATGCTTGTACATGCACCCACTTGTACAAGGAAAAACTCACTCAATGCCTAATTAGGCTGGCGACCGAATTATTAATCATTGGTAGTATCTACTGTGTGTACTTCTTGTCCATGCGAACGAGTAATTATACTTTACATTTGCTTGACGCATCACTGTAGTTACTGACTGGATATAAGTCCGAATTGCTTCCAATTAGGTACACGCGGTCAACTTATGTACTAAAATCCTTGTTTATAAGGTGAAGCCCGTGAACTTATTACAGTACAGGCTTTAAAGAGCTAATGTACGCCCGAGCGGGCAGTAGCGTTACAAACCGTCACAGTTGTAATTATACAGGGTGGTCCATTGATCGTGACCGGGCCAAATATCTCACGAAATAAGTGTCAAACGAAAAAACCTACAAAGAACGAAACTTGTCTATCTTGAAGGGGGAAACCAGATGGCGCTATGGTTGGCCCGCTAGATGGCGCTGCCATAGGTCAAACGGATATTAGCTGCGCTTTTTTAAAAAGGAGCCCCCATTTTTTATTACATACTCATGCAAAACGTAAAGAAATATGAATGTTTTAGTTGGACCACTTTTTTCGTTTTGTGATAGATGCCACTGTAATAGTCACAAACATATGGCTCACAATTTTAGACGAACAGTTGGTAACAGGTAGGTTTTTTAAATGAAAATACAGAACGTAGGTACGTTTGGAGATTTTATTTCGGTTGTTCCAATGTGATATATGTACCTTTGTGAACGTATCATTTCTGAGAACGCATGCTGTTACAGCGTGATTACCTTTAAATACCACATTAATGCAATAAATGCTCAAAATGATGTCCGTCAACCTCAATGCATTTGCCATTCCGTGTAACGACATTCCTCTCAACAGCGAGTAGTTCGCCTTCCGTAATGTTCGCACATGCACTGAAAATGTGCTGACGCATGTTGTCAGGCGTTGTCGGTGGATCACGATAGCAAATATCCTTCAACTTTCCCCACAGAAAGAAATCCGGGGACGTCAGATCCGGTGAACGTGCGGGCCATGGTATGGTGCTTCGACGACCAATCCACCTGTCATGAAATATGCTATTCAATACCGCTTCAACCGCGCGCGAAGTATGTGCCGGACATCCATAATGTTGGAAGTACATTGCCATTCTGTCATTCAGTGAAACATCTTGTAGTAACATCGGTAGAACATTACGTAGGAAATCAGCATACATTGCACCACTTAGATTGGAATCGATAAAATGGGGGGCCAATTATCCTTCCTCCCATGATGCTGTACCATACATTAACCCGCCAAGGTCGCTGATATTCCACTTGTCGCAGCCATCGTGGATTTTCCGTTGCCCAATAGTGCGCATTATGCCGGTTTACGTTACCGCTGTTGGTGAATGAGGCTTCGTCGCTAAATAGAACGCGTGCAAAAAATCTGTCATCGTCCCGTAATTTCTCTTGAACCCAGTGGCAGAACCGCACACGACGTTCAAATTCGTCGCCATGCAATTCCTGGTGCTCAGAAATATGGTACGGGTGCAATCAATGTTGTAGCATTCTCAACACCGACATTTTTGAGATTCCCCATTCTCGCGCAACTTGTCTGCTACTGGTGTGCGGATTAGACTCGATAGCAGCTAAAACACCTACTTGGGCATCATCATTTGTAGCAGGCCGTGGTTGACGTTTCACATGTGCCTGAACACTTCCTGTTTCCTTAAATAACGTAACTATCCGGCGAACGGTCCGGACACTTGGATGATGTCGTCCAGGATACCGAGGAGCATACATAGAACACTCCCGTTGGGAATTCTGATCACAATAGCCATACATCAACACGATATCGACCTTCTCCGCAATTGGTAAACGGTCCATTTTAACACGGGTAATGTACAGGGTGTTTCAAAAATGACCGGTATATTTGAAACGGCAATACAAACTAAACGAGCAGCGATAGAAATACATCGTTTGTTGCAATATGCTTGGGACACCAGTACATTTTTAGGCAGACAAACTTTCGAAATTACAGTAGTTACAATTGTCAACAACAGATGGCGCTGCGGTCTGGGAAACTCTATAGTACGATATTTTCCACATATCCACCATGCGTAGCTATAATATGGCGTAGTCTCTGAATGAAATTACCCGAAACCTTTGACAACGTGTCTGGCGGAATGGCTTCACATGCAGATGAGATGTACTGCTTCAGCTGTTCAATTGTTTCTGGATTCTGGCGGTACATCTGGTCTTTCACGTGTCCCCACAGAAAGAAGTCACAGGGGTTCATGACTGGCGAATAGGGAGGCCAATACACGCCGCCTCCTGTATGTTTCGGATAGCCCAAAGCAATAACACGATAATCGAAATATTCATTCAGGAAATTAAAGACGTCGGCCGTGCGATGTGGCCGGGCACCATCTTGCATAAACCACGAGGTGTTCGCAGTGTCGTCTAAGGCAGTTTGTACCGCCACAAATTCACGAAGAATGTCCAGATAGCGTGATGCAGTAATCGTTTCGGATCTGAAAAATGGGCCAATGATTCCTTTGGAAAAAATGGCGGCCCAGACCAGTACTTTTTGAGGATGCAGGGACGATGGGACTGCAACATGGGGCTTTTCGGTTCCCCATATGCGCCAGTTCTGTTTATTGACGAAGCCGTCCAGGTAAAAATAAGCTTCGTCAGTAAACCAAATGCTGCCCACATGCATATCGCCGTCATCAATCCTGTGTACTATATCGTTAGCGAATGTCTCTCGTGCGGCAATGGTAGCGGCGCTGAGGGGTTGCCGCGTTTGAATTTTGTATGGATAGAGGTGTAAACTCTGGCACATGAGACGATACGTGGACGTTGGCGTAATTTGGACCGCAGCTGCAACTCGGCGAACGGAAACCCGAGGCCGCTGTTGGATCACCTGCTGCACTAGCTGCGCGTTGCCCTCTGTAGTTGCCATATGCGGTCGCCCTACCTTTCCAGCACGTTCATCCATCACGTTCCCAGTCCGTTGAAAGTTTTCAAACAGATCCTTTATTGTATCGCTTTTCGGTCCTTTGGTTACATTAAACCTCCGTTGAAAACTTCGTCTTGTTGCAACAACACTGCGTTCTAGGCGGTGGAATTCCAACACCAGAAAAATCCTTTGTTCTAAGGAATAAACCATGTTGTCTACAGCACACTTGCACGTTGTGAACAGCACACGCTTACAGCAGAAAGACGATGTACAGAATGGCGCACCCACAGACTGCGTTGTCTTCTATATCTTTCACATCACTTGCAGCGCCATCTGTTGTTGAAAATTGTAACTACTGTAATTTCGAAAGTTTGTCCGCCTGAAAATGTACTGTTGTCCCAAGCATATTGCAACAAACGGTGTATTTCTATCGCTGCTCGTTTAGTTTTTATTGCCGTTTCAAATACACCGGTCATTTTTGAAACACCCTGTATCATGAAGCAAATACCGTCCGCACTGGAGGAATGTTACGTGATACCACGTACTTATACGTTTGTGACTATTATAGCGCCATCTATCACAATGCGGGGGCAACGGCCTTGCTGCACTGGATACACCGGTTCCCGTGAGATCACCGAAGTTAAGCGCTGTCTGGGGTGGTCGGCACTTGGATGGGTGACCATCCAGGCCACCATGCGCTGTTGCCATTTTTCGGGGTGCACTCAGCCTCGTGATGCCAATTGAGGAGCTACTTGACCGAATAGTAGCGGCTTCGGTCACGAATACCATCATAACGACCGGGAGAGCAGTGTGCTGACCCCATGCCCCTCCTATCCGCATCCTCCCCGGAGGATGACAGGGCGGTCGGATGGTCCCGATGGACCACTTGCGACCTGTAGACGGAGTGGTTTATCACAAAGCGAAAAAAGTGGTCCAACTAAAACATTCATATTTCTTTACATTCTACACGAATATGTAATACAAATGGGGGTTCCTGTTTTAAAAAACGCGACATCCGTTTGACCTATGGCAGCGCCATCTAGCGGGCCAACCATAGCGCCACCTGGTTTCCCCCTTCAAGCTAGACGAGTTTCGTTCTTTGTAGTTTTTTCGTTTGATGCTTATTTCGTGAGATATTTGGCCCGGTCACTATCAATGGACCACCCTGTAAATCAAATTTGAATCGAAATATAATAGCTGAAAAAACTACAATCTAGATCAAAGATAACCGTTTAGTGTGAGATGACGTCAAGAAGATTCATTGGCCCATACGTGCTAGGTGACCCAGTGAATGGTGCAAGATGCTTGGAGATGCTTCGAACGTACGTAAGGCCTGTGATTCAAGAATGGAAAATTAGAAGAGAATTGCTGTTAATACAATATGGAGCTCCGCCCCGCTACACAATTCCATTGAGAGAATGGCTTGATGACAGTTTCCCTGGCACATGGAATGATCTACATCTACATCTACATTTATACTCCGCAAGCCACCCAACGGTGTGTGGCGGAGGGCACTTCACGTGCCACTGTCATTATCTCCCTTTCCTGTTCCAGTCGCGTATGGTTCGCGGGAAGAACGACTGTCTGAAAGCCTCTGTGCGCGCTCTAATCTCTCTAATTTTACATTCGTGATCTCCTCGGGAGGTATAAGTAGGGGGAAGCAATATATTCGATACCTCATCCAGAAACGCACCCTCTCGAAACCTGGCGAGCAAGCTACACCGCGATGCAGAGCGCCTCTCTTGCAGAGTCTGCCACTTGAGTTTGTTAAACATCTCCGTAACGCTATCACGGTTGCCAAACAACCCTGTGACGAAACGCGCCGCTCTTCTTTGGATCTTCTCTATCTCCTCCGTCAACCCGATCTGGTACGGATCCCACACTGATGAGCAATACTCAAGTATAGGTCGAACGAGTGTTTTGTAAGCCACCTCCTTTGTTGATGGACTACATTTTCTAAGGACTCTCCCAATGAATCTCAACCTGGTACCCGCCTTACCAACAATTAATTTTATATGATCATTCCACTTCAAATCGTTCCGCACGCATACTCCCAGATATTTTACAGAAGTAACTGCTACCAGTGTTTGTTCCGCTATCATATAATCATACAATGATCACTAGGGACCGACAGAATGGCCTTCATGCAGCCCTGGTGTAACTCCTTGCGACGTCTTCCTTTGAGATCAGGCTAAGGAATAAGTGTATAAGTTAAAATCAAAGGATATTAATAGTTTTGAACAACGTACCCGTGAAGTGTTTGCAAATGTCCCAGTTGAGATGCTAAGAAAAGCAGTAGATTTTATACTTAAAAGATTCAAGATTTGTGCGGAAATTGTCGGAGCCTACGATGAAATGTAACTTAATAACCAAATGGTACACCCTAATAATGTATTCAATGGAAATAAAACTACGATAATTTATACTTTTTTAAACATTCATTTTTAAAAATAGATACTGACTTTACAAGCGCCCTGTATATGTAGAAATGCATTTTTATTTGCCATAAGCTGTATATATAATATTTATTCTGAGCACTTTTGGTTAATTTAACCATTATGAACTGAAAGACTGAAGAAACGAAAAAAAACACATGTAATACACACAGACCAAAAAAATCAAAATATGAGAGTTGTACCTCTGAACATAAACATCATATACACTACTTACAATCTGTTCTTTAAAAATGCATATTTCTTATAGAAGACACTTTCAAATACCATACGTGACACTGTTGGCTGGAATACTCTCTTTGAAATTTTGTAGATAGGAGGGGTAAAAATACAGGGAGCGAAAGGCTGTTTAAAAGTGGTACAGAAACCAGATGGCGGTTATAAGAGTCGAGGGGCATGTAAGCGAAGCCGTGGTTAAGAAGGAACAGAGGGTTGTAGCCTATCCCCGATATTGTTCAATATGTACATTGAGCAAGCAGTAAAGGAAACCAAAGAAAAATTTGGAGAAGGAATTAAAGTGTGAGGAGAAGAAATAAAAGATTTGAGGTTTGCAAATGACATTGTAATCCTCACAAGGACGGTAAAGAACTTGGAAAAGCACTTGAATGAAATGGACAGTGTCTTGAAAAGTGGGTAAAAGAAGAACATTAAAAAAGCAAAACAAGGATAATAGAATCAGGTGATACCTAGGGAATTAGATTAGGAAACTAGACACTTAAAGTAGTAGATGAGTTTTGCTATTTTGGCGGTAAAATAACTTATTGTCGCCGAAGTAAAGTGGATATAAAATGCAGACTGGTAATGAAGAGAAAAGAATTACTGCAGAAAAGAAATTTGTCAACATCGAATATAGACTTAAGTGTTAGGATGTCTTTTCTTAAAGTTCTTGTCTGGAGTGTATCTACGTATTTAAGTGAAATATGGACGATAAACAGTTTAGACAAAAAGAGAATAGAAGATTCTGAAATGTGGTGCTGCAGAAGAATGCTGAAGATTAGATGGGTAGAGAACATAACTAATGAGGAGGTACTGAACAGGAGTGGGAAGAAAAGAAATTTGTGATACAAACTGATTAGAAGAAGGGATCAGTTGATAAGACATATTCTGAGACATCAAGGGGTGACCAATGTAGTATTGGAAGGAAATGTGAAGGTAAAAATTGTAGCGGGATACCAAGAGATGAGAAAAGGAAGCAGATTGAGAGGAATATAAGTTGCAGCAGTTATTCGGAGATGAAGAGGCTTGCACAGGGTAGAGAAGCATGGAAAGCTGCATCAAACCAGTCTTCAGACTGAGGACCACAACAACAACAACAACAACAACATGGGACAATGAAAAAACGTGAAACGCTACTTAATCAGTTTACGATAATATCATGGAAACGTAGGTTAGTTGCACATACACTCTTGATAGTGAACAGGGAATTGCCATCTCAGGCCTGTGTAACATCAGATGACCAATGAGTGTAATATCCCAGAGTAAAACACGTGAGAGGACCTGTCATACAATCGTTGGTGAAGTCAAAGAGGACACTAGTTGTCGGTGAAGTCAGAGAGGACGTTATCTACAAACACTAATTTCTGTGTTGGCTCAGAGCTGTAGCTAGTTACCTACACAAATTTTTAATTACTTGTATATCAGCCTGTATTTGACGAGCATCGGTTCAAGTAGTGTTAAGTGCAGAGATCATAATTTTACAGGAAGCGAAGGAAATGTTTTCTTCCCGACGAAATATAATATGTCAAAATTCTCCACGGCAATACCTAGATATTTATATTATGTTCCAGAATTAGTCGTGACTGAAATCGTTTCCCACTGCGTGAAGGGGCCATTTTAATTTTTAAATTGCACTTAATACATAGTAAACCAATTCACTTAACAAAACACGTTTTGATTTAATCATGATTTCACATAATATGATTTGAAACGTTCATTTCAATTTTTTCTTGATTCTGTTGTTGAATGCAGCCTATAAAGTAAAAAAAATAATGTTATTAACATGTTAACAGAATGAAATTTTCACTCTGCAGCGGAGTGTGTGCTGATATGAGACTTCCTGGCTAATTAAAAGTGTGTGCGGGACCGAGACTCGAACTCGAGACCTTTGCCTTTTGCGGGAGAGTGCTCTACCATCAGAGATACCCCAGCACGACCCATGACCTGTCCTCACACGTACAAAAAAAATGCAAGTGGCTCTGAGCACTATGGGACTCAACTGCTGAGGTAATTAGTCCCCTAGAACTTAGAACTAGTTAAACCTAACTAACCTAAGGACATCACAAACATCCATGCCCGAGGCAGGATTCGAACCTGCGACCGTAGCGGTCTTGCGGTTCCAGACTGCAGCGCCTTTAACCGCACGGCCACTTCGGCCGGCTCACACGTACAGGTACTGGTGGAAGTAAAACTGTGAGGACGGGTCCTGACTCATGCATGGGTAGCTCAGATGGTAGAGCACTTGCCCGCGAAAGGCAAAGGTCCCGAGTTCGAGACGCGGTACGGTTCAAAGTTTCAATCTGCCAGGAAGTTTCTTATTAACATGTTGTTGACGGTAGATTGATGTGTTACCGACTTGTAATTAGACCTTTTTCCTTGTGCAAATAGTCAGAGTTATGAGTCGACGTAGTAGTTTCAGTCGACGTCGCATTGATGTTTAGTGCCGAAACATAAAACTATAATAATGTCTTGTGACGATGGCCTCCCGTCGGATAGACCGCTCGCCTGGTGCAAGTCTTTCGATTTGGTGCCACTTCGGCGACTTGGCGCGCTGATGGGGATGAAATGATGATGGTTAGGACAACACAACACCCAGTCCCTGAGCGGAGAAAATCTCCGGCCCAGCCGGGAATCGAACCCGAGTCTTTAGGATTGACAGTCCGTCGCGCTGACCACTCAGCTACCGGGAGCAGACAACATAAAACTGCAAACCATCAATCTCTTGAAAGTTGTCTCTAAATCTTGGTTTCAATGGTTTATCACATGCACTTTCTTAGCGTCAGGTAATTCTCCAGGTTTTTCAATGGAATTTCGACTTCCCTTTCCTGTAATACTGTTTTCCAGGTCTTCGTG